>NC_133660.1:54590096-55921233 GCF_037893015.1 Macrotis lagotis | reverse complement strand
TCCAACTCCGGAAAGCCAAACTAGAAAAAAAGACCATCAATTAAAACAGACAAAATGAGACCACAAATGGCTTTACCAGTTACCCCAGCATTGACATCCTATAGGTTATGTTCAAATCTTGAAGTATTCTTCTGAAATTTTTAAGTGTCTATTTGAAAGACTAAAGCAGGTGAAGTTTTTGGCCCAGGGCCAGGGTGTAAAAGTTATCCTATTGTAAGCATAATACATTATGTGAATTCCTGTTAAATTTTGGTCTGTATCTTCAACAGGCCTTCATTTTCAAAGACTAAATTTTTATAATGAGTAGTGTTTCCCTACTGACTTCTCATGGTCACTAACACCTTCTCTGGAGTTATTTATAGGCTGTGGTCAAATTCTCCATAGTCATGCCCTGCAGCAAATAAATTCTATTCTCTTCTTTCTATAAGGTGGAAACAGGCTGTCCTAAGGCTTGAAAAGACTTCCCCCCTTACATACACACACACATACACACACACAAAAACACGGAATGGGGCGTGGCAGAATTCTCACAGGGTGATGAAGGCTCTCAGGTCATGAGCTCCCTCAACTGTGCCACCTTGGAGGGAAAACTCCTAGCTAGGACATCTTGAGGACAGCCCATGACTGAGAAATTGGGGGTGACTGCTGCCAGAGTTCCCAAGCAAAACTCTGCTGAGGAATGCTGGATTTAGGTGAGTAAGGAAGCCTTTTTTCCCTTCCTCCAGATGTGAAGCTTCATGAGAAAGGAATGGAAGAGAGATTCTCCTGCCTTCCTTCTGAGCCTGAGAGGGGACATTGCTACTTCCCTTGGTTTACCAGAGAAATGGGTCTGAGGAGCAATGTTTGACAGGGAGTTCAGGGTAAGACTTAGGCCTGCTTAAAAGTCCAGTCTCAGACTCTTGGACTGTTCAATTAAAGCAAACATTCCTTTTGTCTAAAAAGTCATTCCTTAAGAGTCATTCTGAAGTAAAGGAAATATGTAGACGAGAAAAATGAAAAATGTTATAGTTAACTTATTTCTCTCAAAAAGGTTGTATGCTGACCATGCTAAATAATTGACCTCTTTCTCTACTAATCCACATTAACACAGACCTCCCATCCCATGGTCTGAGATGAGCTATTGAAACTACTTGAGGGGGCGGCTAAGTGAATAGAGCACTGACCTTGGAGTCAGGAGTACCTGGATTCAAATCCAACTCAGACACTTAATTACCTAGCCGTGTGGCCTTGGGCAAGCCACTTAACCCTATTGCCTTGAAAAAAAAATCTAAAAAAAAAAAGAAACTACTTGAGATCCACCTCTACTCACCTATTCTCATGCCATTGTTTAAAGCTATCAAAACTCAAAGCTATCTTGGAATCTTACTTCCATCCCATTGTTAAAGGGTTAACTGGGGGTTTCTATCCAATGTATCCTGCTGACAGCCTCAAAGGCTACCTCCCCTGCCCTCCAAGAATGTTGAAACACCTGAACCCTAGTACCACCCTAACTCTTCGTTTACCCCTTTCCTGGAGTATACACCTGCCCTGTTCCCCTATATCAACCTGACCATTTCCCTTGCTGACTGCTGATAGTATCCTCTTTATGTTGCCCCCTCCTGATGCTGCACATTCCTTGCTGATGGCTATTGCTAGCCAGCTACTTAACTGTCACAGATTCCTTTACTAAATTCCCATTATTATATGATCCCTTCACTTTATTACTTTAACAGGATAAACCTCTTTGTTCCTAAATACTTTTGGTCAAGTCAAGTTTTTCAGGAATTCATTCACACATTCTTTTTTTATTTTTATTGTTTTCATTCACACATTCTTGAACCTAAAATGACCACCCCAAACTTTTCCATCATCAGGTCTCTAATTAAAAATGTGCATGGGTTATAAACAGGCAGTTTCCAAATTAAGAAATATAAACTATCAATAGTTATATGGAAAAAATGTACTAACTCATAATTAGAGGAATTAAAGCATCTATGAGATTCCACTTCACACTGACAAAATCGACAAAGAAAATGAAAAATGTTGGAGTTAAAGCAAAACAGATAAATGAATATTCAGTTGGTGGTGCTGTGAATTGGTCCAACTTTCTGGGGGGGGGGGGGGAATCCTAGAATAATGCCAAAAGTTATAAACTCTGTATATCCTTTGACCCAGTCATACTACCACTGTGCCTATTCACCAAAGAGACTAAAGAGAGAAAGGATCCATACATACACAAAAATATTTAGAGCAGCTCTTTTTTGGATCAGGAAGGTATAGCAAAGAACTGCAAACTAACTGAATAAATGATAGAATACCAATGTAATAGAAAGGTATTGTGTTATAAAAAATGATGAAAGGGATAGTTTCAGAGAACTTGGGAAGACTTGTTTGAACTTGAATGAAGAGTAAAATAAATAGAATTAAGGGGGAATTTTGCATAATAGCAACACTATAAGACATACAACTTAGAAAGACTTAAAAATTTTAATCAATACAAAGATCAATTATGATTCCAGAAGGACAAATGATGAAATTTGCTAGGACAGACTTTGAGTGAAGAAAAAGGGAAAAAGAGAAAGAGAGAGAGAGAGAAAGAGAGATTAGATAGAGATAGATACACATACACACTACACAACAAAATTACATAGTAAAACAAAATAAATTTCTACATTGGCTGTCATATACATATATGTGTGTAGACATATAGATATGTAAACTATATTTTTGAGGGGATATTTAGTTTAGTTTTGGGAAATGTCTTTTCCAAAATCTTGGATCCTGAGAACCCTTAGCTACTCTGTATTTTGACTTGGTTGATCTTACAAATGGCCTGACTTGGTCTAAAGGCAGAAATGACTGGAGAAAAGATGCTACAGGGGGTGGCTAGGTGGCGCAGTGGATAGAACACCGGCCCTGGAGTCAGGAGTACCTGAGTTCAAATTCAGCCTCTGACACTTAATAATTACCTAGCTGTGTGGCCTTGGGCAAGCCACTTAAGCCCATTGCCTTACCAAAAAAAAAATCTAAAAAAAGAAAAGAAAAGTTGCAGCAGAAAGCCTAATGGGATAAATTCCCAATTCTGCTTCTATTGATCTATATGCAAGAAAAATCTAGATTAACAGATTCTAAGCTTTAGAGGAGGGAAGCAATAACAGGTCTGGCTGCCATAATCATGAGTTGTTATTATCCAATAACAGGTAATTCTTTTGTTTTGATTTAATTTTAATTGGTAATTTTTATTTTTACATCACACTCATTCTTAATATCTATCTACACAAACACACACATACACACACAGATAGATACATATATATACACATATATGCATATATATGACATTCAGTACAGGAATTTGTTTTTCTTGACTATGCAAATTTGTTACGAGAAATTTTTTCAAAGGTGTTAGAAAGAAAGAAAGTAGATTTTTCTTCATTGAAAAAGTAGTAAAATAAAAGTCATTTCTTCATTGCATACCTTGTCAGGTACCATTGATGTTTTGGTTGGTTTTGATTAACTGATTTTTTCCCTCTTTTTAAATCTTTATCATAAGGGATGTCTAGCTGGAAAGAAAAGCTGGAGGGATATATTTGGGAATGAAGGTGATGAAAAATAAAAAATACCAATAAAAATAGGTCAAAACAAAGAATTACCTGTTATCTAGATAATAACTACTTAAATATTGGGCTAACCAGACCTGTTACAGTTTCCACCCTAAAGCCTAGAATCTGTTATGCAGATTTTCTTTTATGTAGAACAGTGAAAGCAGAAGACGGAATTTATCCCATTAGACCTTCTGCAGCCTCTTTTCTCTAGTCATTCCTGCCATTAGGCCAAGTCAGACCCCTTGTGAGATGAGCCTAATCAAGGCATAGAATAGCTATTTGTTCACAGGATCCAAGAGTTTGGGAAAGAAATTTCCCAAAACTAAAATAATATAATGCCATAGAAAGAAAATATCAACACTGCCACAAATCAATACCTGAAGACTAGCATTAGAAAACATCTGGAAAATAACATTAAGTTAACAAGCCATTAAATAAAATGCTTGACTTCCCTGCCGCTGAAGTTCCTAACTACAAAAACAGCTCAAAGATCTTATAAGGAAGAGTACTCAGGCATCACTAATAGAGAAGGAAAAGCCAGCTGTTTGCACTCATTGCCTCAGAATGTCAGTCAGCAGTCTTGAATCTCCCACTGGCTCCTGGTTGCTGAAATGCAAACCGCACAACAGGATGAAAAGGTCTGATTAGTCAGGAGGAATGATCAGGCTGCTTAAGAAGAAATGGGACAAAAATAGGAAACAAATAGCTGCTTAGACCACAGAATCTCAGTTTTGAGGCAAGTTCCCCAGGAGACACTGTAACTACTTGTTCATTACTTGTTTATCATGTGTTTATTCTAAAGTTGTTTTTTTTAATCACCGAAACATGACTCCAGAAATAATTCCTACCTCAAATGAAGAAGCTCTTTAATGACTCCAGAAGAATTAGCTTTTTACTTTTTTCTAATAAAGTTTCCCAAAAAGTATATTCATTAACTATTCATTCATTCATTAATAATGCATTAGAACAGTCCATATAGTCAAGAGGCACTGTCCCGACATAACAATTCAACAAACACTATAGTCATATAATTCCCCTTTCATTCTGTAGCCTCAGCAGAAAAGGGAGAAAAGCTATGGACCATCACCTTCACAAATTTGAAGACTGATTAAATCCTTGTTCAATTTTTCCTTTTCAAAGAAAATAAAACTGCAGTTTATAACTTGCCTCCCCTGGAAGTATGCTTCTGAGCAGCTCATACTCTATAGGGCAGGAAAGTCTACAAGCATTTAAGTCTACATGTACAAGGTCCTGGGTTCTGCCTTCACTGAGATGCCTTCCTTGTAGCAGTTTCTTTTCTTTTCTAATATTTTATTTATTTGTTTTTCCAACTACATGCAGCAAGAGTTTTTACCAATCTTTTTTTTTGTAAGGTTTTAAGCTTTACTTTTTTCTTCCTCCCTACTTTCCCTTCCCCCTTCCCCTGACAGAAAACAATCTAATATAGGCTCTACATTTTTACAATGCTAAAGAATAGGTCCATACTAATCGTGTTGTGGGAGAAGCAGCAAATACAAAGAAAGAAAACATTAAAGAGAAAAAAATGACAAGATAGATAAGAAGCTTTGGTCTTCATTTACTCTCCACAGTTCCTTCTGGATATGGAGGGTATTTTCTATCACAAGTCTTCTAGAATTGTCTTTGATTATTGAATTGCTGTAATGAACAAGTCCATCATAGTTGATCATCACCCCATGTTGCTATCTATAATGTTCTTATGCTTCTGCCCATCTCTCTCAGCATCAATTCATGCATAGCATTCCAGGCTTTTCTGAAGTCCTATCCCTCATGATTTCTTATAGACCAATAGTGTTCCATTACATACACATAATGCAATTTGTTCAGCCATTCCCCAATTGACGGACATCCCCTCAATTTCCAATTCTTTGTCACTATGAAAAGAGCTGCTATGAATATTTTTGTATATTTGGAATTTTACCCTTTTTCATGATCTCTTCAGGATACAAACCTAGTATTAATATTGCTGGATCAAAAGATATGCATTATTTCATTGCCCTCCAAATTGTCCTCCAGAAAGGTTGAATCAGTTCACAACTCCACCAGCAATGCATTAGTGTCCCCATTTTCCCACATTCTCCCCAACATTGATCATTTTTCTTTCTAGTAATACTGGCCGATCTAATAGGGGTCAGGTAGTACCTCAGAGATGTTTTAATTTGCATTTCTCTAATCAATAATGATTTAGAGCAATTTTTCATATGACTATAGATAGCTCTGATTTCATCTGAGAATTACACAGCTTATTTTCAAGGCAAGTGAAGCCAAACAAGCAGCCAACTACAGTTTATTGTATTATGTTCCACCCTATCTCCTTTCCTTCACTTACCTCCCCTCCATTTGATATTTCATGCTTCTTTTCAATGTAATCAATAACTTTCTAGTGGTTTAATCTCCTATTCACAGAAGAACTGGTATTATCATTAGCAAGAATATATTTTTACATTCCAGTGAAACCAATATTTGTTTAAATGGAAGTGGATGTAAAAAAATACAAAAAAAGAAAAATCTTTCCTCCCCATCCCACCCCCCAAATCCCTGAAATATAAATTAAATGAGAAATTATCTTCAAATCATCAAAGTGTAGAATGATGGGGGAAGGCATTAGACTAATTGCAAAAACAAACTTTCTACGGAATCATCAATGCTTTTCCTTATCTTTCTATTATATTTATTTTCCATAAGAACCATAAGAAAGAACATTTCCTTGGCTTTCTATAACAGGGGAATAAGTACAGTATTTGGATTCAGAGGACCAGGGTTCACATCATCACTTTGCAATTTACTATTTATGTGAATACAGATAAATTATTTAGATAGCTCTAGGTTTTGTGAAATCTGGTCACTTTGTTTATAGAATCCAAGTGCAAAGGAAATTTTTCACATTTCATAAGCCAATTAGTTTTAACAAAGGACCAAACTTCACAATTGAATCAATCAAAAATCAGAAGTGTAAACAAGGTAGGAACATGACCTAAATACTTTTACTGAATCAATCGATGAACAATATAAACTAGATATAGACAGATCCTTAGACAACTTGGAAAGGGTAAAGTGTTTAAATTGTTGAATTACTCTCATAAGAAATACATTAGGATTTGTAAAGGAACCAAGAACATCCTCCTGGGTCCCAATATATTACTGTGAGCCTGTTCAAAATCAGAATACTATAGGACAATTACAGAATGAGCTTTCAGTATGGTTACTCTAGAGATGGTTGAGGAAATTCCTTTTGCCATTAGGTTTAAGGGGAAAAGAGGTAGCTAGGTGGTACAGTGGATAAAGTTGATGGGCAAGGAGTCTGAAAGACGTGAGCTTAAATCTGGCCTCAGACTCTAGTTCCATGACCTTGGATAGTCTTCTAACTCTATTTGCCTTGGTTTTCTCTTCTTAAAATGAGTTGGAGAAGGAAATGGCAAACTAGTATTTTTGCCAAGAAAACCCCAAATAGCTTCATAAAGTCAGATACAGATAAATAACAATAGTCAAATAAAGAGATAGACTGAATCCTTTTTCTACTCTTCCCCAACCCCTCCCACCTTGTCCAAAGAAATACCTTTTAAATTTCAAAAGTTCAGAATATTTGTACTTTCAATTGGCATCAGAATCTGTAATCACCCAAAACAGCAATGGCTGATTAGCAACATCTGCATCAGGAACCAAGAAACAGCCAAGACAAACTCAAATCAGCTAGATGGCACAGTGGAGAACAAACTGGGGACTGGGGTCAGGAAGACCTTTTTCAGACATTTACTAACTGTGTCCCTGGACAAGTCATTTAACCTCTGTCTGCCTCAGTTTCCCCAATGATTAAATGAGGACTTCTTATGGCCTCTCAATTGCTGATAGGGAGTTAATAGATGAAGGCTTATAAATCACAAAACTAGACAGCTTCCAAGCTCTCAGGGTTGCTCACAGAACAAGGGTTTGCCACAGCAAAGGTCACAGATTTAAAACTGGAAGGGGCTTTGGAAGGGACAAAGCCAGTTCTTGAATCCAGATCTTCTAAGTTCTCTCTTCTCTCTACTCTCATCACTATAAAAGCCTTGCTTTGTCACAAAACTTCAAAGAGCTCTAACTATAACATAATGAGGCTGCTTCTCTTCTCCTAAATGGACACTGGCAACCTAATTTCAAAGCTCTTTGGAGCAACTGCAGGATCACAAGGATGATAGAGTATATCTACTTTCTTCCCAGGCAGAAACTTGAAATGATATCACTCATTAGAGTGTATGAGTTCTGTGATGTTTTATCATCTCTTTACTGACATATTTCATATAGTTCACCAGACATATGTAAACTTTATAGAGAAATTAGATGATAACTTTGAACTAGCAATTGATCAATTAGCATTTATTAAGCCCTAATATATACCACGAGTAGACTGGCTGTTCAGAAGATAGAGGGCTAGGCCTGGAGTCAGGAAAACCTGAATTTCAAATCTGGCTTCAGATACATACTAATTGGAACACTTAACTGTGTTACTTAATCCATCAAAGAAGGAAACAACAAACCTCACCAATATTTTTCCCAAGGAAACCCCATGGATAGTATTGGCATCCTATGGTTGGACATGACTGAACAAGTAGACAACAATAAAATATATATAACAAACACTATGCTAAAGGCTGGGGATATAAAAAAGTTCAAAAAAATTAATCCCTGCTCTTAAAGAAGAGATAGTCTAAAGTGAGAGACAACATGCAAACAACCCTGCACAAATCAGACAGATTGACAGACAGACAGATAGACGGACAAGTGGTTGGATAGATATACACATTGGGATGTAGGGTGTGCTTAGGGAAGAATAGTACTTATGGTGTGAGGGCTAATAAGCACTTTTCAAGGCTATTTTCCACCTTTGAAGTCTAATTCTCACATGCATCTCCAAGAAACTATAGCATGTGCAATGGTCACACCAAATGTTTTGGCAGACAGGCTAAATGAAGTTGAAGGTAAGTGAGGGATCTCAAACCCATCGGTGAGTTGAGGGGGGTGTCTACCCCAAGCTTGTGAAGACTTCCCTTGGTGGAATGGGTGGATCAATAAGAAGGCAAAAGAAATCAGTTTTATGTTGATAGTAACAACCCAAAATGCTTTTATGATGACTTGAAGACTATTTATAGACAAAGACCTATGATGCATCTCAACTGTGCAATGCTGCTGAAGCCACATTGATCAGTGAAAAGAACAAGATCCTGGAGAAGAGATGAACACTTCTTAACAGACCTACATCAATTAAGACTTAAGTCATTGACCATTTAACTCAAATTGAAGTCAATCCTTCTCTAGACAAATTTTCAAATGAAGAAGAGGTTTTTGAAAAGCCATTAGGCTCCTCTCCTGTGTCAAAGCACCAAGTACTGATTCTATTCCAGCTGAGATTTACAAGGTGGGTGGTCTGATAGCTAACTAAAATTTTCTGGGTTATATTGCAAGAGGTGGTTATCCCTTACCTGATGTATGACCTTGGGCAAATCACTTAATCCATTGCCTTGCAAAAAGTCAAAAAAAAAAAAAGAGGTTATTCCCCCAGGAGTGCAAGGATGCCTCCATAAAAGTAAAGCAACTAGATTATCCTGTGACAATCACAGGGGGATTTCTCTCTTAGGCACTGGCAAGATTGTGCCAGAGTCCTCCTTAATAGACTGGTCCTTTATCTGGAAGATGGTCATCTACCTAAGAACCAGTGTGGCTTCAGAAAGGGCTGAGGAAAATTCAATATAATTTCTCCAGGAGAAATGTCAGGAACAGAACATTAGTCTGTATATAATGTTCATCAATCTGACCAAGGCCTTTGATACTGTTGGTTGTGAGGACTTATGGAAAAAATATGTCAAAATTTGGTTGCTCAGACTTTATATTGTACAACAATTTCATGATGACATACTTTCCCAGTTGCTGGATCATGTGTCCTTTTTAGCATGATGTTTTCAGCAATGTAATCAGACATCTTCAATGAGGAACAACATGGCATCAAGGTCAGCAACCACTCTTAAAAAGGCTACAAGCCAAGACTAAAGTGGAGGGAGAGTTGGTGCCTCTTCTATAAAATGAGATCAATAAAAAATACTTTATATACTTCACATGGATCTTAAGTTGAAAAAAATAAATCCCCTAAATTGTCCTCTATTCCTCCTCAAAATTTTCCTGGATATCTTCCTTCCTGTCTGAATGAAAGTACACACTCCACCCTCCCTTTATTAATCCCAGCATTAGGCTTGGAATGAAGAAGGTTCATCTTCATTAGTTCAATTTCTGCCTCAAGCAATTATTAGCTAAGTGCCCCTGGGCAAGTCACAACTTTGCATGCTTCAGTTTCCTCATCTGAAAAATGAGCTGGAGAAAGAAATGACAAACCACTTGAGTTTTTTTGCCAAAAAAAAAAATGGGGTCACAAAGAGTAGGATACAACTAAACATTCTATCTTATCCTGCCTTTTCCAGGTCCTCAATTCAATTAATTCTTTTTTGCATCCTCACTCTTGTCTCCTTTGCCCTATACTTACAAACTCTCTCCCTGGTTGGGGGGAATTATTTCTTAGACCTTGGTTCTTGTCCTTTGTCATTGAAGAAGATTAAAATGACATCACTGTTTGAAATAAATTACAACATATTGGACTGTGACTTTTCAACCTAATAAGAGCTCAGAATGCTCTACCACAGATCTGACTTAAATAATCCATATAAGCACCTAGGATGAGTACTCTAAACTTACTTATGTCACATTTCCTTTGAGCTGCTTCAATTTTACTCTTCTCATAGAGCACAGCAGCCTCATTGAGTGGAGCATGCCATGCTGGGAGGTCCTGTGCCACTCTCTCCCATGCTGCACGATCAGTTACAAAGTTCTTAGGAGAGACCTTCAGGATCTCTCAGTATCACTTCTTCTGACTCCCTTATGAGTGTTTGGCCTGTGTGAGTTCTCCATAGAATAGTGTTTTTTGACAAGCATGCATCTTGCATTATAACATGACCAGTCCATCATAGTTGCACTCTCTGTAGTAACATTGGAATGTTAGGCAGTTTAGCTCAAGAAAGGACCTCAGTATCTGGTATCTTCTCCTGCCAGGTGATCTTCAGAATCTTCCTAAGACAATTTATATGGAAGTGATTCAGTTTCTTGACTGTCATTGGTAGAATGTCCAGGTTTCACTGGCATATAGCAATGAGGTCAGCACAACTCTGGAGACCTTCAGTCTGGTACTCAGTCTAATACCTCTTCTCTCCCACACTTTCTTTTGGAGCCTCCCAAATACTGAGCTAGCTCTGGCAATTCGAGTGGAAACCTCATTGTCAATATGTACCTCCCTGGAAAGAACACTGCCAAGGTAAGTGAACTTGTCCACAATACTCAAAACTCCATTTACTGTAATCAATGGTTTCATATTTGGAAGTTATGGTACTGGCTGATGGAGCACCTGAGTTTTCTTGGTGTTCATTTTTAGACCAAAATTAGCACAAGCAGCAGATAATCGATCCATACTTTGTTGCATCTCAGCTTCAGAGACTACAATGAGTGTACAATCATCTACAAACAGAAGATCATGCACCAATAATCCCTCCACTTTGATCTTGGCTTATAGCCTTTTCAAATTGAAGAATTTGCCATCAGTGTGGTAGCTTACCTTGATGCCGTGTTCATCCTCAGTGAAGGCATTTGATAACATGGCTGAAAACATCATGCTAAAAAGTATGGGAGCAAGGACACATCCTTATTTTACTCCATTGGTGACTGGGAAATCTCAGAGAGCATCCAGAACCCTGGTAAACATGATGTCATGAAAATGATGTACAATACTGATGAACTTTTCTAAGGAAACCAAATTTTGATCTAATTTTCCATTAAACCTTCATGACTGATGGTATCAAAGGCCTTGGTCAGATCTTCAAATGTTGTATACAGACCTCTGTTCTATTCCTTGCATTTTTCCTGGAGTTGTTGGGCAGCAAACCCCATATTGACTGTTCTTCCACCCTTCCTGAAGCCATACTGACTCTCAGGGAGATGATCATCTTCTAGGTGAAGGATTAACCTATTGATAAGGACTCTGGCAAAAATCTTACTAGCAACTAAAAATACTCCTGTGGTTGTCACAGGACAATCTATTACATTTACCTTTATAGAGATGGATGATGGAGGTATCCTTGAATTCTGGGGAGATAACCTCTTCATGCCAAATAACCAGGAAAATTTCAGTCAGTTTTAGGTTGAGCAATGCCCCCCCACCTTGTAGAGCTCAGCTGGAATAGAATCAGCAATAGGTGCTTTGCCACTTGAAAGGAGCCTAATAGCATTCAAAATCTCTTCTTCAGTTGGAACTTCAGCTAGGTCCTGATCGACTTCAACTTGAGGTAAACAGTCAATGGTTTTGGCATTGACTGACGATGGTCTGTTAAGAATTCTATGAAAATGTTCAGCCCATCTCTCTAGGATAATGTCCCTATCATTAATCAAGGTGAATCCATCAGTACTGAGTAGCTGAGATGCATCATTGGTCTTTGGTCCATAAATAGCCTTTAGGACAGCATAAAAGTATTTTGATTTGTTATTTCTGCATAAAATTGAATTTCATCTGTCTTCTTACTGAGCCTAATCCTGCATCTCACTAAGCTTAGCTTATTAGTTGGTTGATTGGTTAGTTGGCTCTTGTCCTTCATTATTGAAGAAGACCAAAATGACATCATTATGTTTGAGATAAATTACAGTGACTGCTCAGACCAATACAATCTCAGAATGTTCTACCACAAGTTGGGGACAAATAGTCCATACGAACACCTAAGGTAGGTATTCTAAACTTATGGATGTCAAGTTTCCTTTCATCTACTTCAATTCTGCCTTCCTCATAGAGTGCAGCACCCTCACTGATGAGGGCATGACAGACAGGGTGGTCCTGTACCCATGCTGTACAATCAATTCAAAAGTTATGAGACACCTTCAGGGGGGTCTCATATCGCTTCTTCTGATCCTGTTGTCAGTGTTTGCTCTGTGAGAGGTCTCCATAAAATAGTTTTTTGGGCAAGCATACTTCTGGCACTTTAACAACATGCCCAGCCCATTGTCTTCGTTACATTCTCTGTAGTAATGTTGGAATGCTAGGCAGTTTAGCTCTAGAAAGGACCTCAGTGTCTGGTACCTTGTCCTGCCAGGAATCTTCCTAAGAAAATTTAAATGAAAGCATTCAATTTCCTGACATGGTGCTGATAGACCATCCTGATTTCTCAGGCATATAGCAATGAGGTCAGCACAACTGCTCTGTCTTCCTACAGTTTGGTAATCAGTCTCATATCTCTTCCATACTTTCTTTCAGAGTCTCCTAAATACTGAGCTAGCTCTGGCAATGCATGTTGTCAACCTTATTGTTAATGTGTACCTTCTTGGAAAGGACACTGCCAAGGTAAATGAACTTGTCCACTCAAAACAGCTCCATTTGCTATAGTTGATGGTTCCACATATGTATGGTATGGTGCTGGTTAATGGAGTACCTGTTTTTTCTTGGTGTTCATTGTTAGACCAAAATTAGCATAAGCAGTAGAGAATCAATCCATACTTTGTTGCATTTCAGCTTCAGAGGTTGCACTGAGTATACAATCATCTGCAAACAGAAGATCATGTACTAATATTCTCTCCACTTTGGTCTTGGCTTATAGCCTTTTCAAGTTAAAGAAATTACCATTAGTGCAGTAGTTGACCTTGAGGCCATGTTAATCCTCAGTGAAGGTGTTTGATAACATGACTAAAAATCATCATGCTAAAAAGCATGAGAGCAAGGTCCCATCCTTGTTTTACTCATTCGGTTACTGGGATGCTCAAGAGCATCACCCACTATCCAGAACCCGGGCATGCATGCCATCATGGAACTGACTTACAATACTAATGAACTTCTCCAACAACCAAATTTTGACATGATTGTCCATAAACCCTCATGACTGACAGTAGCAAAGGCCTTGGTCAGATCTACAAATGTTGAATACAGACCTCTATTCTGTTCCTTGCATTTTTCCTGGAATTGTTGGACAGCAAATACCATATCAACTCTTTCTATCCTTTCTGAAGTCACACTGGATCTCAGGAAGGTGATCAACCTCTAGGTGAAGGATCAGTCTATTGAGAAGGACTCTGACAAGATTATTAACAGCAATTGAATATTATCCCATACACACCCACTGTGATGATCAGCGTTCATCAGCATATCATGTGTCATTTGATGGAGGATCATATTAGGGGCTTGTCATGAGATGGGTGGACCTCTTAGACTATAACTCAAATTCTGAGAGCCTATGAAAATCCAGGTGGGAGGGGAAAGAGTTTCTGAAGACTATATAATGCCTGCTGTAATAACCCCACTTTGTGCCTCACACTAGGTGAGGTACCCATATCTTGCAAGGTTCATGAATAAAATCTACAATTGTCTCTCAAAAAAAAAAAGAATCTTACCAGCAATGACTAAAAGAGAAATACCCTTGTGGTTGTCACAGGACAATCTATTCCCTTTACCTTTGTAGAAATGGATGATGAAGGCATTCTTGAATTCTTGGGGGGATACATGCCAAATAACCTGGAAAATTTCATTAAGTTTTTGGATAAGTCATGGACCCTCCAACCTTGTAGATCTCAGCTGGAATAGAATCAGCACCAGTTGCTTTGCCACTTTGCCATTAATGGCATTCAAAACCTCTTCTTCACTTAGGAAAAACTTGCATGAATTGATGCTGAGTGAGATGAGCAGAACATTGTTCACCCTAACAACAACATGGGATGATGATCAACCTGGATGGATTTGCTCACTCTATCAGTATAATAATCAGGGACAATTTTGGGGAATACCATCTGAATCCAGAGAAATAACTATGGAGTGTAAATGAAGACCAAAGATTATTATCTTCGATTTTTTTAAAAGTCATCTTCTTTATTACATACTTTTGCTATCTCTAATATTTTCTTTCTTCCTTAAGGATATGTTTTTTCTCTCAACACATTCAATTTGGATTTAGGCCTATTGTGGAAACAAATATACAGATTATCAGACTGTCTTCTGTTGGGATGAGGGGAAAGGGAAGAAAGGGAAGGGGGAACTGTAAAATTCAAAACCTTGCAAAAAAGCTTGGAAGAAACCACTATTGTATATAATTGGAAAGCAAAATATTTATATTTAAAAAATCCTCTTCTTCAGGTAGAACTTCAGCTAGGGAATGACTGACATCAACTTGAGGCAAATAGTCAATGCCTTCTGTATTTATGGTCTGTTAAGAATACTATGGAAGTATTCAGTCCATCTCTTTAGAATTATATCCCTATCATTAATCAATGTGGATCCATCAGCACTGAGTAGTTGAGATGTACCATATATCTTTGGCCCATAAATAAATAGCCTTCAGACATCATGAAAGCATTTTGGTTTATTACTGTCTACATAACACTGAATTTCATCTGCCTTCTTACTGAGCCGAGTCTTGCATCTTTCTAAGCTTCGCTTGGACTTTACTTTTTTTTTTTTTAATTTTTGCAATTTGGACTTTCAGCCAAGATGGCGGAGAGAAGACAGGCACAGTTCTGAAGTCTCCTGATCTTTCCCCATCTATCATATGAAATAAACCTCTTAACAGAAATCCGACCCACAAAACCCAGAAAGAAAAGCCAGGAGAAAGAACATCTACCTCAGGATTTGTCTCCAGCAGCAGCACTGGATGAATTCAGGTGGGTGAGTCTGGGCTCAGAGGGAGGATCAGCCCTGGATCAGCCAGATTAGCAGCTGAGTTGGAGCCAGGAATCTGAGGGCCCAAGAGCCAGACCTGCTGGATCAGTGGTGGGGCTAGACGGCAGGGGCTTCAGTCAACTAGGGAGCAGAGGCACTGGTGTTGGTGCCGTCCCTCTGGAGCTTGCCGACAGGGCTGGGGGAAGAGTTCCAGTGCAGGAGAGCTGCGGACACCATCCCTGGGCTCCTCTGGTCTGAGGAACTCAGAGTCGGTGCCTCCATTACAGCTGAGGCTTCTTCCTGGAACAAACACTTGCAGACTACTTCTGGCTCAGGCCCAGGTGTGTGAAAAGAAGAACCAGCCCCTCTGACAATTGAGAGAGGAATGACCTCAGGCCAGAGTAAAGAGCACAATTGATTGAAGGCAAAAGAATTCAATAGCTCCAACTCAAGCAAAGGGAGAAGGCCTCAATGAAGATCACAGACACTCCAGAGAAAGCAACCAGCACCTCCTACTGGCCAGCCAGAGGAATTGCATTCAGTGAGTAAAGCCTTTAGCAATCCCAAACCCATGTGAACCAGCCCCTCCCCAACTCAAGGTCTTAACAAAATGAAGAAGGGTCAGTGGAAAGGTGGATCCATAGAAAAATTCTTGGAAGGGAAAGACCCTAACTCAGAAAGACCTAGAAATTCTGAGGAGAATACAATCTGGTCTTCAGCACAGAAAGACTTCCTTGAAGAAACAAGGAAGGAGCTTAAAAATCAACTGGAAAATTTGGGAGAGACAATACCTTGCAAGAAGAAAACAAATGCTTAGAAAATGCAATTAAAAAAAAAAGAAAATACAATTGGACAAATACAAAAGGAGAATAAATTTCTCAGATCCTCAATTGGACAATTAAAAAATGAGAATAAATCTCTCAGATCATCAATTGAACAAATACAAAATGAGAATAAATCTCTCACATCATCAATTGCACAAATACAAAATGAGAAAAATTCTCCCAGTTCCTTAATTGGGCAAATGCAAAAAGAAAATAATTCCCTCAAAACCTCGATTGGTCAAATGGAAAGCTCTTTCAAAAGTAGAATTGACCAATTGGAAAAGGAGTTTCAAAAGGTTAATGAAGGAAACTCCTGCCTGGGGTGGCTAGGTGGTACAGTGGAGAGAGCACTGGCCTTGAAGTCAGGAGTACCTGAGTTCAAATCTGACCTCAGACACTTAATAATTATCTAGTTGTGTGGCCTTGGGCAAGCCACTTAACCCCATTGCCTTGCAAAAAAACTAAAAAAAAACTCCTGCCTAAAAAAAAAAAGAATGGAGTCTGCAGAAACTAATGACTCCATGAGACAGCAAGAGCCACTTAAACAAAATCAAAAAATAGAAAAAATATAAGAAAATGTAAAATACCTCATCAACAAAATCACTGACCTTGAGAACAGATTGAGGAGGGGCAACCTGAGAATTACAGGACTTCCTGAAAACACTGAAGAGAAAAAAAGCTTGAGCTTAATATTACAGGATCTGGTGATGGAAAACTGCCCTGATATCATGGAACCAGAGGGCAAAGTAGTTATTGAAATTGAAAGAATGCATTGATCCCCTCCAGAAAAAGATCCTAAAATGAAAACACCAAGGAATGTTGTGGCCAAATTTCAGAACTATCAGATAAAAGAGAAAATCCTGCAAGCAGCCAGAAAGAAACAATTTAAATATCAAAGAGCCACAGTAAGGGACACACAGGACCTGACTGCATCAACATTAAGGGATGAGATATTTCGAAGAGCAAGGGAGCTTGGAATGCAGCCAAGAATCTACTATCCCACAAAGCTGAGCCTTCTCTTCCAGGGGAAAAAGATGGACATTTAACAAAATGGAAGAATTCCAAAAATTCCTGATGAAAGGACCAGAGCTAAATGGAAAATTTAGGCATCAAACAGGAGGTTCAAGAGACACATGAAAAGGTGAAAAGGTAAAAAAAGGGGGGGGGGGGCAGTAAAAGGAAAATAACTGCTATCCAGTAAGTTGAAACTGGCTATATCCCAGCATAGGGGAAAGATTCTCATAAATCTTGAGAATCATAACTCTAACAGAGAGAATATACCTAGCCAGAAATGATGGACATTCATGATCAATCCATGAGACTGCTATCTAATGGGATATAACTGGCTTTAACCCCACTTAGGAGAAAGACTCTAATAACTCTCAAGAATTTTAACTCTATTAGATAGAATATACTTAACTAGAAGTGACAGATACTCACATAATTTTCTATTACTCAGATAGAATGATCTAAAAAACACTACCTCCTAAAAAAGGGGGACAGGAAAGAGACGGGAGGAGGGAAAAGATTGAATGCGGTAAATCTCATTACACTAAGAGGTACAAAATACCTATGGTAATAGAGGGGAAGAAGGGAGCAGATGAGAAACACCTGAATCTTCTTCTCATCAGATTTGGCTTAAAGTCAACCTACACATACTCAGTTAACTTATAAAACATCTAACCTTTCAAGTATTAAAAGGGGAAAAGGGGAGGGGGGATGGAGAAAGGGAAGGGGAGTGGGGGGAAAGGGGGAACTAACAAAAGGAAGGGAAGGGAAAAGGGAAAAAGGGAAAGGGGAAAGAAAGGGGAGGGGTGATATAGGAGGGCAAACACACTGAAGGGGTGGTATTCTGAAACAAAACACTGGGGAATATGGATAATGGGGAGAAAGGGGGAAAATACAGAGGGAAGATAGCAT
The DNA here is from genome assembly GCF_037893015.1 of Macrotis lagotis. NCBI lineage: Eukaryota > Metazoa > Chordata > Mammalia > Peramelemorphia > Peramelidae > Macrotis > Macrotis lagotis. The sequence continues at coordinate 55,903,192 of NC_133660.1, read as the reverse complement.
GGAGGGCAATAAAGAATTAGTAATCATAACTTCAAATGTGAATGGGATGAACTCTCCCTGAAAACATAAGCAAATAGCAGAGTGGATTAAAAACCAAAATCCTACAATATGCTGCTTACAAGAAACTCATTTGAAGCAGAGAGATACATATAGAGTGAAAGTAAAAGGTTGGAGCAAAATATATTTTGCTTCAGCTGAAGTAAAAAAGGCAGGGGTAGCAATCCTTCTCTCAGACAAAGCAGCAGCAAAAATAGATAGCGTTAAAAGAGATAAGGAAGGAAACTTTATGCTCCTAAAAGGTATCATAGGCAATAAACTTATTTCAATACTGAATATATATGCACCCAGGGGGACAGCATCCAAATTCTTAGAGGAGAAGCTGAAAGAACTACAGGAAGACATAGACAGCAAAACTCTACTAGTGGGAGACCTCAACCTCCCACTATCAGATCTAGATAAATCGAATCATAAAATAAACAAGAAAGAAGTTAAGAAGGTAAATAAATTGTTAGAAGAATTAGATATGGTAGACTTACAGAACAGGGATAGAAAGGAATATACCTTTTTCTCCGCAGTACATGGAACTTATACAAAAATTGACCATGTACTAGGACATAAAAACCTAATGATCAACTGCAGAAAGGCAGAAATAGTGAATACATCTTTCTCAGATCACAATGCATTAAGTCATATGCAATATTGGGCCAAAGAGATATAGAACCAGAACAAATTGGAAACTGAATAACCTCATTTTAAAAAATGAGTGGACCAAAAAACAAATTATAGAAAGAATTAACCATTTTATCCTAAATAAAGATAATAATGAAAACAACATGTCAAAACCTATAGGATTCATTCAAAGCGACTCTCAGGGGATATATTATAGCTTTAAATGCTTACATGAATAAATTGGAGAAAGAGGAAATCAGTGAACTAAACATGCAACTAAAAAAAAATTAGAGAAAGAACAAATCAAAACTTCCCAATTAAATACCAAATTAGAAATTCTAAAAATTAAAGGAGAAATTAATAAAATTGAAAGCAAAAAAACTATTGAATTAATAAATAAAACCAAAAGTTGGTATCATAAAAAAACCAATAAAACTGATAAACCTCTGGTCAATTTGATTAACAAAAGAAAGAAAAAACCAAATTGATAGTATCATAAATAAAAAGGTGAACTCACCACCAATGAGGAGGAAATTAAAGTAATAATTCGAAATTATTTTGCCTAACTCTATGCCAATAAATTTGATAATCTAAGTGAAATGGATGAATATTTACAAAAAATATAAGTTGCCCAGGTTAAATGAAGAAGAGATTAAATACCTAAACAACCCTATCTCAGAAAAAGAAATTCAACAAGCCATCATTGAACTCCCTAAGAAAAAATCTCCAGAGCCTGATGGATTCACAAGTGAATTCTACCAAACATTTAAGAAACAATTTGTTCCAATTCTATATAAACTCCTTGGAAAAATAGGGAAAGATGGAACTCTGCCTAACTCTTTTCATGAAACCAATATGGTGCTGTTACCTAAACCAGGAAGCGTTAAAACAGAGAAAGAAAATTATAGACCTATTTCCCTGATGAATATAAAAGCAAAAATCTTAAATAAAATCTTAGCAAAATGATTAGAACAAGTTATCTCTAGGATAATACATTATGTTCAAGTAGGATTCATTCCAGGAATGCAGGGTTGGTTAAATATTAGGAAAACTGTTAGTATACTCAATTATATCAACAACAAACCTATCAGAAATTATATGACCATATCAATAGATGCTGAAAAAAGCTTTTGACAAAATACAGCATCCATTCCTACTAAAAACACTAGAGTGTAGGAATAAATGGACTATCTATCTGAAACCATCAACAAGCATTATATTCAATGGGGAAAGGCTATAGGCATTCCCAATAAGATCAGGGGTGAAACAAGAGTGCCCATTATCACCACTGCTATTCAATATTGTATTAGAAATGTTAGCTCCAGCAATTAGAAAAGAAAAAGAAATCGAAGGAATTAGAATTGGGAAGGAAGAGACAAAACTCTCACTCTTTGCAGATGACATGATGGTCTACCTAGAGAATCCTAAGAAATCATCCAAAAAATTACTGGAAACAATTAGCAATTTTAGCAAAGTTGCAGGTTATCAAATAAACCCTCATAAACCCTCAACTTTTCTATACATGTCTAGCAAGATACAGCAGGAAGAGCTAGAAAGAGAAATCCCATTCAAAGTAACCTCAGACAATATAAAATACTTGCCAGTCCGTTTGCCAAGACAGACTCAGAATCATTTTGAAAACAATTATAAAACACTTCTCACACAAATTAAATCAGATTAAATGACTGGGCAAATATCAACTGCTCATCAATAGGTAGAGCTAATATAATAAAAATGACAATTCTACCAAAACTAAACTATCTGTTTAGTGCCCTACCAATCAAAATTCCAAAAAAAATTACTTTAATGAGTTAGAAAAAATTGTAAGTAAATTCATATGGAGAGATAAAAAGTCAAGAATTTCCAAGAGCTTAATTTAAAAAAAAGTGCAAAAGAAGGTGGCTTAGCCCTACCTGATCTAAAATTATATTATAAGGCATCAATCATCAAAACTGTTTGGTATTGGCTAAGAAATAGAGTGGTGGACCAGTGGAATAGACTAGGTGTAAAAGCAGGAGATGATTATAGTAATCTGCTGTTTGATAAACCCAAAGAGTCCAGCCATTGGGATAAAAACTCCCTCTTTGATAAAAACTGCTGGAATAATTGGAAGTTAGTATGGAAGAAACTTAGATTAGACCAGCACCTAACACCCTTTACCAAGATAAGATCCAAATGGTTACAGGACTTAGACATAAAAAAACAATACTATAAGCAAATTAGAAGATCAAGGACTAGTTTACCTGTCAGGTCTATGGAAAGGGGAGCAGTTTATGACTAAGGAAGAGTTGGAGAACATCACCAAAAACCAATTAGATGATTTTGATTACATTAAATTAAAAAGCTTTTGCACAGATAAAACCACTGTAACCAAGATCAAAAGAAATGTCATAAATTGGGAAACAATCTTTACAACTAATGATTCTGACAAAGGACTCATTTCTAAAATATACAGAGAACTGAGTCATATTTTTAAAACAAAAAGCCATTCCCCAATTGACAAATGGTCAAAGGATATGCAAAGGCAATTTACAGATGAGGAAATCAAAGCAATCTGTAGCCATATGAAAAAATGCTCTAAATCATTAATTATTAGAGAAATGCAAATTAAAGCTTCTCTGAGGTACCACCTCTCAGATTGGCCAATATGACCAGGAAGGATAATGATCATTGTTGGAAGGGTTGTGGGAAATCTGGGACACTATTACACTGTTGGTGGAGCTGTGAACTCATCCAACCTTTCTGGAGAGCCATTTGGAACTATGCCCAAAGGGCAACAAAAATGTGCATACCCTTTGACCCAGCAATACCACTACTGGGTATATATCCTGAAGAGATGATGAAAAAAGGTAAAAACATTACTTGTGCAAAAATATTTATAGCAGCCCTGTTTGTGGTGGCAAAGAATTGGAAATCAAGTAAATGTCCTTCAATTGGGGAATGGCTTGGCAAACTGTGGTATATGTATGTCATGGAACACTATTGTTCTATTAGAAACCAGGAGGGATGGGATTTCAGGAAAGCCTGGAGGGATTTGCATGGACTGATGCTGAGTGAGATGAGCAGAACCAGAAAAACACTGTATACTCTATCAGCAACAAGGGAGTGATCAACCTTGAAGGACTCGCTCATTCCATCAGTGCAACAATTGGGAACAATTTTGGGCTGTCTGCAAAGGAGAGTGCCATCTGTATCCAGATAACGAGCTGTGGAGTTTGAACAAAGTTCATGGACTATTCCCTTTAATTTAGAAAAAACAGATATCTTATTGTCTGATTTTGTTACCTCTTAGACTTCTTGTCTCTTCTTTTAGGGTATTATTTCTCTCTCATCACACCCAATTTGGATCAAGGTACAACATGGAAACAAAGTAAAGACTGACAGATTGCTTTCCGTGGGGGTGGGGAGGGAAGTAAGATGGGGGGATTGTAAAACTCAAATAATATCTTTAATAAAAATAAATTTTAAAAAAAAGAAAAAAATTTTTGCAAGGCAATGGGGTTAAGTGACTTGCCCAACATCATATAGCTAGGTAATTAGTAAGTGTCTGAGTTCAAATTTGAACTCAGGATCTCCTGACTCTGTGGCCAGTGCTCTATTCACTGTGCCACCTAGCTGCCCCTGGACTTTACTTTTGATGAAATTAAATGCTGCCTTCTTAGAAATGGATGAACTACCCTGCTGGTAAACCCTGTAAAGTTCTTGGGTTTTTTTTTTTCATTTAGTAGTTTCTGTATTTCCGCATCATTTTCATCAAACCAGTCTTGAATTTTGTGAGTATTCTAGTCCAGATGAGCAAATGCAGTGCTGTACACCAGATATCTAAAAACTGCCCACTTCTTTTCTGCTCCACTGATACCAACTGTGTGTTGATTCAATTTTCCCTCCAAGTTAGCAACAAACCAATCCTGCTCAGAAAGACTGTCTCTTGATGTTAATTCTTCTAGTTTTCATTTTGCCTTGGGGCCACTGTTTTTGTTGAATATGAATATTTAGCTTAGAGAGGATGAGTCTGTGATCAGTCCAGCACTCTGCACCACACATTGCCTTTGTCACTCTCACATCCTCTGTCTCTTCTCCTTACAATTACATAGTCTAATAGATGCCAAAGTTTCCTATGAAACATTGGAAGTATTACATTTAGGTAAACAGAAGACAGTGTTTGTGATGAGGAGTTCATGAAATGCAAAAGTCTTCAGTAAAAGGTGACCACTGCTGTTGCTGTTTCCAACTCCATTCCTCCCAAGGACTCCCTGCCATGTCTAGTAGTCTGAGCCTACTCTAGCACTAAAGTCACCCAAAATTATGAGCTTATTCTCTTTTGGTACATTGATGTTAAGGGTCCCCAGGTCTTCATAAAATGTTTCTTTACCTTCATCAGTGTTCATCATGGTGGGAGCATAGGCACTGATGATGGTGTCTATCATTTTCCTGAAAGTGGCAATCTCAATGTCATGTGCCTGTTGTTCACTCCTTTTGGTAGACATTCAAGAATGTTGACTAGATTAGTTTTTATTGCAAACCTACCTCAGCTTCACTGCTACCACTCCAGAAAAATATGTATTGTTGATGATGAGTGAAATCTTCTTTAAAGAAGTTTTGTGGACTATTTTGTGACTTGACCACACTGAGATTCCCACCTGCCACAATAATCAGGCCAGGGTTAGGTAAGCAGATAATTTTAGGGCACCTTTTCTAGCCCCTTCCTCACATCAGGAAACAAGTAGTGTGATCCTTCAAAGGGCTGCTCAACCACCTATGCTGATTCCTACTGCTACTTTCAGTGGAGAAATGACCCAATGTCCTGGACAGCCTGAGTGCTGGATTGTGACTACAACTTCTACTGTATCTGCACTTCCTGCTTCACCACTTGCCTGTTACCACAGGACTTTGAGGAATGATAAAATATGAAGGATATCTTCTGGTGTGTGTGTAAATTGGATTTAAGTGAGGGAGAGCTGTATGTAGTCATCTGCCTCACTCTCTCTTCCAAAGTCATCATGATCCAGCTTGGCAATACACATGTCTTAATAATCTTCCCTACCCTTAAGAGGGTTGATTTCTGCTTCCAAGAGTTCCATGAAGCTGCTCCTTATTTGACAAATACATCATTTTCTCTATATTCTCATCTTCCCTGACTTCACTGTAATTTTTGTCATTGTTGATAACCCTCTTCCTTTGAAACTCTCTCTTCCCTTAGTTTCTGTTCATGTAAGTCACATCGTCTGCTGCTTCTTGAACCATTCCTTCTCTATTTTCTTTGGTTAATTCTTTGTCCTTCCCTATGTCCTTAATGTTGGTGCTCCTAGAAACATTGTTTTCCTCTCTTGTTATCTTTCTGGATGTTTCTCTGTCTCCCTCTTTGACATCATTCATTCTTTAATCATCATTTCTATTCAACTTGAATTTACCTTCAGTTATAATTTCAGATCTGCTACTTACTACCTGCTTAACCTCATGTAGGTGTCTTCACCTCTGTGAGCCACAGCTTACTCATGTGTAAAATGAAGAAATTGAACCAAAGACTTCCAGGGACTCTTTTAACTTTAAGTCTAATGAAAAATCTATATCTTTAACACCTCCCATTCTTAGATTGAACTTAAAGTCTTTTATCATCTGCTTCCACCTACTTTTCAATTCTTAGTCTATAATTCCTACTCCTTATGCTCTCTCCATTCTATTCAAATTGGACAGCTATTAGGCCTCCAGACATATCCTATTTCTCTGCCTTTGTGCATGTGGCACTCCCCTTCACCTTCAGTTCTTACAGTCTTTAACTTGCTTCAAAGCTCAACTGAGGTAGTACAGTTAGGTGAAGTGCTAAAGTACTATTAGAACAAAAAGCTAGACTCTGAATCAGAAAATGCCGAATTATTTCCATCCTGTCCCACTCTTCATGATCCCATTTGAGATTTTTTTGGCAAAGATGCTGGAAGCAGTTTGCCATTTCTTCTCCAGGTCTTTTTACATTTGAGGAAACTGAGGTTAACTGAGATTAAAGGTCACACAGCTAGTATCTAAGGTCAGATTTGAATTTAGGAAAATGAATCTTCCTGACTCCAGGACTAGTTCTCTAACCACTGCATCACCTAGAAGGAAGACCCATTTTCAAATCCAGTATCAGCTGTGTATAACCTTGGGCTAGTCACTAAACCTCAGTTTCCTCATCTGTAAATTGGAAATAACATTGTCTAATTCCCAGGGTCATTGTAAGGATCAAAATCAGATCACATTTATATTCAGTGTATAGTAGGTATTCAATTACTTTGTAACATTATTCAATTACTTTGTAACTTTTTATGTAAAACACATGGCCCAGTGCCCTCTCTAATACTCTGAGCCTGGGACATTATCCAAAGATGATCTTCTCTCTTTAGCTCAGTCACTAACTTGCTCTACTGAGTACCAACTGGATATCAGTACACCTAAACCTCACATGTTTAAGGCTTTACCATTGTCTTTCCCACCCACATCTTTCCATCCCCAACCAGTATCTACTACTGATTTCCCTTTAGCAGCTAATTCTATCCCTCCCTTCACTCAGATTTGAAAGCAGGTTGTTATCTCTGACTTCTCCTTCTCCTTCATTGCTCAACCACATGAAAAGTCCTTTTGATCATATCTTGGGAATATTTTTGGAATCAGACCCATCTATTCCCTCTCACTGACATCATACTAGTTCAGGCACTTATAAGCTCTCATCTGATCTATCATGGCAGTCTAGATACTGGTATCTCTAATTCTGTGAGCCTCTTCCTCTACTCAGCAGTAAGAATAAGTACTTCCCTGGCCCTAACTCCTAGTTGTACCCTAGGACTATGAAAAAAATCAAGGTTAGTTTTTTTTTTAATGTAATCATTGCAACAGTATTTTTATTTAATTTTTTTTATTTTATTATATTTAATTCCATAAATTAAAAATAACATTTTAAAAAAGAAAATAAAAAATTAAGCATTGCAATAATACTTAGAGCACATAATTCATAGGGCTGATATAAGGAACAAGTGATTTAGTATATATGAAAACACTTCACGGGGGCAGAGCCAAGATGGCAACAGGAGAAGAGCCTCTCTAGGTGTTCTTTCCATAATATTACAAAAATCATAAAATTATGACTCTAACTAAATTTTTGAGAGACAGAACCCACAGAGGGATCTAGTGAGGCAATTCTCCAGACCAAGGTAACCTGGAAAATAGTGGAAAGGCTCCTCTCCATGGGGTTAGAGGGGAAGCCCACCAGAGTGAAGGAATTGCAGCCTCCTGAAGGCAGTCCCAGGACACCTGGGAGCCACTGCCCATGGCAGCGGGAGGAGAGGGGGGCCTCTGCCAGAGCAAGCAGGTGAAGCGCAGCCCTCAGGGAACTCAGTGAGCAGCATGGCCACCACAGCCCAGATCCAGGAAATGGAAGCAGGTGGAGCCTGTAAGCAGGAGCTCCCAGTCAACTGAGCCTTGAGTGTTCAGTCTACCAAAGGTAGGGGAGTGAAGAGAGACTTCAGAGGTCTGTCCTCTGTACCTGGAATGGGACTCTGGGGCTCTGACCACATTGAGATCCTGATCACAGTCTAGGCCCCCAATAAAACAGCAGGACCCCCCCCCACCTCAGCCCCATGGCAGAGGGGTGCACTTCTGGTCATTCAGAGATGAGGAGGGAAGACAGAACTTCACATACTGAGATCCTTGTTGGGGAGGGGGTGTCCCAATAATACTCAAAAGCTCAGGAAGCACCCCCAAAACCAGGCACAGACTAGAGAAATTAGTAAACAGAGAAAAAAGAGGAACACCATTGAGAAATATATTGTCTATGATCCTGCGGGGGTCCAGCCTCCGCAGGGTCCTTGGAACCTGACAGGAGGGATAGAGTCGGAAAAATGAGTTGAGTCAACAAGTGGGTATAGGCAGGAGCAGGTTGACTGACTGTCAGCTGTTTAGATTTATTTTTATAGTCTTAGAATCATATGAAACAAACAAACTAAAATCATTTCCTTGGTTACAAAAGTATACAATTTTCATCATTAATCATATAGTTCATATGGTTACAAGTTTGATTATGTAGTGGTTACAAGTGTGATTATCAATCATGTAGTTAATTTTCTTGTCCCTGCTCAGACTATGATGACCTCAACCTGCCTGTTGCCTAGTTTGCTGCTGCATAGTAAAGTTACTGATTAAACATAACTTTCCTTATAATAATCTTTGATATAATTTGTTTAATGGAATGCTTCTATGTTTTTGTACCACATATATAATGTTTTTCGATATGCTCCCTTGACAACCTATAGTGAGGATAGTTAAGTTTGTCCACCTGTCCATTGACTCCTTCAAAAACTAATTTTCCTTTCAGCCCTTGTTGGTAGACGCTACGGTTTCTATGACTTTTTATTCTTTCCCAATAAACTAAGGCTGTTAGAGTTCACATATTGGTTACCTATACTAACTATTCTCTCACCATCTTTATCATATATTCCTGTGTATGGTTAAGGGGGGCAAAACTGTCAATTTCCCTGGAATTCTATCTGACCCATCTTGTATCTGGTTTCCCCGTATATATTCTGACATCTCCCTGGAACTCCCAGTGCTGTATCTTCCAAAGATTTCATAATGTTGAAGCCTTTTGTATGGCTCAGGGAGAGGCAGTCCTGTTAAATTTGGACAGAGTTCACACTCTGTTTTATTCAAGGAATTTCTCTGAAATCCTCCCTTTATAGTCATTCCACTATTAGTATGAGTAAGTTTTGCAATCAATTATAGACCTATAAATATGGGTATACATGGAATCCCTCTATATATTGAAGAAGGAAATGTTATTCCATCAGGCAGTGTGACTGCCTTGAGTCTTTTTTGCCACGACTGTGTCAAACAGCTTAGAGACCCTGGCTCCCAACATGATCCCAAAAAGGATCAAATACTCAATCTGAAAATGTGGAAGTACAAGCTTCTGCATCTAAAGACTCCAAGAAAAATGGAAATTGGGCTCAGCCTATGACAGAGCTCAAAAAAGATTTTGGAAATCAAGTAAGGGAGACAGAAGAAAAATTGGGAAAAGAAATGAGAGAGATGCAGGAAAAATATGAAAAAGAAGTCAGCAGCTTAGTCAAAGAGATCCAAAAAAATGCTGAAGAAAATAATATGTTAAAAACAGGCATAAGGGGTGGCTAGGTGGCGCAGTGGATGAAGTACCGGCCCTGGAGTCAGGAGTTCAAATCCGGTCTCAGACACTTAATAATTACCTAGCTGTGTGGCCTTGGGAAAGCCACTTAACCCCATTTGCCTTGCAAAAACCTAAAAAAAAAAAAAAACCAGCATAAGTCAAATGGATAAAACAGTTCAAAAAGTTATTGAGGAGAAGAATGCTTTAAAAAGCAGAATTAGTGGGGCAGCTAGGTGGCATAGTGGATAAAGCACTGGCCCTGGAGTCAGGAGTACCTGAGTTCAAATCCAGCCTCAGACACTTAATAATTACCTAGCTGTGTGGCCTTGGGCAAGCTACTTAACCTCATTTACCATAAAAAAAAAAAAAGAGCAGAATTGGCCAGATGGAAAAAGAGATAAGAAAGTTCTCTGAGGAAAACAAATGCTCCAGATGCAGAATGGAGCTAAAAGAAGCTGTTGAAGTCAAGACAATATTTCAACACCAAAAGAATGAAAAATTAGAAGAAAACGTGAAACATCTCATTGAAAAAACAACTGATCTGGAAAACAGATTCAGGAAAGATTTGGGAAAGATAATTTCAAAATTATTAGGATACCTGAAAGTCATAATCAGAATTCCTACAGGAAAATTGCACCAATATCCTAGAAGCAGAGGGCAAAATAGAAATTGAGAGAATCCACCAATCTCCCCCAGAAAGAGATCCAAAAAAAAAAAAAACCAACCCCCAGGAATATTATAGCCAAGTTCCAGAACTCCCAAGTCAAAGAGAAAATATTACAAGCAGCCAGAAGGACACAATTCAAATATTATGGAGCTGCAGTCAGGATCACACAGGACTTGGCAGCAACTACATAAAGGACTCATGGGGCTTGGAATATAATATTCCAGAAGGCAAAAGAGCTCAGAATACAACTAAGAATCAACTACCCAGCAAAACTGAACATCTTCCAGGGGAAAAGATGGATTTTCAATGAACCAGGGGAATTTCAATTGTTCCTGTTGAAACAACCAGAGCTGAACAGAAAGTTTGATCTTCAAATACAGAACTCAGGTGAAGCATAGAGCTTGGAGGAGAAGGGTAAAATATGAAGGACTTAATGATGATGAACTGCATGTATTCCTGCACAGAAAAATGATACTGATAATACTCATATGAAACTTCTCATTTAATAGAGCAGGTGGAAGGAGCTTTTATAGATGAAGCACAGGAGAGAGCTGAATTTGAAGATATAATATATTTTTGTTTTGTTTTGTTTAGTTTTTGCAAGGCAATGGGGTTAAGTGGCTTGCCCAAGGCCACACAGCTAGGTAATTATTATGTGTATGAGGCCGGATTTGAACTCATGTACTCCTGACTCCAGGGCCGGTGCTCTATCCACTGCGCCACCTAGCCGCCCCGATATAATATATTTTAAAAATGGAGTCAATGGCTAAAAGGGAAATGTAATGGGAGTAAGAGAAAGGAGAGGTGGAATAAGCTAAAATATTTCATATAATAATATTTTTTATTGCAATGATATGGAATGGGGAAAGTGAGGGAGAATGAGGGAAATTTCACTCTCATCAAAAGTGGCTTGGAGAAGAAACATCATATAAACTCAATGGGGTGTAGACATCTAGAATAAAAAAGAGAGAAGGGGGACAGGGGGAAGGGGGGGATATAAGTGATGGAGGAGAGGGTGGACCATGGGGGAGAGTGGTCAGATATAACACATTTTCTTTTTTACTTCCTGCAAGGGGCTGGGATTGGATGGCCTGTCCAGGAACACAGGGCCAGGTGATTGCTGGGCCTTAGGGGTGGTATGTAGGCTTGGGGCTTCTTGGCCCCAGGGCCAGGGATCTGTCTGCTGCGCCACTCAGCTACCCTATAGCAGAGACAGAGTGAAAGAAGGCAGAAAATATAGTACATGGTAGTGGAAAAGTATGAATGGAGGGAGTTGAGATCAGCAGTGGCAACAGTGGAAAAATATGGAAGTAGTTTTTGTGATGGACTTATCATAAAGAATGTGATCCACCTGCGACAGAGCTGGTGGTGTTAGAACACAGACTGAAGCACAATTTTTTTTATTTTTTTTCTTTCCTTTACTTTATTGCTCATGAGGGTCTATATGTTTACTCTTAAAAATATCATAATAATGTATTAAAAAAAGATTATTTGAGGGAGGCTGGGTGGTGCAGTGGATAGAGCACTGGCCCTGTAGTCAAGAGTACCTGAGTTCAAATAGAGCCTCAGACACTTAATAATTACCTAGCTGTGTGGCCTTGGGCAAGCCACTTAACCCCATTTTGCCTTGTGAAATCCTAAAAAAAAAAAAAAATAGAAAGTAAAGGAAAAAAATTTAAAAAATCATTTGTACAGAAATAAAAAAATAACTACAACAAAAAAGAAAACTTCACAACCACAAAACAATTTATAAAATATGCTGTTAATATTTTTACTACTAATAAACATAATTTTCTCTATCACTTTGAAAATATTAACTGGAAGTATTTTGGTATAATGGATAATATACTGAGTTTGGAGTAGGAAAGTCCTGCATTCAAATCTTGAATCTGTTAGTTACTAAATTTGAAGCACCCTGAAAATATCTCAGGCAACATGTTAAGTCTTATCTCTGCACAGGTAATTAATTAGTATTGTGGATGTAGAGCTGAAAGGAATCTCAGGAGCCACCTAGATCAACCCCTTCATTTTATAGATGAGTAAACTGAAGCCCAGGAAGGAGAAATAACTTGTATTAAGCATGAGAGAATCCATGTTTTCCATCTCCAGAGTCAAGTGCTCTTGTGATCTGTCTTGTCAGAAGAAGTTTCACACACACTCTGATTAAAGATCATTTGTATAAAGATGCACTACTTTTATCAGTGTGGCTTACATCTTTCTGTATTTTTCCTTTCAGGTTAGCTTTAGGGAGATAACACTCATTAAGATTTTCTAGGACCAGCCAAAGTAAAACTTCCAAAAAACCAATGTATAACTATCAAGAGGCCAGCAGATGGTGCTGAAATTCCATCCATGTTTTATTCCATCCCCATTTGGGGGAAGGAAAAAAACTGTTAAAACAGTTAAAGGCAGATTATAATCTATTGTTGAACCATGTTGTTGCATTGCAGGACCTAGGAAAAGTTTTCCTAGGTATAAAAAAGTAATATATCATTTTAACAATATTTACCTGAGCTGGATACCTTCCCTTCTCCCCGCCTCCTTCTCAACTTATTTTTGTGAATTGTATTCTCTCTTCATATTATTTTCTTGAGCGTAGGGATACTTTCTTCCTCATATTTGAATTGGTAGGTAGGCACTTAATTAAGGTGCATTGACTAATGATGCATCTTTCTTCCTATTCTAAGGGATACAAAGATATACTGCACAAAACTAGATGATTTTTTGCTCTGTCTCTTAGTGAAAAGTTCCAATTATCCAGGATTTTGAATGGGTGATGGATCCCCCAAGTCCCCCAATATATGCCTGAACATAGAAAATAAGAATACCTAATTGAAGTCAGCACTTTGGAGTTCTAGCTGGGGATATAGATTACCCTGGGAAAGGTCCCTTTCACCCACTCATATGCTCTAATTAGTGGGATAATTGAAAAATCTATGCCTCACCTTGAGGATGGATCTAAGACTTACATCTACTATATTATAGACACCAGGCTAACATGAATATTAAGGAAAGCAAAAAGAATTCCAGATCCTAAGGTGTTTACATTCTAATAGGAGGACAACATGCAAATGTCTTTGTACAAATAAGATATCTACAGAATAAACTAGAACTAATCAACAGAAGGCATTAAAATTAAACATGATCCCAAAAACATGATCTTTTTCCCTGTAGAAGGTGGGATTTTAGCTGGAAGAAAGCAAGGAAGTCAGGAGTCAGAGATGAGAAGGATTAACAGTTCAATGAAATTTGGAAGATGAAGTGTCAGTTGTGTGGAAGGAACAGCAACGAGGCCAGTGTCTCTGGATCAAAGAATCTATGGAGAGGTGTAAGAAGATTGGAAAGGTCTTTGAGGATAGGGTAGAGGAGGGAGATTAGGAAGGAAATAAAAGAATCTATATCTGATCATGGAAGTGATAATGAAATTTGTTGGTGGGAAGGGGGTGAGGCAGTCAGACCTATGATTTAAGATCATTTTTTTCTCAGAGGAACAAAATGATATCACTAATGTTGAAAGTCAAAGGTTAGTGGGTCTGACTGGTTTGGCTAATCAACCCGAAATGAGCTAGGAAGGCTCTACCACAAGTCAGGTACAAATAATTCATATGAACATTTGCAGTGGAGATGTCTCTAAATTTGCACATCTCACATTTCTTTTCAACTGCCGCAATTTTTCTTTGCTCACAAAACACAGCACCTTCTTTGTTGCAGGCAAGCAGGGCAATATTGTGACAGTGTATCATAATCACTTCCAAAGTTCTTCAAAGACACTTAAAGAGTGTTCTCGTATGAGGCGGCTGGGTGGCTAGAGCACCGGCCCTGAAGTACTTAATAATTACCTAGCTGTGTGACCTTAGGCAAGCCACTTAACCCCATTTGCCTTGCAAAAAAAAAAAAAAACTAAAAAAATTAAAAAGAATGTTGTTGTATCACTTCTAAACTCCATGTGGGGGTTTTGTTTTGTGTGAGTAAAATCGTCTATTAGTCAAAGGCACATTTGGCACTGAACAACATGGCCAGCCCATCACAATGGTAATATGAATTGAATATAGCAATTAGAGAAAGTGAAGAGGCCAAGATGGCTAGGTTGTGAGCCTGGGTGACTGGGAAGTTGGCCGAGCCCTCAAAAGGTTAATTAGAAAAAGGGGACAATTTGGGGGGGAAAATAATGAATTCTATTTTGAAAGTGTTGAGTTTAAGAAGTCTCCAGGACATCCATTTCAAATGTAAAACAAGCATTTGGAGAAAAGTCTTTTTGATTTATGTCTTAAATATAATGATTACTCTACTATTAAACATATTACATTTACTTTGTTGTAGGTTATCATTTGATTACAATACTATATACAAAAACAATAAAAACAATAAACACTGTAGGATCAATACAATTCCTTTATTATTTGTATGGCAAATGGTATATGTAGCATGGTCGCAGCTCAAAAGAATTTTTTATTGATATTTTATTTTTCCAAAAAATATAATGAAAGTTTTATAACATTCATCCATTTGCATATGTATATTTTTAAGTTACAAAATTTCCTTCCATCCTCCCTTCCCACCCTGCTTAATATTGTACATACACATTTGTGTTAAACATGTTTACACATTAGTTATCTTCAATTTGAAGAATTAGGATTAAGGGAAAGAAATACATAAGAGATACTTCTATTAAAAGTGAATAGAGTGTTCATCAGATTCTGAAGGGTTTTGTTTGGTTTTTCTTCCTCTGGAAGGGGATAATATTGTCCATAGTCAGTCTAATACAGTTGTCCTAGCTCTCTGAAATGCTGAGAGGAGCTGCTTCCATCAAGGTTGATTTTCTCACAGTATTGTGGTTAATGTGTACCTTGTTCTGCCCCCTTCACTCACCACCTCAAATTTTTTAAAAATTTATTTATTTTTGAATTTTACAATTTTTCCCCTAATCTCGCTTCCCTCCTCCCAACCCCAACAAAAGGCAGTCTGTTAGTCTTTACATTGTTTCCATGCTATACCTTGATCTAAATTGAATGTTGAGAGAAAAATCATATCCTTAAGGAAAATTTATATATAAGAGATAGCAAAAAATACAAAATAAAATAACAGGGTTTTTCCTAAATTAAAGGTAATAGTCTTTGGTCTTTGTTCAAACTCCACAATTCTTTCTCTGGATACAGATGCTATTCTCCATCGCAGATACCACAAAATTGTCCCTGATTATTGCACTGATGGAATGAGCAAGTCCATTAAGATTGATCATCAACCACATGTTGCTGTTAGGGTGTACAATGTTCTTCTGGTTCTGCTCATCTCACTCAGCATCAACTCGTGCAAATCCTTCCAAGCTTCTCTGAATTTCCATCCCTCCTAGTTTCTAATAGAACAAGAGTGTTCCATAACAAACATTCCCCAGTTGATGGACATTCACTCAATTTCCACCACAAACAGAACTGCTATGAATATTTTTGTACAAGTGATGTTTCTACCCTTTTGCATGATCTTTTCAGGGTATAAACCCAGTAGTGGTATTGCTGGATCAAAGGGTATGCACATTTTTATTGCCCTTTGGGCATAATTCCAGATTGCTCTTCAGAAAGGTTGGATGAGTTCACAGCTTCACCAACCATGTATTAGTGTCCGAGATTTACTACAACCTTACAACATTAATCATTGTCCTTTATGGTCATATTGGCCAGTTTGAGAGGTGTGAGGTGATACCTCAGAGATGCTTTAATTTGCATTTCTCTAATCAGTGTTGATTTAGAACAATTTTTCATATGACTATGGATCACTTTGATTTCCTCATCTGTAAATTGCCTCCACATATCCTTTTACCATTTGTCAATTGGAGAATGGCTTTTTTTTTTATAAATTTAACTCAGTTCTCTATATATTTTAGAAATGAGTCCTTTGTCAGAAATACTAGTTGTAAAAATTGTTTCCAAATTTATTACATTTCTTTTGATCTTGGTTATAATTTTGTTTGTGCAAAAGCTTTTTAATTAATGTAATCAAATTTATCTACTTTGTTTTTAATAATTTTTCCATCTCTTCCTTGGTCATAAACTGCTTCCCTTTCCATAGACTGACAGGTAAACTATCCCTTGATCTCCTAGCTTGCTTATAATATTGTCTTTTTTGTCTAAATCTTGTATCCATTTTTATCTTATATTGGTATAGGATGTGAGGTGTTGGTCTAATCTGAGCTTCTAACATACTAACTTCCAATTTTCCAAACAGTTTTTATTGAAGAGAGAGTTTTTATATCAATAGCTGGACTCTTTGGGTTTATCTAACAGTATTACTATAATCATTTCCTGCTATTGCACTGAGTCTATTCCACTGATCCACTACTCTATTTCTTAGCCAATACCAGACAGTTTTGATGACTGACGCTTTATAATATAATTTTAGATCAGGTAGGGCTAAGCCACCTTCTTTTGCACTTTTTTTCCATTAAATCCCTGGAAATTCTTGACTTTTTATTTCTCCATATGAATTTATTTACAATTTTTTCTAACTCATTAAAGTAATTTTTTGGAATTTGGGGCACTAAGCAGGTAGTTTAATTTAGGTAGAATTTAGGTAGAATTTGTCATTTTATTATATTAGCTTGGTCTATCTGTTTGCCCAGTTTTTTAAAATCTAATTTTATTTGTGAGAGAAGTGTTTTGTAGCTATTTTCATAGAGTTTCTGAATCTGCCTTGGCAGGTAGACTCCCAAGTATTTTATATTGTCTGAAGTTATTTTGATTTCTTTTTCTAGCTTTTGCTGCTCTTTGGCAAAGCAGGTGAGGACAGAACTCTGCCTAACTCTTTCTATGACACCAATATGGTGCTGATACCTAAAACAGAGTCAAAACAGAGAAAGAAAATTATAGACCTATCTCCCTAATGAATATAGATGCAAAAATCTTAAATAACATCTTAGCAAAGCGATTACAGCAAGTTATCACTTGATGTACACTATGACCAAGTATAATTCACTATGAACAAACAGGATTTATCCCAGGAATGCAGGGTTAGTTCAATCGTAGGAAAACTGTTAGTTTAATTAACTATATCAATAACAACCTATCAGAAATCAAATGATTGTATCAATAGATGCTGAAAAAGCCTTTGACAAAATACAACACCTATTCCTACTAAAAACACTAGAGAGCATAGGAATAAATGGATTGTTCTTTAGAAAAATAAGCATCAATGAAACCATCAACAAGCATTATATGCAATGGGGATAAGCTAGAGGCATTCCTAATAAGATCAGGGGTGAAACAAGGATGCCCATTATCACCACTACTATTCAATATCATATTAGAAATGTTAGCTTCAGCAATAAGAGAAGAAAAAGAAATTGAAGGAATTAGAATGGGGAAGGAAGAGACAAAACTCTCACTCTTTGCAGATGACATGATGGTATACCTAAAGAATCCAAAAAATCATTGCAAAAACTACTAGAAACAATTAGGAACTTTAGCAAAGTTGCAGGATATAAAATAAACCCTCCATGAGAAAAGTAGGGTGTTGGTCTTACCAGGGTGTGGAGGGGAGCCCTTAGGGAATCCATTACAAAAGGGGAATGGCCCAGCCAATCACAAGACTGGAAGAGTTTTCCTAATCCCATTCCAGGGATTCCAAACCCCAAAGTGGTTCTCTACAGGTCAAGAGTGACCTAAAATCTTGACCTAATGCTACTGAGTTTGCTCAATTAGATAATTGAATATTAACCCACACACCCCCGGTGAGGATGGGGGTTCTTTGGCATATCATGAATCCTATGATGTGGGGGGGGATCAAATTAGGGGCATGTCATGGAATGAGTGGAACTCTTAGATTGTAACTGAAACTGAGAGCCTATGAACATCCAAGAGGGAGGGGAAAGAGTTTCTGAAGACCATAAATTACCTAACTTTGAAGACTAAGGGCTGGGCTTCACGTGCTCTGCTCTGGCAGAGGTCCCCTGCTGTTCCCCCAATTTGTGCCTGGTGCTTCCCAGGGGCGTAGCTCAGGAGACTCCCCACACTGCTGTGAGCCATGGCTCCCAGAGCCCTGGGGCTGCCTCCAGGAGGCTGAAGTTCTTTCACTCTGGCGGGCCACCCTTCTGACCCCAGGGACCTTGTTGAGATTGATGAATTTACAAGAAATCAGGACTCAATACTTCAAAACCAAAAAAAAATGAAAAATCAGAAGAAAATGTGAAACATCTCATTGAAAAAACAACTGATATGGAAAATAGATTTAGGAAAAATAATTTAAAAATTATTGGAATGCCTAAAAGTCATGATCAGGAAAAGAGCCTTGACATCATTTTCAAAGAATTACTACAGGAAAATTGCCCTGATATCCTAGAAGCAGAGGGCAAAATAGAAATGGAAAGAATCCACCTATCCCCTGAGAAAGAGATCCCAAAAAACCAACCCCTAGGAACATTATAGCCAAGTTCCAGAACTCCCAAGTCAAAGAGAAAATATTACAGGCAGCCAGAAGGACACAATTCAAATATCGTGGAGCTGCAGTCAGTATCACACAGGACTTAGCAGCAACTACATTAAAAGCTCATAGGGCTTGGAATATAATATTCTGGAAGGCAAAAAAGCTTGGAATGCAACTGAGAATCGACTACCCAGCAAGACTGAATGTCCTCTTCCAGGGAAAAAGATGGACTTTCAATGAACCAGGGGAATTTCAAATGTTCCTGTTGGAATGGCCAGAGCCGAACAGAAGGTTTGATCTTCAGATACAGGACTCAGGTGAAGCACAGAGATTGGAGGAGAAGGGGAAAATATGAGGGACTTGATGATGATGAACTGCATGTATTCCTGTATAGAAAAATGACACTGATAATACTCATATGAACCTTCTCAATTAACAGAGCCGGTAGAAGGAGCTTTTATAGTTGAAGCACAGGAGAAAGCTGAATTTGAAGATAAAATATGGTGTAAAAATGGAGTCAACAGGAAAAAGGGAAATGTAATGGGAGAAAGAAAAAGGAGAGGGGGAGTAGGCCAAGATATTTCATATAATAAGATTTTTCTTTATTACAATGAGCTATTGCAATGATATGGAAGGGGGGAAGACAAGGGGGAATGAGGGAATCTTCGCTCTCATCAGAGGTGGCTAGGAGAGGAAAAAGCATATATACTCAATGGGGTATAGGCATCTGGAGTAAGAAGGAGAGGGGGGGACAGGAGGAAGGAATGGATGTGAATGAAGGAGGAGAGGATGGACCATGGGGGGAGAGTGGTCAGCTATAATGCATTTTTTACTTCTTGCAAGGGGCTGGGATTGGATGGCCTGTCCGGGACCATAGGGCCAGGTGGATGCTGGGCCTAAGGGGTGGTAGTGGGGCTTGGCCCCAGAGCCGGAGATCTGTCTGCTGCACCACTCAGCTACCCCACAGCAGAGTCAGTGTGAAAGGAGAGAAAATATAGTACATGGTAGTAGAGAAATATGAAAGTAGGGAGTTGCGATCAGCAATGGCAATGGTGGAAAAATATGGAAGTAACTTTTGTGATGGATTTATCATAAAGAATGTGATCCACCCACGACAGAGTTGTTGGTGTTGGAACAAAGACTCAAGCACATTTTTTATTATTATTTTTGGGGGGGGGGGGCTCCAGGGCAAATGGGGCTGGGTGGACTGCCTGGGGCCACACATAGCAGGGTGATTGTTGGGTGTCTGAGGCTGGATTTGGACCCGGGTGCTCCTGGCTCAAGGGCAAATGCTCTGTCTGCCACCCAGCCACCCCTACTATTATTACTATTTTATTTTATTTTTGGTCTTTTTTTCTTTTTTTGGTTTTTGCTGGGCAGTGGGGTTGGGGTGGCTTGCATGTCATATGGCTGGGTGATTGTTGGGTATATGAGACCGGATATGGGCTCGGGTGCTCCTGGCTCCAGGGCTAGTGCTCCATCCATTGCACCACCTGGCCATACCTACAATTATTACTATTATTTTTTTAATTTTAATTTTTTTCTCTCCCCTTTATTTTATCGCTCAAGCGAGTTTATATTTTTTGGGGGGAGGGGGTGTTTTGTTTAATCTTAAACAAGAATATTTTATTAATGTATAAAAAACATTATTTGTAGAAAATGAGAATAAATGAATATTAAATATAAAAAAGTTAGCTATAGAAGAAAAAAGAAAAAAGAATAGAGCTTCTTGCTCTTTTTGTAATGGCAAAGAATTGGAATTTGAGGGAATCCATCAATTGGGGAATGACTGAACAAGTTGAGGTACATGAAAGTGATGGAATACTATTGTTCTATAAGAAAAGCAAGGTTTACATAAACTTACATAAACTGATATTGAGTGAAGTGAGCAGAACCAAGAGAACACTGGATAGTTTAACAGAAACCTTGCACAATGATTAGACTTAGCTCTTCTCAGCAATATAGTGATCAAAAACAATTTTAAAAGAACTACAATAGAAAATGCTATCTATGAGGAATATGGGAGTGTTTGGATTCCACAAGAATGTGAAGGGAGAATTATTAGTCTACATTATAAAGCCTGTGTCTGCCTATATTGTTGCCTAGGAGCAGGTACTGAGTTAAAGTCAGAAGTCAATCTGAGCAAAAACTGAGATTAGGCATGTGTGTGCCCCACCTAGTTCTAAATCTATGGAGGGTCTTCAACCTTCTCCTTTGTGCCTGTTCCAGGAAGTAGCTGTTCTTACTCAGTAGTATAATGAGCAGGTCAGGAAAACGTATGGGGACCAATGTATCAATTAGATGACCCCAGTCAACAATTGGCATGAAGGGACAGGAACAAACCCTTTCAAAGTGTATAAAAGACCTTCCATTTCTGGGATTCCTCACCCCACTCCCACCTTGAGAGAGGTGTGCCATTTATTAGAATGTCTTAATAAAAAACCATTTTAATCACTCTGGACTGGTAATTATGAGCCATTTATAACACTATCCACATTCAGAGAAAGAACTATGGGATCTGAATGCATATCAAAGTATACTGTTTTCATTTATTTTAATTTGTCTTTTTCCTTCTTGTAGTTCCCTTTTGTTCTGATTCTTCTTTCATAGCATAACTAATAAGAAAATATATGCAATATGATTGTATGTGTATTGTCTATATCAGATTACTTACTATCCTAGGGTGAGAAAGGGAAGGATACGATGTTGAATATTGAAAATTATCTTTACATATAACTGGAAAATTAAATAATTAAAAATTATTTTAAAAACAAAACTGCTTGACCCTCCTGAATAGAGGAGACTAAATAATGTTCTATTTCCAGAAAGACATTGGGACTAGCCCACTGAATAAGGGTGGGAGAATTACATGGAGAATGGTGAATACCTGGTGTTTCTAGACAAGACCTCTAGAGAAAAGAGGAAAATTTCCAGATAGTGCTGGCCTATTACAAAGAAGAGCTGACCCCAGAGATGAAGAAGTAGGAAGAGAATAAGTTACAGTATAGAGAACTTCATTCTCATATACTACTAGTAGTTATTGGGATGGTGAAGGTATAATAACAAGAGGCTACAAGCACCAGGTTAGAAGCATTGCTCTTTTAAGAACTTTTTTGTCCAAGGCTGAGACCATCTCCATTGGGATTTGAGAAGACATGGTCACGGTGCTTTGACTTGGTCTGCTTCCTATCTCTCCCCCTGAGGGATCTTGGTGCTTCACTTAGGCTGACTTGCCTGCCCTGGGGTAGTTGGTGAGGATTGCTGGCCCCTTCCCCATAAGATCTGCTTTTGCAGATGACAAATGGGCTGGAAGGATGCACCTTCCTCCCATTAGGAGTATGCTCTCTGAGGGCAAGGACTGTTTTTTGACTTTTCCATTTTCACTGCCTGAGACATAATAAGAACGTAATAAATGTTTGTTGGTTGTTTGACTAGATGATTGGAACTCAAGGAAAAGAGAAATGCAATTGTGTAGAAAATGTATGGGTTTATCCATTTTTTATGTGGATTATTATGAGTCTTTCAAAACTGCTCTGCATTTTCTGTGAAGTGAAATTAAACTGTGCTAACTATAGAACTATAATTTCCTACAATAACATAACTGGATGAAACAGTCAGAAATACTATGATTTTAAAATATAAAGAAATTCAAGTTACCAAGGAAAACAGAGACAGAAATAGGAAAATAAAACCTGTTTAACAAATCAAGAAAGAGGGGGCAGCTAGGTGGTGCAGTGATTAGAGCACTGACCCGGGAGGCAGGAGGCTCTGAGTTCAAATACAGCCTCAGGCATTTTCTAATTCCCTAGCTGTGTGACCTTGGGCAAGTCACTTAACCCCATTGTGTTAAAAAAGAAAAAAGAAATCAAGAAAAGGACAGTAAGGTAACAGTTGGGGATATCAAGAGAAGGACAGCAAGGTAACAGAATGGGGATAAAGTGCTAGGCATGAGTCAGGATGATCTGAGTTCAAATCCAGCCTCAGACACTTACTAGTTGACAAATTACTTAACTTCTATTTGCCTCAATTTTTTCCACTGTAAAAAATAGATAATAGCACCTAAAAATAACAATAGTACCTACCTTCCAGGGTTGTTGAGAAAAATCAATGAGATATTACTAATAGAGTGTTTAGCACACAGTAGTAGCATATAGTATATCTGTTGTTTAGTCATTTCAGAGGTATTTAACTCCCTATGACCTCATCTGGGGTTTTCTTGGCAGTATACCATTTCCTCCTCCAGCTCATTTTAAAGACAAAGAAATTGAGACACATAGGGTGGAATGACTTGTCCAGGGTCACACAGCTAGTAAGTGTCTGAGGCTGACTTTGAACTTAGGTCTTCCTGACTATATGTCTCTCTATATGTCATTGTTCCCCCATGAAATTGTAAGCTTTGTGAAGACAGGAATTGTATCTTTTTTTTCATCTTCTGTCCTAGTATAATGTCTTGATGGTTAAAAATAAGTGTCTCTTGGACTGAACTGAATCCCAGAAGCCTTGCTTCTGTCTCAGTTGTAAGAAAGAATAAGATTCTGTTCCAATGAGAATTAGAGTCGCCAATTAAAGATAGAAATCGAGGGTTACTGAAAAAGAGAAGGAATTCACATACTCCCTGGGATTTTAAAACTGCTCAGGATTTATTACAAATTATTACAAATTAAAACTCCTAGAAAAGCAGTAAACTTTGAGGACAGGCTAGGTGAAGTCTGAGTGAGAGTGGGGGGAGGGGGAGAAAGGACAGACATCCATAAGGACTGGCTTAGTGTGGCCACATGACATGGGGCGGTGGGGTTCGGGCACATGGTTCTCCA
The DNA here is from genome assembly GCF_037893015.1 of Macrotis lagotis. NCBI lineage: Eukaryota > Metazoa > Chordata > Mammalia > Peramelemorphia > Peramelidae > Macrotis > Macrotis lagotis. Next base: position 55,879,482 of record NC_133660.1, on the reverse strand, counting down.
GAGGCCTAAGTTTGGGAGCATGTGGCTTAAGAAAGACCATGAGAGGAAAGCCATGCTGCAGAGTGGAAGGGAGTGTCAAGAAGAAGCAAGAAAGGCTGTGCTTCCCTTAAATACTCTTCTATAGTAGGTTGGACAAAGGATGGTGCTTGAGCACCCGGGTCACGTATCTTCCAATGGCAAGCTGGTCCTTCCTGTCTCAAGGTGCATGACTTAGAAGTTCAAAACATCATTTCTTATCATGCCAGCGTCAATGAGAACCGGAAGCTGGGTGAAGGAGGAATGAGAAGGGGTACAAATTTTATACTAAACAATGAAACAATAGAAGTCAATTTATATCTCAGGAACAGAGAGCATTAACAAAATTTAACAACATCCTATATTCATAATTCTCAGCATCACTTTGACATCTTGGTAAGACTTAATCTGTAACTTAAGGCCAACTCACACACTAGAAGCTGCTTAAAACCCAGCCTAGGAATCTTTGCCTTCAAATGATGGTGACTAAGGTCAACATCTTTTCTCAATTGCTTTAGAAATAACTTTGGAAAATGTTGAAACCATTAGCTGTTCAAGAGAGCAATTCTCCGTTTAGATTTGGCATCAGTTTATTTTATAAAGAGAAACTGGGAGGGCTGTTCCCCCTTGGGTTCTGAGAAGAGGTTTCTCACCCCGAATTTGAAGGAACAAATCTAGCTAACATTGTTTGTGAAGGATATGGACATAGGTGAATAAAGTAACATTATTTGTAAGCAATAACCTAAAACCTTTTATAACTGTTGTATAACTTCCCTGGGGAATTCAGACTTCTCATCTTTCCAGAAATTTCTCATTTCCAGATGTTCTCCTGAACATAATATATAGATATACACATAAATGGGCAATTATCTTCCCAACAGAGAATTGTGGTTGAAGTGTCTGGATATTAGGACAGCCAATGAACCCTGTGGTTTTTTCTCATTTATGACATGATTATAACATAAGCCAGCACTCCTCAGTTTACCTGTGGAGACATAAAAGGATTATAGGATTGAGGGGGAGAGGGAAGGGGCAGCTAGGTGGTATAGTGAGTAGAGCACCAGTCCTGGAATCAGGAGGTCCTGAGTTCAAATCCTGCCTCAGACACTTACTAATTACTTAGTTTTGTGACCTTGGGCAAGTCACTTAACCCCATTGCCTTGCAAAAACCTTTTTAAAAAAAGAAGGGGAGGGGTGCAGGGGAAAGGAGGGCAGAGGGAGCAAGGGGAAGGGGATGGTAAAGTGTCTTGCCCAAGGTCACAGACATAGTCCAGTAGTAGAGTCACAACTTGAACTTGAACCCAAGCCCCCTAACTCTTTTTTCAATATATTTTCTACTGCAATCTTTGAAGTACAGAATAATCACTAATCATACTGAAAGTGAAAGGCTGAGTTTGAAATCACTCCATTTTGGTTCTGATTCCTTGGGGAGATAAGAACACATTTAAAAAAATTTGGGGGCAGGGGCAGCTAGGTGGCTCAGTGGATAAAGCACCGGCCCTGGAGTCAAGAGTACCTGGGTTCAAATCTGGTCTCAGACACTTAATAATTACCTAGCTGTGTGGCCTTGGGCAAGCCACTTAACTCCATTTGCCTTGCAAAAACCTAAAAAAAAATTTATTTATTTAAGGCAATGGGGTTAAGTGACTTGCCCAAGGTCACACAGCTAGGCAATTATTAAGCATCTGAGGCTAGATGTGAACCCAGGTCTTCTTGTCTCCAGGGCCAGTGCTCTATCCACTGCACCACCTAGCTACCCCAAGAACACATTTTGAATGAATCAATTTATAAGAAATGAAAAGTTATCACAGAATTAAAGTGAGTCCAGTCTCTAGAATCCAGATCCTCAAAATTTCTTCAGTTCTGTGAGAGAGCTTATTCATTTGAACCTCACTCTATTCTAATCAGTATCAGTCAATCTGATATGATTCCATAACAGTTGTAATTATAAACTCAGGTACATTAGGTCCCAAAGCTGAGAGCTGCAGATTCTAAGATCATGTGTATAATCATAGGAAGCTAGCCAGAGGTCCTCCCCCCCTTGTTTTTTCTTGTCTTGGAGACAAAGCCCAGTTTAGCAATGATAACTCAAGAGTATGAGTATGTAAAGTCCTCCAATTTATTTTTGTACCCCTCTTGTCCAACATAAGCAGGTGACCAACTTATGACCAGATGCATGTATAGCCTGTACCATCTCCTCCTGCCTAACTTAAGGAAAAGCCCATATATCTTGTGACTACCTAGTCAACAAAGAGAATCATTGGCTTACCCAACTCGTGACCCTGCTGACATTTGTTTTTGCCTGTTTTAGCCTATGCATCTTAAGTCAACTAATGGAATTATTCTGCATTTGAATAGCCTTTTTCAAAAAACAGATAACAACCCCTATAAAAGTAAGGCCCTGGAAGGAGAAGGAGTCTGAAATCCTGAGGAAGATCTGAAGTCCACTTCATTAGAGGAGACTATTGGCTCAGAGCTCTGCTTCAGTCTTTCATTGTAGGTAGGACAATTTTAATCCCTACATCTGAAATCTTTTTTCCATTTTTTCCCCTAAATTGTTTACTTTTATTACCCATTCTCTCAATAGCTCTGGTTCAAAGAGCTTAACCGTCCTTTGAATATGGTCCTCTTCAAATTCAATTCTGATTCTTGATTCAATCTAAACATGTTTTTACCTAGTTATCAGGGCTAAAATGCAGGTTGTTTCAACTCACTTTATGCTATTGGGTAACTAGGTAGTCCAGTGGCTTAGAATCAGGAAGAGTCATCTTCAGGAGTTCAAATCAGGTCTCAGACACCTATTAGCTATGTGGCCCTGGCCAAGTCACTTTCTCCAGCTTGCCTTGGTTTCCTCATGAACTGGAGAAGGAAAAGGTAAATCACTCCAGTACCTTTGCCAAGAAAATCCCAAATGGGGTATTGAAGAGTCAGACATGATTGAAAAACAACTGAACACTATTTAACTTTCCTAGGATTTCTTAACTGTAAAATGGAGGATCCACTGGATGACTTCCAACTTTGTCTCCAGATCTAAATCTATGATCCCACCAATCCAATTCTATGCGTACAGAAACTCTTCTCAGAGTAAAGTGACATTTCCATGAAGAGACAAGAAAGTTGTCATTTGAATTCAGGTAGTGTACAACTCTAAAACCAGTATATTTTCCACATCTCTTCTTAGAGATGAATAAAAACTGTCTGAAATTTTAGCTTCTTTCTTGAATGAACTAAACCACTTGGACCATTCAAATATTCAGGATTACCCTAGTCAAATTCAGGAAGCAGGTAAAGCTGTCTTCCAGATCTAGAATCTAAGAGCTGGAAAAGATCTCAGAAATAATCAATCAAATCCACATCTGAATAGAAAATTCCTTTATAGCATCTTTGACATGTGCTCATCCCATCTCAGGCTGACAACCTCCAATGATACTCCAAAGTATCCAATTCCATTTTGGTATAGTTCTAATCATTAAGAAATGTTTGTGGGAGGATCCAAGATGGCAGCCTGAAGGCAGGAATTCCTGGAAACCTGCTCCCCAAAAAACTCCAAAAGCCATCAAATTATGCCCCTAGTCAAAATTTAGAGAAGCAGAACCCACACAATTTCCCAATCCAAGACAATTTACAAGTTCTGCAGGAAAGGTCTGTTCCCACTAGGCTGGGAGGCGGGGGGAGGTAAGAGGGTTGGAAAAAAAACACACCACAGCCACAGCTGCAGTAAAGCACAGCTGGGCCCAGCACCTGGGTCCATGGCACAGGGGATGATTTCCAGGTTTTGATCGGGACAGCCAGAAGGGGTGGTGAGTGAGTGCAGAGCAGAGTGCTGACCTCAGAATAGCCCTGTGATGAGAACCTGCAGAGCCACCCAGCACGTCCAGAGCTCCCAGACCACAGACAGTAAGGGGGTCAGGGGAGACTGCTCTCCATGGGGCAGGACTTAGCTGTTTGCCCACACTCAAATCCAGGTTGCAGTTGGGGCCCCCATACTATCATAGCAGAGCAGGGACTCTCCTCACAACTCCAAGGCAGAAGGGAGGGCCTGTGATCATCCAGGCCAGAGCATAGGCAAGAAAGCAACCAGAGACTCTCATAAGACCTTAGAGGAATTAAGGTCCCTGTGGGTTGTCCCCCCAAAAAAAACCCAAAGCCTTGGAAGTGCAGTAAATCAGTAAATCAGTCATAGGCTGAGGAAATGAGCAAACAAAATAAAAAGAAGAATCTGTCCCTAGAAAATTACTTTTGTCGCATGGAGGACCATAAAATACATACTCGGATGATGACCAAATCAAAACTTCTGCACCTTAAACCTCCAAGAGAAATAGAAAATGGGCTCAGGATATGAATGAGCTCAAAAAAGACTTTGAAAAGCAATTAAGGGACAGCTAGGTGGCACAGTGGATAGAGCACTGGTCCTGGAGTCAGGAGTACCTGACTTCAAATCTGACCTCAGACACTTAATAATTACCTAGCTGTGTGGCCTTGGGCAAACCACTTAACCCCAATGTCTTGCAAAAAAAGAAAAAAAAAGCAATTAAGGGAGGTAGAGGAAAAATTGGGAGGAAAAACGAGAGTGATACAGAAAAATTATGAAAACCAAGTCAGCATCTTGGTGAAAGAAATACAAAAAAAAAATACTGAAGAAAATAACATATTAAAAACCAGTTTAGGGGGCGGGTAGGTGGCGAAGTGGATAAAGCACCGGCCCTGGAGTCAGGAGTACCTGGGTTCAAATCCAGTCTCAGACACTTAATAATTACCTAGCTGTGTGGCCTTGGGCAAGCTACTTAACCCCATTTGCCTTGCAAAAACCTAAAAAAAAAAACAGTTTAGGCAAAATGGAAAAAGCAACACAAAAGGCAAATGAGAAGAATGCCTTAAAAAGCAGAACTGGACAGCTGGAAAAGGAGATAAAAAAATCCCTCTGAAGAAAATAACTCCTTTAAATGAAGACTGGAGCTAAAAGAAGCTGATGACTTTGTAAAAACTCAGGAAGAAATAAAACTGTACCCAAAAAATAAAAATTAGAAAAAAAATGTGAAATATCTCATTGGAAAAACAACTGACCTTGAAAACAGATCCAGAAGAGATAATTTAAAAATTATTGATCTACCTGAAAGTCATGATGAGGAAAAGAGCCTAGAGTTTATTTTTCTAGAAATTATACAGCAAAATTGCCCTGAGATCCTAGAAGTAGAGGGTAAAATAAAAAATTGAGGGAATTCACCAGTCATCTCCTTTAAGAGATTCCCCCCAAAAAATTCCCAGGAATATTATAGTCAAATTCCAGAACTCCCAAGTCAAAGAGAAAATATTACAAGCAGCCAGAAAGAAACAATTCAACTACTATGGTTCCACAGTCATGATCACACAGGATTTAGCATCTACATTAAGGGCTTTCAGGGCTTGGAATATGATATTCTGGAAGGTAAAAGATCTTGGCTTACAGCTGAGAATCAATTACCCAGCAAAACTGAGCATCCTTTTTCAGGGGAAAAGATGAATTTTCAATGAAATAGGGGATTTTCAAACTTTCCTATTGAAACAACCAGAGCTGAACAGAAAGTTTGATCTCCAAGTACTGGACTCAGAGGAACCATATAGAGGGGGTGGATGAGAAGGACTAATTACGAGGAACTTAATGATATTCAACTGTGTATATTCCTGCATGGGAAGAAGATACTGATAACTCGTTGAGCCCCTTTCCTGGACTCTTATGTTGAATTCCAATACTGGACTCCTTCAATCTTCCTCAGGTGAGTATTGAAGAGCCAGGAGACAAGGATGACAAGGGAGACAAGGACTCCATCAAGATCTTCAGGTGCTCCATTTATTTACCAAAACACCAGTGCTTAAATACCTTTCCAGTCTCTAATCCTCCACTCTCACTCCCATGGCACTTAGTAAGATAAGACTTCCAGGGACTTCACTTAGGAAAACTATGGAACAAATCGGTGAAGGCATAGAGAAGAGATGACTGGAAAGCAGTGGATGGGTGGTGAATTCTCTGGCTATTACAATCCATAAACCTAGTGCAAAATGGTCCTCTGTCCCATTCTTCTTGTATCTAAAGCTCTGGTAGAATAGTGAAGGGAAAAAAACAGGAAAAGAGGATCCTAAAAATCTCAGAGTTTTTAGGACATCTTTATATATTTTTTAAAAATAATCCAACAACAAACATTTAAGCGCTTACAAGGTGCCGGGTATTACTTAGTGTAGGAGACATAAATAAAGACAAAAAGGATCCTTATCCTTATCAGCTTATATCTGAATGGAAAAGACAACATGTAAATAAAAAAGTATTAGGGCATCTACAAACATTAACCTAGATCCCTTTGTTCAGTGATGAAATACTGAAACAAAGGAATCAAATGAATCGTGACATTCCTGTTATAAATAAAACCAGAGAACAAAGGAAGCTGCAGCCAAATGGAAGGATGGTTCATAAAGATATTGGCCAGGATGAAAGCAATTCTTCAGCACCTCCTTGTGCCTATCACCCCACCCCCAGTCCTCAGGAATGATTGAAAGCTTTAATGGGATACTTTAATGGGCTTCTCTGAGGAGCTAGGTATCCCCTGATCCAAAGCCCTTCTGTTGTTTTGCAAGGCCTTAGAGCTAGACCATTTGGTTCTCATAAACTCAGACCCCATGAAATAGTAACAGGATGGCCAATGACAATTTACATGTGGGTGGAAAGCATAGTAGCTAAAGGTTCCCTCCTGCAGTACTGAATTGGGTTGGCACAGAAAATAGCAGACTTGCCAGCTTGACTCACAGTCTTGTTCTTTAGAAATCCCAGTTGAGATTCAGTCCCTGATCCTTCCTAGTGTTGGATCTGTAAAGGAGAACTCCAAGAATATTCATTGGATGGGGGCAGCTAGGTGGCTCAGTGGATAGAGCACTGACCCTGAGTTCAAATCTGGCCTCAGACATTTAATGATTACCTAGCTGTGTGGCCTTGGACAAGCCACTTAACTCCATTGCCTTGCAAAAACTAAAAAAAGGAAAAAAAATATTCATTGGAGCCAGTATGGAAATGCCTGCTGACAATCTCTGGGAAGCAGAGTCCTGGATGCACATAACACACCTTACAAAGGGCAGGATCACCCATCTGAATTGTGGAACCAACAATCAAATGAGGTCCAGAGCAGCTGTGACCCCCATAATGAGACGTCAACATCTGATATATTCCACAGACCCATGAAACTGGACATGGGCTAAGGTTTGCAATTACTCCATCTATGAACTAAGACTTTTATTCTTGTTATTGTTCCACTAGTTTCAGAGATCCATGGAAGAAGCAGTTTTCTTTCCCTAACTGTCTAAATATAATCAAGTTTTACATTGTAGTTAATGGTAAGTTTTTGCTACTTAAAGATAAAAATTCTGGGATTCTAATTTGTTTTGAGTTTTTGATTATTGGGATGTTGTCTGAATTGTTATAAAGCCAATAATAAAGAATGGCATGTGAAGCAGTCTGAGAACTCCCTGTTATGCTATTTTCTTCCTGGAAAAGGAAAAATCCCCACTGGTGAATCTTGAACCTTGCCTTAACACTTTATGAAAACATAATTGGCTATCAGATAAGAAGTGTGCCAGGAATCAAACAGAACTACAGGAGTTTTTTCACCTGTCATAATAGTCATATCCCTCTTTTTCTTTTTATAGAGAATTTCTATAATCAAGAAGTTTTATAAATCTATACCAACTCTATTAGGTAACTGATAAATCAAAATAAAAATCATCAGTCCGTAAGGGGCTCTGCCCTTATTGACCAAAAAATGAGGAAATGTCAAGAGTTATGATTTTTATATTTATTAATATATTAATAAATTTAACAATAATAATTTAGTTTCATTTTATGAAAAAATGAAATAAACCTTTTGTTAATTTGATTTAAAAAGAGGAAGAAAACCAAATTACCAGTATTAAAAATAAAAAGGATGAATTCACCACCAATGAAGAAGAAATTAAAATAGTAATAGTGGAGCTATCTTGCCTAACTGTATGCCAACAAATCTGACAATATAAGTGAAATGGATGAATATTTACAAAATATATAAATTGTCTAGATTAATAGAAGAAGAAATAAAATATTTTAAAAACCTATTTCAAAATTAAAAAAACCCATCAGCAGCATTACATGTAATGGGGATAAGTTGGAAGAATTCCCAATAAGATCACAGGTAAAACAAGAATGCCCATTATCACCACTATTATTAGAAATATTAGCTTTAGCAATAAGAAAAGAAAAGGAAATTGAAGGAATTATAATAGGCAATAAGGAAACAAAACTCTCAATCTTTATAGATATGATGGTATACTTAAAGAATCCCAGAAAATCAACTAAAAAAATATTTACAAAAATGAACAACTTCAGCAAAGTTCAGCAGTATATAAAATAAACCCACATTAATCACTAGCATTTCTATATATTACGAAGTCTAGCAGCAAGAGATAAAAAATTGAATTCTATTTAAAGTAATGGTAGACAACAAAAAATACTTGAGAGCCTACTTGCCAAAACTAAGCCAGAAACTATATAAACATAATTGTAAAACACTTTTCAAACAAATAAACTCAGATCTAAACAGATCTAAATGGGAAGATGTCAATTGCTCATGGGTAGGCTGAGCCAATATAATAAAAATGACAATTTTACCTAAATTTCTTATTCATTGCCATACCCATCAAACTACTAAAAAATTATTTTACAGAGTTGGGAAAAAGCTCAAGGAGGCAGCTAGGTGGCGCAGTGGATAAAGCACCAGCCCTGGAGTCAGGGTTCAAATCTGGTCTCAGACACTTAATAATTACCTAGCTATGTGGCCTTGGGCAAGCCACTTAACCCCATTTGCCTTGCAAAAAACAAACAAACAAAAAATAAATAAATAAATAAATGTTTTTGCACAGATAAAAGAAATGCAACCAAGATTAGAAGGAAATAGAAGGAAATTAGAAGGAAAGCTGGGAAATAATTTTCATAGCTAGTTTTTTGATAAAAAAAAAGAGAGAGAGAGAACTGAATCAAATTTATAAGAATATAAGTCATCATCAATTGATAAATGGTCAAAGGACATAAACAGGCAGTTTTCAGAAGAAATAAAATCTATCTATAGTCATATGAAAAAATGCTCCTTATTGATTAGAGAAATACAAATTAAAACAACTCTGAGGTACCACCTCAAACCTATCAGATTGGCTAAAATAATAAAAAAGGAAAATGGTGAATGTTGGAGAGGATATTAGAAAACTGGGACACTAATGGATTGTTGCTGAAGTTGTGAACTGATCCAAACATTCTGGAGAGCAATTTGAAGTTATGCCCAAAGGGCAATAAAACTATGCATAACCTTTATTCCAGCAAAACTACTACCAGGTCTGTATCCCAAAGAAATCACAAAAAAGGGGGAAAGACCCATATGTACAAAAAATATTCATAGCAGCTCTTTTTGTAGTGACAAAGAATTGGGAATTGAAGGGATGGATGCCCATCAATTGGGGAATGGCTAACAAGTTATGGAATATGAATGTGATGTTCTGTAAAACATCATGAGGGAATGAACTTCAGAAAAGCCTGGAAAGACTTATATGAACTGATAGGGAGTGACATGAACAGAACCAGGAGAACATTGTACAAATTAAGAACAACACTGTGAGATGATCAACTATGATGGACTCAGTTACTCTTTTTTTTTTTAAGATTTTGCAAGGCAATGGGGTTAAGTGGCTTGCCCAAGGCCACACAGCTAGGTAATTATTAAGTGTCTGAGACCGGATTTGAACTCAGGTACTCCTGACTCCAGGGTTGGTGCTCTATCCACTGCGCCACCTAGCCACCCCCAAACTCAGTTACTCTTAGCAGTCCAGTAATGAAGGACAATTTAAAGACTTGTGATGGAAAAAAATCAACATCCAGAGAAAAACTCTGGAATCTCAATGTAAAGCATACTATGTTCATTTTCAAATATTTCTTTTATTTTTTTCTTTCTAATGGTTTTCCCCCTTTAGTTCTATCATATCAAGACTAACATGGAATATGAAAAACACAATTGTACTTATGCAACCTATATCAGATTAGGCACTGCCATGAGAAAGGGAGGAGGAAAGGGAAGGTATTAGAAAAATGTGCAACTCAAAAAGCTTTTAAAAAGATGAAGGATGAAAACTCTCTTTGCATGTAATTAGAAAAAATAAAATAACATTTAAAAATAATCATTTAGTTTCTAGAGATTCTTTTCACAGGTAGACTCTGAGCTTTGAAAAACAGTAAAAATAAAGTAGAATATTTAATCCTTTTTTTGTTTTGTTTTGTTTTTTAGTTTTTGCAAAGCAATGGGGTTAAGAAAGTGGCTTGCCCAAGGCCACACAGCTAGGTAATTATTAAGTGTCTGAGACCAGATTTGAACTCAGGTACTGCTGACTCCAGGGTTGGTGCTCTAGCCACTCCACCACCTAGCCACCCCAGAATATTTAATCTTGACAAACCCTGCATTCTTTTGGCTTATGCTAAGTGAAGTAAATCAATATAAACTGTTCCATATTCAATCAATCATAATGTAGCCCCAAGACTATTCAAGCAACTTAGCCATTCCCATAGGACTTGAGGACACCATACTGACCTACTGGGATAATCACTAGTGATCTAATTGATGTATTGTCCTACATGGTAGGTTTGTCCTAGGAAGATCACTCTAACCCCAAATCTGATTGCTCTATGATCTGCCATCCTCTTCCCTTTCTCCTTATGAGTGATGATGGGGAAATGGATGGTGAAGCGAGAGAAGGAGCTTAAAGATCAGAGCTCAAGTAAGTGAAAGGTTGTAGAAACTCAGACTTGAATTCACAGGCCTTTCAAAGATCACATATATTATAGACCACAAACAGTTCACAGATCTGGAGAGGGAGTTACTTAAGGACGGGCTGAATAACAAAGATAGAGGCAAGAATACCTAAGAGAAAGAGGAAAAGGAATAGGAAAAATAGTCAGAAGAAATGATTGGGCTTATATCCTCAAGAATCCTGTATAGTGGGGATGTAGGTCAAACTTTTTTAGAGACTTACTCACTTTCTGTGCAGGGAGGGGTGAGGGAAAAGGTGACAAGCAATGACCTTCCTCTAGGTGACTTGGGTCAGGTAGCCACTTTGGAAATCAAGAAGCAGGAGAAGGGTAAAGGGATGGGCTTAGGTTGCTTTTATCTTGGAGAATTTACATTTAAGGATAGAATTACTTAGAATTTACATTTCAAAGGAGGTTTAAGCTGAAGAATTTGCATCATGGGCTCACATAAAGTATTAGGCAAACATAGACAATATTTCCTTAATATTAAAAATATAATTAATATCTCTCCTTCCACATGATCATATAAAATATAATATTTATAGTGATTCCACAAGAGCAAGATGGATTTCCAAGGTAGGAGTGATGATTTGCAAATCCTTTCCTTTCACTGCAAGTGATTAAACTGTGACTTGTTTATTGGCACTCTGTCTCAGACCAACTCAAGCTCTGTTCCTCCCAAATTAGAGACCAGCTCAGTAAAAATTCTGTCAACACTATCCATTAAGGAAAAGTCAATTACTGAAAAATACCCATTATCTAGGCATACAATTGAATGAACAAAACATAGTCAAAGTGAAGATCACTTCTAGGATAACATTTTCCAGATACTTTAGAAGCCAGGAATAAAATGCCTCTGTTCAGCTTTTAAATATTTTCACACCCTGACCCCCACCTACTTTTTCCTCCTCCCACACCACAACCTAGCCAAACTGGCCTTCTTTCAGTCCCTTATATACCACATTCCAGGCACTACTAGTAATCAGACATGCCTGGAATGCTCTTCCTCTGGCCTCAACCTCATAGAATCAGTTCAAGTTCCAGTGCCATTTCTCCAAGGAAGTCTGTTCTAATCCACTGTATGCTATTATGGTGTCCCCCACACACACACACACACACTGTAACCATTTATCTAGTAGACATTTAGGCAAGTTTAATGAATAGTTATTGTGAGTGACTGATTCCAAAGGTTGGGATCACCCTCCAGGTATGCTATTAAAAATGTCAAAATTGAGGCAGCTAGGTGGCGCAGTGGATAAAGCACCAGCCCTGGAGTCAGGAGTACCTGGGTTCAAATCCGGCCTCAGACACTTAATAATTACCTAGCTGTGTGGCCTTGGGCAAGCCACTTAACCCCATTTGCCTTGCAAAAACCTTAAAAAGATGTCAAAATTGTAAAACTTAGAAAACTTAAGAAACTGGCACTGACCTAAGTGACCAGAACCAGGGCACTTTGCAGAGACTGCATTTTAAACCCTGTTTATTATGTCTCCCAAATACTAACTGTGCATACACTTTAATTTGGGGTTTTAACTGTTTTTGTGTCAAGGACTCCTTTGGCAGACTGGTAAATCCCATGGACCCTTTCTCAGAATAACCAATCAATCAATAAGCATTTATTAAATGTGTACAGGACAACTAAGTGGAAAAATGGATAAAGTCCTGGGCCTGGAGTCAGAAAGACTTATCTTCCTGAGTTCAGATTTGACCTCAGATACTTAATTGCTATGTGATCCTGGGCAAGAACTTTACCCATTTTTCTTCAGTTTTTTCATCTGCAAAATGAACTGAGAAGGAAATGGCAAAGGATCTTTCCTGAAATCCTAAATGGGTTCACAAAGAGTTGTACAGGACAGAAATGACTGAACAACAATAAATGAATACAATGAACAACAACAATAAATTATATAGGTCATGCACTGTGGGTGTGTGGGATAAAAATCCACTTAAAAATATATAGAGACTCCTTTGAGCAAATGGAAAAGTTTATTTTGGCTTTTCTCAAGAAAAGGGCATACTCCAAGTCTCAGAAAGGTAGTGAGAATCAAGGAGCTGCCCCAAATTGACAGTCAAACAAGATTATATGGCCTAATGCAATCCCAATCTCCTCCTATCATCCCTCTCTGTCAACTCATTGGTTACATTCAGAGTTATATTCTACTTGTGAAAATCTACCCCAGCAACAAAGAAAAGAATGAAAGATTTTCATGAAATGTTACCTCACCATCCAGATGGTAAAAATAACCTTCAGGATTATAACTATCTTATTGAAATAATGTAACTTGTCTTGGAATGCAAGGTCTAGGAACAGTCTACTTATTATCAAACAAGAGGAGTCTTATGAGCTTCTTTGGAATGCAAGGGTTTTCTCATGGGAAAATGTCTACTATCCTTCTAGTAGTCAATAAAAGTAGTCTTATCAAAAGTTAGGAGAGTGAACCACCTATTTGGTGTATAAGGGGCTTTATTCTAGAAATAGTTTAAGAATAATAGTTTGTTCTTTTTTTTTAACATTTCTTAAACCTGAGAGGATATTAGGGATATTAAGAATATTAAACCTTGAAATGGTTTTATTGGGAATATTCCATTCAATCCCTCCTCTTTTTTTTCTTAATATAGATACATATACATTTTGCATCTGAAGTCCTCTCACACTATCCTTGATAACCCCCTTAGATCCTATTCTCTCTTTCTGTCCACTTGGAACTCATCTTCTTCTTGGAACCATGACCAAAGAACTCGACTGCTCTCTCTCTCTCTCTCTCTCTCTCTCTGAACCCAGGTACTCCTGACTCCAAGGCCAGTGCTTTATCCACTATTCCACCTAGCCAGACCTGCTAAAGGAAGTTCTTAACACAACATCTTATCAGTCCCATATTTTCATCACTAGACCATAAAATTCTAAAGCTATTAAAATTCACATTTTGTCTTACTCATTGTCACATTGATATACATACTTTAACAAGAAAACAACTTCCATAATTGTTCACTTCACAAGTGAATGTGTTGGGCTGCTAGGTGGCAATGGATAAAGCACCCGCCCTGGAGTCAGGAGTACCTGGGTGCAAATCTGGTCTCAGACACTTAATAATTACCTAGCTGTGTGGCCTTGGGCAAGCCACTTAACCCCATTTGCCTTGAAAAAAAAAAAAACTAAAAAAAATGTTTCTCACTAAACTACAGGTGATTCTTCTTCTGATTTACTCAGCTGACTTACATTCCCTTCTCAAAGTAGAACTTAAAACTGCTACTGCACAGAAGCATATCTTGAGATTATATAAACCTTTATTTTTCTTACCTAAATATCCTTTTTCCTAGCATAAAATAAAATAAAATCAAAGATTCTTAATTCTTCTCAAAACATATGACTAACAGCAGAAGTTAAAACTACATACTGGCCTATCTAGCTATTAAACTCCACTTGACCTAAAATTTCTATAGCAGATTGACCTTTAGCGACTTACTATAAAGATCCAGGACATCAAAGGAAAATTCCTTTATAGATATAATTCTGAGTGTCATTTTCCAGACAGAGGTCATGTGGATAGTCAAATGCCTTAAAGGAAAATTTTAGATTTATCTGGTGAGACATTATTCAAATGTCACATTTGGGGAAGTCAAGTCAAAAGCATCCAACCTCAGATTGCACTGAAAAGTTGGCCCTTCAGCTTTTTCTCCCAATATCCCTGTCACCTGTATAGTGTCCAAACCCCCTTTGGGCTTCCAGACTTCAAAAGAGCATTGACTCAACACTACCTTTGCTGATCATACCTGATGTCAGACACAAAACAAAAGCCAATTAAAAATCCCATGATCTAAAATAGTAATTCCATCTAATTAGATCCCCAAGTAAATCCACTTCACAAGGACTAAACGCTAATTCTAATCTGGATTGGGGGCGGGGGTCACAATCAATCAGCCCCCTTCCCTACACATATATTATATATATCTACTCTGAGTGTCCCTGTGAACAGAATACATTAAATAAGGTTACTTTTTAAACATTCAAAAAACAGTCAAATTCCCCCAGCATCTGGAATATTCCTTGACATACAGAAAAACCTTCTTCAAAATATGTTTCATAATTCAACTAGAAGGTCTATCCTCCTGGTGGCACTAACTTCTAATCTGCAGACCCACATTCCTTTGTCTGAAATCATATCTGTTTTATTTCTGGATAAAGATGGTATGTTAGAGGCCTTTTGGCTAGCCTGCTGTATTACAATAAATAAATACCTCCTTTGGCTAGGAGATTATTCTAAGAATTCTCACATAACAACCAGCCAGAGATTGTCACAGAAAAAAAAATCACAAATTATTATCATTATTATCTTTCCCATGTTGCTCAGGTGCTTTTACTTCAAAGCAAACAATCACAACTTTGAGATTATAAATATATATATATACATATACATATAACCACAAAATTACAATATATACATACATATATAATTGGCAAATTATTATGCAAATAATTATTAGCCATGTTTGAAATATAAATTATTACTTTTCAGAATTCATTCAATTCACTATAATATCTTAAGGGTCTCTAAATTTAACAAAACTGTAATAAGTGTAACACATTAAGAACTAGATTTCACAAAACAATCTTTCCATTATTACATTTATACTTGGACCTACAGATCTAGAGCAAGGTCCAACACATCATTTAAAAATTTCAGGGAACCCAGAGGGTCATGACCTTTGATAAGTTCCCTCATTATCCCTACAAAGCAATCAATCATTAATTCCAGGTTTGGAATTATTACAGTAAAATAGTGTACATTTCCACAAGCAGATCACATGTTTGATAACACTCTTCAACATCTTACTCAGACTACACAACTTACATTTCCCTTAAATATTCTGTTCCACTATTCTTTTTCACTAATTCTTTTTGACTATAGTTAATACTGCTCTGAACTAGATCCCCATAGCTTATATAGCTATATAAACCACAAACATGATTCCACTTTCCACAATACATTTTCCATTCAAAGGATTTAATATTAAACACTTCATGATTTTAACTGGTAAAACTTTTGAGAAGACAAACTACTCAAAAAAAATCTCAGCCTAATTGGAATATCATCTGCTCCCTTCTTCAGATAGAATAAATCACATATCTTTTCTCATAAGGAAGCAGGTCCCAAATCTTTCTTGGGGGCTCTTCTGTTCTCAGAGCCCCACTTGTTCTATTACTCTATGTGGTAACTAACATTACTAGAATCTATACTAATAAACTCCTGAAACTATCATATTACCATATCATTCTGGTAAAATATTAACTATTTAGTTTTCCTTCTCTGGCATTGCTGTGTAACC
Source organism: Macrotis lagotis (assembly GCF_037893015.1). Lineage (NCBI taxonomy): Eukaryota > Metazoa > Chordata > Mammalia > Peramelemorphia > Peramelidae > Macrotis > Macrotis lagotis. Next base: position 55,863,302 of record NC_133660.1, on the reverse strand, counting down.
AAATTATATACTTTAGAAATAACCTGATTCTCTTCATTTTCTAGAATTTACTTCCCCAAAACTTTCTCAAATTAAAATAGTATTTCTTTCTATGTTTTCTTTATTTAACATATTTGGTAATATGTGAATACACTGTCTCTTTCCTGTTTCTTTAACTTCAAAATATGGTCTCTTTTAACACTTATTTTACTAAGTCTTCATGAAACAATTCTCTGTATTAGGAATTAGTCCTTTTTCTTAATAAATTCCCTTTTTTTTTGCTCCCATTTCCTTTCTCAAGATTGAGAGATAACAAACCAAAAAGTAAAACACCAGGCAAGCACCCTGGAGAAAAGAAGCAGGGAAGGGGAAGAGGGAGAGGAGGAGGAAGCATTCTGGCAACTCAGAATCACAGTGAAGAAGTGGGGAAGGGCTTAACAAACTGTGGTATATGTATGTCATGGAATTGTTCTATTAGAAACCAGGAGGGATGGAAATTCAGGGAAACCTGGAAGGATTTGCATGAACTGATGCTGAATGAGATGAGCAGAACCAGAAAAACATTGTACAACCTAAGAGCAACATGGGGGTGATGATCAACCTTGACGGACTTGCTCATTCCTTCAGTGCAACAATCAGGGACAATTTGGGGCTGTCTGTAATGGAGAATACCATCTGTATCCAGAGAAAGAATTGTGGAGTTTGAACAAAGACCAAAGACTATTACCTTCAATTTAGAAAAAAAAAAAATTATCTTATTATGTAATTTTGCTATCTCTTATGTTTTATTTTTCTTCCTTAGAGATAAGATTTCTCTCTCATCACATTCAACTGAGATCAATGTATACCATGGAAACAATGTAAAGAATAACAATGCCTTCTGTGGGGGGTAGGGGGAGGGAAGCAAGAATGGGGGGAAATTGTAAAACTCAAAATAAATAATATCTTTCTTTAAAAAAGGAAGCAGGAAAGAGGAAAAAGTCAACAGCATTTTATCATTTTCTGTACTTTTCCCTTTTTACTTTGGATTTCTTCTGGACCCTTCTGTCTTGTCCCTACAGCCTCTAACCACTTGGATTTCTTTGGAATCTCTCCCAGAAAATTGTATTAATTGCTTGGGAGTATTTCCACCCCACCCTTTTTTCTGCTCCCACAGGACTCAATTTGCAGATTTGATCTGCATGGGAGCAACAAGGGTCCCGTCACCCAGGGCTACACCTAGGTTGGTGTACACAAACTTATGAACTGTGGTGCCATCTCTGGGTCTTCTTCTGTGGTGGGGCATATCCCTTTTAGTGCTACTTCCAGAGGTCCTCTGGCTTTCAATTTTGTTCAAACTAAGTCTCTCTTCGGAATTCTTCCCTCACTCCTCAAGGAATCTGCCTGGGCACTAAATCACAAGCTGCTGACAATTTCTAGCATGGCACCCACTTGTGTGTGTGTCCAAGAGAGTCTTAAGGAAGGGGTTAATTTCTGGGTCAATGCACCAAACTGTATGGGATAAAAATCCACTTAAAACAAATATAGAGGGCAACTAGATGGTGCAGTGGATAGAGCACTGAGTCAGGAGTACCTGAGTTCAAATGTGGCCTCAGACACTTAATAATTACTTAGCTATGTGGCCTTGGGCAAGCTACTTAACCCTATTGCTCTGCAAAAAAAGAAAAAAAAGAAAAAAGACTCCTCTAATCAAAAAGAAAAGTTTATTTTGGCTTTTCTGGAGAAAAGGGCACAATCCAAGTCTCACAAAGGTAGTGAAGATGGGGGCAGCTAGGTGGCATAGTGAATAAAGCACTGGCCCTGGAGTCAGGAGTACCTGAGTTCAAATCCAGTCTCAGACACTTAATAATTACCTAGCTGTGTGGCCTTGGGCAAGCCACTTAACCCCATTTGACTTACAAAAAAAACCTAAAAAAAAAAAAAGTAGTGAAGATCAAGGAGCTGCCCCAAATTGACAGTCAGGTAAGATTATATGGCCTAATACAATCCTCCTCCTCCCTATCATCCCTCTCTGTCAACTCATTGGTTACATTGTTATATTTTACTTGTGAAAATCTACCCCAGCAACAAAAAAAAATGAAAAGTTTTCATAAAATATTACCTCACCATTCAGATGATGAGAATAACCTTCAGGATTATAACTATCTTATTGAAGTAATGTAACTTGTCTTAGAATGCAAGTTCTAGAACAGTCTACTTATTAAACCAGGAAACTTATGAGCTTATTTGGAATGTAAGGTTTTTCTCATGGAAAAAGTCTCCTATCCTTCCAGTAGTCAGTAAAAATAGTGTTATCAAAAGTTAAGGGAGTGAGTCACATGTCTGGAATACAAGGGGCTTTCTTAATAGTTTGTAATCTGGAACACTAATATATTGTTGGTTGAGCTGGTTGGTCCAAAGGTCATCCAACCTTTCTGGAGAGCAATTTGGAATTATGCCCCAAAAGCCATAAAAATGTGCATACTGTTTGATCTAGAAATATCACTACTGGGTCTATACCCTGAAGAGATTATGAAAAAGGGTAAAAACATCAGCTGTACATAGTAGCTCTGTTTGTGGTGGCAAAGAAATGGAAACTGAGGGAATGTCCATCAATTGGGGAATGACTTAAACTGGTATATGTAAGTGATGGAACACTATTGTTCTATTAGAAACCAGGAGGGATGGGATTTCAGGGAAGCCTGGAAGGATTTACATGATCTGATGCTGAGTAAGTTGAGCAGAACCAGAACATTGTACACCCTAACACCAACATGGGGGTGGATGATCAACCTTAATGGACTTGCTCATACCAACAGAGCAACAATCAGGCACAATTTTTGGATATCTTCAATGGAGAATGCCATTTGTATTCATCGAAAGAATTGTGGAGTTTGAACAAAGACTATTACCTTTAATTTTAAAATAAAGTTGTCTTATTATGTAATTCTGCTTTATCTCATACTATGTTTCTTCCTCTCATCACATTCAACTTAGATCAATGTATACTATGGGAATGATGTAAAGACTAACAAACTGCCTTCTATGGGGGGTGAGGGGAGGGAAGCAATTTTGGGGTGAATATTGTAAAACTCAAAATAAAATCTTTCTAAAATTTAAAAAAAGAAAGAAAAAATAAAATAGAAGATAATAAAAAAAAGACAAGCACTCATCTAAAAAAAGAGAATAATAGTTTGTTCTTTCTTTAATATTTCTTAACCCTGAGAGGACTTCACAAGGAATATTAACCCTGAAATGGTTTTATTGGAAATATTCCACTCATGGGGATAAAAATCAAGCCAAAAAACAATTCCTGCTTCAAGAAGCTTACAATCTCATGGGGGAAACAACCTGCAAACAGCTATATACAAAAAAGTTTGATACAGCATAAATAGGAAATAATTAAAGAGGGAAGGCACTGGAATTAAGAACAGTTAGGGAAGGTAGGAGGTAGGATTTTAGTTAAACTTAAAGGAAGTCAGAAGGTCAGTAGTTGGAGCAGAGGAGGAAGAGCATTCCATAATGGGAGGCAGTCAGAGAAAATACTTGGAATGAAGAGATGGACTGTCTTGCATGAGGGGAAACCATGGTGTTATGAGAACAAAGTGTACATGTTCAAGAGTATTTTAAGAAGACTGGGGGGCGGCTAGGTGGTGAAGTGGATAAAGCACCGGCCTTGGAGTCAGGAGTACCTCAGACACTTAATAATTACCTAGCTGTGTGGCCTTGGGCAAGCCACTTAACTCCATTTGCCTTGCAAAAACCTTTAAAAAAAAAAGAAGACTGGAAAGGTGGAGGAAGCTAGGTTAAGAAGGGCTTTAGGGGGTCGCTAGGTGGCGCAGTGGATAGAGCACTGGCCCTGGAGTCAGGAGTACCTGAGTTCAAATTTGGCAGCAGATACTTAATAATTACCTAGCTGTGTGGCCTTGGGCAAGCCACTTAACCCCATTTGCCTTGTAAAAAAACCTAAAAAATAAAGAAATAAAATAAAATAAAATAAAGAAATAAAGCAAAATAAAATAGGGCCAATAGCAGTCAAAAGCATAAAGCTTTCTTTATCCTGGTACATGTGCCAGGGCCTCCTCTAGAAGGAGACCAGTGTCAATGTAGGTCAATCCTAATATAATATATATATATGTATATATATATATATATATATATACATATATATATATATACACACATATATCTTAATGGTTACACAGGATGTTGTAATCCTGACAATGGAGGTAACATCAACAATGAGATAAATTTGATTCACAAAAGGACTTCTTGACTGAGACATGGGTCCTAAAGTCCTGCAGGTGTTTGTCTGAGCTCAGGGACCAGCTGGTGCTGGTATGAAACAATTCTGGGATTTAAGTGTTCATCCAGAGGATAATGAAGCAAAGGATTGTTGTTATGATAAGCTCAGGGCACAGTTTGCTTGATGAGCCTTAGCTCGCTAGAAAATAGAGTATTTCCTGTTAAACCCAAAACTGTAAAAATCTTAAAAATATAGGGTTAAAAAATGACAGAAAATATATTTTTAAGTTTCATTCTCTAAGATCTTACCTCTAACCTATAGGTGTTGGCCATTCATAATATGACTACTTGAACCAGCAAAGAGTTGAATTTTTATGCAAAAACAGAGAATAAGAAAAATCATTACACTGCTTTTGTGGCCTGAGCATGAAAGTTGCACAATATTAAGCTGCCCAAACTGCTCCTCAAAGACTACTATCCTTGTACAATACTATCTGAACTCTAATTGTCTCTTCCTGGCAGGACAAATCTCCCAGCTTCTTGATCACTGTCCTCTGGAGTGTATAATGAACACGGGAAGATACCTTGGAGTCTTAATTTCTTTTTTTTTTTTAGGTTTTTATTGCAAGGCAAATAGGGTTAAGTGGCTTGCCCAAGGTCACACAGCTAGGTAATTATTAAGTGTCTGAGACTGGATTTGAACCCAGGTACTCTTGACTCCAAGGCCGGTGCTTTATCCACTGTGCCACCTCTAGCCGCCCCCGGAGTCTTCATTTCTTACAAAGTTGGCAAAAGGTGACTGATATTAAGGCTGAGTATTCTCTAAAGAAACCAATCTTTTTTTTACCAGGATATAGTTTTGAGAATCTTATTATGCTTCTTACTCCTAATATGAAAAAAAGTACTGGTCTTGGCATGAGGATCCTAATAACTCCTAGATTGTGAGCCTGAAGTATGGAAGGATGATGATGCTCTTCGCAGTAATAGACTTGGTGTGTGGGAGGTAGAAGAGGACTTAGGAGAAAAGATAAGGAGTTCTGTTTTGGACATATTAAGTTTACAATATCTACTGTACAACCAGTTCCAGAAGTCTAAATGATACTAGGAGATACTGTTGGGTAGGTTCCGGTGTTTTCCAGTGAAGAATCACTGCTTGATTCAGGAATGTAGGTGTAAAAAAAAAAGAAATTTATTGAAAAGTTACAATATAGAAGCTGTAATGTAGCTGCTGACTACTTGGGTTCCATTTTGCCTATGAGGAATCATTATTCAGACTCGGGAAAGCATGAGTGGAAATAAAACAGAAGGGGTGGGCTAGGTGACTCAGTGCATAAAGCACTGGCCCTGAGGTCAGGAGTACCTGGGTTCAAGTCCAGTCTCAAACACTTAATAATAATTACCTAGCTGTGTGGCCTTGGGCAAACCACTTAACCCCATTTGCCTTGCAAAAAAATTAATAAAAAGATTACAAGACATAGGATGAGCTGGGGGGGGGGGGGGGATAAAAGAACAGCCAATCAGCCTTGGCTGGTCCATGGTGAGAGAGGACTAAGCTAGCCCTGAACAAGGGTCCAACCCAGGTTTTTATGTCTTTCCTCTCATCCAGAGGGTAAAAGGTGAACTCCCTTCCCCTATACTAGACCAGGAATTAGGTAGAAGGTAAAGTCCAAGGAGATCAGGGTACAAATTTTACTTTAAGAATGAGGTCTCCAGGCAAGATTATAACTGCTTGTTACAATCATAATTCTCTACTTCAAGTCAATTTACATCTCAAGAGTCAATTTACATCTCCACCCAAATTCTTTGTTACATTCAAATTCTCTTCATCTTCTCTTGCATCATTAATAAAGAAGTTAAGGAGAGATTAAAGAAAACCACATGGATTGCTAATTAATTTTGACAATCCAGCTCCAAGATCAAGCAGAAATCTGAAAGCAAAAGGAGGCCTTGCCAGAAATCTCCTTAAATCCCCTCCTCAGGGACCATGGGAAGAGAGTTTGGGGAGGGGTTGAGGGTCTCTCATTCCAACCTGGGTGGTCTCAAAATGATGTTTCAGTGTATGGATAATCTAATTTGTTTTACCAATGTCATTAGAAAGTGGCCAAGATCATACTAGAGGTCAAGTTGGAGCATTTTAACAGAGTGATAGAGAAAGGGTGAAGATTATTAACATTGAAAACAAAAAATTTACAAAGTTTTTTTTTCCAATTAAGTTCAATATTCCCTATGCCCATGATTCTCTGCATCAATATGATACTGGAGATCATTATAGAGTTTCAGGCAAGATAAATAGATTTGAGAATCATCAGCATGAATATGGTCTTTAAATCCATAGGAATGGGTGATGGCAATATTAAGGGTGTGGCTGAGGCTAGATGGAGGAATAGTTCATTGAGGTTGAAGAACAATTTATTCAATTTTTTTTCAGTCATGTCTCTTCATTTGGAATTTTCTTAGCAAAAATGCTGCATGGTTTGCCATTCTTTACAGATGAGGAAACTGAGACAAATAGAGAGAAGTGACTTACTCAGGGTCATATAGCTAGCAAGAGACTTGAGGCTGGATCTAAACTCAGAAAAATTAGTCTTCCTGACTCTAGCCCTCCACTTTTGAAGAACAGTAATGAGGGATAATGTTCTTAAGTGCATGGAATTCATCTAATTATAATGTGAAAGCATATTAAAGATCTTTTAAAATTAAACTTGAAATATATTAGCTTAAAACTTTTCCAAACTTCTCTAGAAAAGTGGTTAGAACAAAAGCTAAGGCTATCCATATAAATGGGTTAAGGTATTGACCAAATTAATCTCATTATCTTATTAAAATTTATCATGCTCATTCCCTAAAGTTCTTACCTACTAGGCAAGGTACTAAACTCTTCTCCTTTGAGAAGAAATTAAGATATGGATCCCAGTAAAGAAGACTACTTAAATAGTAAAGGAAGACAAAGAATACTCATTGACTATTAGTAGAAATTATCCCCCTTTGACCCTCAGCTCCTTGAGGGTAAGAATTGTCTGCTCCTTCTTTGTTGTTGTTGCCCTGGGTCACCTAAGAACTAGATGTCAAAAGAATGAAGGCATAACTACCACATTATATTTATTATAATGAAGGGAATGTTATGCAAACCTGTTTCTCTAAATCCTCAAAGTGTGAAATGAAGATCCCAGGAATCTAGAGTGCAGAGAGCAGGAAAGGTTTTTTTTTATTTCTTCACATGAGGAAAAATAAGAAAAGATTCCTTTACCCCTGCCTTGCTCAAAGAGCATCAGCACAGGCTTCTTTTATTTCAAAACTAATTCTACTTCTAAATACTGTCTTATCCTACCACTGGCTGGTAAAACAAATTCATAATCTTTTTACTAATACTACCCAACCAGCACAAGCAAATTCAATCCTCATTATCCTAATTATTCATAACTAATCTCTATCCTATTAGAAAGTTATGGTTTTCTTTTCTTTCTTTCTTTCTTTTTTTGAGTTTTTTGCAAGGTAATGGGGTTAAGTGGCTTGCCCAAGGCCACACAGGTAATTTGAAGTGTGTCTGAGGCTGGATTTAAACTCAGGTAATCCCGAGTCCAGGATTGGTGCTCTATCCACTGTGCAACCTAGCCACCCTATCTATACCTTATTAAAAGTGATGTTTTACAATACTATAAGCAAATTAGAAGATCAAGGACTAGTTTACCTGTCAGATCTATGGAAAGGGGAGCAGTTTATGACTAAGGAAGAGATGAAGAACATCATCAAAAACAAACTAGATGATTTCGATTACATTAAATTAAAAAAGCTTTTGCACAGATAAAACCACTGTAACCAAGATCAAAAGAAATGCAGTAAATTGGGAAACAATGTTTACAACTAATGATTGTGACAAAGGACTCATTTCTAAAATATACAGAGAACTGAGTCATATTCTTAAAAAAAAAAAGCCATTCCCCAATTGACAAATGGTCAAAGGATATGCAAAGGCAATTTACAGATGAGGAGATCAAAGCAATCCATAGTCATATGAAAAATTGCTCTAAATCATTAATTATTAGAGAAATGCAATCAAAGCTTCTGTGAGGTACTACCTCACACCTCTCAGACTGGCCAATATGACCAGAAAGGATAATGATCATTTTTGGAAGGGCTGTGGGAAATCTGGGACACTATTACACTGTTGGTGGAGCTGTGAACTCATCCAACCTTTCTGGAGAGAAATTTGGAACTATGCGCAAAGGGCAACAAAAATGAGCATACCCTTTGATCCAGCAATACCACTACGGGGTCTATACCCTGAAGAGATGATGAAAAAGGATAAAAACATCACTTGTACAAAAATGTTCATAACAGCCTTTTTTGTGGTGGCAAAGAATTGGAAATTGAGTAAATGTCCTTCAATCGGGGAATGGCTTAGCAAACTGTGGTCTATGTATGTCATGGAACACTGTTGTTTTATTAGAAACCAGGAGGGACTGGAATTCAGGGAGGCCTGGAGGGATTTTCATGAACTGATGCTGAGTGAGATGAGCAGATAGATGCAGGAAAAACACTGTACACCCTAACAGCAACATGGGGGGTGATGTTCACCTTGATGGACTTGCTTGTTCCATCAGTGCAACAACCAGGGACAATTTGGGGCTCTCTGCTGTGGAGAATACCATATATATCTAGATAGGGAGCCATGGAGTTTGAACAAATTTCAATGACTATTCCCTTTAATGAAAAAAACACATATTGTCTGATCTTGTTATCTCTTACACTTTTTGTTTCTTCCTTAAGGATATGATTTCTCTCTCATCACACTCAATTTGGATCAATGTACAACATGGAAACAAAATAAAGACTGACAGATTGATTTCCATGGGGGGGGAGGGAAGAAAAATTGGGAGAAAAATTGTAAAACTAAAAACTCAAAATCTTAAAAAAGTGATGTTTTACAAAATCATTATGCATTTCCTTTGATCAAGTTCTGAGGCATCCAATCAGAAAGTTAGTCCAGTTCCTCTTGAAATTACCTAATTTCTGAGAAATGATAGGTAACTAGGGAAACAAGACTGACCTTGCTTACAAAGTGAAAAACAAAGATAAGAATGTATTATGAGGAAACTTAACTGAAGGCAATCCCTCACACTCAGCATGGTCTTTTCCTCACAGACTGCAACCATACTACCCCCAGAACTTAAATACTTTGGTTTCCCCCAAGCTGTCCCTGCATCCCAGAAATAACTGGATGGCTAGCGGCAATGATGGTCGGAACTATGATTGTATCCAATTGGCTTCAAACCTCTGACTTTCCTTCCTGATGAAAACATTCTTGGCAGATGCTTTCACTTTGGTCCATCTTGCACAAGTCCAAGAATTTCAACTCCAGCAGCACAATGCGAATGTCCCTGGCTGTCCCTCTTAATCATGGCCCTACTTCTGGAAGCCAACGAAAAATAGAACCTGTTGGCACAGTTGCTGATACATGGTAAATGTGTTGGTGATATCTGCCTTCATTCTTGAAGACCGTGATGTCAGGGAGGTGATGCCGGGAATCGGATTTGGGTGAGGGTGCCTGTGCTAAGTCAGCGCCTCACTTTCTCCGCCAGGGCCATTTGGGTCCATTGGCCGTTTATGAAGCAGGACAAGTGGAGATAGCCCTGCATTCGAGGCAATCAGGGTTAAATGGCTGGCCCAAGGTCTCATAGCTAGTGTCACATGTCTGAGTCTGCATTTGAACTTCAGAGCCTCCTGACTGCAGGGCTGGTGCATTGCACCCTGTGTCTGGCCCTGGATTCACTAGGCAGAGGAGATAGATTTAGATGGCTGGAGGATGAGAAGCCTTTCCTAAGCATTCAGCACATATCAAACACAGTGCTAAGCATTGGGGAATTTAAAAAAACTCTAAATGTGTAACTTTAAAAAAACACTTTATAAATGCTGGGCTGTATCAAAATTAATGACTTTTTTTTTTTTTTGTTTTTGCAGGGCAGTGGGGTTAAGCGGCTTGCCCAAGGCCCCCCAGCTAGGTGATTATGAAGTGTGTGAGGCCGCCTTTGAACCCAGGTCCTGCGGAGTCCAGGGCCGGCGCTGGCTGCCCGCATCGGCTAAGGAGTCCTAGGGAAGCCTAGGCGCAGGGGCCGTGTGCAGAGCGCATGCGTGCGGAGGTCCCCGGCCCGGCCTGCGCGGTACCGAGGCTGGGAAGGGCGCGGCGCGCTGCGGGGGCCCGCCCCGGAAGCCTCCGTGCCTGCGGCAGCCCCCGGGCTGCCGGGCCCCGCTCCCTTCCGGGGTCTGGAACTTGGCGCCCCCCCCCCCCCCCCCCCCGCAGGCCCCGGGCTCCATTCCTCGGGGCCCGCCCGCCGGGGGGCGTGGGCCCGGCGCGGCTCTCTGCGCTCCCGGGCGCCCGCGCCAGGGGGCGCTGCGCCGGCCGCCGCGGGGGCGGGGGCGGAAGGCGCGGGCCGGGCCCAGGCCGGGCACTGGCGCGGAGGCTCCCTGGAACGTCGGCGCGCCCCCTAGCTCCGGGTTCCGGTTCGATCCCTTTGGTGACGCCCGGCGCGTTCCTTCCTCTTCCTCCCGCCTCCCCTCCCCCTCCCTTCCCGGTCCCTCCTTCCCTCCCTCCCGGACCAGGCGCCCGAGCCGCCGCCGCCGCCGCCGCCGGTCATGTCCGCCCCCGCCGGCGCCCCGCACCCCCACGCCGCCGCCAGCGCCCGGATCCCGCCGCGGCTCGGAGCGCCGGCCCCCGCCGGCCCGGGCCCGCGCTACCAGAACGGTGAGCCGGCCGCGAGAGGGGAGGCGCGCGGGGCCTAGGGCGCGGGTGGGCCCGGAGCGCGGCGCGGGGGAGCCCAAGTTTGCAGCCCGGGCCGCGCCGCCTCCCCTCCACCGCGGCTTTCTCGGGGCCTTCTCCCTCCCCGTTCCCGCCTCCCCCGCCGCAAGCGGCCCTCGCAGCGAGGCTTGGCCTTTCAGCTCCCTCGTGAAAACAGGCAAGCCGACTCCAGAGGAGGCTATCGGAGGCTGGGCTCTTCTACCCTGCCCGCGTAATCGCCTGGCTGTCTTCTTGTTTCCTTACCGAAAGGGTTTTCGAGAACACAGCAAACTTAAATGGTACAAGTAGCGCTTAGCACAGGAGCCATCCAGTGTTTTGTAATTGATACTTTTCAAAAAGGGAAGTAGGCTCTTGTTTTAGTCAGTAAGTCATTTTAGTCACGTTCATTGATTGATCCATGCGAAATCATTTCTGTGACCAGGGATAGGACATGTTTGACTTCACGACAAGGTAGAAATAATATTTTTGTAACATACAGTGTTACTCTTTTGTCTTTTGCGTAAAAGAAGTCCAAACTTGTCGTATAAAATGAACCAAATGTTTTAGAGCAACTTAAATTCATGTTTAACTTGGAGCCAAGCATATTATGCCTTCGATGGTTAACTGTTCATTTTCTGTGTTGTGCGCTGTTGACATTGTGAATTATCTCTGGTACCTTTGTATCATAACTCTACCATCTGTTGATGATGCTTAAGGAGTGTAATTGTTACCTTGACTAAAGCAAAACAATTTGGAAAAATACTTGGTAAAGAGGAAGTTATATAACTATTGGCTCCCATTAGCATCCGTTTGTGACCTCCAGGATTGGTGATTGCACTTTTTTATTTTTATTTTTTTATTTTTAGGTTTTTTGCAAAACAATGGGGTTAAATGGCTTGCCCAAGGCCACACAGTTAGGTAATTATTAAGTGAGGTCACATTTGAACTCAGGTCTTCCAGACTCCATCCACGGACTGCTCACTTTCAAGAAACATAACAACAGTTCTGTAGTCACCTATTCAGCACTCATTTTGATTTCTAGGCCCATTTAGTATCTCACTGAAACTTAATATTTTACATTATTGTATTCTTCAGATTTAAATTATTCCTTTTTATCTCCCACTCCCACTTTTAAAAATTTGAAAGAAAAAACTATTGTAACAAAATAGTCAAGCAAAACAAGCCCCTACTCTTCCAATGTTCTTCATCTTGAATCCATAATATTGTTATCAAAAATACAAAGCACATTGTCATTTGAACTTTTTTTTAACAATTGGGGAAAAAAAGCTGGAAATCCAAATAAAGAGTGATAGCTATATTGAGTTTTCTAGATTTTTTTCCTTTAAAAAGTTTTTCATAAGTTATTTACATAAAAGAATAACCCTTTTTGTACTCAGTTGGAAACTAGTAGTTGTGTTGCTTTAAATTTTTTTTAACCATTCTCTTCATTTATGGCTTTTTGGAAACATATATTAACTTTTTTGAGGGTGAACTTTTAGAAATGATTTATATATATATATTTTTTGTTTCCCTGTTGTAATTCCTATTAAGGTGGAAACAATCTTCACAAGAATTGCATGGCAAGTTATTTAAACTAGTAGTTCAAGGGGCGGCTAGGTGGCATAGTGGATAAAGCACCAGCCCTGGAGTCAGGAGTACCTGGGTTCAAATCCAGTCTCAGACACTTAATAATTACCTAGCTGTGCGGCCTTGGGCAAGCCACATAACCCCATTTGCCTTACAAAAACCTAAAAAAAAAATAAATAAACTAGTAGTTCAACTGGAGCTTCCCTCTCTTGCAGGTACAATTGTCTATTGAAACTAACAATGGTTTCAGAATGTTTCTTTAAGCCACCACTTGGTTTTATCTGTAAAAGATTTAACAGAATTGCTTTTGAGGTGTTAGCTGTTGGATATATAGAAATTAATTTGCTTTCCCAAATATGTTCTCCAGGGAGACAGTTATATCATTTTTAGGAGTCAATAAGGCACCAAAAATGATGTGTTAAATTACAAGAGTTTGATATAATGAGTGATAGAAATAAAACTAGATCACCAATTGACCTAGTATTATCTTGTCAGTTATGGGAAGACCTTCAAAGCTGAAAACATAAAATTTAAAATAAAACAAGTACTCCCTAGTATGCCTGAAGTCTCTTCTCATAGAGCATCTGTCTCAAGTTTCTGTTCTTCATTTATAGCTAACTAAAAGCATCAGGTCGACTTATGAAGACATCACCATGGTGATAATATGCCTTTCTGGATGTTTAATTTCCATCTATGCATATTGATGGAGATCTCTATGATATTCAGGAGAATAATCCTTTCTCTGGGTGATTATCTCTAGTGCCTATTATCTAAGATTTTTATTATTATTTTTCTCATTTTATCTGTCTTTCAGTATATCTTTACCCCATATTAGATACCTGTTGCATTTACTCCAACAACCACTTATTCTATTCAAGGCTAGCAACTGGTAATTCAAAAACAGAATTATATATGAAACATTAGATTATAAATTCCTTGAGAGCTAGTATATGTAGAACTTTGCATATTACCTCACACCACACATACTTGAAGGATTCAGTTATTTCCATGATATGGATCTCTTCATTGGGACATCTTCTTTACCTTGATAATAGTGATTCTTGAGTTGTTATGATTAAAAATTTCTTAACCATGAGGTCAATGTAGGGATGTTTCTGTTAATTTGTTAGTCTGGGATTTGAATGACAGATATACCTGGCCAGGATCAGTAGAAAAGCTTTTCTAGTTCAGTAGAGCTGAACAAGCTCTGCCAGAGCTTGAACTTCACTGGAAAAGTCTTTAAGAAGCAGGCCACTTTGACACCAAGATGCAAGACTCAGAGTAGATTTTTTTCCCCCACCAACAAAGTAAATGTAATAGGTCATAGTACAGTGGAGAGAGTCCTAGATTTGTCGTTTGAGAACTTGGATTCAGATCCAGCTATTTGCTATATGTGTGATCTTGGGCCAGTAATCTCATCTGTAAAATAAAGGGGTTGAACTTCTAAGATCCCTTCTCTGGTTTTATAATCAGTCCTATGCTAAGAAAAAAAAAAGGAATGTGACCAACATATTCTAGATTATGCTTTCCTTGTAACAGTTTACTTGTTCAGTACAGCTCTGTTGTACAGTATAGAAACTGGTTTTTGATTCACTTTTTTAATGGTGCAACCAAACATTTTGACTCGACTGAACTGTTGTGATTAAACTTCTACAAAAAAAGTACTTTGTGGACATTAACTTAAGAATATGTTACAGGTTTCACATGTTGAACTGAAATTTAATCAGAGTCTTAGATCTACTAAATTCCTCAGGCTGAAGCCATTGAGCCAAACCTTGAGTATCTTCATTTTGTATTAAAAAGAATTCTACACTATTTGAGTTTCCTAGGAGAGAGCATTTACAAACTAACAACCCAGAATTCTTGGTCTTGCTTCTGTCAAGGTGGTTGACAGACACGTCAGTTAACCTATTTGCTTCAGTTTCTCCATCTGTAAAATGGTAGGATAATAGCACCCATCTTCCAAGGTTGTTGGAAGGATAAATGATACATGTAAAATGCTTTGCAAACTAAGTGCTATTATTAACTTTGGAAATGTGGTCTCCTCCAGTAGGACTTGGCAGTTTTCTAGTTGTCCAGGCAGATTACTGGTGATTAATAATTTAATTTTCTCTTATGGAGTTTATAGAGACATGCCACCAGAAGATTTGGGCTTTCCTCAGCTCTAAGAAGTAAAAAATTATTTCTATGCCTAAAATGCTTTTCTTCTAATTTAGATTTTTATGGAAATTTATCTATTTCTTAATGTTTCCCACATTTTTAAATCAGAAAATTCCTGAATCCAATTTTGGAGCCTTTCTCATAAACATATTTTTTTACATCATCCAACATACTTGTCCAAAATTGTTTTCTAATCTGTTTGGAAGGATAACTTGAACATACCCTTCAGTTTTATGGTTGAAAATTGGAGGGGAGAGGGTGGCTAGGTTGTGCAGTGGATAGAGCACTGGCCCTGGAGTACCTGAGTTTAAATCCAGCCTCAGACACTTAAATAATTACCTAGCCCTGTGGCCTTAGGCAAGCCACTTAACCCCATTTGCCTGGCAAAAAAAAACTTAGGAAAGAAAATTGGGTGGGGGAATGATGAATTTTGGAGACCTAGAGGTTTAGGGTTTTTCTCCAGTGACATCACTGTAAGGAACCTCAGCAGTCATCTGGTCCAACTCCCTGGTTTGTTTTTACATGTGCAGTGGATGAAGAAAATGAATTTTAGGGGCGGTTAGGTGGTGCAGTGGATAAAGCACCAGCCCTGAAGTCAGGAGTACCTGGGTTCAAATCCGGTCTCAGACACATCATAATTACCTAGCCGTGTGGCCTTGGGCAAGCCACTGAACCCTTGCTAAAAAAAAAGAAAATGAATTTTAGATTTGTTAAGTAGTTTACCCAGTTTTACATAGTTAAGTAAGTAGTCATCAGAATCAAGATCTGAACCCAGGTCTTTAGACTTCATTCAGCACAAGCTTACAATTTCCACTTCTTTCCACTGCATCCAGTAGCCGGAGCTGCTGACAAGTAGCAAAATGGACTATCTTCAGTGCCAAATTCTTTCTAATCTCAGGTGGGGGGGTTGTTTATTTTTAAAACTCTTTTCAAGAAATGGTTGAGAAGGGAATCCTGACATTTAAAATTTTGTAGGAATTCAGGGCTGGAGTTTCAGTGTTTTTTCCTTCAAATTCTTCCCTGGAAGCTTTTAAGAGCTTTTGCACAGTTAATAGTAGACAACATGGGGGGGGGGGGTAGGGGAGAATTGTAGGACTTATAACAGGGACTTACAAAACATAACTAGACTCATAATTATACTGGACTCTGGGTCAGAGCAATCTGTTTTTCTATGTATTCTTACCAAAAATGCAGTTCAAACATTTACCAGTAAAGGAGGATATTGTGCTAGGTAGGCCCTGGGAATGCAAAGATGAAAAAAAACATGAAAAATACCCTGTTTTCAACCCTCATAGATTTAGAGCCGGTAAGGATCTTTGAGATCACATAGTTCAATACACTTTTCTCATTTGAAGCAATCTCCCCATTATAGTGAAATGATCTTCTCAAGGTCATATTGCTAGTAAGCTGTATAGACAGCATTTGAACCAAGATACTCTGTTACTTTAATTACTCTCCACTTTCTCCTCTGGTGCATTCAGCATTATACTGTTATAACAATTTGAAAAGAAGTTGTCTGCAACACCTACTAAGACTCACCCCACCCCCACCCCTTGATTTTGTCCTTCAGATTTTTCCAACATCCTTTCCAAGCTCCAACTTGGACTCTAATTCCCTGGAGAAGTGATATAGAAAAAGGAGCATCCTACAAACAATTCAATTCAGCACACACTATTAAATATTTATTTCACTTGACTAGAGAATATTTCTTCTGGAAAAGATAGGGACATTTTGTCATATATTGATGATTTTTAAAAAAAGATAAAAAACCAAAAGATCCTTGCCCTCTAGCATCTTTTACTCTTAAGAGAAAGGCTAATACATTCACACAAATAAGTATGTTGCAAGATGCATGTAGTAGAAGCAAAAACTCAATTTGAAGACCTGGGAAATTTCCCAAGCCTGAGTGTTTAATTTCTTTTTTGAGGATTTCTAGAGGAAACACCAGTCATTAGACACAAAATTATTAAGTGCCAGGCAGTGTACACTAGGCACTTGGTTTACAAAGACAAAATGAAACAAACCCTGCTTACATGGAGCTCAAGTTGAACAGAGATGACAATTTGCATATAAGTATATAGGACAGTAGAAAAGAAAATGGCCTTTCATTAACAGTGAGGAACCCGAAAACACCTGAAGAAGAGTGTGGAAAGGTGGGTCTTGAGCTGAGTCTTCAAGAAAAGAGGGATTCTTATGGGGCTGAGGTAAGAATAAGATTCCAAGCCCAGGGTACAGTGCTAAGGTAGTCAGGACTAGAAAGGTAGGGAGAAAGATCAGGTTATGGAGAGCACTGACTTTTTTATTTTTAGATTTTTGCAAGGCAAATAGGGTTAAGTGGCTTGCCCAAGGCCACACGGCTAGGTAATTATTAAGTGTCTGAGACCGGATTTGAACCCAGGTACTCCTGACTCCAGGGCCGCCGCTTTATCCACTATGCCACCAGCTGCCCTGAGCATTGACTTTCAAGCATACTAGTTTATATTTGAACTTTTACGTAATTGGCTTTTATTAAATAGGTAATTTTGTCAGTTTTGTGCTGTAGGAAAATCACTAGTGGCTCCATGAAGAATAAGTCCTTTGAAATCATTCAAAGAATCTTAGATTGCAGGGTGAAAGGGACCTGAGAAATTACATGTCTCCAAGTCTTCATTTTATAGATGAGAAATGTGCCCCAGAAAGGAGGATGAGTGAGAGGACTTGTCTACCATGACACACAAAAGTGTCTTCTGACCTAATATTTTTGGTTTTTCCTGCTCCATGAAAATGTAGGCTCTCATGATCCTAATTTTGGAGGGACTGGAAACATGATGCTCACTGCTTTCTTTTCTTTTTTCTTTCTTTGAAAGCTGAAAAAGTCATCCACCTCTTAAAATTTTTGGATCAGTTCCTAAAAAATTCAAAATCATGTTTAGCCTAGACTTTTAAAGACCTCCACAATTTTCTGTAGTACTATTTTTTTCTCAGGCTAAAAGACTCATTGCAGAGGCCCTGCTTTTTCCTTTTGAACAACAAGCCCCAAGACATAGAGTAGATTCACAAAAAGCTTGGGAAATCTACAAATGATGACTAGTTACTGACTCCTTAGAGATGCTGACTCTTGTTGCCAGTTCACTCTGATTTCCACATCAGCCTATTTAAAGTCTGAAAAAAGACAGTGTGTACTTAATAAAATTCCTAAGATTCCTCCATTCTCTATGAATTATTATGTCAATATAGAAGGCAGATTTCCTTCTGAGTTTATAACTATGTTCATATTGACTATGTAAAACCATCAACATATTCTAGCATATGTTCTTGGTATCTTATTGATAATTAATCATTGTGCAGTAGAAAAATACTGAAAGATTTAAATTCATATCCTATCTCTAAGTACTTAGTAAATGTGTGACAGAATACCTCTGAGTATCCATTTCCTTATTTGTAAAATGGGGGTAATAATACATCATACAGAGTTGTTCCTACAGTATTAATTGAGACAATGTATTTGCAAACCTTAGAGCACTATATAAATGTTATCTCCTTGAAAAGAAGAATTCCACTTGGAGAGGTCTTCTGCCTAACTGATTTGATTCTTTTTGGGTTTTTTTTTTTAAGCAAAAGCATATTTGTGGTTGACCTTGATATTCCTTTTAAGATTACAGAAGAATTCCTTTTCCAGAACTTTGAGGCTGACATCTTTCACAGCCACTGAAATGTAACCCAGGAGAAAACTAATAAAACAAAGAGTATTTACAGTTTTGGTGATCGGTGGTCCTGTGTTATTTGGAGGACTGACTGGTCCAGGTCATGTCACTGATTGTAGGAGTTGGGAAATGAAAGGCAAATAGCAACTTTCTCATTTTATTCATTAACCTCTTAAGTAGAAGTTGGAAAAAATGACTAGACGGCATTTCTCCTGGAAAAGATAGGGGCATTTCACTGGACTGTAAACTTGAGTATGGTACAGCTGCCAAAAAACTAGTATGTTATGCTAAGAATGAATACTCTTGTACTACTTCTGTCAGATCATTTCTGGAATGTAGTGTTCAGTTCTAGAGACATCATGTTTAAAATTTTGGAAAGCAAAGGCTTTTTGATTACAGGTTGTTTAGAAAGTGGAAGGGTTGGTGAAGGGCCTCAAAAATTGGAGGTGGAGGAAGGAAGCTATCTTCAAGTATTTGAAACAGGCAGATTTGACCAATGTTTCTGGATTACACACAGAGGTAATCACACAAGCAAAGGCAAGGGGCCATGAGAACAAATAAGATGTGTACGATTAAATAGCAGGTTGTACTAATTAACATTGTTCTAATTGAACATTTGTTAGGAGGGCTTTGTTTTTCTTTTTCAGTGGGAAAGTAGGACAGAAGACAGATTTTTGTGGTTAATTGAAAAAATAAATTTAATATATCAGTTTAAAATAAGGAATAGATACTCACCTCAAAATATCAAAATTCAAAGCTAAACATGTAAATCTTTGAAGCTCTAAATTGAATCTTCCTACTTTGAGGATTTGTTGATATAGACTATTTGAAATGAGTATGGGAGGGCTATTGAATCAGAAGCCTGGAAAGTAGAGCAACCTTCCATTAATGTATAAAATTGACTATCCTCCAGATGTATTTACCAAACCATTCCATTCTTTTCCTCTGGCCTTTCTCAACCTTTCCTTGATATGAGTATTAAACTCTTTACTACTTAAATTTCAGAATTGTTATAAGTCCAGTGAAAGACTGAATGAGATCACATACAGGATATTCATTTTCTTCCCCTCTAGGTTCAACAGAGCCTAATTAATAACTAGAATTCTTAATCATTAGTTAATTGATTTGGAAATCATTTATTACATGCATATTATGCACAATGAATTCTTTAGACTAAGAAGAAAGTTTCTAACATATTGGGTTATTTTTCTTTAGAAAATTTATGAGAGGACATGACTTCATCGGATGTGAAGACTCTGAGGAATCCTAAGTCCTCAGATTTAAAGCTTGAGGACTGCAATAGACTTTAGAAACTAGTCTAACTCACATGCACTCAGAGGACTCATAAGTACAATACAGTTTACATCTTCTGAGAGTTGTACCTTACTGATACGGCTTTAATTTATAGAACATCATCATTCGAAAATGAAAGAATTGACTCATGAATCTCAGAGGACCTGGGTTGAAATTTTTCCTCTTAAAACTACCTGTGTGAGGGGCAGCTAGGTGGTGCAGTGGATAGAGCACCAGCCCTGGAATCAGGAGTACCTGGGTTCGAATCCGGCCTCAGACACTTAATAATTAACCTAGCTGTGTGGCCTTGGGCAAGCCACTTAACCTCATAGACCTAGTTTCATCTAAAAAAATTAGGGAATTAGACTAGAGGACCTCAGAGGTGCCTTTCATCTCTAAATCTATTCTCTTGTGAATTATAATACAGATTAGGCTGGAAGTGTAAAGAAGAAGTGCTAAGAGGTAGGATGGCATAGTCAACAAAGAGCTTTGGAACCAGGAGGATGGGTTCAAACCTTGCCTGTGACAACATAAGAGGTGATTCTAGACTAGTCATTTCACATTCAGGAAATTAAAACTATAGCTAGGAAAGAATGCTTGCCTGCATTGGTAGGAGTTTCATTACTCAGGAGCTCTCTGTATCATTGAAATCACAGGTCTGATTCTTATCCTTAAAAAACAAGAAAATAGTACAGCCAAATGCTATGAATTTGAATTTTTCTTCCTTTATAAAATAATCAAATTAGGCAGATTGATATAGATAGCAATTTTATTTCATATATAATATATTTATTAATGTTTAGATTAATCAGGAAACACTTCTTGATGAAATTGGCATTTTACTTAGTCCTTGAGTGATTTCACCTAGTGGAAAAGGGGGATGGGGTGCAGTTCATACTTGAGTCATAAGAACTGAAAACAGACAACTTGTTATTATTGTTTTTAATCACATGCATATCAGTTTGGCAGATTGAGAATCGATTGTTCTCTACTCCCTGTGTAACTGGTAGTGGCATAGGAGAGAGGGGCAGTTCTTTAAAAAAAAAATGAGATTTTCCTGCTCCCAAGGAGTTTAAATTCTTTTTTTTTTACTTTTTTTTTTTTTACTTTTTAGGTTTTTGCAAGGCAAATGGGGTTAAGTGGCTTGCCCAAGGCCACACAGCTAGGTAATTATTAAGTGTCTGAGGCCGGATTCGAACTCAGGTACTCCTGACTCCAGGGCCGGTGCTCTATCCACTGCACCACCTAGCCACCCCAAGGAGTTTAAATTCTAGCAATACGTGTGCATGTATTGAGTAGAAAGTGCTTTTATATGGCCTTATCTTATGATCCTTAAAAGAATTATGTACAGAGCAGACATTTACAGATGAGGAAACTGAGCTTCATAGAGTAGAAATAAGTTTCTCAAGGTCACTGTTACTCTGATAAAGATTAGCAGAGTCAGGATCAGAAACTGTATGCTTTTTTCCATGTATATCATGCTACATCATTTTATCCTCTATTGGTTGTATAGCCTAGCAACTTAGACACCTACAATTAAAGGATTTTTAATGATTCCTAATGGCACCTGATGTTATAATAGACAGAGAACCAGGTCTGGAGTCAGAAAGACTCATCTTCCTAAGTTCAAATCTGACCTCTGACACTTGCTAGTTGTGTGACCCTGCTAGCTATGTCACTTTACCTTGTTTGTGTCAGTTTCCTCATCTGTAAAAGGAATTTGAGAAGAAAATGATAAACCGCTTGTCAAGAAAGCCCTGAGATCACAGAGTTGGACATAATTAAGCAATAGAATAGTTCTGGTTTACTTTTTTTTAATTTATTTTTATTAAAGATATTATTTGAGTTTTACAATTTCCCCCCAATCTTGCTTCCCTCCCCCCACCCCCCACCCCCAGGGAAAGCACTCTGTCAGTCTTTACTTTGTTTCCATGTTGTACCTTGATCCAAATTGGGTGTGATGAGAGAGAAATCATATCCTTAAAGAAGAGAAGTCTAAGAAGTAACAAGACTAGACAATAAGATATCTTGGGGTGGGGGTTAGGTTTTTGCAAGGCATTGGGGTTAAGTGGCTTGCCTGAGGCCACACGGCTAGGTAATTATTAAGTGTCTGAGACCAGATTTGAACCTAGGTACTCCTGATTCCAGGACCGGTGCTTTATCCACTATGCCACCTAGCTGCCCCTGTTATTTTTCCTAAATTAAAGGGAATAGTCCTTGCACTTAGTTCAAACTCCACAGCTCCTTATCTGGATACAGATGGCACTCTCCTTTGCAGACAGCCCAAAATTGTTCCTGATTGTTGCACTGATGGAATGAGCAAGTCCTTCAAGGTTGAACATCACTCCCATGTTGCTGTTAGGGTGTACAGTGTTTTTCTGTTTCTGCTCATCTCACTCAGCATCAAGTTCATGCAAATCCCTCCAGGCCTCCCTGAATTCCAGTCCCTCCTGGTTTCTAATAGAACAATAGTGTTCCATGACATATATATACCACAATTTGTTAAGCCATTCCCCAATTGAAGGACATTTACTTGATTTCCAATTCTTTGCCACCACAAATAGAGCTACTATAAATATTTTTGTACAAGTAATGTTTTTACCCCTTTTCATCATCTTTTCAGGCTATTGACCCAGTAGTAGTATTGTTGGGTCAAAGGGTATGCACATTTTTGTTGCCCTTTGGGCATAGTTTCAAATAGCTCTCCAGAAGGGTTGGATGAGTTTCTGGTTTACTTCTAAAATGTATTTATAACGGGCAGCTAGGTGGCACAGTAGATAGAGTACCATCTCTGGAGTTAGGAGAACCTGAGTTCAAATCTGACCTCAAACACTTCATTCAAGTCACTGAGTGACTTTGGGTAGGTCACTTAACCCCATTGCCTTGCAAAAACCAAAAAAAATTTTTTTAAATAAAAAAATGTTTTGGACAAACATGGATAAAAAGAAGAGGCACCTTATCTTTCAAAATACTTTGGTAAATGCTTTATACTTTTAACATAACATTCACTTCTAAATATCACACTGGAGTTTGATATCCAGTAAAATGTTCCCTTATAACAAAGATTTTTTTCAAAGGTTTAGAAAAATCATGTAATGTATCAATGCTATCATATAGCATAAGATACATTTTACAGTCATAGACTTCTTTTTTGTTGTTGTTTTTAGGTTTTTGCAAGGCAAATGGGGTTAAGTGACTTGCCCAAGGCCACACAACTAGGTAATTATTGAGTGTCTAAGACTGGATTTGAACCCAGGTACTCCTGACTCCAGGGCCAGTGTTTTATCCACTGCGCCACCCAGCCGCCCTGAGTCATAGACTTCTGTCAAAAATAGGAAAGTCCAATTTCTCATTTCTTCTCTGCGGCTAACCTTGGCAATTTGACAAAATTCATTTTTTTTGGCATTGTTTTCACTTTCTTTGCCACAATTATTTTGCACATTCTTTTTTCTGATTTTGCCTACTTTAAGTGGATTCATAGAAGTCAGGAACAATAATGTTGATGATTTTTTTTAAGGTTAAAATATCGAGTTAAAAAGTGAAATTTTAAGTGGCAAAACAAAGGGGGCTTTTGGGGGGCTAAATTTTCCATAATGTACTTGATTTTCTTTTAATATTGCCTTGCAAAAACCTATAAAAAAAGCAATGAGGTTAAGTGGTTAAGTGACTTGCCCAAGGCCGCACACAGCTAGATATTAAGTGTCAGAGGTTGGATTTGAACTCAGGACCAGGGCTCTATTCACTGCCTCACCTAGCTGCCCCTTAAGATTGCTTTTCAAAGAACAATGGAAGAATATAAAATGACAGCCTTTCTTGTGGTTGCCTTGAGTCATTTGTCTTGAACGATTTATCACCTTATGTTTTATTTTTTTGTTGTTTATTGGGGGGGTAGTTTGTAAGTCAATGGCTTAAGTGACTTGTCTAAGGTCACAGTTAAGTAATTATTAAGTATCTGAGGTTAGATTTGAACTCAGGTCTTCCTGACTCCAGGACCAGTGCTCTATCCACTATACCACCTAGCTGCCCCTCACCTTCTGTTTTATTTTTTTTAGAATGATTTTATTTATTTTGAATTTTATAATTTTTCCCTCTACCCCCCCCCAGTGCATTCTGTTAGTCTTTACATTGTTTCCATGGTATACATTGATGTTAAGTTGAATGTGATGAGAGAGAAATCATATCCTTTAAGGAAGAAAAATAAAGTTTAAGAGATAGAAAAATTACATAATAAGATAAGGGTTTTTTTTTAATTAAAGATAATAGTCTTTGGTCTTTGTTCAAACTCCACAATTCATTCTCTGAACACAGATGGTATTCTCCATTGCAGATAGTCCAAAATTGTGCCTGATTGTTGCACTGATGGAATGAGCAAGTCCGTTAAGGTTGATCATCACCCCCATGTTGCTGTTAGGGTGTACAATGTTCTTCTGGTTCTGCTCATCTCACTCAGCATCAGTTCGTGCAAATCCTTCCAGGCTTCCCTGAATTCCCATCCCTCCTGGTTTTAGTGTTCCATTGCATACATATACCACAATTTGTTAGGCCATTCCCCAGTTGAAGGACATTCACTTAATTTCCATTTCTTTGCCACCACAAACAGGACTGCTATGAATATTTTTGTACAAGTGATGTTTTAACCCTTTTCCATAATCTCTATTTTTTAATTTAATATTTATTTATTCTCATTTTGAACAATTTTTTTATATATTAATAAAATATTCTTGTTTAAGAGTAAACAAAATAGCCCCTCCCCCCCAAAAAATATAGACTCACTTGAGCAATAAGTAAAAGGGGAGAGAAAAAAATTAAAATTAAAAAAATAATAGTAATAATTTTAGGTATGGCCAGGTGGTATGGTGGATGGAGCACCAGCCCTGGAGCCAGGAGCACCCAAGCCCATATCTGGCCCCATACACCCAACAATCACCCAGCTGTGTGACATGTAAGCCACCCCAACCCCACTGCCCTGCATAAACCAAAAAAAAAAGAAGAAAAAAGACATAAAATAATAGTAGGGGCAGCTGGGTGGCAGACACAGCACTGGCCCTTGAGCCAGGAGCACCCAGGTCTAAATCTGTCCTCAGACACCCAACGATCACCCTGCTATGCAGCCCCAGGCAGGCCACCCAGCCCCATTTGCCCTGCACCCCCCAAAAAACAATAATAAAAAATGTGCTTTAGTCTGTGTTCCAACACTACCAACTCTGTCACAGGTGGATCACATTCTTTATGATAAATCCATCACAAAAGTTACTTCCTTATTTTTCCACCACTGCCATTGCTGGTCACAACTCCCTCCTTTCGTATTTCTCCACTACCATGTACTATATTTTCTTTCTCCTTTCACTCTGACTCTGCTGTAGGGTAGCTGAGTGGTGCAGCAAACAGATCCATGGCCCTGGGGCCAAGAGGCCCTGAGCCCCCCCCTACCACCCCTTAGGCCCAGCATCCACCTGGCCCTATGGTCCTGGACAGGCCATCTAATCCCAGCCCCTTGCAAGAAGTAAAAAAGAAAATGCATTATATCTGACCACTCTCCCCCTATGGTCTATCCTCTCCTCCTTCATTCACATCCCCACCCCTTCTCCCGCCTCCCCCCACCTTCTTACTCCAGATTGTCTATACCCCATTGTGTATATATATATATATATATATATATACTGTTTCCTCTCCTAACCACCTCTGATGAGAGTGAAGATTCCCTCATTCCCCCTTGTCTTTCCCCCTTCCATATCATTGCAATAGCTCATTGTAATAAAGAAAAATCTTATTATATGAAATAATCTTGGCCTATTCCCCCTCTCCTTTTTCTTTCTCCCATTACATTTCCCTTTTTTCTGTTGACTCCATTTTTACACCATATTTTATATTCAAATTCAGCTTTCTCCTGTGCTTCATCTATAAAAGCTCCTTCTACCAGCTCTGTTAATTGAGAAGGTTCATATGAGTATTATCAGTGTCATTTTTCTATACAGGAATACATGCAGTTCATCATCATCAAGTCCCTCATATTTTCCCCTTCTCCTCCAATCTCTGTGCTTCACCTGAGTCCTATATTTGAAGATCAAACCTTCTGTTCAGCTCTGGCCATTCCAACAGGAACATTTGAAATTCCCCTGGTTCATTGAAAGTCCATTTTTTTCCCTCGAAGAGGACATTCAGTTTTGCTGGGTAGTTGACTCTCGGTTGTATTCTGAGCTCTTTTGCCTTACGGTATATTATATTCCAAGCCCTATGAGCTTTTAATGTAGTTGCTGCTAAGTGCTGTGAGATCCTAATTGCAGCTCCACGATATTTGAATTGTGTCCTTCTGGCTACTTGTAATATTTTCTCTTTGACTTGGGAGTTCTTTAACTTGGCTATAATATTCCTAGGGGTTTGTTTTTTGGGATCTCTTTCTCAGGGTGGGGGGTATCTGTGGTTTCTCTCCATTTCTATTTTGCCCTCTGCTTCTAGGATATCAGGGCAATTTTCCTGCTTTGAAAATGATGTCAAGGGCTCTTTACCTGATCATGATTTTCAGGTATTCCAATAATTTTTAAATTATGTTTCCTAAATCTGTTTTCATATCATTTGTTTTTTCAGTGAGATGTTTCACATTTTCTTCTAATTTTTCATTCTTTTGGTTTTGAAGTAATGAGTCCTGATTTCTTGTAAATTCAGCAATCTCCCTGAGGTCTATTCTTTGTCTGAAGGATTTGTTTTCCTCAGAGAGCTTTCTTATCTCTTTTTCCATCTGGCCAGTTCTGCTTTTTAAAGCATTCTTCTCCTCAATAACTTTTTGAACTGTTTTATCCATCTGACCTATGCTGGTTTTTAGCATGCTATTTTCTTCAGCATTTTTTTGGATTTCCTTTGACTAAACTGCTTACTTCATTTTCATGTTTTTCCTGCATCTTTCTCATTTCTTTTCCCAGTTTTTCTTCTAACTCCCTCATTTGATTTTTTCAAAGTCTTTTTTTGAACTCTTTCATAGCCTGAGCCCAATTTCTGTTTTTCTTGGAGTCTTTAGATGCAGGAGATTGTGCTTCCTTATCTTCAGACTGAGTGTTTTGATACTTCTTGGGCTCACAGGCAAAATGTTTCTCAATGGTGTTCCTCTTGTTTCTCTGCTTGCTCATTTTCCCAATCTTTAGCCTGTTTTAGGGGTGCTTCCTGAGCTTTAGGGACACTCCCACAAGGGTCTCGATTGGTGAGGCCCTGTCCTCCCTCCTGGTCTGTGAATGACCATATGTGCCCCCCCTGCCACGGGGCTGAGGTGGGGGGGACCCTGCTGTTCTTTGGGGGGGCCTAGACTGGGATCAGGATCTGAATGTAGTCAGAACTCCAGAGTCCTGTTCCAGGAGCTCTGTAGTCTCTCTCTCTTCACTCCCCTACCTAGGTTCAATGGGCTCATGCCCTGGGGGCTCCTGCTTACTGGCTCTGCCTGCTTCTGTTTTCTGGATCTGGATTTCTGTGGCATGCTTCACAGGCTGGCTCTGGCAGAGGTTCCCCCCTTCCCCCAAGTTTTGCCCAGTGTTCCCAGGGGCATAGGTCAGGAACCCCCCCCCCCCCCCCCAGTGCCCTGTGGCTGCCTCTGGGAGGCTGAAGTTCTTTTGCTCTGGCGGGCCACCTCTCTGATGGGTCCCTCTCTGGGTTCTGTGTCTCGAAAATTTAGTTAGATTCCTTAGTTTAGAAGTTTTATGAGAGAGCCCCTAAGAGAGAATCCTCTCTTGTCTCCATCTTGGCTCCACCCTTTTCCATAATCTCTTCAAGGTATGGGCGCAGTAGCCCTCACCCTCTGTTTTAATCAGTTTAAGAATTTAATTTAAATTAGCAGATAATGAATATTTTTGAAATGTGCAGTTATAAAAACATAGACTTTAAAATGACATAAGTTTCTGTTGTGTTCATAACAATAAAATAGATTCAATCTGATATTTAGTTAAATGCTGGTAAACTTTCAGCAGATAAAACATTCTTGTTATTTTTAGAAGATTGAGCTATGGGGACATGATAATGTTCATTTACCTATGTCTATATCTTGTAACATGAATAAATCAAGTCATTAGGAAATGAGTAGTCATTAAATAGATTTGGTTAAAAAATTGTTACTCTCATGATTTATAAATTTATAGCATTTTAGATTCTACCAATTTTTATATTAATTGCATGGGCAAGAGCATTAACTTTTTACCCCAATTGATATTTATTTTTCCAATTACATGTTATGAAAGTTATGAAAGTTTTTCAAACATTCATTCACTTGCATATGAATATTTATAAGTTACATAATCTCCTACCCTCCCTTCCCACTCCCCACCCCCTTGCCCTCAGTGATGAACAGTCTGTACATATACCTTTATGTTTCCTTATTTACAGTTTAGTTGTTTTCTGTATGCTGAATTAGGACTAAGAGAAAAGAAAAACATAAGAGAAATTTTTAAAATGAACATAGTCATTCAGATTCTATTGTTTTATTATGTTTTTCTTCCTCTGGGTATGGATAACTCTGTCCATAACAGGTCTGGGTTTCTGAGCTGCTGAGAGATCAACCATCAAGGTTGATCAACTCACAGTGTTGTTTGCATTAACTTTTTTTTAAAAAGGAATACCATTTGGTTCATTTTTTTAAAAAACTCATAAAAGAGAACTTTGAATGTATATATAATGTTTCCCATCATCCTGCAAGATAATTTAAAGCACTTTGAAATTAAGGTGTTATATGAACATATGTTCTATATTATTCTCAGTATAATTTTAAGAAAAGCATAAATAGTATTCCTTACCATCACCTCTCAGTTTCACCTTTAATTCTGTGGTGAAATCATCATCATGACTGCCATAGAGATATGATTGAAATTCACTTCTGAATGTGGTCAGAACCTCAGAGTCCTGTTTAATTCTATGTTTAATTCTACTCAATGAGACTTTAGTTTTTAATTTCTTGTTAAAGAGATGGAAAAGGTGGTATAGACTTCAGTTTTACTGGGAAAAACAGTTGAACTATAGAAAAATTGACTTTTACCCTAAAGTTCATGGAAAAAGTAGTCTCAAAACTAAGAGTAGAATTAGATTGAAAAGGAAATGTGAGTTAGGTCACTCTTTCATATTCTTGGACCTTATTTGCTTATTTCAGTGATTTATATCAGTATTTTCTTCCTCTTAGGTCCAGCACAAAATCAGATGCAGTTTCCACCTGGATATGGATTACATCCTCAAGGCTATGGTGTTCCCTCAGGACTCTACTCCCAAGGACCTGGGAAAAGTACTCCTCTGCCATTGGAAAGCCAGTATGGTACTGATTATTATTCTGGTCACTATACAGTACCAACACAAAATGTGACTCTTGCCCCAGGTCCTAGTACAATGAACATGCAGCTTGGATCACAGCAGGTTTATGGCAGGGGTCCTCTTGCTCCTCAGACTGTTGGATCCACTCCTGGATCATTCCCAGGCAGTGTTGCATCTTCAGCATCCCATTTACACACAGGTAGACCCCAGCCATACTCCTCCTTTGATAATCACTACAACAGTCCAGTCATTCCCTCTGCCAATTCTTCCATTGCTTCTCAGGGATTTCCCCTTACTTCTGGCCATTATGCTATGTCTACTGCTTCGGGTGCTGTGTACCCTAGTGTTTCATATCCTTCAGTGCCTGCTGGTGATCCATATGGGCAAGTGTTTACTTCACAGAGTACTTCAGTCATCACACAGTTTAAAGAGAATTCCTTTCCTGGTCAAAACACAGCCATCAGCCATCCACAGCAGCAGCAACAGCAGCAGCAGCAGCAGCAGCAGCAGCAGCAGCAGAGTCCTATGGGGTATAATACTTCATCATGGGCAACTCCAGGCCTTCAGTCAACCCAAGACAACCTTACCCAAAATCACATTGGATCCCTGGCTACAGTAGGCAATCCATCCAGTGCAGGTATGTTACTCAACTAAAATCTTCAAAAGTTTATAGATGAGATTCACTTATGTTTCCTTATTGGATCATTATCTTTCTGAAGGTTAAAAAATGTATTGTCTTATGGAGATGTGGGAAATGCAGTTCACCTTTTAATTTTCACTTTATTTTCCTTCTGTCCCCTCCCAGAAAAAAGTACTTTTTAAGACATATAATTGCCCACCTTTCTGATTTTGTTCTAGCACAGTCCCTTAAATATAGTGAATACCCCATGATATTTGTGACTTGATGTCCGGTGTACTCTTGAAAACCACTAAATCTAAACTGAAGTTATAGAGCTTAGTTGGTGAAACACAGGAAAGAGGAACCTCTCTGAGGTCATGCTTCAGCCAGTTCATTAAACATTCACTTAGTAGCCATAATATACAAGTATTCTAGTGGTACTGAGATAGGTCATGAGGAAGAGATGAACAGAGGCACATTTTCAGCTGGATGGATCAGGGATGGTGGTGTGGGGAGAAGTGGCACTTGAAACAGCGTGAAGAAAGGGATTCCTATTCGAAGTAGATTCCTCTAATTACCTTGAGCAGAGGCATATTCACTCTGTATGAAAGCTATGTTAGTGATGGTGAGAGTAGGCTGTTATTGGGATAAATATAAAAATGATGAAGGTAAATATACTAGAGTGCCAGGCCTTAAGGTTTTTATTTGGTAGACAAGAGGGATCTATTGAAGAAGTTTTAGCAGAAGAATGACATGATCAGATCTACTTATATGAATGATTACAGTGAGAGAATGGTGTTTTCATATAGCTCAGGAGAGATTAGGACAAGAAATTTAAATTTGAAGTTATCTAATTAGAAATATAATAGTTAAAATTATAGGAATAAGTGAGCTTTCCAAGAAAGAATATATATTGGAGAAAATATACTTTAGGAGGGAAGGAAAAGTGAGAGAAACCAGAAAAGGAATGTGTAAAGAAAAATCAGGAAATTATGAAAAAAAATCAGGGAAATCAAGAGAGGACAATATCAAGAAAGCTGAAAATTGTCAAGAAAGTTAGATATCACAGGGAAAAGATGAAAACCAACTTCATCTCTCCAAGGTTGGAAACTTTATAGGATCAATTATCTTCCATTAGGGAAAACCAGGGTACTCCTTGACCTCCCAGAGCAAAGTTTGGTGAACTGCCTGCCACAACTGGCTGTTGCAAAGATTTTTATCCTATTCTCTCAGGTTGGTAAAGTAGAAAGCGAAATAGGAAGAAATGAGGAAAATGTGGAACTTAACAGCTTTTAATTCATTATTTCCTTTTCTTTTTTCTCCCTTAAATGTTTGATGTTTGCTTTTGACTCTTTTGACCCAGATAAAATTAAATTGATTAGATTGAAAATCAGATAGTTAAGATGTATGCTTTGATTGCTTTCATATTTGTAGTTGACTGTACCATTTTCATTCCTTTTGCAAAATTGGTTCTATAGAAACTTCCTTGAACTCAGTATTGAAATATTTGCATATATAATTGAGAATTAAAGTAATATCTTTAGAGAATATTTTAAAGATTGGATGACAGTGTGATGGCAGTGCTTTCAGAAGAATTGTGTGACAGATATGCCAAAGATTCTTACAAACTTTTATGATGTTTGTGTATGTATAAGAATGGAAGAAGATAATGCAGTTCTTCCCGTTTTTCTTTCTCTAGTGTAGGAGTTAAAGTAACTGAATGGAAATGTAATAGGGGATGCTTATCTACTATCAAGGTGTAGATAATTTATTGATATTGAATATTCATGGAAGAAAAAATAGATTATTAGAAAATTTGCTGCTGTTGACATAGGTTAGAGTATATTTCTTCTGTAAATGTGACATTGCACAATACTAGCAATGTCAAGAGTGCTATCAAG
Organism: Macrotis lagotis; assembly: GCF_037893015.1. Taxonomy (NCBI): domain Eukaryota; kingdom Metazoa; phylum Chordata; class Mammalia; order Peramelemorphia; family Peramelidae; genus Macrotis; species Macrotis lagotis. The sequence goes on along the minus strand of NC_133660.1, from coordinate 55,831,811 downwards.
TTAGGAAGTTGATCCAAAGTAATTTAGCTTACAATAGATATTAAGTCAAGTGGGCTATAAGAAGATTAGGAACACAGATCTATTGTGAAGGACTGGAAGACTATATTTTTACTTTGCACTTTTTGGACTAGTAAAAATGTTTTTGCCCAAAGCAGAATTAATAACATTTTAAGACCAAAATAAATCTTAAAAAGGTTTGGTATAATTTGACATTTTAAATGCCCCAGGAATGTCATGCATCACTAAGCCAATATGTAAGTCATTTTTCAAATTTACCCACCATCACCATGAAGGGAAAAAAAAGATTAAATTTGAGCACTTGAATTTAAAAGGTAAGGTAAGTGTTTATTTTTCCTAGTATACCTTCTTTTATAACATTTAATATGTATCTCATTTCTGTGTTAAATAAGAGATTAAAGATATAAACTATTATGTATACATATTTAATTTTTACTGTGAACCATTTAACCTTTGAGTAATTTTGGCATGATTATCAATTATAATATTGAATATTTTTTCTACTCCATTAACAGTTTTCTAATTTCACTGGCTGAAATGTTAAAAAATGCAGTAAGATAATTAATTTTGCATATTTAAGCACTGACCTACAATTTAGCAAATATAAATGGAGAGAAGAATGAGTATAGTAAGTTTAATTCAGGCAGTTAATGAATTGATTACATAAAGAAGCAGAGAATAAGAAAAAGACCTTGTTACTTAGTCTGGTTGAGAAAATGCATAAGTATGTGAAGATTCAGAACTAGATTTAGAACTGCTAGTTAGTCTATTATTAGGTTTAATGGTGTGTGGTATATATTTGTTTAGTTAACATCACGGTTCATTTCACAGTTCATTTAAGTTGTTGTGCTTAACATAGATTTGTAGCTACTCTTCAGCCAATCCCTTAAATCATTCCGTTTTGATGATATAGTAAAAAAGTCCACATTTCATTGTCACCATACTGTGGATCTACCTGTCAGAAAGGGGGCATTTTTTTTTTAAAAAAAGTTTTAGGGGTTTTTTTCCCAAGGCAGTGCCACACAGCTAGGTAATCATTAAGTGTCTGAGGTCAGATTTGAACTCAGGTCCTCCTGACTCCAGGGCCTGTGCTCTATCTACTTCGCCACCTAGCCGCCCCTGGGGGGTATTTTTTTTAAAACTATGTCAAGGAATTGGAGATACCAGGTACCAGTAATATAAATACTAGCTTATTTTTTTTTAAATAATTAATGGTTACAAAATTATATATGCTGTCACATTTAATCTTTATAATAGTCCTGTGAGGTAGATACATGTACATCATTTTTCCTATTTTACAAATAAAAAAATCAAGTGACTTGAGGTTAAATTGTTATCATATAGCAAGTAAGGCATAATGAGTCAGAGCTATAATCCAGTCAGACTTTTGATTTTACCCTGCCACTACATGGTTTTAACTACCAGAATACTAACCTAACATGGTGAACCAGCTGATGGAAAGAATAGATGTAAGGGGCGGCTAGGTGGCTGAGTGGATAGAGCACTGGCCCTGGAGTCAGGAGGACCTGAGTTCAAATCCGGCCTCAGACACTTAATGATTACCTAGTTGCCTTGGGCAAGCCACTTAACCCCATTGCCTTGCAAAAACTAAAAGAAAAAAAAAGAAAGAATAGATGTAAACAAAATATTCAGATTTTAAGTTTAAAAGAAGCTTCATGTTTATGCCAAAACATTGGTTAGATATTAAAATAAAAATAAAGGACACTGGGGTGGCTAGGGGGCATAGTGGATAGAGCACCAGCCCTGGTGTCAGGAGTACCTGAGTTCAAATTCGGCCTCAGACACTTAATGATTACCTAGTTGTGTGACCTTGGGTAAGCAGCCATTTAATCCCATTGCTTTGCAAAAACCTAAAAAGAAAAAAAGTATCAAAATAAAGGACACAGGCCATAATAAATTATTTTCTCCTTTTTTATAATAAAAAATTGATAATTGATAATTATATGCAAATCATATGTTGCTGTAGCACTAAATTATCAGATTACCTGAATATAATTTCCTAATTAATAAAAACAAAATAAAAAAACAAAAGAATTTAGTACCATTAATTGGTCTTGATATATTCTACAAATTTATGAAGTTCTTTATAATTATTAATTAATGTAAGCTATTAGTAATTATAGCTTTTGTGTCTAAATTTTCATTCAGCCAGAATTGTTTAGATTATATAATGATCCTGTTTGGGGGAAAGTACAAGGCAGCCCAGCATCATTATATTATTCTCTAGGTCAGCTTTGAGTGACAAAATTTGTTAAGCTAATGGCATGGGTTGACTAAGGGAGATATTTTGGTAAGTTTTATTTTATGCTTGATTGCTGTATCTTAAATTACATGAGTAAATAAATAATTTCACCTTGTCAACAGCAGAGAAAAATAAACTGACTGTGAGAATAAAGCTAAATTGAGTTTATTTGTTTTGTTTTTAGGATTTTGCAAAGCAAATGGGGTTAAGTGGCTTGCCCAAGGCCACACAGCTAGGTAATTATTAAGTGTCTGAGGCCGGATTTGAACTCAGGTACTCTTGACTCCAGGGCCGGTGCTCTATCCACTTCACTTCACCACCTAGCCGCCCCTAAATTGAGTTTAAAATAAGTTGATCTGGCCGCAGACACTTAATTAACTTGCTGTGTGGCCTTGGGCAAGCCACTTAACCCCATTTGCCTTGCAAAAAAAAATAAAATAAAATAAGTTGATCTTTTGAAGGAATCAAACCATTCTCCAGTTGGAAAAAGTACAGTTATAAATGTCTTGCTTTTATTATGTGAAAAATAGTCATTTGCAATTTTAAAGTAGGTCCAGTGTACTTATTGACACATAAAGAATGACTTAATGTTCTCTTGACCTCTTTATTTTCTTGTTTGCTCATTGATTTCTCTGACTGTTGGAAACTGAGAGGCTTGAAGTACAGTGGTCACTTACTTTTGCTTGACATGGGAGTTTTGTCCTGCACTGTTTCTTATCTGAACTGGTTATTCCTCCTTAGGCAGCCTTTAATCACTTTTTCTGTTTACAGGGGCGTATCATATTGGTGTCAGTTCTCAAGTGTGGACTCCTAACCAATCTTAACCCTATTCTAGCTCAGAATTTCCAGGTTCAAGCAGCCTACCAGCTCTGTACCATCCAATATGGTTTTCCAGAGAAATTGTGAATGCACTATTGAAGTGAATAGCTAATATATGCAATGAATTAATGCCTTAACTTTATCATATTTACATTGAATCTTGGTGTCCTTCCAAAAGATCTCAGCTCTGCAGTCTCAACAGTTAGCTGAGATGGTTCATCTACTCTTTTGGTTTCTGCCAATCATTTCTAGACAATTAAATCTTTTGCAGTTAATGAGTGAATTTGGATCTTTAACCTTTATTTGCTCCATGCCTACATCTACTTCCACACTACCAACTCAAAGTCAAAACTGCTCTTTTATTATCCCAACTAGTCTCCTTTTTCAGAAGCCATTCATTCAATTAACATTTCACACCAACTTTGTCCTGGCTAATAGGAGAGATTTAAAGATGCTTTTGCCTAATTTTTTTCAGTGTTAACACCATTTCTCTAGCCTTTCGCTCTTAAAATTTTTGAGTCTTTGTTATACTCTTTGTCCAATCTGTTGCTACATCCTATCGATCCTTTCAGTGTAAACGGGGAAAAAGGAAGGTAGAACAGAGGCATATCCTAATTTTAATTTCTGTTTTGTGTGAGGAAAATCTGTTTGTTAACCTTAAGAGGAAGTTTATTACCTGGTTTAGAATTGTTAGGAAGAGGAGAAATTGTGAGACATTATGTAGCATAAGTTTTCAGAGAAGAGGTTAACAGCAGCAAGAGGTGGTAGCAGTAGGTTTTGGCAAAGAATTCTGTGCAGCCATACCCACCACCATCCCTCATCTCACTCTTAAACCTGATGTCTTCATCTCTTCATCTGCAGTTTCCATTTCTCACTTCAGAGACCTCTTGGGGGGGGGGGGGGAGTGGGGTTAAGTGACTTGCCAAAGCTAGGTACACAGCTAGGTAATTATCAAGTGTCTGAGCTCAGATTTGAATTCAGGTCCTTTCAACTTCAGGACCAGTGCTCTATCCACTGCACCACCTAGCTGCCCCCCACCTTTCTCTTAAGTTCCCTCTCTAGTCTCCTAGACATCCTTCTCTCCCCATCCTGTCACTTTGTACTTAGCCATCACTCCACTGGACTTCTTGTCCCAGATCACAAGACTCATAACTGGCGAGGTAAGGAGGCACTAGACTGCATGTAAATGGAATTCTGAATTTGAGCCTATCCTCTCTAACCTTTGGACCTGCAGCTCTGATTGCCTGCTGGACTATCTCCTCCTGGATTCCCTGGTGGTATGTCGAATGCAACAGTTCTAGAATTGAACTTACTTTTAATTAAATTAATATTTATAACAACCTGTTCTATGCAAGGCAATATGCTGGGGCACTGGGGATATAATGTTAAAATAGTTATTGCCAAAAAGGAGACATAAGTATCATAGGATTGTGGATTCAGAGCCAGAATGGATATTGTTGCAAACTTATTTTAACTGTTGATGAAACTGAGACCCCAGATGGATTAAGTAGCTACTTATGCTCATACATTATAAGCAGTGGCCCCAGGATTTGGTCCTCTGAATTTTTCTATCTGAACACATTTTATTTTTAATGGACACAGAAATAAGTATCATAAAAAGTGGTGTCAAGGGGCTGTGCAGTAAATATTTAATAACCCACTTTGAGGGGTAGGGTAAAACATGCACATGACACACTTTTCAGTTTAATCTCCATTGCTATCTTCTCCATCATTTAATAGGAATAAACATTTTTATCACACATAATATCTGTTAAGCATTGTGTTAAATACTTTATGATTATCTCATTTGATCCTCACAGCAATCCTAGGAAGTATGTGTTATTATTATCTCCATTTTACAGATGACAAAACTGAGGCAGACAGGTTAGATGACTGGGCCGTACAGCTAGACCACATTTGAACCCAAGTCTTTTGGACTTCAGGCCCAGGACTCTACCCACTGTGTAACCTTACGTCTCTAACTCCATCAATAAAACAATCAAGCCCTGATTTGTAGCACTTACTGATTTCCAAGGTGTAAATGCACACATTGAAATTTAGCAATATTCTGTCTTCAGTACTCCCATAGATATAGGTATGAAAGTGAGAGCCACACAAAGGGTTCTAAGATTCTCTGAGGATCCAAAGATAATTTAAGATGACAACATACACAAGTATGCTTCATTGAAGGTATCACCTGAGCTGAACCTTGAATGAAAATTATTCTAAAGGATGATGCATTCTATGTATGTTCAGTTTTTGAGGTATAGCTAGCAGTGTTATTTTAGCAAGCACTTAGAGGAAGGAAAATAATGTAAAACAACCCTAGATAGGTTAGAATCAAATTGTAAAAAGACTTAAATGCCAGCCTAAAATGTTTGAACTTTTTCCTATAAAGCTTCTGAAAGTGGGATATAATAAGTGCAGCCTATGACCAGAAAGCATTACTTTTGATAGTTTTGTAAGGGAAAAAAATATGAGAGAGGGAGAACACTGGAGGAAAGCACAAGGATCAGTAATCCACCACAGTAGTCTGAGAGGGCAGATAACAAAACATGAAAGGTTTTGTGGAAATAGAAGTGGTAGGATTTGACAACTGATAGGACATGGAGAATGAGGAACATGGAAGACTCAAAAATAACTGGTTTGAAACTAGGTGATTTAGAGCTATCCTTGTCCTCTAGACAGAAATTGAAAAGTTTTGAAGAAAGGAAGTGTTAGAAGGGAAGATAGAAGTTAACTTATGGACATAGTTCGAATTGTTGGGACATCTAGGCAGAGAGTTAGGGGTGAAGGATTTGGAATTCAAATGAGAGACTGGGCTTTTTTATGTAGATCTGAGAGTCTTTTTTCTAGAGGTAACAAAGGCATAGTTAAGAATTGTACTCAGAATTCTGGACTTAAGCCTTGGATTCTACATTGCCATCTGTTTCTCTTGCCAGTCCTTCATGAGCATTTCAGAATAGGACATCCCTAGCACCTTCCTCCCAACCCCCACAAGCTTCAAAGCCACTGCTACTACCTTGTTCTTTTCTCTTCCTCACCTCCATCATTTTTTTTTGTTGTTCCCAAAGTGCTCCTTAATCTCCCCCCTTGGGGTTTGTCTACCAGGCTAAGACTTATTTTGGAGTGAGGGTTTTTGTTTGTTAGGTCTTTTTCTATAATCATCCTCAATTATTTAAAGCCCCTAAATACAATTTTTAAATATTTTTTTTATTTAAGGCAATGGGGTCATTTTATTTAAGGCAACTAAGTAATTATCTTCTTTTCCTTTGCCCCAATTAGGAAATGAGACAGTATGTAAAAGGAAATTTTGATCAGGTTCATCAAAAAAGGGAATAAAATATATTTTTGGAAGAGCCTTTTATAGTAGTACTTAGTAAATAGCTTTTGAGTAAATAAAAAAGGCATTTTCCCACTCCACTCCCAAAAAATGTTATAAATAATGATTAAGTTCTATGATGTTACTAAATGCAGTATTGGACTTCTAATCTGTTCTGAAATACATTTTTTTGTAGGTTGGCTTTGGAACCATATAATATATCAAAGGACAATAATTCCAGTATGCTGGGGAGAGGGAGGGTTTTCTTTGTGTCTCTAGCACACATACATAGTAGGCACTTAACAAATGCTAGTTAACTACTTTATCAGTAAGCTGTTTATATTATCCAAGGGTTTGAAGTTTTGATGTGCACTTGGTTTGTGTTCAAAAATGCCAGAAGTTCTGGAATATAGTGATAAATTTACAGTGTATGCTAATTATAAATCTATATTGAAGAATAAATCTTTTGCCTTGTACCCCTTTATTAACCATTTTGGCTCAATGCCTTAGTAGCTTAAGAACTCTGGTCCTTCCTGAAATAACTTAATAATTTTTGAGGAGAGATAAAAGAAGTAATGTTGGTAAGTGAATTTCTCCTGAAATTTATATTTATGACTGCAGTAAACCTCAAACTTTTTTTGAATCTTGAATCCCTACTAGGAAAAAAAACACTAGTCAGGTTACCCAAAATAATTACTATTTGATCCTCAATTCCATAGGGATTCTACTTCCATCAAAGTGTGACTTTATTAGCTTTGCACTTTGTAAAAGTGGTGTATTGGAAAGGAAAGAGACTTTTAAGAAGGGTCATTCAGGAAGGAAGCTATATCAATAGCCTCGGTAATGAGCCCGAACGATGATGTATGAGTTGAGAGGACAGATTTTTTAAATTGGTTTCTACCTCACTAGGAAGTTTTATCAACTGATTGAATATGTGGGTGAAGGAGAATGAGGATTGGGGACGATACAGAACTTGTGAGTCTGGGTGACTGAAAAGATATGGTGTTCTCCGTTATTTGGAGAAGGGGTTTGAGCAAAAGTCATGAATAGAATGACATAAACAATGAAATTTTCGGCATCCTTAGCAATTACCTAATTTCTTAATGCTTCATTTATAGATAGAGAACTTGAAGTCCACAGACATTCCCAAGGACACGGGGGTGGGGGTGGGGGGCAGAATTGATAAGTAGAGAATGAAAGAGAGCCTGAGAGCAAAGCCATCATTCAAATCTAGAAACATGTAACAGGTTAAACAATTAAGATAAGAATTTGCTGTTGGGGCAGCTATGTGGTGTAGTGGAAAGAGCATTGGCCCAGGAGCCAGGAGGAGCTGAATTCAAATCCAGTCACAAGACATTTAATATTAGTTGTGTTACCTTAGACAAATCACTTAACCTCATTGACTTGCCAAAACATATGCTATTGTCTTACTCTGTATGTTTTATGCACAGAATTGAATATTGATAACTAAAATTAATTAGACAAGTAGAGCCCACCTTTATCCATCTGAGGAAATTTTTCATTCATATAACCTGTAGTGATAAGACATTAAGCTCTTATAGTTAAGTTTGTGAATTTAATAGATGAACCAGTGACATTTGGTTTTATTTACAGCATTTAACCCTCAAAAGCAAAATAAACCCGTCTATTTCGTTTGATGAAATGCTTCATTCAATGTTAGATTCATTCTTTGTGAGTTTGGGAAGGAATTCTTTATTCAGGAAACAGAAGTAGGATATTGAGTTCTCCATTCTTCAGGATCCCTGCTGACAGTCACAGTAAATCCAATAGAATATCTATCTTAAAAGATTTTCTTGTTATCTGTGACATGCCACACAAAATATAGAGTGCTGAGCCATAAAAGTGGGAATTCCATGTTTCCTGTCCTTTCTTTGTGTTTTTTCAATCTTTTTCAGTCTTTCTTGCTTTTAATGTGAGAGAGTGAAATAGACACAAGGACACCAAAGAGGATTTAAATTCCAGTACTTATTCTATAAGTTTTATTCACAAAATTGAATATTGGTGACTAAAAGTAGTTTATTTGAGAAAGTTTTTCATTCACATAACCTGTAGTGATAATAGCTCTTATAGTTTATGAATATAATAGATGAACTAGTGACATTTGGTTTTATTTACAGCATTTAACCTCAGTGCTAGTAAATTAAAAATCTCATTAACTTGGATAATCAGGAAAATCTTAGATTTTTAAAAAGTTAAACGTGGTGGTCATATAACTCAGACAAACAAGTAAGTACCTATTGGTTTTAACCTTCTTTGGAAAAACTTGTATGAAAAATCTACTTTTCCCTTAAAATGCCATTGTGTAGAGTTGACTGTAAGAACTTTGAAAGAAATATCATTTTAAACATTGGTGAGTGTGGGAGATGTCTGTGGGTATGTGTATGAGTGGTACTTAAAACTGCACTAAGATTTTTAGAGACTCACATGTTAAAATTAGAAGTACTGATATAAATATATCAGTTAATACTATTCATACTGGTATGAATATATGTAACTGATCTTTGTAAATCTGTCAGATTTTCCAAATACTTAGATTTGCAGATGATAATCTCTTAATTTTATCAAATTCTGGAATATTACAGCTTCCTCAGAGAAATCTAAAGAAATGCAAAAGAAATTCACCCTACTATCTACTCTTTTTTAAAAAGCAGATTAAGAAAGTTAAACTATAATATACTGCTGATGCCTTTGAGAAGACTCCTTAGTGGAGTAGAAAGCATTCTAGGGAATCTGAGTTTCTATCCAGCCTTTTTTTGTGCAATTTAGCCACTCAGGAACTTAAGTTTCTTTATCTGTTAAATGAGGCCATTAAACTGGATGCTGTCAAAGGTTCCTTCAGTTCTAGACACATAGCTTAGATACACAGGTATCATGGATGCAAAATTATCTTGACTGAGAATTGAAAACAAGAAGAAAATCCATCCAACCCACATTTGAGATGACTGGCAGCACTTTGGGTCATTTTAAGTGTTCTTTTGATGCTATAGGATTACAATTTATGAAACATCATGATCTTAGAATAAAAATTAACTCAAAGAGCAATTGGAAAGATGTCAGAAATGAATGAGGCTGCAGTGTATTTTGGGTAAAAGATACTTATCAAAGCTTGTAATGATTAGGTGGTGGGGAAAGCCGCTTGAGAGGATAGTTTGGATGGGTAGTAAAAGAAAAGCAGGGTTCCAGAATGTTGTGTGGATCACTTTATTTTTTAACATTTCGTTAAGTCATTTTATCAAATTTAGCATTAAGTCATTATCATTTCATTAAATCAGACAGCCTATACAAATTACTCAAATGCTTCCTGTAGCTATTGATTTTTTTTTTTTAGTTTTAGTTTTTTGCAAGGCAAATGGGGTTAAGTGGCTTGCCCAAGGCCACACAGCTAGGTAATTATTAAGTGTCTGAGGTCGGATTTGAACTCAGGTACTCCTGACTCCAGGGCTGGTGCTCCTATCCACTGCGCCACCTAGCCACCCCTATTGATTTTCTTTGAGAAAATTTTAACCAACTTGAAGTTTGGAAAAGAAGATATAAGAGAAATCAGTTTCTTTTTAGCTTAAAAACTTAAGTGGTTTTGTTTGTGACCTTCCTGGTAGTTAATTTTTAAAAAACCAAACAAATCAAGACACCTAATTTAACTACTTTACATTTTTGTTCTCTGTCTCAGAGCCTAAGTGCTTGACTTCAGAAGTATGGTTGTCACCTGAGACAGTAATCAAAAAATGTTTAGGGATTTTTTTTTAGGTTTTTTGGTTTTTTGTTTTTTGTTTTTTTTGCAAGGCAAATGGGGTTAAGTGGCTTGCCCAAGGCCACACAGCTAGGTAATTATTAAGTGTCTGAGACCGGATTTGAACCCAGGTACTCCTGACTCCACTACGCCACCTAGCCGCCCCTGTTTAGGGATATTTAGTGAGTAGTCAAATAATTATATTCCATTTGTTTCTAAAGTATCAAGACATGACACCATAATTTTGGTTCACATTGATTACTTGAGTTAGCAGTAAAAGACTAAATGGTCTCTTATTTTATTTCTAAAGGTAAGGAAGTTTGTAAATGCTTCCTGAAGGGCAGGAACTGTCTTCTGCCTCTTTTTGTATCCCCAGCCTTTAGCATAGTGCCTTGCACATGGTAGGTGACTAATTGGATTGATTGATTGATTAAACATAATAGATTTTAATTTAAAAGAGAATTATATTAGTACTTAGGGGTTTTAACTTTTATTTATTCTGGAAAATATACCTATGTAAAGATGCTTGCTAGGTGAATTATCTCTTATTAATACAGTACTGATCAAACTAAACAAAATTTACTAAGTCTATTATAATATGGTGTTCTAAGTAAAATATTTTGCCTTCTTCAATTACAGATTCTTCATCCTGTCCTGGAAAGCAAAACATTCAGCTTCCCAAGACAAGTTCCGCACCACCCACAGTTTCATCAGGGAGTGTTTCTGCAAGGAAACAGCCTACTACAGACCAGGCAACCAACCCTGTGGTCTCAGGGATACAGCCTCCAGAACTCTTACTACAGGAAGGTATTGGAGAAAATGAATAGACATGTTCAAATCTGGGAGAGAGTTTCCTTTTTTTTCCCCTCTAAAAAATGTAACTTTTTTGTCAACCATAATTTTCTCCAGTATTTCTTTCCCATTCCTTCCCAGAGGACCATTCCATTTAAAGTATTTTTAATGGCACATCAAGTCTTAAAATATTTACATTGTATAGACCTTCTACCTCTGCAAAATTAAACTCATTGCCTTTATGTTTAGGTATAGAGTGACCGAAATTTCCTTGTCTGTCTGAAATTCTTTAAAACCTAGATAGAAATAGAAATCACTGATTATTTTTTCACAAGAGTTTTTAAAATCATTGCTCATATATGAAATTATAACTAGTAGGGAAAAAATATTAAATAACCTTTTTTTTTTTAATTTTTTCAAATCCAAAGTTGTTATTCCACAAAATGACTGGCACTTACCTAGACACTATGTTTTGGTATCCACATTTTGTCAGGGGAAATAACAACTAACTGCAAAATACTTTTCACCCCAAATTACACCCACTTTGACAGATTTCCCCATCTTCTTTTGAGGCTAAAACTTCAGAATCATCAAGGATTTAAGCCATTAGAGTATTTTTCATTTTGACTGACTTGTTTAAAACTCCTTTTCCTACTTATTGTTTTTTCAGCATAGATAATGGCAGATTTTTCTATTTGGTATCAGTTGCCAAGCTTCAAAATGACTACTTGCTTTTATCAAAAAACTCTATGCTCTGAATTAGGCCATCAGTAATTTTGTGACTAATCTTGCTACTCTCCCATCTCTTTTTTTCCTTTTATGATCAGCAAAAGCATTTTTTTCCCTCTTAAAGATTACTAGTTTCTTCATTTCATTTTACTGATAAGTCATTTGGATAACAGTGTCCAGTTACCCATTAAATCACTGGATATTCTTGGAATGGAATTTAAAATTCCATTCATGGGTTTCTACTACTCACTGGAGCAGTGTCATAGATAACTCCTCATAGACAGTTACAAGTTAGAGTTTTACAGCAGTTCTTAAATGATGCTTTTATTTAATGTTTTTTGCCATATTTCTGTGTATCTTTGATGTCCTATTATTTAGAAGCTCTCCGTATTTTTAACTGCATCTTAACCAACTCCTTTTCCACATCTTCCCTTGTTGATCCCAGTTTTGTTTATAATAGCCTCCCTCCCCTTCTCTACTTGACAGAATCCTTGCTTTCCTTCAGACTCAGATCAGATATTTCCCATCAAGCTATTCATGCTAAGAGCATTCTGATTTTCCTTGTACTTTTCATGTTTTCTTGCCTATGTAAGCTTCTTAACAGGAGAGACTGGTGTTATTGGTCTTTGTGTCCCTAGAATCTTGCACATATTAGGTGCTTAATAAATATTTGTTGAATTGACTTTCTCCTACAACACTCACTGTTTTTCTTCCTATTATAAGAAATTTTGAAAGAGAGAAGGAACTTAAAAGCTACTGGAAAACTTTTCTGATTTCACTTGATTAATCTACTTGTATCAGTTATTTAGAGAGAGAAAAGATAATTTTTAAGACCTTTAGATTCCTACTTATCTTGTTTCTTAAATAAAGGCTTCCTTAGGATATAGCTGCAGCTGCTTGGCTTCACAAAGCTAACCAGACTTAAGGACATTTAAAGGTCTAATAGAGCAAGATTTGTTGTCCTATTTAGTAGAAATCCTAAATGGTTTTTTGGTAGCAAATTTTACCTTAGACTTGGTTGTACTTCAGGGCCCAGCAGTTCTTATTGTATTAGAGGGATTCCAAGAGAAATCTCTGAACCATAGGAAAGATAACCTAAGAACTTTGAATTCTTGGTTTAAAAAAAAAAATTCAACCCTTTCTGACCATAGTTTTTTCTATGATTTAGATGCATTAAATGTCAGCCTAACAGTGTTGAGACCTAAAATATGTATTTCATTCATTGAAGCAATTAATCATTCCCACTGAAATTCTTAAAATGTTACATATTCTTGCATCTTTAACAATCCTGTGCATTTAAAATAGCCTTCCTAGATGAGCAAAAGTGGATTAATATGAAGTCAGTCTCCTTTTCAGTCAAAAAAAAGAAAGGAAATCTTTCAATCAACCTTTTGATCTCCAAAGCATTTAATAGACAAGATGCTTATCTCTCTGTTTATAAAAGGGAAAAACAGTTGGTGTTACCTAACACAGGGAGACTGAGCTCTTTTAAAATACAGTAAATTGTCAACCATATTATTATCCAATGTAAGAATAACTAAGGTGAAATCTTAAACATACTATGTACTTGTGTCTTTGATATTTTCAACCATTGATAAATACAAATAAATGGACATTTTATACCTCTGGGGAAATACTATAGGCTATGTTTTCTGTACTCCCTGACACTTTTTATTCCCTGTTTATTTTGTCAACATATTTGTAGAAGTATGAATATGCCATTTTACTACCATTTCTTTGGGTTTACTAAAGGGAAAGGGACTTAATGTTCTAAACGTATAAATAGTGCCAACAGTTAAATAACAGTTTTGTTCATGACCAGTCTTGTTGGAGAATAGTTTTCACTATTTGGCCTTCTTAATGCATTTTTTCTGTACTTTAACTTAAGACAATATTTATGCAATTCTCTTACATAGTGATTTAATTCCCTGATTGTCAGTGAGAAAAAAGACTATGTTAAGTGTGAATTGGGTATTTTAAATTTATTGAAAAAGTCTCTAGTTCAGCATTTCTTCCAGTAGTAATTTATTATTAGGTTTCATGAGATTTGTTTAGCCAAAGAAGGAAACTGTACATATCTTTCAGCTTTCTTTATATTCTTTTTACAAGATTTTTGACTACACTAGAGACAACCCCTTTCACTCAATACTTTTATCTTTTAAATTGCCTCTACAATCAACTAGATTATCTACTTTGTGAATTATTTAAGGCTAATTTGCCATCCTAGTTTGGGTTCCCTTTGCAATCCAACACATAACAAAGCTACCACCTACTGTGTTTAGGAAAGGTTAACTCAATTAAATTATTTATTAAGTTGACTGAAAAAAGGCATGATACTATGTATTCCAGTATCGAATAGATATACTATTTGTATTGTCTACAAACACTGCTTCTGCATGATTAGCAAGGTAAATTGCTAAATATAAATAAATGTAAGATGCTAAATAGCACCTTAAAGGAACATAATGAAATATATGTATCAGTTAAATTACAAATAAAACTCACTGTATAAAAATCCCACAAATAAAACTAGTTCCAGAATGATTTTTTTTGCATTACAAAAGTATTTTTCTGTATTTATGTTAACTTATCAAAATTTTATTACCCTAGAACTTTTCTTAGAATGATTCTTTACATAAGTTTATGTAATATGTATCATAATTGCTTTATTTTAAAAAAAATTCTACCCATTTATTTGCTTTTCTATCATATCCATCTCTCTGTAGCCCAGTGATACTGATAGAATTCTTCATACATGTATCATCTAGTGTGGCTAGTTACCTTTTTTCCCTAAAGACTACTGGATGATAATAAAGGAGCAGGGCCACATGCATTTCTGCTTGGGGGAAAAAAATAGCTTCCTTCCTCTACCCTGTCCCAACTATCTCTAGTTAAGCAAAGTTACATAGATTTTTTTGGGCATTGTGATACCTGTCTTTAACAGTGGTAGACATGAATTGGACCTACAGCTACCAGCAACCTATTCAGAAATGAAAAATAATTACATTTCTCTTCTGAGTCTGTTGTTAACTTACGATAACTTAAAACAACATATGCTTTAACTTGTTTCTCATTTTCCTTAATTGAGAATTATTGCTTTTATGTAGGTGATACATACAGTCACATCTATTTTACTATTTAAAGTACCCATTTCCTAGAGAAAATGCTGCTTCTTTTATTTCCAGAAACTCTAGATCTAGAATCAAATGCTATGAATATTTGTGTTATAACCTAAAAAGTACATTTTTTAATCATGGCATTCTTAATTGTATATAGGGTAATATATATTTTTTATTTCAAGTACGCGTTTAGTTGGACTTTTATTAGAAAATCAGATCAATTTGAATCCAGTCTTGTTGAGGCCAATTTTTTATTATGTATTGACTGGATTTCATTTATATTATGGGGTAGTTTTTTTTCCTTTCCAGTCTTATCAAAGTGGATCTTACTTTTACATTAACATTTAAATATTTCAAGAAAGGTAGATTTTTTTTTGTATTGCTTCTTGAGACTTAATGGATAAGTCAAAAATGATTTTAGAAGTGACTACTACTCCAAAAACCAAAAATATCTTCATTTGAAGAGATGAGGAAAGGATTCAAATACTACCTGGGATCATTGTTCCCCCATCTGAATACTTCAAGGCAGACTTAATCAGATTTCTCTTCAAATTAATTTTTTTTTAAATGTTTGCTGGTTCATCTTGAAATTTAACATTTCAAATTTTTCCTTCTGAGAAGAATTTGGGTTTAGCATATACTGAATGTTTGAAGCAGTTTATTCTAATTTTATGTAATTAATGAAATATAGAAAGACTAACCGCTTTTCAGCCTCATTTGCTGGGAATTATCATTCGTTGTATTTGCTACAGAATTATTCCTGTGTTGGATTTCATAGGGAATCAGTTTCATCATTCTCTTTCTCAGCCTCACACACAGGCAGAGTAACTTGTAATGATTGTGCATGTGTCATGCCTTCAGTTTCTTCCCTTTTTGGTATGTCATGTTGTCAGTCTATCATTTTTATTAAGCACCTACTATGTGTAGGACATAGTTCCAAGTATTAGACTTTATTTTGTTCTTTCTGTATCTCTTCCCTTTCAATTGTGATTTCCCTCTTCTTCCTGTCCCCTACTTTCATTATAGAAACTGGGTTGCTACCAAGACAAGGAGGGGAAATGGGGCTAAGTACTATACAAGCTGGATTAGAGTCTTTGCTAGAAAAGAGCTCAGGTAATCTCATCCCACACCCTCATTTTTACATCCAGAAAGAAGTATGTGACTTGTTCATAAATAGTCACAAATAGCAAAGCTAGAATTTCAAGCTGAGTTCTCTTACTCTAAATCTCTACTCTTTCTGTTGTACTATGCTCCCTACATGAAGAAGCTTATAGTCTAAAAAAGAAATAAATCTCAGGTACTCACTGATGAAGCTGTATAGGCATTAAGAAAACTTCCAAGAAAGAATGGTTGCTTCTTTGAAATATATGTGTTAGTACTGTGTACTTTTATGTACTGTGGATGCTTAACCAAATTAGTCCATATAAAAGCTGCTTCTCCTAAACTGCTTATCACATATAACCTAGCTGTTCCAGATTGAGTAACACATTTGGTGATGTGCATGTTGAGTTGTCCTTTGGAATGCCAGAATTTTCTCACTTTAAAAATGCAATGACATGATTTTATTTCTCATCTTTCCTGTCGGTTTGACTCTTGTGTTTGTGCTTTCCACTTCACAGGCATGCAGTATGGTGGATATGTTAATAATCAAGCTAGCTCTGCACCAACTCCCTCGTCATCAACTTCAGATGATGAGGAAGAGGAGGAGGAGGATGAGGAAGCAGGTCTGCTTTAGCTTTACACCGGTTCTTGAAACTTTTCCTATTCTAGTTTTCTTTTATTTCCACCACATTAGATTTTAGGTTCTTTTTAAAACCTGGAAAATTAGTATTTCTGGATTTGGTACCATGAAGTACATAGTTGAAAGTGAAATTTAGATTGGGTGGAAAAGGTTATGATACTTGAAATGACATTTTTTCTCCAGTTTGTAAACTTCACAGCTACTCTCATTTGTAGATGGCAGTGCAAATCTTCCATGTTGAGAGAAGGGATTCTGATTCAGTTTACATTTTTTTCCATCTTCTTGAGCAAAAAAGATTTTTTATTGGCTCTGAAGCTTTTAGCTGAATATTACTCTGGCACATTTGTATAATGCTTTGTGAGATCTACCTTTCATGCTTCTTCAGTGTTATATTCAAATCTAAAGAGTTGGGTTTGATTTATCTTAATGACATAGGGATTGGAGGAAATTACTTTCTTGAAGTCACCTGCCCATCTTAACAGGTATCTAGCAAACTCAGATACTGCTTCAGGCAAGTATATAACCACCTCGTGTATTACTGGTTAAAAGAATATATACATGTGGTTTTCTATGCAGATGTCACTTAGTGGCTAGAATTCTGCAGAAGATTAAGAAGTTCATTCAAGGGCTGTTTCTCACTGGTTTAAGATTGGACCAATAGTATCCATAGTTGTTCTACTGGACCATCATTCTTCCTTCTGTCATACTCTAACCTAGTGAGATTTGCTTTTTTTAGAAATCTTGCAATATAAGGCATCGTATCTCTTTCCTATTTAAACTACATGGTATTTTTTCACTGTTAAAAAAAAATGATGGGGTGGCTAGGTAGCACAGTGGATAGAGCACTGGTCCTGAAGTCAGGAGTACTTGAGTTCAAATCTGGCCTCAGACACTTAATAATTACCTAATTGTGTGGCCCTAGGCAAGCCACTTAACCCCATTGCCTTGCAAAAACTAAAAGAAAAAAAAAGTATTTGAGAGGGAGGGCAGGGGATTAATTCCACTTTTACTATAAATATAAAAAATGCATTATATTTTGGGGGATTTTAATAAATTTATTTAATTTCTAAAATCTTAGTTATGTTTCAACTTTTCTCATTGTTATGTTTTTGTTTTGGATAGTATTGTTTAATCTGTTACCTTTTGTTAGTTTGCTAGAACATAGAGATTGTTATTGAAAACTTCACTTGCTCTGTTTAATAAAAGATTTGAGAGAATATTATAATAGTTGAGGCTTCTTTAATATCATCCTTTGCTTGAGCTAGATTTTTTTCTTGTGTCTTTATTGAATCTTTGATAGTTGGTTAGTATGTCACATTTACATTGTAACTTTTAATAGTTGAGTTTAAATATTTTTGTTCAAGATAAAGGGATAAGACTCCCTTTGCTAAGAAGAATATGCAAATAAGAAGGTCAGAGGTCTTTAAGATTTGAAAGAATACATTTTCTTCATTTGTATTTATTATGTATATGTGCTGAATTTTGTGCAGAAAAGTGCTTTTTTTTTTTGTTTTGGTTTTATATACCAAGGTTCTCCGAAATCAAGTGATTTGTAATTTCCTGGCCACATGTAAGCATTTTGTGGAGATAGATTGTCTCATGTTTGCTTTTTTGTCACTAGCACTAGCTCCAGCTCAGTAAGCTTTTTTTAAAGCCAATGTAAGATCCATGAGCATAGCCAGCTTTGTGCTCAAGGATTAAGTGCCATTATGCTAGCAAAGAGGAACACCATATTACACTCAATAGGAATTAAATTAATTGTAGTGTGGTAAGAAAATTTTTGGAATTATTTCATTTCATAGGATCCTAAATGGAGAAGGATCTCAGTCCACATGGTCTACCTTCTTCCTTTTATAAATGAGGAAACCAAGCCCATTTAGGTGGTATGACTTGCTTAGGAAGCAGCAGATCTAGAATGGTAACCTGGGTTTTCTGGTGTAGAATCCTGAACACTTTCTACTGAACTATATATTGTCTTCCAGTTTGTAAAATGAAGCCTTATAAAGTATTATACTTGATCTTAATAACTTTAGATTACTTTGGTTTTAAATTCTAGATTGTAGGACTTAATTCCTGCAGAGAATATGTTCACCTTTGTGATTTTTTTTCCCCCTTAGAAAAGAATAAGGTAATAAGAAGCCAACCAAACACTTATTAAGCTTTACTTTGTGCAAGTACTAGGTGTTCTTCAAGGGCATGAGATTAAAAAAAAAAACAACCAATGCTTGAGGGGGGCAGGCAGCTAGGTGTCACGGTGGATAAAGCATCAGCTCTGGAGTCAGGAGGACCTAAGTTCAAATCCGGCCTCAGACATTTAATAATTACCTAGCCATGTGATCTTGGGCAAACTACTTAACCCTTTTGCCTTGCAAAAACTAAAAAAACTAATGCTTAGAAAGAAAGATCTACCCTGAATAATGAGATTCTATTTATTTACATAGTAAATACATACTTAATGTTCACTTATATCAGTTTAACCTCACCTGTTTTGATAATGAAGCTTTTGGAGTATTTCATAATAGAGAAAACTAATTTTTAATTTTAAAAATGTTGAGATTTTGAATTCTAATTAGAGGTATCAATCAGTTCTCTCCTAAAATGTCAAAGACTTGATCATGTGCTTAATAATTACCTACCTGTGTGACCTTGGGCAAATCACTTGAACCCCATTGCCTTGCCAAAACAAAACAAAAGACTTATGTTGCACATGTTATGTTTTAGACTTTTCACATGACTACAAAAGTAATATTAGGAAGTACAACAGTTGCTAAAGCAAAAAACTTTTTAAAGTTTATTCATGGACTTTTTCCCTTAAAATTCCCTACTTTCTAATGCATCTCAACATGTTCAAAACTTTGGACTTCAAATTGAGCCTCTGCCATGATTGCTGATTTGAAGATTCAGAATATCTGTTACCTCTTGTTGTATCTTGCAAAAGTACACAATTTAATTTCCCTATAGAATGAAGACAGTTATCTAACTTAATGTGCAAATCTGAAACATGAGACCCCTTGAATCCCCTGTCAAAGGCCACTTCAATGTTAGACTGGAGCATTTAATTGTTTTTTTTTCTTTTTTATTCCTACTTATTCCTGGCAAAGTTCATCTTGAGTCATTTCCTCCCCTTATCCCATCTGAAAGATATTTTAAAGCTTACTGATCTCAAGGCAATATAACTTGATGTTTCTGCATTTTACATTGAAGTAAAGCTGTTCAAGTGGAAAAGACCAGGATGCTGGTTAGCAGCCATTATTGCTAAATATCTTGCTTTAGAAATTCCATAGTTGAATCTAACATTGACTGTGAAGTGAAGAGTGCCATTAACACTTTCATCAGTTGGTGAAGAGGAGGGAAGAAGAGAGCTCGTGGCACTATGACAAATGATATCCTCACAAAATAGTGTCATTTTAGCATTAAGGCCATTTTGGCTAAGAACTCTACTACTGACACATTTCCTAGAAAGGATATATTTTTTCTTTTTTTTTTTAAACTTCTTTACATCTTTTTTGTTTGTTGTGAACTATAACTTATTCTGCACAATAGAAAAAAAACAACAGCAGGGGGAAATAAGTTTTAAAATTAGTTTAAAACTCCTTTGGATATGGCTTATAAGAACTAGAAAGAAGGAAAACATTTTTCTAGAACTTTGCAATACCAAAAGTAGTCAACTAGCTTATTTCCTATGTTCTGCAGCGCTAGGCACTCTGTTAAACCTTGGGACTACAAACAAAAACAAAAGCCAACCACAACAGCCCTTTATCTGAAGCTAGCTTTGTTTTATTCGCGAGCTTGATTTTTTTTTTACTTACTTTCAATTTGACAATTATGAAAAATATACTAGAAAAAAAAGAAATATCTACTATTTCATATTGGTCTGAATTGAAGGAAAGGGAAGAGTATATTTCACTGATGTCTTGATTTGCAGCATTAGCTTCATAATGTGATGATAATTATTTGCACTGTAAAATAGCTCAGACCATCAACTAAGTTATCAAGAAGAGGATAAATTGATAAAATTTATAAATGCATGTGTGTATATATATATACATGTATATATGTATAAACAAATGTGAATGAGTATAAAAATATTTTAAAGAGACTGCTAAGTGACTTAGTAGATAGAACACTGGGTCTGCAGTCAGGAAGACCCGAGTTCAAATCATTTAACCCTGTTTGCCTCAGTTTCCTCATCTGTAAAATGAGCTGGAAAAGGAAATGGCAAACCACAAAAATATCTTTGCTAAGAAAACCTTAGGTGGGGTCATAGAGAGGCAACATTCTATACTAAACCACCAAAATGTTTTCTATTTTAAATATATTTTAATATGTTAAAATAAGAAAAATATGATTTTGAGGAGTTTATTTAACTTTTCTAATTTTAAAAATTGTTAATTTGTATTTTATTAGATTAATAAAATCATCTTGTGCCAGGGATAGTTGTCAGAGACAGACTTTTTATGTTTCATGGAATGTTACTATCTGTACCAAGTTGTTAGAGAATAAGTTTAAGGGCACCTAGGTGGCACAGTAGTTAAGAGTACTAGCCTTAAAGTTAGGAGGACCTAAGTTCAAATTTAGCCTCAGATACTTGATACTTAGCAGCTATGTGACCTTGGGCAAGTCATTTAAAAAACTTTACTGCCTTGCCCTGCCAGAAAAATTAGAGATAAATTTAAACCACTCTTGAACAAATATAAATCCTTCACATTACCAGAGCTGACAGAAATCTCTTGTTCTAAATCTTTTTGTTCACTGCATTCATTCCTGTTTATATTAATTTCTGTTATGCTTATAACCTTTCTTAAAATGTTCCTTTAATTTTTTTAAATCTATAACATATAATGTCTTAAAATTGAAAATGAGAACTAGAAAAGTAAATGCTAATAAGAATGTCTGGTCAGTGTTCCTTTTTTCTTTCATTTTGAAATAATCTTATATAATATAATAATCTTGAGTATAGTCTTATACAGTTATCCCTTCCACATCATGACTTTCCCCATTGTAATTTTGATATATCATCTGTTAGCAAAAGAAATTAAATGGTAGGTTTTTTTTTTGTGGGAGTGGGTTTGCAGAATCTGCAGACACACAAAAGCTAGCGTATGGCACAAATATTTATGACCAAACACTTAACCTAAATTTTACAATAAGGTACTGTAAACATCCCATAAAAGAAAAACCTCAGACTTCTCTAGTTTGAAGGGAGGGCCAAAAATTTTACATGGAGAGGCTTTTCTAGAGCAATCCTTACACCTGTGATATGGAATGGATATCAGTTTTGCAAAACTGCTTAGGATGAATTAGAGAGAAGCATGGAAACCAGTTAGAAGGCAATTGTGGTTCTGTTGAAAAGTAATGAGAAAAAAAAGTAATGAGAGTCTATACTAAGTTCATAGTATGTCATAGAAGTTCTGACAGAAGAGAAAACAATACACATGCATTTCCAGACAGTAAATATCATCTGACCATTGTGGCAATTAGGAAGGGGAAAAACCTTTCTGCTCCATAGAATTTAGAGCATTTGAGCTGGTGGATAGAATACCTGAAGATAGTTGGACAGAGGTTTGCAATATGACATAAGTGACAACAACAAAAGAATTCGAAAATAAAGAAGACCAGAAAAGCAAAATGGTTGTCTGATGAGACTTTAAAAATATCTGAAGAAAAAGAAGGAAAGGGAAAGATACCCAATTTAATACAGAATTCCAGAAAAAAGCAAGGAAGAAAAGACTTTCTTAAATGAGCATTGTAAAGAAATAGAAGAAAACAATAAAATGGGAAAGACCATCAGGAAAATTGAAGATATCAAGGGAATGTTTCATGCAAAAATGGGCATGATAAGGGAAGAAATGGTAGGGAATAACAGAAGAAGAAGAGATTAAGAAAAAGTAACAAGAATACATAAAAGAACTATACAAGAAAGAGCTGAAGATCAGTTATAACCATGATGGTGTGGTTATTGATCTAGAGCCAGATATCCTGGAGAATATCATGTGAGTCTTAGAAAGTCTTCCTAACACTAAGGCTAGTGGAAGTGACAGAATTCCAACTAAGCTATTGTTTAAATGTTGCACTCAATATATCAGCAAATTTAGAAAACATAACAGTGACTACTAGTTTGGAAAAGAATCAATTTATTTACTAATCCTCAAGAAAAACAATATTAAGGAATGTTCAGATTATCAAACAATTGCACTCATTTCACACCCCAGCAACGTTATTCCTAAGATTCTGCAAACTAGGCTTTAGCAATATATGAACTGAATATTACAACCCCCCCCCCAAAAAAAAAGACTGATTTTCAGAGACGAAATTGCCAACATTTGCTGAATTATGGAAGTGACAAGGGAATTCTAGAAAAACTTCTGCTTCATTGACTACTAATCTTTTTGACCACATAGAACACAACAAAATGTGGCAAGTCCTCAGATATGCAAAGTATATGATGTGAAATGCAAAGCTAGATGACTTTTAATTTGAAATTAGGATTGCTGGGAGAAATATCAGTTTCAGTACAGGGCGGGATGTGGGCTTGGGTGCTCATGACTCCAGGGCTGGTGTTCCGTCCACTGCGCCACCTGGCCATACCTACAGTTATTACTATTTTTTTATTTTAATTTTTTTCTCTCCCCTTTACTTTATCACTCAAGTGAATCTATATTTTTTTGGGGGGAGGGGGTATTTTGTTTACTCTTAAACAAGAATATTTTATTAATGTATAAAAAATCTACAAAATGATAATAAATATTAAATATTGAAAAAAATAGCACTTTCAGATATTTAGAAGATTCCACGCTGATGGCAAAAAATGAAGACAATTATGAACCCTCTTGATGTGGGTAGAAAAGCTGACTTGAAGGTTAACATTAAAAAGAAAAACATCATGCAAATAGAGGGAGAAAATGGAAGCAGTGTCAGATTTAATATTCTTAGGCTTAACAATGACTGCAGATAATGATTATAGGCACAAAATTAAAAGATGTTTGTTCCTTGGAAGTAAAGGTATGACAAATCTGGATAGCATACTTAAAAACAGTAAATATATCGCCATGCTAACAAAGTTCATTATCATTTGGGTAAGGGCTTAGAACTGAATAAATAAGGAGAGACCCTCAACCCCTAACATTAGGAAAATTCTGAAGAGTCATGATTTATCCTTTTCAGTGAAAAGAAATCCAATTTTTAACCTGAAAATAGAACTCTTTGTTTTCTGATATCTTTCTCTGTGCTACTGGGAATTTTTCTCCTGCTTTTTGAGTGGGCTCAGTCATTTAATCATAGATGCACAGAGTGCCAAATGTATTAACTCATGAAGTTTTTTTATTTGCTATCGTATATGACTTTCTCTCCTAAAATGAAGAAAATGCTAATGTGGGATTTGTTCAAGGACACTATTTACCTGAACTACTTAGTTCCCTGTACTTTAAAGAAATTTACACAAAAGAGCCATAGTCCCTAAGAGAGCCCACAACTACCTCCTCCTTAGCATTAATATATTCCAAGGAAACTTTGATCTGGCCAGTGGGATAGCTCAACCAAAGATGATCAGTATCCAGAGATACCCTAACCTGTCTCCCATTGGTACATACTACATTGAGAAGTATATCTAGAGACTAATGAGATAAATACCTCTGGGCAAACTCCCTATTTTCTCTTCCTCAAAGAATGATGGTATTTGAAATGAAAAAAATTCCAATTGTATTTAATATTACGTTCTCGTTTCAAAACCATAGCATTCTTTTATGATTTTTTTTTTTGGTCATACCAAATTTATCCTGGTTACTCACTTCAATTAAGAAATCTGTTGAGAGTGAAAAAACATAGTGACCTGAAGCTTATCATAAAAAAAAAGCAACTAGGGGTGGCTAGGTGGTGCAGTGGGTAGAGCACCGGCCCTGGAATCAGGAGTTTCTGAATTCAAATCCAGCCTCAGACACTTAATAATTACCTACCGGTGTGACTTTGGTCAAGCTATTTAATCCCATTGCCTTGCAAAAAGAAAAAAAAAACTAAAAAAAAATACCACTAAGATCTTGACAACTGGTTCCATCATTTCCTGGTAAATTAGTGAACATGAACTTGGAAAGACTCAGTCATAGTGGAGTATAAAAATGGTGACAGAGTTGATTGTGAATGAATGTGTAAACAGACTCCTCTACAGGAAAACATAAGGTCTCTTATTTTTCTTTTTTAGGTTTTTGCAAGACATATGGGGTTAAGTGGCTTGCCCAAGGCCACACAGCTAGGTAATTAATAAGTGTCTGAATTCAGATTTGAACTCAGTCACTCCTCATTCCAGGGCCAGTACTCTATCCACTGCACCACCTAGCTGGTCCCCATAAGGGCTCTTAATTGTATTTTCTGTAATTAATATTTTATAAAATACAAAATTAAAACCTTTTGAATCTGGATGAGACCTAATATTTTTGTGAATTAATCTTCTCATTTTACGAGTTCTAAAATTTGCTTTAATTTTTCTTTTTCTGAGACCAGTTTTTCTAATAGGGTTATTTAACCAACTGAATTGGTTCTTTAAAACAATCTGGCAAACCTACAAAATAGAAGTTTATCTAAATTAGTCTATAAGGATAAGTTGAATTATATCATACAATTTAATCTTTAACACAAGTTCTGAGAAAAATTTATCTTTAAAGTTTTTAGATATATATATCTGGTGCTTATTTACTTTAAAAACCTATACATGCTGATTCCTGAGTGGAAGGAATCTTCCCTCTGACTTGCAGGTCTCCCCTCTAACTGTGATCCCATCTCAGTCTTTCTCCCTGGACTTAATCATGAAGAGTTTTTGCCTTTTAGTCTTAATCATTGAAAGGAGGATAGTTTAAGTGCTGGAGAGTAGAGTGCTTCACCTCCTCCCAGTAAGTAGTTGCAGCATTAACTCCAAAACTTAACCATTTGACTAGTGCTTTGTCACAGTAGTGCTATTAAGAGAATTTTCTGTTTCTGTGGAAGTATTCACCTCTATGATGTCAGAGACTTTTCAAAAAAATGGGATGTTTAATTTTTAACTTCCTTGTACATTGTCTTTTCAGGGGACATGATAAAGTCATAGCCCTCACCATCTGTTAAATTGGTACTCAATTTAACAGATATAGGTTTCATCTCCCATTCATATTTTCTGACAAATTTCGTTTCCTTTGACACAAGAAAAGCTTTTGAAAAACTATTATATTTTCTTCCAAATTAGAAGATTGGTAGAAGATTAGGAGGAAATTGTAAATCTCAGCAGTAGATTTTTTTTTTACTAAAATAAGAATACAAAAGTATAAAATAAAATACTTGGGTGTGGATATTTAACTTGGATTATGTCCAGCTATATTACCGTGCCATATCAGTACTTTTTTCCTTCATCATTTCAGATGTCCTCTTTTCTCCATCCTATAACTTTGTCTCTAAAAAATACCCCCATAACCTAACCCTCTCCTTTAGCAATGTAGCCCTGTTTAGAAGGAAATGTAGAATGTGTTCCTTAAGTTCAGCTTTTTCAACCTCTGTGCTACCTCCACTTCCACATCATCTTTCCTATTTAATCACCTGCCATTTTGTCTTCTTCCTTCACCCGTTTTACTGCTTTATTTTTGATTGTCAAGCCTTTATTTTTCCTCTCTCCCCATCTCTCTTCCAAAGAAGAAAAGCAAAACTCTTGTAATGTGTATAGTCAAGCAATATAAGTACCCATATTGGCCATATGTTTCATTCTACACATTAGTCATTACCTCTTGGCCAGAAACTGTAAATACCTTCTTTATTATTGGTTCTCAGGAGTGATGATTGATCAGAGTTAAGTCTTTCAGAATTATTCTTTTTTACATTGTTCTTGTTAAAATTATAATTATGCATTTGTTCATATAAATCTACCCAGATTTCTCTAACATCATCTCTTTAATCATTTCAACATAATATTTCATTACTTTAACCATTTTATACTATTTATCAAAATAAAGTCAAAAATACTGTAGAAATAAGGGGTGATATAAGTAAATTAAGGGAGCATGGAATCAAGAGATAGAGAAAATTATGGGATATAAAATGAATAATTTTGATTACCTTAAATTTAAAAACTTTTACAAATAGGCAGTTTTTAGGAGAAGAAATCAAAGCTCAATCACTAATGATTAGAGAAATACAAATTAAAACAACTCTGGTACTACTTCATATCTATTACATTGGCTAATAGGAAAGAAAAGAAAAACAACAAATATTGAAGGGGAAATAGAAAAATTGGGACACTAAGGCACTGTTGATGAAGTTGTGAATTGATCCCACCATTTGAAGAGTAATTTGGAACTATGCCCAAAGGGTTACATCAGCAGTAACACTCATCAGTCTATACCTAAGAGATCAAAAACAAAGGTAAAGGTACTGTAGCAGCTCTTTTTGTGGAAATAAAGAATTGGAAATCAAAGGGATGCCCAATGCTTGGGGAATGGCTGATCAAGTTGGTGTACATTTTTTTTACTTTATTTTTCTTGGGGTTTTTTGTTTGGTTTTTGTTTTTTTGGTCTGATTCCCAAAAGTAAAAGAGACTTCTTAAATCTGACCTTCCTGCTTCAGTCTCCATTGATTTCAGGAGAGTTAAAAGAAGTGATTTCTCAGATAATTTTGTTCTTTATAAACATCACCAGCTTTCCTTTTTAAAATGTTACTTTTTTTAAATTTCTAATCTTGTACAATTTAGGTTCTAAGAAACCCATAAATATAAGAATCATAGAGGCATAACTAGAGACTTTGATAGTTTAATGGCACTATGTGAAGTGATTTTGTCAGTATATTTTGTTTCAATTGTTTCATAAAATATTTTGGTTGCTTTTTTAAAATTTTAAACATTTTGTGTTTATAAGGAGCTCAGTTGTGTTTTATAGGCATCAATGCCATTGCAATAAGAATTATTTTTCTTGTTTTTAGTTTAGTACTTCACTAATTAAATGATTCTGTTAATGTTCAAGCAAGAACTCAATGTATCCAGGTAATTAACATGAAGTAAATGTTCTCCTTTAGTTCAACTAGCTCCCAGAAGAGTTAATGTGTGAGTAGTTATCTCTAGAGATTTTTTTCTCATCCATACTATCAAACTTCTTGTTTGAGTCTCTTAGGGAAAATGTGAAATGTTTTTTAGCTGGTGGGAGTTGGGAGGATTGAGAATAGAATATTGAGGTAAAAGCTGAAGAATTGATTTTGTAAGATTTTAGAGAGTTGTTATTAGCTGTTATATCTAACCCTCTGTTGCTCTAACTATGGAGTTAGTTTTGTCATTAGCACTAAAATTATGGAACAAAAAAAATATTTTTTGTTTTTGGTGAGGCAGTCAGGGTTAAGTGACTTGCCCGGGGTTACACAATAACTGTCAAAGTGTCTGAGGCTAAATTTGAACTTTTATCCTCCTGATTACAGGGCTGGTGTTCCATCCATTGAGCCACCTAGTTGCCCAAACATAAAATCTTTTACATTTTTATTTATTTACTATTTCATTTTTTCCCCAATTACATGAAAAATAATTTTTAATATTAATTTTTTAAAATTTTGAGTTTCAAGTTCTCTTTCCCCTCCTACTGTCATTGAAAAGGCCAATAATTTGATATAGTTATATATGTGCAGTTATGAAAAACATGTTTCCAACAAAGATAATTTTAAATGAACTTAAAATTCAAGGGTTGGAACAGTCCCTGTGTAATAATTGCTGTCAGGGAATAAGGATAGCATCATTATTTGTGGTGTTTATGTTCAGAGAGTATATGCTATGCAGTTGACCATATCCCCTTCCTAAATCTCTAGTTAACCTTACTAATAAAAATTGTACTGTATAAATTAACCCATATAATGCTACCTAAATGTGAACACTAAGCTTACACTTGTACATCATTTTCTCATATATTTGTTCATAATATCTTCCCAGAAACCTATAAAGTAAATAGAATGGAGGGTATAATCCCCACTTTACAGATGGAGAAGCTTCTTCAGTACAGGGAGATAGATAGTAGGAGAACCAAGCAGGACGAAGGTTGCATCTTATCTTTATAGAAGTAGAATAGCCTTGTTGTTATAGGCAGCTCTTTTCTTAGCCTTGAAGGAGACATTTAATGACTGTATTAGTTTTAGTTTGAGGGGGGAATTTTGTAACATTTGGTTCCCTTTTTAAAACTAATATTCATTTGTCCTTTGGCTACTTATATATCAGTTTTATATCTTCTCATTTGCTCTAGATGGCTATGTCCTCACGCTTATTTATTTATTTATATGTTATCCCTACCCCATGCATTTCTTTTTAACAAAAATCCATGTTAACTTAAACAATCTCTAACCATTAGTTTTTTTTATTGATTTCTCTAAGGCAAGACTCTTAGTCTAGTCTGCAAAAAACATCTTTATCAAACTGCCAACAACCTCCTATATAGATTTGCAGTTTTTCCTAATGTTATTTTGGTTTTCTTTTCTTCCTAGCCATTGACAGCTCCTCTACAACTAGCAGTGCTTCTCCTGTGCCCAACAGTTTTGATGTCCTAGAAGGTGGGACCTATCCAGGTGAAACAATGGGTATGTTAGCTTAACAATTCTTATAAAAAATCAGGACCTTCCAGGGAAGACCTTGTATTAGATAAAAATAAATGGATCTACCTATTGACCCTGTGCCTAATGTTTTGTTTATCTTTTTTACTTCTAGTAAGTTAAAAACTCACTTTAGGCAGCTAGGTGGCGTAGTGGATAAAGCACCAGCCTTGGAGTCAGGAGTACCTGGGTTCAAATCCGGTCTCAGACACTTAATTATTACCTAGCTGTGTGGCCTTGGGCAAGCCACTTAACCCCATTTGCCTTGCAAAAACCTAAAAAAAAAAAAAACTCACTTTATATTTATAAAAATTAAATAAAAGTTTAAAAAACCATTCTTAGCTCTTAGCCTGTACAAAAACAGTCTATAGCTATAGTTTTCCAACTCCTGGAATAAAGCATTTTCTAGGTAATAGCATCAAAAAAGCAGTGGTTCCAAACATGGCACTAAAAATTTTTATTTTCAATAGAAGGAAATTTTAGTAATGTTTATCATAGCTTTAACTTATGATTTTAAGCAACACCTAAGTGATATTTCTAAGAGCTCTAAAGCAATTTCATATTATTACTTTGGAAAAGATATGGTGCTAATTTTTTTTAAACTGATATCTTTACCCCTCCACAAGATAACTTAAAAAAAAAAAACAAATCTCATAGTAATCCTCCTCATCTTCCCCTTTTCCTTGGCCCTTGTTTTCCTTCAGTGATTTATCTAATGTAAATCAACTTGGTCCTTTCTCTCTTCCACCTCTTTACATAGGATATCATGTCATCATCTCATGGGTTTAATCTTGTAGGCATAACTATACCAACTATGTTGGTTTTTAGATCCATGAATTTTCTTGTTTGTTTTTTGCAAGGCAATGGGATTAAGTAACCTGTCCAAGGTCACACCGCTAAGTAAGTAGTGAGTGTCTGAGGTTAAATTTGAACTCAGGTCCCCCTGACTCCAGGGCCAGTGCTCTCACCACCTAGCTGCCCCAATCCATGAATTTTAATGAGACCTTCCAACAATTTCAGTCAAATCATTAGAAAGATGTGTTGGTTTTTCAGAAACATTTTCCCTAAAAATTTCACCTTTATCACAAAAGAGTGAGATGAATGCATTAACTAAGTACCAAGTAGCTATTATCTTTTTCCTGTTTTCCTTTTAGACCAATGTCACTTTAAGGTTGATCAGAAGATACAGAAAATAGGGGGAAAGTTACATATATTTATTTCTTAATATTATGGGAGACAATAGGTAAATTTATGCAAGTAAACAATTTTTTTTTTAGAACTCAAATTTTTTTGAGACACTTAAAAGAATGTGTCATGGGAGGGAACTCATTATTAACAAAGATTCATTCCTTTATATATAAAGTAAGGGATCCTTCCTCTAAATTTTTACTTCACTTTCATTATGCCCTCATTTTTCCTAGCTTCCATCCAGCTCTCTCCTGCAGACATAGTCCCCCTGGGCCACCTTTTTCAGCATTCATCGTCGTCTCAGTCATTCCCTCTTCTCCACTAACCTCCCTACCCCCCAGGTGGATGTTTGCTCCCCCATTGTCTCTTCTATGTCCTCCCTCTGCCTCTGTTAGATAGGAGCCTCTCTATCTCTCTCTCCTCCTTAGAAATTGACCCAGTCTTTCTACTACTCAATCAAAATTCTGTTTTCTACTGACCACCAGGACACTTTCCTTCTCTTTAATGAATTTAGAGCCTAGCTCACAGTCTTTTTCTTCTCCCAACTCCTGCCCCCATACTTCATTATACATATTGATACCCCTCAAAATGCCCTTAGCTCCCAGTTCCTCCTATTGATTTCACATTATCTAGTCCACCCTATCTCAATGATATACAGAGATAGATGGTCATAGTCTTGATCTTAGTCATCTTTAAAGTGATGAGATTGGATTAGATGGCTCCTTGTGGTCCCTAATAACATTCAGGCAATCATCATGTGCTTTCATAAAACTTTACTGGCAGGGTCCACTAATCTCAACTGGACTTTTACTGCAGTTTTCTAATTGACTGACTATATCACCACAATAACTTCTCTAATCTTTTTGTTCCCCCCATCTTCTCAGCTAAGAACACTGATTTATATTCTTAAAATGAAGCATTTGTTACAGCTCTCTCTTCTCCTCCTCTACTCTTCAACTCACATTGTTAAGATTCATTCTGCCCCTATTGCCTTTGTACTCATCTCCTACAATGAGATGAGCTTCATTGCTAAGGCAAACCCTTCTACAAGCACAAATGATCCCATTCTATCCTTCCTTTTTCAGAAAATTTTTCCCTTTGTGATCTTTCCTTTCTCATTTAAGTTTCTCCTTTTCTCCTACACCCTATTGCCTACAAACATTCCCACATCTCTTCCATATTTTTTTTTTAAAAAAAAGACCATCCTACCAGCTATCCTTCATATTTCTCTTCCTTTTGGTCTGAATTCCTTGAAAATGTTATTTCCCCTTTTTTTTTCATCTCACACAGTCTGACCTTCAAACCAGACCTCATAATTCAACTGACATAACTTTCCCCAAAGTTAGCAATGATATCTTTTTTTTTAAATAAGTCATACAAAATGTATTTCCATATTAACTGTAGTATGTTCTTCACCTCCCTCTTTCCCCCAAAAAGCAAGAAGAATAAAGGGAGAAAAAAATATGCTTTGATCTGTACTCAGAATCCACCAGTTCTCTCTCTGGAGGGTAGATAGCAGTTTTCATCATTAGTTCTTTGTAATTTTCATAGATCATTGTATTAAGAGTTGGTAAGCCTTTCACATTTGATAATCATTACAGTAATGCCATTACTATACACATATAGTATTCTTCTGATTCTGTTCACTCTGTATCAGTTCTACCTTCCCTGGTTTTTCTGAAACCATCTCCATCATCACTTCTTCCAGCAAAATGGTATTCCATCACAATCATATATACCATAACTTATTTTACCATTCCTCAATTAATGGACATCCCTTCAGTTTACAGGTTTTTACCACAACAAAAAAAAAAAACGGCTATAAATATTTTTGTACCTTTTCTTTCTTTGAAATCTTTTAGCTATAGATCTAGTAGTGATACCTAGTCAAAAGTATACTTTAAGTTTGGTCCTGGCTCCAAATTGCTTTCCAAAAATAGCTGAACTACAATTCCTGAAAGAATATATTAGGGGTGGCTAGGTGGTGTAGTGGATAAAGCACTGGCCCTGGAGTCAGGAGTACCTGGGCTCAAATCCGGTCTCAGACACTTAATAATTACCTAGCTGTGTGGCCTTGGGCAAGCCACTTAACCCCGAAAACCTAAAAAAAAAAGAATATATTAGAATGCATGCTTTGCTGTAATACCTCCAACATTTGTCATTTTCTGATTGGGTGTTTTTGTCTTTAGTTTTTGTTTTTTGTTGTTGTTGTTGCCAATTTTGCTAGTCTGATGAGTGTGAGATAGATCCTCAGAATTACCTTAATTTGCATTTTTTGCATTTTCTTTAGAGAAATGTCTGGTCATATCATTTGATTATCTATCTATTTAGCGAAATAGATTTAGAATTAGAAGGAAACTCATATCCCTTATTTTCAGATGAAGAAATTGAGGTGAGAGAGATCATGAGTACAGAATCAAGATTCTACCTTAGCATGATTGCAGATTATATATCAGATTACTCACTCTCTTGAGGAAGGGAGGAAGATAGAAAAATGTGGAATTCCAATGCTTACAAAAAGTTGAATGTTGAAAACTATCTTTGCATGTAATTGGAAAAAATAAACTAAAATAACATTCAAAAGAAAGAAGATTCTAATTTCGACCCCAATTCTAAATCTGGTACTCCTTATACTTGCCTTCTACTATACCATGTTGTCCTATATGTTACAACTCCATTTTTAGGGAAGTGTCACAGAGCAGGCAGAGGTCAACAGTTTTAGTAGAAAGAGAAGAAAATTTTTTTTTCCTCTGCTATCTACCCTTCAAACAATTCCTGGTATAGTTTTTTTTGTTTGTTTTTAGGTTTTTGCAAGGCAAACGGGGTTAAGTGGCTTGCCCAAGGCCACACAGCTAGGTAATTATTAAGTGTCTGAGACCGGATTTGAACCCAGGTACTCCTGACTCCAGGGCCGTTGCTTTATCTACTATGCCACCTAGCTGGCCCCCTGGTATAGTTGTAAAAAAAAATCAGAAGCTAAGAGGGATGAATCTTTAGACTTGGGCATAGCTACGTTTTCAGTTTGTTTTCCAAGGTGCTAAATTTGTATTTATCTCTTTGTTAGATACACTTTCTTCATCAACCAGCAGTCCAGCTCCTGCTCTCTCTGTTCCTCAGGCAACAAAACCTGCTAAGCCTTTTGGCTATGGGTATCCAACTCTTCAGCCTGGTTATCAGAATGTAGGGTTGGGTTCTGGAACACAACCCAGTAACCCAGCATATTCGGGATTCCAGCAGTATGCCCAGGTATGTTAAACAGTGGCATTCTTTAGTCTGAACAGATTAAGAAATCTCATCTTCATAGAGGTCCATGTCCAAACATAGGTAGGCTATCATGATTGAACTTGACCTGCCCAAGGGGAAAATGTTAATTGTTTTATTTCTTACATCTCCTAGTAATGGGGAGTTTGTTTTACTTTTACTTTCCCATTTGACAACTTTATTAGTCTTCCCAAACTATTTTACTAAAGTCTGCTTAATAAAAGAGTAATATAGTACTGTTAAGATATATATATGGTATTGATATCACCGATTGCTTGAGCTGTGTGATCCTTGTGACTTTTTGTTACTCTGAGATAGCCACTCCTTCTCCATCTCCCCGGTTGTAATTAACTATTGCCTCATTTAGCAAAGTCTAATCTGACACCATTTCAATTTAGCAATACAGAAAAGTGAGCATTTTTGATTAGTGTTAACTGGTAATAATGGTTTACATTATTACTGTAAATTAAAGCATTTTCCTCAGCAACCATGTGAGGAAGTTATTGTGAGTATTATTTTTTGTATTTCACAGATAAGACACTAAGGTGCAAAGAATTTGTGACTTGTCCAGGGTCACACAACTAGTAAGTGTCAGTGCTGGATTATTTATTTGTTTGTTTGTTTTTTAGGGGGGGTTTTTTGCAAGGTAATGGGGTTAAGTGACTTAGTGCTGGAGTTTAATTAAACTTAGTCTTCTAACTTTCAAGTGTATCTGTTGCACTGGGGAAAATAACTTGAAGAAGAAAATTTCCTCAAGATTGAAAGAAAAGTTTTCTACTTGAAATCAGAGACTCCAGGGGCGGCTAGGTGGCGAAGTGGATAAAGTACCGGCCTTGGAGTCAGGAGTACCTGGGTTCAAATCTGGTCTCAGACACTTAATAATTACCTAGCTGTGTGGCCTTGGGCAAGCCACTTAACCCCATTTGCCTTGCAAAAACCTAAAAAAAAAAAGAGACTCCTGCTGAGCCTAATTTACAGAAGGTTTTTAGCCCTCGGAGTGGTTAAGGATGAAAGGTAAAAGTTAATTTGCATCTTGTTGAAGACTTTAGTTAACTCATAAAAAATTAAAGCCTTCTGAGTATAAAGAGCACAACAAGGAACAGGAAAG
Source organism: Macrotis lagotis (assembly GCF_037893015.1). NCBI lineage: Eukaryota > Metazoa > Chordata > Mammalia > Peramelemorphia > Peramelidae > Macrotis > Macrotis lagotis. The sequence goes on along the minus strand of NC_133660.1, from coordinate 55,797,139 downwards.
AAAGAGAACTACTAAAATAGCCATAATGTTAATGCTAGCAAAAACAACTATAATGATGATGATACTGGTGATTATAAGGTTTGAAAACATTATTCATTGAACCCTCACAGTCCTGTGAGATAGACACTATAGGTGTGAATATCACTGTTTTACAGTGAAATTTAGACTTAAATTAATCTCCATAATCACCCAGGAATAAGATTTGAACCGAAATATTCTGCCTCCAAGTCTAGTACTCTTAATATACTCTTCTTGCCTCTCTGTAGGCAAAAAGATTTTCCTGACCTTCACCTGAGTAAATTTCTTTTGTTTGTCAGTTCACTGTTTAACTTGGTAAATTGGTTTTGTTTAGTTGTTTTTGTGTTAAAACCAGTACTTTCTACTTTTGATTGTATATAATTTCTGTGTCTAATAAGGAAATACTGAACAGGAGTGGATTCTGTGGCCTAAAAGTTGGTGGGGGGGCCACAGGAGGGGCAGCAGTTAGTTAGAAACCAAACTATTTTTATTGTTATGTTTGGAAGAGACTATAAGTAATGTATTAGATTTAAGGAATTAAACAGTGGAAGATACAGATGGAATCCTTCCCCAGCAAAACATATGATGAGTACAAATGGAAATAAATTTTCTGTACTGCATTCCTTAGTGACTCAAGTTTTTTCAGATTAGGAATAGAACAGGGTGTGGAGAATTAGGTCAAAAACAATTGGGCAGATTTCTATTATAGCATAAGGTAATGGTATTCTGCTGGATGACAAGTATAAAAGTATTTGGTCCTATTAACCCAAGGTACCTTCTGTTAACAACCCTATATAGTACTAGATTCTCTATTTTCTATCTTTTAAACCTTGCAGAGTTTTATGTCTGAGATGCATGTGTTTGTTAGAAAGATGGCAAAATCTCTGCCTGGCTTTGGGTTTTTTTTTTGTTTTTTTTTTTTTGACTACTTCAAAAATCCTGTCCAGAAATCATGTTCATCCAGTTTCAAATCATTATATTTTGCCAGCCCTGTTAATCATTCCAAAAGATTAGAACTTCAATAGCTATCCTAGTTTTTATTGGAGCCATTGCTTTTCTTACCATAAGTTGCTTAACTTCAGGCTTCATGAGAAAAATTAAAATGCCTTTAAATATTAAAATTTGTTGTAAAACCCAGATAAAATTTTTTTTTTTGCAAGGCAAATGGGGTTAAGTGGCTTGCTCAAGGCCACACAGCTAGGTAATTATTAAGTGTCTGAGACCGGATTTGAACCCAAGTACTCCTGACTCCAGGGCCGGTGCTTTATCCACTGTGCCACCTAGCCGCCCCTATAAAGATTATTTTTTAATGAATTTTTATTCATATCTTTTATACTCCCATTGTTTAAATTTCTCCCATCTTCTCAGCCATCCAAAAAAAATGAATTTTTTTAAAGAAAAGAAAATGTAAAAGATTTAAAAAAATCAACAAAATGTTTCATTATGTCAAAAAATCTGGAAATAAATGCAACTGCATATTTGTTATCCCTTCAATAGGGTGGGATAAAGTATCTGCTAATATCTCTACTTTGGGGTAATTATGAAGATTTAATTCCTTCTTGTTGATCATTAATTGGACACAAGCTTCTGAAAGTAATATGACTGCCAAAAAAAACCCCAGAATCATTAAGCTTAATAATCATCAGTTTGTTGTTTGTTTTTTTAACCTTTGAAATGGTGGGAAGGCAAGAATAGACAAGACAACATAGGGTTGTTTACTCATTAGTATAAGAGATCTTAAATTTTCTGCATCTTGTATAGACAGAAGGTAATAGTCTAAGAGCACATCTGAAATAATGATTTGATTTTGGTTTTTGGTAGTTTATTTTTTAAATAATGCTTTTATTTTTCAGCAGTATCCTGGTATGAATCAATTGTCATCTAGTCTAAGTGGATTAAGTCTCCAACATTCTTCACAACAACCAGAAAGTCTGAGACCAGTGAACCTCACTCAGGATAGAAATATTCTGCCTGTGACTCCTGTTCTGGCTCCTGTGCCTAACTTGAGTTCAGACCTTAAAAAATTAAATTGTAATCCTCAGTAGGTATAAGTTTTGTAATCTTTTTTAATGTTATTGCTTGATACAAGCCTTATTTGATATTGGCATGAAAAGTAGTAAAAAAAGGGAATGTAATGGAATTTGTTGATTTGGAGACAGTCCTAAGCAAGGTGTTTTGGGGGGGGGGTTGTTTTGTTTTGTTTTTTCACTTTAAATTACCATTAAAAATTAGAGGAGGGAAGTACACAATGTATTCCTTCTATTCCAGAACCACTTTATTTTCAGAAACTTCAGTGTATCTTTTTTCATTTGGGGAATAATTTTTGTTTTATTCAGAGATTGTTTCTGCCACTTTCTTGGTAAGGAAAATTTTCCTAATACCCTAATAAGATAATAATAATTTTTTTTCTCCTTTTCATCCTTTTTTTTTCCCCAATGGAAAGAGCACAGGACTTGGAGTCAGCAGACTTGGCTCTAATACTTGTTAACTGTGTGACTTTGGAAAGTCACTTAAGCTCCCTGAGCCTCAATTTCCTTGTCTATAAAATGGGGATGATAATACTTGCACTACCTACCTCCCAGGGCTGTTGCGGAAAAAGCGCTTTGTAAACCTTAAAGCACTATATAAATGTGAGTTGTTATTATCAATAGTTATAGTAAAAAATAATTTTGTAAACAGTTCCTCTCTACTTCTAATATTTTGTGCCCCCCTCTTTTTAGTTATTGCTTAACTTAGATACATCTATTTATTAAGTAGGTTTTTATGTAAGCCCAAGGAGAGGTTTCAGGCAGAGGGTTTTCCCCTTGGTACTCATGTTCATCAGGGGATAAGGAGACAACAAACCCCAATATAATTGCTCCATCTTGAATCTTAATTTCAGTTTCCTTTCTGCTGCATTTTTTTCAGTTAGGGACCTAACTATCTGCCTTCATCTGGCCTACTATTAAGACCTCATTGCACCTCCTTAGTTAAAACAATAATAATGATAGCTGACGTTATATAGCGCTCTGCAAAGTGCTTTCACCTACCTTGTCTTATTTAAGCCTCACAACATTTAATTTGCTTTATTATATCCCTTATATTTGAGGAAATTGAGGCTCAGAGAGGCCCGGGGTCATGCAGCTTAATAAGTTGTAGAGTCAAAATTCAAACCTAGGTCTCTCATTTTAAATCTATTCCTTACATTACACCATATGAACCTGTTATTAATTAGACTTGGTACCTGTCTCTCAGGACCTTCTAAATAGAATATCCTCTTTGCTTTCCAGTTTCCCTGTCCTTATAATAAGATGGCCCTCCTATTCCCTAGGTATTCTTCAGGAGAGTTCCATTTATTCCTGAAACATCCATTCTACCTAAAAGTAAACTCAGGAGTCTCTAAATAGGAAAAGTCTTCTATTATATAGGTCTAGTACTATTCTCCTTAAGAATCAGTAAGTACCTTTAATATATTTCTCAGAAACCATAGCTTTTGAACTTTCCTCATTTCTAATTCTTTTCATTTGTTATAGTAACTGCCATTTGTCTTCACCAGAAATTGCTTGTCTTTAGGTCACCTCCTCTTTTGCCTAGTTGGATCAACTGATGTATCTTTTCAACCCTAATCACTCTTCCTTTCTGTTTTTCCTAAGCCCTTAGCAGTAAATTAAATGGAGTTGACTTATCACAATGGGCCTTTCACAGAGCCTCAATCAGGCTGAAGAGGCAGTGAAGCCCAAATGTCTAAGTATCCATTAATCTCAAAATCAGAGCTTTTAAGAGAGATCTTAAAATAATTTATTAATCTATTAAATTGCTCCCTAATTTGCCTTCCCTCTTCCCCCTACTCCCAAGTCCCCCATCTTGTCCTCTCCATCATCCCTCCCATGAACCCAGAACATACTCTGGAATGCCATTCTTAGTGTCACCGTATTCCCTTTCCAAGCCTAGTCCTATCCTTACCCTCTTCCTTTGTTCCCCTAGGGATTTGAGTTAAGACTTGAAAGATGACTTTTGTTATGTGATTCTTCTTTTTGGTCAAAAAAGTACATACTAGTGAGTGCTAGCAAAACCATCTGCCAACCCCTACATCACATTTGAATGGGCCCTACCAGAGGTGGGTTTTCCCTGTTAGGAACTGAAGTAGGCTTCTGTGTTATGAGCAGGATTGGACTTTCTCAAAATTTTGAAGTAGGTGAAAATTGTCTTTGGGTCCTTTCTACCCCTACTAGGAAAATGTTTATTAAAATTTCATTAAGACTTGGGACATCCTGTATAAACTCTTGGGACTAGAATGGATGTTAGAATTTGTCATTGATTTATATTTATTTTATTTAAATGTAAAAATTCTTCATAGTAGTCGCTTAATGTATATGAGAAACAGGAGGGAGGTGGGGACACATGAATTACCAAGCATTTGTTCAGCTCATTTTTGCTGCAAAAGTTTTTTCATTGTCTGTCATTGTATATTGTAGTTTTTGATATCTTATTATTGCTATATAAAGTCAGAAAATTATTGATATGTTCTCTTGTTGATTTTATGATGTAATTGTTGGGTCATTAGGAATTGTTATAAAAAAGTGGTTAGCATAAGAAAATTAAGTCTCTGAGAGAGAAATATTATGGGAAATTAGCAAGGCTTTAGCTTTAATATATGCAATAGAAGGAATTCTGTTAAGGTAGTGTAGGCCTAGGATGTTATTCATGAACATTTTGTAACTCCAACTAGAACAGAGCTGAGGCCTGGGGAAAAAAATTTTTTCTTAAAGATCTAAATGTACTAGAAATACTATTCATCCTTTGATTAGGCAACTTTTTCTGGTTGTTACAAGAGATGAAGCTACATATATAAGAAGTCATGTGTGAATCTTAATCAACAAGCAACTTTGGGAAGTGGAATTGAGATCACTCATCCTATGACAAGAATAGGAATAGGGAATAGTTTTTTTGTTTTGTTTTGTTTTGTTTGGGTTTTTTTGCAAGGTAAATGGGATTTAGTGGTTTGCCCAAGGCCACACAGCTAGGTAATTATTTAGTGTCTGAGGCCAGATTTGAAGTCAGGTACTCCTGACTCCAGGGCCGGTGCTCTATCCACTGCGCCACCTAGCCGCCCCTGTGAATGGTTCTTAATATACTAATTTCCATCATGAGAGCTACTGAGGCCTCCATTTTAGAGCTTTGAAGTATGTTTTTGTATTTAAAGAGATCAAGAAATATCTTATGGTTTTTCTAAAATCTGCTGAAATTTTCTTAACAACTGTGGTATATTTTATCCTGATAACTAAACATAATACTCTTTTCATTTGCCTTTCAGTTCATTTCGATGCACTCTGACAAATATTCCGCAGACTCAGGCTTTATTGAATAAAGCTAAGCTTCCTTTAGGGTTGTTGTTGCATCCCTTTAGAGATCTCACGGTAAAATACCATTTCTATATTTTGTTCTTAGATGGAAAAATGCATGGTTATGTATTGTACATCAATTGAATGTTTTTTTTTTAAGATTTTTGCAAGGCAATGGGGTTAAGTGGCTTGCCCAAGGCCACATGGCTAGGTAGGTATTAAGTGTCTGAGACCGGATTTGAACCCAGGTACTCCTGACTCCAGGGCCGGTGCTTTGTCCACTGTGCTACCTAGCCGCCCCGAATATTTTTTCCTCTTCTGTTTTGGTTGTTTCTGATTTATTAGAGAAAAATACTTTAGTATGTTAGAATAAAGTTCAGTAAATACTACTATCTACTAAGTGCAGCAAATTGGTGCAGAGATATAGAAGATATACATAGTTTCATTCCTGATGTTATAGAGCCTTATTAAACAGTAGTCTAATAGTGGGATATGACATGCAGATAGTGTGGATAAGAGCACCGGCCCTGGAGTCAGGAGTACCTGGGTTCAAATCCGGCCTCAGACACTTAATAATTACCTACCTATGTGGCATTGGGCAAGCCACTTAACCCCATTGCCATGCAAAAGACCTAAAAATTATATATATGTATGTGTATATATATATATATATATATATATATATATATATATATATATATATATATATCTCCAAATTAAATTAGAGTTCATTTTAACATTATGTTTATGTATGTATTGTATATATAATGTATACATAATGTATATGTATAATATATATTGTACTATATATAACATGTATATATAATGAAAGTGTGTGTATAAAATAGTGAATTTTTGTAGATTCTGATTAGTAGTGAGTTACATCTAGAAAGAGCTTTAAAGAAGATTTAGTGGAAAGAGCAAAAGTCTGGAATCCAAGGACATCTATGAGCTTGGGGGGGTGGGGGTGGGGAGATTTTTCAGATTTTCTTAACCTCAGTTTTCTGATTGGTAAAATTGAGGTGGTTAATTATATGGCAGCTGAGGTTTCTTCCTGTTCTGGATCTGGGACTCTGTGGTTTATGGTTTCCCCATTCACACAGCAACTCTGGGAAAGAGGGGATCAGTTTCTTCACCACTTTCTTTTTTTTATTGATTTATTTTTATTAAAGATATTATTTGAGTTTTACAATTTTCCCCCCAATCTTACTTCCCTCCCCCCACTGAAAGCAATCTGTCAGTCTTTACTTTGTTTTCATTTTGTACATTGATCCAAATTGAGTGCTTTGCTTCACCACTTTCTTGAGCCACATCTTAAGAGATGAGACAGCTGTGGCCTACAGTTCACAGTTTTGCCCTAGGTCTTAAAACTAGTAAGTAACATGATCTTGGGATATAAATTCATTTACTCTGTACTCCATATCCAAAGTATTCAAATAGTCCCTGTGCTAAGAAAACTTAAGATCTAGCCAGGGATAGGGGAAAAGAAAGGCATAGAATTTAATATAGACATATAAATACAATAGAAACCAAAGTACAGGAGTGTATAGAATAAACACCAGATTCTGAAAGAGTTGACAGGAGAGAGATAATATATGCACTCAATTGGTCCTCAACACCTTTGGAAGTGGGCTATGATTATTACAGATGAGAAAATTCAGATAAAGGTCATACAGCTGAAAATGTCCCATGGGCTCAGTCATATCAAATAAATCATTTCTAATAGTAAGGGGAGAAAACTCAGGGAGACTGTAACTAGAGCATAAGATTAAAGAAAAACTATTCTCTTTAGGCAGAGTATTACAAATGTTTAGCATTTCCTATTCTATTATTTCTTGTTTGCTCTCCTCTTTCATACAAAACCTATTATGCCTGTTAGACTTTTCATTAATTCACTTTTAACCCAGTTACATGTGCCCACTACAGTTTTACCATGTTTTTTTCAGTGCTGCCTATTGCTCTTCAGTTTAACTCCTCCAAGAATCAGATTCTATTTCTTTATTTCTGTCTTTTTTTTTTAAGATATCCATTTCAAAAAAAACAAAGAAAGCCCCAAAAGAATGGATAGCGCATGCTGATTTTGCTCAGGGCACAACTAGCTCAAAGTTATAAAGATTAGTTAAAGGAAGTGGGAATATTTGCCCCAAGGACGAAAAAGGTTCTATTATATATGATAACTTAAGGTAAATTATATATGGTTTTTGAAGGACTGTTATCATAGGGAAGAGATATGAGACGTCTCCTGAGCTCCCAAAGTGAAGAACTAGAAGCCATAGGTGAAAATTGAAAAGTGATATATTTATACACCTGTTGATAATTAAAACTTCTTAACAATTGAAAAACTATTCACAAGCAAAATGATCTGCAGATGATAGGGGGCTCCACCTTAGGAGACTTAATAGCAGCTTGGGAGAGGTCTTGAAGCAAAGACTGTTACTGTCTCTGAAGTCCCTTGCAGTACTTAGATTTTTGTATTTATAGTTTATTTTGAGGCCTGATTATATAAACTAAACCTTGTTAACCATGAACATTAGCAAAGATATTCATACCTCTCTCCTACCCAAGGAAATCCATAAAAATGCCACCCCCGGCATAATCACTCAGTGAGGATGCAAAAGTATCATTTTACTGGACTCTGTGCATCCATCAGGATTATGTTTTGGGTGCAACTGATGAGCTCTGAATTTTGTTATTTTCTTGGTCACTCATGGCACTTGTCAGCCAGTTTCTACACCTTGTGGTACCATTTTATTGTAGTGATGTTGCTTAGTAGTTCGTAAGAGGAGAGACAGCTTGATAGCTGCTTATTTTGCTCAAGGTACTATAAGGTATTACTACTGTTTCAAGCCATACACATAAGCATTTATTTATGAGTTCTAACCTTTATACTGAGCAGAACAATAGCAGAATAACATTTACTTAGGATAATGAGTTCTTTGACTTCTTCATTTTATTTTCCTAGCAATTACCAGTGATAACATCAAGCACCATTGTGAGGTGCCGGTCTTGCAGGACATATATCAATCCTTTTGTGTCTTTCATTGATCAGAGGAGATGGAAATGCAATCTGTGCTACAGAGTTAATGATGGTGAGTTTCATATTTGGGGGCAAGACTTGATAATTTGATTTTTTTTTATGCTGTATATTTTGAGTGTACTTTATCAACTGGTCATCAAGTGATTTCTGTCCCTGATTCTATGAAAGGATCACTAGGCTAATAATACCTTATTTTGTCCCTAGTCTAGTGAGCCATGAGATTCAGAGCAAGTACCTATGTGTAAATTGATGGCAAAAAATATATATTCACAAAGCAAGCAAAGAAAGATATCTAAATAAGACATGTCTTTAGTTATATTTACTCATAGAAGACAACAGACAACTTCAATCCCAAGAGTATCATAGAAGTCAAATTATGTGTCATTATTCCTTAGGGTATTTCACAGGGACCTTGTTCTCCTTGTTTTCAAGTGTGTCTCTGTATGTCTCTCTCATAGCAGCTGTGTGGTCTGATGGATAGGATGCTGCTAGTTTTGGAAGCAATGTTCTAGCCCCTGTTCTTGATTTCAAAAAAAAACCCTTCATATTTTTGCACCTATTTTTTAAATGGAATTATTTTTCATAATTCGATTATTATTACACTCTTTGGAATCCTCAAGTAAAAAACATATAAAGATTGAAAGTGAGTTATATAAAATTTCTGTGGCATAACTGTTGTGAGTTTAAAAGCCATGTGGTTTTATCTGTCAGTGATGATTTGCATTGGATTCCCAATTATTGTCTAGTTCCTGAGGAATTTATGTATAACCCCCTTATCCGTTCCTATGGAGAGCCTCACAAACGGCCCGAGGTTCAGAATTCAACCGTGGAATTCATTGCATCTTCAGACTACATGGTAACTATTAAGTGTTTTGTTATAATTATCTGGTCATGTGGTTGCAGTGTTTCTTTTTATTTCTGAATTCTGTGAATCTTCACTGTTGTTGTGAAACTTTTACAGAATCGGTTTTGGGAGTTTGGGGATTTGTTTATGTTTTAGTTTTGATTTAAAATTTGAAAATGGCCAGTGAAAAGATGATTTTTTATAAAAAGACAATTAGTAATATATACATTTCTTTATCACATTAAACATTAAAAGTAATAGCTACCATCATGTAAACTCTAAAAGTTTCTAAAGCAATTTCTATAACTTCATTCCTTTTAATCTAGGTTAGGTATAGGTTTATTATTCCCGTTTTTGTCACATGGAGTTGATTGAACTGGGGCCTTCTTAATTTAAAATTCTAACCTTTTTCCACTGTAGCATTCTCTATAATCACCAGCACCACCACTGACAGTTGTTGCCTTTTCATTGCATGGCCATCATATTAACTTAGGTCTGCTGTCACTATTTCAGACTCCTGTCCAAATGGAATTTTCCTATCTTCCCAAAGCTACATCCATTTACAGTTTATTGAAGATGGTACTTCATTCCTAGTTCACCAGATATCCAGCTTCTTTGTTATTGGCCTTTATTCTCTTTTCATCCATCACCCCTCTCTTCATTTCTTTCATCTTCAGAATGATATTCTTTGGGTGGGTGCTGTTCTTACCAAGGCAATCTTCTTTCTCTTATTTACTAAAAGTCTCTTACCTCAGAGACTTTCCCATCTCCAGTCTTTACTGTATCCAGACAGTTCACAAGCTTATATCTGGATACGGTGTGCAGTCTGTGCTGTGTATGTGACTGGATAATGGGTGTCAAGATAGTTTAGTTACTTCCTTTCCCTGGTTTTCCATATCCATTTTTGTCTATAAGCCACTTAAAATTGCAGGATCCTTCCTCATGTACACCACTCTCTTCTACAGTTCTTCTTTTGTGCTAATGAGGCATACCATCTTACTGTTTCTTGTCTCCCACTCTCAGTTCTGCTTTCTTCATGACATTTTAAAGCCAATTCTGTCTTACAAGTTACTTGTCTACCATTATGAGTTCTGACTCCCCAATGTGTCCTTCTCTAATTGAAGGTGAGAAGAAGTTAGTTGTAGTTGTTCCTTTTCACATATGAAATGCCACCTCACCTCTCTGAAAGGCTTGCCAGGAGGTTTTGATGTCCTGACTTTAATCTGCATAATATCATTAAGGAAACCACCTAGTGGCCATCAGGGGGAGAGGGCCAGAGGTAAAGATGGATGATTTTCAGGCTTATCTACTCACTTCTATCTTTGCTGGCACAGTATTTCATAAATGTAAGAGACCTGGCCAATTTTGTTTCATTATGATTTCCTGAATAGCAGCCCATTCCCACATTACTCATATCAACTCAGTTTAATGGATAGAAAGAAAACAGAACAGTATTGCTTTGATAGTCATTTCAGTAGTCTGTAAGGGTAGAGGGTAGCTAAATAAACTATTTCTGTCAGGTTTTTTGTTTATTTTAGAGTCTTCTTAGTATGATGTGAAAGAGTGAACTATGGCTGAAAAATAAATTGCATTATTTCTATTCCCTCCAGCTTCGTCCTCCTCAGCCTGCAGTATACTTGTTTGTTTTAGATGTGTCTCATAATGCAGTGGAAGCTGGGTATTTGACAATTGTCTGCCAGTCACTATTGGAAAATCTAGACAAGTAAGGATATTTAGATTTATTCATTTTTCTGTGCAATTGAGCTAGGTTCAGAGTTTTAGTATTATTGGAAAACATTTTAAGTTTGCTTTTATTATAATAAATTGTTATGGTTGTTGTTCAGTTGTATCTGACTCTTCATGACCCTTGGACCCTCTATCCATGGGGTTTTCTTGGCAAAGATATTGGAGTGGTTGGCTATTTCCTTCTTTAGTTCATTTTACAGTTGAGGAAACTGAGAAAAACAGGGTTAAATGACTTGCCAAGGTCACACAAGCTAGGATATTTCTGAAGTTAGATTTGAACTTAGGTCATCCAGACTCCAAGCGCAGCACTCTTACCCACTGTTCAAGTAACAGTAATTTTCACTGTTCAGTTTTGTGTCTTTCTGTTTGGTTTAAATTATATATTATACCTTAATATCTGCTTAGCTATTTGGTAGAAATAGATCTCTATATCATATCAAGGAAATTTATAAGTTAACTTTAATTAAGTTAATGTTTGGGCATTGTTTATCAGGAACCTGATAAATACCTATAAAATTTGCTAGTTGGAAGGAAATTCATCCCATATATAAAAAGAAGCCCCTTAATAAAGTATCCAAAAAGTTAATATCCAGCTTCTGATGGAAGCTAGCCTTTGATGATTGATGGGTTCCCAGTCCTGTCACCATTACTTATATGGCAGAGAATAAAACCCAGAGCAAAAATAACTTAGAAAGAAGTCATCTATGAGAGGGAAGAGCTGAAAAAGGACTGGCCTTCTCCCTTTGAATGTCTATTATATACACATTATATAGCTAATTGACCAGCACGAAGATAGTTTTCAAATAAGACACATGGGTTGCTTGAAATAAATAGCAGGAGAAAATTCCTTTCATGACAGGTATTCTGGACAGCACAACTGAGTTAAGCATTAAACAAATCTGGTCTCTAAGTAACAGATCTGGTTTCTCACAATGCAAGGCTAGGCAAACAATGCATTTAAGTTTTCCCACAAGTTCCCTCCCTTTTAAATCAGCAAAAAACATTTGGTTCATCCTTTAGTTCTGAGTTATTTTTTTTTTTTTTTTTGCTCTTAGCATTTGGGTGGTAAAATAGATATTTTTCTTATTCATGTATAAATTCCTAATATGCCTAACATTTTAAAAAGGTTTTTATCATTTCTTTTTTGCATTGCATGTTAGATTTCAGTACTTCTCCCACATGAACTGTTCATGATGGTTTCAATAAGGATTGTTTTGTTTTTCTTCTGGTCTTTTAATAAAAGAATGAGCTTAGCCAAACCCTATATTAACCCATTTTAGTTGTTATTTTGTCATTGTAAAAAACCTGGGATAAGAAGCATTTAGTATTGAAAGTTGTTTTCTTTGTGTTTAGACTGCCTGGAGATTCAAGAACAAGAATCGGGTTCATAACCTTTGACAGTACAGTTCATTTCTATAACTTACAAGAAGGATTATCACAGCCTCAGATGTTGATTGTCTCAGACATAGATGGTAAATACTTAATAAAAGAAATCACTTCAAGATTGGTACAGAATTGTAAAATAAAATATGCTTAGAATTTCACGTCATTTGAGAGTGAATGGTGACAAACTAGAGATAAAATTACTGGGCACACATACCCTGTTATGTAAACCTTTAATATTTTTCTAGAAAAATACTTTAATTTTTTTATTCTGTTACATTAATAATAATTAGTTGTTACATTTAAGTCAGACTGTATGCACACATTCTCCATCCCTATTTTGTGTGACATAATTTAACCAAGACTCATAACGTTTTCCTTTATTATACTTCTTTGTGTCTTGATTTGTTTATTAGAACATCTATTTTACCCACAGATATCTTCTTACCTACACCTGATAGTTTACTTGTAAATCTACATGAAAGCAAAGAGGTAAGTGGCTATTTTTTTATATAACATTGCTGTGATTTCAATAACTTAACAGTTAAACATTTAGTGTTTAGTTTCTTTGTGTAATACTGCATTTAAATGCATTGCTTCAGGTGGATTTTTTGGAAATAATAAATTGAAAGTAGCCATTGACTTTAGGTTTTAGAAAGATTGGTATTTTAGTTACAAATAATCTTGAACCTATAAAGAAGTGAACTGAATTTTAACACAAATGTTCCAGAATGCTTTAGATAAGTCATTTCTTTTTCCTTTTTGGTAACTATTTGTAATCTTTGTTTTCCAGCTGATAAAAGACTTGTTGAATGCTTTACCAAATATGTTCACCTATACAAGAGAAACCCATAGTGCTCTTGGTCCTGCACTTCAGGCTGCCTTTAAATTAATGTCTCCAACAGGTGGCCGTGTGTCTGTATTCCAGACACAGTTACCTTCCTTGGGTGCAGGACTCCTGCAGTCCAGAGAAGATCCTAATCAGAGATCCAGTACTAAGGTATAAGGTTTTATTTTGGTGTCACATTCAACAGCATGCTTTTCATTCCCTGTCCTTTCATCATAGGGTTCAGTCATTTTCTGTGATCTTGAATTATTACTTAATATTCAAACATTAAAAAATCCATGTGAGGAATTATTTAAGGATTGTTCTTACAAATGCAAACTTAATGTTAAGCAGTGAGTATCAGTTAAGCAGTCAAACATGCGAAGTCAATTTGAAATAGTTTTGGGATCGAGGGGACTAGCAGTTGGGGTTGGGAAAGATTTTATGGAGGTAGCTAGTCTATAAGAGATCTTTTACTCCAGGTTTTTTGCCTTGTTTAAGACAAATTTAAACACTTTTTTTTTAAACTTAGCTAAAATTAAATGCTCATGACATCTTTTTAAATAGCCACTCACCTAAGGGGAATAAAAATTTATGCCAGGATGAAAGCAAAACCTGGTGATTTAAACATTTATGCTGTATCCCCATCAGAGGCAAAGTTGATTTTAAACTGGTAAATTCTGTTTTAAGAAGAAACAAAAAAAAGAGAAAGGGCATTCTTTACTAGTAAGTACAGCAAATAAATTTTCATTTCCAGTTCAGCTTTCCATTGGCCTACAAAGATAGAAATCCTCCAACGTTCTAGAAATTCCTAGTTGTTGAGCTAGCACAGTTTTTTGCAGTTACTTGGGTTAAACAAATGTTTCATTTTAAGTATCTGATATGTTCTCTACCTACCAATTATATTTCTTTATTCATTAGTCAAATTTTTTTCCCCTTGGGTCTAGTATCTATAAAATCTTGTGTGGTTTTGTATAAATATTTTCCTTTTTAGCTCTTATCTTAGGCAATTAGTTAGCTAATATTTTGATTAATTCCAGCATATGATACTTTTGGACCAATATCTCCCACCCTATCTGTATTTAAATATATGAAATAAATACATGTGTGTGCTCCATCAACTCCTATGTGCATAAAATTTATCTTTTTAACTTTTAAAATTTTTTGTTAAAGGTTGTACAACATCTTGGTCCTGCGACTGATTTTTATAAGAAATTGGCATTAGACTGTTCAGGACAACAGACAGCAGTGGATCTGTTCCTTTTAAGTTCACAGTATTCTGATCTGGCCTCTCTAGGTAAGGTGATATTTCAAATTAACTGTTTAATTAATCAATTATCCAATGCCGATTTTAATATATAATTGAATCTGTTTTTTAGGTTTTTAAAAAGTTCTGCTTTTAGGGAGAGTTTGGCATGCTTATGGTGAAAGTAATTACTATATGTGACAAAATTAAGTTCAACATACTTTTAAGTATCCACTGTGTGCCAGGGATTATGTTCTAGGTGCTTGTGATTGCCAAGACAAGACCAAAACAGCCCTTTGAGGTGCATAAGCACAAAAGTAAATAGAAAATAATTTTAGGAACAGAGCACTTAGTGACTTTTTCAAAAACCTGGACTCTTAGGTACTCTGAGAAGCAGAGGTAAACAAAAGAAAGGTAGAAAGGACCAAGTCATAAAGAGTTTTCAAAGCCAAATAGAGGACTTTATATTTGATCCTGTACCAGGTTCAATAAGGAACCACTTCAGGGGTTTGAATAGAGAAATGTTTATAGAGAGTTGTTTAATTAAGGAAGATCAGTTTGCTAGCTGAATGAAGGACTGGCTGGAGTGGGGAGAGACTTAAGGCAGATTGACCAACCAGAAGATTTTAGAATAGTCCAAGCATGAGGTAATTGAGGGCCTGCTATCAGACAGTTGCAGGGTCAGAAGGGATAAAGCAGCATATGGAAGAAACACAGGAATAAGGGTAAGAAAGTCAGATTTTGAGAATGACACCTACATAGCCTGAATAACTGTGGAATGATACTGCCCTCTGCAGTTATTGGGAAGTTTAGAAGAGAAGGTTTTTGGGAGAAAAGATGATGAATTCAGTTTTGAATATGCCAAGTTCAAGAAGTCTATGAGACATCCATTTTGAAATGCATAGTAGGTGTTAGGGACGGAATAAAGTCAAGAGAAGGATCAGAGCTGGACGAATAAATCTGAGAATCACTTTCATAGAAACAATAGTTGAAACTAGGAGTTAATGAGATGACTTAATGAAATCATTTAAAGAGTGAAGAGAACCTTGGGGAAAATAAAATTAATGGGTCTGTGACCTGGGCAAAGATTAACCATCATAAAATAGTCTGAATAACGTTCAATGAGAGAATAGTGTCACATAACCACATAGAAGTAAGGAACATAGGAGCATAGTCAACAGCATTAGGAGCCACAAAAGAAGTCAAGTAGAATTAAAAAACCAATAAAAGGCCTGTATTTAGCAGTCAGTGTTGTTTGTTACATTAAAGATCCGCTGCTTCAGTTCTGTAGGGTCAGTTGTGTAAAAGTTGGCCTTGACAAGAAAGAACATCTCTTCCCAAGACTGGAGCAAAGAGGAAAAAAAATAGAGCATAATGAAAAAAGATTTTGAAGTTTGATAATGGAGAGGAGAGAGCTTGCAGAATGAATTCCCCCCACCAATATTTTTTTCCAACTAATAAAAAGAACCCCACTAAAATATCCTCAGTAAACACTTTTCCTTCTATTAGAAGACCTACATTAATGATAGTCAAGTAATAGTAATGGCTCACATTTATATGGTGCTTGAAGGTTTACCCCTGTCTTATAGGTGAGGAAATTAAATCACATAGAGGTTAAATGACTTGGTCAGGATCTCCCAGTTGTCCCAAGCTACAAGGCAGCCTTTTCCCTTTATCAATAGCTCTGATTATTTGGATTTTTTTTTTAATTAAAATCAAGCCTAAATTTATGTCTTAGCAAAGTTTTTGTCTATTATTCCTAGGTCTGTCGTCAGTGGTCAAATGGAATGAGTCTGTTTGCCTTTCCATGTAGAATCAAATTCATAAAACCATTGATCATGTGTGCCTCCCCCCATACGTCTCATTTTCATGCTAACCATGCCATCCATGTTCCTTCTACCAGTCTTCATATGCAGTGCATTCAAGGTCCTTCACCTTCATCCTGGAAGCTTTTTAGTTCATGCATCCACAGCTATCCCAAACTGTATGAAGACCAAATGGCAGCCATTGTCTGCTCAGGAAAGCTATTGCCCTGTTATCTCCAACAGCTCTGTCTCTTTTGAGGCAGACAAACAGTCTTATTGGCTTCTCTGACTGTCCTGGCAGATGGGGAGGTTGAACAGCATCAGAAACCCTTTGATCTCTTTTCACACAATCTATCTAATCACACCTCTCTAATTTTGTTATAATGTTGTGTAATACTTTATATTTATCCTTAATACCATTCATCTTATTAGATTCATTTGGTTTACCATCCCATCAGAACCTTTTTGGACATTTAGTTCAAAGTCATTTAGTACCTTCTTTATATGCCAGTTTTATGCCATCATCTATAGATCTGATGAGCTTGCTGCCTAAGCCTGGATCCAGATTAAACTACATGGAGCAAAATGCACACTTTCAGAACCCTTTTAATTTGATAGTGAGTCACTATTAACTGTTCCATTAAAGACTACTCCAGTTCCCCAATTTCATCTCATATTATTATATGCCCTACTTCTCATCATAGCTGACACAAAAATGGCATGAAAGATTTCCTACATTTGTTAAAGTGTAGGTAAAATAAATTGACCAGGATTTCCTTAAAAAGTATTATTTTGTGGATGAATATTTACAAAAATATAAGTTGCCCAGCTTAAATGAAGAGGAGATTAAATACCTAAACAACCCTATCTCAGAAAAAGAAATTCAACAAGCCATCATTGAACTCCCTAAGAAAAAAAAAATCTCCAGGGCCTGATGGATTCACAAGTGAATTCTACCAAACATTTAAGGAACAATTGGTTCCAATTCTATATAAACTCTTTGGAAGAATAGGGAAAGATGGAACTCTGCCTAACTCTTTCTATGAAACCAATATGGTGCTGTTAACCTAAACCAGGAAGAGTTAAAAGAGAAAAAGAAAATTATAGACCTATCTCCCTGATGAATATAGATGCAAAAATCTTAAATCTTAGCAAAATGATTACAACAAGTTATCACTAGGATAATACATTATGATCAAGTAGGATTTATCTCAGGAATGCAGGGTTGGTTCAATATTAGGAAAATGTTAGTATACTCAATTATATCAACAATAAACCTATCAGAAATTATATGATCATATCAATAGATGCTGAAAAAGCTTTTGACAAAATACAGCATCCATTCCTATTAAAAACACTATAGAGTGTAGGAATAAATGGACTGTTCCTTAGAATAATTAGCAGTATCTATCTGAAACCATCAACAAGCATTATATTCAATGGGGAGAGGCTAGAGGCATTCCCAGTAAGTTCAGGGGTGAAACAAGGGTGCCCATTATCACCACTACTATTCAATATTGTATTAGAAATGTTAGCTTCAGCAATTAGAGAAGAAAAAGAAATTGAAGGAATTAGAATTGGGAAGGAAGAGACAAAACTCTCACTCTTTGCAGATGACATGATGGTCTACCTAGAGAATCCCAAGAAATCATCCAAAAAACTACTGGAAACAATTAGCAATTTTAGCAAAGTTGCAGGTTATAAAATAAACCCTCAACTTTTCTATACATGTCTAGCAAGATACAGCAGGAAGAGCTAGAAAGAGAAATCCCATTCAAAGTAACCTCAGACAGTATAAAATATTTGGGAGTCTATTTGCCAAGACAGACTCAGAATCTTTTTGAAAACAATTACAAAACACTTCTCACACAAATTAAATCAGATTTAAATAACTGGGCAAATATCAACTGCTCATGGATAGGTAGAGCTAATATAATAAAAATGACAATTCTACCAAAACTAAACTATCTGTTTAGTGCCCTACCAATCAAAATTCCAAAAAAAAATTACTTTAATGAGTTAGAAAAAATTGTAAGTAAATTCATATGGAGAGATAAAAAGTCAAGAATTTCCAGGAGCTTAATGAAAAAAAAGTGCAAAAGAAGGTGGCTTAGCCCTACCTGATCTAAAATTATAAGGCATCAGTCATCAAAACTGTTTGGTATTGGCTAAGAGTGGTGGACCAGTGGAATAGACTAGGTGTAAAAGCAGGAGATGATTATAGTAATCTGCTGTTTGATAAACCCAAAGAGTGCAGCTATTAGGATAAAAACTCCCTCTTTGATAAAAACTGCTGGGAAAATTGGAAGTTAGTATGGAAGAAACTTAGATTAGACCAACACCTAACACTCTTTACCAAGATAAGATCCAAATGGTTACAGGATTTAGACATATAAAAAAATACAATACTATAAGCAAATTAGAAAATCAAGGACTAGTTTACCTGTCAGATCTATGGAAAGGGGAGCAGTTTATGACTAAGGAAGACTTGGAGAACATCACCAAAAACCAACTACATATTTTCGATTACATTAAATTAAAAGGCTTTTGCACAGATAAAATCACTGTAACCAAGATCAAAAGGAAATGTAGTAAATTGGGGAACAATCTTTACAACTAATGATTCTGACAGAGGACTCATTTCTAAAATATACAGAGAACTGAGTCATATTTTTAAAACAAAAAGCCATTTCCCCAATTGACAAATGGTCAAAGGATATGCAAAGGCAATTTACAGATGAGGAGATCAAAGCAATCCATAGCCACATGAAAAAATGCTCTAAATCATTAATTATTAGAGAAATGCAAATTAAAGCTTCTCTGAGGTACCAACTCACACCTCTCAGATTGGCCAATATGACCAGAAAGGATAATGATCATTTCATTGTTGGAAGGGTTGTGGGAAATCTGGGACACTATTACACTGTTGGTGGAGCTGTGAACTCATCCAACCTTTCTGGAGAGAAATTTGAAACTACACCCAAAGGGCAACAAAAGTGAGCATACCTTTTGACCCAGAAATACCGCTACTGGGTGTATACCCTGAAGAGATGAGGGAAAAGGGTAAAAATATCACTTGTACAAAAATATGTAGCAGCCCTGTTTGTGGTGGCAAAAATTGGAAATCAAGTAAATGTCCTTCAATTGGGGAATGGCTTAGCAAACTGTGGTATATGTATGTCATGGAACATTATTGTTCTATTAGAAATCAGGAGGGATGGGATTTCAGGGAAGCCTGGAGGGATTTGCATGAACTGATGCTGAATTAGATGAGCAGAACCAGGAAAATACTGTACATCCTAACAGCAACATGGGGGTGACATTCATCCTTGAAGAACTCACTCATTCCATCAGTGCAACAATAGGGAACAATTTGGGGCTGTCTGCAAAGGAGAGTGCCATCTGTATCCAGATAAAGAGCCGTGGAGTTTGAGAAAGTTCAAGCACTATCCCCTTTAATTTAGGGGGGGAAAAAACATATCTTATTGTCTGATCTTGTTACCTCTTAGACTTCTCTCTTCCTTATGGATATGATTCCTCTCTTATCATACTCAATTTGGATCAGTGTACAACATGGAAACAAAGTAAAGACTGTCCGATTGCTTTTCTTGGGGGGACCTAAAAAAGGGGGGCGGCTAGGGGGCACAGTGGATAAAGCACTGGCCCTGGAGTCAGGAATAACTGGGTTCATATCTGGTCTCAGACACTTAACAGTTACTAGCTGTGTGGCCTTGAGCAAGCCACTTAACCCCATTTGCCTTGCAAAAACCTAAAAAAAAAAAAAAAGATTGGAGGGAAATTGTAAAACTCAAATAATATCTTTTATTAAAAAAAACGTTTTATTTTGGGTCAGCTACGTGGCGCAGTATATAGAGCGTCTGCCCTGGAGTCAGGACAACCTGAGTTTAAATCTGGCCTCAGACACTTGATAATTGCCTAGCTATGTGACCTTGGGAAGTCATTTAATCCCATTGCCTTAAATAAAAAAAAAATTTAAGTTTTAGAAAAATATGTCATACATTTCCCAGTATAGCCCTACCTACCCAGACAATTTTACCCCATTATATTCATTCAATTATTTTCTTAAGCCAATTAATTCAGGTTGACAAGCATTTTTAAGTGACTACTATTTTCCAGATAGATACTGTTCTAAGTGCTAGGGTTATGTAATAAAAGGCAGCAAACAATCTTGATTTCAGGGAGCTCAAAGTATTAAAGGGGGGGGAAGTACAGCAGCTAATTGTATAAGCAAGGTAGAGAAATAATAAATTGGAGATAACAATAGAAAGGTACTAGAATTAAGGAGGATAGAAAAAGGTTTTAATAAAAGTGGAGACTTTAGTGACAGTACGCATACCATGGGCTCCTGAAGCAACATACTCTTACTTTTGTTGGTTGGGGGTAAAGGAGAGGAATCACCTTTCCATTTCTTTGGCTGCAAGATAGAAGAGAAATGGCAAAAAGCAAGTCCTCAGGAGTTTCAGAGTAGGCCCAACTGATTTTGTTTGTTTCCTATGCTTTGGATGTTTGAAGCCAGGGTTTTGCTCAGGATATTTTGTTGAATTTTGTCTTCAGTGATCTAGGTATTTCATTTTCCATTGCTTTATTGTTACTGCTCTCTGTGGAACCAAGCTTGGTTGAACATGCTTGGCTCCCTTCTCCTTCCCTTTTGGTGATTTATTAGATTTTCACAATAGCAGACAAATTACATGCTTATCAGTTTTTATAATATGTATTCTCTCTCTCTCTCTCTCTCTCTCTCTCTCTCTCTCTCTCTCTCTCTCTCTCTCTCTCTCTCTCTCTCCCTCTCGTTCCTGAAAAGAAACAATCTTTTTTGCTAGTTGTTTATCTCAAAACAGCTTTTCTTTGATTTTTGCTCAAGACTATAATTGTACTGTACTTAATGTCTGGTAATATAGAGACAAAAATTAAATGAATTTTTGCCTTCAATAGTTTATATTCTATTACAGTATTATTTATGTCCATATGAATCATAAGTGGAATGGTAGCCACTTATTTAGACAGGTTTTGAAACATTCTCCGTTCAGTTATGTATGCCCTCCAAAAGTTTGAAGAACTCTTTTTAATTTCAGATCAACAACATAGGTGTCTTGCTAAAGAGCAAATTAGAGAAGAATAGAAAGATTAGAGCACACACAGCAATTTTCTCCCTAGGTTGTTTTGGGAATGACTTTGATAGTTTCATTGAGAAATAAAATGTACATTGTGATCTTTTATTTTATTCTAACTTTATTCTACCCAATTATCTTATTTTATCTTATCTATACTAACCGTTTCACTTTAAAATTATTTTAAATGCTAAAAATGTAGCATACTATCAAGTTATGAACCAAAAAAAAGTGTTTGGTTTCTGCATCTAGAAATATTTTATCTTTTTCTTTTCCAAGCTTGCATGTCCAAGTATTCTGCAGGTTGCATCTATTATTACCCATCTTTTCATCATACCCACAATCCTTCACAAGCAGAAAAATTGCAAAAAGACCTGAAACGTTATCTTACGAGAAAAATTGGATTTGAAGCAGTCATGAGAATAAGGTGTACAAAAGGTAAAAAGAATTGACCTTGAATTAATGCTTGTTCTAATTTTCGTTAAAGTGGCTTAATTTGTGAATGTTGTTAGCCAGCAAATGATTATGTAACCCATAAACTTTCAAATTGTACAGTTTGCTGATTTGTGCAATGTCTTATTCTCTAATTGCTGATGAATACTTGTTAAAACTTGAAAAATAAGTAAAATTAATGTTGTTTTTTTAAAAGAAAAAAATTAAAACATAACTCAAGTGGGATGAGGGTAGAAACAAGGAATAAATGAAGTTGTGTTAAGAATATTATGATAAATTATCCCTAGTTTATATTATCTTCCTTGGTTTTAGGGGGATTTTAATGAATGCAGTCTATACCACATTTCATTTATTAAATGGACAAAGACCTTATTTGCATGGAAATTATATATATTTAGTCCCAGTAACACAAGATAAATACCACTGAGACTATGTGTAAAATGAACCAAATTTATAGTATTTGTCTTATACAAAAGCTTAAATGATATATTTTAGCCATTGTTTAAGATTCCTTTCTTTCCCCCACCTCACTCCATCACAAAAAAATTTACAAAAATTAAAAAAAAATAGTCTCTTTGACTTTAATCTAAATTTCTTTTTCTTAGGTCTTTCAATACACACTTTCCATGGAAATTTTTTTGTTCGATCTACTGATTTGCTTTCCCTTGCCAACATCAATCCTGATGCTGGATTTGCAGTACAGATGTCTATTGAAGAAAATTTAACTGATACTTCTCTGGTGTGTTTTCAGACTGCCCTATTATATACCTCAAGCAAAGGTAATTTAAATAGATCTTCAGTAAAGCTTTTCTTACTTGAGAGAGAAATTTTAATGTTAAATAATGATGCTAACTCCTATTGAGTATATTAATTACTTAGAAATTTTAATTTACTTTTTTCGAAGCCTTTTCAGGTAGTAGAAATTGTGCTGCCTCAAAGAAGAGTATTTAGATTAGTCAGAACAGCTGATTTTGGTAGGCTACTTGTACAGAATCTCATTGATGGCAATATCTTTGGCATTAACTCTACTTGATAAGAATACAGAACTCCCTCATGCAAATCTATGTACAATATTGGGATATTCTTATTCTTGTGCCACTTTACCAAATATGACTTATTTCAACATAATTCAAATCACCTGTATTTTAGCATGATTGTCACTAAAAATTTAATTCACATTTTCAATCGTGATTTATAATTTAAATGTATTATAGTTTGTTTTTATAAAGTTTGATAATGTTTTTCTTTCAAACTTTTTAATTTTGAATCTTTCTTGGGTAACTCTAAAATTTTCTCTTTTTCTCTTTTATTCTAATGTATACTTATTCATAACTTTGTTTAGGTGAGCGGAGGATTAGAGTACACACTCTTTGTTTGCCAGTAGTAAGTTCCCTGGCAGATGTTTATGCAGGAGTAGATGTCCAAGCTGCCATCTGCCTTCTAGCAAACATGGGTGAGTACAAGAATGAAGCAACAGTTGTGAGATGTATTTTCTGTCCCATAATACATAATTTGGGGATCTTTTTATACCGGGCTTGCTTTTTCCGTTGTTTCCTATACTATCAATTAGCTCTCTTACATGTATTTTTTGCTGATTCTTTAGTTTGAAAATTCTTTGAAAAATATAAGATCCCAGTCCAGTTTTTTTGTTTGTTTTTTTGGGTTTGCAAGACAAATGGGGTTAAGTGGATTGCCCAAGGCCACACAGCTAGGTAATTATTAAGTGTCTAAGACCGGATTTGAACCCAGGTACTCCTGACTCCCAAGGCCAGTGCTTTATACACTATGCCACCTACCAGTCCAGTTTTTAGGAATAAGTTTACTACATTCCATCCAATAAAAGTTTTCGGCTATCACAATGAATATTGTCTCAGAAGTCCAATAAGAGAAAAATTAGTCTGTGTTAATTATAACTGAAGAAATAAATATTTACTATTATTTAAGAGAATGCCAATTCTGTCATAGCTGATTTCAAATTAAGTATACAACTGCTCATTTTTCCAGTTTCAGAACTCCTGATATTTATAGTTCAGCTGTTGTTTGTCCATTGTATTTGCTATTTTAAAACAAAGCTATTTGCTATTTTAAAACAAAGCATATGCTCAGAACAAACATCTGCAATTGCAAGTTATTATGGGGTAAATGGGGAGGCCTGAATACATGGCAGCTCTAAAGGGTTTAAAGAACTGAAAGCCCTATGAATCAGCAATGTGATAATGGCTTGCAAAAACACTAATGAGACCTTGAATTGTATTAATGAAAGTCTTGGTTTCTGAGAATAAGGAGTTGGACATCCCACTCTTAGTTATAACATTATGTTCAGTTATAAGTACCACATTTTTAAGAAGGAAATTGATAAACGTCAGATTGTTCAAAGGAGAGTAATGTGAATGATGAAGACCCTTTAAGCCCCTATCGTGAAAATTGGGGATATTTGGCCTACAGAGAAGAATGGAAGAGGAAAGAGAGATATGAATAGCTGACTCCAGTTTTAGTTATAACTTCAACTAACCTTAGCTGCCATTGGAAATATACTGCTTCTATCCCTTGCCCCAAAATGTGTCCTGGCTATGCCCTTAAGGCAGGCTCTGGACTTAAAATAGAGTCAGAGGCATGCTTCTTTTGGTGGGATGAAAGGATTACAAAGGATTGTGATTTGGATAAGATGGTTGATACCCTTGCATTATTTTTCCTTATTACGCCCCCAACTATCTTCCAAATTTTTCATGAAGCAAAAAGGCTAAGAATTTCTAACCCAACCTGTCTTTCTGTTTACCCTCTTAATACTTTAACAGCCCCACCCAATTTCATTTTTTTGTCCTTCACTAAACATCTCATCTTTTTTTTTGACAGTGTGTTACTTGATGTTACTTCATCCTATCAACTAACTGCTTTCTCCTTCATCTTTTCTCTTCCAATGGGTTCTCATTTCTGTCACTTACTCTTCCTATTTTTATTTCCTCAGAACCTTCTTCATATTGAGTCTTCCTTTAGCTCAAACTCTTTCCATAGCTTTCTCTTTAGAATATTTTTTAACTTATGTTTGAGTCCTGTTCATCTTTTTGCATTGGTTATTCTCATTAACTCCTCTACTCTTCCCAACTCTTTCTTCCCTAAATCCAATTTCTGGTCTTCTTTTCCAAGGTACTTTTATAATTTCTTGCTACTCAACACAATTCCTTTTCCTTCTCTTCCTAGTTTTGCCTTAAGTGCTCAGAAGAAAAATGTGATCTCAAATAATGTTAAAGAATAGACTAGTGGGGCGGCGGCTAGGTGTCGTAGTGGATAAAGCACCGGCCTTGGAGTCAGGAGTACCTGGGTTCAAATCCAGTCTCAGAAACTTAATAATTACCTAGCAGTGTGGCCTTGGGCAAGCCACTTAACCCCATTTGCCTTGCAAAAAGAAAACCTAAAAAAAAAAAGAATAGACTGATAATCATTGACAGAAGGACCACGAACTTGACCAGTGATTGAGTATAAGATCTATCTAGCTCATTTACATAATGGGAAATTACTTACTGAATTCACTAAGTCTAGTAGACTGCTCATTGCCACAGAAACCAAATGTTCTTATGGCAGCACTATAAATGAAATTCAGTAACTTCTTAGGAAGCATCCTTAGTGCAAAGGACAGAGTAGAGGATTTGGAGCTAAAGGACCTTAGTTCAGTTCCAACTCTGATGTATTCTACCTCTGTGACACTGCATAAGTCAATGAACCTCTCTCTTGACCTCAGTTTCCTTATATGTATAATAAGGAGGTTGGTCTATTTGACCCCTGATATCCCTTTCAAACCCAATTGCTATGAATCTGTGATTTTACCACTTAGGAGTATCCTAAGTGCTACATTGATACCCTGGAGATAGGTAAGGGAAGCAGAGGGAAGAAGACGAGAGAGTTGAACAAGAATAACACAACTTGCAATTTGTAGTGGTGAAGGTAATACCCACTGTAATGAGATTACTAAATAGCTAAAACCAGAATCTAAGCTTCAACCCCTTTTCTGCAAATTTTGAATAATGCTTATGTATCTCTACAGGTGCTTTTGAGAAGAATGGAAATAATCTTTGTGAAGCTCTTTGTAAATTTAAAGTATGTTATGTTGACTAGAAATAGTGGTATGAAAGACATTCATGTTGCATCCATTTAAGTACTGGAAAAACCTTCAAGCATTTCCTGGGAAGTAGCTGCTTTCTTGAATAAAATCATTACGTGTTTTTAGAATTGAGAAGAATTCATAGAGAGCCCATTCTTGGATTTGAGAATAATTTTTGTTCTATGTCCATTTTTAGTTAAGATCTAGTTCTCTTGCACCTTTTACCAAGCTCTCAGGAATCCCCTCACAGTCCTTTGAGTCCCTGGGGCTGCTCTCACACTTCATGTCATGTCTCTGCCTTTGCAGCTGTGGACCGCTCAATTTCATCAAGCTTATCAGATGCAAGAGATGCCTTAGTAAATGCCGTGGTGGACTCCCTCTCTGCGTACAGTCAGACTTCATCTAATTCACAGCAGTCTGCACTGATAGCTCCCACCTCCCTCAAGCTGTTTCCTCTGTATGTTTTGGCACTTCTCAAGCAGGTACATCTTCTGGCCTTGTGGGACCTGACTAAGGGGTAGTTTTTTTTCTTTCCAGAAGTACAGACAAGCTCTAGAGGACAATAATACAGGGTATTGGATACTTCAGCCTTTTAGGAGTTTGGTGGCCAGGTCAATGATTCCCTGAGATGCAGAACTCATATTATTTTTAAAGCATTCCTAAATATGAAATGGAATCTGTAGTTGTTTAAGTAACCTTTTAATTTACCTAATTTTTTCCTCATAGAAAGCATTTAGAACTGGTACTAGTACCCGCCTTGATGATCGTGTGTTTGCCATGTGCCAGATGAAGTGTCAGCCACTTATTCATTTGATGAAAATCATTCATCCCAACCTGTATAGAATAGACAAACTGACCGATGAGGTATGAATTCTTCTGATGCATATAGAAATCCTTCTGCAGCCAAGAACGTGGCAACAGTTTTGTTGTTGACATTCTTTTTTTCTGGGGACAGCTGTCAAGTTTATAAGATGCCCTGCCCTAGAGAATTGCATTAGGCACTTGTTTAACATAAATTGAATCTGATTGTAGCATCGAAGCAAAACAGCTTTGAAACTAGTTGAAAGAATTAAGTTTGTATAATTTGCAGAATTTACCACATACCATAGACTGTTTTGTTATACATTTCCAACTGTGATGTCTAATCCTACAATTATTGTTTCAAAAATTGTCATCTCAAATATTCTCTATTAGTAAAAGAATCTGGCTGAAAAGGTAGAGCCCAAAAAGTTACATATGATACTTTGTGAGAAAAATTTAGTTTAAAAAATTTTTTTTAATATTTTAACAACTTCATTGGCTTTTGATTTTGGTAATATTAATATTACCATAAGCTTATTGGTGCTATCTCTATATTTTGCTTAAAGGGTGCAATACATGTTAATGACAGAATAGTGCCTCAGCCGCCTCTTCAAAAATTGTCTGCAGAAAAGCTGACAAGAGAGGGTGCTTTCCTTATGGATGCTGGTTCGGTAAGTCCTTAATTTTGACTCGATGTTAAATTCACTTTGAATTAACAAAAATTTTTGATTGATACCTATCATTAAAGGATATTTTTTCCTTGAATAGACCTGAGTAGTTTTTTAAAATAATGAATAAGCTGCACAGCTAGTTCTACATATCTAGTTTAAAAGGTTTGTTTTTTTAGTCTGACAAGGTTTTTTATTTGTTTTATTATTCTGTAGATTTCAATTTGATTAAGGTTTTATATAAAGTTTATAAATATTTAGTGTGGTGTTATATGTAAGATATCCTCATAAACTTGGCTACTAGCTAGCAAACATTTTCCCTGATGATGATTACTTAATTTTTCTTGGTCTTTTTCCTATCACGTAGCATAGCTGTAGCCATATTTTAACTCTCAGTAATCATATTTGAATTTGTAATTTAATGTCCAATATTGGTGCTGATTATTTTGAATAATTTAAGAGAAGGTTCTAATACAGTTCATAAAAACAAAAGAAGGAAAGCATCCAAGTAAATAAACTTTTCTAAAATATTTATGATACTTTTGTCATTATGGCATGTTTTTATTGTGAGGTGGTTTTGTTTTGTTGGGGATTTTTTTTTGGTTTTGGTTTTGGTTTTGTTTTTGTTTTTCAAGGCAATGGGGCTTAAGTGACTTGCCCAAGGCCACACAGCTAGGTAATTATTAAGTGTTTGGTGTCAGGTTTGAATTCGGGTCCTCCTGACTCCAGGGCCGGTACTCTATCCACTGTGCCACCTAGCTGCTCCTGTTGGGTTTTTTTTTAAAACAACTGTATTGTTTGGCATGTTAAAAATAACCTTTATGTACTTGATGCTGAACAATTATATACCTATAGGTGGTGCTGCTTTATCAAAAATAAGACCATATAAAACCCTGCCTTATAAAAATGTTTTCCTAAAACATTGCTGTATCTGACCACATTTAGACTTACTGCCTAAAAATATGACTTTATTAATAAATATAAGAAATGTCAGAAAGTTTCATCTCAGACCTATGAATTGGCAAAGATGTCAGTAACCAATATTCCTAGGGTTATGAGAAGAGCATTTGTACATTGTGGAGTTGTGAATCAGCATAAACCTGTTTGGGAAAGCAAATAAAAAATGTCCTTACCCTTTCATCCAGAGATTTTATTTCTGGGTGTACATACCAAAGAGGTAATTGATGAGAAAGTCCCTATAATTCACCAAAATATTTCTTGCTATTAAAAATTTATGCCTATGCAGAGTGAAATGAGTAAAGCCAGGAAAATAATATATACTATAATTACAACAATATTAATGGAAAGAACCACCACCCCCCAAAAAAATGAATTTTGCAAAATTTTTTAAGGATAAGCCTGGCTCAGAAGAAGAGATTTAGGAAGACATGTCCACCCCTTTCCCTTTGCTGAACTTTCCATAGTAGGACCATAGGGTTGCACATTGCACATATATTTAGACTTCAGGATTTTGATTAGTTGTGCTCTTTTTTTCTTTAAAAAAATAAGAGTATGTTATAGATCCCTAGGAGAAACTATAATGAGGTAAAAAGTAAATACATTAATAAAACTATGTTTTTAGAAAAGGAAATTAATCATAGTATGATAGATTTGAAACTGGAAAAGATCTTAGACACTGTTCAGTCCTATGCACTCATTTTAACAGATAATGAAACAGACCATAGTGGTTATAAGTGACTTGCTCTGGTCATAGAAATAGTAAGTATTAGAGCCTAGATTTTCAAACTGTGTTGCACAACTCCTAATCTAGTATTCTTTCCATTTCCACTGTATTCTTAGTGCAGTCTTGTTATTTAAACATGGTTGGTTTTGCCACTTTCAAGAATCCCATTGCCTTGCTCCTTTTAGAGCTAGGTTACAGTGGATACAGCCCTGGGCCTAGAGTCAGGAAGCTCTGAGTTCAGATTTTTCCTCAGATACTTACTAGCTATGTGGTCCTGGGCAAGTCACTCAACCTCTTCTCCTACCTCAGTTCCTTCCTCTCTAAAATGGATCTAATAATAGCTCCCACCTCACAAAGTTGTTGTGAGGCTCAAATGAGACCGCATACATGCTAGCTATTCTTAAATGTAGAGTTCCAGATTATTAATCATTATGGAACTGACAGTTCAATGGTACAGACTGCAGCTATTTCAGTGTTCGGTTTTCCTTTGTGTTAAGTTGCCTGATAGGATCACCTTTATGTCTGCTAATCTGTAAAAAATTTGTTGTTATTTTAGGTTATTTACATCTGGATTGGGAAAAGCTGTGATAATAACTTCATAAAAGATGTGCTCGGTTACCCAGACTATGCATCAGTACCACCGAAACTGGTCAGCAGATTTTATGTATTTCTTAAATTGGCTAGTTTTAGGCAGTAATAAATAGAGCATTTAAATGTAACAATGGGAGGCACATAAACTTGAAAGTTTGTAACATTTGCCAAACAAGTAAACACCAGTTATTTTATGGTTAAAATGAATGTATTTTCATTTTATAAACTAGGTACTGTATACTTAAAATCACTCCATACATAAGTTAATTTTGGGAAACAATTTGCCTTTATTTTCTTTTTTTAAACCAAAAAATTCTTAAACTTTTACTGTAACCCTGAGGGGCATTATGTATGTTTAAAATAAAATACTCAATGGCATACTTTGGAATCATAATTATAGAGCCATTGATCTAGATTAGATCCTTTTTTTTTTCTTTTTGGTTTTTGCAAGGCAGTGGTGGTTAAGTAACTTGCCCAAGGTCACACAGTAAGGTGTCAGCTTGGATTTGAACTCAGGTCCTCCTGACTCAGGGGCCAGTATTCTTTCCACTGTGCCACCTAGCTGCCCCTCATTAAGAGCCTTTCTTGACGGTATCATCACCTGAAAGAGAGAGTGAGAGCATTCCCAATGCTAACTATTAGCCTTCTCCCAAGCAACTTCTGGATGGCTAAAATGTTCCCTCTTCAAGTCCATTCAGCCAGTAATTAGTGAAGGAATATTGAATATGCTTTTTTGCACATGAACACCTCTTCATTTTTAAGGTTGAATCCTTTTCAGTGTATTTCTTTGATTTTGAAAATATAACAACATGTAATAGATGAGTCCTTAAGTCATTTAAGTTATTTGTAAAGTTACAGACTTTTAATGGAAATAAAATCATTTCCTGTTTTAATCTCTTTTTGAATCAGCATTATAAGGCTTGTTTTTGTTGTTTTGTTTTTGAGGGAAAAGGGCAAAAATCTTTTTGTTCCTAAGGATTAATCTTGTTTGGCACTTTGTCATATTGCTGCTGAAAAGCGATGGCATCAGTATTGCTAACTAGTTAATTTCAATAGCATCAAGGACAAAAATGGAAAATCCAAGGGTGTAATAAAAATCAGACAAAAGTTCAATATTTCTGCTTCTTTGATTTCTAAAGTGTCCTTTTTAAAAATGTAAGGGTTAAGGACACACGATTCTTACATGTTTAGAATAGTGATAAATGGGGCCAATTGTTCAGGAATGGCCTCTTCCATTGGCAACTCATATATCAAGATTTATTCCTATTTAGAAAGAAAAATGATCCAACAGAATTTCAGTGGCATACTAATTGTTGGTCATGTTTTACTAATTTCAATAATAGATTGGTAAATTAAACTTTCATTTTCTCATGCTTTTCTTTTAATAGGTTTACATTCTTACAATTCTCTTAAAGTCCTTATGAAAGAAAGTAACATTCTTAATTCATCTTTTGACCTAGACACATCTTCCAGAGTTAGATACACTTTACTCAGAAAGAACCAGGTCCTTTCTTTCCTGGCTTATAGACAACAGGCCATTGAGTCCAGTTCTCCATGTGATAAAGTAAGTATTTTCATAATTTTATTGTGGAATTCATCTTTCTTTAATACATCTGTATGAAAGAGATTTTTTTTCCTTAAAAGACTGAATAATTTTAAATTAAAAGAGTAATTATTCATATAACTGTCAGAATATCCTCTGTAGTTCATATATAGGGGATATATTCCTTTTTTAATATAGAATGCCTTTTCTTAATTTCTTATTTTAAATTATAGCAAGTGTTTTTAGTTTCAGTTCAACTTACAGTCAACATCCTTAATCCAAATGCTTTCCTTGTCTCTACTGGAAGAAACCAACACTAGCATTTAATGTTTACCTTCCCAAACAGAAATTTTGTTGCAGTCCCCCAGCTCTTTAAAGATTGGGCCAACAGAGGGGCAGCTAGGTGGTGCAGTGGATAGAGCACTGGCCCTGGAGTCAGGAGTATCTGAGTTCAAATCTAGTCTCAGACACTTAATAATTACCTAGCTGTGTGACCTTGAGCAAGTCACTTAACCCCACTGTCTTGCAAAAAAAATGAATTTAAAAAAAAATTGGGCCAATAGGCATCCTGCCTAAATGGAAAGGCTTTGCATAATGAGCCCAGTGAAGGGCTCTTAGCTATAATACTTGGAAGAATATTTGAAAGAAAAGATTAGAAAAGGTGGACATTGACTTAGCCACCAAATGAATCTTTTGGTGATGCCATTGTTCAGTAAGGAGGGGTTGTAATCCAACTTGATGATGGGGATAACTTTGTTTGAAACCGTTTTAATAGCTGCAATTAGATGTTTTGATGCTTTTTCCTTTCCCTTTTCAGAGATGAGAGTCCGGCCAAGACAGACTTTTTCCAGCACTTAGTCGAAGACCGGACAGAGGCTGCATTCTCATACTATGAATTTTTGCTTCATGTTCAGCAGCAGATTTGTAAATGAAATGGAACCAAAGAAGAAAAAACATCCATGACTTTTGAGACAAGCAAGCAAAAGGTGTTAGAGAAGCACATGGGAAATTTGAAAAGAAAGCATTTGCAATGCACCCCACCCTTTCTGAAGCTTTGACAGTTAAAGGTGAAGAATTATCATCAAAAAGAACTTGATGAGTTTATTTCAGCCTAAATTAAAAGGTAGTAATGATGATGCTATTTCACTAACTACATTTTGAATTGGTTTATACACATTTCAAATAGTGCAGCAGTACAGTCCTATTAATTGCAAGCTGGGAAATTTATGTAGCTATGTGGAATGATATTTCATAATGTAAAAATTAGAACAATCCCTTTTCTTACATTTAATAGAATATTCCTGAACTTAAACTCTGTCGAGAGATGCCAAAGGGCAATGGTACCAGGTTATTTGTTTATATGAATTACTTTTTAACAAGGAATGATTCATATTCATTAAATGGATTCACCATTTTCCCAGTGAAGAAAATAGAATTTCAATACATGAACTGTAGAAATAAAATATATAATGTACATAAATGTTACATTTGTAAAGAAATGTAAAAATGTAACTACAGAATATGAATTGCTTAAAATGTGCTACATTGTTGGATGTTTGATGACAGATCTTTTTGTCCCAGTTAGAGAATGAGGTTGACTAATGCATATTAAGAATGGAGTCCACATAAGAAACACTCTTTGTAATTCTGTTAAATCTTTTATGTGGAATTATTTATGATCACCTTACTAATTAAAGATATTTTGCTTGATTGTGTGTGCATTTTTTGTAATTGATATTTTTACATGTCTGAGATGCAGGATTTGGTAACTTGTGGGAAATAATACATTCAATTTAATATTATGTATGTATGTCAGTATCATTTCACTGATCTGTGAATATCACTGTATTTAGTTTCTAAAACCAAATAACTTCCACACAAGGCTAATTATTGTTAGCGTCATCACTTGTCTCACGCTGGCAAGAAATGTTCTCCACTGTCACATTGCTTTAATTTGGGTTTTTAGAAATGACGTGACCAATCATTTAACTGACTTAATAGAAGTACTATCTTGAATTTTTATAGTGCCTTCATTCATTTTGAAAGAAATGCTTCAACAGTTTAGTTAATCATTAAAAATTAATAACCTATTACAAGTAAATTGAAATTAGAGATGTTACCACTATATGTAAATCATAGACTGGATTATATAGCAGGGTAAGGGTGCTCAGTGTGTATGTATTTTTTTTTTTAATATAAAATCAGTGATCTCACTGTTTTCAAACTTTGGCTTATTTCATTTTTTATTTTTTTTGGTTGAAAATGTGCTCTTTTATCATTTGGTTGTGATAGAATTTTATAGACTCAGAAGACATCAATGATGGTATTCTACAAAGGAAATTGACTTAGGCTCCCAGAATGTTGTTAGAAGAAATTTAAAAGATAACTTTTTCCAAATCCCTCATTTTATAGGTAAGAAATCTGATCCAGAAAAATAAATCATCCCCTGCCCTAAACATTTTTTTTCCTGAAAAGTTGAACAGTAGAAGTAACTATTAAATTCCCAGAAGTGCACACTCATTTTTTCAAAATTTAATCTCATGGAGGAGTCAGGTGGTGCAGTGGATAGAGCACTGGTCCTGGAGTCAGGAGGACCTGAGTTCAAATCTAGCTTCAGACACTTAATATTTACCTAGCTTTGTGACTTTGGGCAAGTCACTTAACCCCACTGCCTTGCAAAAAAACCCCAAAAAATAGTTAGAATATTTAATCTCATATACGGTATAGGAAATAGAAATACAGAAAGAAAGAACACAGATGAAATCATAGTTCTCAAAATTACATATTTACCTTTTGCCTGGAAGGTTGCTACATGAATATTCCCAGCTCAAAATACTTTAATATCTTTCACCCTTCATATAAGAATTATGTTGTTAAGTATCAAATTTGCCCAGTGATCCCTGTTAGACTAGATTGCAGTTGAGTAATGATTCATAAAATAAAATTCTACATTAGCATACAGCATTTTAGAATAGACAAGTGATAGTTATGTATGAGAAGGCTCCACATATCCAAAAAATAAGGAAAAATAAAAAAGACCCCAGTTTTTACCTTTAGGGAGTGTCTGCCAAGAAGTGTAATTCACAATTTGCCTTTAATGAGCTAACAATCTTGTGGGACAGACCAGACTCTTCACATGATTCAGTTTGCTTTTCTATTGGCCCTATTTTAATATATTGGAAAAAGCTGGATGGACCTGGAGTCAGGATGCAGGATCAAATATCACCTCTGGGACTTAGTAACTCAACATTTAGCCTCTCTAAGTCTCAGTTTCCTTTTCAGTAAAATGGGGATAGCAATACCCAGAGTACTCAATGCACAGAGCTGCTATATAACATAATAATAATGAAAGCAAACATTAGCTGGGTTGAATAGTAGATAGAGATTCAGCCTTAATAAATATCTTGTTTTTTTCCTTCACAACAGCTCTAGGAAATAAATGCAGTTATCTCAATTTGGATAAATGTGGAAACTGAAATAGGTAGGAATTCACTGAATTGCCCATGTTCAAGCAGCTAATAAGTGTCTGAGGCCAGATTTGAGTCTGTCTGCCTGACTTTCTGGGTTGGAGCTCTATCTCCTCAATCTAGCTGCTCCCAGATATTCTAAGGAATATATTAATATTGTAAGGAATTACACTTGTAGAATTGCTTACAAGAATCATCCTAAAATAGAATAGGCTTCCTTGTTGGACAGAGTATCCCTCCTCATTTGGGGTCTTCAAACAAAAGCTGACTCACAATTGGTTGGAACTGCTAAGAAGATTCTTCTTTGGGTACAAGTTGAGCTTGGTGTCCCACAGTTGGAGGTCAGGCTGGTTTAATCCTTCAGGTTCAGAAATAAAACAAAATGAAACCTGTATAGGCCATCTAGCAATTAACTAATAAGAGATTAACTTTCAGCAGAATTCCCACATTGATTCAGTTGAGTTACTTTCCCTGACTTGGCCATTGTGATCTACCACCCCTTAGCTAATACCTGTTTCTTTCATCATGTATTCTATTTGATGACCCTCATTTGAAACCTAGTAAGATATCTGAGACTCTCCTAACCAATTACAAATGTCCTAGGAGATACTTCCATTTGAAGCCGGGGGGGGAGGAATTATTGACTCATGTGCTGCGTTTTGTATTGAGGTCACCAGGATCTCATTAATTTGAACCTAATGTCTCCTGGTTCAATTAGGGCTCAAAAAATGACTTCAAGATCTTTTAAGGAAAAAGTAACCCAACCTTCCTTGTAGTATGACCTTAGGATATTTCTCCTCACAACCACTGAGGTCCCTTCCAACTCTGAGATCCTGAGGCTGATGTGTAACATGCTTTGTAAATTGTGGTGTCTATTATAATGATATTGCCCATATCTGCCTTCTCTTTGGGCTCCTTTTTGAGGTAGTATCTCCTTGGATTAGGGCAACTTTCTCCCTTTTCTAAAGAGGCCAGTGTATATTTTGCATTATCATATCTAATTCCTGCCTTTCCTCATCATTTAAAGGTCTCTGCTATTTGAGGACTGCATGAATGGGAGAAGTGAGATCCTTTCATAATTTATAAAAGGAAAGGCTTTAGGACAAGGAAAAGAAACAAAGAGTGGGCTAGAATAGTGATTGAACATTTATTAAAGACATTTAGGTAAGAGAAAAATGCCATTTGGTCATGAAAAGTGAAACAAGTACTGAAAAATAAAAAAAAACAACTCTGAAAAAGAGTGACTCATGCCCTAGATTTGGAGAGTGCATTTTAAAAGGTTTAGAAAAATAAGATTCCCATGATCTGATGTTCTATAGGAGACGCCATCCTAGGAACAATAAAGAGCCTTCCAGAATGGCATTCTCCAGTTGGATCTGGGATTTCAGTGAAGGAGACCACAGCCCTTTCATACCTATCAATTATGTGCAATTCTTGTCTATATTCTACCAAGAGTTATAACAATGGATCCACATAATGTACTGAGATCCTTCTTTGAATTTTTTTAACTTGGTTATCCCTTTTTTCTTAACCATATAACTAGCCCAACATCTTTTCTTGATGATATATTTTTGCTGTTTGTTAGTTTTCAGTTATGTCCAATTCTGTGTTCCTCTTTCTCTGCTTGGCTATTAAAGTCCTTCACATCCTAGCCCTAAACGACCTTCCTCCCCATGTAAACATGACTCCCCTTCCACATTCGGTGATACAACCAAACTGATTTTGTTCCCCATCTCATATTGGCCCTTTGCCTTGTCCATCCCCCCAAGTCTAAAATGTACTCCCACCTCGCCTCTGCCTCTTAGACATTATTTCCTTCAAAGCTCTGTTCAACACGACCTTCCTAGATGAAGCTTTTCCTGACCCCTCCACCTGCTATGCTCTTACACCATATATTAGTCCTGAGAATTCCCATATACCTTTTAAGTTGTTGCCCATTTTGGATTTGGACAATTTTATTTGTGGGGAGAAGCAAAAATATATGGAGAGTTCTGAGGGAAAACAGAATCAGGCCCTTGAAAAATACTTGGGGAGAAACAGTTCTGAGAGAGCCTTAGAGAAGGCAGCTCTCAGAGAAGAGCTCCTACTGAAGGCAAAAATGATGGAGATACCATCTCACAACAGCTTATTAACATTTAAGGACTTTTGAGGCTGACACCTAGGAAACTGGACAGCTAGATAAAGTGCTGGGGCTAGAACCAAGAAGCCTCTTCCTAAATCTGATATCTGATGTCAGACCCTTACTATGACCTGTGCAAGTCACTGAATTCTGTTTGCCTCAGTTTCCTCATCTGCAAAATGAGAAAGAAAGGGCAAAGCATTCCAGTATCCTTGCTAAGAAGACTAAATGGGGCCACAAATACCCAGACGTGACAGAAAAATGGTTCAATAACAGGAAATACTGATAACTTCAGCTTTTTAGTGGCTATGAGACAATTGCAAATGGCCTTTGCTGGAAATTTTGTTGTTTTTCTCCCTAAGATAAAGAAGAGTGACTTTATTCTAGGAGCTAGTCTGAAAATAGAGTAGAAAAGGAGCCAGGGAAGACTGAGAAGGAAGCAGAGGATGAAAAGCTATACTGAGAGCTGAAAGAAGGAAGAGGTTAAAGCTGCCTTGTCTGTCCTCCCCACACCAATCTGCCTGGAGGAAGATGGTTTTGCATCTGCAGCTGAGAACTAAGATAAGAAAAAGCATTACTTCAACCCCCATATAGTTGAAAGAAGAATTCTCTATCTTTAAATGAAGGCCAGGAGGGAAGTGGGACAGGAGAGGTTTGTCTGCTCTTTAGGATAGTTGGGGACTGAGGGGGATGAAACCCCTTTGCCTTATACTGTCATAGGGTATTTTAAATGAGGTCCCAGTTAAGAGAACAGACCTCAATAGCTGCAGATCTCAGGCTTGGGGGGGACTTCTTTTATTAAAAGAGTTATCAAAGCATGCTGCAAATAAGACAGAATTTACTATTATTGCCTGAATTAGATCAAAATTAATCTAGGTGGTATATAGACAGAGTCCTGGGCCTGGAGTCAGGAAGACCCAAGTTCAAATCCTGTATCAGCAAGTACTAGGGGAATCTGGACAAGTTGATCAGTCTGTTTTTTCATCTATCAAGTAGCAGCATTTATTA
The DNA here is from genome assembly GCF_037893015.1 of Macrotis lagotis. NCBI lineage: Eukaryota > Metazoa > Chordata > Mammalia > Peramelemorphia > Peramelidae > Macrotis > Macrotis lagotis. Next base: position 55,759,354 of record NC_133660.1, on the reverse strand, counting down.
ACCCCTGAATCTGTGATAGGCATCATGTGAAGCAGGGAAAAACAGGAATAATAAAAATATCCACAGGTTTGTTGAAGGGTCAAATAAGATAAAAAGTGCTTCATAAAATTTAAAGCTCTATATAAAGCCTTCTTTTCTTCCTTCTCTTCCTCCTTGTTCTCTTCTTGTTCCTCCTCCTCTTCTTATTCCTTCCTTCTCTTATTCCTTCCTCTTCCTTCTCCTCTTCCTCTTCTTATTCCTTCCTCCTCTTCCTCTTCTTACTCCTTCCACCTCTTCCTCGTCTTATTTCTTCCTCCTCTTCTTTTATTTTATTTTATTTATTTTGAGTTTTACAATTTTTCCCCATAATCTTCCTAACCTCCCCCTCTCCACAGAAGACTGTTAGTCTTCACAAACTTTCCATGGTATACACTGATCTCAGTTGAATGTGATAAGAGAGAAACCATATCCTTAAGGAAGAAAAATAAAGTATAACAGAAAACAATTATATAGTAAGATAGTGGGGTTTTTCCCCCTAAATTAAAGGTAATAGACTTTGGTCTTTTTTTCAAGCTCCATGATTCTTTCTCTGTATCCAGATGATATTCTCCATTGCAGATACCCCAAAATTGTCCCTGATTGTTGCACTGATAGAATGAATGAGTCCGTCAAGGTTGGTCGTCACCCCCATGTTGCTGTTAGTATGTACAACGTTTTTCTGGTTCTACTCGTCTTGCTCAGAATCAGTCCTTGCAAATCCTTCCAGGCTTCCCTGAATTCCCATCACTCTTGGGTTTTTTTTTATAAGTGAGCTTTAATTTATTATTTACTATTACAATAATTTTGTTATAAGAGTAAATAAACAAACTCCCCAAGAAAATGAGAAACCTCAAGAATAGTGAGAGAAAGAGAAAAAAAAAATATACTTCAGTCTGTGTTCAGATTCCAATGGCTCTGTCTCTGGGGTGAGTTGCTTTAATATTTTTCCCACAGTTGCTATTACTAGCTGTATCTCTATTCCTCCCCACTCTCATTTATTTTATTCTCTCTCCTTTCATCCTGACCCTGCCCAAAAGTGTACTGTATCTGAGTACCCTCTCCCTCAATCTTCCCTCTCTTCTATCACCTATTCCCCCCTTCCCTCCCCCCCCATTTCCCCTTATCCCATCCCTTTCTTCTCATTTTTCTCTAGGGTAAGATAGATTTCCTTGCCTTATTGTGTATGTTATTTCCTCTCTGAGCCATTTCTGATGAGAATGAAGGCTCATTCATCCCCCCTTTCTGCTCCCCTGAAAAAGCTTTTTCTTGCCTCTTATGTGAAATCTCTCAGCTTCTTCTTCATCTCCTTTCCCCTTCCTCCCAGTACTTTCCCCCATCACCCATTGACTCCATCTTTTTACTATATTATACCATTATATTCTGCTCCTTCCTGTGTCTTGTCTATATATGCTCCTTCTAACAGCTCTTATAATTGAGAAAGTTCATATGAGTTATCAATATCTTCTTCCTGTGCAGGAATACAAACAGTTCAATATCATTAAATACCTCATAGTTAGTCCTTCTCTTCCACTCCCTCCTGGTTCACCAGAGGCCTGTACTTGGAGATCAAACTTTCTGTTTACCTCTGGTTGTTTCAATAGGAAAGTTTGAAAGTCCCCAGTTTCATTGAAAGTCCATCTTTTTCCCTGAAAGAGGATGTTCAGTTTTGCTGGGTGGTTGATTCTCAGTTGTAATACAAGTTCTTTTACCTTCCAGAATATCATATTCCAATCCCTATGGGCCCTTAATGTAGATTCTGCCAGATTCTGTGTAATCCTGACTATGGAGCCTTGGTAGTTGAGTTCTTTGTCTCTGGCAGCTTTTAGAATTTTTTCTTTGATTTGGAAGTTTTGAAATTTGGTTATAATATTCCTGGAAGTTTTTCTTTTGGGATCTCTTTCAGGAGATGATTGGTGAATTCTCTTGATTTCTAGTTTACCCTCAGCTTCTAGGATCTCAGGGCAATTTTGCTGTATTATTTATTGAAAAATGAAGCCTAGGTTCTTCTCCTGGTCGTGGCTTTCAGATAGCCCAATAATTTTTAAATTATTTCTTCTGAATTTGTTTTCAAAGTCAGCTGTTTTTCCAATGAGATATTTCACATTTTCTTCTAATTTTTGGCTTTTTTGGAAGAGTTTTATTTCTTCCTGATTTCTTGCAAAGTCATCAACTTCCTGTAGTTGCATTCTGCATTTGAAGGAGTTACTTTCTTCAGAGAGCTTTTTTATCTCCTTTTCCAGCTGGCCAATTCTGCTTTTTAAGTCATTCTTCTCATTTGCCTTTTCTTTTGCTTTTACTTCTTTTTTTTTTAGATTTTTTGCAAGGCAATGGGGTTAAGTGGCTTGCCCAAGGCCACATGGCTAGATAATTATTAAGTGTCTGAAGCTGGATTTGAACTCAGATACTCCTGACTCCAAGGCCAGTTCTCTATCCACTACGCCACCTAGCCACCCCTGTTTTGCTTTTTCCATTAGGTCTAAACTGGTTTTATTTTTAAACTGGTTTGTAACATGTTATTTTCTTTAGTATTTTTTTGTATTTCTTTCACCAAGCTGTTGATTTGGTTTTCATGATTTTTCTGCATTACTTTCATTTCTCCTCCCAATTTTTCCTCCACCTCCCTTAATTGCTTTTCAAACTCCTTTTTGAACTCATCCATAGTCTGAATCCGTTTTCTGTTTTTCTTGGAGGTTTTGGATATGGAAACTTTGATTTTGTCATCATTTGAGTATGTGTTTTGATCTTCCATGGGCCTAAAGTAATTGTCTATGGTCAGATTCTTTTTTTTCTGTTGTTTATTCATTTCCTCAGCCCAAGACCAATGCACAGCACTTCCAAGGTTTTGGGGGGTTTTGGGGGAAGAGACACCCCATTTGGACCTTTATTCCTCCAAGGTCTTATGCTCTCTTGCCTGTGCTTTGATCTGTAGATGACCCCTGTATTTCCCTCTGCCCTGGAGCTATAAGGAGGGGTCCTGCTTGGCTATCTTAGTATGGAAGCCCAAACTGCCACCTGGATCTGAGTGTAGGCAAAACAGCAGAATCCTACCCTGAGGGAGAGTAGAGAAATCTCAGCAGTCTTCCCCTTATCATCTCTGGGGGTGCAGGCTGCTTTCTCCAGATTCTCACTGCAGGTTCTGTGGACAATGTTCCCTCACTCCACACTCATCCTGGTGTAGCAAAATTCTTTCCCCACCACTTCAAGTTGTTCCAGGGCTTTTTCCAATTCTGGGTTCTGGTGGAACACACCTTTCCTACAGAACTTCTAAGTTATCTTGTACTGGGAAAATGTATCACTTATAGTCTTTCTGTGGGTACTGCCCTCCTAAATTTTGGTTAGAATCATAATTTGCTGGCTGTTGGAGTTCTTATTCCTTCCTCCTCCTCCTCCTCCTTCCTTCCTTCTTCTTCTTCTAGTACCCAAGTCCTCCCCAAGATAGGCCACCTCCCATTTGAGATATATATATATATATATATATATATATATATATATATATATATATGTCTATGCTTCAGTACCACATTCTATTTGATATTGCACCTTTCTCCTAAATGCATCATCCTAATCCTTGGGTCAAATCAATTTGAGCAAGCATTAATGGCTATAAACTAGGAGGACTTAAATTCACAACAGGAAATGAGTGTACTGTGGATTGTAAATCATAATCCCCATGTTTCCATCAATGTCATAAAGTTGAATAAATTCAGATACATAGTCATAATCTCTTATATCACCCCAAAAGACAATAGGTTTTAATCTAAGGTATGTTTAGAGTAACTTAGGGATCAGTTCCACCTATATTATTTAGCATGCTTTTTAATTACTTAAAGTATAAATGACATATGGGATAGGCTAAGAAAATATAATAAAAACGACAATTCTACCAAAACTAAACTACCTGTTTAGTGCCCTACCAATCAAAATTCCAAAAAATTACTTTAATGAGTTAGAAAAAAATGTAAGTAAATTCATATGGAGAAATAAAAAGTAGAGACTCTCCAGGGATTTAATGAAAAAAAAGTTCAAAGGAAGGTGACTTAGCCCTACCAGATCTAAAATTATATTATAAAGCAATCAGTACTCAAAACTGTCTGGTAGGGCAGCTAGGTGGCATAGTGAATAAAGCACAGGCCTTGGAGTCAGGAGTACCTGGGTTCAAATCCGGCCTTAGACACTTAATAATTACCTAGCTGTGTGGCCTTGGGTAAGCCACTTAACCTCATTTGCCTTGCAAAAAAAAAAAAACCTGTCTGGTATTAGCTAAGAAATAGAGTAGTAGATCAGTGAAAATAGACTAGGTGCTATAGCAGGAAATGATTATAGTAATCTGCTGTTTGATATACCCAAAGAGTCCAGCTATTGGGATAAAAACTCTCTTTTTGATAAAAACTACTGGGAAAATTGGAAGCTTAGTATGGAAAAACTTACATTAGACCAACACCTCACATCCTATACCAAGATAAGATCAAAATGGATCTAGACATAAAAAACAATATAAGCAAACTAGAAGATCAAGGAGTGGTATAACTGTCAGATCTATGGAAAGGGAAAGATTTTAAGACCAAGGAAGAGATAGAGAACATCACTAAAAACAAACTAGATAATTTTGATTACATTAAATTAAAAAGCTTTTGCACAAATAAAACCACTGTAACCAAGATCAAAAGAATTGTAGTAAATTAGGAAACAATTTTTCCAACTAGTGTTTCTGACAAAGGACTCATCTCTAAAATATACAGAAAACTGAGTCAAATTTTTTTTAAAAAGATAAGCCAGGGGCGGCTAGGTGGCGTAGTAGATAAAGCACCGGCCTTGGAGGCAGGAGCACCTGGGTTCAAATCCGGTCTCAGACACTTAATAATTACCTAGCTGTGTGGCCTTGGGCAAGCCACTTAACCCCATTGCCTTGCAAAAAAAAAAACCTAAAAAAAAAAAAAGATAAGCCATTCCCCAATTGACAAATGGTCAAAGGATATGCAGAGGCAATTTACAGATGAGGAGATCAAAGTGATCTATAGTCATATGAAAAATTGCTCTAAATCACTAATTATTAGAGAAATGTAAATTAAAACCTGAGGTACGACCTCACACCTCTCAGACTGGCCAATATGACCAGAAAGGACAATGATCAGTGTTGGAAGGGATATGGAAAATCTAGAACACTAAGACATTGTTGGTGGAACTGTGAACTTATCCAACCTTTCTGGAGAGCAATTTGGAATTATGCCCAAAAGACAACAAAAATGTGCATACCCTTTGATCCAGCAATACTACTACTGGGTCTGTACCCCGAAGAGCTAGTGAAAAAAGGTAAAAACATCACTTGTACAAAAATGTTCATAGCAGCCCTGTTTGTGATGGCAAAGAAATGGAAACGGAGGGAATGTCTATCAATTGGGGAATGGCTTAACAAACTATGGTATATGTATGTCATGGAACACTACTGTTCTATTAGAAACTAAGAGGGACGGGAATTCAGGGAAGCCTGGGAGGATTTGCATGAACTGATACTGAATGAGATGAGCAGAACCAGAAGAACATTGTTCACCCTAATAGCAATGGATTTGCTCATACCAACAGGGTGCTAGAGATGGGGAAAGCTTCCAAAGGGAAGAGGAGCTCAGGACCTCGCCAGTGCGGCCGCCACCCTCCAAACTAGGGCATTTCCAGAGACGAGCTGTCCCAGGGCCACGTGCACCTAGAGGTGAATGGTTACCCCAAAACTGGGGTGGAGAGAAGCCGAGGCATGGGGGTCACCAAGCTGGCATGGCCCTGGCGGCCAGCAGGCTCACTGGAGGAGCATGCCACTGCTGGGTCCCAGGAGAGAGAGGCCCCAATGCGGGCTTTGGAGCCAGGACCGAGACCCACAGGACAAGAGGACTATCTAAATAGACTCATGAATAAATGAATGAGTGTAGACTGTTGTACATGGAAATAGGAAGATGCCTCCTGTAGGGAGATCCTAATACCTCTGTAAGACTGTCTTATTTTGGGGGAAAATAAGGCACTACCACTACTACTACCACCACCACTACCGCTGCTACTACTACTACTACTACTACTACTACTACTACTACTACTACTACTACTATTGCTACTGCTACTACTGCTACTACTACTACTACTTCTACCACTTCTACCACTACTGCTTTCACTCCTACCACTATTACCACTACTCCCACTATCACACTACTGCTACTGCTACTACTGCCATTATTACCACTACTACCACTGCCATTGCTATTAGTACTATTACTACCACTACTACTACTACTACCACTATTACACTACTACTACTGCTACTACCACTTCTATTACTACTACCACTACTACTGCTACCACCACCACTACTACCACTTCTGCTATTACCACTATTACCATTCCTACCACTACTACCATTACCACAACTACTACTGCTACAGCTACTACTATCATTATTACCACTACTATTACTCCCTTTACTCCCACTATTACCACTACTACCAGTATTATTCCCTCTCTTCCCACTACTCCCACTACTACCAATATTACTACCTCTACTACTACTAACTACTACCACTTCTGTCCTTTTAGTAACAATCCTCTAAATTCCCACCCCATTGACCACATCTCAGTTGGAGACAACAGGAGGGAACAGAATACTAAGTGAAGGGATGACCACCAGGTGGGGATGCTGTGCTTCCTGACCACTCTCTGGAAGTCGTGAAGTTCTGACAGGAACCTTGAAACTCTGGCTAATGGAACTTTGGTGATACTGCTGATTGAGTTGCCAGTCAGGCCAAGATAATGAAAAGGCTCTTTTGAATCTGATTAATAGGCAACACAGTAATAAGGTTGCTAGCTGGCCTTAATCAAAACCATTGTTGTGATGAGTTTGACATGGAGGTTAGTGGACCAAGTGGTGATCCTTAGGGTCCTGGTACAGAAGAATGGAAGATATTTTTGGGAGGAAGTGGCAATACCAACAACCACTTGCCAGATAAGCTTCAGTGTGAACAACACTGATATAGTAAGTAAGCAATAGGGACTCATAAAACGGATTGAAGACCTAAATATTTTCATTATTTACTGGTGCTATATCATAATATAACTGCAAGCCGGTCTCACCAGTGACAGCTGATGTGTTCTGTCAATAGGATCTGCTTCACCAAGTCAACATATTACAAATCACCATAGAGTAATCTTTTTTAAGTATTTATTTATTTATTTGGGGTTAAGTGACTTGCCCAAGATCACTCAGCTAGATAATTATTAAGTATCTCAGTCTGGATTTGAACTCAGATCCTCCTGACTCCAGAGCTGGTGCTCTATTCATTGCACCACTACATTATAGAGTAATCTTTGTTTTTGCAAGGCAGTGGGGTTAAGTGACTTGTACAAGGTCACACAATAATTAAGGGTTTGAGGCCAGATTTGAACTCATGTCCTTCTGACTTGAGGGCCGGTGCTCTATTCACTATGCCACCTAGCTGCCCCTTAGAGTAATCTTAAAGACCTTGTGGTTCCAGAAAATCTTCACTTCAGAACTTCAGAAATTAGACAGTAACTAGTTATGAAACAGAAGACTGAAACAGCCCAGATACAACAAAATATCTTGAAAGAGATAGGGATATCCATGGATTAGGATTCCAAAGAAGTGTTTTAACTTTCATGGCATGAATCCAGCCAGCAGAACAATGGTGCCAAAATAGAGTAATTTGGAAAAGCTGGTGTCTACTCTATCATAAATAAATAGTTTCTCTTACAGTATTTGACAGAACCTGTAAAAACATTTCAGGATCTTCACCTATCAGTCTACACAGGGGCTGCCACATGGAAAAAAACCACAGGGGGAAAGATAGTGCCTTCAAGGAATAGTATGAAGGACAGGAGTCAAACACTACCTTGACAGAAGAAACTAGAGGAAGCTATTTTAAAACCACATTATTAGATTCTATTTAAAACATGACACAATCTAATAATGGTGAGTCAATTCAAATAAAATGTGGCATATTTCAGGCCCTCAGTTTGTCATTATGGTTCTGTCTAGCTTATATTCAGGCAACAGACAGCAACAATTCTATTATTTACTATGAGCCATGGATAAGAGTTGAGTGTACATATCAAAGTAAAAAGAAAAACAGGAGCTTATATTTTTGTCAGGAAAAGTTAAGTAAAAGGGAGATGAAAATGAGGGGATGGGGGTAGGTGACAGCATGATGGTGAAGTTAAAAAAAATGCAGATGCAGATGCAGATGCAGAGTTGGGAAGGAAATAAAGAATGAGTCCCCCTCAAAATGGAGTCCCCAGAAGAAACTCCCCTATGAGAGCCAATGATCCAAGATAAGAAGGTCCAAGCTACCAAGAGAACTTGCAGGTGTAGAGAGCAACTGAGGTATGGCAGTGAAGTGGAGATCAAATGGAAGGAATCTATTATCAATTTTTCTAAAAAGAAATATATTTCAAGAATTGATGCTGAGTGAAGTGAGCAGAACCAGGAGAACATTATATACTTTAACAGAAATATTGTGTGATAATCAACTATGAAAGACTTACCTCTTCTCAGTAATACAGTGATCTAAGCCAATTCTTAAAGACCTGCTATAGAAAATCCCATCCACATCCAGAGAAACAACTATGGAATCACTTTTTAAATTTTTTTTAAATTTATATTTTTATTCTTCATAAGATTTTCCCTTTTGTTCTGATTCTTCTTTCATAGTATGACTAATATGGAAAGGGGAAGCTGACTTAGGGGATAGAGCATCAGCTCTGGAATCAGGAGGACCTGGGTTCAAATCCAGCCTCAGACACTTAACACTAGCTGTATGATGTTGGGCAAGTCACTTAACCATGAGTGCCTCGCATGCAGGACCATCTCCAGTCATCCTGATTTATATCTGCTCCCATATGGCTCTGGAGGAGAAAGAGGCTGGTGACTTAGCACAGTCCCCCTCACTTTAATCCAATTTATGTGCTTATCATGACTTCACCTCCCTGATATCATGGTCCTCCCTTGAGAATGAAGGACAAACAACCAATCAATAACAATAATGGAAATATATGTAGCATGATTATGCATATGAAACCTATATCAGATTACTGGGGGGGAAGGGAAGAGTGGCAGGGAGAAAGAGAATTAAATTTCAAAAATGAATGATGAAAATTATCTTTATATATAATTAATTGGAAAAATAAAAAAAATTTAAAAGAGAAATATGACTTCCAGTCAAAGCAAAAAAAAAATCTTATAAAACATTTATTATACATGGACATTATCAAGCTACAGGGTGTTACTAAAAATGTTAAACAGCTCTCTCATTGCATTGAATTTTTCCATATCAAAATGGTGTTTAGATTCAACAATATATCATACTTAACACATTCTAAGGAACAAGAGAAAGTAGGTGCTTTTAGTTTGAATCTGGAGGTCACATTAAACTAGTGGATGAAGGCAATGCCTGCAAAGAACCTTCAAGAAGAAGACTGGATAGAAGGAAACCTGAGGTTCATATTCCAACTCAGACACTAATCAGCTATTTGGTCCTGGACAAGTCATTATCTCTCTAGCCAGTTTCCTCATATGAAAAAAGAGGGCTGGATTTGATGACTGCTAAAGTCCCTTCCAATGATAAATCTAGGATCATATAAGCTTTAATTCTTTCACACAAGATGCATGTGAGCATAAACACATCAAGGGAAAGACTGTGCTGAAGTTCATTGAAATCTGATCGTTATCCTGAACTAAAAAAATGAAATAAATAAGTTTAAAGTAACTAACCTCTATACAATAATCATCCTAATGAACACTTTTGGAATTGTAAAATGGAGGACCGTAGATTTGGAAGGTGTCCTAATAAAAACCTATGCAGTATTGATGAATCATGGGGCCCATCACCCTAAGGTAACCAGAGGAAGATTAATATTAATTAATTAATTATTAATCAAATAGAAGTAGAAAAGGAATGATGGACATTCTTACAGCAAGGGACAAAGTAGAACTAAAACAAATCAAAATAATTTTAGAATAAGCAGATAATCCCTTCACCAAGTCATGGTGCTAATAACAGGTACCTGCAACCCAAAGGTTTTGTCTAAAGGGGTTTATCTCCTGGGGGAGCTTTTGAAACAGCTAAGATTCAAATATAGAATCAAAAGTTCCTCCAGGGTCAACACCTAGAGGAATTCAGCAATAGCAATTCATCACTGACATGATAAATTTAAAGAAAGAAGCTAGATGGTAGAATTGATTAGAAAGTCAGGATGACTTATCTCTCAGAGTTCAAATTTGGCCTCAGAAATTGGCCATGTGACCTTGGGCAAGTCACTTAACCCTGTTTGCCTCAGTTTCTTCATATATAAAAGGAGATAATAAACCACTTCAGGATCTTTGCCAAGAAAACTTCAAATAGGATCATGAAGAGTTTTACACAACTGAAATGACTGAACAACAATTTTTAAGCAACCCAGTTTTGGTTATCAATGTAGATCATACAAGGAAATGGTATTTACCATGCAACACATCACCAATAGCTAAAAAATTTTGCACCTCTCAAATGTTTAATGAGATATATAAACTAGTGATTAGAATTAGTCAGTATTTTTCAAGGACTGACAGATGACAAAGTCCATACTAGAAATGGAACTAGAAGGTTCAACTCGTTGGAATTGGATCATTTTCAAAAGTTGAACTGTTATCCACAATTGCCCAAATAGGACATTGATCCCTGAAAACCTAAGACCAACATTGTTATGAGATGATGCCATACCAAACATTCAAAACCTTTTCAGCTTACAAAATATGGAGACCTAGGAGAGGAGATCAAAACCATATGATAACTGAACTGCATCTCCTCCAAAAACAAAAACCTCTTGTTTGTCTCAGTTTCCTTAAAGAGGATAATAATAACACCTATCTCGATGCATTGTTTTGAAAATCAATTGAGATTTGTAAAGTATTTAATCACACTGCCTGGAAATGCTTATTCCTTTCCCCTTCTATCCTGTCTGCTTCTAGAATGGAATAGAAAATGCTTTCAGTGAGCCTACAGATAAATGATAATACTTTTGACAATAAAAATGTAGTTATTTTGACCATTCATTCAATCATTTGTAAAATTTTAAATATAAAAACATAATAACAAGATAGTGATTTACCCCAAGACTGCTTCTAAGTAGACACCAATAAAATATGAGAACAAAATTATTAATAATGAAAACAATTATAAAGAAGTTACAAAACACTTCACTTGGCAACCCTGTGCAGTGGGAACTATGGAGTGTATTATCACCATTTTATAGATGAGGAAACAAAGACTTTAAGAGGTTGAATGATGATCACAGCCTTTGAGGGACATAGGAAGGATGTGAATATAGATCTTCTTAAATTCAACTTAGCAGAATCCTAGCTACAAATTCAGACTGTCAGACTTCTTTCTATTAGGTCTCCAACTATATGCTAAAATCATTGTTTCATACATAAATCTTTGAACAAAAAAGATCTCAGATATGATCTAGTCATTCATCCTCATTTTACATTTATTTCATATTTATTTGTTATCATTATTGCTAATAATTTTTATTACTTCTTTGCACTATTTGTCTCAATCCCTTCAACAGGCATTTCAGACCCACTCTCATTATTATTCTCAAAAGACAATTGTTATCCTTCATTGTTAGTTCTCTTGTTAAAAGATAAGTCTTACCTTATCTTTGTCTATCATTTTTTTGTTTCTCTTTGTCCCAGAGAAAGAAGGGGACCTGTGAAACTGAAACTATCAAAGAATTTATTGTATACTGTTTTGTGTGAATGTTTGTAGTTTTGTTTTGTTTGTTGAAAGACCCTTGTTATTCATACAGCTGAAGGAAACAAACCAAACCTGGACCAAGCCCTTCTTTGACTTGCAAAAAGAAAAAGAAAAAATCCTGTTGTGGCTTTTCCCTTAGGTTTGAAAAGACCAAAGATAAAAAGGGGGTTGCAAAACTGGAAGGTGAATATGGATTAGAGTAGAGAGTTGGGTTGCTGGGGATCAGTGACCTTTGGAACACTGTGGGAACAAGTCACATTCAGGGACACAGTTTTAGCCATCTCATAGCCCTCTGCAGTAACATAAAGCTCTCTCATCTATCACAAAATAAGAAAGGTTAACTAAAGCTAACCCTGCCCATCTCTCTCCTGCAACTACAGACTCTCTCTGCTTCTCCTAAGGGAGTTTCCTTTCTTAATTATCCCCATTCTCTAATATTCTGGTCTTTCCTTCCTTGATACTCTATTGCCTTCAGCAGCTAAGTGGCATAGTGTATAGAGCACCAGACCTGGGATCACAGAGACCTGAGTTCAAATTTGACCCCAGACATTCACTAGCATTGTGACTTTGGGCAAGTCACTTAACTACTCTTTGCCTTTATGGCAAGCCAGTCAATTATTGCTGCCAAGAAAACCCTAGGGAGCAGAGCCTCTCTTAGGTGCTCTCTCCAAAATATTTCAAAAACCTTAAAATTATGACTCTAACTAAATTTGGGGGAGACAGAACCCACAGAAAGATCCAGTAAGGCAATTCTCCAGTCCAAGGTAACCTGGAAAATAGTGGGAAGGCTCTGTTCCATGAGGTAGCATGGGGTTGGAGGGGCCACAGCACCTGAGTCAAGGAGCTTCAGACTTCTGGGAACAGCCCCAGGATGCCTGGATCCCTGGGAGCCCTGGCTCCTGGCAGCAGAAGCAGTTTCCTGATGTGCCACCCCAGGAAGGACCAAGCACAATTTGGAAGATCAGCAGGGAGAACTCTACCAGAATGAGTGTAAGCCCAGGCCAGCACGGCCCTCCTCGGTGCAGCTGCAGCCCTCAGTACAGCCCAGATCCCAGGAAGCTCAAAAAAAATTAGAAAAATCAAGTAAGGAAGGTAGAAGAAAAATTGGGAAAAGAAATGAGAGAGATGCAAGAATCAACTACCAACAAAACTGAACATCCTCTTCCAAGGGAAAAGATGGACTTTCAATAAACCAGGGAAATTTCAAATGTTCCTGTTGAAACAATCAGAACAGAAGAGTCAAGTACAGGACTCAAGTGAAGCATAGAGAGGGTGGACGAGAAGGGTAAATTATAAGGGATTTGATGATGAACTGTGTGCATTCCTGCATGGAAAGATGATACTGATAATACTCATAAAACTTCTCATTTATTAGAGCAGGTAAAAAGAACTTTCATATACAAGGCATGGGAGAGAGCTGAATTTGAAGATATAATATATTGTAAAAATGGAGTCAATGGGTGAAAGGGAAATGTACTGGGAGAAAGAGAAAAGAGAGGTAGAATAGGCTAAGATATCTCATGTAAAAGATTCAGAGCAGATTAAGTATAACACAAAAGAAAATGACTGTAGTTACCTAGTATTTGATAAACTCAAAGATTACAACTTTTGGGATAAGAACTCACTATCTGACAAACATGACTGGGAAAACTGGAAAACGAAAGCACAAAAACTAGGTATAGACCAAGAATCCTTTTTTTTAGGTTTTTGCATGGCAAATTGGGTTAAGTGGCTTGCCCAATGCCACACAGCTGGGTAATTATTAAGTGTCTGAGGCTGGATTTGAACTCAGGTACTCCTGACTCCAGGGACAGTGCTCTATCCACTGCACAACCTATCAGCCCCTAGACCAAGAATTCTTTTTTTATAAGGTTTTTTTCAAGGCAAACGGGGTTAAGTGACTTGCCCAATGCCACACAGCTAGGTAATTATTAAGTGTCTGAGATAAGATTTGAACCCAGGTACTCCTGACTCCAGGGCCAGTGTTTTGTCTACTGTGCCACCTAGCCGCCCCCATAGACTAAGAATTCTTAAAGAATACCAAGATAAGGTCAAAATGGGTACACAATTTAGACATAAAGGGTAATACCATAAGCAAATTAAAAAAGCAAGGAATAGTCTGTTTCTTAGATCTATGGAGAGGAGGAAAAATAATGATCAAATAAGAGATAAAGAGAGCATTGCTAAAATATAAAATGGATAATTTTTATTATATTAAATTAAAAAATTTTTAGATAAATAAAATCAATGCAGCTAAGATTAGAGGGAAAGAAGAAAGCTAGGAAATAATCTTTACAGCTACTATCTCTGAAAAAGGGCTCATTTCTTAAATACATAGAAATTCTTAAGAACACAAGCCATCCCCAAATGAGAAATGGTCAAAGTATATGAAAAGGCATTTTTCAGATGAAGAAATCAATAGGGATATGAAGAAGTGCTCCAAATTATTTTTGATTAGATGAAACACAAATTAAAACAACTATGAGATACCACTTCCCACCTATTAGATTGTTTACTATGACAAAAAAGAGATCATGTGGGAAAATTGGGACACTAATACATTGTAGGTGGAGTTGTGAACTGATCCAGCCATTCTGGAGAGCAATTTGGAATGATGCCCAAAGGTCAATCAAATTGTGCAGACCCTTTGACCCAACAATACTACTACTACTACTACTACTACTAGGTCTGTATCTCAGAGATCATAAAATAGGGAAAAGGACCCACAAGTATACACTATTTATAGCAGCCCACATTGTGATGGCAAAATCTGGGAAATTGAGAGGATGTCCATCAATTGGTGAACTGCTTGCACAAGCTGTGGTAAAGGAATGTAATGGAATATTATTGTACAATAAAAAATGATGAGGAGGCAGAGCCAAGATGGCGGTATGAAGGCAGCATTTCCCAGAAACTCCTTCCCCCCCCCAAAACTCCAAAAGCCGTCAAATTATGACTCTTTTTTTAAAGATTTTTTTGCAAGGCAAATGGGGTTAAGTGGATTGCCCAAGGCCACACAGCTAGGTAATTATTAAGTGTCTGAGACTGGATTTGAACCCAGGTACTCCTGACTCCAAGCCCGGTGCTTTATCCACTACACCACCTAGCCTCCCCCAAATTATGACTCTTACCAAAATTTAGAGGGGCAAAGCCCACAGAAAGACTGAGTGATACAATTTCCCAGTCCAAGATAACTTAGAAGTTCTGCTGGAAAGGTGTGTCGCCAGGACAGGGAGTTGGAAAAAAAGCTGTGTCTGCTTTGCAGTCCAGAGATCACTGGGAACAGCTTGAAAGGGTGGTGGTGAGAGAACTCTGCTGCACCAAAATAAGTGCAAAGTGAGGAGCACTGGCTGCAGAACAGCCTTATGGTGAGAACCACAGAGGGAATTGGGGAAGCCAGTCTACCTCCAGAGCACACAGTTCACAGATGGTAAGGGAGTCAGGGAGACTGCAGAAATCTCTCTGCTCTTCCTGGGGCAGGACTCTACTGTTTGCCAACACTCAGATCCAGGTTGCAGTCTGGGCCTCCACAGTACCACCATAGCCAAGCAGGGACCTTCCTCAGAGTTCCAGGACAGAGGGGAGCACCTATAGTCATCTACATATCAAAGCACAGGCAAGAGAGCATAAGACCTTGGAGGAATAAAGGTCCCAGTGGAATGTCCCAAAAAACCCCAAAGCCTTGGAAGTGAGTTAAATTAGTCTTAGGCTGAGGACATAAGCAAACAAAAGAAAAAGAATCTGACCATAGAAAATTACTTTGGTCCCATGAAAGATTCAGAAGATAAGAGATTTGAAGCTTCTCTATCCAAAGCCTCTAAGAGAAAGTGAAAATGGACTCAGGTTATGGATGAGCTCAAAAAAGACTTTGAAAAGCAATTAAGGAGATGGAAGAAAATTTGGGAAGAGAAATGAAAGTAATGCAGAAAAATCAAGAAAACCAGATCAGCATCTTGGTGAAAGAAATACAAAAAAAATACTGAAGAAAATAATATGTTAAAAACCTGTTTAGGTCAAATAGAAAAATCAAAACAAAAGGCAAATGAGAAGAATGACTTAAAAAGCAGAACTGGCCAGCTGGAAAAGGAAAAAAGCTCTCTGAAGAAAATAACTCCTTCAAATGCAGAATGGAACTAAGGAAGTTGATTTTATGAGAAATCAGGAAGAAATAAAACTCTTCCAAAAAAAAGCCAAAAATTAGAAGAAAATGTGAAATATCTCATTGGAAAAACAACCAATCTCAAAAACAAATCCAGGAGAAATAATTTAAAAATTATTAGGCTACCTGAAAGTCATGAACAGGAAAAGACCTTAGAGTTCATTTTTCAAGAAATAATACAGCAAAATTGCCCTGAGATCCTAGAAGCTGGGGGTGAAATAGAAATTGAGGGAATTCACCAATCACCTCCTGAAAGAAATCCTAAAAGAAAAACTTCCAGGAATATTATAGCCAAATTCCAAAACTCCCAAGTCAAAGAAAAATACTAAAAGCTGCTAGAAACAAACAATTCAACTACCATGGCTCTATAGTCAGGATTACACAGGATCTGGCAGCATCTACATTAAGGGCTTATAGGGATTGGAATATGATGTTCCAGAAGGTAAAAGAACTTGGATTACAACTGAGAATCAACTACCTAGCAAAACTAAACTTCCTCCTTCAGGGGAAAAGATGGACTTTCAATGAAACAGGGGACTTTCAAACTTTCCTATTGAAACAACCAGAGCTGAACAGAAAGTTTGATCTTCAAGTACAGGATTCTGGTGAAGCAGGGGGGGGGGGGTGCATGAGAAGGACTAACTTTGAGGAACTTAATGATGTTGAACTATCTGTATTCTTGTGTGAGAAGAAGATACTGATAACTCATATGAACTTTCTCATTTATAAGAGCTGTTAGAAGGAGCATATATAGACAAGGTACAGAAAGGAACAGAATATAATGATGTAATATAGTAAAAAGATGGAGTCAATGGGTAATAAAGGAAAGTACTGGGAGGAAGAGAAAGGAGAGGAAGAAGGGGCTAAGAAATTTCACATAAGAGTCAAGAAAAAGCGTTTTCAATGGAGTATAATGGGGGAAGGCGAGGGGGAATGAGTGAACCTTCATTCTCATCAGAAATGGCTCAGAGAGGAAATAACATACATACTTGATAGGGTATAGAAATCTCTCTTACCCTAGAGAAATATGAGAGGAAAGGGATGGGAAAAGGGGGAATAGGGGGAGGAAAGGGGAAGAATAGGTGATAGAAGAGAGGGAACATTGTGGGCAAGGGTACTCAGATACAACACATTTTTGGACAAGAACAGGATGAAAGGAGTGAGTGGGAAGGAACAGAGTGGAGGGAAATATAGCTAGTAATAGCAACTGTGGAAAAAATATTGAAGCAACTTCCCTGGTGGATTTATGATAAAGGAGCCAACTCAACCCGGAGACAGAGCCAATAGAATCTGAACAACAGACTGAAGTACATTTTTTTTCTTTCTCACTGTTCTTGAGGTTTCTCATCTTCTTGGGGGGGGGATTTATGTTTACTCTTATAACAAGATTATTGCAATAATATAAAATAAATAAACCAAAAAAACTTAATAAGAAATGAGGAACAGGCAGATTGAAGAAAAACTTGGAAAGACTTGTATAAGCAACATTGTGCAATGACTAATGATAAATGACTCAGTTCTCAGCAACATAATGATCAAGACAAGTAAGTACAAAGAACTCACTTGGGAAAATCATATCCATATTCAGATAAAGAATTGATGGCACTAAAATAAAAAAATAAAAATAAAAAAGGGCTTCTGTTTTATAGAGGGTGCTCAGGTCCAACAATGTTTTTATTCTTCTCTAGATTGTACTCCTAATGTTCCATGGGCTTGTCCCACTGTTGCATACCTTCATTTTTTTTTTCTTTTTTGGTACACTTTTGGTACACTTTTTTGGTACACTTCATTTTCAACACCTTAACCCCAACTGCTGTCAGGTTGTTTTTTTTGTTCGTTTGTTTTTTTTTTGCTTTTCTTTCCTGCCCTCAGTTTTTTTCCCTTCCTTTAAGCTCCTTGAAGGCAGGGACTTTTGTATTCTCTGGGATTAGTAGAACACCTTAGTTCAGTCATTTTAGTCCTGTCTGACTCTTTCTGACCCCATTTGGGATTTTCTTAGCAAAGATATTGGAGCAGTTTGTCATTTATTTTTTTTAGCTCATTTTACAGAATGAATAAATCATTTGCCAGGGTCAAAAAGTCAGTAAATCTCTGATGAAGACGAGTCTTCCTGACTTCAGGCCAGCATTCTATTTGGGTCACCTGGAATTACTGGCACATGCTTAATAAATGGTGGACCAGACTTGAGTATGCTTCTGCATTTCTATTTCCACATACTAATCTGCTGATGAAAAAATATTATACTGTCAATCTGTATTTTGGGTACAAGTCTGCCTGAAACAATTATTAAATTAATTTAACAAATTCTAATTCCAAGATGTGTCTAGCTTTATAAAAAGAAATGTTCAAACTGTCTTGGTTCTCCTGGAGTACCCTTGGACTTCTCCTTAGTTCCAGATAATTTTTAGTTACATTTATGGGATTCTTAAAAGAGAACAGACACATATGAGTTAAGGTCCTAGAGTGAGAGTGTGAGTGTCAGTTCATTTTCAACCAGTGCTACTCAATCCCTTTTCTTGATTGTTTTCTTCAAAGATTAAAATGATCTTTCTAATTTATACTCTTAGAGAATTGTTTGAAGCATTGAAAGATTCAATTAAAAAATAAATCACAATGAAGTTTTTAACATGCTTTCCACCTGTCTCATCCCCTCCATTGTTATAGTCCTGAAAGTCTTAGGGTGGTTTTAAGTTTTAGTAGTGTAAATAAACCCTGTATGTTAGTTATAGTCCAAATAAGCAAAGCAACCCAAGGGCTAGATCTGAGAATATATCTCCTTTCCTCTCCATAAGTTACAGTTTCTTCATGTCTAAATAGAATACCAGGCTGGTCACCTGGGAGTTATCTTCTACCCTTCTCTCTCTTCTCTTCCTCACAACCCACCCATCACCAGATCATTTTGTTTCCTTCTTTGAAATAATGTTCAGATCCTAGTTGCATACAATCTGCTTTTTCTTTTCTGATCTAAAACTAACATTTTCTTGATGAATCAATTATCCTTAACCTCATCCTTCATCCTGGCTCTTAATTAGGTCCTCCAAACATGGGGCCTTTCTTTCTCCATCTACTGCTACCCCAAAGGAGCCTTTTGACCCAGTGAGGCTGGTCATCTTTCTTTTTGTTTCTAGTCTACACTAAACTTACTCTTGCCCTTTAGTTTTGTGGAAAACTGCTTTTCTCTCTTTAAAAATAAATATGAATTGGAAGATTTCCATGCTTTGTGGAAGTCTTTAACACAATTGATAGGGCACAAAGGTCTAAGAGTTGGGAGGGGGCACTCCTAATGGAATACCTCCCTCCTACTCCAAGTATAAAAAATATCCAGAGGGGTGGGGGTTGCAAGGGAGGGAGTTTGGAAGGGATAAAAGCAGAATTAGGTTTTTCAGATCTTGCCTTCATGTAGTTGTAGAACTCTATTCTGATTTTGGGTCTGGTTGCCTACCCAGGGCCCATATACATGTGATCCAAAAATTTAGAAAAAACTAATAAATTTGTATGTTAACTTAATTTTGTTTATTCTTTATTAACACCAAACTCTGGAGGCTAACATTTGTCTGAAGATTAACACAATATTTAATTTAATTTTTTATTAAGCCCAAACTCTGAAGCTTGACAGTTTCTGTTCATACTTAATTTTTAATTAATTTTTTTCAGTTATCAACCTTTTATTTATTTTCCCTCTCAGTTCCCCTCTCCACTGGAAGTAAGACAACCAAAATCTTTGTAACAAATAAGCATCACTATGCAAAATGGATTCCCGTATTTGACATGTCCAAAAATGTATCTTGTTCTGCTTATCATTTCTCTGTTGGGAGATAGCTATCTGCTCATAATTTTTCCTCTTCTTTTTTTTTCCCACTTCCCTTCCCTAAATAGATTAACCTGCCCTTGAAGTAGAGAAAATATTAGACAGAGAAATGTTTTATTCAATTGCAATCACTGTATAGCATGGAAAAAATGAAACTGCCTTCCATGGCGGGGGGGAATTGTAAAATTCAAAACCTTACAAAAATTGTTAGGTAGAATAGCAGCCCTGTTTGTAGTGGCAAAGAATTGGAAATCAAGTAAATGTCCTTCAATTGGGGAATGGCTTAGCGAACTGTGGTATATGTATGTCATGGAACACTATTGTTCTATTAGAAACCAGGAGGGATGGGATTTCAGGGAAGCCTGGAGGGATTTGCATGGGCTGATGCTGAATGAGATGAGCAGAACCAGAAAAACACTGTACACCCTAACAGCAACATGGGGGTGATGTTCAACCTTGAAGGACTTGCTCATTCCATCAATGCAACAATCGTGAACAAGTTTGGGCTGTCTGCAAAGGAGAGTGCCATCTGTATCCAGATAAGGAGCTGTGGAGTTTGAACAAAGTGCAAGGACTATTCCCTTTAATTTAGAAAAAAAAAACAGATATCTTATTGTCTGATCTTGTTACCTCTGAGAATTCTCTTCTCTTTAAGGATATGGTTTCTCTCTCATTACACTCAGTTTGGATCAATGTACAACATGGAAACAAAGTAAAGATTGACAGATTGCTTTTCGTGGGGGTGGGGGGGAAGTAAGACTGGGGGGAAAATTGTGAAACTCAAATAATATCTTTAATAAAAAAGGTCTATTCCACTGGTCCACCACTCTATTTCTTAGCCAGTACCAAACAGTTTTGATGACTGATTTTTTTTAATAAAAAAAAAGAATAAAAAAAGAAAGATCAAGGGAAATAGACTGAAAAAAAGTCATTGAATTTTCTGATGATGCTATTCAAGGGTTTGGAGGTATCAGTTGCCATAGAGTGGTATAAGCAGAAGTCACATTGTGGGTCATTAAAGAGTGAGTACAATGGAAGCATAACCTGTTTAGAAGTTTGGCAATAATGACTGATATGGAAATATGTTTAAAATGAGGGAACATAAAAAACCAAATTACTTGCTGTCTTGGGGAGGGGAGATTTGACAGAGGAACAGAGAAATTTTACAAAAATGAATGTTAAAAACTATAAAAGCAACTGAAAATTGTTTTTAAAAAATAAACTAATTTTTTTAAAAGAAGCTTGGCAGTGAAGGGGAATAAGGGTCAGTAAGATTAAGGAAAGTGGGGTTTCTAACTTGGGGAGTCTCCTACTTGGAGCAAGGGGTTAGTGTGATAAAGAAGAGTCACCAACCCCTGCTCCAAGTAGGAAAAACATTTCTCTTGCTTTTGATCTACCTGGACACAGTTATATCAGTATGAGAAGAGAAAGTAAAGTTTTTCTTTTTCCTAAGGAAAAAATAAAGGGCAGCTAGGTGGCCAGGGCAGTCTGGAAGACTTGAATTCAAATCTCATCTCAGATATTTATTAGCTGTGTTGACTGTGAACAAATCACTTCTATTGACCTCAATTTCTTTATCTGTAAAATAAGAATAATAATAGCACCTATCTCCTAGTACTGTTATGAAGATCAAGTCAGATATTTGGAGGTGGGAAGGACTACCTTCTGAAATTCTTATTATTTAAACTGTTTATGCATATGAGTTGTACTCTTGTACAAATAACATTCCATTCTGAACTCATTACTCATTATCACCACGTTCAGTTAGGAAAATATAATCCTGACAACTAGCCCAACTCTCTAAGTAATAAGTGATTCTAGCTTAAACTCATATAGGAGTAATTCATACCAAGGGACCATTGTCTGAATGAGCTATATCGGGTGTGTTTGCTAAATTTTTATTGAAAAATATTTTTTCTCTTTTTTTTAACTTGTAAAATTATCTCATTTATTTTTTCTTTTAAATTTAATTTTTTTTCACTTTTAACATTTTATTTGTTTTCCAATCATATTCAATAGTAATATGTACCCATCATTTTTTTGCAAGGCTCTGAATTCCACAATTTCCCAACCCCCTTCCCTAACCCCCACCAGAGAAGGCTGTCTGATAGTCTCTACATGGTTTCCATGCCATACATTGATGTAAATAGAATGTACTTCAGTCGGTGTTCAGATTACAATGGCTCTGTCTTTGGGGTGAGTTGCCTTCCTTATCAAAAGTCCACCAGAGAAGTTGCTTCAATATTTTTCCCACAGTTGCTATTACTAGCTGTACCTCCACTCTATTTCTCCCCACTCTCATTTATTCTACACTCTCCCTTCATCCTGGCCCTGTCCAAAAGTGTATTGAATCTGAGTACCCTCTCCCTCAATCTTCCCTCTCTTCTATCACCTATTCCCCCTTTTCCTCCCCCCATTCCCCTTTATCCCATCCCTTTCATCTTATTTTTCTCTAGGGTAAGATAAATTTCCTCATCCTATTAAGTGTGTATGTTATTTACTCTCTGAGCCATTTCTGATGAAAATGAAGGCTCATTCATTCCCCCTTCCCTTCCCCCTTTCCACTCCATTGAAAAAAGCTTTTTCTTGCCTCTTATGTGAAATTTCTTAGCTTCTTCATCATCTCCTTTCCCCTCCTCCCAGTACTTTCCTTTATCACCCATTGACTCCATCTTTTTACTATATTATACCATTATATTCCGCTCCTTCCTGTGCCCTGTCTATATATGCTCCTTCTAACAGCTCTTATAAATGAGAAAGTTCATATGAGTTATCAACATCTTCTTCCCATGCAAGAATACATACAGTTCAACATCATTAAGTTTCTCACAGTTAGTCCTTCTCTTCCACTCCCTCCTGGTTCACCAGAGTCCTGTACTTGGAGATCAAACTTTCTGTTTAGCTCTGGTTGTTTCAATAGGAAAGTTTGAAAGTCCCGTTTCATTGAAAGTCTATCTTTTCCCCTGAAAGAGGATGTTCAGTTTTGTTGGGTGGTTGATTCTCAGTTGTAATCCAAGTTCTTTTACCTTCTGGAATATCATATTCCAATCCCTATGAGCTCTTAATGTAGATGCTACCAGATCCCGTGTAATTCTGATTATGGAGCCTTGGTAGTTGAGTTACCTGTTTCTGGCAGCTTTTAGAATTTTTTCTGTGATTTGGAAGTTTTGGGATTTAGCTATAATATTCTTGGAAGTTTTTCTTTTGGGATCTCTTTCAGGAGATGATTGGTGAATTCTCTAGATTTCTAGTTTACCCTCTGCTTCTAGGATCTCAGGGCAATTTTGCTGTATTATTTCTTGGAAAATGAAGTCTAGGCTCTTCTGGTTGTGGCTTTCAGATAGCCCAATAATTTTTAAATTATTTCTTCTGGACCTGTTTTCAAGGTTGGTTGTTTTTCCAATGAGATATTTCACATTTTCTTCTAATCTTTGGCTTTCTTTTGGAAGAGTTTTATTTCTTCTTGATTTCTTGTAAAGTCATCAGCTTCCTTTAGTTCCATTTTGCATTTGAAGGAGTTATTTTCTTCAGAGAGCTTTTTCATCTCCTTTTCCAGCTGGCCTGTTCAGCTTTTTAAGTCATTCTTCTCATTTGCCTTTTGTTTTGCTTTTTTCCCATTAGGTCTAAACTGGTTTTTAACACATTATTTTCTTTAGTATTTTTTTTTGTATTTCTTTCACTAAGCTGTTAATTTGGTTTTCATGATTTTTCTGCATTGCTCTCATTTCCCCTCCCAATTTTTCCTTCATCTCCCTTAATTGCTTTTCAAAGTCTTTTTTGAGCTCATCCATAGTCTGAGCCCATTTTCTATTTCTCTTGTAGGTTTGGGATATGGAAGCTTTGATTTTGTCATCATCTGAGTATGTGTTTTGATCTTCCATGGGACTAAAGTAATTCTCTATGGTCATATTCTTCAGTTTCTGTGGTATACTCATTTGCTCAGCCCAAGACAGCACCTCCAAGGCTTTGAGGTTTTTTTTTGGGGGGGGGGGTACCCTGGACTGGGATCTTTATTCCTCAGAAGTCTTATGCTCTCTTGCCTGTGCTTTGATATATAGATGGCCCCTGTACTTCCCTCTGCCCAGGGACTATAAGCAGGAATCCAGCTATCTTAGTATGGAAGCCTAAACTGCAACCAGGAAGTGAGTGTAGGCAAAGAGCAGAATCCTGCCCCAGGGAGAGCAGAGAAATTTCTGCAGACTTCCCTTACTGTCTCTAGGGGTGCAGTCTGCTTTCTCCAGATTCTAACTGTGGCTGGTGCTCCTCACTCCACATTCATTCTCGTGGAGCAGGGGTCTCTCACTGTCCATTCAAACTGCTGCTGGTGATCTCTGGGCTGGGTAGGGCTGGGCTGTTGCTGCTACCAAGGCTTTTATTCTGAACCCCTGCTCCTGGTGAAACATACCTTTCCTGTGGAACTTCTAAATTATCTTGGATTGGAAAAATGTATCAGTCTTTTTGTGTTTTCTGCCCCTCTAAATTTTGGCTAGAGCCATCATTGTTTTTTTGGAGGTTGGGGGAGGAGTTCCCTGGGAAATGCTGCCTTCACTCTGCCATCTTGGCTCCACCCCCTTCTCTTTTGTTATTGCTTATGTCTCTGTATTTCTGTTGTGAAGTAAACTAATTATCAATCATAATTTTATATAATTAATTATACTTTATTATATATTATAATTAATTGTAGTAATAATTCTTTTAGTTTGAATTATGGTAATTGATATGGAATATTTAATTCAATATATTTTCTTGTCTAGTGTTAAAAAAGTTAGGAATAGTGCTTTTTCATTTAAGACCAGTGTATTAAAAAAATTAAAGTAAATTACACACTAAAAATACACACCAAGGGGCAGTTAGGCAGTGCACTGGCCTACTAGAGTCAATGGGACCTGAGTTCAAACAGACACTTTAAAATTACCTACCTTTGTGACCTTGGTCAAGTCACTTAATCCCTAAATAGTTTTTTTTTTAAAGAAGTCTCAAAAAATAATAATAAAAAAGAAGTCTCTAAAATATACACCAGAGGGGCTGCTAGTTGGTGAAGTAGATAGAGCAGTGGCCCTGTAGTCAGGAGTACCTGAGTTCAAATTTGAAGTCAGATGAAGACAAGCTGGCATCCTGGCATCCTG
Source organism: Macrotis lagotis (assembly GCF_037893015.1). Lineage (NCBI taxonomy): Eukaryota > Metazoa > Chordata > Mammalia > Peramelemorphia > Peramelidae > Macrotis > Macrotis lagotis. Next base: position 55,734,457 of record NC_133660.1, on the reverse strand, counting down.
GCTGGACTGTGGGCTGATTCTCACTTTTTTCTTTTGAAAGGGAAAACTGAGTGGGAGGAATTACTAGTTATTTCCCCTGTGCTTCCAGGGCAGGGCTGTTATCGGTGCAGAAGCCCCAGTCCTACAGTGGGGCCTGGTTCCTGGGGTGGGTAGAAGCTGTGAGTGGGCTCCAGCCTGCTCCCTGCACACAGGCTCCCGCCCCCCACGGCCGCCCTCCCCTGCAGGAGTTCAGACCACCGAGGGCCTCGTGGGGCGTCCCGGGCGGGCCTCCGGAGGAGCCGGGGTGGACGCGGGTCTCCCGGCTCCGGGGCCACCCTCTGCTCGGGCCGCCTGCCCGCTCCGGGGTGCCCGTTGGGCTTGGGGACGTGGCTCTTCACAGGCCTCGGCGCCTGCCCTCCGGGGCTCTCCACTGCTCACCGGCGGACCTGAAAGGTTTGGGGACCCTCCCCCTCGGGTTCCTTCTGAGCTCAAAGTTCTGGGGTCAAGGCCGAAGAGCAAAGAACAAGCTCCATCTGTCTCAGGCCTCGGCCTTGGCGCCATCCACACGGATGTCCTCTCACGGAGTGGGCTGGGTGCCCGGGACCTGCCCCAGATGCCCCTTGCCTTGCTCCTCCGGCCCCTCCCCTCACTCTTTTCCCTTCCCAGATCCGCGGGTCCTCTGCCCCTCGGCGCTCTTTCCTTGCTCTTCCCGGGTCTGCTTTGGGGCCGCCCCGGCGCCCCCGGCCCCTCTCTCTCTCTCCCCGATCCCTCTGGCTCCGGTGCCCCCCCATTCTCGTCGGGTCCTGCGTAGGGCCGGCCGGCGCCCCCGCGCCCCCTCTCCAAGTGCCCCGCACATCCCGCATCCCGGAGCTGCGCGGGGCCCGGCCCCTTCCCCAAGGCTCTGGCGGGGCTCGGGGCGGGCAGGAGGCGGGGAAGAGCCGGGGCCCTCCCTTCCACGTGAACCTGAAGCCCGGGGAGCGGGGAGCGGGGTGCGCACCCGCCCCTGGAGGCGGGGCCGGCGGGGCGGGGCGCGGGCCGGGCCGGGCGGGGCGGAGCGCGGGCCGCCTTCCTTCCGAGCCCCTCCCGGAGGAGAGCGGGCGGCCGTGCGGCCCGGGAGCGCGAGGTCTGCCCGCAGCCGCGACCCCCGGGGGCCCCCGCTGCCCCGGCGCGATGCTGCTGGCCGCCCGCCGGCTGCTGCCCCGCCCGGCCCGGGCGCCCCGCGCGGCCGCCGCTGCCCAGGTAAGGAGTGCCAGGCGGGCGCCGGGAAAGTTCTGCCTCCGGGAACTTGGCAACTCCCGAGCGGGAGCGTCCGGCGGGGAAGGGAAGGGGGCGGGCTGCCCGGGGGCGGCGGGGCTGCGGCCCGGAGGAGACTGCGGGGTCCGGGCTGGGAGAGCCGGCTGAGGAAACGCGCCCCGCAGGCTCCCCCGGAGCCCTCTGGCCCCGGCTCCGGAGCCCCCCGCCCGCCCCTCTTTGCCGGGGGGGGGGGGGGGTCGCGGGCTGGCCCTGGGCCCGGATGTCGAGACTCAGCCCCCCGTCCGGACCCCTCCTCCGCCTCGGGGGCGGCGGGTCCCGTCCTCCCCGGGCGGCCCGGGCTCCGGGGCCGGTTCGGACTGGGCTGCTCTCCGCCCTCCCCTGCCACCCCGGGGGGGGGGGGAAGACAGCCCCCCCCCCGGGTGCGGGGTGGCCCGGGGCATCGGGACCCCGAGGAGCTGGGATTGAGCCCGAGCCCGGAGCCGGCCCCGACCCCCGCGGCGGGAGCCAGGCTCGCTGCCCCTGAAGCCTCGGGGCTCGGGGGGAGCCGCCCCCAGACACTCCTAGGGCCCGGGGCCAGCGGGTAAATAAAGCCGAGGCTCCAACAACTTCTTAAAGATCAAATTAGCGGGGGCTTTTGGCCGTGTACAAAATGGTGCCAACAGCGTGGGCTGCCCAGGACCCGAGCGCCAGTCTGGCCTGGACTCTTCTCAGCTTTCGTTTCCCAGTTCCCTCGACTTGTTCAGGGTTCTCAGGAGGGCAGGGGACCCACAACGAAGGCATTCCTTGTACCCCCCCCCCCATACAGTCCGCAGAACGGTTCTGCTCCGGCCTGTTCTTAGGGAAGAAAGGGGGCACCCTGGTGGGACTTGGGACACTCCCCGAAAAGCTTCTTCAGTGCCCCTGGACCGCTTCTTCTGTCCGTCTGTCTCCTGGAGACAGCCATAGAGTCTGGCAGCGGGCACTCCCCACTGTGTGGCGGCTGCGAGCTCTCAAATAGGAAAAGTGAGTTGCAGCTTTCTGTAGCAGAGACTCGACAAAGAGAGAATGAGCACCTGAGAGGCCCACGGGGCCGGCGCCGCAGCCTTGCGCTTCACCTCCATGCACCGGTCTCAAGAAACATCAGCTCCTTGCCCGATTCCATTTCCAGTATGGTTTTCAAGCATGGAATCCATCTCCTCTCTGAAGTGAGCCGCGCAATCCTTTCCCCAACACTGTCAAGAACCTAATTGGTGGCCGATGCCAAGAAACACAGAAGAAATCGAGGCAAGCCCATAATGATAGCTGTTGGGGTTCTGGAGAACCAAATCACAACTTCTTAGAGCTGGTGTGGAACTCACAGACCTCTAGCCTGATGCTTTCATTTTACAGGTGAGGAAACAGGTCCAAAGAGGAATTGCCCACAGCTCCCTAGGGCGAGGAACAGAGGGTCTGACCTGGGGTTAGGAAGATTCACCTTCCTGAGTTCAAATCCAGCCTCAGATACTTCCTAGCTGAGTGATCCTGAGTGACTTCACCTGTTGCCTCAGTTTCCTTATCTGTAAAATGAGCTGAAGAAGGAAATGGCAAATCTCTCCAGTATTTCCTCCAAGAAAACCCCACATTCACATTATGTTTATATCATTTGTCACACTGTTTAGTACAGTGCCTAGAGCTTAATAAACTGCTTGTTTGCTTCTTCTATTCACCATGAAAAATTACCAGAAATTCACTGAGATCCCTCAAGAGGTCTAACCCTTCTCAAAACTTTAACTTAATCAACTTTCAAAGTCTTGCTCCTGTGACATTTGATAAAGATCTGTGGTTAAGAGTTTGAGCTCATAGGATCTGAAAGCCCCTGGCCTAGTAGAAAGCTATCATTCCATTATATCTTCTCCCCATAAGTAACTTTGACATAAGCCCGACACAGTATTTAATTAGGGAGGGGGAAAGGGGGCTTTTGAGTGCTAACTGACACTACTCTAGAAAGACTAGGTACTTCTTACAAGGATTTCTCTTCTGTGCTGGCATCTTCAAAAATTTGAATATGCTTTTTAGGAAAGTGGAGTGACTTGTAGAAAATATTCTCATTGCTTTTCTTATAAGTGGCATAATTATAAACTTCTTGTGGAGTTTTTTCTTTTCATTTCCAGTTTAGTACAGTTCCTGATACAAAGTAGGTTCCTAATAAATGCATGCTAATTGATTGATCAATAGATTGGCATCTATCGGATGCCATAGTTTTGTAGGTAGGAAGAAGCAGTTTGTCATCTTGGCCTTATGTATCAGCAGGGAGGGGGGGAAAAAGACAAAGGGGAAAAAAAGAAAGTGAAAGGAGAGACAGAGGACTAAAAAGGGAACTCAGGAGGCCACTTGAACTAGAGCACTGCTCTTCTGCTGGTTAAAGCTTCAGTGGTATTCATGGATATTTCTTATGTCAGCATCTCTGCATGTCAGCATTCCAGCTGAGCCATTGTCAGGCAATCAGTGTCTCCTGCTAATACCAGTACTGGTGGGGATCCAGCCTTGAGTAATTATTGTGCCTGATTAATACTGTTTACATTAAAAGTGTCAGCTTAATTGAGAATTTCTTAATTGTAGCTCCCTGCTTTTTGGACCAAAAAACTCTTGAAATGTATCAATACCTTGGACATAAAATTGAGCAGTTTCAAGCAGTGTTTAAATTTTTAACATCATTTTTATTGATATTTTATTTTTGCTTTGAAATTTTTTCAACATTCATTTGCAAATTTATGTTACATTTTTCTACCACCCTCCCCTTGGTGGTAAAAAAAAAAATTAAGAAAAAATTAAAATCAATTCTATACCCAAGACCTAAATACAAAGTTTAACCCTTATTTTATTTTATTTTATTTGGGGGGAGACTAAACTTGGGAATTACATTTTTATTCCATCACAATTTGCTAACTTAGTTTATATTGTTCTTTTTGCTTCTTGCATTTAAGAAGTATGTCAATCTTGCCATGCACTATCTTCCAATTCCAGAATTTTAATTTTGTATACCTCATTTTATTTAGCATAGTTTGATGTATAGTTATTTCTGTAGAAAAGAAATAACTATTATATAGCAATAGCAATCCTAGACTTGAGGAGATCCTTGCTATCACAATCTGTTCTTGGCCTTGTTTGGTTTAACAGTCTTATAAATATCAAATTTAAATGTGACACAGAACTGGGAAGGTTAGCTAATGCTTTAGATGACTTGAGTTAGGCCTCAGAAAGATTTTGACAGTCTGGAATATTGTCCTGAACTTAAAAGGAGCAATTGACTGAGATACATGGACAGATTTCACAAGGATTAAAAAAAATTAACTTGTTCCAGTAGGGCATGCAGGAGACCTGGGTTGGCAGCAATTCATGTGAAAAAGGCTTAGGATATTGAGCCAATGAAAGCTTATTTTGTGATATGTCGATTAAAAAGTTAATGCAATTTGTTTTAGGGGGAAGGGTCTAAATTTATCTATACATTGAGGAACCTCCCTCTTCCAGGGTAAATCAACAATTTTTTTTTTTACCATCTGTCATTTTCAAGAGTTTTCTGGGGGCTTTGATTTATTTAAGGGACTCTGAATTCACTCTGTGACTCTGAAGACAGCTATCCAATCACTACACCACACTGACACTCAGTAATATTAGGTTGCATCAATAAGAATACAAATCAGAATAAAGGCAATAATAAACCTCACTATATTCTATCTGGGTTAGACTCATCTGGAGTATTGTGTTCAGCTCTGGACATTATGTTTTAACAAAAACATAAAGGGTTGTAGATATCTAAAGGCAGAATTGTTTTTAACATTTTAAAATAATTCACTAAAAATAAAATAAAACAAAATAGTTCAATTTTATTTTCAGTTATACATTCTTTCTCTTTCACCTTTCCTTCTCTCCACTCCACTAGCACATTAGCAAGAAAAAAACCCATTACAAACAAGAAAAATAAATTCTACATAAACTAAACAAAAACTAATCCCAGTTTCATTCTGTTCCCTAAGTCTAACACTTCTTGATTAGGAGGTGTAGGGTAGAATAATTATTTTATGAGCCCTCTGGTATTGCCTTTGGTCATTTTGTTGGTCAGAATTCCTGTATCTATAAAAATTATGGTATTATTATTATATAGATTGTTCTCCTGGTTCTGTTCACTTCACGTTTTTTTTCTCCCTTCTTTATTTTTTCTCCAGTTACATTCAAAGATAGTTTTCAACATTCATCCTTTTACAAGCTTTTGAATTCCACACTTTTCTACCACTCTTTTCTTCCCTCCCCCTTCCCCAAGGTGGTTAACAATCTGATATCGTTGTATATGTATAATCCTGTTTAGCATATTACCATATTAGGCATATTGTGAAAGAAGAATTAGAACTAAAAAATATCATGAGAGAGGAACAATTAAAATAAGTTTTACAGAGTAAACATAGCATGCTTTGCTCTGCATTCAGACTTCATAGCTTTTTTCCTCTGGATTTGCACCCCTTCATCATTTCTTACAGCTGAACAGTATTCCATTGCATTCATATAACTTGTAGCATAACCTGCTGAGCCATTCCCCAACTGATGGGCACCACCTCAATTTCTAATTCTTTGCCACCAAGAAGAGTTTCTCTAAATATTTTTGTGTCTTTACTTTTTCAATTTCTTCTAACCAGCATATAATTCATACATCTCATAAATCCAGCACATAAATGTGCTTAAAGATCAAAAAGCAAGATGCTTCCTTCTTGATACTGTCAATATCCTTTTCTGTCAGTTCTTAGTATTAGGTAGCTTTCCTTGATCAATCAAAATATATCTATCTGTAACTTCCTATTCGTGAAGAAGATTGTATTCAAATCGTCTTTAAGATTCCTTCAGGTTTGAAGATAGTTTATCCTATAGTCTCTGTCCCTGCCCTCTCTCACTTCCCCAAAACTCTTCTCCATAGTAAATGTTCTAAATTTCTTCAACTTTACTTCAACCGGTAGAGCCGCTGGGTGTTCCTTCATCATTGTCTGCAAGTTTATCAATTTCTTTTTAAAGTAAGTCACATCAAGGGTGGCTAGATGGCACAGTGGATAGAGCACTGACCCTGGAGTCAGGAGGAACTGAGTTCAAATCCGGCCTCAGACACTTAATAATTACCTAACTGTGTGACCTTGGACAAATCACTTAATCCTATTGCCTTGCAAAAAAAAAGGTATATCTCAAAATGAATACAGAACTAGCTATAACTGGGTACAGTGGAACTACCTGAGTAGTTTTTTTTTTTATTTAGGTTTTTTTTTTGCAAGGCAAACAGGGTTAAGTGGCTTGCCCAAGGCCACACAGGTAGGTAATTATTAAGTGTCTGAGACCAGATTTGAACTCAGGTACTCCTGACTCCAGGGCCAGTGCTTTATCCACTATACCACCTAGCCACCCTCCAACCTGAGTAGTTTATTACATTTTCCCGGATCCCAATTTGCTCAATGACCCCAAAGCCCATCTCCCAATAATTCCATATACTTGCTTCTTATTAGCCACCATGAACCCCGAGAAATCTTATTTTCAGAGGATACCAATGGCCATAGCAAGAGATATGGTAAGTAAGGAAACTGTAGCCTCTTATCTGATGACTTGTTTATGAGAAAAAGTATCAAAGTATAAAAGATTACCATCAAGGACATTTCTGACTAGGAGAAGAGGCAGGCCATTTATGGAGATAGGAATGGGGCAATAAATGAATAACCCATGTGCTACACTCAGTTTTTTAATATTCTCATACTAAAAGTTTCAGATGAAGGACTTTTATTGTGTTATGTGACTTCTCTGTGAAAGGCTTATGGAAGAGTATGGATGAAAATCACCCAGGATTAAAATGGAGCAAGGGAATACCTGCCACAGTGAGGTCAGAGTTCCCTCTGAGTACTCTGCTATTACATCTGCAACAGTGCTTCCCCTATCCTAGGGGACCCAGAATATATTGAAAATTTCTTTACAGCAGTTAATAATGGATTTAGCTTCTTTGGAAAGCTTAAGCTGTAGGCTCTAAAGTGATAAAGAATCTTCCCCCAAAACCCATGTTGGAAATATATGATTTTGCTTATTTAATCCATTGACTGCAGATGTCAGGACAATCAAATGGGAAGAATTTTTAGATAAAGAATGGTGAGGGTGTTTTCTGAATGGCAAGCAAATGATTTCCACTAAAGTCCCATTTGGATGATTCATCAAAGTGTGGAGGTGGATTTTAGGTCTTGTAAGGTTATGCCAGCTAAGCATCAAGTCTGACAAGCCCTTCCAAGCTAGAAAGACTTTGAGAGTGGGACCCAGGAGGGCTATAGTTAGAAACTGATTGTGTACAGGGCAAGGTGAACAAAATGGCACCTTGCACTTCCAAACCCACCAGAGGGGTGGTGAAATGTCAACACCATTCCATGACTGAGGGGGACTGTTGCCTGGAGGAGGGGGAGGTGGGACTAGTCTACAGTCACTTGGGTAGTTTCCCCAGAGGCATCAATGTTGAAATTGCTGTTATTATATTTAAACAAATCAGAAGACCCTAGAATTGAACATTGTACATATTTTGGCATATTGTGGAATTTTTCTTTTATTTCATGATTCCTACAAAATTGTAACTGAATGTGATTTGGGTGAGAGAAATTTTCAATAAATAAGGGAAAACTCTGCCTCTTGGTATCTCTGTGTCTTCTGTCTCTATCTCTATTTTTATCTCTGTCTCTAGTTATCTATCTCTCAGCAGAAATACCTAGACAGTAATAAGTTTTAACAGATACTGCCTAAAATGCAGTCTCTTCCTTCCCCCACCAAAGCTTTTAAACAGATAATTGTTAACAACTGAAATGGGATGGACTATAATGATAATTTCTTGATCTTCATTTCCTTATCTGTAAAAAGGAAGAGGATTGAACTAGATGATCTCTAATTTACCTAAAATAGTTCTAAATCCTAAGATTCTTTGGAACTCAGAACCTTTGATGTATAATGCCATTAACCCAGACTGTACTGATAATTACCCACTGAGACACACTGGATTTTGAATTGTTGCCATATATTTTGGGGAGGGGACAGCTAGGTGTTATAATAGATGAGACTGCTAGACCTGGAGTCAGGAAGACTCATCTTCCTGAGTTCAAATGTGATCTCAGGTTCTTACTAGCTGTGTGATCCTGGGCAAGTCACTTTAACAGTTTGCTTCATTTGTAAAATGAGCTGGAGAAGGAAATGGCAAACCACTGGGAATAATACAGCAGAAAACTTAAAATGTCATATAAATGTGAATTATCATTTTTACTATTTTACATTTAAAATAAATTAACTTCTTAATCTCATGTCAATGACCAGGCTTGCAGTTATAGAATTAACTCGCATAAGCAGCAAGTATACAATATGGGATAGATGTATTCTTTCCAAGGTTTCATAGCTTTCTCAACTCTTGATTTTTCAGGCAAAAACACTGATGTGTGCTCACTTACAATTTTAAATATGGTGCTGGCACAGCTTGAATGCTTTTTTTAAGAAAATTTTTAAAGGTCTTCTGATATATATTGTAATTTTGATAAAAAAAAAAATAACCAGAAGGCACATAAATCATTTGTCAAAATGATTTCGTTCACTTGGGCTTTAAAAATAGCAGACTTTTTTTTTTTTTTTGCACAGCAAGGGGGTTAAGTGGCTTGCCCAAGGCCACACATTTAGGTAATTATTAAGTGCCTGAGGTCGGATGAACTCAGGTACTCCTGACTCCAGGGCTGGTGCTCTATCTACTTTGACACCTAGCTGCCCCTGCAGACATTTTTTAAAAGGACAATTGGCATGTTGGTGGATAGAGGCTTGTCTTTTGAGCTGAGAGACTGGCCCTTTAGAGGCTCCAGGGTATCCCTTAAGGAACAGAGGGAGTACTGGAACAGCAGCTCCTTGGCCTTGCCCATCTTCCTTCCCCTGTGCCATACTGGAGTCCACTTCCTATTGCTAATATTTCATGGCCTTGTGACTCTGGGCAGATCCCATCCTGACAGAGCCCTCATCATTTTCTACAACTGTAAGGTGCTTATCTGTGATGATTGACCCATGTCTCCACACTGGAAATTCCTGTAGCTGTAGTAGCAAACTCAAATAGAAATGGGGCCATTAGACCATATAAGGGCAGCAGGGTAGCACAGTAGACACCAGCTGTTTGACCCTGAGGCAAGTTACTTTGCCTCAGTTTCTTCAACTGGAAAATGAGCTGGAAAAGGAAATGGTACTCCACTCTCTTTGCCAAGAAAACCTCAATTTTAAACATGAAGAATAGGGCCAGGCTAAGAAAGACTGAACAAAAGCAACAAATCATATAGAAAGAACCCTGTGGGCTGCACCTTGATCTTAGAAAAACCTCGTTAACATTATGTTTTCTTGTATTTTTTTTATTATTTTATTAAATATTTCCCAGTTATATTTTAATCTGGTTGAGGTCTTACTTGAGTGTTGTGGGCAGGAATGTTTGATACCTCAGCCCTACATCAATTAAATCACAGTTCTGGAATCCTAAAAAAGGGAAAAAATTATTGAAGGACAGTCTGAAATGCTAATAATTTTTTTGCCTGCTGATAAAATTCAGGTTAATGACAATATACTAGGAAAGAGTAATTATAAATGAAAAAACACAAAGTACTGAGCCTATCCTTTACTGACAGTCATACAATGGGCATAGTCACTCATACAGAAAACCAAGCAAACAACAGACACCTGTAATGGAGATTCAGTAATGACATCCTGAAAAATAAGTGGGGTCAAAACAATTCAGAAACAGACTGACATGATATTAATAATTTCCTGAAAGGCACTGACAGTGATGAAACAATATACCAACATTTCTATAATGCATTTAAACCAGTCTTCAGAGAAAAATCTTATATAGTCTTAGAAACAGACATTAACAAAATAAAAGAGGCTTGATGAACTGAATATATAATTAAAAATGAAAATACAAGTCCAAATGAAAGATAAAGGAGGAAATTGTAAAAATCAGAAATTTAGATAAATTAAAAAACTAAATAATCTCAGAACTGCAAACACTAAAAGCTAATTGTTTGGGGGGGGGAAACTAGCCACATTGTTATATCTTTATTCATTTTGTTTAGAAAGAAGAAGGAATGAAATGTGTATGTATCTATCTATAGCTGCTCTTTTTGAGTTGCAAAGAACCGGAAACTAAGGGGCTATCTGACCTTTGGAATGGCAGAACAAATTACAACGGCATATTATTGAGGCTTTAAAAATAACAAAAGGAATGGTTGTCCCACAAACCTGGGGATGCTTGGAGAAAATGCATAATGAAGTGAGCAGAACCTGGATTGTAATTTCTATTAGAACAAACTATTAAGAAAAGCAACTAAGACTGATCAGTGCAGTGACAAGCTAGAATTCCAAAGGACTGGTGATGTTATCTTCCTCTAGATAGGGAGGGGATAAACTCAAGGTGCAGAATGAATTGTACAGTTCAGATATGGCCATTGTGGGGATTTATTTTGTTGGGTTAAACACATGACAGTTTTCTCCCTCCTTCCTTCCTTTGGCTAGGAAGAATTGGAAGGGAACTTAGTGGCAAGGTCATTAAATTAGGGAAATGATATGAAAAGAAGGTCATAGAAGGATTTAGAAAATGCATAGAAGGTGAGAAGGGAGCACAGACAAACCAGATAGCTTTGAAAATAATGTGTTTCATTTATTATGTACTTAAAAAAAGATAAACTGCCCATGGTAGACTCATGGGCTCATGTAGAATCCTCTCTCCCTCACTCTCACCCTCTTCCTTTCCCTTCCCTTCTCCCTTCTCTTTCCCCCTCTCCCTTCTCTCTCTCCCCACTCCCTCCTCTCTCCTACTTTGTATATGAACGGCTGAATGAAAAACCCCAAGAGACAATATTTCTGAGTAATTAATAATCAAGTTATTAATTAGGCTAGCTGTCAATCAGTAAGTTGATAGCCAGTGGTTTTTCTAGGTAACCAAAGGCCCTCCCCACCCCCCACCATGGAGATACTGAACTTTCACTTTCTGAAAGGGATTTTCCCTGACAAGTGAAACTCAGCCTTGATTAGTGGACATTTAATGAGGAGGTGGGCCACAAGTCTCCAATTCCTCCAGACTCTGGAATAAGGCCTCCTCCATCCCAAACTCCCTGATTTCTCCTTCCTGAGCAGGGTCACCCTATACTCTGATGACAGTGTATGAGAACAGCAGCTCCTCTTAGGGCAAGCCTTCTCTCCCAGACTGGATTCTATTTATTTTCTAAACAAAAATTAGGCCTCCTCTTTGGGTTGGATCAATATCTTTCAGAAAAGTCCGACCTTTTACAGGAGCTGGACATTGAGAGAAAATAGGAGAAAGGCCTAGATTGTAATTCAATAACTATCTGGTAATAAATCATATAATAACAACTTCTTTCATGACCTTTTCTGCCTTACCTACCCAGTATGTAAGTGCCTGTATTTTGAGTTAACTCTTGTGTAGAGATCTGGTATGAGCACGTTTTTGTTTTGTTTTTGCATATTATTTCTTCCTTTAGGATGTGAGATTATTGAGGGGTAGGAATTGTGTTTGCCTCTTTTCATATATCTTGTCCTTAAAGCAGTACCTGGTACATTATGATTATTTAACTATATATATATATATATATATATTTATAATTATATATATTAATATATAAATGACTGACTCATTTTGATTCTGAATATGTTCTACATTTTAAAAAAAGAGGAAGGAAAACCAAATTAACAAAAACTGAACAGGTAAGAATACAACAAAAGAAATAAAAAGAATTATCAGTCAAATAGTTATATTTTAGTAAAACAGTATATGAGATTATCAAATATATATTATATATTAATTTGATTAATTATATATTTATTTTTTATGCTTACCTCTCTCTGTATAGATTTTGTTACCTTTATATATTTATATTTTACTCAAACATATATCACATGCAAAATATATATAGATTTCCTTAAATTAACAGAATGCTCAGTAGATTTCTTAAATAATCCAGTCTGAAAAGATGCAGGTTAACTCTAGTGCTGGCCTGGAGTCACAAAGACTCATCTTCTTTAGTTCAAATCTGACCTCAGACACTTACTAGTTATGTGACCCTGGACAAGTCATTTAACTCTCTTTGTCTCAGTTTCCTCTTCTATAAAGTAAGCTGGAAAAAGAAATGGCAAACTACTCTAGTATCTTTGCCAAGAAACTCCCAAATTGGGGGTCACAAAAGAGTCAGATACTACTAAAAATAATGAAACGACATTGCTAACATGTAAATAAATTAGCATGAATTCTTCTCCATAGAAAATGCCTTTCTAACTGCGTTGTTCAAGTATTAGCTCATGTTTATGTCAGATTCTCAAAGTGCTTCTACCATGCAGCTACCTGGAATAAATAGTGTCTGCATTGAAAGTTTAAGTATTGATTAAATAATTCAGAATATTACTTGAAGGAAGTAGGAGCTTGGAGGCCTCCATAAGGAATTAGTTCACAAGACAAAACTCATGCTCTGATCAAAAACTCCAAAGGAAAGAAAAGTTCTCCAGTCTTAACAACTAACTCCCAGGTGAAATCTTCAACTAGATCTTGGGGGTTTTGTTTCAGTTCTATACTTTTAGTCCAGGGTTTGAGATGACCTCACACTTTTTATCAAAGACTGATTTGGTCTCCAATTCAGTTAAATCTTTGGTACAATCATGTAAAGAGTTGCATTTTTCTGAGTCAAAAATGAGCCTGTGGTTAAGTTGTTTAATGGAAATTTAGATATCAGACCATTTGCGGAAGAGAGTGAAAGGCATATTGTGTTAATAACTGAGGTGAAAGGGGCGGCTAGGTGGCACAGTGGATAGAGCACCAACCCTGGAGTCAGGAGTACCTGGGTTCAAATCCGGTCTCTGACACTTAATAGTTACCTAACTGTGTGGCCTTGGGCAAGCCACTTAACCCCGTTTGCCTTGCAAAAATGAAAACAAACAAAAAAATAAAAATAACTGAGGTGAAGTGCCTCCCCACCTCCCATCTGTCTTTTTTAATGACTGAAATGTGTTTTGTTTTTTACAAAATGTGAGACTTTGAATTCTCTTCTATCAGCTTGTATTTTTCTTACAAATTAGTACCAATAACTGTTTATTTTCCCTTAGTAAGCCTGTAGTAGAAAAGCATGTTCGTTCAATTCCATCCCAGTCTCCTGGATGTCTGGATAAAGACCTCTAGGGGATTTTTTTACCAGTTACAGGATCATTGATTTAGAGTGAGAAATGACCTCAGATGTCACCATGTTCAACTCCCTCCCATTTTGTAGAGGAGGAGTCTGAGCCTTACTTCTTTTTCTAAATTAAATTTTATTGGTTTTTTTTGTATTTTTTACATAATTAAAAATTTCCTCAGTATCCTTTATCTTCTTCCCCTCTAAGAGAACCATTTTTATATAACCAAAAAAAATTTTTTTAAGAAAAAGAAAAAGAGGGGGCAGCTAGGTGGCACAATGGATAGAACACCCATCAGCCCTGGAGTTAGGAGGACTTGAGTTCAAATGTGTGACCTTGGGCAAGTCATTTAATCTCATTGCCTTACAAAAAGAAAGAAATAAAAAGAGGAAAAATCAGGGAAACTGATCAATACATTGAAAAATATCTGCTGCCATGGACCTCCTGCCCCTGCAGAGGGGTGGAGTAGGAAAAGGAACCCTCCATCACACATTTCCATGTGAAATTGCAGCCTGGGACCCCACTGGCAAGGAGTCTCCCCCCATTATGTTTCTATCCAGTGAGGTTCTAAGTCTCCTCAGCTCTGATCAGTGCAGCAGAGATCTCTCACCATCTGACCCCTCCTCACCCTTCACACAGCCATTACCATCTTTCACTTGGCCTGTCTTGGTGTGTGTGTGTGTGTGTGTGTGTGTGTGTGTGTGTGTGTGTGTGTGTATGTGTATCCCCATTAGACTCCGAGACCCCAAGAGCTCTTCAGTAACTGAAGCTGTCTCTGTCAACAGGAGTGTCCATTCTATGGAGAAGAGGTCAAGGCCATGGATTATTTTATAGCCTAGCAGCAAGCATGTATGAAGCACCTGCTTAATTAGGTATCTGTATTAAATTAAATTTATTTAATATAATTAAATTTAATATAGCATCTAGGCACTATATTAAACAGTAAGCACATAAAGACAAAACTGAAATAGGATCTGCCCTTTCACTTACATTCTAGTGATATAAGTCATGAGTCACAATCTGTATTGAATCTGGTCAGAAGCTGTTAATATTTTGTTTTCTTTTCTCCCTTTTTTCTGTTATGATATTGAAAATGTATCCTGCATTCTCCATGCACAAAAATGTTAATACCAGGGCTATGGACCAGTAGGAGTCATGAACAATACTCACACACTGATAGCATTAATCATACTGGTCTTTGCAAAATTGTGACTTCAGCAATGCATTCTGCAATGCCTGCTGTGTAGTTCTTAACTATTCCTAATGTATTGATGGCTATGTGTGCTAATTAGGACAAATGAAAGGGCAAGTGCTATCCTAGTGAGAAGACTGGCATTACTTACTGAAAATGCATCAAGGGAAACTTCTTAAAGCAAAAGGCTCTGTTTTCCTGTCCCAAAGAAAATTCCTCAGGACTGTTTCCCCCAGAAATAGAAAAAGCCATTTCAAAGATTGAAGAAACCCTTTAGAATGCCTTTTAGAAAATAAAACTGCTCAAGGATGCTTTGTTTGCTTGTTCCTCCTTTCCAATTATGGACTTCATTTCAGTGTCACTCTTATTTTTGTCTGAACAGCTGGGAGAAATCTCCCTAATTTCACAATTGTGGGAAGCCCATCTTAGTTCAAATGAAGTCATTGTTTTGTTCTCACCCTGTTCTTAGAGAACCAATCTCAGTGCCCCCTACCAGCTTGCCTCACACCTCCTATCGCCCTCCTCCGCTGCTTCCTGACTCCTTCAGAAGCAAGAGGCTCCTGTACAGATTGGCTTTAATTCATTTTGTCATCCACTTTGTCTATCTGTCCTTGTCACATCTGGCACCTCGTCTCCGGCTCTCTACTAATGGTACTACTAAAACAGGTTAAACTGGACATGTGGCTTATCAGGTGGTCTTCCCTCAGCAGACATTCTGCACCCTTCTATGGGCAGCACTTCTACAAGCCTAGTGGGAGTAGGCCCTTCACAAAGACACCTGAGAGTTTAGGAAAGCAATCCAGAGGCCTCAGCCAATGCTTGGACGAGAAGGAATAGTTGGAGATGGCTCTCAATTTAGACCTCTGGGTACTTGGAGAATGAATGGATGAAGGAATGAATCCTAAGTCTAGGCTAAGCTTTTGACTGTAGCAGAAGAGAACAGGAGATGGATGCTGGAAACAGCAATGAAAGACAGGATTTGTCACCTTAACTGGAAGTGTAGAGGTCTGTGGGATGTAAGATAAGCAAGAGGGATTAAACAAAGATTGTTCTGAAGCCCTAAGGAAGATGAAGATCAGGACAGGCTATAGCTGAGGGATGGGAGTTATTAGGGGAGGAAATGGGGAAGAGGAGGTTGGAATGAGAACAAGGGAGATAAATAGTATGCAGATGAACTTGTGGAAAAATGGATGATTGATTGATTCTTTTCCTTGGGTGAGTTCACTCCCCTTGGGGGTCACTATCATTGTTAAGTTATGGATATCATTTTGATATCCTTCCAGGAATGGCAGGAACGAAAGCTCATTCACTCACTCAGTCACTGTGGTTTTGGCGGGTTTTTCGTGTCTTTTGTGAAAATTTTTTCATATTGATGCTTTAAAAAAATGTGATTATCTTTTATTTTTACATTTCCCAATGTGTCTTATCTCTTCCTCTCAGAGAGCTATCCCTTATGATAAAGAATAAAAAAAAAGGAGAAAGAAAACAATTCAGCAAAACTAATCAAATATAGAGAAAAGTTCTTGACATTATCAGTGTTCTATCCTCAAAGTGTAGGACAAAACCAAAGGGAATCACTTCTTCTTTCCTTTCCATTCAGAATCAGAATTTTTGAAGGCAATGGAACCTGAAACTACTCCACCCTAATATGCATTTTTTTTTTTCTGGGAGAGATACTGTAAACTTTTCCCTGAAAACTTCTGGGAGGAGATAATGGAAGCTCAGCATTTTTTTTTTAAATCCATGCTTAGAAAAGAAATAGTAACACTGAGCTCAATCTGACATCTCATTATAAGCTGCCCTCGAGGCTATAACTTGATAGGAAAGAGAGCAACCTCTCAGTTGTACTGTGTATCAGAAGAGGCCAGGGAAAGGAGGGAAAAAATAGAACTGCAATGCTTATTTGATTACGAGTAGAGGTCAGAATTCAGGTTTGATAATGCAAAATGAAACTTCTGGGGGATGGGGGAGAACTGTACCTGAGGAGGCTAAAGAGTCTAAGGGAGCCTGGAGAATGACTCCTGTGTTGGGTGGTCTGGTTTCTGACAAAGAAAGAGGGAAATTGATGAGTGATGGGTGACATGTAGAATCAGGACAAGCTTATAGTCTGAGGGTGGAGTGGACAGGGCTCCCCAGAGTCTCCTGTGACTTTTTCCTGACATACCAGTCAGGATCCAGGACCACTCCTCTCTTGTTACTGTTAGGAGAGCTGGCCTAATGATCATCTTTTGTCTTCATCCCCTGGATGAACACTGCTGCCACCAAGTCACAGAACTGATGGTCCAAGGCCTCCCTCCCTCCAGCCTCCCCACACCTAATCTCTATTGAGTCACCAATATTCAAATCCAGGTGTAGGGATGCCCTTCAAGAGGAGGTCCTCTCACATGGATCTCAAAATCCTCCCCAGTAGAATAAGGAAAGCTTTTTGCTTTTAACCTGTCTGGGCTCTGGTATTTGGGGAGTTGACAGTGGTTGCAAAACTTCTGTGATTTTGTGGTCATTTGTTCCTAGAGCTGCTCCTAATGGCTGGTCTGAGGCCACCTTTAAACTCAGGAAGATAAATATTCTTGACTCCAGACCTGGGAGCCTCTATCCAATGTGATACCTAGTTTTCCTTCAAACATAGATAGTGACAGGAAATAGTAATAGAAATAAAACATGTTTAATGCTAATATGTGATTTTTCTAAAGCGATATGTGGCCCACAGAAGTCCCACTTTGTATTTGACATTACTGGTGTGGAACCACATAAAATGCTAGGATCCCAAACTGTGAGAATCCACAATGGTTGGGGCAGCTAGGTGGCACAGTGGATAGAGCACCAGCCCTGGAGTCAGTAGGACCTGAGTTCAAATTTGACCTCAGAACCTTAATAATTACCTAGCTGTGTGACCCTAGACACACCACTTAACCCCATCACTTTACAAAAAAAACCCCAACAAAAACAGTGGACCCAGTTGGTATTCCAGCCTCCAGCTCTCTGATCAGAATTCTTAAGTCTCTCCAAGTTGGAGTCAGCCCCTTTGTTCATAGGGATGGCCCCCTGGGATCCTAGAAGGATGGTGAAGACAGCCCACAACATCCTGAGCAGGTCTTAGGGAGGATTCTGTGCTGTGGGAGATTGTCATTATTGAAATGTATTAGAAATTTGACTTCGGAGCAGTTATGGGAAAGGGTCCCCAAACCAGAAGATGAATCCTCTGATTACTTATTGCAACAGTTCTGAAAGAAAAGTTTATGCAGAATTGAACACATTCTCTGGAAAGGAAACTGCTTTTAATGGGAAGCAGATGTTAAGTGATTAGCACTGTAAAGATCCAGTTTGTGTTTATGTGAACATTAAAAAACTCAATCTTGAATTCTTGACTCAAGATGCTCCTGTAAAGGAAATGAACTCATCTTAGAAGCCACATAAATAAGTTAAATCTGAACACTTTTTTTTAAGGAAGAAAAATAAAAGAGATAGCAGAATTACATAGTAAGATAATGGGTTGTTTTTTTTCCTCTAAAGGTAATATAGTCTTTGGTCTTTGTTCAAACTCCATGATTCTTTCTCTGGATACAGATGGGATTCTCTATTGCAGATACCCCAAAATTGTCCCTGATTGTTGTTTGATGGAATGAGCAAGTCCATCGAGGTTGGTCATCACCCCCCTGTTGCTGTTAGGGTATACAATGTTTTTCAGCTTCTGCTTATTTTGCTCAGCATCACTTTATGCAAATCCTTCCACGCTTCCCTGAATTCCCATTCCTTCTGCTTTCTAATAGAACAGTAGTGTTCCATGACATACATGTACCACAGTTTGCTAAGCCATTCCCCAATTGAAGGACATTCACTTAATTTCCAATTCTTTGCCACCACAAACAGGGCTACTATGAATATTTTTGTACAAATGATGCTTTTACCCTTTTTCATCACTTCAGGGTATAGACCCAGTAGTGGTATTGCTGGATCGAAGGATATGTACATTTTTGTTGGCCTTTGAGCACAATTCCAAATTTCCCCTCCAGAAAGGTTGGATGAGTTCACAGCTCCACTAACAATGTATTAGGGTCCCATATTTCCCACAACCCTTCCAACAATGATCATTATCCTTTCTGGTCATATTGGCCAATCTGAGAGGTATGCAATGGTATCTCAGAGATGCTTTAATTTTCATTCTCTAATAAGTAATGATTTAGAGCAGTATTTCATATGACTATGGATTGCTTTGATTTCCTCATCTGTAAATTGCCTTTGCATATCCTTTGACCATTTGTCAATTGGGGAATGGCTTTTTTTTCAAACTTGACTCAGTTCTCTGTATATTTTAGAAATGAGTCCTTTGTCAGAAATACTAGTTGTAAAAGTTGTTTCCCAATTTGCTACATTTCTTTTGATTTTGGTTACAGTGTTATCTGTGCAAAACCTTTTTAATTTAATGTAGTCAAAATTATCTAGTTTGTCTTTAATGATGTTCTCCATCTCTTCCTTGGTCATAAACTGTTAAATCCAAATACTTTTAAAAAAAAATGATTAACTTCCTTTTGCTAAGAGAAATGATTGATGATTCTGCTGTCTTTTATCTGTCCAAGTCAGAAGACTTGTGTCAAGATTTTCTGATAGATGTAAAATGATGTAATGTGTCTAATAGTCAAATTAACATGAAAAAACTTCAAATGGATAGAAATATTATCTGATTAACAACTTCATTTTTCTTACTGGATTTGTGGTTTTGTTGGCATAAACCCTTGGTAAGGATGTGATGTGAGATGTTGGAGTGGGAAGAAGAGAACTGATCAATTGATTCCCTTCTGTTCCCTTTTGATGAAATAAATGGCAGGTTTTAAGGGCCAGGTAACAGATAAGAAGTCTTAAAGGAAATTTGAGTGAACTTTTAAAAATTTATATTTATTTATTATGTGTATTTATAATATTATTCCTTTACAAGGTAGGAGAAGTTTTTCAGTCAAATATGATGGAATTAGAGGGTAGTAATTGGGATTGATCATGCTTATAATGGACATCAAAAGACAGTCACATGAAAGGGAATGAGTCAAGGAAGGAGATACTCCAAGGAATGTGGGCACTGGCAGGGCAGAAGAGAGCCAACTCTGAAAAGAACCAGTTCCTGAGAATCAATCCTCACTTCTTGGAGGAGTGGGGATTTAGGTTGTGCCCATTGGGGACTAGGCCCAGGGTCCAGTAGAATGACATGGGGGAACACTGAGGGGAAAAAAGCCATTAGGACCTGCAGTGCCAGAAGTGGGAGTCACCTTATGAAATGTTATCCTCTAAATACTTTGTGTGTGTGTGTGTGTGTGTGTGTGCGTGCGTGCCCGCCCGCTTTTCTTGCTGATGTTGAGTTTGTTGGGAAGTGGACCCTAGATTTATGGGGGAAAGTGTTTTTTGGGAAGCTTCTGGTCTTAGAGCATTGTTTCACAGAGTTAGAGAAGATGAGTGGTTCATTGAGGCTGGAATCAACAAGACCAGTTCAAATCTGCCTGCAGATACCTACTAGCTGTGGGACCTGGGGAAGTCACTAAGCTTCTTAACCCCCACCCCAGTTTCCTTATCTGTAAAATTGGGATCATGATAGTACCTACCTGAAAGGGTTGTTTGAAGAATCAAATGAAATAATAAGTGTAAAGCTCATATTAATGAGCAGTGCCTATATTAATAAGAGGTTTTACTTTGATGATGATGGGAATGGTGTCCTCTGGCTCAAAACTTTACCTCTGGGATCACATGAAAATTTAATTGGAAAAAGCTGAACAAAATCAATAAAGTACAATGGAAATAATGTTCACTTACGGTTTTCTAATTGGCCATTAAAGATTAACCTCTAGATGGAGGGCAAGAAGGCCTTGAAGCAGAGGGGACCCATCCACCCCCTCCACCCCTCCAATCCCTCAGGGCAAACTGGGGTTACTATAGAAAACACTCTCTACCTGTGAATGAAAGGTTATGTCATAGAACAGCATATGACAGAGACAGGGTGTTTATTCTAGGTCTTCTGGACCCAAAAGATGACTTTCTCTATCTCTTCTCCATGATGCTTCTCAAAATTGACTAAAAATGGTGGCTAATTAGGCTAGTCATTTTAATTAAATATTGCTTTATATCAAATATATAATTATAATTATATTTATAATTTATGAATTATATTTGGTTACATTATAATTAAATTTATATATTGTTATGGATATTACTGTAAATTTTAGACAAATTTAGAGTTTTTTCCTTACTCTATTCTTTCTCTCAAAGGATGGCCTATAATAAAACACATTTAAAAATATGTATTTTGTTGGCATCTCTTGTTTTTTTATTGTATAATTTTCCCTTTCTATATTCCTTTCCCTCCCCTTCCAAGAGAGCTATCCCATATAATAATAAAGAATCATTTTTTAAAAGGAAAGCAAAAAAAATAGGAAGAGAAAAAAATGATAAGTAAAATCTATTAGTACATCAAAAAAAACCTTTTTGGGTGGGGCTATGGTTAAAACTTGCCCATGGTCACACAGCTAGTAAGTATCAAGGGTCTAGGCCAGATTTGAACTCAGGTTCTCCTGCCTCCCAGACCAGTGCTCTCTCCTAGTTGCCCCCATTAAAAATCTTAAAATATTGGGGGGTAGTTAGGTGGCGCAGCGGATAGAGCACTGACCCTGGAGTCAGGAGTACCTGAGTTCAAATTTGGCCTCAGACACTTAATAATTACCTACCTGTATGGCCTTGGGCAAGCCACTTAACCCCATTTGCCTTGCAAAAACCTAACATATATATATATATATATATATATATATATATATATATATATATATATATAAATATATATATATATATATATATAGAGAGAGAGAGAGAGAGAGAGACAGACAGACAGACAGACAGACAGACAGATAGACAGACGGATGGACAGACAGAGAGCGAGAGAGCACACAAGCGCATTCTACACCTTAGGGACCTTCCATCTCTGCAAAGGAGTGCAAAGTGTCTCCTTTTTTTGTTGGCCATGTTTATTTTTGGTATTTTTCCCTAACATTCATTTTTTTGTGTGTGTTTTTCCCATTTATGTTGTTGTCGTTATGTATTCATATATACAGAGTATATTGCTGTCTTGGCTCTATTTGCTTTATTCTATCTTAGTTTATGTCTACCTTTCCATGCTTCTCTGTATTTTTCATATTCTTCCTTTGTTAAAGCTTGGGATATTTCATTAATTAATTTTCTACAATCTGTTTTACTATTTTCCAATTGATGAACATCTATTTTGTTTCTAGTTCTTTGCTACCAAATCTTTAAAACAGATTGTACGGTATCCTACCATCTGTAAAATGAGGGAGTTGAACCAGATGATTCATTTCTAATCTAACACAGAG
Source organism: Macrotis lagotis (assembly GCF_037893015.1). Classification (NCBI taxonomy): domain Eukaryota; kingdom Metazoa; phylum Chordata; class Mammalia; order Peramelemorphia; family Peramelidae; genus Macrotis; species Macrotis lagotis. Next base: position 55,712,473 of record NC_133660.1, on the reverse strand, counting down.
CTGGTACATAGTGAGGACTGTTGAGTGACTGATGGACTAGCTAGATCTTTGAGCCTGTGAACCTTCTTTGTACTGCAAGCACTAGTTCTGGAACAGCCACACAAGTCTTAAATTTCTCTTTTCTTCTATTGGAGATTAAAAAGCCCTAGCTTGAGTTTCTTAACACTATTTAAGAAAATTGATATCTAGGTTAGAAAACAGTAGAGGAAGTATTAGAGCTGAGTGGGGGTTGGATGAAACCTTAGGCAAAAGATGTAGGTGTAGCAGAAAGAACACAGGTCTTAGACTAAGAAGGTCATTCAGCATCTGTTTCCTCATCTTTAAAATGGGGATAATAATGCTTGCACCACTTAGACTCATAAGGTTTAGATTGGGAGTTCTTTTTGGTCAGGAAACATGATATATAAAGATAATATTTGTCTGGTCTTGACTTATTTTATGGATGGGTAATTAGAATGTTCTAATCCAGAAGCCATCCTTTTAAAAGGAAGATACCCACTTTTTATAATATATACCTCTCTCTCTCTCTTTATATATATATATATATATATATATATATATATATATATATATATAGTGTGTGTATATATAAAATATACTTTTATTATTATAGTAATAGCAGCTAGTCATCTTGTAAATACACACTAAAGAAATAGTTCTCCCATTATTATCTATTCTGCTTACAGATACATTAGAAATGTTAGCAGAATAAAGGAGGGAACTACATTGGGGTTCCTGGCAGAACATGGGACCTCAGGATAAAATGAAGATTCTTAGATGTAGTTGTTCTCCTAGACTTCCTGACTCCTCTGACTCTTTCCCACTCTTGTTGTCTCCAGGAGGAGGGTGGTTCCTAATCTTCATCTCTGCCCTTTTCCCAGGAGCAGTCACCTCCTCCCATCTATTGACACCTTGAAGATGGACTTTCCTCAGTTAATCTGATCTGACTGGGTTGTGAGCAGCAGGTGGCTGGCTTAAAGCTTCTCTGATCTCACAAATAAATGAGGTCACTTTGTGTAGAAAGAAGGTAGCTCTGGAGTTGCATCATAAGGAACTAGGAAGTCGAAGAGGTCTAAGCAAAGACCATGTATGTTCTAGACAGAATAGAGAGTCAGGCCTAAATTGGCCCAGATGAGAGTTCAGACCTGGCCCAGACCCTCTTGCTCATATGCAAGTCATGCTGCTTGCCTCAGTTTCCTCATCTGTAAAATGGGAATGAAGCTGATTATAGCACCTGCTTCATAAAATTACCATGAGGATCACATAAGAGAATACTTATAAAGCATTCAGCACAGTGTCTGGCATACCATAGGTGCTTAATTAATGCTTGATGCCTCCCTTCCTTTTATAAGAAAAAAGCTTGGAGTGCAGTTTGAGCAGACAGTAGAATGGGTGCAGGGGAGGAATGTCCTTTGCTTCCTTGAAGTCTCTCTGTCCCTTAAGAATTTCAGGGCCTTCCCTCTGGGAGTCAGTTTCTGTTGATCCTGGACAGGGCTTCTTCTGTATAAATTTGGTTGCTAGGTTGTCTAAGCTTCTTGAGGGCAGGGATGCTATTTTGTTGCTTAATAAATGTTTGTTGGTTGATTGGTATGGCTGGAAAGATGGGTGGGCTTTTCAAGGCCAAACAGAGGCCCAAATCTGTGCATTTAGGAGAAGACATGGGAAGTTCATATTCAAAGAAAAATCACTTTGGCAACCGTGCTGAGGATGCATTCGATTAGGACAGACCAGTCAAGGCATTGTGCTGTAGTCCAAGTGAAAGCTGATAAAGGCTGAGAGTAGGGTGAAGGAAAGGACAGATGTGGCAAGTACTGTAGAAGTGGAAACGATAACATTTGCCAACTGAGTGGATATGTAGTGAGGGGAAATGAAGAGTTAAAGGTTGGGGGCAGCTAGGTGGCCCAAGGGATAGAGCCCTAGAGTGGGGGAACTGTGTTCAAATCCAGCTCCAACATGTGATGCTTAGTAGCTAGATGTGTGACCTTGGGCAAGTCATTTAATCCCACTTCCTCACAAAAACCAAAAAAATATTTTTTTAAAAAATGAAGAATTGAGGTTGACCCTGGGATTGTGAACCTGAATGCCTAAGATGGATGAAAAAGAAAGGCAATGAATTCTGTTTTAGACATACAGAGTTTGAGATTCTTGTAGAATGTTCCAAGATGTAAATGTCCATTGGGCAGTTGGTAATGTGAGACTGGCTCAAGAGAGTGACTGGGTCTATCTCCTAATGCTGGATAAGGGAACCATCGGCATTAATATGATAACTAAATCCATGAATATTGATGAGGACGCCAAAGGAGAGGGTATGATGGGAAAAGAGCCCCAGGACAGAGAACTGAGGAACATGGGGGGGGGGGGTGTTGATGTAGCAAAGAAGACTAGGAAGGACCTGTCAGACAAGAGAAGTGACATAAAAATATGGGGGGAGGCAGAGTCTTGTCTGTAGAGAGTGGAAGCTAGGTGGAAGACTGAGAAGAACACTTCAGATTTGATAGTGAAGACTTAATCTTGGGTAATTTTGGAGAAAGCAATTTCACTTGCATGATGAGACTAGAAGCAGGACCAGGAAAGGTTGATAAAGAGAGTAAGAAAGGGGACAGTGAAGAGAAGATACTCAGCTTTTGGAAAAGGGAAAGGAGATAAAGGCCAGAAAAGCTAAAGAGATGATAGGAGCTAATAAGTGTTTGTTTTGGGTAGTTTTTTTATGAGGATAGGGGAGATTAAGTCATGGGCATATTTTAAGTTAGTGGGAAAGGAATTAGTATAGATAGGGAAAGATGTGAGATTTAGAGCAAATGACTCAAAGAGCAGGCTTTTATAGGAGAAGAGAAGAGAGTAGACTGAGGGAACACATAGAGGGCTTGGCATTTCTGAGATTAGAAGGAAGGAGAAGAGTGGGAGGGTGATATTGAGGGGCGATGAGAAAAGAAGGGACTTATAATAATAAATGATGTGCTCAGTAGAGTATGAGATGGAAAAGGAAGCTTGAGGAGAGACGGCCTGGAAGAGAATGAGCTAGTGAACCAATGAGGAATAAGTAAAAAGACTCCCCTCTTTCAATTAGAGCCTAGGTTAATCAGTCAGTCATTAAACATTAATTAATAAGTCCTACTAGAGATTCAAGAGACATAATTTAAACATTTTATTAAAAATAAAAGGAACATTTGGCAGTAGACTCAGTTTTTAAAGCCTTTCAAAGAGTAGGTATTCCCCAGGGTGGTGGTCAACCCTGATTGATTAACAATTGAAAGAGTGAATATTACAATGAGGGCTAAGATCTGAACTTTGATTATGTCCTAAGCCCGCCCCCCCCAAGATTAATTTAGCCTTAAGAGGCTGAATTTGTAAAATCAGGACTTAAAAGGGGGAGGGAACTCTGGATCTTCCCAAATTATTGGTTATTAATAATCATTTGTCTCAGTGCCAAGCACTGGAGATATTTGTTTAGACTTTTTTCAGTCTTCATTTAACTCCATTTGTGATTTTCTTGGAAAAGATACTGGAATGGTTCTCCATTTCCACTATAATTCATTTGACAGATGAGCCATGACAGTGTTAAATAACTTGCCCAGGGTCAGACTGCTTGGAAGTGTCTGAGGTCAGATTTTAACTCAGAAAGAGGACTCTTCCTTGCCTTCAGGCCCAGACCTCTCTCCACCTAGCTGCCCTGCTCTTCATTCTACTATTTATGTAAAATTTTATGGACTACCAGTGACTGTGTTGCCTTCATTACCATTGTTTAAAATTTGTAGTCTCTTGGTTCTCACTTGGCTATTCCCTGCCCCCCCCCCCCCATTGGGATTTCAGTATCTTTGGGACATGAGCATAAAACAGTACTTTTGAATATGCTGCTCTTTGGAACCAAGTGACTAATTACAAAATCATAATCATTACCCTCTTGGTGTTCCTTCTCAATCTATAGTCACAAAAGCAAAGGGACCATTATTACTCTGCACTAACTAACCCCTCAAAAGCTTGGAAAGAGCTGTCATTAACAGCAGCATTGTATGATATTCAAATATGATGCAGTTGTTCATCTCAGCAGTACAATAATCAAAGACAATTCTAAAGAATTTGTGATGGAAAATACCACATCCACATCTGTTGCAGACCAGAGCTTACTATTTTCAATTTTTAAAATTTGTTTTATGTATTTTTTTCCCTCTTGTGTTTTTTTCCCCTTTTTGATTTCCTTCACAACAGGATTAATATGGATATATGCTTAGTGTGGTTATACATGTATAACCTATATTAGATTGTTTTCTGTCAAGGGGAGGGGGTAGGGAAAGGAGGGAGGGAGAAAGAAAAACATGAAATTCAAAACTTTATCCAATTTTGGGGGTATCTGCAATGGAGAATACCATCTGTATCCAAAGAAAGAATTGTGGAGTTTGAACAAAGACCAAAGACTATTACCTTTAATTTAAAAAAAGTTATCTTATATAATTTTGCTATCTCTTAGCAAATAGGATAGGATTTCTCTCCCATCACTTTCAACTTAGATCAATGTATACCATAGAAACAATGTAAAGACTAAAAGACTGCCTTTGTGGGAGTGGGGGTGGGAAGCAAGATTAGGGGAAAAATTATAAAATTAAAATAAATAAATAAATGTAAAAGTAAAAAAAATGTTGAAAACTACATTTGCATGTAATTGGAAATAAAACAAATTTAAAGTCAAAAAAGAAAAGAATCCAAAATCTTACAAAAAAATATTGTTGAAAATTATCTTTGGGGGTGGCTAGGTGGCGCAGTGGACAGAGCACTGTTCCTGGAGTCAGGAGTACCTGAGTTCAAATCCAGCTTCAGACACTTAATAATTACCTAGCTATGTGGCCTTGGGCAAGCCATTTAAACCCATTGCCTTGCAAAAAAAAAAACACCTAAAAAAAAGAAAACTATCTTTGCATGTAATTGGAAAAAAATTTGAAAAAAAAAGATTTAACCCATTGACCTATACCCTGGATCCCATTCTTTGGTCTCTTCCAAGCCTTTGCTTGCATCTAGTCTTTCCCTCAATATAACAATTTCTTTAATATAACAATAATGGATCTAGTTCAGCAACTGGGAGGTTTGCTGTGCCTTTTACATTAAGTAAATTAATTTGTTCTTCACAGCAGCCCTGGGAGGTGTCATATTTCCTCATTGTAAAAGATACTCTCATGTAAAGATGTACCTTAATTTGGGGGCCCAAAATTTGAAAAAAAAAATGAACTCAAGTTTTATTCATCATAAAATTCATACAACTCCTCATCATTGTCAAAACTCCCATCCGTGAGGTTGTTCACATCTATGTTTGATGCCAGATCACTGTCTCAGGAGAAGCTCTGACTGCTCTCCTGACTGTGTTCTGGTCTGGGATTGATCCACAAGCACTCCCTGGGCAAGTCTGGTGTGTGAACACATGCTTAGTCCATTCCATTTCATGAGCCTGAAGCGCCAATCATGTCCTTCTCTGAAATTAGGAACTTCTTGTACATCAGCAATTCTTCTGGCCTCCTGATGAACCATCTTTGTAGATACAGGAATTCCACTAGCTCTTTGCTCTTCAGTCCATATCTTCACTTCCCTCTCTACATGAGGCCATTTGGCTACCTTGTTTCTCATGGCCTTCTTTTGTCCCAGTGTTTTCAGTCAGGTTTCTCCTTCCTGTAGCCTCAGGAGGCTCAAATTATTTTCTCAGTTGGAGGAGGACCAGACTGACATTCAGCAGCACTATATCCATTCAGTTTTGTAAACTGGATCACTTTGAATTTGAATTCAGCACTGGACGAAAATCTTTTCTGAGCCATTTCTGGGCATAATATGGTGAAATGTCATCTAATATATCAGCAACAAATGTGAAACAATGAGTGCAAAGACAACAAGTGTGAAAAAGCAGGAAATGCAAGTCAAAAAATCTACAACTACAGTGTAAGATGCTCCCAATTTTTAGACCCCAAATTTTTTTTGGAAAAGGGTATGTCTTATATATGGAGAAATACTAGAGATACTATTGTGATTTCCATTTTTACAATGAGGAAACTGAATCAGAGAGATGCTACAGTGGTTTTCTCCAGGGTCACCCACAAGTAAATAGGAAAGATTCAAACCTAAGTCTCTAAAATGCCAAGTCTAGGTCTTTTTCTGCTATGCCATACTACCTCTAAAACTTGCTTGAGTCCCTCCAGCCCTTAAAAAACCCTTCAACCTGCCTTCCCACCCAGTTCCTTTCATGAACAACTTGTTTACTCTGGAACTGGGCTTCTATCTCCTCTTTCCTGATTCCTCTGTTCCTGCCTGTCCTTGTCATTGGACACTGGTCTCCTTTTCATTGAGGCATGGTGGACAGAGCACACTGACATGGTTCATTTCACAGCTGGGTGACCACAGCCTCTCTGCCTGCACCGGTTTTCCTCATCTGTCAAAATGCAGGGGTTAGACTTCTAAACTTTACCCTGTGTACAACCTCCTTCTCCCCCACTCCATGCCTAATAGATGGTGAACTTGTTGGGAGCAGAAATGTCCTTTGCCTTTCACTGAGTCATTGGCACTTCAGAGGTTGACACACAGGAGGTATCCCAGTGCTCACTGACCACACCCTTTCTGAGGGTCTTTCCTGCTATGCATCCTAGTGCTGGGAAGACCTTACAACACCTAGCATACAGGAGGCACTCAATAAATACTTGTTGACTTTTTTCTTCTTTATTTTTTATTTTTATTTTAATTACTTTTTTATTAAAGATATTATTTGAGTTTTACAATTTCCCCCCCAATCTTACTTCCCTCTCCCCCATGGGAAGCAATCTGTCAGTCTTTACTTTGTTTCCATGTTGTACATTGATCCAAATTGAGTGTGATAAGAGAGAAATCATATCCTTAAGGAAGAGACAAGAAGTCTAAGAGGTAACAAGATCAGACAATAAGATATCTGGTTTTTTCCCCTAAATTAAAGGGAATAGTCCTTGAACTTTGTTCAAACTCCACAGCTCTTTATCTAGATACAGATGGCACTCTCCTTTGCTGAACAGCCCAAAATTGTTCCTGATTGTTGCACTGATGGAATGAGTGAGTCCTTCAAGGTTAAACATCACCCCCATGTTGCTGTTAGGGTATGCAGTGTTTTTCTGGTTCTGCTCATCTCACTCAGCATCAGTTCATGCAAATCCCTCCAGGCTTCCCTGAAATCCAGTCGCTCCTGGTTTCTAATAGAATAGTGTTCCATGACATACATATACCACAGTTTGCTAAGCCATTCCACAATTGAAGGACATTTACTTGATTTCCAATTCTTTGCCACCACAAACAGGGCTGCTATAAATATTTTTGTACAACTGATGTTTTTACCCTTTTCCATCATCTCTTCAGGGTATAGACCCAATAGTGGTATTGCTGGGTCAAAGGGTATGCACATATTTGTTGCCCTTTGAGCATAGTTCCAAATAGCTCTCCAGAAGGGTTGGATGAGTTCACAGCTCCACCAACAGTGTAATAATGTCCCAGATTTCCCACAACCCTTCCAACAATGACCATTATCCTTTCTGATCATATTGGCCAATCTGAGAGGTGGTACCTCAGAGAAGCTTTAATTTGCATTTCTCTAATAATTAATGATTTAGAGCACTTTTTCATATGGCTATGGATTACTTTGATATCCTCATCTGTAAATTGCCTTTGCATATCATTTGACCATTTGTCAATTGGGGAATGGCTTTTTGTTTTAAAACTATGACTCAGTTCTCTGTATATTTTAGAAATGAGTCCTTTTTCAGAATTTAACTACATTTCTTTTGATCTTGGTAACAGTGGTTTTATTTATGCAAAAACTCTTTAATTTAACGTAATTGAAATCAACTAATTGGTTTTTTGTGATGTTCTCCATCTCTTCCTTAGTCATAAACTTCTCCCCTTTCCATAGATCTGACAGGTAAACTAGTCCTTGATCTTCTAATTTTCTTATAGTATTGTTTTTTATGTCTAAGTCCTGTAGCAATTTGAATCTTATCTTGGTAAAGGGTGTTAAGTGTTGGTCTAATCTAAGTTCCTTCCATACTAACTTCCAATTATCCCAGCAGTTTTTATCAAAGAGGGAGTTTTTATCCCAATAGCTGGACTCTTTGGGTTTATCAAACAGCAGCTTACTATAATCATCTCCTGCCTTTGCATCTAGTCTATTCCACTTGTCCATCACTCAATTTCTTAGCCAATACGAAACAGTTTTGATGACTGATGCTTTATAATATAATTTTAGATCAGGTAGGGCTAAGCCCCCTTCTTTTGTACTTTTTTTCATTAAGCTCCTGGAAATTCTTGACTTTTTATTTCTCCATGTGAATTTGCTTACAATTTTTTCTAGCTCATAAGTAATTTTTTGGAATTTTTATTAGTAGGGCATTAACAGGTAGTTTAGTTTTGGTAGAATTGTCATTTTTATTATATTAGCTCTACCTATCCATGAGCAGTTGATATTTTCCCAGTTATTTAAATCTGATTTAATTTGTGTGAGAAGTGTTTTATAATGGTTTTCAAAAAGTTTCTGAGTCTGTCTTGGCAAATAGACTCCTAGGTTACTTTATTTTTTAGTTTCTGTTTTGTTTCTGTTTTTTTTTGCAAGGCAATGGGGTTAAGTGGCTTGCCCAAGGGCACACAGCTAGGTAATTATTAAGTGTCTGAGGCTGGATTTGAATTCAGGTACTCCTGACACCAGGACCAGTGCTCTATCGACTGCCACCTAGCTGCCCCCTCAGGTTACTTTGAATGGGATTTCTCTTTCTAGCTTTTCCTGCTGTATCTTGCTAGATATATATATATATATATATATATATATATATATATATATATATATATAGAAAAGTTGATTTATGAGGGTTTATTTTATAACCTGCAACTTTGCTAAAATTGCTAATTGTTTCCAGTAGTTTTTTGGATGATTTCTTGGGATTCTCTAGGTAGACCATCATGTCATCTGCAAAGAGTGAGAGTTTTGTCTCTTTCTTTCCATTTCTAATTCCTTCAAATTCCTTTTCTTCTCTAATTGCTGAAGCTAACATTTCTAATACAATATTGAATAGTAGTGGTGATAATGGGCACCCTTGTTTCACCCCTGATCTTATTGGGAATGCCTCTAGCCTCTCCCCATTGAATATAATGCTTGTTGATGGCTTCAGATAGATACTGCTAATTATTCTAAGGAACAGTCCATTTATTCCTACACTCTCTAGTGTTTTTAGTAGGAATAGATGCTGTATTTTGTCAAAAGCTTTTTCAGCATCTATTGATATGATCATATGATTTGTATTGGTTTGTTGTTGATATAATTGAGTATACTAACAGTTTTCCTAATATTGAACCAACCCTGCATTCCTGGGATAAATCCTACTTGATCATAATGTATTATCCTAGTGATAACATGTTGTAATCATTTTGCTAAGATTTTATTTAAGATTTTTGCATCTATATTCATCAGGGAGATCGGTCTATAATTTTCTTTCTCTGTTTAACTCTTCCTGGTTTAGGTAACAGCACCATATTGTTTTCATAGAAAGAGTTAGGCAGAGTTCCATCTTTCCCTATTTTTCCAAAGAGTTTATATAGAATTAGAACCAATTGTCCCTTAAATGTTTGGTAGAATTCACTTGTGAATCCATCAGGCCCTGGAGATTTTTTCTTGGGGAGTTCAATGATGGCTTGTTGAATTTCTTTTTCTGAGATAGGGTTGTTTAGGTATTTAATCTCTTTTTCATTTAAACTGGGCAACTTCAATAAGATTGGGGGGGAATTGTAAAACTCGAATAATATCTTTAATAAAAATAAAACTTACTTCAAAAAAATAAACTGGGCAACTTATATTTTTGTAACTGTTCATCCATTTCACTTAGATTATCAAATTTATTGGCATAGAGTTGGGCAAAATAATTTCAAATTATTACTTTAATTTCCTCTTCATTGGTGGTGAGTTCACCTTTTTCATTTATGATACTAGAAATTTGATTTTCTTCTTTCTTTTTTTTAATCAAATTGACCAGAAGTTTACCAATTTCATTGGTTTTTTTCATAATACCAACTTTTGGCTTTATTTATTAATTCAATAGTTTTTTTGCTTTTGATTTTATTAATTTCTCCTTTAATTTTTAGAATTTCTAATTTGGTATTTAACTGGGGATTTTTGATTTGTTCTTTCTCTAATTTTTTTAGTTGCATGTTTAGTTCATTGATTTCTTCTTCCTCCAATTTATTCATGTAGGCATTTAAAGCTATAATATATCCCCTGAGAGTCGCTTTGAATGAATCCCATAGGTTTTGGTATGTTGTTTCATTATTATCATTATCTAGGATAAAATGGTTAATTCTTTCTATAATTTGTTTTTTGGGTCACTCATTTTTTTAAAAATGGGGTTATTCAGTTTCCACTTCATTCTGGGTCTATATCTCCTTGGCCCAATATTGCATATGACTTTTATTGCATTGTGATCTGAGAAAGATGTATTCACTATTTCTGCCTTACTGCAGTTGATCATTAGGTTTTTATGTTCTAGTACATGGTCAATTTTTGTATAAGTTCCATGTACTGTGGAGAAAAAGGTATATTCCTTTCTATCCCCATTCAGTTTCCTCCATAAGTCTACCATATCTAGTTTTTCTAATATTCTATTTACCTCCTTAACTTCTTTCTTGTTTATTTTATGGTTTGATTTATCTAGATCTGAGAGTGGGAGGTTGAGGTCTCCCACTAGTAGAGTTTTGCTGTCTATGTCTTCCTGTAGTTCTTTCAGCTCCTCCTAGGAATTCGGATGCTATCCCACTGGGTGCATATATATTCAGTATTTCTTTTTCCAAAAATATTGAAAATTTATTAATTAATAAAAGTTTATAATCTCCATTGTAATATAATCTCTAGAATAAATACTTGCCTGTTCAGTGGAGAGAGGAAAGCAGAGTAGATGTGAAGGTTAAGTACTCAGGGCCATCTCATGCAAAAGGAAAAAGTATACAAAGTAGGAAATATTTAACAGCTTTGCAACTTAGTTCTAAGCTTTTGAGATAATTAGACAAACTCCTGAGGAAGTTCACTATATAACTTCTCTAATCTTCCACTTTTGTTGGATCTCCCTTTTCATTAAAGTAGTCTAATTTGTATTACATTGTAATTATTTGTCCACTCTTCTCTCCCTGGCTGAATCCCAAATTCTTTGAGAGCAAAAGGCTGACTGAATTGACTGTCTTATGTGATCTTTATATTCCCAAGGGCACAGCAGAAGAGATATTTAAATTATTACTTATATGGAATTATACTGTTATTGGAGAGCTAATGATGGACAAGCACTACCAATTTTTTTCCTATGAAGAAAGAGGTTAAAAATTGTCACCATGTTGCAAAATAGCAATAGAATGCTCTGGGGCTTTTCTCTCTCTCAGTGAGATTAAAGGAACATTTAACAGGATGTGAAATGTTTCTTACCTTTTACTGCCCTTAAGCCCTGTGTGCACAGTGCTGGGAAATCCAGGGTACAAGGCCTATGCCTAACTGCCTAATCTTCTGAAAAAGGAGAGCTGCATTTTTTCAGAAGAATCCAGTGTTGGAACTAAGATCTTGAGAAAGAGGCTGCAGAAAAGGTAGAGTGGATGCTTATAAAGAGAACTTCATTCTATACCTCTATGAATTGTTAACACTTATATCACTGCAGATTCTCTGGGTAGAGAGTCTAAAGGCAGTACTCTGGGCTGAGGGCAAGATTTCTCAAAAAGAGCTCAATGGAGCCTCCTGGCCCTGAACATACCATAGGTGATCCTAGAAAACATACCATCATTCTAATGTCCACTGAGGCCTGGGCTTGGGCCCACAGCCCATCAGAGAGATTTTCAGTGATTGAGCACCCCAGAAGCGCTGTATCTGAGGATAGGCGGTTAATAAGCTCTCCTGTCTGGGTCTTGGGGGAAAAAAGGCAACTTCTTGCTTTAGAACAGAGGAGAATAAATTCCCTCTCAATCTATTCACAATGTGCTGGCCTGAAGTCTGCATGAGGTAGACACGAATCGAGTTAGCAGCAGCACCACATAAAAACACTCCACTCAGGATACAGAACTGGGTCAGGTTGCTCACATAGTCCCCAGTAGGGTTTGTACAAATGACATCAACAATCTTCCCAAGGAATAATGGAGATGACATGGTAACTACACTGGACACAGGAATCCGACTGTAGCCGCTAACCTTCAGCACTCAGGGTACGAGCGTCCTGGCGATGGAGCTTCCGAGGGGCACCAGGCGCCGGCGTGAGGTGTTCGGAAGGCGGTCACAGCCGCCGCCGCTGCCACTGCCGCGCCCCGCACCCCGCACCCCCCTTCCCCCTCCTGGGCAGGGGCGAGCCCCCAAGCCGTCCCCTCTTTCCAACGGTGGTCCTGCAGGAACCGCAGGAACCCCGCTGCTTTCCCCAGAGCTGCCGCAGCCAGGAGGCAGTGCTGGGGCCCATATATATTCAGTATTGAAATAACTTTATTGTCTATGGTACCTTTTAGGAGGATAAAGTTTCCTTCCTTATCTCTTTTAATGCTATTTTTGCTGCTGCTTTGTCTGAGATAAGGATTGCTACCACTGCTTTTTTTTTTTACTTCAGCTGAAGCAAAATATATTTTGCTCCAAGCTTTTACCTTTATGTATCTCTCTGCTTCAAATGAGTTTCTTGTTAGCAGCATATTGTAGGATTCTGGTTTTTAATCCACTCTGCTATTCGCTTAAGTTTTAAGGGAGGGTTCATCCCATTCACATTCAAAGTTATGATTACTAATTCTTAATTGCCCTCCATGCTATCTTCCCTCTGTTTGTATTTTCCCCTTCCCCCTTATCCATATTCCCCAGTATTTTGTTTTTGAATACCACCCCCTTCAGTGTGGTTGCCCTCCTGTATCACCCCCTCCCCTTTCTTTCCCCTTTCCCTTTTTCCCTTCCCTTCCTTTTGTTAGTTCCCCTTTTTTCCCCCACTCCCCTTTTCCCCTTTTAATACTTGAGAGGTTAGATGTTTTATAAGTTAACTGAGTATGTGTAGCCTGACTTTAAGCCAAGTCTGATGAGAAGATTCAGGTGTTTCTCCTCTCCTCCCTTCTTCCCCTCTATTACCATAGGTATTTTGTATCTCTTAGTGTAATGAGATTTACCCCATTCAATCCCTTCCCTCCTCCAGTCTCTTTCCTGTCCCCCTTTGTAAGGAGGTAGTAATACTTGTTGACCTAACTCAGCTCTGAATCCTTTGAAAATTGTGATTAAAGTGATTGGAGAATCATGAACTGAGCTCTGGGAGGTTCTTAGCCCTAGTGCCTAGGGTAGGGCTTCTTGAATGCTGACATCTTTGACCCCTCCACAAACTTTGCAGTTGCTGGCTACTCCCTTCTCCTTCAAGAATGCTATCTCCTATAAGAATACAGTTCACCTGCTGCCTTCACAGGTATGAAGGTATGAAGGTGACTACTCTCCAAGCCTACTCACTGCTCTCCACCCTCTCCCTCAATAGCCCCATTCACTGTAGACCCCCCAGCCCCAAACCCTCTTCTGTGAATCTCAGGCTGTCCCCTGTTAAATACAGAGGACAGAGTATATTTTCTGCCTCTTTTCTCCCAGAGAATGAAGTTGTCCTTCATTCTTTTTTTAAAATATTTTATATATTTTGAGTTTTACAATTTTTCCCCCTAATTTTGCTTCCCTCCCCCCACCCCACCCCCAGAGAAGGCAGTCTGTTAATATTTTTAGGGGGGGTTTTTTGCAAGGCAAATGGGGTTAAGTGGCTTGCTCAAGGCCACACAGCTAGGTAATTATTAAGTGTCTGAGACCAGATTTGAACCCAGGTACTCCTGACTCCAAGGCGGGTGCTTTGTCCACTATACCACCTAGCCATCCCTAGTCTGTTAATCTTTACATTGTTTCCATGGTATACCTTGATCTAAATTGAATGTGATGAGAGAGAAATCCTATCCTTAAGGAAGAAAACTAAAGTATAAGAGATATCAAAATTACATAATAAGATAATGGGTTTTTTCCCCTAAATTAAAGGTAATAGTCTTTGATCTATGTTTAAACTCCACAATTCTTTCTCTGGATACAGATGGCATTCTCCATCGCAGACAGTCCAAAATTATCCCCAATTGTTGCACTGATGGAATGAGCAAGTTGGGATGTACAGTGTTTATCTGGTTCTACCCATCTCGCTCAGCATCAGTTCATGCAAATCCTTCCATGCTTCCCTAAATTCTCATCTCTCCTGGTTTCCAATAGAACAATAGTGCTCCATGACATATATACACCATAGTTTGTTAAGCCATTCCCACTAGTAGAGTTTTGTAGTCTATGTCTTCCCGTAGCTCTTTCAACTTCTCCTCTAAGATTTTGGATGCTATACCATTGGGTGCCGAACCTGTTTAGTATTGAAATTCCTTTATTGTCTATGGTACCATTTAGGAGGATATAGAGTCCTTCCTTATCTCTTTTAATGCTATATATATATATTTTTGCAGCTGCTTTGTCTGAGATAAGGATTGCAACCCCTGCTCTTTTCACTTCAGCTGAAGCAAAATATATTTTGCTCCAACCTTTTACCTTTACTCTATAATGTATCTCTCTGCTTCAAATGAGTTTCTTGTAAGCAGTATATTCGCCAGTCAATTCTATTTTTGAATGAGTTTTCCATTTGCCCAATTGATGATTTGAGAGAATTATTTTATTCTTGTATTTGTCCAATTGTATGTTTTTAAGGAAGAATTCATCCCATTCACATTCAAAGTTATAATTACTAGCTCTTTATTGCCCTCCATGCTATCTTCCCTGTTTGTATTTTCCCCTTTTCCCCTTTATCTATATTCCCCAGTATTTTGTTTCTGAATACTGCCACCTTAAGTGTGTTTGCCCTCCTTTATCAACCCCCCTCGCCTTTCTTTCTCCTTTTCCCCCTTCCTCCTTCTCTTCCTTCTGTTAGGTCCCATTTTTCTCCCCTCCCCATACCCCCCTCCCCTTTCCCCCTTTTAATAATTCAAAGTTAAGGGCACTCTCTCATAAAACTTATAAACTAAGGACTCTAACTAAATTTTCGAGAGACAGAAGGCACAGAGGGACCCAGTGAGGCAGTTCTCCTACTCAAGGCAACCTGGAAAAGAGCAGAAAGTCTCTGCTCCCTGGGGTTGGAGGGGAAGCCTGCCAGAGCAAAAGAATTTCAGCCTGCTGGAGGCAGCCCCAGGGAGCTGGGAACTGGCTCACAGCAGCTGGGGTGTTTCCTGATCTACTCTCCAGGGAGCAGCAGGCACAACTTGGGGGAACAGTGGAGGACCTCTACCAGAGCAAGCACGTGAAGTCCAGCCCTCAGGGCACACAGGGAGCAGCATGACTGCAGCAGCCCATATCCAGTAACAGGAAGGAGAAGCTGGTAAGCAGGAAACCCCAGGGCATGAATGTACTGAACCTAGGGAGGGAGCAGAGAGAGACTGCCAATCTCTGTCCTCTGTCCCTGGAACAAGATACTGGGGTTCTGACCACATTCAGATCCTGATCGCAGTCTAGCCCCCCCCAATAGAACAGCAGGGCCCCCCAGCCCTGTGACATGCTGAATTTACAAGAAATCAGGACTCAATATTTCAAAAACAAAAAAAATGAAAAATTAGAAGAAAATGTGAAATATGTCATTGAAAAAAACAACTGACATGGAAAACAGATTTAGGAAAGATAATTTAAAAATTATTGGAATACCTGAAAGTCATGATCAGGAAAAGAACCTTGACATATTTTCAAAGAATTACTACTACAGGAAAATTGCCCTGATATCCTAGAAGCAGAGGGCAAAATAGAAATGGAGAGAATCCATCGATCTCCCCAAGAAAGAGATCCAACAATGACAACCCTCAGCCAAGTTCCAAAACTCCCAAGTCAAAGAGAAAATATTACAAGCAGCCAGAAGGACACAATTCAAATACCGTGGAGCTGCAATCAGGATCTCCCAGGACTTAGCAGCAACTACATTAAAAGCTCATAGGACTTGGAATATAATATACTGGAAGGCAAAAGAGCTTAGAATGCAACTGAGAATCAACTACCCAGCAAAACTGAATGTCCTCTTCCAGGGAAAAAGATGGACTTTCAATGAACCAGGGGAATTTCAAATGTTCCTGTTGGAATGGCCAGAGCTGAACAGAAGGTTTGATCTTCAAATACAGGACTCAGGTGAAGCATAGAGATTGGAGGAGAAGGGTAAAATATGAGGGATTTAATGATGATGAACTGCATGTATTCCTGCATAGAAAAATGATACTGATAATACTCATATGAACCTTCTCAATTAACAGAGCAGGTAGAAGGAGCTTTTATAGATGAAGCACAGGACAAAGCTGAATTTGAAGATAAAATGTGGTGTAAAAATGGAGTCAATAGAAAAAAGGGAAATGTAATGGGAGAAAGAAAAAGGAGAGGGGGAATAGGCCAAGATATTTCATATAATAAGATTTTTCTTTATTACAATGAGCTATTGTGGGGGGTGGCTAGGTGTTGTAGTGGATAAAGCACCAGCCTTGGAGTCAGGAGTACCTGGGTTCAAATCTGGTCTCAGACATTTAATAATTACCTAGCTGTGTGGCCTTGGGCAAGCCACTTAACTCCATTTGCCTTGCAAAAATACAAAAAAAAAAACCCCAAAAAACAAAACAATGAGCTATTGCAATGATATGGAAGGTGGGGAGGCAAGGGGGAATGAGGGAATCTTCACTCTCATCAGAGGTGGCTAGGAGAGGAAACAGCATATATAATCAATGGGGTTTAGACATCTGGAGTAAGAAGGAGAGTGGGAGGGTACAGGGAAAAGGGGTGGGGATGTGAATGATGGAGGAGAGGATAGACTATGGGGGAAGAGTAGTCAGATATAACACTTTTTTTTTTACTTCTTGCAAGGGGCTGGGATTGGATGGCCTGTACAGGACCATAGGGCCAGGTGGATGCTGGTCCTAAGGGGTGGTAGTGCTCTTGGCCCCAGGGCCATGGATCTGTCTGCTGTGCCACTCAGCTACCCTACAGCAACGTCAGTGAAAGGAGAGAGAAAATATAGTACATGGTAGTGGAGAAATACAAAAGGAGGGAGTTGCGATCAGCCATGGCAACAGTGGGAAAATATGGAAGTAACTTTTGTGATAAAGAATTTGACACCCGTGACAGAGTTGGTGGTGTTGGAACACAGACTGACACACATTTTTTATTATTATTATTTGGGGGGGGTGCAGGGCATATAGGGCTGGGTGTCCTGCCTGGCCACCTGGCTGCATAGCAGGGTGATCATTGGGTATCTGAGGCCAGATTTGGACCTGGGTGCTTCTGGCTCAAGGGCCAGTGCTCTGTCCACCACCCGGCCACCCCTACCATTATTACTATTTTATTTTATTTTGGGTCTTTTTTTCTTTTTTTTTTGGTTTTTACAGGGCAGTGGGGTTGGGGTGGCTTGCATGTCACACAGCTGAGTGATTGTTGAGTGTATAGGGCCATATTTAGGCTTGGGTGCTACTGGCTCCAGAGCTGGTGCTCTGTTGCCAACTGGCCATACCTACAGTTATTATTATTTTTATTTTTATTTTTTCTCTCTCCCTTTACTTTATCACTCAAGCAAGTCTATAATTTTTTGGGGGGAGGGGTATTTTGTTTACTCTTAAACAAGAATATTTTATTAATGTATAAAAAACATTTGTTCAAAATGAGAACAAATAAAGATTAAATTTAAAAATAATAAAAAAATTTAAAAAAAAGAAAGTTTCTTAATTCAATGTGCTTAAGTTAATTTAAGGCAAGTCTGATGAGATGAAGATTCAGGTGGTTCTCACTTCCTCCCTTCTTCCCCTCTATTACAATAGGCCTTTTGTACCTCTTGATGTAATGAGATTTACCCTATACAGTCTCCTCCATCCTCCCATCTCCTTACTGTCCCCCTTTTTAAGGAGGCATTGTTTTTAAATCATTCTATCTGATTCACAGAAAAATTATGAGTGTCCATCACTTCTGGCTAAGTATGTTTTCTCTAATAGAGTTACAATTCTTGAGAGTTTTTAGAGTCTTTCTCTAAGGTAGGGATTTAGCTTGTTTCATCTTATTGGATAGCAGTTTTTTTATTTACCCTTTTTTTTAACCTTGTCATTTATCTCTTGAGCCTCCTGTTTGATGTCCAAATTTTCTATTTTAGCTCTGATGTTTTCATCAGGAAATGTTGGAAGTCTCCTAGTTCATTAAATGTCCATCTTTTCCCCAGGAAGAGAAGGCTCAGCTTTGCTGGATAGTGGATTATTGGCTGTATTGCAAACTCCCTTGCTCTTTGGATTATCTCATTCCAGGCCCTCTGATTTCTTAATGTTTATGCAGCCAGGTCCTTCATAATCCTTACTGTGATTCCTTGGTATTTAAATTGTTTCTTTTTGGCTGCTTGCAGGATTTTTTCTTTCATCTGATAGTTCTGGAATTTGTCCACAACATTTCTTGGTATTTTCATTTTAGGATTTTTTTAGATTGATGTATTCTTTCAATAACTATTTTGCCCTCTGGTTCCATGATATCAGAGCACTAAATCCTGTAATATTAAGTCCAGGCTTTTTTCCTCTTCAACATTTTCAGGAAGTCCTATAATTCTAAGGTTGTCCCTTCTTGATCAGTTCTCAAGGTCAGTGGTTTTGCTGATGAGGTATTTTACATTTTCTTCTATTTTTTTGATTGCATGGTTTTATTTAACAGAATTTTGTTGTCTCATGAAGTCATTAGTTTCCACAGATTCCATTCTTTTTATTTTAGAGAAGAATTTTCTTCATTTACCTTTTGCAACTCCTTTTCCAGTTGGTCAATTCTTTTTTTTTAGGTTTTTGCAAGGTAGTGGGGTTAAGTGACTTGTCTAAGGCCACATTGTAATTATTAAGTGTATAAGGCCAGATTTGAACTGAGGATTTGAGAGAATTATTTTCTTTTTGTATTTGTCCAATTGTACTTTCCATTGTTTTGTTTTCTGGTTACAATGTGTTAATTTTCTCTTGAGTTTCTTTTCCCAACTTTTCCAATTGATTTTTAGTTTTTTTTCTTTTTTTTTGCAAGGCAAATGGGGTTAAGTGGCTTGCCTAAGGCCACATAGCTAGGTAATTATTAAGTGTCTGAGACCAGATTTGAACCCAGGTACTCCTGACTCCAAGGCTGGTATTTTATTCACTACAACACCTAGCCACCCCTCCAATTGATTTTTAAACTCTTTTCTGATTACTTCAAGGAAGCCTTTCTGGGCTGGAGACCAATTCATGTTCTCCTCAGAAGTGCTAGATCTCAGGGGCAACTAGGTGGTGCAGTAGATAGAGCACTGGCCCTGGAGTCAGGAGGACCTGAGTTCAAATTCAGCCTCGGACACTTAATAATTACCTAGCTGTGTGAGTTTGGGCAAGCCACTTAACCCCACTGCCTTGCAAAAAACTAAAAAAACAAAAAAAAATCAAGAAGTGCTCGATAGAAGTGCTAGATCTCTCTGGGTTAGAATCTGGTCTTCCTAAATATTTCTCCATGAGTCCCCTTTTTCTTTGGTTTTTCTTCATTTTTTCTAGGATCTTGTGGGGGGGGAGCTGGCTCTCAGAAGTTTGCTTTTGAAGATCCTAGAGACTTTGTTCACTTGGCTTAGTAATTCCAAGGGCCGGCCAGTAGGGGGTGCTGGTTGCTTCTCTAGAGTGATTGAAGCCCTTTCCCAATCCTGGAAGGAGGGAGGAGGGGCAGCAGGGTCTGATTTGACCTTGAACAATGGACTGGAAGCCAATCTCCCTTTCATCTGAGTGGGCTCCTTAGTCCACACCTGTGCTTGAGGAGATGGGGTGGGGGTGGGGGGGACTGGCAGGGCAGCTACTGTTTGTTCCTGGAAGAATGCTCCAAGAGTATGGAGTTCAGGTCCCACACTGAATGGGATGATTTCCAGGCTGCAGATCTCCCTTCCCCCTGGCCAAAGAATCCGAAGCTAAAGCTGGTTCGGTTTTCCAACCACCTCCCACCAAGGTCTCTGAGGCCTGTCCTTTGGAGTCCTTTGGCTTCCCCCGCCCCCAAACCTTCTGGGTTTTGTTGATTGAGTTTCTGTTAAGAGGTTTCTTTCATGCTATTTTTGAGGGTACACAGGTAGTGCTTAACGCAATGCCTGTCTTCTCTCTGCCCTCTTGGTCAGAAGTACTGTCCTTCATTCTTTTTTTTTTAAAGAGTTTATTTATTTTGAGTTTTATGATTTTTCCAACATTCTTGCTTCCCTCCCCCCACTCCCCACAGAAGGCATTCTGTTAGTGTTTACATTGGTTCCATGTTATACATTGATCTCAGCTGAATGTGATGACAGGGAAATCATATCCTTAAGGAAGAAAAATAAAGTATGAGATAGTAAAATTAAATAATAAAATGCTTTTCTTCATTCTTGAAGAAGACCATGATATCAGGAAGGTGGTTGCCATGACTAGCACATGAATTGGATTTGAGTGAGGGAACTATGCTAAGCCACCAGCCTTATTTTCTCCTCCAGAGCTGTCTGCGTGTAGTGGTCAGGTAAGGATCCAGGACAACTGGAGATGACCCTGGATTAAAGGCAATCAGGGTGAAGTGACTTGGCCAAGATCACATGGCTTTTAAGTGTCAAGTATCTGAGGCTTTATTTGAACTCAGGTCCTCATGACTCCAGGGCCGGTGCTCTATCCAATTCATTGTTTCCAGAGGCTTGGCACCCAGTAGATGGTTAATAAATGCTTGCTGATTTGGTGATACCCAGATGTGAGTTTCTGATATGATGCTGACCCCCACTTTGATGACACAGTGATGTTTACTCTTGCTAGTATACTCTGAATTGAATAAGATTTCAGTGTCTACTGTTTCTTGTTAAATGAAATTTGCTTCCTCTTATACATTAAAGAGAAGAGAGGCTCTTTTTGATTTCATAAAATAAATTGACCATTTCTAACATTGTGTTCTGAGAAGCATCAAGATGACTTTGTAAATGCTGTGTAAAATCTCCTGAAAAGCCTAGTTTGATATGGAAAACTTAAACTGATTTTACGCTGTGCTCTTAAAATGAATGTGGGCATATTCCTTTTATAGTTAAAGTTGTTAAGGCAGTTTCATCCTCAGCATTTTCAAGCTTATGATGACTTCAAAAGAAATAATTGCAAAAGCAAAGATGGAGTTCTAATCAGTTCTGGATATATCAATATATTCAGGCAGCTTTATTCAAGTATTCAGAGCATAAGCTACTTGGAATTAATGTGGCTTTTTAAAATGGTACAGTCAACTATTGTATATCAGCCAAGTATTGTGTCTAAAGAAATAGATTAGGCATTAATTATTTCTGAAGGATAAATATATTTTAACTCTGTAGGAAGAAACAGACACCATCAATAGAGTATGTGAATTTGGAGCTCTCCTTAACTTAAAAAAAAAAAAGAGTCAGTTTGCATGTTAGTGGATAGTTGGTGAGGCTAGTTGGTCTAAACTAGGAGCTGACAAACCATGGCCAAATCCAGTCAGGCTTATTTTTTGTGTCCCACAATAGTTTTTACAGTTTTAAATACATTTAAAATTTTATTTAAAAGAATTAAAATTATTAACAAGTGTTACCATCCCCTGGTCTAAACATTCTAGAGAGCAATTTAGAATTCAGTAAAGAAAGTAAATTAAATGTCCTGATATAGCATTGGTTTCAGAGCACACAACACTGCAGTCAACATCGTGGGAGCCCTCCCAAACAGTGAGCTAGTTCTGTCAATGTGTGTGTCAACCTCCTTATCAATGTGCCAAGGTAAGTAAACTTGTCCACAACATTCAAAACTGCTCCATCTGGGGGCAGCTAGATGGCACAATAGATAGAGCACCAGTCCTGGAGTCAGGAGGACTTGAATTCAACTCCAGTCTCAGACACTTAATAATTACCTAGCTGTGTGACCTTGAGCAGGTCACTTAGCCCCATTGCCTTAAGTAAATAACACTTTTGTTTCAAAACTTTCTAGGGGCAGCTAGGTGTCCTAGTGGATAGAGCACTGGCCCTGGAGTCAGGAGTACCTGGGTTCAAATCTGGTTTCAGACACTTAATAATTACCTAGCTGTGTGGCCTTGGGCAAGCCACTTAACCCCATTGCCTAGCAAAAACCTAAAAAAAAAAACCTTTCTCCATTTGCTGACATTGATGGTTTCACATATGGATGGTGTGGTGCTGGCTGATGGAGCACCTGAGTTTTCTTGGTGTTAATTGTTAGGCCAATATGAGCACAAGCAGCAGAGAATCGATTCATACTTTGTACCTCAGCTTCAGAGGCCACATTGAGGGCACCATCACCTGCAAACAGAAGATCCTCCCCAACACTCCCTCCACTTTGGGCTGAGCTTATAGTATTTTAAAGTTGAAGAATTTATGGAGTGTAGTAGCCGTCCTGAATGCCCTGTTCAACCTCAATGAAGGTGTATGATAACACAGTTGGATACATCATGCTACAAAGCCTAGGAGCAAGGACAGGCTTGTTTCAATCCATTGGTGACAGAGAAATCTAGAGAGCAGCCTCCACTATCCAGGACTGGGCAAGTACTTCAAGAACTTCTCTAGCCATCATGTTCCTAAGCTTCACAGGGCCTTGGTCAGATCTATAACCTTGTGTTCAGAGCTCTGTTCTGCTCTTGGCATTTCTCCTGGAATTGTCGGGCAGTAACGCTATGTTGAGCATTCCCTGACCCCTTCTGAAGCCTCACTGACTCTCAGGTAGAGGACATCTCAGGTGAAGAATCAATCCTATTAAGGGGGACTCTGGCAAGAATCTTGCCAGCAATGATCAAGAGACTAAGAGATTATCATGGGACAACCTATTCCCTTTACCATTATAGAGATGATCAATGGAGGCAAATTCCTGGGGATAGCCTCCTCTTTCTCTTTAACCTTGAGAAATTTCAGTTAACTTTTGTATGAACATTGGACCTCCCACCCTTGTAAATCTCCCCAGAATAGAATCAACACCAGGTGCTTTGCCAAAGGAGAAGGACCTAATGACTTAAAACCTCTTCAGTTGGAAATTTGTCTAGAGAGGAAATTGACTTAACAGTCAATGGCTCCAGCATTGATGGCTGATGGTCAGTTGAGAATAATATGTGTTTAGCCCATCTCTTCAGGATCATGTTCGTATCACCAATCAATTGACTTTAGGAGCACTGAGTAGTGTGAGGTGCACCACAGGTCTGACCCATAAGTAGTCTTCAGGGCATCATGAAAGCACTTTAGATTGTAACCATCTTCATAAAACTGAATTTCACCTGCTTTCTTCCTGAGTCAAGAGTCCTGCGTCTCCCTGAATTGCACTTGTCTTCACTCCTGATAGATGTGGGAACCCTGAGACTTAGCAGCTTCTTAATTTCACCATCATTTTCATCAACCCAGTGGTGACATGTGTGAGTGTTCTGACCCAGATGAACATGTGCAGCATTTCAAACCCAATCACTAAAGGTGGTCACTCCTGTTCTGCTCCACTGTGCCTACTGTGTTGGCTCAGCATTCCCCTGAAGTTAGCAGTGCACTCTGGCATACATTGGCTTCAGCAGTCTCACTTCCTGTCTGTCTTCTCCTTACATTCTCAAGGTCTTTTAAATGTCAGTGTTTACTGTGAAGATACTGGAATGTTTGCATTTCCTTTTCCAGTTCCATATTAAGAAACTGGGGCAGATGGGTAAAGTGACCTGACCAGGGTCACACACCTAAGAAGTAGCTGAGACTGGATTTGAACTCAAGTCTTGCTCACTCCAAGTCGAGCATTCTTTCCACTGAGATGCCAAGCCTGGCCCTTCTGGGAGTCTTAACTATATTGGTATATAGGTAGAATGCTACTTTGATTCCCAGTAAGAAAATACCTTTTTTTTTTTAGAATTTAAAAAAATAATTTGAATTGTTGCAAGTTAAATCTATTTCTTTTTTATTGGTGAAATATATTCCCTTGCTGGGGGGGGGTGGCAACCACGGTGACATTAGTCACATTTTGCCACTAATTACACAAGAAGATAAAGCAGTAATTCATGATTAAGTTGTATTGATCAAAGGGTGCTCTGTTAAAGGAGTTCTGTGGTGGAAAGAGCATTTACTTCTCAGTCCCAGTACCTGGATTTGGTCGTGGGTCAGTTAGTTATATATAGACCTCCTAAATCCTCATTTTACTTATCCTTAAAATGTGAAGGTTGGATTAGAGTATTTTGGACCTCATTAGTTTCCTCATCTTTAAGATGAGAGGCTAAAAGATTCTGGGTCTCGGTTTCCTAATCTGTTATGGTGTGAGGACTAAGTAGGGATTTTTAACCTGAGGTCTATCAATCAGAATGGAAAAAATTCAATCCTTATTTCAATAAAATTTATTTTATTCACTTTTAATTTTTATGCATTTAAAAACATTTCTCTCAAAAAGGGCCTATAGGTTTTTGTTTTGTCAGAGTACCAAAGGGATCTATGATCCATAAATTCCTTCTTAAACAATTAGATTCTGGGCTTCAGTTTGCTCATGTGTAAACAGGGGGGACACTGACCTCCTTTCTTTCCTTCTCCAAAGACCTGTATTGTCTTGAGACCTTTTCACCGACTAAGCACACTGACCCATCCAATTTCTCTCGATTTATCACCGGCTGTCTTGACCCTGTCTTGTCAATGGGCTGTGATGGCTCTGGAAGAGAAAGACTGAAGACTTTGTGCAACTCTGCCTCCCTTACACCCCATGTGCACATGTGTCAGAAAACATACCATTGCTTCCACTCACCCAGATGAAACTGCTTGACATTAAAATCCTGGGTAGGGGTGGGGGGCAGCATCTAGGTGGCCAGATAGAGCACTGGTCCTGGAGTCAGGAGGACCTGAGTTCAAATGTGGCCTCAGATACTTAATAATTAGCTGACTGCGTGTGGCCTTGGGCAGGTCTTTGCCTTGCAAAAACCAAAAAAAAAATCCTAGGGGGAAGACAAGGAACTACCTTTACAATAAAGGGTTATTATTTTCTTTGACGTATTCAAGGTTTCTGTAGCTCCATAGATGGTCTTTCAAATGGAGCCTAGAGCTCAGTTTCTGATGAAGACCGGTAACCAGGCAGACCCCAGATGTCATGGATACAGAGCAAAGCCCTAACTGGCCAGGGATGTGGGATGGCACTCGGATAAGAGCCCAGCCAATATGATAATTTAAGAAGTTTTGGATTCTTGCTTCTTTGACCCATGGGAGGAACAGAAGGGAAATCTTCTCTCTTCCTCACCACTGTTTCGGGGTCACCGATCGTTTGTACATCCTCTCCCTGAGCCCGGAGGGGCTCTGCCTGCTTTTGTAACCCCTGGCAAGGGACCCGGCATGAGGTCTGGTTAGAAGCGAGTCAGGCCGAAGAACCGGACTAATTAGTTGTATGTAAATGAGCTCCTGACGCTGGAGTGCCAGGCTGGGGAGTGCCGGTGGGTCGCCCCGGTTTGTCACAAGCCGAGGAGAGCAAAGCTGCAGACTCCACCTGAGCCTCCCTGCAAAGCGGGGTGCCCGCAGGCCTGGCCGGGGACAAGAGCCTCTTCCTAACCGTGGGACCTGGTGCTGAGAGGGAGCCCCGAGGGAAGGGGGGCCCCTGCGCTGCCTACCTGAGAGGGCCCTGCTTGTCCTCGGGGCCCACCGGGCCCGGCACCTCCTCATCGGCGCAGGCGGCAGCGGGGCCGGCCCTGAAGAAGTCCGAGACGCAGCCCACGTTGAGGCCGGCCAGCAGGGCCCCCAGCAGCAGGCCGGTCAGCACGTCGCTCCAGTGGTGCATGTGGTCGTCCACCCGCGTGTAGCCCACGTAGAGCGCGAAGGCCAGCAGGACGGCCTGCACCGTGGGCCGCAGCAGGCGTGCCCAGGGCCGGCGGCGCAGCCGGGACTGCACGTAGAGCGCCAGGAAGACCATGCAGTACATGATGAAGGACGAGTGGCCCGAGTAGAAGGACAGGCGGGAGTTGGTGACGTTGCTCGGGTCGCCCCGGCACAGGGCCTCCACCCGCACGTAGCCCGAGCAGTTGACCCGAGACCAGTCCGGGTCGCAGACCGCCAGGAAGTTGGGGCGGAGGCGGCCGGTGGTGAACTTGGCCACGTCGGTGAAGGACTGGCTCACCGCCAGCCCGAAGAAGTAGGTGCCCAGCACCTTGTAGAGCGCCGCCGCGTAGCTGGCCAGGCGCGCCGGCGAGCAGCCGCGCCGGCCGAAGACGCGGCAGGCCTCCCCCGCCGACAGCCCCAGCACGCTGGCCGGGACGATCCCGAAGGCCATGAAGTCCACGGAGATGGTGTCCGGGCGGTACGGGTAGCGGATGGTGTCGTCGCTGCAGAAGAAGCCGCGCTCGGGCGGGGAGCGGGTGAGGTTGAGCACCAGGCAGGGCAGGGCCGCCACCAGCAGGCAGGCCGCGTCCAGCAGCAGCAGCCGGACGGACTCCATGCCGGCCTGGACCAGCCCTGGGCGGGCGGACGGACGGGGGGAGGGGCCGAGGGGCGGGGGGGCGGGGGGGCCTGCGGGAGCCTGGGGGAGCCTGGGGGGGGCAGCCTCGGGCCTGCACCGGTTTCCCCAAATTGGTCAATAGATGGAGGAGCTTTGCACCGCAGGCCGCCGTCAAAGAAAGAAAGGGAGTTTTTTCCAAAATTGTGGACAATCGTGATTTTTCCATCTTTTGCTCTTGTAACACTCCCAAGCACCTTTTCAGAGAATACATTTCGGAAATAGCATTCTTGCTGGGTTTTGGCGCATTCTGATCTCGGTATGTCTGTTATTTCCACATTTCTGTCTCTCTGATGCTGATCATTTAGTGCATTTGATTCTTTTTTTTTTTGATTCACTTAATATTTATTTCAGTTTTGAAAATGAATCAGTCATAAACTAAGCATAACTCAGTCACACCAAGCATAAACTCATGGAATGTCAAGGTTAGGAGGGATGTATAAGATTACCTAACCCAAAGCCTCAATTTTAAAGAAGGGAAAATAGAAATCCAAAGCAGATAAATGAAATCAAGGAAACTGGTGAAAGTTATTCTGAGGTCAAACAGAATTCATTTCTGTATCACATTAAAATACTACAAGGCAGCAGGTTTTGGTGGAAAATGGACTGAATTTGGAGGCAAAACACCTACATGCAAATCTCTTTTCTGTCCCTGACTACCTGTGTTGTCTTAGGCAAGTCACTTCACTTTTTTTAAAAAAAGATTTTATTTATTTTGAGTTTTACAATTTTTCCCCTAATCTTATTCCCCCCCCCAATAGAAGGCAATTTAGCGCACTTCATTCTTTTTTGTTTTGTTTTTGTTTTTCAGTTTTTGCAAGGCAAATGGGGTTAAGTGGCTTGCCCAAGGACACACAGATAGGTAATTATTAAGTGTCTGAGGTCAGATTTGAACTCAGGTACTCCTAACTCCAAGGCCGATGCTCTATCCACTACGCCACCTAGCCACCCCAGTGTACTTCATTCTTGACCAAGAATCTAAGGGTTTTTTTTAAAGGGTTTAGTATTTTATTTTTTTCTACTATTACATGTAAAACATTTTAAACATCCATTTTTAAAACTTTGAGTTCCAAATTCTTTCCCTTCCCTGCCCCTCCCACCCCATGGAGAAGGCAAGCTATTCTATACAGGTTGTACATGCAGAGTCATGCAAAATGTTTCTGTAATAGTCACTTTGTGAAAGAAAATATCCAGGCCTATATTTTTAGAAAAAAACGTTTTGATCACTAAATTTCAACATAACTAGTATATTTTGCAATCTTATGTATTTTAAACTTTTTTTTAGGGTTTTTTTGCAAGGCAACGGGGTTAAATGGCTTGCCCAAGGCCACACAGCTAGGTAATTATTAAATGTCTGAGGTCCCATGTGAACGCAGGTCCTCCTGACTCCAAGGCCAGTACTCTATTTTAAAATTCCAGATTGTTTAAGGGGTCCAAGACATATTCCCCAAAAGCCTCAGAACTGGTGCAAGGATTGAGGGAACTCCTCCTAGCAATACAATTTTGCAGCTGTTATTACTGTAGCCAACCTGGGGGGGGGGGGGCTGAAATGTCACATGACTGCCTCAGAGGACGTCAGAGGTGGACTTGAGCCCAGGTGGTTTCAACTTTGAGGCTGAAGGCTACTGGGCCTCACCAACTCCTCAGAGAATGGTAGAGACATCTCTAGGCAGCTAATAAACAAATGGACAATTTTTTTTTAACAGATAATGTACCAGACAAGCAAAATTAAGTGACTTGCCCAGGGTCACAGAGGCCATATTTAAAATCTTGAAGCTGCCTTCCTGACTCCAGGCTGGACTCTCTGTCTACTGGACACCTAGCTGCCTCCCTCCCTCCCCCTTTGTTTTAATCTATAAGAATTTATTAAAAACCTGCTAACTATACTGGATGTCCCAGAAGTCTTAATAGTTTTAATTTTCGTGTGCCTTAAAATATCTGTTACTGTGTTGGGTCTTGTGTATACAACAGCAAAAATGAAATGACCATTGCTCTTAAAGTTTAATTCTAGCATAGGATATCCCATGTACACAAACATTAACTTGTTTCCAAAGAAATACAGTAGGATTGGGCAGCTAGGTGGCACAGTGGATAGAGCACCAGCCCTGGAGTCAGGAGGACCTGAGTTCAAATGCAACCTCAGACACTTAATAGTTACCTAGCTGTGTGGTTTTAGGCAAGTCACTTAACCCCGTTGCCCTGCAAAAAAACAGAAAAAGAAATACAATAGCATTTTGGAGGATAGGAAGTGTACCTTATCTTTGTATTTCCCTCAGGTGCCTTTTACCAGAAGGATATTTAATAAAGATTGAATGGAGAGCCCTTTCAGGGTTGAGGGATACTAATGACTTTCTGAATATACTGTTCCTATTTTTATTATTGGACTTGGGAGGACAGGGGGAATGATAAAGTATGGCATTCAGTCAACAAGCTCCTTGGGTTATGATGAATTTGACGTGGCTCATCAAAAAATAAGTGAGAATTGTTGCTGTTTGGATCAAATACTACAACTAATGGTTTGTTTGTTTTTTCATCCTTGATATAAGCTGCTTATCTTTCTAATCTCCCTATGCACAAACTAACTTCTAAGCCATATTTATTTGAGCCCCCAAGGATCTCACCCTCACAATACCTTTTTTTCCTTTTTTTTATCTTTTCAACAGATTCCATTATATAGATGAGGAAATTGAGTCTGAGAGAAGCTTAGTGACTTACCTTTGAAAGTGCCTGAGGTTGAATTTGAGGTCCAATGTTCCATTCCCATACCACGTGGTTGCTTCTGTAGATCACTTAATTGTGGAGCTAGATGGTTCCTCTAGGTCATTGCCAGTGTACATTTGTTACTACTGTTCTACGTTGTTAACCTAGGTCATTAACTTAAATTATTAACCTAGATAATAATTAGTCATCTAGGTTACTAAAACTGAAGGTCCAAAATGGTGATCCATTGGGTCAGAGATCTAGAACTAGAAGGGGCCATATAATCTAATTGCCCTCATTTTACTACTGAGGAAACTGAGTCCCAAGGGAGATGACGTGAGTTTTCTGTGGTCACTTAGGTCAAAAGCAAGGGAGGTGGGATTTGAACTCAGATCAATGTTCTTTTCACTGTACTATGGCTAAATACAAAATCCATTTGTTTGATTTTTTTATTTCATATTTAAATATCTTCATCTGATATTCTGGAAATTAACTTCAGATAAAAGAATGAAGGTCAATATCATGTTTCTAGTCTTCAGCAGTGGAGAGGTCATCTCACTGACCTAAGCAGCCCTCATATGCACTTTGACTCTCCAGTTCCCTGCCAAGCCTCCCCTCCATTAGGCTCATCCCCATGGCCATCTCGGTCCCATTCCCATTCCTGATATATTCAGCTGCTGCACTCCCTCCTCCAGAAGGGCTTGGCATCCAATGTTGTCACCTTCTAGGCTTTCTCCAATGCCAAGGCTCTTGGAGCCACAGCTGGCTACTTTGCCAGGCCCACCCTAACTGCGCCCAATACTTGTTGAAGAGAGATCTAAACAGATGCCCAAAGAAAAATTCTAGCACAGTAAAGAAATGAAGCTTCATAGAAAATACAAAAGGCTAAAATAAATTAGATAATAAATGTACTGAAGGAATTAAAGGAAGATGAATTCATCAAAAAACCATGGGAAACAGGAAAAGAAAAATGAAGGGGAAAACATCAGCAGAATAAAGTAAGTAGAGTGAAGAGCCATAGATGATGAGAATAAAAAAAACTAACTCAGAATATAAGGGGGGGAATGAAGATTCTAAATTTGAGATCCTAATTAGAGGAATCTTTCTAGAGTAGCAAACTTAGGCAACACTTCACAAATAGAATTCAAAGGATCCTAACTTGAAGAAATTTTACTTGTAATATTCCTAATCCCCACCTAAAACAAGAAAAATTCCATAATTAGAGGTAAGGAAAGAATACTCCAGTTATCAAGAATATATAAATAAATTGCCTTTAAAAAATTTCAATTAAAATTAAAATTTCAATTAAAATATCATTTGAGTTTTCCATGACAAACATGGAAAAAGTGACAAAGATTGAAAAAATGTACAGAAGTCTTTATAACATAGTAGACCCTAAATTATATATTATGCTAATATAACCATATTGTTTAAAGGTAAAACAAATCTCTTTCCAAGACTAACAAGATTGTGGGTAATTAAGCAAAAAATGCAATTAGTGAAATCTAGTGGTAGTAGAATAATTCTATACTGAAAGAACCTTATGTATTTTTAAAAGAAAATTTATTAATGCTTTTATATTGCCTGATTTTCCCCATGTGTTTTTTTTCCTCTTTTACCCTCAGGAAACTCCTATAACAGATTAAAAAAAAATAAAGTTAGGAAGAGAAGGAAAAAATGAACAAAACCAATCACTAAATTTAAAAATAATATATTCAGTGTTCCACATCTGTGAAACCCCCTCTCCTCCAGCAATGGAACATGGAAAGTTGATTTCTTATATCTTTTCTTTGGGGCCTAGTTTGTTCTTTGTAATTTTTCAACATCATTTTAAATTATTCTGCAATTCTTAGAATCCCAAGTTCATAGCAATATTGTTTACAAAATAAATAATTCTTAAGCTTCATTAATTATAGTAGAAACAAAATTAGTAGATGTTAAATTGTGTATTATAGTGAACATAAAATGGAAAAGAAAACTATATATTTGCTAACAAAATATATTTAAACAGATAAGTAGTAATAGAAGAGAAAAAGGGAAAACAGCTGATAATACATAAAATAAAATTCCCAGTTATTATTTTTCAAAATGGGGAGAAAAAAATCCTCAAGAAAGCTTAAAGAGAAATTTCTTTCATTAGTTAATAGTAAAATGTTGTAAAAAATTAGTGTATTTAATTTCCTCCAGAAAACATTAATAATAAAAAGTTTCTTGATTTCCTATGCCTGCAACCCTTGAGACAGTAAAGGTGAATTCTCTTTGTCATTGGAAGTTTTTCCATCTGTATATTCTTTTATTTATCAGAGATCATCAAACTATAGGTGTTTGGTTTTGTAAGGCCTGCCTGCAATAAGAATGGTTTTTACATTTTAAGATAGAGTTTTACAGTATTTAAAAAATGCAAACATCATACTTTGCTAATGGGTGAGTCTTGCACTGGCTGACAAACTCTAGCTTGCCGATCCTTGATTTGAGCAACTTCTCCAATTTTTTACTTCTTATTTTAATAAAGAGGTGGATGTACTTGGTGTGCTCACTTCAGTAACATATATACTAAAATTGGAGCAGTGCAGAAACAATCAGTGTGGCCCTTGCTCAAATGCTTGAAGATTTTGATATATGTAAATCTGGTAAGAATAAGTTGAATAATACCCTACTTTAAACTTGCTTTTATTCTGAACCTCTAGGAAAGTTCTGTCTAGGAAGAGAGAATGTTATATACCTAGATTATCAGTGCTTGGATTGCTCTATCATCCATCTTGGAAACAGTTGAGGAAGGAGAGAGACAGAGAGACAGAGAGAGAGGAGGGAGAGAGACACACACACGGAGAAAGAGAAAGGGAGAGAGACACAGAGACAGAGACAGAGACAGAGAGGGAGGGAGGAGGAAGACAGACAGACACAGGGAGAGAGAATGATTTCATGGAGACAGGGTCCCCTAATAGCAGTCTATGGAGTTGAAGGAGCTGGAAGTTCCAGGACCAGTTGAGTAGGGGTCTCCTGACCACCATTTAAAAGTTTGTACTTCCCCTCTTGAATTCTGCTTTCATGGAATTTAGTAGAGGGATATAGTATAAGCTATAATACATTATTATAAATTCATTAGAGAATTCATGTACATTAGGTTTGAGGATGAAAAGAAGGTGACAGTAGAGGGGAATTTTGGTTTCACGAAGGGAGCAGCATTTAAGTTTGACCTCAAAAATAAGTAAGAATTCAGCAAAGGGGGAAAGAGCTTATTTCAGGACTGAGTGAGACCATGGAGGCAGGACATGAAAACAAATTCTGTAGAGTAGTTTAGTTTGGATAGACTATAGGAGTGCTTAAATTTTTTTGTGCTGTGGACCCCTTCTTAGAAGAATGTTTGTAAATGCTTATTGAAATACAGTTGGGGAAAAAACCTTTTAAAATAGGTCTCAAGTTAAGACTCCTGGGCTGCACCATGAGGATCATGGTAAGGGATAATATGAAGTAAGGCTTGAAGAGGAGTAATGTGACCAACCAGGTACATAAAGATGATTGATATGGCAACAGTATGAAAGGTAGATTTGAAGGTTAGGGGGATGTGAATTGATTTCTACACAAAGGGTGACACACATTTGAAAGGAGAAAATACCAGTCTAATTTTGATAAGTATGGGAACTTGAGAGGGCAATCTCTAATAGAAATTTCATATGTAGAATTGTAGAATCTAGGATTCTCTCTCTCTCCCCCCCTCCCCCTCTCTCTCCCTCTCCCCACCCCCCACCGTGTTTCTCTTTCTCTCTAGGATAGTCATCTTTTGTGTCAATCATCAAAAGACAGAAAACAAAAGGAATTTTCACCAATGTGTTGTCTTCAAAGTAAAAATGAATTAATACAGGAGTACTGAATGCCTAGCAATGGGCAGGCCTCCGGCTTTCAGAGTGAGGCTGACAATTCTGGGGTGAGGCTCCCCTTCAGAGTTCTTGGAGTTCAGGAGACTCTTCTCCAAAAATCTTTATTTAACTCTCATTTGGGTATGTCTCCTGTTACACACCTTATCCACCCCCATCCACCATTAACAAATTAAATCACAATTTTACTACAATTACATAATTACAATTTAATAACAGATCACAAAGATTTCTTTTTTCTGAAGATATAGCCAGCACAGAAACTATTTCCCCTCTCAACTCAAGGAGCCTCTTCTCCCTCCCTTGTACCACTTGGGTTCCTAGGGAGAATGGACTCAAACTTAATACTGTTTCTGCTTAGCATCTGCCCCATCAGGTAATCTTATAAATAAATTATATTTAATATAATAATGAGTGGGTTACTTGGGACTTCATTTCCTCACTGTCAAGCTTCTAGAAAAGCTCCACTTAGACTTTGCTCTTGGATTCTGAGTGGGAGGAAATTAAAATTATCCTTATTCTGTATCTTTTAATAATTAACCCTTCTCCATGTTACTGTCCCATTTCAAGTCATACTTCTCCATTCTTGATTGCAGTTTTCCTTTCGAGTTAACTAAAAATATGGTTGAAAAAAAGGGTTATGATTTGTGCTGTCAGTCCTTGGGACATCTGCTTGTCCTTTAGTCCCAACCAGCTTAACCTGGTGCTTATCCCCCCCAAAAGGCATGCTGTCTGGCCTTTCCTCTTCTTGCACATTTGGGGAGGGGGCTTGGATCTCCTAGCTAAAATTATGAGGCAGATGAGCATTGTTTAACTGTCAGTGAGAGGCATGAGTAGCTACACCTGAATGCCAATCCATCTTTTCCCAGTGGAATATTCTCCAGCTACCCAGACTCCTTCTTTTCTTGTGTGTCAATAAGATCACTTCCTTCTCCCTGGGGTCATTGGTCTTACTTGAGGTGGCCAGTCTGACCTACTTTGTTAACAGTTATACATACCACTATTAATTAACTGATTTGCCCAGAACCTATACCTTTATTGAATTTATTGTGATAAATGGCTTGTTTTACTGTCCTTTCAGGATAAAGCCATCTCCAGTCCTGTTTACCCAAAACCAGGAAAGAAGAGACAGAATAAAGAAAGAAGTGTCCTTGTGTCCGGGGGTCTCTCTTCTCATTGGTAGTCTAGTTCTTCCCCTCTCACAGAGTCAGCTAGGTGTGCAATGGAGTCAGTAAGACCTGGGTTCAAATTTGGCCTCAGACACTTTCTATATGTGTGACCCTGGGGAAGTCACTTAACCTTGTTTGCTCCAGTTTTCTGCTCTGTCAAATGAATGAAGGAAAGAACAATGCCAATAACATTCTAAAGTTACCTTTCTATTCAATAGTTTACTGGGGAAAGTTGCCCAGGGCAAGGGAGTCAAACTTCAATACAAAAAGGACCTCATATTGACAGTATCTGTGTTCTATTTGCATTTTTTAAATATTTACAAGTTCCATTTTTAATCAGATACATCTTTGGACCTGGAACTCATAAAATAGAGTGTTAAATGACTTACCCAAGGAGCCACAACCAGTATGTATCAGAGATGAGACTTGAACAAGGAAGGACGCCCTCCCTCCTCTCTACCTCCAATGTTTCTATACAGAATATATGCAAAATAAATACAAGATAACATTATTTTAGCAATGTCGCTCCATTGGTTATCATTTAGATATTATTTAAGTGGATATTATTTTGGGTTGTTCCTATTCTTTTCTGTCTAGTCCATTGTCTCAATAATAAGCTTAAAGCTGGGAGAGAGCCTGAAGCTTGATTCTTCAATTTCATTTTTAATCCATTGCTGATTTTATTGAGAAATAACTATCATAGATTAGAGCTGTTGTCAGCTCATGTCCTAAACTCCTGAATCAGGATTCCAGTTAAAATTGAGGCTACTAAGTGTAATAGAAAATATTGATCTCTGCCAGCACTGTTTACACTTAGCCCTTGATTACAGTATTACTGTTTTCTCCTCCAGTATTGACTTCTTGCCTAACTTTTAAAATCTGTTGCACCTATTATTCCAGAAGAGTATTATACATTAGACTTGAAATCAGAATATTTCCTACTCATAGTAGCATAGACAATTCATAAGAAAATCTTAATTTGTTACCTAAATCTTTTGCTCCAGCAATTAATTAGATGCTTCTGAATTCAGTTACTTCAAATTGATTCTCTTCAGAGTAATTCTGCAAAAACTAGTAATATCCTATTTTATGCATTTGAAAATTGAGACCCACATGGAACACTGTTGTTCTATTAGAAACCAGGAGGGATGGGAATTCAGGGAAGCCTGGAGGGATTTGCATGATGCTAAGTGAGATGAGCAGAACCCGAAGAACACTGTACACCCAAACAGCAACATGGGGGCGAGGATCAACCTTGATGGACTCAACTCATTCCATCAGTACCACAATCAGGGACAATTTGGGGCTGTCTGCAGTGGAGAATATTATCTGTATCCAGAGGAAGAACTGTGGAGTTTGAACAAAGACCAAGGACTATTTCCTTTAATTTAGCGGAGGTGGGGACTGATCTTATTGTCTGATCTTGCTATTTCTTGTGCTTTATGTTTCTTCCTTGGGGATGTGATTTCTCTCTCATCACACTCAATTTGGATGGGTGTATACCGTGGAGACTGGCAGATTGCCTTCTGTGGGGGGTGGGGAAGGGAAGTAAGATTAGGGGAAAAATTGTAAAACTCAAAATAAATACAATTTTTAAAAAAAAAAGAAAATTGAGACCCAGACATATTTGATTTCCCCACAGCAAAAGTGTATTGGTATTAGGATTTAAATCCAAGCCTTGCTGACTTTGGGTCCAGTATTTTAGGTGCTATACCACCTTTCTCTTTTTTTTTAAATCCTTCATCCATCCTGGTTTCCCTGAAACCCTAAAGAGGACAGCATTTTGCCTTTCTCTGAAAGTAGTATCTAATCTTCCTTAGTTTTCCTAAGTTTTTTTTAAAGACAGTAACAAGTTCCCTTTAATTTAGAAAAAAAAACATTGTCTGATCTTGTTATCACTAAGACTTTTTGTTTCTTCCTTAAGAATATGATTTCTCTCTCATCATATTCAATTTGGATCAATGTACAAACATGGAAACAAAGTAAAGACTGACAGATTGCTGGGGGGTGAGGGAGGGAAGTAAGAGTGGGGGAAAATTGTAAAACTCAAATAAAATCTTTAATAAAAAAGAAAAAATAAAGATAGTAACCATACAAAAGCATAATTGTCATGTACATACAGAAGGAAAATTTTTTGAAGTTGGGAGACATCCTAATAACTTGAGAGTCTTTAATGTGTGCTCCTCAAGACCCTGTCTCAGCTCTGCCTCTTAAGAAGCCTACTCCTAGCTTCACTGTCTTTGGGGGTGGGACTAGATTCTTTAGCTTTTAACTGAAATAGATTAAGGTTGGCAGCTGTGCCAGGATTCTTAATCATTTTGGGGTTGTAATTGTTTAGTTTTATCAGTTGTGTCTGCCTCTTCATGGACCCCCATTGGGATTTTCTTGGCAAAGATACTAGACTGGTTTGCCATTTCCTTCTCCAGCTGATTAGACAGATGAGGAAACTGAGGCCCACAGGATGAAGTGACTTGCCCAAATCACACAGCTAACAAGTGTCAGGCCAGATTGGGAATTTGGGTTTTTTGCATCTAGATCTATCTCACAGCATGCCTCCCCGGAAGTCTGGTGCTGCCCATGAACGAACCCCTTCTTAGAATATTTTCAAATGTATATGTCTTTATTCTAGTCCCTAGTTTTGTCCACAACTGGTCTTCCTTTTGCAGATAAGCAGAACTGGATCCTTTGGTTTGGAGGTAGGTAAAAGTAGAGGACGTTAAGGCTTTGATTGTGTATTATAATTCAGATTTCTCCATGGAAACATATTACCTATATATTTTCTCTGGACAAATTTCTGAAAAATACAATTGTAATCCTAAAACAAATTTTTAAAGAGCTGGAAGCTTTTTATAGCATATTTTAATGTCACGGGAAAGAAAAGGAGTTCAACACAGACTACTATTAAGAAGTCATGTTTGTGGTAGGTAGGTGATACATTAATTACCACTGAGATGCTTCCTTATAATTTCAACCATCAGACTTAATTACCCCAGTGAGGGGGCAGCAAGTTAGCTCTCAGATGCTCTCTTGTTTGCTTTGTGTAGCTTATCTTCATTTTAGAAGCTGAATTTCGCTTTCAAACAAACAGCTGAAGCAAAGGGGGTGGTTGCAAGTGCCAACAGCTGTTGAATGTTCAAGCTAGGCTAGATGTTATGTTCAATGGAAGCTTGTGTCCTCTTAAGGAATCTGCTTTAATTATTTGAGCTGTCAAGAAGAATTCTATTTTGAGGAGGCTGGGTAGCATTTAGACTTGGAAAATTTTTACTGGCTAAGCTTCTGAAGATACAGTGATTGTGAAGTGGATTTGATTAAATCCTGATTAAAACATTGCTTTTTTCCTTCCTCCCTCTTTCTCTTTCTTTCCTTTCTTTTTTTTCTTTCCCTTCCTTCCCTTCCCTTTCTCCTTTCTTTTTTCCTTCTTCTCTTTTTCCCCACCCTTTTTTCGTCTTCTCTTTTCCCCTTCCTTTCTCCCTCCTTTCCTTCTTTTCTTTTCTCCTCTGTCCCTCCCTCCCTCCATCATTCTCTTCTCTCCTCCCTCTCTTCCTCCTCTTTTCTCCTTTCCTTCTTTTCTTCCTATTTCCCTTCTTCTCTTCTTCCACTCTCTCTTTCCTTCTCCTTTTTTTCTTTTCTTTCTTCCTCTGTTCCTCCCTCACTCAATCATTTCTCCTCTCTCTTCTTTCTTCCTTGTTTCCCTTTCTCCCTTCTTCCTCCCAACCTTTCTCTTTCCATTCTTCCCTCCCTCCCTCTCCTGTTCCTTATTTTCTTCTCTCCCTTCCTCTCTTCTTTCCTTTCACAAAGCAAATTCAAATTGAGAGTAGTCTTTATGCAGTGAAGATTAGAAATAAGAAACAGTGAACTGAATGGTAGGCAAGGGGCATCTAGGTGACACAGTGGATAGAGCACCAGCCCTGGAGTCAGGAGTACCTGAGTTCAAATCCAATCTCAGACACTTAATAATTACCTAGCTGTGTGGTCTTGGGCAAGTCACTTAACCCTGTTGCCTTGTAAAAAACAAACAAAAAAACAAGAGTGGTAGGCAAATGGATATATCCATACAGAGATAATGATGTTTGTCCTTCATTCTTGAAGAAGACCATGACATCAGGGAGGTGTGCCCAGTCAACAGCCTCACTTTGTTCTCCAGAGCCATCTGGGTCAAGGGGTCAGATATGAACCGGGACAACCTGAACATGGGGCAATCAGGGTCGAGTGACTTGCCCAAGGTGACACAGCTAGAAAGAGTCAAGTGTCCGAGGCCAGATTTAAACTCCCATCCTACTGACTCCAAGGCCAATGATAGCTTCCCAATCCATAGTTAATGGTGGGCCAAACAGCTTTATTAGTTTTCTTTATTAACTGGACGCATTGTAGTATTTCTAGCTTTAATCTTTTAAGATTTTGTCTTTCATTCTGAAGATATTAATTTGGTCCATTCATTCCACAATCAGCTATTAAGTATTTACTATATGTAAAGCATAGCAAGGGGAAGGAGAAGACCCTCATATGTAGTGGGAAACATCGCAAATACACCAAGAGACAGCATGTGCAAATTATAGGAGTGGATGGACAAAGAATTCTGTGAGAAAAGAGAGGAAAGAAGAAAGAAGGAAGCCAAGTTGGACAAGAGGAAGAAGGAAACATAAAAGGAAATCACTAAAATATCTGAATTCTCCAGACTCTGATTGCATTTGTTTCTTGACCACACTCAATTGATAGTGCTTAACTCCATACTAATTACTTTATCAATTAGATTGTGAGCTCCTGGAGTCAAAAATGATCCTTCATTAATGAGACCTCTCATGAAATGGGAGTAATCTGTAAAAATATGTAATGTGAAAACAAAATATATGAATAAAACTTTCTTAAAAGCTAACAATGAAAAATAATTAATATAATGTAAAAATGAAATCATCTATAAACAAAAATACATAAATGTGCTGAAGCCTACCTAGAGTCCACCAGAAGCTGTGTGATACTGTGGAAAATGTACCAGGGTTGGGGACAATCCTGGTTCTTCCACTTACTACCTTGTGCACCTCTCTGAGCCTTAATTTCCTCATTTGAAAAGTGGAGTGGGTTGGAGTAGGTGAGGTCTCTTACAGTTGTCAATCCATAATCCTATGACCATGCATTTTCCTATAATCCTTTCAGTCCCCCACAACTTGAATTCTAAAGAGATCAGTCTATTGCAGTATTCACCATCATATAACATCATTTGGAGAACATTTATGTGTTTTTTTAAAGTTGAATTTTCATGATGGAAAAGAGTTTGGAACTGTTAAAAGCAATGTATATATATTTCTTAATTTTTAATTTTTTTAAGCAATGTATATTTGAAAATTTTCTCTTCCTACTACTTAATTCTGAATCCAATTGTATTTCATAGATAGGACAATAGGCATTTTTTGTCCATTTAGTTTTTCCTGTGTGTGCATTGTAGCAGGTTAGGTTCACTGAGAGGAGAATGCTACTTTTTTCTTGAGAGTTGTAGAGGAACCCCAAGTGTTTAGGGTTTCTAGCTTGATTGCTCAGAAGACCCTATCAGAAGGTTTCTCACTATTAGTCAACCAGGTGATATCAGTTTATTT
This sequence comes from Macrotis lagotis, assembly GCF_037893015.1. Classification (NCBI taxonomy): domain Eukaryota; kingdom Metazoa; phylum Chordata; class Mammalia; order Peramelemorphia; family Peramelidae; genus Macrotis; species Macrotis lagotis. The sequence goes on along the minus strand of NC_133660.1, from coordinate 55,672,669 downwards.
TTTAAAGGAAAATGTTAGAAGATATTTACTGAGAATATTAAGTCACTTTCTCAGGGTCTAGTCACATCTCTAACTTTGATGACAACTCCGCACTTCCTAGTTGATAACTGCTAATGGTTTTATATAGTAATTCTGATATGTCTGTATAGTATAGTGTTCTAATAAAAATCATTACCATCATAGCATTTATATAGTGCTTTAAGGTATGCAGTTTGCTTTACAAATATCATTTCATTTGTTCCTTGGAAGGTGTGCTGTTATACTCATTTGCAGATGGGGAAACCAAGGCAGCCAGAGTGACTTGCCTTATAGTGGAAAGAGAACTGGCTGGTGTCAAAGGGTCATTGTGACTTTGGTGTGGTGCCCCCAATTTGGTCCTCAAATGATAGAGTTGATTTCACAGTCTGTGAGGTACCTTCCAGGTCTAGGTCCATGAGCCCCCTCCTCAAACATTTCCTTTCTCTGGTCTAGCCTCATCCTGAAACTGCTGAATTAGGAGATAAAGTGGATAGTGCTGTTGTGGCTAGTCTCTGGGAATGACAGAGAAAAGGGAATGATTCTTTCCCTTGTCTCATTTGTGCTTCCTCATTGCTAGTCCTAGCAGTACCTGCTTACCTTGGGATTGCCTCCTATCTATCTAGTCTGCTTCTTACTTGAATACTTGTTGTTGGAACAAATGCTCTATGATGCCAGCCATGTGATCAAAATGTAGAATATATCATATGGTGGAAGAAGGCAAGGGTAGACCCCAGGTAGAAGAAGGTAGACCCTAGCCCGAACCCAAAATATTTTGGGAGAGATCCAAATGAAATGAGAAAAGATAAGCCAGGAATGAGAAACAAGGACTTGTTTGAGGAAAGGGAGCTTTTCCTCCAACCCCCCCAACTCCCCATCTTCCCTTTTCTTGAGGATTCAGGTGAAGCTCATATGGAAGCTGGGAAGAAGTACCTTTTGTGGATTTGCTTTTCTCTGTAGTATAAATAATCAAATATAATCTAAAGGATTTGTGATGGAAAATACCATCCATATCCAGAGAAGGAACTGTTTCCCTCTCATGTTTTCCCCCTTTTGTTCTGATTCTTCTTTCACAATATGAGTAATATGAAAATGTGTTTAACCTATAACAGATTACTCTCTGTGTTTTAGCATGTTTACAGAATAATCATTTTCTGTATGAGGAATTAGGATTAAGGGAAAAGAAAGAAAACTATGAGATAGGAAAGAAAAACATAAGAAATTAAAAAAAAATGAACACAGTGTTTCATTCAGATTCTGTAGAGGTTTTGTTTTGTTTTTCTTCCTCTGGATGGGGATTGCCTAATACGGTTCTCTTAGCTCTCTGAACGTCTGAGAGATGCTGCTTCCATCAAAGTTGATTATCTCACAATCTTGTTGGTAATGTGTATATGTTCTCTTGTTTCTTCTCCCTTCCTCAGCATCAGTTCCTCTAATTCATTCCATGCTTCTCTAGAGTCCAGTCATTCATGGTTTCTTATAGAACAATAGTATTCTATAACATTCCTATGAATGAACCATAACGTGTTCAGCCATTCCCTAATTGATGGGTACTCCCTCAATTTCCAATTCTTTTGCCACTACAAAAGGAAAGAGCTACAATAAATATTTTTGTACATGGGGGTCTTTCCCTTTTTTGTGATTTCTTTGGGATACAGTCCTAGTCTTATCTAGGATTATGCACAGTTTTATTCTGTTGCCCTCCAGAAGGGTTGGACCAGTTGACAACTCTACCAACAATGCAGCAGTGTTCCAGAGAAACAGTTACTCATGACAATACCCTTCCCCTGGGAAGGACCAAACATAATGGTATAATTACAGGCACCTGCATATTTCTTTGACCCTGGTCCACTCCTCCTGAGGAGCCCTGGGCTTCAGTGATCGGCTACACATCCCAGCACTTGCCTCTCTCAGTTTACCCTCTTGGATGGGTAGGATTGTTTGCCTCTGTGGCCTCGAGGTTCATCTTTTAGACCCAGACAACATAAATTGCATTATCTAGTAAATAATAGGCTGCCATCTAATTAACAGCCCTGAGTTTCCCAGTGTGGTTCATCATCATTAAAATCAGCTCTCAATTCTTCTCCTGGAAGGGCTCAGAAAAGTGGTTATTCAAATGCATGTGATTCCCAGCAGGCACAGGCACCATGTCACCCATGGAGAGGTGCAGTTGGAGTTGTGGGTAATATAAGCAAAAGTTTGGATGAATTAATGAATCACTGAAGAGGAGCATTTCTACCTGCCTTGGTGGGTGGCACCTAGACTCTGACAACCCTGGGTGATCGGCCAAGCCAGTCACCAAGCTATGAGTCAGAAAATACTTGGTTTTGACTTCTGCCTGTGCTTTATGCTAACTGTAAAACCATGGAGAAGTCAATTGACCCCTCTCTGCTCTTCACTTTCATTATCTGCAAAATGGAGATAATAGCAGCCCTTCCCTTCCAGAGTTGTTGCAAGATGTCTAAAACCTTAAAGTACGATGTAACAGAAATGTTCTGCATGACTGTTCTGTGCCTTTTCAAGGACTGGGGAGGAAGAGAATATGGAATTTAACTTTTTTAAAAAAATGTTAAAAATTTTTGTTTACATGTAATTGAGAAAAATTAAATGTAAAATTTTAGAAATACTGTATAAATGATAGATTCTCAAATGAGATGTGTATAAAGCACTTTGCCAAACTTAAAAAGCTGTGTCAGGATCAATTAATTATTACTGCTTTAATTGCTTCACCCCCTGGGAAGTCTTACATTTCAGGGAGGTCCCACTCCAATTTCACACATTTCATGTCCATTCTCTGGGGTGACCACCCATTTTTTAAAAATCCCAAGATGAAAGCACTCCCGAATCTATTCAAGACAAAAATCTGTGGAGACTGACCTGTTAAACTGGAAATTTAGCTCCTGTTCTGGAAATACCAAACATTTCCTGCTCACAAAACCACTATGAAAATTAGCCTTGCCCCTTTCTGGCCATTTGTTGACCTGCAGGCATCATTCTAGACTTTCTGGGGAGCATTCCACACAGAGAGGTTCCTCCATCATCACTTTACCCTCTATGGGGCATCAGAGAGAACTATCACAAGGTATAAAGCATTCCTTTCTGGTGCTCTTCCTTGCATTTCCTCCTTTTTTATTTTTCTGTTTCTTTAATGCTTGTTGCCCCAAGCCATTTTAAGAAATTTTAGGATCTAATGAGATCACTGCTATACAATTGTGCACTCACTAAAAAATAGTGGTAATAATTGAGTTGTCACCCCCCAGGAAAAGGGTAGTTCCCAGCACCATGGGTTGTTGTCAGGAGGTCACCTCCTGCTGAGATGGGTTTCAGATGGAGGGTCTTTGCCACACTGTAATTAAAATCCGAAAACAAATCTTTGTCTTTAGGCATTGACTTTATTTTAATTCCTTGTGCCTATATGTTACTATAATAATAACTAGTATTTACCTAGAACTTTAAAGAATGCAGAGTACTTCACAGACATTATAGTTGGTGTCCTTTAAAGGAGAAATGTCAGGGTAATAAGAAGTGATGGACAGCTAGGTGGTGCAGTGGATAAAGCACTGGCCCTGGAGTCAGGAGTACCTGGGTTCAAATCCGGTCTCAGACACTTAATAATTACCTTAGCTGTGTGGCCTTGGGCAAGCCACTTAACCCCATTTGCCTTGCAAAAACCTAAAAAAATATATATATAAGGCAACTTTTAAACATTGAAGATAGCTTTGGTCTATGTTTCAACTCCACAGTTCCTTCTCTGAATGTGGATGGTGTTTTCCATCACAAGTCATTTAGAATTGTCTTTGATTATTGTGCTGCTGAGGAAGATATTTATTCTAGGAGTAACTTTCTCTGTGACAGAAACAGGATAATACTGAATAACTAGGATGAAATTAAGATACACTAATAATTCCTGGTACCTGATGAGCTTCCAGAGATAAAGTCTGGGGAGGAAATGATAGGATGAGTTATATTAGTGTTTGGAGTGAAGAGATCTCAGTGAGTAGCTCGGCCCTTGCTGAGCTTCCTGACTTCAGGAGGGTTTGGTTTTTTTTAGGTTTTTGCAAGGCAAATGGGGTTAAGTGGCTTGCCCCAGGCCACACAGCTAGGTAATTATTAAGTGTCTGAGGCTAGATTTGAACTCAGATACTCCTGACTCCAGGGTGCTCTATCTACTGTGCCACCTAGCCACCCCCTTCAGGAGAGTTATTCCAGGAGATGGAATTCAGATGACCTTTCGGCCAGCAACCCTAAGCAAATCTAGGAAAATTAGTCTTTCTGAAATTTATGCAAGGAGAGTTTTGTGTCTTCTCCCCACCTGCCCCTGGGTCATTTCTTGGACCCACATCTTTTAAGATTTAAGTGTCTCCTAATAAATATTTAGGACAGCTAAGGGCCTGGGGCCTGTTTCCTCCCTTTCTAGGGCTGCTGGTACTGGGAGCGCCTAGCTGATCCTCATCAACACTCATGGATGGAATTTTCATTTTCTGCATCCATTTTATTGTGCTCTAAGGAATGGGGTTTGTTATGTCTAAAGTGAGATGTAAAGACTGTGAGTGAGGCTCTCACACATTCCTATAAATGCATGAATTGTGTTGCTTTGACTCAGAGACCCCAGATGGGCCTTACCTGGCAACACTCCTGGAGGGCTGTGCCATGGGCTTCTCCAGTCCATTTTACAGGTAAACAACTGAGGCCATCAGGGTTAAGTGAATATTCCAGGGTCACATAGCTTGGGGCTGGATATGAACTCAGGCCTTACTGGCTCCAGGTATGGCTTCATATATATGCGTGTGTACACACACACACACACCTCATCACCTGGTGGCTGCCCTTTATACTCAGTCCCCATAAGGACCAAACACAATGGTATAATGACAGGCACCTGCATTTTTCTTTGACCCTGGTCCACTCCTCCTGAGGAGCCCTGGGCTTCAATGATCAGCTGCACATCCCAGCACTTGCCTCTCTCAGTTTACCCTCTTGGATGGGTAGGATTGTTTTCCTCTGTGGCCTGGAGGCTCATCTTTCAGACCCAGACAACATAAATTGCATTATCTAGTAAATAATAGGCTGTCATCTAATTAACAGCCCTGAGTTTCCCAGTGTGGTTCATCATCATTAAAATTCTTCCCCTGGAAGGGCTCAGAAAAGTGGTTATTCAAGTGCATGTGATTCTTAGCAGGCACAGGCACTGCGTCACCCATGGAGAGGTGCAGCTGGAGTTGTGGGTAATAATTGAAGAGGAACATTTCTATCTGCCTTGGTGGGTGGCACCTAGACTCTGACAACCCCAGGTGAGCGGCCAAGCCAGTCACCTAGAATCACCAAAAATCCAAGAATTTGGAGGTTGAAGAAAACTTGGAGATGATCTAGTCTGAGTGAGGTCTTTTACAGATCAATCTGGTTTGTTTGTTTGTTTCACAAGGCAATGGGGTTAAGTGACTTGCCCAAGGTCACACAGATAAGTAATTATTAAGTATCTGAGGCTGGATTTGAACTCAGGTCCTCCTGTCTCCAGGGCCAGTGCTCTATCCACTATGCCACCTATCTACCCTGATCAATAAAATTGTAAAGATCCTTATTCTTCTCCTGATCTCAAGAAGCTGGCGTGTTGTTGGGGAGACATGTATGGACACGGGTTCTTTGGTAGCTCCAAAGAAAGGGGAGATGTGCCTCTAAGAGAGACCTCCATCCCCAAATGTTTACATAGGCATGTTGGGCTCCAAGCTCCTGTCATCTGAGCAGCCACAGTTGGACCACAGTCACTTGACCTTGACGTACACATGTCCTTTTGGTCCTCTTGGAGTCCATGGGAGGATGAACAATGAACATGAGGTAATGTGGGGCAGCTAGTGGGGTTCATGTTGAAGGTGCTTTTGAGCCAAGCCTTGAGGGAACCCAAGAATTCTAAAAAGGTAGAGGAATGCGTGTGTGTGTGTGTGTGTGTGTGTGTGTGTGTGTGTGTGTCCCTCTGTACGATTTATGCAAAGGAGTCTGGAGTTTAGTGATGGGGAAGTGATGTGGTCAGATGTACACATTAGAGTTCTCATGTTGGCCAACTTGTGAAGGGTGGGTTGGAGAGAGTTCTAGGCTTGGATGGGACACGTCATAGTGATGGCTTCTCTATTTGAGACTGGGAGACCAGTTATAGGGTTGTTGCAAGGCCCATATCCCAAATAAATCAAAAGCAAAAAGAAAAGGACCTAGAGGTATAAAAATATTTTTAGTTCTTTTTGTGATGGCAAAAAGTTGGAAATTGAAATGTTCATCATTTGGGGAATTGCTTAAGTTGTGGTGTAAGATTGCAATGGATTTGAATGTGCTGTAAAAATGACAAGGGAATGGGCAGCTAGGTGGCGCAGTGGATAGAGCACTGGCCCTGGAGTCAGGAATACCTGAGTTCAAATCCAGCCTCAGACACTTAATAATTACCCAGCTGTGTGGCCTTGGGTAAGCCACTTAACCTCATTTGCCTTGCAAAAACCTAAAAAACAAAATGATAAGGGAAGTGGTTTCAGAATAAGGCAAGACCTAAAGGAACTGATACACAGTTAAGTGAGAAGAACCAGAAGACTGTTGTGCATAGAAACAGAGATGTTTGTAATGGTGATGCCTTTGAAGAATGAGAGAGGGAGAAAGGCAGGCCAGGGGTTAATATGTCCATTCAAAATAGGACTGTTACAGAATGAAACCTGGAATTCTAAATGTGGAGAGACCTGGCATTGGAAAGACAAGAGGCACATTATTTATAATGATAGAAAGCAGCCAGGAGGAGGAGGGATGGTGGGAAACAAAGGGAATCTGGAAGTGGAAGTGTGGAGCCTGGTTTATTGAGAGACATGTGGAGGATACTCTGTTGAATGCTAAAGACACTAAAGAAAAGTTAGTAAAGTAGTGTTGAAATTCAGGTGAAATTCTGCAGTCTGGGGAATCTATGAACCCCTTCTCAGAATCATGCTTTTTTAAAAAAATTCATAAAGGTAATGCTAAATTAGAAGGTAGTGGAAATAAAGTGAAACTTATTCTAATCTGAAACCCACCCAAGTAATCCTTGGGGGTCTATGAGCCCTAGGCTAAGAATCCTTAAGTTAATTAAGTGTAATTTCATCTAAAATTATTTAACAGCTCCTACAAGGCAGACATATCCCATTTACTTCCTCAGAGGACTGCTTCATCCTGGAATTGAGCTGGGTCCTCTTAACTCATAATTTGGAGACCTTTATATCTAACCTAAAATGCACTTACTCAAATCTGAAGTCATATGAAGTCTTAGACAAAGACAAAATGACAGATTAAAATGTCAGAGGAAGAAGCCTCTGGATCTCTGCTCATGCAACATTCCTTCAAACGAAATCTTTTTTTCTCTATCCCCTTCCTTTCATAATCTTCCCAGGAAGATCTGGCTCAAATGCCAGCTACAGGAGGCCTCCCTTTATCTTCTTCTGAGGCTGGTCAGCCTTTGCATCTCTCTTTGGTGTGTAGCTCAACATGCTCTGGGACTCAGTTTCCTCATCTGTAAAGTGATCAGCTTGGACTAAAGGGCCTCTAGTTTCCTCTCCAACTTTAAAGCTATCATCTAATGATTCCTCACAAGAAGGTACAGTCCTCAAGGGAAAGAATTACCAACTCATTTCTGTACACTTCATGGGACCTGAGTATTTAACAAATATTTATTTGTTGTTGAATCAATGAAACCCTGATTCAGTAATGGAGAAGAATGTCGTATTTTAAAAATATTTTTGCCCAGGGTTCCCTTAGGTCAGTCTTTAGCCTTCTATAGTTTAAGTAATCCCAACCCTTTCCCAATCATTCTGCATAGAGAATTTTAAGTATTTTTAATGCTTTTGTTTGGGCCTTCTGCAAGAAGGCTTTTTAATGTTTTAAAAAAAAAACTGCTTATTTTATCCTCGGAGGCCAGCAGTCCAATCCCCTCATTTTACAGATGAGGAAACTGAGGTTAACAATAGTTGAGTGACTGAGTGTCTGAGAGAGGACTTGAAATGCAGCTTTCATGATCCCAGGCACAGTGCTGTCTTTGGTCTACCACAACGCCCATCTAGCTCTTCCTAAGAAGGTGTGGATGTGAGAGAAGTACTGGATGTTTGTTGTACCACAGTGAATAAGTGGTGGAGACACTTGAAGACACTAACTCCTTAACTGGATTAGAAGAGAAAAAGGTAGTTTTTGGTGGTGTCTTTTCCTTCATTCACTCAATCCTTCAGTGGCTCTTTATGAATAGGCTCCATTGTGTCCATGTGTAGAGGTGGCCAGTGAGACCCAGTCCAGAGTTGTCCTCTTACACCTACCAGACCAGCCTGGAGACTTGGCCTTTTCCTAGGTCTCAGTTTCTTCATCTATAAACTGGGGGAATACTTCCCTGCCAAGGCTGTTGTGGGGACCTGTAAAGTGAGGTGTCTAATGGGGAGGGCCTGGAGGAAGAGGAGGGGACTTCCTGTATGAGCAGAGCAGTGCTGTAGGGGCTCTCCCTTAGAGGGGAAGAAGTCTGGGGAAACTGCTCGATGGTTCTGAAGTCCCCCTTTGAAAAATCCTTTGACTTTTCCTTTTGGGCAGCTGGATCGTACCTTAATTCCAAGGTCTTCGTTGGTGCCACACAGACACGGCCAGTGTGTTCAATAATAATAAGAGTTCAACCAGGAGAGATGTGTAACAGGTTTGATTAACAGGACACTACATCACTACATCTCTACATCTCTAACTCACATAGTTGAGTTAAGGGTATATATAAACCTAGTCCCCCTGTTATCAGCATTCCTCATCTCCAGGCACTGTGAAAGAGTAAAGGGCATGCCACAAAAGGTGTGTTATCCTGGCTTAAACAGGATGAGGATGAAAGGCAGATAAGGGCCAAAGCTCCTTCCGGAGAATCTTCAACAAGATAAGGATGAAAGGCAGAGAACAAACAGAAGGGCCAGAGCTCCTTCCTGAGTTCAGAGCACTCTGGTATGGACATTCCTGTTGTCCTGGTCTCATGATTCTCAGGATGAACTCCTTATGGCCATGTACTCTGTCTATTAACCCCTTACATCCCTTCACCCATGTCCCCCATGTCGGCTTTCTGAAGGCTCTGTATATCGTCAGCACCTAGGACAGGGCCTTAGCACACAGCAGGGGCTTAATACATGCTCCTTGACTGGTTGGTGGCCCAGCTCTGCCAGAACTCAGTATTCAGGAGTCTGGCTCTTGAGAAAAAAGTCCCCACTTCAAAATTTCTCTCTTTTCTTCCAGATACTCTGTGTGAGGCCAACTGGAAATGGGAAATGCCATCAACCACGCCTCTGCAGTGGACTGGGGTCATCTGATGGTGAGGGTTTACCTCAGGGTTTTTATTTACACATACATGCAGGCTTTGTGTTGTGTGGAGAGATATGTATGGTGTGGGGGGTATAGCGTGGTATGTATGTGTGTGCCTGCATGTGTGTTTGGTGTGTGTATGTACGTGTGTGTGTGGTGTGTGTGATGTGTATGGTGTATATGTGTATGGTGCATGTTGCATGCATGTGGTGTGTGTATCTAGGTGTGGTGGTGTATGTGTTTCACTTTGTGCAGTCTAGCTTCTTCCTAGTCTGGCCCTTCTGCCCTCCCAGACTCATCTGACTCTACTTCACACTCTCTGAAGTGTCCTAGTGCAGGGTTCCAACCCCCAGGCCTGGCTGCTGGACCTTCTCCCCACCCCTTCTTAGTCTCCAGTCTTCTTTGAAGACCCTGCTCAAAGCCCACTTATTCAGGGGTTCTTTCCCAGCTGTTAATTCATTTGCTTCTCAAAGGGCCTCCTGCCTGCTCAGTTTGCATGTTGTCTCCCCTAGAAGGTCAGCTCCCTGGCAAGGGAGCCTAGGTGGGGGGGTTACCTTTTATGTGTCCTGAATGCTTCAGGACCTGCCACATAAGAAGTGATGAATAAATGCTTTCTGAAGTGACTGCTGCTGAATGGAGGAGATAAGACCTTTAACTAAATAGTCACATACAGTAGAAGCTGAGCTACAGCAGAGGACAAAGGACAAGTCCCTAACTGATAAATGGTCAAAGGCTATGAACAGGCAGCTTTCAAATGATGAAATTAAAGCCATCTATAGTTTCATGGAAAAATGCTCTAAATCACTATTGATTAGAGAAATGCAAATTAAAACAACTCTGAGGTATCCCCTCACACCTATCAGACTGACTAATATGACAAAAAAAAAAGGAAATAAATGTTGGAGAGGATGTGGGAAGACTGGGACTGTTGGAAGATTTATGAACTGCTCCAGCCCTCGGCCCCAAGGGTAGTCAAACTGTGCCTGCCCTTTGACCCAGCAATACCACTCCTGGGTCTATATCCCAAAGAGATCATAAAAAGGGGGGAAAGGCCCACATGTACAAAACTAGTCATAGCAGCTCTGTTTGTGGAGACAAAGAATTGGACATTGAAGGGAATAGCTAAACAAGTTACGGTATATGATTGTAATGGAACACTATTGTTCTATGAGAAATAATGAGTGGGCAGTGTTCAGAAGAAAAACCTGCGTGCAGTGATGCTGAGTGAAGTGAGCAGAACTGGGAGAACACTGACAGCAACATTGTGAGATGATCAGCTATGATGGGGACAGCTGGGTGGCACTGTGTATAGACCACTGGCCCTGAAAACAAAAGGACCCGAGTTCAAATGTGACCTCAGACACTTGAAACTTACCAGCTATGTGACCTTGGGCAAGTCACTTAACCCTGATTGCCTCATATCCAGGGCCATCTCCTGATCCATATCTGATCATTGGACTCAGACGCTCTGGAGGAGAAAGTGAGACTGGTGACTTAGCACAGCATCTCCTCACTCAAATCCAATTCATGTGCTTGTTATGGCATCACCTCCCTGATGTCTTCTTCTTCAAGAATGAAGGACAAACAAGAACAAGAAGATAGACTTAGCTCTTCTTAGCAATAGAGTGATCCAAAATTGTTCTAAACGATTTGTAATGGCTCATGCCATCCACATCTAGAGAAAGAACTGGAGCCTGAATGCAGATCAAAGCATACTATTTTCACTTTTTTTAAAATGTATTTTTTTTTATTTTTCTTTCTTATGGTTTTCCCCTTTTGTCTAGTTCTTCTTTCACAGAATGACTAATACAGAAATTTGTGTAACATGATTGTGCATGTATAACTATATCAGATTACTTACTATCTTAGAGCAGAGGAGGAAAGAGTGGGAATGAAAAACTTTACAAAAATGAGTTTTGAAAAATATCTTTATACATAATATGAAAAATAAATTAGTTTAAAAACCAAACAGTATATATATATAATATATATAATATATAATATAATATATATAATATATATATATATTATGTCTATCATTTGGTCATTCAATTAGCATTTATTCAACACATCCTTTGAACCAATCCCACTGGCCTGTACTGGGGGGATGAAAAGAAAAGCCAGAAACCATATATGCTTTCAGGAAGCTCCAAATCCTAAGAGGGAAACCTATTTCCTACACTGAGTACAGTAATTGGAGTTACTTTTTTTAGTTTTAGTATCTATTGCTTTTCTCCAGAAAAGGAAGAAATAGCTTTGAAACATCCTATCACTTCCCGCATTCTAATTTGGCCTTTTGTTCCTTTCTTTAACAGAAGTAGTCATTAATTACAGATATGGTCTTCCTTCGATTACCCTAACTTTGCCATCGAGACAGGAGCGCTGTCGTTTTACAATCAAACCAATGCTAACTACAGTTGGTTCATTCCTCCAGGACATCCAGAATGAGGACAGAGGTATTAGAACTGCAGCTGTCTTCACCACAGGTAGTCATTAACCTTCATTTTTACTTTGCTCCTTGCCTCCCAAACTTTATTTTGGTTCTCTGCTTTTCCACAGAGGAAAAAAGGGGGGGGGGGGCTAAACCTTTTGCATCGATCTTGAATATTTTGCTTTTTCTAAGCAAATTCCTTATGTTTTATTCTTTCAAGGAGTAAGTCAAGTCTGCACCTGCTTCCTTATCGAAGCTTCCTTATATAGGAATCATAACAAAAAACAGCTGGATCTCTTAGGTTCTTGGAGGTCTAGAGGTGGAAAAGATCACAGAGATATCTAGTTCAACTCCCTCATTGTGGAGATTAAGTTACTGGCCCGAGGTCACCTGGTTGCCTTCTCTATTAAAACATGAGCTCCTGGAAGGCACGGCAAGTGTGAGAGGCAAGATTTGACTCCAGAGCCAGTTCCTTAAACCTTCCAGATGCAAATTTCAGTTCCTAAACAGATTTGGCCCACCTAGTAGAGCTGTCCAGTAGTTTATAAACTAAACAGTAAAACTCAGATCATTAGAAAACAAAATAAGGATTCACGGATTAAAGTCTTTGCACCAAATCAAAATACAGGCTTGGTTATTAATCTTTTCTATGTTTTAACTAGAGCAAAATCTGTTTTTGACTCAAAAGACTGCTTGGTCAGGAATATATAGCAGAAGGGCAGGGCTGGTGGTTAACTCTTGTGAAATGAGTCATTTTTAGATGCATAATGGAAGAAGAATGACTCCTTATGAGTCAGGAGATCTGCTTTCAAGTCCCAACATATCTAACTTTGCCTAGATTTTTACCCTATATCACTCTTCTCTTTCCTCCTGGAGAGCCATTCTTAAAAAAAAATTAATGAAAAATAAAACAAGAAATTCAGCAAAACCAATCAATACATTGAAAATATTGAACAGTTTTCAGGTTATACTTTATGGGTAGATTTGGGCTAAGAGCACATTCCTTATTGATGGAGTACCTCCATTCTTCTGAAAAAGGAAATACAATTTAAAAAACATGTGTGGTTGGTCCCTTAAAAGAGCTTTCTTAAGATATTGCTGCTCACATAGTACTTTAGCAAATAGGACAACATAGTTGTATGTTCCATAAATCATATTCAGATAATGTCTTCCTTGTGATGAGATCATTTTGAAAAGGCTGTTAGAACTCATTTAAATGGAAATGTTTTTAAATGTCACTAACAAAGTCAGATGAAAAGATTGGGACATCACAAGGGTTTTTTTAAAGGCCACACGGGCAAAGTGTCTGTACTCGGAATTGGTATTTTGAGCCTACTGCAGTTTTTTTTTTTTACCCAATTGTGTGGGTTGACAGTTGAGTAAGTTGACAATTCGTAGGCATAACAATTTCACCCAAGAAGACAAACAGGAAACCAGACAATCCAAAAGAAGCAGGTGCAGATTTGACTTACTCCTTAAAAGAATAAAACATGAAGTAACAAAAGGACAGAATGTTTGAACTTAAATCATCTTGAGTATCTTTGTTTTCAAACTTTCTTGGTTCTCTATTTTCATTTTATCAAGTGAATGATGAGCTTGTTGATAATATTCTCTTAACTTTTCTCCAAATATTACTTTATTTAACTTGTTAAACTCTTGGAGGTGATTAAAAAGGGTGGAGAAACTTCAGAGGATTTCTTTGTTTCTTTTTAATAAAGTTGCTTTTTTTTTTAACATTACTTCACCTTGATGGGTTTCAATTTTACCTCTTAAAATAGAGGTTGGACTAGCAGATATTTGAAACTCTGACAGTGTCTGTGATCATAGGATCAGAGATGAAAGAGACCTCAAGGGGCATCAAGTCTCTGCCCCCACCATCCCCTTTTCAGGAAACCAAGGTTTAAAAAGGTTTAAAGTACCGTGGACCTTGGCCAAGGTCCACCATACCATGCTGCCTCCCATGTAAAGAGAATTGCAGAGCACAGAGGTCTTCCGGGGAAATCAACCTTTTCTTCTGAAATGCCCTCAAGATTTTGAAGTTCCTCATACAATTAAGAACTTTCTTGCCTTCCATACATGCTAGTCAGCATCTCCGCTTCTGGTAGGTTTTCCTCATCTGTAATTCTTATACACATTTTTCAAATGAGAATGAGAAGTCCACTTTGGACAAGATTAGTAGAGTTGGGTTAGATGTAAAAACAACATTCTCAATAGCTATTACAAAAACTAAGAGTGACAGATTCATTTATTTTGCTTTCTGTGTTCCTGTTATAGAGAACTTGTAAAAATAAATCTGTGGGCTGGAAAATTGATTTTACTTTCATTAAAGAAACTGGCTATTAAGTTTTTCTCTTCTACAGATGGGAACAGTATTACAACTTCAACCCCAATGGAGATTTTGCTTATGAATGATTTTAAACTGATGATAAATAACATGACATATGATGTTCAGTGTCCTAGGAAAGGTAAGAAGCCATGAGAATCCAAGAAATCTTCATTTTTGCCTTGAGTTTTGGGGACTTGGGGTAGGGGTACTTTGGGTCATCAAGTGATCAAGAGATTTTGGCAAAATCCATATTTTTATCTTTCTTTTTATTTTAATATATTTATTTTGAATTTTACAATTTTTCCCCTCTTCTTGCTTCCCTCCCCCCACCCCCCACAGAAGGCAGTCTGTTAGTCTTTACATTGTTTCCATGGTATACATTGATCTAAGTTGAATGTGATGAGAGAGAAATCATATCCTTAAGGAAGAAAAGTAAAATATAAGAGATAGCAAAATTATATAATAAGATACTTTTTTAAGATGTTTTTTGTAGTTTTTTAAATTTTTTTTTAATTTATTTGATATTATTTGAGTTTTACAATTTTCCCCCAATCTTGCTTCCCTCCCTCCCCACCTCCCCACGGAAAGCACTCTGTCAGTCTTTACTTTGTTTCCATGTTGTACCTTGATCCAAATTGGGTGTGATGAGAGAGAAATCATATCCTTAAAGAAGAGAAGTCTAAGAGGTAACAAGATCAGACAATAAAGATATCTGGGGTTTTTTCTAAATTAAAGGGAATAGTCCTTGCACTTTGTTCAAACTCCACAGCTCCTTATCTGGATACAGATAATACTCTCCTTTGCAGACAGCCCAAAATTGTTCCCGATTGTTGCACTGATGGAATGAGCAAGTCCTTCAAGGCTGAACATCATTCCCATGTTGCTGTTAGGGTGTACAGTTTTTTGTAGTTTTTGCAAAGCAATAGGTTTAAGTGGCTTGCCCAAGGCCACACAGCTAGGTAATTATTAAGTGTCTGAGGTCAGATTTGAACTCAGGTACTCCTGACTCCAGGGCCAGTGCTCTATCCACTGCACCACCTAGCCACCCTTAATTAGAGCTTTTTAAATTAGAATCTTTAGTCTTTGTTCAGACTCTACAATTCTTTCTCTAGATACAGATGGTATTCTCCATCGCAGATACCCCAAAATTGTAGCTGATTGTTGCACTGATGGAACGAGCAAGTCCATTAAGATTGTTCATCACCCCCATGTTGCTGTTAGGGTGTACAATGTTCTAGTTCTGCTCATCTCACTCAGCATCAGTTCATGCAAATCCCTCCAGGCTTCCCTGAATTCCCGTCCCTCCTGGTTTCTAATAGAACAATAGTGTTCCATCACATACATTTACCACAGTTTGCTAAGCCATTCCCCAATTGAAGGACATTCACTTAATTTCCAATTCTTTGCCACCACAAACAGGGCTACTATGAATATTTTTGTACAAGTGATGTTTGTACCCTTTTTCATGATCTCTTCAGGGTATAGACCCAGTAGTGGTATTGCTGGATCAAAGAGTATGCTCATTTTCATTGCCCTTTTGGACATAATTCCAAAATGCTCTCTAGAAAGGCTGAAAAATCCATATTTTTAGAACTTTGGGTCAGTTATATAGAAAATAGTTTCTAGACATTGGCTCTATCTAGTCCTCTCTCCCCATTCCCATAGCCTTTAAAGCCTGCCTCATAGACTTTAGACTTTTGCCTTTGGTTTCCATGGATGGGGTTGGTCAGAGTTCTTAGCCTTCTTTCCTCTTTATTGCAATTCAGACTCTACTTCTCTAAGAAGGTATTCATTCCCTTTAATCCCAGAAGATGTTGCCTTCCTCAGCAGCCTTGTTTGTTTCTGTATTTCTTTGTGTGTTTATTTTGAATCTCACTTTCAACAAGCTTCTTGAACAGTGAAATCGTATTATTATACTTGGCCTCCAAATGTTTGCCTTGTATCTGTATTAAAGTCAGTACTCACTACACACTTGTTGCCCAACCAAGCCAGTGACTTCACTTGAGACCTCTGCTGGCCATGGATACTATTTACTTCTGCTTTCAGGCACTACAACCATTAAAAATTATAACTCTTTTGTATATGTACTAATGGATGTTCTTTTTGAGCAGGCATTTCAGTTGACTTTTTTCCACTAAAAATTATATATTCTGGAATTATATTAAACATGATTGTATGTGTTTAACCTATATCAGATTCCTTGCTATCATAAGGAGTAGGGAAGGAAGAAAAATATGAAACTCAAAAACCTACAAAAAGATGAGTAATGACAATTATCTTTGCATGTAATTTAAAAAATAAAATAAATTAATATTCAAAATAATTTAACAAGTAAATATTAAGCACTGTGTCAAAAAGTTAATGTTTAATTAAACATTCCCTACCACATTTTTAATTTGACCTTTCCATGGTCACATCCTGGACTTTGGTCCAGTCTTTATTCAGTTAAAAAACTAGAAAAAAAGATATTTGTTCATTCTTTAGATTGCTTTTATTTCTGAATACATCTCCCATTTTCCTCACTCTATCCTGTGAGATGTTTCTTGTCCCAAAGAATAACAATAGAGAAAAAAATGCAGTTCAGTAAACTAGTCAACATACTATATATTTTAGCATGTGAAAGATGAAATGATGGAAACAAAGATTCAACCTTCCAACAGTATTGATTTATTAAGCAATGACTTTTATATATTAAAAACAATTAATCAAAGACCAAGATTAAATAATTAAAAGGATATATCTGACCAGGATACAATATTAGATAAATCTGATTTCTAAATTAGATAAAAGATTAGGGACTTCCCAGATTGGAAAGGGTCACACAGTTAATAAATATTCGAGCTAGATTTGAACTCAGAAAGATGGGTGTTCCTGACTCCAAGTCTGGTTTTCAATAGAGAGCCACCTATCTGCCCAATCTCTTATGTTACAAGAGGATTTTCCTTTGTTCATCTGGGGAGAGAAAATGATGGGAAGGAGAGAAAGCAAATGTTTTATTTGTTATAAGGGGTTTTTTTTCCCCATACAGTGGGGCAAGAGAAAATGCTTGTTCATTGAAAAAAATTTAAAAAAAAGCTTTTTATTAAAACAACTAAAAAATAGAACTATTTATGAATGGTGAATATCCTTGGGATTTAAAATTTTAATGAAAATAAATTTTTTTGTGAGGAGTAAAACTAAGAAGTAAATAACACTTTTTTTTAAAAGATGGGGAGGGAAAAAAGAAAGGAGAAATGTACTTGGAAATGGAGATGATATAAAAGCAAAAAATAACCTTAACTACCTGTCCAGGATTTGGGACGGTTCTGTTGGCAAGGGACAGGAGCTGTCAGAACCCAAGTGGGGCTTGGCAGCCTGGACTACCTCGCTCCTCCCTTGATTATGATCACCTTGAATCTTTTCTCAGAAAAACTGAGTAGTGAGCACACAGCCGACATGGACGACATCAAGTCATTGGTCCAGAGACTCTTTACCGCACTCCACGTGGAGGAGTATCAGGTCAAGATGGAACGAAGCTTACTGGAGAGGATTGAGGAGCTGAAGGAGCAGCTGCAGCCCCTGGAGGAGGTTGGTCACAGTCACCAGCAAGGGGGCCCTCCCTTGCCACAGGTCCTCATTGCTAAGCCTGGCGAGACCTGGGAGGCAAGGAGTGATTTCCAAAGCGAGGAGGCCCATCATGCAGGGGCTCTCACTGTAATAACACGGGGGCTCAATCCAAAACCTAATGGTACAAGCAGAATGTTAGCAGAGAAAAATAGTCATTTCAGTTGACTCTTCAGTGATGTGGAAGAGTGGAAAGCAGGACCATGCTAAGGAGGACATGGGTTCAAATCATGCCCCTGATAGTTGATAGCTATGCAACCCCTTGTGCAGAGCTTCAATGTCTTCATCTGTCAAGTCAGGGTGCTGGACCAGATGATCTCCCTGCCAGCTCTAGATATTGGAATGCATCAATTGTAAATAAACATTTATTTTATTTTATATTCATTATATATCATATAACATTATATAATAACATGTATTATATGTATTTTATGATGAATAAGCATTCATTTCATTTTATATACATTATATCATATAATGAATTACTTAGTATAATATATATATTACATCATAAAATGTATACTCCATTATAAATTAGCATCCCTCTATGTCAGGATCCAGCTGACCTTTGACAAGATGCTTTTCCCCACTCCTCTCAGTTTGAGTGCCTTTTCTCAGGTGACCATCTCCTATTTATTTTGCTTTATAGCTTGTTTCTACAGCTATTTGCCTGTTATTTCTCCCCACTGGACTGTAAGCACCCTGATAGTGTTGCTGTTCAGTTGCCCCCACTTGAGGTTGTCTCGGAAGAGATAGTGGAATAGCTTGTCATTTCCTTCTCCAGCTCATTTGACAGATGAAGAAGCTGAGGCAAACAAGTGAAGTGACTTGCTCAAGGCCGTACTGCTACTAAGAGTCTGAGGCTGGATTTGAACTCAGGGGGTTGAGTCTTTCCAACTCCAGGCCCTATGACGCCCCCTGGCTACCTCCCTGAGAGCAGGGACACATGGCAGGTTTAGCAGGCAGCAGAGGATAGAGCGCAGACCTGGAGTCAGGAAGATCTGAGCTCAAATCCAGCCACTGGGTGAGCCTGGGTCAGTCACTCTTCCCTGCTTGCCTCAGTTTCCTCCATTGTAAAAGAGGATAACACATCTCACCCAGATGTTTGTCAATCACTTGGCCCATAGTAAACACTGCATAAATGCTAACTGTGATGCTGTTGTTATATGTGCCAAGGGTAGGGGCACACAAAGTGGCCAAAGGTAGCACCAGCCCTCAAGGAGCTTACAGTCCAATGGGCCAGCCCTCTAAAGATGGGTCAGAGAACAGAGGGTGTCTCTTCACTTAGAGTTCCTAGAATGTATTTACTCTGAAGGTGTCATTAAGAATTCTTAGTGAAGGGGCAGCCAGGTGGCATAGTGGATAGAACACTGACCTTGGAGTCAGAAGGATCTGAGCTCAGATCAGCCTCCAACACTAATTACCTAGCTGTGTGACCTTGGGCAAGCCACTTTACCCCACTGCCTTGCAAAAAAAAGAAGAGGAGTGGCTAGGGTGGCGCAGTGGATAGAGCACCAGCCCTGGAGTCAGGAGGACCTGAGTCCAAATCTGGCCTCAGACACTTAATAATTACCTAGTTGTGTGGCCTTGGGCAAGTCACTTAACCCCATTGCCTCGCAAAAACAAACAAACAAACAAACAAACCCTAAAAACAAAAAGAAGAAGAAGAAGAAGAAAAAGAATTAGTGCAAACCCCTTGGACCATGAAAGAAATATCTGGGAACCATTGCCCTACCCCAGGAGCCTGGGGTCTGGTGCTATCACGTATGTGTGGGACTTGAGTAGGAGCTTTCTAGGGTGGATTAATTAAATGTTTGCTCAAAGACGGGGCGAACGAGGTTATTACGGAGAATAATCTGGTGGCTTTTTCCTTCCACAGCTGAAAGCCAAACTGGAGGCTGTCTCAGAGGCCAGAACCAGCAGGCTCCTGTGGACAGGGCTGGCCCTGCTGTCCACCCAGGGGGGGATCCTGGCCTGGCTGACATGGTGGGTGTACTCCTGGGACATCATGGAGCCGGTCACCTACTTCCTCACTTTTGGCAGCTCCATGGCCTTCTTTGCTTACTTCCTCCTCACGCGACAGGTACGTGCCTGGACTCTTCATCTGCCTCTCCTGGACTGCTAACCTTACTCCACTGGGTGGATCGGCTTCTTCAGGTTTGTTCCTCATCCTTCCATGGCAGCACAGTGGAAGCAGAGGACAAGTGGGTCCAGGAGTCTGGCCCTAGACAGTTACTAGCTGTGTGACCCTGGGTGGGTCACTTTACCACCCCTGCCTTGGTTTCCCCATCTGTAAAATGAGGATAATGACGGCGCTCACTCCAGGTTGTTGTGAGGAGTGAGTGAGACATTTGTGAAACCCTCTATAAATCCCAGATAATAGTGGTAGTTGTGATGGTGGCAGCCACAATTCCCTGAGCTAAGGGACTGCATCCATGTAGGCAGAGAGCCCCCGCTGTGTCATAGAGGCCAAGGTCACCAATTCTTTCCTCTTTGCATCATTTGACAATACAATTGAAGGGGTCTAGAGCACTGTGTCTGGTGTCTCAAGAACTGGGTTCAAATCCTGCTGTCTGCCACTTACATTCTGAGTATCTTAGAGAACTCTGTTAATCCCTTTGGACCTTAGTCTCCTCACTCATAAAATGAGGGGCTTGGCCTTGATGATCTCAGCCTGCTCTTCTGGTCATAATGAGGATGGTTGGCTAGAATCTTGGAAAGTAGCTGACAGGGTCACAGGGATCTGCCATGAAGCCAAGGATTATATCCTCCTGTTACCTAGGAGAACTTTGGGATTTCACCAAAGGAGGGAACTTCTACATGAGATTTAGAGGGGCCCCAGGTGGTAAAGGGGAAGGGACTTTCCCTGGGTTGTCACACAGCTGAGAAGTTTCAGAGGCAGAATTCAAACCCAGATCCTCCTGGCTCCCAAGGCTATCTGGTAATCCAGGTTTGCTGTACAAGCTTAAAAGTGCCGTATCCATTACAAATCACTGATTATTGTCTCTAACTTTGGTTATCAAATTTATTAAGCTAAATATTGGAGTCAAAAGTATATTAAAATATTTGGGGGATTTTTTTCTTTATTAGGATTATTCCTACTCACTTATTAAGAACAGACAATTCCTCTACTTTTTCCACAAAAAATTGAAGAAGAAGAATTTTGATGTGCAGCATTATAACAAGTTAAAAGAAGATCTTGAAGAGGTATCTCGAAAGTTCCAGGTTTCTCTAGCTCCCTTCTCAGGGCCACATTTGTCTTTGGGGTGACTTGGCTTTCCACTCAGGAAATTCCTCCCAGATAAAGCCGGGTTGTTTTTCCCCATTTTATTTTATTTTTTTTAGGGTTTTTTTTAATTTTTTATTTGCAAGGCAATGGGGTTAAATGGCTTGCCCAAGGCCACACAGCTAGGTAATTATTGTGTCTGAGGCTGGATTTGAACTCAGGTACTCCTGACTGCAGGGCCAGCTGCCCCTTTTTTTCCCCATTTTAAAAAGATGAATGTAGCAATATGAAATGGGACTCCAAGCCAGGTTCAAGGTGTTTGTCCTAAATTTTACTTTGTTTTATAGTCTTCATGTGGACAGCTCACATTTATATAATGCTTTAGACTTCACAGTGTTTCCTTATTAGGGTTCTATGGTTGTAGACCCCCTATAATCTCTCATCGAGGATGTCAGCCACCCATGGTTTGCCCATCCCATTCTGTATTACACAGACATAAGGACTACCACCAACCAACTTTATTCACAGGACCCTAGAGACAACAGTTATATAAGATGTGCTCCCCCTACTCACCGCTAGAGGTCTTGAGCTCTCACTGGGGGGCTCCATTTATACAAACCATCCCCTCAGGGATGACCACCACTAGACCACAACTCTATTTAACAATAGAGCAAAAACAATAATAACAATTATAACATCACAGGTTATATCAGTATATCAATAGGCAATCTAGACCCAATCATGCTTTACTTACCAGGGTAGTGTCTGAGGGAAGACCTAAATAAGGAAACCCCCTCTGTTCCAGGGCCTCCCAGCTGTGGTCTTGACGTCTTCAGTCCTTTTAGACAATGCAGGAAGGGTCTTCTCCACCAGCTGCTCTTATCTCAAGGTCATGGAGTGCTGACCGTCCCCTTCAGAGGGTGTTGAGGAAGGGTAGCTATGCTGTCATGTTGACCAGCTGAGGACTCCCAAGCTCATCAAACTGGCTCTTTAAAATTGAGAGTTGGAACAAAAAGTAAAGACCAGGATCATGTATATTTGTTTAAACAAATGCATCCTAGTCTTCCAAGGGGGGGGGGGGGTTGTTCTTCCTGCTAGGTGGTCAGATGGTTTTATAAACCAGCACAGGGTGACCAAGGGGTACCAGAGGTGTGACCTCCACCCAGGCCCTCCAGACTTAGGGTGGCCTTCAGGACTAATGTTAAACCTACAAGAACAATAGTTTTCAAGTCAGATAAATAAACACTGACCAAGCATGTGCCGCCTGTGGGTATTTTCAGGATAATAAACAAAGGAAGGAAATGGTAGCCCTGAAAGCCCCCCAGGATAGTAGGTCCCTGGCTTAATGGCAGCAAAACCCCTGATGCCAATTACACTGAATTCTGGATAGACTGGACTCAGATTAAAGCAGTCAAAAAAAAGTATGCCATGCCATTGTCCCAGGACCGGGGAATCCCTGAGCCAAGGGTCTGTTCTGTGTCCCAGCTGACCAAGGGGTTGTTTCTCACACTTTGACTCCATCCTCTTCTGTCTCTCTGTTAGGCCGAGGAGTCTCTGCAGCGACTGCGCCAGCCTCTCCGCTTGCGATTACCAATCCAGGAAATCAAAGAGAATTAATGCCTGCTCTTATTGTTTTATGAATGTTTATTAATTTGTCTTGGAAACTGGATGTATAATGATTTTCCCCTGTTACAGATTTTTGAATGTTTCGATAAGGAAGAAATAAACTTTTTTTAGTTAATGAAGTTTTTCTTGGAAAATAGAACTGTTCTGAATACTAAATCTTATAATGAAGTTTTGTTTTCTCAGTTCTAGTGAGCTGATAAGGGTCTGGGGTTACACTGGGCAGCCAGGTGGCACAGTGGATGGCATGAAGGCCTGGAGGCAGGAAGACCCCTCTTCCTGAGTTCAAACCCAGCCTCAGATGACCCTGGGTGAGTCACTTCTCCTTGTTTGCCTCAGTTTCCTCATCCATCAAATGAGCTGGAAAAGGAAATGGCTCTTCAGCATCTCTGCCAAGAAAACCCCAAACGGAGTCTTGGAAAGTTCCAGTGGAAGACTTGGGCAGGGCTGAAAAACAAGTGAACTGGTATTATTCAGGAGTCTAGTGATCCAGGATCTGGGCCAGGGACTTCAGAGGGCATTCTAGAATAACTCCCTCAGTTTCCAGAGAAGGGAAGAGACCCAGAGATAGGTGACTTGCCCAAGGTCCCTTCACAGTTAACTTGCTTGGACAATGTCATTAAGTACAAACTTACAAACCTGCCTTCCCAGGTCTACAATAACACGGAGATGCTTTTCTCTGTGCAGACATCAAGGGCATTCTTGACAAAAGGTCTGAGGAGAACGTAGGTAGTAAATGATATGCTGTCAGCATCCTATATGTTTTTAGTCAAGTGTATGACTGGAAAGTAAAAAAGAAATACATACAAGGCTCCCCCACCTCCTCCCTACCCATCAGTCTTTACTGTCGTTGGACTATTTCACAAAATGGATTTGGCCAAACAGAAACATCTCCTACAATTATTTTTAGGTTTTTTTTTTTTTGCAAGGCAAACAGGGTTAAGTGGCTTGCCCAAGGCCACACAGCTAGGTAATTATTAAGTGTCTGAGACCAGATTTGAACCTAGGTACTCCTGACTCCATGGCCGGTGCTTTATCCACTGTGCCACCTAGCTGCCCCTCCTACAGTTCTTTATCTTTAATTTTTATTTATTTAAGGCATTGGGGTTAAGTGACTTGCCCAAGATCACACAGCTAGGCAATTATTAAGTATCTGAGTTCAAATTTGAACTCAGGTCTTCCTGACTCCAGGTCCAGTGCTCTATCCACTATGCCACCTAGCTGCCCCTCCCCAAAGGTTCTGGAATCCATGAAGTAATTTGTTTTTAAAAATTCATGTTGATTATTGTATTTCAACATAAATGGTTTGCTTTGCTTTTTTACTTCATTTTTATATATTTTTATGTATTAATATATATTTGATACAATTTTATATATTAAAACATTATTATTCTGAGGAGTCTTTAGGCTTCATCAGACTCTCAATAGGGTGCATAATACAAAAATAGCTCAGGCTTACAGACTTCTCCTCCAAGAGAGTATCTACCACAGAAATGTTGAAACCAGAGAAGATTCCCTTAAAAAGCATTGATTTTGTTCAGCAATCAGCTTGATTTTAGGTTCCCGTGGTCCCACTATTTTAATTTTATTGGAAAGGCATAAGATACCAGGGCCTTCCACTGTCCTGGAAGCAGTACAGAGGCAGAAGAGACTAGCCTGGGAATTGGACAGAGGGGCAGCTGCACTGCAGTCACAGCCTCTCTCTTCCCGAGTCCTCAAAGTCTGGATGACCAGTGAGGATGCAGTGAATGACCTTGACAGTTGTGATGGTGCCCACTGTGCTGTCTTCCAGTCACCAAGGAAAGTCTTCATACACTGGGGGAACATTCCCCCAAATTTATGATAGGTCTGAGGCCCATCAGTTACTCTACCTGGTTTACTGGGCTGTGACTGCCGGGCACCTACAGCTTCCTGAGCCACAGGTGAGCCAAGTGGACATCAAAGGTGGATGATGCCCTGAAAATGGCTCAGCAAGCCCTCACACCAGAGGTGTGCCCTAGGGCCCTCTAACCTCATTAAATGTTGAGGGCCTCTGTGTACCCCACTGTAAAAGACATTGTGCTAATTCCATCTAGCTCTGAAACCTGGGAAGCCTCCTAATTGAGATTCATAATCACTCAAATTTAGCCTAACAACTAACACATGAAAAGGCCCAGTGAGGGAAGAATGTCTACCTATTAGACATGGTCATGCAAAAAGACTAGTCTGTGAGTACCTATATCCTAGGTGGCTGCTGCCTAAGATGGATGATGAACCAGGTTTGAAACTAGTAAGAGTGTAACTAGTTTGAGGGTAATTAAGAAGTTTTAACAAACCCCAAACATGCATGTTATAAACACTAATATACTTCAGTGTTGCTCTATGTGATGGTCAACAAAAGAAAAAAAGTCATGAATTAAAGGTACCAGTGATCTAAATGCAATGGAAAGACATACGGTGGGCACAGGGGGGCCACAGCCTAGTACCAACTCAGAACTGGTTAAAGCTACCTCCACCTCTTGGAATCTCAAATCTCCTTCAAAGCATGGTTGAAGTCATCCAACAGGATGCTCCAACCACTGCCTCTCTCCCCTTGATGAAATCACTATGCATGTTTTTTATTTGAGAAGGGGAGGGACAATTTCATTTTTGTCTCTATCTCCAGTGCCTAGTATATAATACTACTCAATATAAAATTCAATATAAAACCATCTGATGATTGAAGTTCTCTCTCCATTTCTTGTTTTCTTTTTTCTTTTCTTTACACATTACTAAAATATTCTTGTTTAAGAGTAAACATAACATCCCCTCCCCCACAAAAATATAAAACCTCATAAAGTGAAAGAGGAAAAAAATGTGTTTCAGTCTGTGTTCTGATACCATCAGCTCTGTCTCAGGTGGATCACTTTATCGTAAGTCCATCATAGAAGTTACTTCCATATTTTACCATGGTTGCTGTTGCTGATTGTGATTCCCTCCATCTATTCCTCCCCACTACCATCTATTATATTTTCTCTCTCCTTTCACTCTGTCCCTCTTAAAAAATGTGCTGTGGAGCAGCCAAGTGGTGCAGAGGACAAAGCACAAGCCCTGGGGCCAAGAGGCCCCAAGCCTACATCCCACCCCAGAGACCCAGCAACGGCCTGGCCCTGTGGTCCTGGACAGGCCATCCAATCCCACCACCTTGCAAAAAAGTAAAAAAGAAAATGTGTTATAACTATCCTCTCCTATGATCTACCCTCTCCTCTATCACATGCCCCCCCTCCCCCTGTCTCCCTTCTCTCCCTTTTCTTCTAGATGTCTGTACACTATTGAATATGTATGCTGTTTCCTCTTTCAGCCATTTCTGATGAGAATGAAGGATCCCTCATTCCCCCTCACCTTCTCCCCTTCCAAATAATTGAAAATGCTACATGAAATATATCAGCCTATTCCACCTCTCCTTTCTCTTTCTCCCAGTACATTTCCCTTTCACCCATTGACCCCATTTTTACCATATATTTTCAAATTCAGCCCTCTCCTCTGCTTCATCTATAAAAGCTCCTTCTACCTACTCTATTAAATGAGAAGGTTCGTATGAGTATTATCAGTATCATTTTTCTATACAGGAATACATGCAGGTCATCATCATTAAGTCCCTCATATTTTACCCTTCTCATCCACCCTCTCTAAGCTTCACCTGAGTCCTGTACTTGAAGATCAAACTTTCTGTTCAGCTCTGGTTGTTTCAGCAGGAACATTTGAAAATCCTGTTTCACTGAAAGTCCATCTTTTCCTCTGGAAGAGGATGCTGGGTTTTACTGGGTAGTTGATTCTCAGTTGCATTCCAAGCTCTTTTGCTTTCTGGAATATTATATTCCAAGCCCTTAATGTAAATGGTGCTATCCTGGATAATCCTGACTGCAGCTCCACAATATCTGAATTGTGTTCTTCTGGCTGATTGTAATATATATTCTCTTTGACTTGGGAGTTCTGGAACTTAGTTATAATACTGCTGGAGGTTGCTTTTTTTTTTGGAGCTCTTAACAGGGGAGATGAATGGATTCTTTCACTTGCTATTTTACCCTCTACTTCTAGGATATCAGGATAATTCTTTAATTAAAATGCTTTAAAATTCTTTAAAAATGAAGTCAAAGCTCTTTTCCTGATCATGACTTTCAGGTAGCCCAACAATTTTTTTTTTTCTAGGATTTTGCAAGGCAATGGGGTTAAGTGGCTTGCCTAAGGCCACACAACTATTTAATTATTAAGCATCTGAGGTTGGATTTGAACTCAGATACTCCTGACTCCAGGGAGGGTATCCTATCCACTGCACCACCTAGCCACCCCTCCACTGCACCACCTAGCCACCCCAGTCCAATAATTTTTATTTATTTATTTTATTTTTTGCAAGGCAAATGGGGTTAAGTGGCTTGCCCAAGGCCACACAGCTAGGTAATTATTAAGTGTCTGAGACCAGATTTGAACCCAGGTACTCCTGACTCCAGGGCTGATACTTTATCCATTACACCACCTAGCAGCTCCCCCAGCCCAATAATTTTTAAATTATCTTTCCTAGATCTGTTTTCCAGATCAGTTGTTTTTCAATAAAATATTTCACATTTTCTTCTAATTTTTCATTCTTTAGGTGTTGAATTTTTGTGTCTTGATTTTACCTCCATTCTACATCTGAAGGATTTGTTTTCCTCAGAGAGCTTTCTTATCTTTTTCCATCTGGCCAAATGCTTTTTAAAGCATTCTTCTCCTCATTAACTTTTTGAACTGTTTTATCTATTTGACCTAAGCTGGGTTTTAAGATGTTATTTTCTTCAGCATTTTCTTTTTTGGATCTCCTTGACTAAGCTGCTCACTTCGTTTTCATGTTTTTCCTGCATCTCTCTCATTTCTTTTCCCAATTTTTCTTCTATCTCCTTTACTTGATTTTCAAAATCTTTTGAGCTCTGTCATAGCCTGAGCCCAACTTCTATATTTCTTGCAGTCTTTAGATGCAGAAGCTTGGACTTTCTCATCTTCTGATTTTGTGTTTTGGTCCTCCATGGGACCAAAAAAATTGACTATGGTCAGGTTCCTTTTATTCTGTTTATTCATTTCCCTGGTTTTGGGTGCTTCCTGAACTTTTGAGTGTTATTGGGATACCCCACCTTCAGGTACCTCAGGATGTGAGGTTCTGACTGTTCTCTTGGTCTGTTGAATGACCACAAGCTCATCCCTCTGCCATGGGGCTGTGGGGTGTCCCTGCTCTGTGGGGGGCCTAGACTGCAACCAGGGTCTGAATGTGGTCAAAGCTACATAGTCTTGTCCCAGGGACAAAGGACAGACCTCAATAGTCCCACCCCCTTATCCTCCATAGGCTGAGCAATCAGCGTGAAGCTGCCAGGTGGCTCCTGCTGGGTGGATACACAGATCTGCTTCAGTTTCCTGGGAACTGGGCATGCTGAAGGCATGCTGGCCTGAGCTTCACGCTTGCTCTAGCAGAGGTTGCCCTCCTGATCTTCCAAGTTGTGCTTGGTGCTCCCTGGGTTGGCAGGTCAGGAAACTGCTTCTGCTGCCAGGAGCCGGGGTTCCCAGGGACCCAGGTGCCCTGGGGCTGTTCCCAGAAGGCTGAAGCACCATTCTGCTGCCTGTCACCCCCTCCAACAGAGCCTTCCCACTACTTTCCAGGTTACCTTGGGCTGGAGAATTGCCTCGCTGGATCTTTCTTTTTGGTTCTGTCACCCGAAAAGATTATTTAGTCATAATTTAAAAATTTTTTGAAATATTTTGGAGAGAACACCTAAGAGAAGCTGTTCTGCTTTCTTTTCAAAGAAGACCAATAGCATCCCAGGCGACGTATCTTGCCTTATATGTGAAATCAGATTTAAGCAAGGCAGCACTGAGCAGTTGGGAATTGGACAGCAGGCAAGGTGCCATCTCTCTGACTCCCTGTCCTCCTCTGCTACAAGACTAAGCCCCATGGAGGCAGCAATGGCTGTCTTTGCTCAAGGTACTGGATGCTTCCTGCACATCCAGTTGCATTTTTAGCCTCCTGTTCTTTTGACTTCAATGACCCAATCAACGAGACTTTGATAGTTCTCATTCAAGGCTGTGTGCCGAGTGCTGTGATTCAAAGGTAGAAAAGTCTTAACTTCTGAAACATCTCCAGAGGTGCTCAAAGTCTAATGGGGCAGACAAAAGGAAAACATTTATGTTCAAACAAGAGGGAAGACACTAGAAACTCTAGATATGGAAGTCATATGGAATTTTAGCGTATTAATAAATTAACTTCCAAGCAGTAGTTGGGCAAGTTTTTTTAGACTAAACTTGTGATTTCATTGTTATGAAATAATGTCTATCATTCAGAATTTTATCTCCTCTCCAACTTAGAGTCTTAGAGAACTGCCTAGCCTAGGGCTACTAAGAACTTGCAACTTGCCCTGAAAAATGGTAATACAATATTCTGCCTGTTGTAGAGACTTCAAGGAAATGGATGAGGAGAAGGCAGAACGTCTTTCCACCCACTGGAATCCACGGTCAACAAAAATAAAAGGAATCTATATAGAATTACTTATTTTTTTATTATAAAAGTATCAAATTACCACAACAGTGTGAAAAAGTGTAAACAAAATTTGGGTCCATTCATAGTCACATTTATGATAGAATAGCAGTACAGTGGTTAAAGCAAATCAGAATTGTCTAACATCTACCCAAAAGCCCAGGAAATTTTTCATCATTTGTATACCAGAAGAAGAATATTCTGGGTGTTATTAGCTCTTTGGGATGGGGATGATGGAGAGAGGTGATTCTTACTGTGCCCTCATGGAGTGGGCGGTGGGGAGGACGAACAGGAGGCATGGAAGAGGAGGTGGGAAATTAAGATTAAAAGGGGGAAGAACCAGCTTGGCTGCCAGTCACCACCCTACTGTTTCTCTAGAACAAAGACAAGACTCTCAACCATTGCGGTTGAATGAGGACAAGAATCTCACAGACCCAGGTATGTGCTTAGTGCTATCTTGAGAGCCTATCCCAGGAAATAACCAAGTGGAACAAGACTAAAAAACTAATGCTTAAATCTTCAACTATATTATAAGAAACTAAAATGAATCATCTTTATCCTCTGACAACAAGAGGTTCTCATTAACTTAATTTGAATGAAGCCACATAAAAGTACTAAATTGCTAAATCATGATTTATCTAAAAAAAATTTTAAATAAGGTCTAACCTGAAGAAAATCTTGGGAAGAAATCTTCAAAGTTTACAAATTTGTAACACTAAATGTCAAAGATTCATCTAAAATTAGCAACACATTGTTGACTATAAAAATCTGGGGGGGTGGAGGGTTGTTAAAATGATGAAAATCTCCTGCAAAAGATGCTGTATTCAATTTGTCGATAATTAAATGCTAAGTTAGAATCATATGATATCTAAAATCCCAAATTCATTACCCTAAAATATCATCATAGAAAAAAACAACATTAAAGCAATAAGTAGATATCATAGGAATGATATCAAAGTAAAAGACAGGGTCTTTAACCTGTAACAACAGAATGTAGATGAAGCTGCCTTAGACCGAATACAGGTTCAGGTGTGGACTGGACAGCAAAAGAGTTTGGTAGGGGCAGCGAGGTTGCGCAGTGGTTAGAGCACTGGCCCTGGGGTCAGGAGGACCTGAATTCAAATCCAGCCTCAGACACTTAATAATTACCTAGCTGTGTGACCTTAGACAAGTCACTTAACCCCATTGCCTTGCAAAAAGCAAAGACAAAAAAGGGTTTGGTGGGGAGAGGGCAGGAAGGAAGAGAAGACCTGGACTTTGGCATAAGGCACTTAAGTTTGGACAGGGCATGCATCCATTTATTGAATAATATATACATAAGCTAGAAAGGAGAAGAGAAGAGAAGAGGTCTTGCTGGTTATTATACACTTGTGTTATTGAGATCTCAGATATTTAAGTAAGAATGTTTTTTTAAAACAAGTTACACAACAAGCAAAAGTCCCAGAGAAGATAATATTCCCTTTAAATTAAAATGTTATTTTTGATGTAAATTTTATTGAATTTGAATTGAATGTAATCAAAATATGAAATGTGGGAAATGACTGTCTGATTTTTATTTTTCACTCTTTAAAAAAAAAGCTATAAATGAACATTAGAAAACAGACTGATGATGAAACAAACATGCCACAAGTACAAGTTAGAAGCACCTAATAATTTGGATAGGCTACCGATTCATGAAATGAGTCATTCATAAATTCTCAGGAAAGTGATTCCCTGATTTTCCCTGAGAATGTTGTCAACACACTATATTAGCTTTAAAAATGAAGATTAATAAAAGTACCAATTTTGGGTGAAACTCCATTTCCCTTTGAAAATTGTGCTATACTGAACAGTGAGATTCTGTCCCAAAATGGGCATCTGATTAAAAAATTTTAAAGGCACTGGATCCCATTTAAGATGCTAATTGTACAAAAAAGGGGGGGTGAGGTGGGAAGGAGGAGATCATGCCTCTACAATGTATATTTAAAACAATTACTCAGACTTTGGAAGGAGAAAGAGCTTTTTGGTCAGCATGGAGGCAAAACAGGGGACCTGCTTTTTCCCAATGGCTTTCGGGTCCTTGCAGAAGTCTACAGAGCGATGGGAAACTTTCCTGTTCACCAGTGTGAGAAGTTCAGTGAACTCCAGGGAGGAGCC
Organism: Macrotis lagotis; assembly: GCF_037893015.1. Taxonomy (NCBI): domain Eukaryota; kingdom Metazoa; phylum Chordata; class Mammalia; order Peramelemorphia; family Peramelidae; genus Macrotis; species Macrotis lagotis. The sequence goes on along the minus strand of NC_133660.1, from coordinate 55,641,489 downwards.
GTACTTTCCCAGCATCTCACACAAGTCTTGAATGTACCAGGAACCATTCACTGTTTCACGGTGAGAATAATAACCTGGGAAAAAGAAACACAAAGTGGAGGCAAAGAAATGGAAATTGAGTAAATGTCCATCAACTGGGCAATGGCTGAACAAACTGGTGTATGTATGTTATGGAACACTATTGTTCTATTAGAAGCTAGGAGGGATGGAAATTCAGGGAAGCCCAGAAGGATTTGCATGAACTGGTACTGAGCGAGATGAGCAGAACCAGAAAAACACCCTAACAGCAACATGGGGGTGATGGTCAACCTTCATGGACTTGCTCATTCTATCAGTGCAACAGTCAGGCACAATTTTGGACCATCTGCGATGGAGAATACCATCTGTATCCAGAGAAAGAATTGTGGAGTTTGAACAAAGATCAAAGACTATTACCTTCAATTTTTTTTAAAAAATGTTGTCTTATATGGAACACTATTATTCTATTAGAAACCAGGAGGGGGAATTCAGGGAAGCCTGGAGGGATTTGCATGAACTGATGCTGAGTGAGATGAGCAGAACCAGAAAAACATTGTACACCCTAACAGCAATATGGGGATGATGATCAACCTTGATGGACTTGCTTATTCCATCAGTGCAACAATCAGGGACAATTTTGGGCTCTCTGCAATGGAGACTATCATCTGTATCTGGAGAAAGAATTGTGGAGTTTGAACAAAGATCAAAGACTATTACCTTCAATTTAAAAAAACAAACATTATCTTATTATGTAATTTTGCTATCTCTTATATTTTTTTTTTCCGTTAAGGATATGATTTCTCTCTCATCACATTCAACTTAGATCAGTATATACCATGGAAACAATGTAAAGACTAACAGGAAAAAAAAAGACTAACAGACTGCCTTCTGTTGGGGGTGGGGTAGGGGAAGCAAGATTAGGGGGAAAATTATAAATTTCAAAATAAATAAAATCTTTCTTCAAAAAAGTTGTCTTATGTACTACATAATTTTGCTATCTCTAATATTTTATTTCTTCCTTAAGGATATGATTTCTCTCAACACATTCAATTTTGATCAATGCATAGCATGAAAACAATGTAAAGATTATCAGAATGCCTTCTGTGTGGGGGTGCGGGGAAGGAAATAGAGGATGGGGGAGAAATTGTAAAATTCAAAAAATGATTGGTAGATACTACTATCATATATAACTGGAAAACAAAATATTTATATAATTAAAAAAGAGATAAACACAAAGTGTGTGAACTTCTGGGCCTCAAGTCGGGGGGAGGGCATAGCTAGCTTCAGAATCCAGAGGCTGGCCTTGGACCTGAGTCTGCCTGGCTTATGTTGGCTCTCTGCCCACCAGTTCTGCTGAGAGATGCAGAGGGAGGCAGTGGTTAGCTTTGTCCTGCCTGCAGGGGCCACCAATCCAGGATCCATGGATATTACTGGATCTGCATTTTTATCACCATCATGACCAGGCTTCCACTGAAATGCCACTTTATTTTATGCACTGAAAACAAGCGACTGAAAAGGCATCCAGGGGTTTCACCAGACCTCCAAAGGGGTCTAGGGCACACTGGCTTCTGAACCAAGGGACCAAAGAGAAGTACTGCTACCTTGGGCAGCCAACCACAAGAGGCCATGGGGCTGAGGCCAGCAAGCAGGCCATTACCAGTAACCAGATAAAAGCAGGTAACCAGGTGCAGGGACCAAGCCAGTCAAGGAGCCTCTCTCCCCTCCAACAGGTTTTCTAGCAAAGATTACCAACTGCTCATTTTAAGAGTATAGTCTATAGATAGATAGATAGATAGATAGATAGATAGACAGACAGACAGATAGACAGATATACACATATATGCACCTGAGGGATGACTACTATTTGGATCCTCAAAGAAGGTATTTAATATTTAAAAGTTTATTTTTTTATTAATTTAAACCTATGATATAACAGATAAACATACATGTTAAATATACATATGTCAATATAATATTACATATATATGTAAAACATTATGTATTTATATAATAGAGATCTCAAACTGATTTCACATGTGATTTTCTAGACTATGCTTTAGTCTCATTCTGTGCCAAATTCTATATCTTTTATTTATCAATTCTCTCAAGGAGTGATGATTGTCTATTGGATTACTAGCTATCCTGGGAGGGGAGGGAGAACACTTTACAAAAATGAGTGTTAACCATTATCTTTACATATAATTGGGAAAATAATTTAAAACTTAAAAAAAAGAGAGATATAAAGAAGTATAGTGGGATGCCTATAATTAGGAGGGATCCAAGTACTCAGTCGCAGCAGCAGGAGCTGCCTTGGGAGGTGGGAAGGAGGCTGCCCTTCAGCAGCTGGCCAGTTGGGCAGGTGTCCATTCCAGGCCCATCCTCAAACCCTGTCATTCAGAACCCAGCAGTCATCATGGCATGATGCTGGGGGGGGGAGGAGGACTTCAGGAGAGTGCTCACTAATGAATTAAATTAACCAACTAGTTTAATTAGAGACTAAGATTTCCTATCGGTTCTATGAGGCTCCAGCAACAAACCATCCTCATACCCCACAACTCCAGAGGAAGGCCCAAGCAGACCCCCAAGGCCCCAAGAAATGGGGGACAAACCTTCTGCCACGGAGTAACACATGAGGAAGTCAGCCCCAGCAGGGAGAGTGTGAACAGACGCAGCGTCCACTTCCGTCTTGTTGATGTCCGCCGAGTCAGGCTGACAATCCACCACGTCCAAAGGAATGACTGGGACATCATGCTGGTCACCCCGACATGCCTAAGAGCATCAGGGGAAGTCAGATCAGGTTTCCTCCCCACCAAACCTTTTAATTTAACAATTAATTTATAGTTACTAAATTGTTTGTTATTAAATGTTAAACAATCACTCAAAGTCCCTCTGAGGTACCTGCCTAGATTGTCAAGGAGTCTTTTCCATCAGAATTTCAATCTAACAAATTCAAAATAAGGAAAAGAGATGCCAAATCTAAGTAAATAAAGCTGAATCCAAAGTTAAGAAGGCACCCCTCCACCCAGGGCCATGCTGGGACCCTTGGGACAGACCTGTAGCAGACTGTTTTAGTCTTTTACCTTGGAGAGGCTCCAAATCTGGGTTTGCTTTATTATTATTATTTTGTTAACTGATAGTGATGAAGAAATATCTTAATACTGCAGATCAAATTTTAAAGTGTGTTTTTCTTCTCCCTGGAGAGATGGTTGTTAAATATTTATGAGCATCCCCTTACATATGCCCCACACTGGCTAGAAAGCTACAAGCAGTCAGGTACTTTCAATATTCTAGAATATGGATTCAACTATCACAGGGCAGCCAGATGGTGCAAGAGATGCAGCATTGGGCTTGGAATTGGGAAGACTCCTCCTCCTGAGTTCAAATCCAGCCTCAGACACTTACTGGCTCTGTGATCCTATCTAACCTGTCTGCCTCAGTTTCTTCATGTGTTAAACAACTCCGGTATCTCTGCCAAGGTGACCCCAATGAGGTTATGATGCACCTCAGACAACCCCACCCTAGACAGCCCCCCAGCTTGGGTGAGAGAGGTTGCTGGGTCCCCCAGGATCATGACCACGGCTCTTCTCACCACCACCACCCTTTAAAAACAGCACTAGCCCCACTGAGGAGCTCCAAGTAGGACCAAGGGAGGGGATGGGGAGTGGTAAAAGACACGGGTGGGGGGCTGCTGGGGAACAAGGGGTAACGAGGCTAAGCAGAGCCGGACTCTGGATGGATGGGTTCCCCATTATCAGTCTGTTCATTACAAAATTATCTGAGGATTAAAGGGCAGAATGCCCAAGAAAACTTGAATTCAGAAGAACACAAGAGTAAAAAGCAAGTCCAAGAGAGGGTCTGAAATAATCCTGGTTCTCAAACAGATAGCAATAAGACAAAAAGACAATAATTTTTCCAAAGGGGCAAAACACAATAAGAGTGACATCACTAAGTATGTATTACATGACTTCACATGTTCTTTTTTATTTTCGTTTTTTAATTTTTTTTAATTAGCATTTAGTTTAAAGTTTTGAGTTCCAAATTCCCTCTCTGGCCTCTGACCACCCATTCATTGTACATCTTGCAGGATCCCCAGACATCACAAAATAACAGCAATGATAGCTTTGAAGAGAAATATAACTTTCCTAAGAAGTGTTGGAAGTTAGGTCAGAACTCTAAGCTCTAATAGCAGAATTAAGAAAGATAAATATCAAAGCAGATACCCTAGATCAGAATAAAATGGAGGATCTCCCCAAAAAAGCAGGAGCTCTGTGAAAAAGAACAGATTTGGAAGTCAAAAATATGAAAACAGAAGAAAAATTGGCAAAAGAGAAGGGATGGTTAAGTTTGAAAGACAGGTCTATGCAGTTAAAACAAATAACTCTGAAGACAGAACATGTAGATAATTTAAAGACCCTGGGTCTCCCCCCAAAAAACCAAGATAATTCTCTTGCATTGCATTAAATTATTACTGAATTAGAACTGAATAATTATCTTGAATTGACTGCAGGAAATTTCTCTCAAACACAGTCAGAATTTTCTAATACAAACAATGAAATCTTGATTGATTAAATTCAAATTGTCACCAAAGAAAACTGCCATGGGAATGACTAAATGATGTTCCATGAATATAATGAAATATGACTATCCTGTAAGAAATGAAGAAAAAGAAGAACATGATGAAATATAAGAGGAACAGATGAAAAGAGAAGTAACTAGAATCAAAGAAATAATAAACACAACTGGAATAATGTTAGTGGAAGAATTTGAATAAAATGAAATTAAAATAACCAAGTTTAAGCCCATAGAAAATGTACCTCTCTTCTTTGCAAGGTTGAGGAATGGATGATATAGAATCCTGAGGTAATGTCATTTTTGTGCTACTCAATTTGGATGGACAAATTTTTCTCCTTCCTTTTTTCTCCTTATATCTTTTTTTTTCTTTACTTATATCTTACTTTTTTTTTATCCTCTCTGGAAGCAAAAGTGATGGGGAGAGTGAAAGGAGAAATATATTACAAATGTGAGCTCCTTGAGAGTTGAAAGATTTGGGAGAGGCCGCCATTTTGCTCTGTAATTGTCATTTTTCTGCATGAAACACAGAAGCTATTACAACTGGTGGTTTCCTTCAGGCCCAAGTATCAATCAATCAATCAACCAATATTTACTAAGGACCCACCTCCTGCCAGACACTATGCCAGGGATATGAAAGGAAGCAAAAAGACATTCCCTGCCCTCAAGGAGCTTACATTCAAATATGGACTCTCCCTTCCCCTATCCTGATAGGGATCCAGTGCTATCCCCAGTAAATATATGCTGACAACTTGAGTCCCCCTCCCTACTCAATAGGCTGTTAACCAAGCAAAGAAACATAGGTCTGACTATCAGTCAAGCAGAGTGTCTTGAGGTGACCAATGCAGAATCAGCAACTCACCTAGGTGAGCTCTGGAGGACCTTGAGCCAAGCCAGGGTCATTTCATGGTCTTCAGAGCCTCCCCAAGCTCTTATTCATGGGGCTCCCAGTTATGTGGAGGGGCCCCTTCTCTTGGAGCTGATGCTCTAAGGATTGCTTATTCTTCTGATTCACTTGATGAGAGGACCCAGCTCTAACACCTGGGAGTCCTCATTCCCCGTTTTCTATGTCTACTCCATTCCACCGAGCAACCTTTCCATGTCAGACAGTTTTGACAAATCTGCATTATAATATAGTTTAAGATTACAGTACTGCTCAACATCCTTCCTTTACTTTTTTCCCTCATTAGTTCCTTTGATATTCCTGACTTTTTTTTCTTCCAAATGAGTTTTCTTCTTAATATTTTCTAACTCAGTAAAATAATTTTTTGGTAATTTAATTAGTATGGCATTGAATACACAAATTAGATAAATTGTTATTTTTATTACATTGGTCCTGCCAACCCATGAACAATGTTTTTGAATTTTTTTTCCATTTATTCAAATCTGATTTTATTTCTATAAAAAGTTTTTTTATGATTTGTTCATATAGTTCTGGGTTTGTTTTTGTAGGTGTATACTCCCCAGTATTTTAGTGTCTAGAGTTATTCTAAATGGAGAAATCTTTTAACAATTTCTTCTTGCAAGTTTTTTTTTGTGTGATGCATAGGAATGCTGATGATTTATGTGGATTTTGCTTTACTTCCTGCTTAAAATTATTAATTCAACTAATTTTTTAGTTAAATCTTTGGGATTTCCCAAGTAGATCATCATAGCATCTGCAAAAATTTACCTCATTTCCTATTCTAATTTCTTCTATTTCTTTTTTTTTGAGAATGTAGCCAAAGCAGTCTTTTTTTAATCTAGATTTTTGTTTTTTTTAATTTGTTTTCCAATTATATTCAATAGTAATATGTACCCATCATTCTTTTTGCAAGGCTCTGAATTCTTCCCCTCCCCTCCCCCCCACAGAAGGCTGTCTTATTGATAGTCCCTACATTGTTTCCATGCCATACATCGATGTAAATTGAATGTTATAAGAGTAAACATAAGAATAAACATACCCCCCCCAAAGAAGATGAGAAACCTCAAAAATAGAGAAAAAAATTGTACTTCAGTCTGTGTTCAGATTTCAATGGCTCTGTCTCTGAGGTGAGTTGTTTTCTTTATCATAAGTCCACCAGAAAAGTTGCTTCAATATTTTTTCCCACAGTTGCTATTACTAGCTGTACCTCCACTCTATTTCTCCCCACTCTCATTTATTCTATTCTCTCTCTCGTTTCATCCTGGCCCTGTCCAAAAGTGTGTTGAATCTGAGTATCCTCTCCCTTGATCTTCCCTCTCTTCTATCACCTATTCCCCCTTTTCCTCCCCCCCATTCCCCCTTATCTCATCCCCTTCTTCTTATTTTTCTCAAGGGTAAGACAGATTTCTATACCCTATTAAGTGTGTATGTTATTCCTCTCTGAGCCATTTCTAATGAGAATGAAGGTTCACTCATTCCCCCCCTTGCCTTCCCCCTTTCCACTCCATTGAAAAAGCTTTTTGACTCTTACGTGAAATTTCTTAGCCCCTTCTTCCTCTCCTTTCCCTTCCTCCCAGTACTTTCCCCCATCACCCATTGACTCCATCTTTTTACTATATTATACCATTATATTCTGCTCCTTCTTATGTCATGTCTATATATGCTCCTTTTAACAGCTCTTATAAATGAGAAAGTTCATAGGAGTTATCAAGATCTTCTTCTGATGCAGGAATACAAACAGTTCAACATCATCAAGTTCCTCATAGTTAGTCCCTCTCTTCCACTCCCTCTATGCTTCACCAGAGTCCTCCTGTATTTGGAGATCCAAACTTTCTGGTCAGCTCTGGTTGTTTCAATAGTAAAGTTTGAAAGTCCCGTTTCACTGAAAGTCCATCTTTTCCCCTGAAAGAGAATGTTCAGTTTTGCTGGGCGGTTGATTCTTGGTTATAAATCAAGATCTTTTGCCTTCCAGAATCTCATATTCCAATCCCTATGAGACCTTAATGTAGATGCTACCAGATCCTGTGTAATTCTGACTATGGAGACTTGCTAGTTGAATTGTTTGTTTCTGGCAGCCTTTAGAATTTTCTCTTTGATTTGGGAGTTCGGGAATTTGGCTATAATATTTCTGGAAGTTTTTCTTTTGGGATCTCTTTCAGGAGGTGATTGGTAAATTCTCTAGATTTCTATTTTACCCTCAGATTCTAGGATCTCAGGGCAATTCTGTCCTATTATTTCTTGAAAAATGAAGTCTAGGCTCTTCTCCTGGTTGTGGCTTTCAGATAGCCCAATAATTTTTAAATTATTTCTTCTGGATCTATTTTAGAGGTCAGTTGTTTTTCCAATGATATATTTCATATTTTCTTCTAATTTTTGGCTTTTTTTGGGAAGAGTTTTATTTCTTCCTGATTTCTTGCAAAGCCATCAGCTTCCTTTAGTTTCAGTCTGCATTTGAAGGAGTTATTTTCTTCAGAGAGCTTTTTTTAAATCTCCTTTTCAGCTGGCCAATACTGCTTCTTAAGGCATTCTTCTCCTCATTTGCCTTTTGTTTTGCTTTTTTCCATTAGGCCTAGTAATTTTTTGTATATCAGCTGTTGATTTGGTTTTCATGATTTTTCTACATTGCTCTCATTTCTCCTCTGAATTTCTCCTCCACCTCCCTTAATTACTTTTCAAAGTCTTTTTGAGCTCATCTACAGTCTGAGCCCATTTTCTATTTCTCTTGGAGTTTTTAGATATGGAAACTTCAATTTTTGTCATCATCTGAGTATGTGTTTTGATTTTCCATGGGATTAAAGTAATTGTCAAGGTCAGATTCTTCTTTTTCTGTTGTTTACTCATTTCCTCAGTACAAGACTAATTTACAGTACTCCCAAGGCTTTGGGGTTGTTTTTCTTTTTGAGACAGCCCATTGGGACCTTTATTCCTCCAAGGTTTTATGCTCTTTGATATGTAGATTGCCCCTGTACTTCCTCTGCCCTGGGGCTATACAGAAGGATCCAGCTTGTTTTATTCATTCATTAAAAAAAGATTATAAAAACAAAATAGCAATTAAAATTTGTTTAAAAATTAAGAGAGGGGGGGTGGCTAGGTGGCGCAGTGGATAAAGAACTGGTCCTGGAGTCAGGAGTACCTGGGTTCAAATCCGGTCTCAAACACTTAATAATTACCTAGCTGCGTGGCCTTGGGCAAGCCACTTAACCCCATTTGCCTTGCAAAAACCTAACAAAAAAAAATTAAGAGAAGGGGCGGCTAGGTGGCATAGTGGATAAAGCACCGGCCTTGGAGTCAGGAGTACCTGGGTTCAAATCTGGTCTCAGACACTTAATAATTCCCTAGCTGTGTGGCCTTGGGCAAGCCACTTAACCCCATTGCCTTGCAAAAAAAAACCTAAAAAAAAAATTAAGAGAAGAAAATCCCTATGCCTAAAATTCTAACATGGTTTTACTCTCAGAACTTTAATTCTAAAGCATACATGCAACTTTTAGAATTGCAAGCATACATGAATGAGGTATTTGGCCATGAAAGAACATCAATTCAAATAACTCAAAATCACTCTATAATGAAGAGAAAACTTTATCAACAGAATAGGTGAAATTACATATTATTCTGCAGCCAAATAAAACAGGTAGGAGCTATAGGATTGATGTAGTGACAAGACTGGTAAATATGGAGTCAAGAGTTCAAATCTTAGCTCTGCCAATTACCTCTCTAACCTTGGACAAATTCCAAAGTTAGATAATTTCTTCTAACAGACTGTTCCAAATATGACTGATTAAATCCTTATGGAATCTCTACTCTGTTTAAACTGACAGTTGTAGAAGTGGTTACTATGATAAAAATCTTCCATCAAAATATGATTTTCACCAAATAAAAATGTGCTTGACTTATTACCTTCTTACTCCTCCTTCCAGACCAACCACCCAAAATGCTTAAAATACGGGGACAGATCAGTTGAGGAACTACTGCAAAAGTGGTGGCATATGACTGGGGTTGTCTTACTATGCTACAAGGCATGACAATGGGTATGATTTCAGAAAAACACAGGAAGACTCATAGAAAGTGAGACAAGTAAAGGAAGCAATGTATAATTAGGATGAAGACTTGGCCACTCTGATCAATATAGTGATTCATGACAATGCCAAGAACTCTGATCAAAGAAATGGTGAACTCTGCCTTATCTGCCCGGCTTTATATGTGTGTTTTCTTTTGCAACATGGCTAATATGGAACTCTATGATTTCACACATACAACGAGTACACATACAACCTCTTGTCTTCTCAAGGGGTGGGATAAGAGCAAGAACAGGTAAGAAAATCTGAAATACAACATTTTTAAAAATTAATGTTAAGATGTTTTTAATGTATGTAGGAAATATATATTTTTTTTAGCTTTTGCAAGGCAAATGGGGCTAAGTAGCTTGCCCAAGGATACACAGCTAGGTAATTATTAAGTGTCTGAGACCGGATTTGAACCCAGGTACTCCTGACTCCAGGGCCCGTGCTTTATCCACTGTGCCACCTAGCTTCCCCTCTTTTATTTTTAAAATATATTTATTTCATTAAATATTTTCTAAATCCATGGGGCAGCTTATTTCATTAAATATTTCCTAAGTCCATGAGGCTATGTGACCTTAACACCTAGCTGTGTTACTTAATCCCATTGACTTAAATAAAATAAAAAAAAGAAACATTAATAAAAAAAAATACAGTACCTGGCCTCAAACATACATTCTAATAGGGAAGAAAACATATAGAGAAGTGGGTGATTAATAATATCAAAAGTTGCCTATTCTTATAGACAGTCTATTTCCTAACTGTTTTTCTGTGTAAAACTGGGAGGTGAAAGCTTTGGATAACTGGGAAATAGCTGCTTTGAAAATATTTTGGAGACTTCTGGCCAAGATGGCAGGGAGAAGACAGGCACAGTTCTAAAGTGTCCTGAGCTCTTCTCCATCTATCACATGAAACAAACCTCTTAAAAGAAATCCGACCCACAAAACCCAGAAAGAAAAGCCAGGAGAAAGAACACCTACCTCAGGATTTGTCTCAGGTGGCAGCTTTGGCGGAATTTGGGCCGGCCCAGGTGTGTGAGAAGAACCAGCCCAGCTGAGGAATGACCTCAGGCCAGGGTAAAGCCCACCATTGATTGAAGGCAAAAGAATTTAATAGCTCCAACCCCTCCCTTCAAGCAAAGGGAGAAGGCCTCAACCAAGGTCACAGACACTCCAGAGAAAGCAACCAACAACTCCTACTGGCCAGCCAGAGAAACTGCACTCAGTGAGTAAAGCCTTTAGCGATCCCAAGCCCCTGTGAACCAGCCCATACCCAACTCAGGTCTTAGCAAAATGAAGAAGGGTCAGCGGAAAGGTGGATCCATAGAAAAATTCTTGGAAAGGAAAGACCCTAACTCAGAGAAACCTGGAACCTCTGAGAAGAATACAATCTGGTCTTCAGCACAGAAAGACTGCCTTGAAGAAATAAGGAAACAGCTTAAAAATTTGGGAGAGACAATTAATACCTTGCAACAAGAAAACAAAACCTTAGAAAGTACAATTGGACAAATACAAAATGAGAATAAATCTCTCAGATCTTCAAATGGGCAAATGCAAAAAGAAATTAATTCTCTCAAAACCTCAAATGGTCAAATGGAAAGCTCTTTCAAAAGTAGAATTGACCAATTGGAAAAGGAGTTGCAAAAGGTTAATGAAGAAAACTCCTCCCCCCCCCAAAAAATGGAGTCTACAGAAACTAATGACTCTATGAGACAGCAAGAGTCAGTTAAACAAAATCAAAAAATAGAAAAAATAGAAGCAAATGTAAAATACCTCATCAACAAAACCACTGACCTTGAGAATAGATAGAGGAGGGGAAACCTGAAAATTATAGGACTTCTTGAAAACACTGAAGAGAAAAAAAAGCCTGAACTTAATATTACAGGATCTAGTGATGGAAAACTGCCCTGATATCATGGAATCGGAAGGCAACATAGTTATTGAAAGAGTACATCAATCCTCACCAGAAAAAGATCCTAAAATGAAAACACCAAGGAATGTTGTGGCCAAACTCCAGAACTATCAGATAAAAGAGTAAATCCTACAAGCAGCCAGAAAGAAACAATTTAAATATCAAGGAGCCACAGTAAGGATCACACAGGACCTGGCTGCATCAACATTAAGGGATCCAAGGGCCTGGAATGAGATATTTTGAAGAGCAAGGGAGCTTGGAATGCAGACAAGAATCTATTTTCCTGCAAAGCTGAGCCTTCTCTTCCAGGGAAAAAGATGGACATTTAACAAAATGGAAGAATTCGAAAAAGTTCTGATGAAAAGACCAGAGCTAAACAGAAAATCTGGACATCAAACAGGAGGCTCAAGAGACACATGAAAAGGTAATAAAAAAAAAGGGTGGCGGTAAAAGGGAAAAAAAATGCAGTCCAGTAAGTTGAAACTGGCTATATCCCAGCATGGGGGGAAAAGAGTCTCATAAATCTTGAGAACTGTAACTCTAACAGAGAGAATATACCTAGCCAGAAATGATGGACATTCATGACCTATCCATGAGACTGCTATCTAAAGAGATGTAACTGGCTTTAACCCCACTTGGGAGAAAGACTGTAATAACTCACAGGAATTTTGACTCTATTCGATAGAATATACTGAATTAGAAGGAACAGACACTCAGAATTTTCTATGACTTAGATAGAATGATCTAAAAAAAATGCTACCTCCTTAAAAAGGGGGACAGGAAAGAGACTGGAGAAGGGAGGGGAGTGAATGGGGTAAATCTCATTACATTAAGAGGTACAAAAAAACCTATAGTAATAGAAGGGAAGAAGGGAGCAGATGAGAAACACCTGAATCTTCTTCTCCTCAGACTTGGCTTAAAGTCAACCTACACATACTCAGTTAACTTATAAAACATCTAACCTTTCAAGTATTAAAAGGGCAAAAGGGGAGGGGGGACGGAAAAAGGGAAGGGGAGTGGGGGAAGAAAGGGAAATAACAAAAGGAAGGGAAGGGCAAAGGGAAAAAGGGAAAGGGGAAAGAAAGGGGAGGGGTGATATAGGAGGGCAAACACACTGAAGGGGGTGGTATTCAAAAACAAAATACTGGGGAATATGGATAAAGGGGGGGAGAAAGAGGGAAAATACAAACGGAGGGAAGATAGCACGGAGGGCAATAAAGAATTAGTAATCATAACCTTGAACGTGAATGGGATAAACTCTCCCTTTAAACGAATGCAAATAGCAGAGTGGATTAAAAACCAGTATCCTAAGATATGCTGCTTACAAGAAACTCATTTGAAGCAGAGAGATACATATAGAGTAAAGGTAAAAGGTTGGAGCAAAATATATTTTGCTTCAGCTGAAGTAAAAAAAGCAGGGGTAGCAATCCTTATCTCAGACAAAGCAGCAGCAAAAATAGATACCCCGTTAGTTAAAAGAGATAAGGATAGAAATTTTATCCTCCTAAAAGGTACCATAGACAATAAAGTCATTTCAATATTGAATATATATGCGCCCAGTCGGACAGCACCCAGATTCTTAGAGGAGAAGCTGAAAGAACTACAGGAAGACAAAGACAGCAAAACTCTACTAGTGGGAGACCTCAACCTCCCACTCTCAGATCTAGATAAAATAAACAAGAAAGAAGTTAAGGAGGTAAATAGATTGTTAGAAAAATTAGATATGGTAGACTTATGGAGGAAACTGAATGGGGATAGAAAGGAATATACCTTTTTCTCTGCAGAACAGGGAACTTATATAAAAATTGATCATGTACTAGGACATAAAAACCTAATGATCAACTGCAGAAAGATAGAAATAGTGAATACATCTTTCTCAGATCACAATGCAATAAAAGTCATATGCAATACTGGGCCAAGGAGATATAGATCCAGAACCAATTAGAAACTGAATAACCTCATTTTAAAGAATGAGTGGACCATAAAACAAATTATAGAAAGAATTAACCATTTTATCCTAGATAATGATAATAATGAAACAACATACCAACACCTATGAGATTCATTCAAAGCGACTCTCAGGGGATATATTATAGCTCTAAATGCTTACATCAGTAAATTGGAGAAAGAGGAAATCAATGAACTAAACATGCAACTAAAAAAATTAGAGAAAGAACAAATCAAAAATCTCCAATTAAATACTAAATTAGAAATTCTAAAAATTAAAGGAGAAATTAATAAAAGCAAAAGCAAAAAAACTATTGAATTAATAAATAAAACCAAAAGTTGGTATTATGAAAAAACCAATAAAATTGATAAACCTCTGGTTAATTTGATTAAAAAAAAGAAAGAAAACCAAATTGCTAGTATCATAAATGAAAAAGGTGAAATCACCACCAATGAGGAAATTAAATAATTCGAAAATACTTTGCCCAACTCTATAACGATAAATTTGATAATCTAAGTGAAATGGATGAATATTTACAAAAATATAAGTTGCCCAGGTTAAATGAAGAAGAGATTAAATACCTAAACATATCTCAGACAAAGAAATTCAACAAGCCATTATTGAACTCCCTAAAAAAAAATCTCCAGGGCCTAATGGATTCAAAAGAGAATTCTACCAAACATTTAAGGAACAATTGGTTCTAATTCTATATAAACTCTTTGGAAAAATAGGGAAAGATGGAACTCTGCCTAACTCTTTCTATGAAACCAATATGGTGCTGTTACCTAAACCAGGAAGAGTTAAAACAGAGAAAGAAAATTACAGACCTATTTCCCTGATGATGCAAAAATCCTAAATAAAATCTTAGCAAAACGATTACAAGATATCACTAGGATAATACATTATGATCAAGTAGGATTTATTCCAGGAATGCAGGGTTGGTTCAATATTAGGAAAACTGTTAGTATACTCAATTATATCAATAACAAACCCATCAGAAATCATATGATCATATCAATAGATGCTGAAAAAGCTTTTGACAAAATACAGCATCCTTATTAAAAACACTGGAGAGTGTAGGAATAAAGGGACTGTTCCTTAACATAATTAGCATTATCTATCTGAAACCATCAACAAGCATTATATTCAATAGGGAGAGGATAGAGGCATTCCCAATAAGATCAGGGGTGAAACAAGGGTGCCCATTATCACCACTACTATTCAATATTGTATTACAAATGTTAGCTTCAGCAATTAGAGAAGAAAAAGAAATTGAAGGAATTAGAATTGGGAAGGAAGAGACAAAACTCTCACTCTTTGCAGATGACATGATGGTCTACCTAGAGAATCCCAAGAAATCATCCAAAAAACTACTGGAAACAATTAGCAATTTTAGCAAAGTTGCAGATTATAAAATAAACCCTCATAAATCCTCAACTTTTCTATATGTCTAGCAAGATACAGCAGGAAGAGTTAGAAAGAGAAATCCCATTCAAAGTAACCTCAGACAATACAAAATACTTGGGAGTCTATTTGCCAAGATAAGACTCAGAATCTTTTTGAAAACAATTATAAAACACTTCTCACACAAATTAAATCAGATTTAAATAACTGGGCAAATATCAACTGTTCATGGATAGGGAGAGCTAATATAATAAAAATGACAATTCTACCAAAACTAAACTATCTGTTTAGTGCCCTACCAATCAAAATTCCAAAAAATTACTTTAATGAGTTAGAAAAAAATTGTAAGTAAATTCATGTGGAGAAATAAAAAGCCAAGAATTGCCAGGAGCTTAATGAAAAAAGTGCAAAAGAAGGTGGCTTAGCCCTACCTGATCTAAAATTATATTATAAAGCATCAGTTATCAAAACTGTTTTGTATTGGCTAAGAAATAGAGTGGTGGAGCAGTGGAATAGACTAGGTATAAAAGCAGGAGATGATTACAGTAATCTGCTGTTTGATAAACCCAAAGAGTCTGGACATTGGGATAAAAACTCCCTCTTTGCTAAAAACTGCTGGGATAATTAGACGTTAGTATGGAAGAAACTTAGATTAGACCAACACCTCACACCCTTTACCAAGATAAGATACAAATGGTTACAGGACATAGACATAAAAAACAATACTATAAGCAAATTAGAAGATCAAGGACTAGTTTACCTGTCAGATCTACGGAAAGGGAAGCAGTTTATGACTAAGGAAGAGTTAGAGAACATCACCTAAAACCAATTAGATGGTTTCAATTACATTAAATTAAAAAAGCTTTTGCACTGATAAAACCAATGTAACCAAGATCAAAAGAAATGTAGTAAATTGGGAAACAATCTTTAGAACTAATGATTCTGACAAAGGACTCATTTCTAAAATATACAGAGAACTGAGTCATATTTTTAAAACAAATGGTAAAATGATATGCAAAGGCAATTTACAGATGAGATCAAAGCAATCCATAGCCATATGAAAAAATGCTCTAAATCATTAATTATTAGAGAAATGCAAATTAAAGCTTCTCTGAGGTACCACCTCACAGCTCTCAGATTGGCCAATATGACCAGGAAGGATAATGATCATTGTTGGAAGGGTTGTGGGAAATCTGGGACACTATTACACTGTTGGTGGAGCTGTGAACTCATCCAACCCTTCTGGAGAGCTATTTGGAACTATGCCCAAAGGGCAACAAAAATGTGCATACCCTTTGACCCAGCAATACCACTACTGGGTCTATACCCTGAAGAGATGATGAAAAAGGGTAAAAACATTACTTCTACAAAAATATTTGTAGCAGCCCTGTTTGTGGTGGCAAAGAATTGGAAATCCAGTAAATGTCCTTCAATTGAGGAATGGCTTAGCAAACTGTGGTATATGTATGTCATGGAACACTACTGTTCTATTAGAAACCAGGAGAGACAGGATTTCAGGGAAGCCTGGAGGGATTTGCATGAACTGATGCTGAGTGAGATGAGCAGAACCAGAAAAACACTGTACACCCTAACAGCAACATGGGGGTGATGTTCAACCTTGAAGGGCTTGCTCATTCCATCAGTGCAACAATCAGGAACAATTTTGGGCTGTCTGCAAAGGAGAGTGTCATCTGTATCCAGATAAGGAGCTGTGGAGTTTGAACAAAGCTCAAGGACTATTCCCTTTAATTTAGAAAAAAACAGATATCTTATTGTCTGATCTTGTCACCTCTTAGACTTCTCTTTTCTTCTTTAAGGATATGATTTCTCTCTCATCACACTCAATTTGGATCAAGGTACAACATGGAAACAAAGTAAAGACTGACAGAGTGCTTTCTGGGGGGGGGGAAACAAGATGGGGGGAAAATTGTAAAAATAAAATAATATCTTTAATAAAAATTAATTAAAAAAAGAAAATATTTTGAATTTATTATATACTTTAAAAAAGGAAACAAACTATGTCATGGTATAGATTGATAATCGTGTACTTTTTTGTTTTTCTCTTTATTAAAATGTACATGTTTATTGGAGTTTGCAGAAAAAAAATATTTTTTAAATAAGGAAATTAAGAAGA
Organism: Macrotis lagotis; assembly: GCF_037893015.1. Taxonomy (NCBI): domain Eukaryota; kingdom Metazoa; phylum Chordata; class Mammalia; order Peramelemorphia; family Peramelidae; genus Macrotis; species Macrotis lagotis. The sequence goes on along the minus strand of NC_133660.1, from coordinate 55,624,546 downwards.
ATGCTTAGATCTTGAAGAGGGAACAAAATAAAGTTCTACCCCTTATTTGCAGTGGTACGAGTCTATTAGTACAGAATACTGTATATACTGTTGGACTTGATTGATGTTATATTAAACTATATTTTTACTTTTTTAAAAAAACTGATGACTTTCTGGTTGGGGTAGGAGGAACATGTTGATATGAAGAAATGAAGGTAATGTAAAAACAAAAGATAACAAGAAAATATAAAAGAAAAGTAAAGGGGGTCTTTGGGGAGGGTTAATCTATTGAGTAAAAAATAAACTTTAACAGGGCATGGTTTTAGGGGCGGCTAGGTGGCGCAGTGGACAGAGCACCGGCCCTGGAATCAGGAGTACCTGAGTTCAAATCCAGCCTCAGACACTTATTACCTATCTGTGTGGCCTTGAGCAAGCCACTTAACCCCATTTCCTTGTAAAAAAACAAAAAACAAAAAACCCCCTAAAAAACAGGGCATAGTCTGGGGAAGGTGACAAAGATTCCAGACAGATTAAGATTTTAACAAGAGATATTGCTAATCAAGAAAATCTTGGGAGTTTAAACAAAGACCAAAGACTATTACCTTTAATTTAAAAAAATACACTAACTTATTATTTAATTTTGCTATCTCTTATACTTTATTTTTTTTCCCTTAAGGATATGATTTCTCTCTCATCACATTCACCTTAGATCAATGTATACAGATATAAATACTAACAGACTGCTTTCTGTGGGGAGTGGGAATAGGGAAGCAAGATTAGACAGAAAATTGTAAAATTCAAAATAAATTAATTGAAAACAAAAAATCTCAGAATAAACCCTACTGACTCTGAAAACGGGTTGTGCATCCTTCCTGAATGACTATGACCATGAACTTTTTTTTTAATGTTTTTGCAAGGAAATGGGGTTAAATGGCTTGCCCAAGGCCACACAGCTAGGTAATCATTAAGTGTCTGAGGCTGGATTTGAACTCAGATGCTCCTGATTCCAGGGCTGGTACTCTATCCACTGCGTAGAACCATGAACTTTTCAAAATGAAAGATGTACTCTTACCTGAATGACAAATATCTTAGGTTTTCCAACTAAACTCTGACAGTTGTCTCCTTTAAACAAGGAGGTCAGCTTCTGAATGTCAATTTTGGCATCATAAGCATAGATGTGATTTCCTTCACCATGAGACAGGAACACACACAAGAAGCAGTCTGCATCCGTATGGCTAGAGGTGGACACTGCAAAGAAAGATTATTGAGAACTCAGATAAAAGGGAAACAAAAGCAGCCATTTACAGTTCTACGGATGAAAATGGTAGTATCTTATCAATAATTAGGAATAAAGAGGGAAGGGGTAGAATAATCATCCAGCTTAGTGAAATGGAAAAATACAGGGAGATATTAAAATCTGTTTTCAAATATTAAGCATAATGATGTAAATAAAATTGCATTGTACCAGGTCCCTTCTAAGCTCTTATGAAAATAAACGATTCATAACTGATGTTTCACTAATCTTTGATTTCACTGCTATAGGTCCTTCTCCAGTGGCCTAGGTCACAAGTCCATCTATGACCCAGTAGATGCTCTCTGAGGTTGACTAGAGCCAAAAACTTCATCCCCAGGGGCCAATATAGTAATGATAATTAGCATTTATACAATGCTTTAAGGTCTGCAAAACCTTCCATCCCTTGTAAATTTTACATCTCTTATTTCATTTGATCCTTACAACTACTGAGATGTATATAACCCCCATTTTACAGAGTAGAAACCTAAGGCAAACATATGTGAAATCAATTGCCAAGATCACACAGCCTCTAAGTGTTTGAAGCAGGATTCAAATTCAGGTCTTTCTGATTCCAAGGTTAGCACCTTAGCAATCATGCCAACTGGTTGGCCCCCTAATGAACTTAGCAAACTTAGACCTCAGATGACATACATAATACAATCTATCACTAGTCTTTATTTGAAATCTTTCCATTTTATAGGGCTTATTTACTCTGGCAGCAGAGTTACTTTCATATAAGAGTAAGGCTTCAGGACAGGGTAAGTGCATAGCATGGAGTAAAGGATACAATCATGCATTATAATAACAAACATCCTGAAGGCCCATCAACTGAGGAAGGCTGAACAAATATGGAATATAAATGCAATGGAATTCTATACCCCTCCCCCCAAAATCATGAAAGGGACAATTTCAGAGAACTTTTTTTCTCTTTATTTTCTTTAGAGTGGTTATGAGACGGGGGAGAAATGGAACAGAAAAAAATACATTAATTTTAAAATGCATCCTAAACATAAACTGAAAGAGCCCTAGGTGGATTTCTAATCCAATCCTCTCATTTGACAGATGAAGAAACTGAGATGCGGGTGGGGTGGGGCAGGAAGGAAGGTAGTAAATGACCCAAGGATACAGAAGTAGGAACTGAAACACCAACATCTGGCTCAGGTCAGTACTATTTCTATTTATGAAACATTTCAGATTTCAGTCAGCAAGAATCATTTATACCATTATCTGATAACAATCAGGATTTGAGGAGTCCAATTATTGAGCTTTTTCTTAAAGAAGGAACAACTGAGGCTGTCTGATATTCTGCAGATATGAGAGGGTTGGGAGGGTTCACCATGTGACTTTAGCTATTTGGGACTGGGAGGAAGATGACTGCATATAAGGCAAGCAGGAAGGTGGGGAGGTAAGGAGAAGGGAGGGAGAGAGGAAGGAGAGAGGAGGGAGGGGAAAGAAAGGGGAGGAGGAAGGGAGGGAGGAGGGAAATGGTCAAATGTACAAATCAAGTTTGACTTGGTGCCTCAATGATGGCTGGCCTTATGATAGTGATAGAGAAGCATTAGTGATGCAGATTAGATTTGAAAGTGTTTTTTTTATAGAGATCTAGTTGTTAAAGATTTATTGGCACACCCCTGGAGTCACCTCCCACTGGGGCTGCTTCATAATAAGAGACAAATATGATGGAGAAACCACTTACCCCTATGAATGGCCTTTAGCAGTTCTTCAGCTTTCAGATCATCATAGCAAATCACTTCAAAACCCAGATTTGAAAGCCTGGGGACAGAGAAGGGAAATGTTAAGACTGACCAATCCAAACACCTCCCAAGTTCCAGCTTACTTGTCCAGCCTCAATCCATGCATGCCTCCCTCTCCCCCAATCTGATCCTGCCCAATCCTGCCTCTTTGGATCCACTCCAGCATTGGCTCCAGCCCTATCCTCCTTCAACAAACAGCTCAGGAGCCATTCCTACCCTGAAGCCTTTCCAGAGCTCCCTGGCTTAAAGGAAAGCTGCCAGCTCTCCCTGGACCTTTCCTGACACAGAGGCTTGAGTCATTCAACAACTCCACACCACTCCTTATTGCGTCTGCTGCCCTGCCTGGCTTTAATTCCACAGATCAAGAAACCTCTGAGCAGAGCTACCCCTGGTGTTCAGACCCCCCAAACTCCTCCCCCCCATTTTCATGGTTTCTCTTGGATGTTGTCTCCCCCCTTAGATTGTAAGCTCCTTGAGGGGCAGAGACATCACTGGCACACTGGAAAACAAATAAGTCCGTGAAGCACCTATATTGGCACCGTACTATGTGATGGGGATACAAGTACAAAGAATAAAAAATTCCTATTTGATATGAGTTTACATTCTAAAAACCTACATATAAATCCTCAGTAGAATATATAAAGCATAAAGATAATATAGCATATATAATATATAAATATCATATATACTTCATGTTATATTTAGCATATATAATGCAAATGTGATTGGTATTATTATATAAACATAATTTGTGTATTATATATAATTGAATGATACATAAATATAATATATATCACATTTCTATTATAAATGTAAATATATTTATTATTATATATAATATATAATTATCTAAACTATTAAATACAAATAAATTTATAAGATATGCAAATATTATTCATACTATATACAAATAAAATATTTATACATATATAAAATTATATTTAAAGAAATTTTCAAACTAGTCTATCTGATATAGAGAATATTTCCATCACATGCCTCCATTAACCAACAAATATTTATTTAGCACATACGATGTGCCAAAGACAGAGGATGCAAAGATTGAAAACAAAATAGCCCCTGCCCTCAAGGAGCATACCTTCTATTGGGGAAGACCACATAAACATGTAGCAAAATATACAGAATGCATACAAAGTCGATCCAGGTCCCATTCAAGGGGACAGTACTCACAACTGGGCAAATGGTGCCTGAGCACAGTCTTAATAGAGATGATTAATTTAAACCAACTGAAGAAACTATTTCTCTAGAAGTGAACTGCAGGGAAAGGAAATAAGAATTACAAAGGACAAAAGCAGTTTTCTATAGACCCCAAGCACAAGAATGGAGTCTCCAGGAAGCTGTTTGAAAATCCTTTTTATTTCAACTGAAGGGACAAAACCCAACTGGGCTGAGTCAAAATTTCTCCCCTGTGAACTCTGTCACAGCATCTGCTGTGTCTCCCTCATCAGACCCAAGGGTCAGTTTGGTCAGTCCAACACTAAAGTATAATAGTTTTATCTTTTCCTTGTAAATAGCTTATATTTCCCAATCACAATTACACTTCTGAGGGTAAGACTAATTTCTTTGCTTTTCATCCCATGTCCTTGGCCTACTATAATACAGAGTAGATGACATGAGTTCAATAAGTATTTGATTGATGAATAAATGAATGAAAAAACAAATTCCAAAAAAAAAAAAAAACCAAAACAACCAACCAAATTCTATTCAGGCATATTTAGGCTGCTCATGACTTCAGCAATCAACATAAACCACATGCAAATCAGGACTGGATTCATCACTGCTGTCATTGTCTAGACTTAAGAAATTTATGGAATCTATATTAATGATGCAAATTAAGGCCATACCCATCACTCATCAAGACTTGACAAGACAGAAAATGATTAATGATGGAAGGACTGTTGACCCAGTAGAAATGTGAAATGTTCATTATTCTAGAAGGTAATTTGGAACTATGCTCAAAAAGTTACTAAACTGGGTATACTTTTTTGTCCCAGTGACACCCCTGTGAATCCAAAACCCCAAGCAAATATCAAAGGGAAAAGATCCCATATAAATAGAAATATATTGCTAGCAGCTCTTTTTGTGTAAACTAAGAGGGTGCTGATCTCTTGAGGGATAATATTTGAATATAATAGTTTATTACTGTGCTTTAACAAACTGATGAAAAAAACAGTTTTAGAGATCCCTGGAAAGACTTCTATAAACTGATGAAGAGTAGAGGAGGAAAATCCAGGAAAACAATTTGAACTAACATCAACACTAAAATAATTAACAAATAATAAGTTATATGTCAACGATCTGTAATTTGGATGGTACAGGATAAGATTAGTATAGACTACCTTCGTTTAAGGTTTTCTCTGTCGGCCCAGGTGCCACGCCTTTCTGGCAAAGCCAAATGCCAGAAGAACCGCTCATGATTGAAGATCAAAGCTATGCCTCTCCTCTTGTGATCCATTCTGTACCTTTCTTCTGGATCAAGTAATTCACTGTTCAAGTCAAAGAATAATAAATTTGAGTCAAATTCACCCGGTGCAAGTATTACCTTAGATGACTATGGGTACCTGTACCAACTAATAGCAATCAATTAACAAACATGATAAAGCACCATATGTGCTTAGGATATTGGGGAAACAAAGAAATGAACAAAAATTAAATAGTTCCTATCCTCAAGCAGCTCATTGTCTATCAGGGTAAACAACATATATACAGAGTAGAAGGCAAGGAATAGACCTGTGAATTCCTTGTTACTGGGAAAGTCCAGGATAAGGAAACATATCTCTACTGCTCCAATTTATAATTTTAGAGGATAAATCCTTAATCTGGGGTCCTGAACTTTTAAAAAGAGAAAACTGCTGATAATAAAGCAAATAAAATAATTGACTTCAAAAGCAATTTGGAACAATGCCCAAAGAAGCTATAAAACTGTTCATACCCTTTGATCCAGCAATAACACTAAGTCTATAACCCAAAGAAAGAAAAAAATAAAAGAGAAAAGAATCTTATTTGTACAAAAAATACTTATGTTAATTCTTTTTTGTAGTGGCAAAGAATTAGAAATCTAGAGAATATCCATCAATTGAAGAATTCGTGAACAAGCTGTGGTATATGATTGTAATGGAATACTATTATGCTATAAGAAATGACAAACAGTTCAGAAAAACCTGCAAAGTCTTACATGAACTGATACAAAATGAACAAAGCAGCAATACTGCACAAGAAAGAACAATTATTGACTGAGCTCATAATAGCAATAATAGTTCCAAAGAACTAATAATAAAAATATGCTATCTGCCTCCAAAGAAAGAACTGATGCTGTTGGAAATCCTTTCATTTTTTTCCTTCTTTCCTTATTTGTTTTCTTGCACAAAATGTCAAATATGTAAATGTTTTACACAATTGCACATGTATAACCTGTATCAGATTGCTTGCTGTAGGGATAGAGGTGGGATAGGTGAAGAAAAATATATAATTGATTTTCTTCACAATCCTCCCTTTTATTTAAAAACATGATGGGGGGGGGCTAGGTGGCATAGTAGAGAGAGCACTGACCTTGGAGTCAGGAGTACCTGAGTTCAAATCCGACCTCAGACACTTAGTAATTACCTAGATGTGTGGTCTTGGGCAAGCCACTTAACCCCATTTGCCTTACAAAAAAATCCAAAAAAAAAAAAACCCAAACAAACAAAAAAAACCCCCAAGATTCTGTGAATGGGTCTATTGGCTTCATCAGACTGTCAAAGGAGTCGAGAACACACACACACAAAATGTTAAAAACCTATGCACTGAATTTTTCCAGACTGTCTAAAGACTTAGTACCCTTTACCTTTCCTCTTTACTCTGCCATGGTCTCAGAAGCATGCCACAAAGGACTGAGATCCATTTTGTATTCTTGTCTTTCTTAGTGACTGCCACAGCTAAAGTTAAGCCTGCACCTAATGCAGTTCTTAATAGAAGTTTGATGATTTTTTAAAAAATAGGTGATAAATCGGGGTGACTAGGTGGCATAGTGGATAAAGCCCAGGCCTTGGAGTCAGGAGTACCTGGGTTCAAATCTGATCTCAAGACACTTAATAATTACCTAGCTGTGTGGCCTTGGGCAAGGCACTTAACCCCATTTGCCTTGCAAAAACCTAAAAAAAAAAATAGGTGATAAATGTATTTCAGTATAATTGGTTTCCTCTGAATTCAATGAATTTTATCTTAAGGGCAGCTAGGAGGCCCAGTGGATAAAGAATTGGGTCTGGAGACAGAAAGATTCATCTTCCAGAGTTCAAGTATTATCTCAGATTCCATGTGACTCTGGCTAAGTTACTTGACCTTTGTTTGACTCAGGTCCTCATCAATAAAATGAACTGGAGAAAGAAAATGCAAATTATTCTGAGATCTTTGCCAAGAAAGCCCCATGTGGGGTCACATTTTACAGATGAGTAAACTAAAGCAAAGGTGGTTAAAAAATTTGCCCAGGGTCACACCTTTACAAAGTGTCTGATGTGGGACTTAGTAATTCTATGAGAGCCTTCAGTTTACAAAGTCCTCTCACTCCCAGGGGGTCAGTTCACTCCCTATTCACCTTCAGTTTACAAGGCCTCTCACTCCCAAGGGATCAGCTCACTCCCTATTCACCTTCAGTTTACAAAGCCCTCTAACTCCCAAAGGGTCAGCTCACTCCCTATTCACCTATTTAAGAACACTTGGTTCTCCTAAGTCAGTTCCAAAGACCCTTTACTGCTTTCATTTCCCCAGGCTCTTTTAAAACCCTCCCCTCATTTGCATGAACTGATGCTGAGTGAGATGAGCAGAACCAGACAGAAAAACACTGATGTTCAACCTTGAAGGACTTGCTTGTTCCATCAGTGCAACAACCTGGGATACCATCTGTATCCAGATAAAGAACCGTGGAGTTTAAACAAAGTTCAAGGACTATTCCCTTTAATTTAGAAAGAAAAATAGATATCTTATTGTCTGATCTTGTTATCGCTTATATTTTCTGTTTCTTCCTTAAGGATGTGATTTCTCTTTCATCACACTCAATTTGGATCAATGTACAACAGGGAAACAAAATAAAGACCCACAGATTGCTTTCCATGGGGGGGGGGGAGTAAGATTGGGAGAAAAATTGTAAAACTCAAAACTCAAATAAAAAAACCCTCCCCTCATTTTGCCAAGAGCACCAGTCAAGAGTCTTTATTAGTAAAAGACCTATTACCTTCTAATAAAGGCATCCACTTCTGTCATGTTTTGTTCAGCACCTGCTAAAAACAAAATCAAGTTTCTGAGATAGAAACAAAACAGTAATGTTAAATGCCCCCTTTTAACCTACAAAAGACTTGTCTTCTTTAATAATGGGGATCTTCCCTTTTTGGTGCCAGCTTTGTCTTATGTGAGGAACAGCAAGGACTCCAGGTCATTTATAAAGGAGTATATGCAGGGGGGAAGTGAGATGTAAGAAGTCTGGAAATGTAGAAGGGAGACCAGGTTTGGGAGTTTGGTTTAAGAGTCAAAAAGTATTTTCTCCTTGACCCTGGAGATAATAGGGAGCCCCTGGAGTTGACCAAAGAGGGAGATGATATCACTGGATGTCCACACCAGAGAGATTAGTTTGGTAACTGAGTGAAAGATCCATTGGGAAGAGATTTTAAGCAAGGAGGTTAACCATTTAGGATTTTCCCTTTGTCTCCAGCTCATTTGATAGATGAGCAAACTAAAGCAAACAGGATTAAAGGACAACACCAAGGTCACACTGTTGGTAGGTGTCTGAGGCCACATTTGAACTCACAAAGAGGCCTGGCACTCTATCCACTGACCATCCAGTTGCCCTTTGAGAGCTTACAGGTGTTGGATGAAAGTCAAGGGGAGTTGGGAGGGTCTGAGGGAGGGAAGATCTTAAGGCTCAGATGGATGGGGCTCATTGGTTTTTTAAATTCATAATCTTTTCTTCCCAAACACCCCCCCCCCCCGGAACCAATTCATGTTGGGTGAAATGAAAGTGGCAGAAGTGGGGAGAGAAATCTTGAATCCTAAAACATAAAGATATGAAGATTATCCAGAAAAGACCCCTGGATCCAAGCTGCTAGGGGGAGTTTTAAGGAAGGGAGCAGGGTGGGAGAGGTTGTGAGTTACATGAAGGTCCAGGATCCTTTCTTGGCTAGAAATCCTGATGGAAGGGGAGACTCAGGTCACTCTACCATATATCACGGTGCAACCTGGCTGGGTAGTGGCATCCTGAGGACTCTCCAGAGTTCAGACTGATAAATATGCTCCCTCCATCTGATCAAAGCCCCAGATCACTGGTCTTCCCAGTCCTTTGGAAGAACCTGGGAGGCAGCAAAATGAGGTCTGGACCTAAGGCCACTAGGATGTTGGAAGGGCTGGGAGGGAAGTTCACTGTACTGTTCCCTCAGAGCCCCTCACTCTAATAAGGACATTACCTCTGATACATGATTAAAAACTCAAAGTGGGAGAGAAATTTCCATTCTACTTCCTGAGGACCTCTACCACTAGGTGAATAACAAGATGCCTCCTTGTAATATTTATGTGTTTAAATATCCCAAGTTCCTTATGGAATATTCAAGGGGAGGGACTAAGTCACTTCTTATGGTCCTGGAACAAAACTGAATTTTGGCCTTTGTTACCGAGGTGAGAGCATCTTATCTGACCGCCCCCCCCACCAGGTTTAATATATAGGAAATATCAAAAGACATGGGGGGGATGGGGACACAAAAGTCCCCTAGAACAAACCTTGCCGGTCAGTCTTGTTGCTCCCCAGCCCAGTTTTTTACAAGGCTTTGGGTCAGTAATGCCACTGGTACTGACACTGCGTGGTCCTCGTTTCTAAGACCACATCGGAGGGGTGAGTGAAGGGGAGCCGTGTTGAGCCCCCAGCCTCACTTTCTCCCCCAGAGCCGCGGGGTCCGGGGGCTGGAGGTGGTCCTGGGTGCGAGGCCATCAGGGTGAAGTGACTGCCCAGGGCCGCCCAGCTCCTAGCTATCTGGGGCTGAATTCGAGCTCCTTGATGCCCCCCAGCTGCCAGGGCACAGGTGGGCATCGCCGGGACAAGCACGGTCTGGAGCAGCAGGAGCCAGCTGCTGTGGGCACTGCCTGCGCCCCAGAGGAAGACAAAGGCGGAGGCCGGCCGGGCTCCCTGGGGGGCGGGTGAGGCCCGGCCCGGAGCCCCGCGGCCCCGCGGCCCTGCGGCCGGGGTTGGTGGGGGAGGGGCCCGGGCTCCTGCAGCGCTGCCAGGCCGGGCGGGCCGGCTCGGGCCGGGCCCGGGGGCAGGGGGCACAGGCCGGGCTTCAGGGGCGCCGGTGCGGACGCGCGGGGGGCAAAGGGGACAGGGGAGGGGAGGGGAGGGCCGGGGCACAGCGGGGGTCTCCCTCCCACCTGGGGCCGAGGAGTCCCCGCCGCGGGGGTCCGGGGCGCTCATGGCCGCTGCTGGGCTCGCTCGCGGGGCTGCGGCTCTTCCTGGCTGCGGCGGCAGCCCCGCCCCCGCCCCGCCAGGCCCCGCCCCGCCAGGCCCCGCCTGTCCCCCGCCCCCACCCCGCCAGGCCCCGCCCCTCCCCGGCCCCGCCCCCGTCCGCCTGGCCCCGCCTGTCCCCCGCCCCCACCCCGCCAGGCCCCGCCCCTCCCAGGCCCCGCCTGTCCCCCGCCCCCACCCCGCCAGGCCCCGGCCCCGCCCCCCGCCCGCCAGGCCCCGCCCCGCCTGTCCCCCCGCCCCCGCCCCGGCCCGGCCCCGCCCCTCCCAGGCCCCGGACTTCCCTCCCTCCAGCCGCGGCCCCACCAGACACGGAGGAGGGGGCAGGGACGGCCGCACCTGGGGTCGTCCCGGAGGGTCCGGTGTCCCTTCTCCCCACCCTTCTCCCCCTATTCTTCTCCTTTGCCCCCTTCGCCCCTTTGCTCTTCTCCCTCACTTTATCTTTCCCCCTTCCCCGATCTCAGGGAGGACCACGTTCTTCCAGCTCACACCACCCACCAGTTCTTCACCTCAGAACTATAAATTTAAAAATTCAATAATAGCTTTCAATAGAATGAGTTTCAGTCAGGAGCACCTGAGTTCAAATGCAGCCTCAGACACTTAATTACCGATCTGTGTGGCCTTGGGCAAGCCACTTAACCTGAAAAAACCTAAAAAAAATAGGAGTTTCCTTGGTAATCCCACATCCTTGCCCTGCCCTCCCACCCCACCCATGCAGCCCAGACGGGGTTCTCTTTCCCCTTTGCACTAGAGACTAATTCAATAAGGCCTTCTATCAATTTCTTTACTTTGCTTTAAGCTTGGGGAAAAGGAGGGTAAAAGTTGGATGGACACGGTGACTTCACACTGAGCCTCTTCAGGAAGAAGAGCAGTCAGTTGTCAAACCCAGGCCAGGGTGTGAAGAGTGCGGCTGAGAACGGCAGTGATTGGGGTCCTTTTACACAAGCTGGAGCTTTCCTTACCACCCATCTCCCATTGTGGCTACTTCTCCATTTTGGCCTTCCCCCCAACATTTTGTACCTCTCTGAGAGGAGCTATAGAGTCTGTTTGTCTTTTGTCACTACAGCATATGCAAAGGGCATTACAGTAATTATTCAATTTCATTTGATGTTGGTTCTTTGTCATTGTTATTTTATACTATTACATTGATTAGGCATTTGGGGTCAGGATGGTGACATTTGTTGTCCACAACAACAAACAACACTCCCTTCTAAACCGCCCCTTGAGAGCAAGTAATCCAATATAGGTGATACTTGTACAATCATATTAAACATTTTTCCATATTATTTTGAATGTTCTGAAAAATCAGAACAAAAGTGGAAAAACCACAAGAAAGAAAAAATAAAAAATCTGAAAGGGGGAAAATGATATGCTTTATCTACATTCAGACTCCATCCATTTTCTGGACAGGAATGGCATTTTCCATCACAGGTCCTTTGGAATTGTCTGTTATCGCTGTACTTAGAGAAGAGCTAAGTCTGTCATAGTTGATCATTATATATTGCTGCTGTTAATGTTCTCCCGGTTCTGCTCCCTTTACTCAGCATCTGTTCATTTACCTCTTTCCAGGTTTCTCTGAAATTCTCCCCTTCACACCAGATATGTCCTATCATAGTATAGTATTCCATCATATTTATATAGCACAATTTGTTCAGCCACCCATTCCCCCATTAGATGGGCATCCCCTCAATTTCCAATTTTTTGCCCAGCTTCCTTTAAATTCAATTAAATCCCACCTTGTACAGCAGGCCCTCAAAATAATGTGATGTGAGATTGTCAAAGCAACTGCAGGTCGGACTCAAAATTCAATAAATGTAGGAACATTTTTAGGGGTGAATTAAATGTTTGACCAGATATAGCAGGCTACTTTTTAAGTTTTGGCCCTTGGCAGAAAAAAGGTTCCCTATCTCTGTTCTACAGGAAACCTTTCCCAACTCTTCTCAATTCAGCATCTTCCTCTGGTTAATTATTTCCTCTGTATCCGTATCAGCTTGCTCTGTATATATTTGTTTGCACTTGTCTCCCCCATTAGATAGTAAGCTCTTTGAGGACATGGATTGTCCTTTACCTCCTTTTGTAGTTGTGCTTAAAAAATGTATAGATCCCTCTTGAGGGGGCATTTGTTTTTGATCTTCAGGGAGATGGGAGTCACAAGAGTTTTCCATAAATACTTCTTCCCAGAGAACTAGAGACCAAAGGCTTTAGCATAATCCCTTTGGAGGCTACCCAGTTTGAGTGTTTTATTTGGTCATTACACAATCTACCAACCCTCATCCCTCCTCCCTCCACAGCCAAGGTGACTTCAACTTTTAGAGCCAAGAGGAGGCATCTAAAAAAATGTAGTTCCTTGTGGGTTTGCCAGAGAGCCCATGACTAACTAACCTCAAGGGAAAACTCTCTGGAGAACCTTACTCTAATGCTTTGCCCTTCAGAGTATTCAAAGGTGTTTTTATTTTGCCAGGAGTTTGAAATTTTACCTAAACTGCTTAAAATAACTCCCTAAGAGAGTTATCTATTTGACCCAATGAATTGAACTCCAGCCCTGGAGTTAGGAGGACCTGAGTTCAAATTCAGCCTCAGATGACTGATACTTACTAGTGACCTTGGCAAGTCACTTAACCCCACTGCCTCACAAAAACTAATAAATGAATAAAGAAATGGCATGGGACTGATGAGATCAGTTGGAGACAAACTTTGTAAAGGGAATCTTGGCCACATCTGAGGGCCTAACCTTCAACTTGGATTGTATTGCTTTTCTGGGGCAGCAAGGAAGCACAGTTCCTGGAAGACCACCCAAAAGAGACCCCTCCCCAAAAGGCAAGATCTCCAATGAGGGACTTGGGTCACTCTTGGGTCACCACCCCCCTCCCTTGAACTCTGTGGGCCAGCTATTTTGACCTTTGAGGCTCCTGTGAAACCCTGGCCAGCTGACTTGACCAAAATTTAATCAGTGATCCACATGGTCTTCTCTTAAAACTCTTAACTTTTCTATCCCTTTCTTAGTATCCTGTAACTTCCTTTAATAAATTTCTATTTTCTTTCCAAAACCTGCATTCCTGAGTCTGAGTCGTGATACCTGAAGGGGCAGAACAAAGAGCAAAGATGTGGACAGTTGAGAGAAAAGGTGGACAGGGGAGCCAGGCCAAGAAAGGGTCAGTTGTCTTCCAGAGTTCAAATCTGACCTTGCCACTTGACTAGAAGAGTGGCTCTGAACAAGTCACTTCCTCCTTTTTTCCTCAGTTTCCTTATCTATAAAATGAACTGGAGGAGGAAATGATAAACTACTCTGAATATTTTTGCCAATTCCAAATGAGGTCAAACACACCACAACCAATCATCTGTGTGCCAGCAAACCACTCCAGTATACATAGTTGAAATGAATGCACTGTAATGTTAAAAACCTAAGAGTCCAGTTTGGTTGAAACAAAGAGCTCTTGAAGGGAAACTCAAAACGTCAACCCAGCAATTTGGTTTTTCCCTATCAGTGTATTTATCAGCATATTTTTTCATATCAGTAGTTTAAAGAACTAACTTTAAAGATTAGTGTATGCAGAAAATTAAGGGAAACTGAGAAACAAGTGAGAAGCATCTGACCATAATCAATTTATTAGTTAACAATAACCAATAATTAGGGGCAGCTAGATGATGCAGAATATAGAGTGCTGAGCCAGGAGGATCTGAGTTCAAATTTGACTTCAGACCCTTAACTAGCCAGGTGACCCTGAACAAGTCCCTTCTCTGAGTTTCCTCATCTGTAAATAGAGTTAGAGAAGGAAATGGCAAACCAAACCCAAAGGGGATAGACTCAGCAAAGAGAGTGAACAACTAATAAATCAAAGGGCAAGGGTGAGGGTATTTTATAGCAATTATCAGTTTTGGCAATCTGGATTGGTCAACTCCTTCCCCCTTACTTCTTGGAGAGAGATGGGAGTGATCCTCTAGGGGGTAGAATTAATCTGCTGATTAGCCTGCCTTCTGCCGCCTGGCTTTTGATAGAATCTATTGAATGTGAATGGTAGGTGAGGTTACAAAGGTAAACACCAAAGCTTAAGCAAGTTTCTCTGGAAAGTTGGTGAAAGGTGAAATTACTGAATTAAATCTTTTGGATTTAGGCAGAGAGGGCAGTTTGATTAATTCTTAAAAATAGAATTAAAAGCACAGATAGTTCTAAAACGTATTTTATTTGAACTTTTCAATCCTCTCAACCAAATATTTTAGAATTTTGTTTAAGTTTATGAACATAGTAGAGACAGTACCCACCTTGTGATCAGAAAGACTCAAGTCCTGCCTCTGAGACATACAAGCTATTAGAGTGATGGTGGACAAGTCAAGTAAACTCCCAACACTGCCAAGTAGTCACTAAATACCTATGGCTAAGCTCTGGGTATACAAAAGGAAGCAAAAAAACAAAAGACAGTGCCTGCCTTCAAGGAGCTGACAATCAAATGTAAATTATGTAAACAAATATGTTGAAGGAGGAATATCAGTCTAGCTTTTTAATATTGAGAATTGTCTGATATCTTCTGAGGACTTCTGACCCTCTTTGCCATTAGTTCTTTGTGAGCCTCAGGCCTAGATGATTCAGCATAAACCCCTCTCTGATGTAAACTCTCTCCATTGTTCAGTGTCTCTGGCCACCCCTCTACCCCTCCTCCAGCCTTACAAAGGAGGTACCCATCCTCAGTCCCATGAGGGTCACTTCTTAATCCCTTTTCTCCGGACTCTGCACAGGAAATGGACAAGACTATAAAAGCCTGGTCCTAATCTCCTTCAAGGAAGACTCCCTGGGGACCGAGTCCAAGTCATTTTTTTTTTTTAGGTTTTTGCAAGGCAAACAGGGTTAAGTGGCTTGCCCAAGCAGATTTGAACCCAGGTACTCCTGACTCCAGGGCCGGTGCTTTATCCACTACTCCACCTAGCTGCCCCCAGTCATTTCTTATGGTTGCTTTCCTTTCCTTTCTCCCAGTCTCCAGTCCTTTTGTTATTCAGTCCCTCCTCAAAAGGAATAAAATCTGAATGTTTGTACTCAATTTTGCAAGTCTTTTAAAGTCTTAATTCCTCTGGGTCAGAGTCCTGAGTTTTTCACTGGGGGGGAGGGGGGCTTGCCAGGCCAGGGGTTCTCCACATCAATAATATCATGAGTGTGGTAGTGTGGTTAAGAGACATTTATTATAAGGCACTGTGCTGTGTGGAGGATACAAGAAAGACAAAAGATATTCCTCAATCTCAAATTCACAGTCTAATGGTAGAAAACAACATACAAATAACCATGTACAAGAGTCTGGGAGTCAGGAGGACCTAAGATCAAATCTGGTCTTAAACACTAGTTGTGTGACCTTGGCCAAGTCACTTAACCCTGATTCCTATTTATTTTGGGTTTGTTTTGTTTTGGAGGGTTTTTTGTTTTTTTTTGCAAGGCAATAGGGTTAAGTAATTTGACCAAAGTCATACAGCTAGGTAAGTATTAAGGGTGTGAGGTCACATTTGAACTCAGGTCCTCCTGACCACCTAGCTGCCCCCCCCCATTCCTATCTGGTCTCTGGACCCAGATGGCTTTGAAGGAGAAAGTGAGGCTGATGACTTAGTACCCTCACTCAAATTTGATTCATGTGCTTGTTACAGTGTCATCATCCTGATGGCATGGTCTTGGAGAATGAAGAACAAACATCATCAACTATGTGAAAACAAGCTATACACCAGATAAATTGGAAATAATCAATAGAGGAAAAGCACTACAATTAAGAGTTGGGTCCCTACAATGATTAAAACACAGTCTAGGATAAAAAAATACAGAATCAAAAATATTTTCCCGGACTGATAAAATCATAGTTCAGCACAAAATACATAAATGTATGATGCCAGAGAAATGTGTTAGGGTTCAAGAATGTGAAGAATTCACTAAAAGACCAACTCTGTACCCCAAAGTTTTAGGGACAAATAAAGTTTATTCTGTTAAAGTAACAAAATAAAGATTAAACAGTATGGAAATTTAACAAAGTTAAAAAAGCAAGAACAATTGCAAGGGTATTCCAATTGGGCTGACAAGCAGCAGTGGGGGGTGGGGGGCAAAGAAGGGGCATAAAGAGGACAGTTGCAAGGTGACTGAAACTGGGCTGATAAGAGCAGGGAGTTAGCAAAGTAGAGAAAATTAAGGACAGTACAAGCTTGTTGTAACTGGGCTAGATTTCTTGGGAACTTTTAAAATTCCTTAAGAGAGTAGCAAAACTAAGGGGGAAAGGAGGAACTTTTTAAAGCAAGGCCTAGTGTCTGATCTGGGGGAGTTGGTGAGGAGTTAAGAGTTGTTAGGGGGCTTTAGGGAGTGGGTAACAAATAGATTGCATATGAGCTGCTGGCCAACTCAGAGTCTTCAAGTACTTTCTGTAAGGTAGAGAATGGGATGGGAATATGGTTGTATGGTTAGGGGGCTGCAAGTAGTTTCAATAGTTTTGAACAATGGGGCAGAGATCAGTGTTAATGTAAAGTCAGCAAGAAATAGGTTAATTATAGAACATTTTTCTCTGCCTCATATTTCCTCTGCTATATAAACACCACATATGTTTATGATATGCATTTTTAAAATAAACATATAGCTATAAAGATATTAACATTTATATATATTTGTTACACACAAATACACATGACCACATATACATATCTGCATATATACCTATTAGTTATGTGTATCACTGATGCTTTTGCCCAGCTCTTTGAGTTTGAGGTTTCTTGCTGATAAAGAGGAAACCATTCAAAGGCCAAGAGACTCCCAAAGCATTCAGACCAGAAGTTCTGTTTCCTATTAGATTAGACCATGAGATGAACTGGTTCTAGAAAAGGCATGGAGACGGTGTCTTTGCACAACTATGCCTCACTATAATAAATATCGTGTGTGGTCCTGCCTCCACTAATCTGGTTGGCACAGACATCTTTGGAATTGAAGGATAACAGTTGTGTGTATGGATAGCCTTATAGTTCACCTCTAATAATCCTTGGACAAAGTGACCTCAAAAAACCTTCCAGCCTGAAATTCCCCAATTTTGACTCCTATTCTTTAATAGACATGCCATTCAATAGAGGAGTGTCAGAAAAGCAGCAGGATGCCCAGGCTTCTGAGAGCCCTAGAACAGACTCAGAGAAGTCAGCCTATGACACACTGACCCTCACCTTGGGAATTTTTTGGCTAATATAGGGTGATTAGAGGCGAGTGAGCACCTGTGCCAGGATACATTTGTCCAAAAGCCCATAAACCTGCTTTGTGGGCTACATCACAGACATAAAGGCTTCTCATTGTAGGAAGAAGTAGTTGTTGGGGAAGTGCAATACAGAAGAGCTTTCAAGGGCCAGTAATAAATAGGTGACTGAATGAATGAATAAATAAATAGATCAATCAACTGCCCTCATGACAATCAGGTAAAGTCAATCAAGTGGTTCTCAATGGGGTAGCTGTTGTGCCTTATGGCTAAGGAAGGACAAAAAGGGATGATCTCAGAAAATCCTAGGTAGTATGACCAGGTTCAGAGTGAATAGACCCAAGAAAGCAATTTATATAAGGAAACTAAGTTAAAACATTTTTTGTAAAGGCTTAAAACTTTGAAAAATGCAAAGATTACAGACAGGTGAGGGACAAAAGCAAGGGCACAAAGAAATAAACATTTTTTAATATAGTCACTTTATGAATTTGTTTTGCTTGAATGTATCTGTTACAATCTTAGTTTTTAAGATTTTTTCAATATCTTAGTTTCTAGTGGGGCAGATCAATAGGGAAGGAGATAACAATTTCCATTATTTTTTTAATTAACAATTTATTAATACATACATGCCTTTAATAAAAGAAAATTAAGCCTAATGGCTAATTGTTAATGGAAATATACCATGAAATACAATGGAAGTAGTCAACCTCTCCCAAAAGGGTTACTCCTAAAATCCTGAGAATAATGACAGCCACCCTTTGGGATGTTGGAGCAAGTGCAAGTTAAGGAGGGTATCCCAGAGTGAGATGTATAAACATAATAAATTTAGAGGATGACATCTGGGTAGGGTTAGAAATGAAGATTTTTTTGATTAGAAAAATTACACTTTCCCAATCAATGGCAATCTTCCTCCTACAACAAGCCATTTCTTATATTAGAGCCAATGCCAATGCCTTGAAAATTGAAGAAAGAGTTGTTTCACATAGCTCTTTGATCTCATGAGATCAAAGAATCCATGAACCTATGGACACCACTGCAATTGATTTACAAAGTATTAGGAAAACACCAGTGGCTTTGCCCATATCTAGTTCTGTGTTCCATCATTTTTCAACTGTGTCTGATTCTTTGTGAAACCATTTGGGGTTTTCTTGGCAGAGATACTGGAGTGATTTGCAAACCATTTCCCTCTTCATTTTTAAAAAATTTTTTAAAGTTATTTTAATCTTAAATAGAAAATGAGAAAAGAAAAAATGCCATGTAGATGGCAGAACATAAGAGAGGATTTACTATAGAACAAATTTCCATTTCGAGAAAAGTCCCTATAATACTACATATTGTTTTCAAAGTTGCCCATCCTTTTGCTTCCTTTTGTCTTTTGCTGTGCACTTTTTACTTTATTTCTCCCCCTCCAAACCTCCCCTAAAGGTGGTTACAATTAAGCAACAATATATAAACATAAAGATATCATTGATATCTAGATACACATATATACTCATACATATATATGTAAGTCTATCCATACTTATTTCCGCTTATCATCTGTTTCTCTGAAGATGGCTAGTACCTTTCTTCCTTCATAAATCCAAGTGTTTCAATGTTTTTCTAAATTAACCAGCTCATCATTTCCTACACAACAGCAATATTCCAACCCAATCACATACCATCTGAGATTGCCTAGGAAAGTTTTCCCAATTTTTGGCATTTCTTCTATTCTTAGCTGCATAGGTTTTATTTATACAAGAAAATTTTGACAATCAAAATTATCCATTTTACATTTCAACAATACTTTCATCTTATATGGCTTAGGGTCTGATTCTAAAGATTTTGCTACCTTTACATTTCCATTCCTGGTTTCCTTAAATTTCTCAACTTTTGTTCTTCCAAATGAACTATTATTATTTTCCCCAACTCAATAAGAATTGTTTTAGTCATTTAATACAAAACCAGTTAAGAACCCCTCCTTTAGAAGGAAGGGAATTCAGGGAAGCCTGGAAGGATTTGCATGAACTGATGCTGAGTGAGATAAGCAGAACGAGAAGAACATTGTACACCCTAACAGCAACAACGGGGTGAGGATCAACCTTCATGGACTTGCTCATTCCATCAGTAAAAATAGTCAGGCACAATTTTGGGCTATCTGCCATGAAGAATACCATCTGTATCCAGAGAAAGAACTGTGGAGTTTGAACAAAGACCAAGGACTATTACCTTTAATTTTTAAAAAAAACACCAACCTTTATCTTATTATGTAATTTTGCTATCTCTTATCAGATTCAACTTAGATCAATGTATACCATGGAAACAATGGAAAGACTAACTAACATATTGCCTTCTGTGGGGGGGGGGGGGGGACTGAGATTAGGGGAAAAATTGTAAAATTCAAAATAAATAAGTAAACTTAAAAAAAAAACTCCTTTAAAAAGAAACCATAATCACAGAATGGATTGCAACATGCAACCTGTGGCTACTTCCAACCTTCCACTCTGCAACTCAGCCCAAATCAGATGGAAAATGTAATATAAAAATATAATAAAATAGGTTAATATGTTGTTTTCTAGGTCAATATATGGCCAGCAGGGATTTGTATTTGACAGCACACTGAAGATGTGAATTAGTCTAGTCCCTTATATCCCAGACCCACTCCTGTACTATTATGGAACAACAGACAAATCTACATAAACTTTTAGAAATATGTAAACAGTTTAGAAATTGGACAAGAGTTCTTAAAATCAAACTGGTTCGCAGAGGATGTATAACCATCCTGCTAAAAGACTGGCTCCAGTGCTTTATGGGGGTGTGCTCTATGCCTCAGCACCTCCATCTATGAACATATCAGCACTTATTCCTTTGTATGCCATAGGTACATAAGTTTAAAGTTTTTAATGAAAGACTCATTATAACTCTATTACTCTGAAATCTCAAATTATCACTTAATTGTAGGTTGTGTTGAAAACTTGTAGTGAAAAGATGATAATGCCAAATATTACTTTGAAAGTTCAAATTATCACTTAAAGAAAAACATATTAACTTTGGAAAGATGTCTTAACTTTTTTTTATTTTATTATTATTTTTTAGGTTTTTTGCAAGGCAAATGGAGTTAAGTGGCTTGCCCAAGGCCACACAGCTAGGTAATTATTAAGTGTCTGAGACCAGATTTGTACCCAGGTGCTCCTGACTCCAAAGCCAGTGCTTTCTTTATCCACTACAACACCTAGACGCCCTCCAGCTTAACTTTTTAAATCTAATTTTAGACACAAGAGAAAATAATTAAATTTAAAATAACTTGAAAAAAAGGAGCAATTGTCTCTAAAATATATAAAGAACTGAGTCATCTTTATAAGAATATAATTCTTTCCCCAATTGAAAAATGATCAATGGATATGAATGGGCAGCTTTCAGATGAAGAAATTAAAGCTAGCTATACAGATATATGAAAAAAATGCTTTCAATCATTATTCATTAGTGAAATGTAAATTAAAAAGACTCTGAGGTGCTACCTGACACCTACCACATAGGCTGAAATGACAGAAAAAGGAAATAAAAAATACTGTAGGAGATTGAGAAAATGAGACACCAATGCATTCTGGAGAGTAATTGTGCATGTCCTTTGATTCTACTAGGTCTGTATCTTAAAGAGATCACAAAAAAAGGGGAAAAGACCCACACATGCACAAGAATACTCATAGCAGATCTTTTTGTAATTGAAAAAAATTGGAAACTGATAGGATGCCCATTGAATACTGGCTGAACAACTGGAATATGAATGTAATGTAATTTTACTGTTCCATAAGAAATAGTGAGCAGATTTCACATGAAAACACAAGAACTGATGCTGAGGGAAGTGAACAGAACCAGGAGAACTTTGTACACAATAAGAAATATGATGATCAACTATGATAGACTTAACTCTTCTCAACAATACAATGATCAGGCAATTCTAAAAGAATTTTAATGGAAAATGCCATCCATATCCAGAGAAAGAACTATGGGATCTGAAAGTAGACCAAAGAATACTATTTTCATTTTTTAAATTTTTTTATGGATTTTCCCTTTTGTTCTCATTCCTCTTTCACAGCATGACTAAGATGGAAATATATGTAACATGATTGTGCACATATAACTTTTATCAGATTTCTTGCTATCTTAAGGCAAGGGAGGGAAGAGCGAGAGGGAAAGACTTTATAAAAATGAGTATTGAAAACGATCTTAACATATAATTTGAAAAATAAAGTAATTTAAAAAAAAGAGGGGCAAGAGGACCTAGATTTGAACCCAAGTCTTCCTGACTCTGATCCATACAAATTAGCTTAACTATGGACATGCTACTACACAGACCACTCCATAAAACTAAGTTACAGAAGAGTCATTCATCTGCTCATCTACTACTGCATCAATGGAATCACAGGTTAGGACAAAAAAAAATCTTTAAGAGTTCCTCTGACCTCTGGGTCTAAATTAATCCCATGATTATTTGTATTTCTTCCCTCAAATACTCCAACTACAGAATAGCTTTAAAATTAATTAGTTGATACTTACATGAGTTGATGCAGTGAGCAGAACCAGGGCAATATTGTAACAGCAATACTGTATGAGGTTCTGCTATGAATGATCCCAGACTAAGGACTTGGTATGAAAAATACTATGCACTTCCAGAAAGAGAACCGATGTAAATCTGAATGCAGATGAAAGCATGTTATTTTTTATTATTGTTTTGATATTGTTTTCTTTTACAACATGACTAATATGGAAATTTTTGCATGACTGCACATGTATAACCCATATCAAATTCCTTGCTGTTTTGGAGAGGGATAAGGTAAGGAAGAGAATTTGGAACTCAGAATTAAAAAAAAAACATTAAAAAAGGTTTTTATATGTAATTGGAAAAAATCTACCAAAATATTTTTTAAAGAGTTAATTAAATTGTTATTTAAATTGCCCAATCAGATGTTTTATCCCTGGCAAAACACATCAAAACTACTTCTATTTTGCATCTTTTATCTGTGTTTGAAAAAAAAGATTTGATTTGCTCTAGAGTTTTAAAGGAGTTGCAGTGACAGCATTCAAACAAGAGTAACATCTTATTTATTCTAATAATCACATCCCAATAGTTGCTATCATCATATCACTATAAAAATATACTCAGTTCCAGTGGTGTCATGGAACATGGTCATTTTTCCCTTATTTTTTCTCCTCTCCTGGCTGACACACAAAAAATCAGTAGTATGGTGTTGCCTTCAACTTGCTTTAAAAACAATATCTTCATATCTAGATTTTAAAAATAATTTTCTCAATACCCAAATATCACCCACAATAGCTCTGGTGTGGGTCTGGATATGAATTTCCAAGAGTCAGGTCGGATAGACAAATATATCCAAACATGAAAGGTTGGGAAGTAAAAATCTACCAACTTTATTTTTGGAAACTCAGACTTTTTATAGGAGGAATGATCGGTTAAAGGATACCCAGTTTTACAAGTTCCTGGGTAAATTTACAACATTTGTTCTTAGAACAAATCAAAGAAATCAAAGAAACCTTTTACAACCATCCTGGAGTCACAGATTATCCTAGGTCAGGGTTCACTGGTGAGCCAATGGATCCATACAATGAGCAATAATCCATGCATACCTTTGATGAAAAATATCACCAAGGATATGTGAATATCACTCCCTGGGGCTGGCCCTCTACACCCAAACCTCCTCTTTTCTACCCAACTTCTTTTTTGGGGAGAGGGCTGATTTTTTTTTAATTTATTTTTATTAAAGATATTATTTAAGTTTTACAATTTTCTGCCAATCTTACTTCCCTCCCCCACCCCCACCCCACAGATAGCACTCCCTCAGTCTTTACTTTGTTTCCATGTTTTACCTTGATCCAATTTGGGTGTCACGAGAGAGAAATCATATCCTTAAAGAGAACAGAATTCTCAGAGGTAACCAGATCAGACAATAAGTATCTGGGTTTTTTTTTTTTCCAAATTAAAGGGAATAGTCCTTGTGCTTTGTTCAAACTCCACAGCTCCTTATCTGGATACAGATGGCACTCTCCTTTGCAGACAGCCCAAAATTGTTCCCAGTTGTTGCACTGATGGAATGAGCAAGTCCTTCAAGGTTGAACATCACTCCCATGTTGCTGTTAGGATGTACAGTGTTTTTCTGGTTCTGCTCATCTCACTCAGCATCAGTTCATGCAAATCCCTCCAGGTTTCCCTGAAATCCCGTCCCTCCTGGTTTCTAATAGAACAGTAGTGTTCCATGACATACATATACCACAGTTTGCTAAGCCATTCCTCAATTGAAGGACATTTACTGGATTTCCAATTCTTTACCACCACAAAAAGGGCTGCTATAAATATTTTTGTACAAGTGATGTTTTTACTCTTTTCCATCATCTCTTCAGGGTATAGACCCAGTAGTGGTATTGCTGGGTCAAAGGGTATGCACATTTTTGTTGCCCTTTGGGCATAGTTCCAAATAGCTCTCCAGAAGGGTTGGATGAGTTCACAGCTCCACCAACAGTGTAATAAATAGTGTCCCAGATTTCCCAAAACCCTTCCAACAATGATCATTATCCTTCCTGGTCATATTGGCCAATCTGAGAGGTGTGAGTTGGTACCTCAGAGAAGCTTTAATTTGCATTTCTCTACTAATTAATGATTTAGAGCATTTTTTCATATGGCTATGGATTACTTTGATCTCATCTGTAAATTGCCTTTGTATATCCTTTGACCATTTGTCAATTGGGGAATGGCTTTTTGTTTTAAAAATATGACTCAGTTCTCTATATATTTTAGAAATGAGTCCTTTGTCAGAATCATTAGTTGTAAAGATTGTTTCCCAATTTAAAACTTTTCTTTTGATCTTGATTACATTGGTTTTATCTGTGCAAAAGCTTTTTAATTTAATGTAATCAAAATCATCTAATTGTTTTTTGGTGATGTTCTCCAACTCTTCCTTAGTCATAAACTGTTCCCCTTTCCATAGATCTGACAGGTAGACTAGTCCTTGATCTTCTAATTTGCTTATAGTATTGTTTTTTTATGTCTATGTCCATATCCAGCTCCCAGCCTTGTAAACACAACAATCACCCAGCCATGTGACATGCAAGCCATCTGATCCCCACTGCCCCGCAAAAACCAAAAAGAAAAAAAGACCCAAAATAAAAATAAAATAGTAATAGTAGGGGTGGCTGGGTGGCAGACAGAGCACTGGCCCTTGAGCCAGGAGCACCTGAGCCCAATTCTGGCCCCAGGCAGGCCACCCAGCCCCACTTGCCCTGAACCCTCCCCCAAATAATAACAAAAAATGTGCTTTAGTCTGTTCCAACACCAACAACTCTGTCACGGGTGGATCACATTCTTTATGATAAGTCCATCACAAAAGTTACTTCCATATTTTTCCAAGGTTGCCATTGCTGATCACAACTCCCTCCTTTCTTATTTCTCCACTACCATGTACTATTTTTTCTCTCTACTGTCACTCTGACTCTGCTGTAGCGTCACTGAGTGGCACAGCAGACAGATCCCTGGTCCTGGGGCCAAGAAGCCCCGAGCCCCCATACCACCCTTAGGCCCAGAATCCACCTGGCCCCATGGTCCTGGGCAGGCCCCCCAATCCCAGCCCCCTGCAAGAAGCAAAAAAGAAAATGTTATATCTGACCACTCTCTCACCAAGGTCCATCCTCTCCTCCTTCACTCACATCCCCACCCTTTCTCCCTGCTCCCCCCTCCTTCTTACTCCAGATGTCTATACCCCATTGAGTATATTTGCTATTTCCTCTCCTAGCCATCTCTGATGAGAGCAAAGGTTCCCTCATTCCCCCTTGCCTCCCCCCTTCCATATCACTGCAATAGCTCATTGTAATAAAAAAAATCTTATTATGTGAAATATTCCCACACTCCTTTTTTTCTCCCATTCCATTTCCCTTTTTTTCTATTGACTCCATTTTTACACCATATTTTATCTTCGAATTCAGCTTTCTCCTGTGCTTCAACTATAAAAGCTCCCTCTACCTGCTCTATCAACTGAGGGGGTTCATATGAATATTATCCATATCATTTTTCTATACATGCAGTTCATCCTCATTAAGTCCCTCATATTTCCCCCCTCTCCTCCAATCTCCATGCTTCACCTGAGTCCTGTATCTGAAGATCAAACCTTCTGCTCAGCTCTGGCCATTCCAAAAGAAACATTTGAAATTCCCCTGGTTTATTGAAAGTCCATCTTTTTCCCTGGAAGAGGACATTCAGCCTTGCTGGGTAGTTGGCTGCATTCTAAGCTCTTTTGCCTTCCAGTATATTGTATTCCAAGCCCTATGAGCTTCCAACGTAGTTGCTGCTAAGTCCTGTGTGATCCTGACTGCAGCTCCACAATATTTGAACTGTGTCCTTCTGGCTGCTTGTAATATTTTCTCTTTGACTTGGGAGTTCTGGAACTTGGCTATAACATTCCTGGGGGTTGGTTTTTTGGGATCTCTTTCTCTGGGGGATCGGTGGATTCTCTCCATTTCTATTTTGCCCTCTGCTTCTAGAGTATCAGGGCAATTTTCCTGTAGTAATTCTTTGAAAATGATGTCAAGGCTCTTTTCCTGATCATGATTTTCAGGTATTCCAATAATTTTTAAATTATCTTTCCTAAGTCTGTTTTCCACATCAGTTGTTTTTTCAATGAGATATTTCACATTTTCTTCTAATTTTTCATTTTTTTTGGTTTTGAAGTACTGATTCCTGATTTCTGGTAAATTCATCAATCTCCCTGAATTCTATTCTGTCTGGAGGATTTGTTCTCCTCAGAGAGTTTTCTTATCTCTTTTTCCATCTGGCCAATTTTGCTTTTTAAAGCATTCTCAATAACTTTTTGAACTGTTTTATCCATTTGACCTAAGCTGGTTTTTAGCATGCTATTTTCTTCAGCATTTTTTTGGATTTGACTAAGCTGCTGACTTCATTTTCATGTTTTTCCTGCATCTCTCTCCTTTCTTTTCCCAGTTTTTCTTCCAACTCCCTCATTTGATTTTCAAAGTCTTTTTCGATCTCTGTCATAGCCTGAGCCCAATTTCTGTTTTTCTTGGAGTCTTTAGATGCAGGAACTTGTGCTTCCTCATCTTCAGACTGAGTATTTTGATCCTTCTTGGGCTCATTTGCAAAATATTTCTCAATAGTCTTCCTGTTATTTCTCTATTTGCTCATTTTCCCAGCCTGGTCCTGGTTTTGGGGTGCTTCCTGAGCTTTTGGGACACTCCCTCAAGGGTCTCAGTGTGTGAGGCTCTGTCCTCCCTCCTGGTCTGTGAATGACCATAAGCACCCCCCTCTGCCATGGGTCTGAGGTGGGGGGGCCTAGACAGGGATCAGGATCTGAATGTGGTCAGAGCCCCAGAGGCAGAGGACAGAGCTCAGCAGTGTCTCTCTCTCTTCACTCCCCTCCCTCAGCTCAATGGGCTCATGCCCTGGGGGCTCCTGCTTACTGGCTCTGCCTGCTTCTGTTTCTGGGTGGTGGAAAGACCAAGCTGCTGGCTGTTTGCCCTGAGGGCTGGGCTCCACGTGCTTGCTTTGGCAGAAGTCCCGCATTGTTCCTCCACTTTGTGTGTGGTGCTCCTCGGGGTGCAGCTCAGGAGACTCCCCAGCTGCTGTGAGCTGTGGCTCCCAGCGCCCTGGGGCTGCCTCCAGGAGGCTGAAGTTCTTTCTCTTTGGCGGGCGGCCTCTCCGACCCCAGCGAGCAGAGCCTTTCTGCTCTTTTCCAGGTTACCTTGAGTAGAACTGCCTCAGTGGGTTCCTTTGTGGGTTCTGTCTCTCAAAAGTTTAGTTAGAGTCCTTAGCTTATGAGTTTTATCAGAGAACTCCTAAGACTCCATGCCTTCTTGTAGCTATCTTGGCTCCGCCCCCCCCAGCCATTCCCTATTGATGGACATTCACTCAATTTCCAATTCTTTGCCACAACAAACAGGACTGCTATTGGAGTACAATATCAGTGTTTGTGAAATTCCTGTATAGAAAGGTCCTCAGGGCCTTGAGGAATTCCTTAGAAATACAAATTTGGCCAGGTGCCAGGTGCCTTTGGGTCTGAAAATAAGACTCAAGTACTTGACCCTAGGAATCCAGGAAATACCATAAAATTGTTTCAAAGAATTACAAAGGAGGGGTGGCTACAAATGAGGGGCAGTTAGGTGGCTTAGTGGATAGAGCACTGGCCCTGGAGTCAGGGGGACCTGGGTTCAAATTCAGCCTCAGACACTTAATAATTACCTAGCTGTGTGGCCTTGGGCAAGTCACTTAACCCCATTTGCCTTGCAGAAATAAAAAAAAAAAGTAAAAAAAAAGGTGTTCAGACTCTTTCTCTCTACAGGACCCCATATTTACATATAAGATCTTTGCTTCTGTATCCTGGCTGCTCTCAGTACTTCCTCCCCCAAGTGCTCTTTGGGTTCAACACTATGAAAAAGGATAAAAACATAACTTGTACAAAAATATTCAAAGTGTTGAACCCAAAGAGCATGTTTTTATCCTTTTTCATAATCTCTCAGAGTATAGACCCAGTAGTGGTATTGCTGGATCAAAGATGCACATTTTTGTTGCCCTTTGGGCACAATTCCAAATTGCTCTTCAGAAAGACTGGATCAATTCACAACTCCAACCAATGTATTAAATGACCCAGATTTCCCACATCCCTTCCAACATTGATTATTGTCCTTTCTTAGACAGTGGATTCTTAACTGGAGATTCATGAACTTGCTTTTTAAAATAAGGTGAGCAGTGTTTCAGTATAAGCAATTTCCATTGTAATTCCATATACTTGGTTTTATTTACTCAGTGGACAAAGCATGGGCCCTGGAGTCAGGAGTACCTGGGTTCTAATCTGATCTTAGACAATTATCTAGCTGTGTGGCCTTGGGCAAGGCACTTAACCCCATTAGCCTCGAAAACAAGGTAAAAAAAAAACACCCCCAAACCAAACAGTGGATAAGGCTAACAACTAGTCAGAATCACAGAAGTGCACAAAGACATCTGATGAGGAATATTAAAGGAATATCTTAGAGCAGTAACAGCAGGAATATTTTACATCAACAATTTCCAAGGGGTTTTATGCAATGACTTCGAACATTTAAATGAAACAAACTTTAGAGTAATGAGACAAGTAATTTTTACAGTTAAGAGATTTGTAATTGGTTACCTTCAGACTTTCACTCTGATCTTCAACTATCAAAATAGCAAAGGAAAAAATTGATTCAAAAGGCAACAAAGTTAATAAGTTAATAGAAATAAGTGAAGAATGAAAAACAAAACAGCTTATAATGTAGTTTTATGTAAGTAAAAGTATATTATCATAAGCAACTTAATCATTAAACCTACCAGAATCCATTTTTTCTCCAAAATAGCCATCCAGGTAATATTGCAAAGTATGTGTAGAAAAACAATTACATTAAGATTTTTTTTTGCAAGGCAAATGGGGTTAAGTAGCTTGCCCAAAGCCACAGCTAGCTAATTAAGTGTTTGAGGTGGGATCAAGGGCCAGCTAGCTACCCCTTACATGAAGATTCTTAAGTCATTCAATAAATGTGACTGGTTGTTTAAAGTTGTTGATAAAGTATTAAGCTATGTATCCTTGGGTAAATAACATGCTGTGACTCACTGTTAATGTCCTCTAAAGGTGTATCTGTTTACCTTTTTCAGTATTACAAGAGAAGCAGATAGATACTAGATATATGAAAACCTTGTCCCTGAGCCTAAATGTGCTCTTAAAATGGCATGGTTTGATTAATATGCTAAATAAATTACAAAAAACATTCAAAGAAATAAACAACATTTAAATCCTTCGGAAGTGCAAATATTCAAGGTTTTATTGTAAACTAATCTTTTTCCAAGGTAAGTTACAAGTTATATTTATTTAACTTTTAAATATGACCTACTTTTTTTAAGGAGGAGAGGGAATCTAGTTGCAAAAAATTCTGCAGTTACCTGCTTCTGTCTTCCTAGTTTCAATTTCCTTCAGTTAGTCTATTCTGCTTTTATCACAATAGTTTGACACTGTAAGGCAATAACAGTAATATACAGAAGAGCAATAACATTTTTTTTTTACAAGAGGTGGCTTCAAATTAGGATGTATGCATGAAAATAACTCACATTTACAGCACTTTAAGGGTTCAGTTTTCCTCAAGAAAAGCACACAAAAAAGGCACTAGGAACATTACTCTCCTCTGACAGGTGAAGCACCAATGCCCAGAACATCAAAGAACCTGCCTACAGACACAGTCTATCAAGCCCAGGGCATTCTGGCCCCCACATTTAGTGCTTTTTCTACCTTACTCATCAAATAGTTCAGGTTTTAAATGGCAGAAGAAATCTTCAGGTTCTTCTCAAAAAGCTGCTGGCAAAAAGCAGGCAGTGGCTTTCTGAGGACTGCTGCCAACAGTGGGCTTCCTGAACTCCAGCTGCAGGTGCTGCTGGCAAGAAGCCTCTTACAGGTCAGTTTTCTCTTCATAGCGGCATTTACAGGCAGCTCTCTGGCTGTCCAGGTAGGGCTTACAGCCTAAGTGTATAACACCATCGAATAAGAGCTCCATTGCTGATTCACAAGCTGCAGAACAAGCAAACACCATCACTGCAGGTCAGAGCTGGTTTTTAAAAGTTGTATGACATTTACCTTAAGAAGATGGCATGGTGGGGGCAGGTAGGTGGTGCAATGGATAGAGCACTGAACCTGGAGTCAGGAGGACCTGAGTTCAAATCCGGGCCTCAGACACAATAATACCTAGCTGTGTGGCCTTGGGTAAGCCACTTAAGCCCATTGCCTTGCAAAATCGTAAACAAAACACAAGATGGAATGGTAAATTTGTATCTTAAACTGTCTCCCTGTTTGTATATTCTCATGTCCTTGAATCACCTTGAAGAGGTCATTGCTGATCTATTTATGTAACTCAGATGATCCAAAGAAATTCTTTCCACTTTTTCCATAGAAATAAGGTCAAGACAATGAAGGTTGCATGACACTGGTAAATATATAAAGAACTGTTTTGACCTTCAAAGTGAAAAAAGCCAGAATACAAAGATGAATCGAGCACACAATGGCTAAAATGGTTATAATATTTAGTGACAAGGTTTTTCTCTTAATTTTTGTGGAAACATTTTGACAGGATCCAAAAATTTTCTTTAGAAGTTTGGCACAAAAGATGTGAAAAATAATCTACAGTTGCTTTCCATTTCCAAATCCCGATAAAGTAAAGAACTGCAGCAATGATTTGTGCTACATGTATAACTGATCTCATACTGTTTGACTTTTTAGGAGCTTGGGGTAGGAGAGGAAGAATTTGAACTAAAAATATTTTTAAATGTCAGAATTTTTAGAATAGAATGATTTGTGCTGGGTAACTAATATGCTACACATTACAATGTCCATAAAGACTGTATCTGGGACCAGCACCCCAATAAAGCCTCCTCAAGGTCAGAACTCGCTGCTACCCCAACCAGTCATATCATTGAGTTCTGCCCTATGAACATCCCCAGATTTTTCTATTTAATAGGAGTGGAAACTGGTCAAGGGAAGGATTTAACTGGGTGGTTAAGATTTATTTTCAGAAATGGCAATACATGGATTTCTGATGAATTTCTTGTCTGTTCTTCCACTTTTAAAACAAAACTTACAGACCATCCTGCTTTTACTAAGGAAGTTAACAGGAGCAGGCTTCTGGAAGGTAAGCATCATTAAAGGGACTACATGCCATAAATTGGATTAACTAGAGTTTGTAACTGGTCAACAACATCATGAATAACAGTTGGCAGCACTGGCAGCTAAAGGCTGGGGTGGGTATGAATTCTGTGGACTGAGGGAATTGCCAGTTTTTTCACCCCCAAAATAGATCCAGCACTAAAGATTTACAGGAAGCTGGGATGTGCTGAGGCATCCCAGAATGGGCCTCACCAGCTTTGAAACCATAAAAGAGATTGAGTTCTGAGAACATGCACTTGTTTCTAGACAAGTAACACAGCCATAGCACTAAGCCCAGATTAAACCAACACGAGAAGTTTTATTTTTTTTAGTTTTTTGCAAGGCAAAGGGGGTAAAGTGACTTAGCCAAGGCCACACAGCTAGGTAATTATTAAGTGTCTGAGACCGGATTTGAACCCAGGTAGTCCTGACTAAGCTACCTAGCTTCCCCAGAAGTTTTATTTCTAAGGATTACACCAAGCTATTGATTAGAACAGAAATACACTGCAATACTTTTTGATTTAGTAGATTGATGAATAATGTAGATAAATATTTTGCATAATTTTATGCTAAGTTAATTAGAGAACAAAAGCTTTTGTAAGACCCTTTCCCCAGTCCTTCTCCATAATAGTCACCCCCCCCCACAAACCTACACACTGTTCTCTCCCTCTCCTCATCAGAATATCCTTACCTTGCACATTCTGTGCTAGTCCCAGTGTTTTCTGAACCTCTCGGCATATCTTGGAGAGGCAAAAGTGAAACTGCTCATCACAGTCATTCTTGGAGCTTCCACAGGTCTCATAGCATCTGTCATGGTGATTGCAGCAGCGTGTGACTGATGGGATGCCAATGTTAAGCTAGAAATTAGGTTTTCACAAAGGTTAGTGTGTCCAATCAAAACTTCTAGGTCCCTCTGCCTGAAGGCAGCCCTCATAGACAGTATGGCAAAAGAACAAGGACTGTTGGTGCACCATTTCTCCAAGACCAGAATGTCCACCACAGCTGTCTGTGGCTCTGAAAATTCTCCCTGTTCTTTCATCACCTTAATTGTGTCACCAGGACACCCACAGCTCCCAGCTATCTGCCCCTCTCCAGAAGACCCAACCTCACCACTTTCAACATAACCATCCACAACCATCTAGAGGGCAGCCTGTAAAAAGATCCCTGAATAAGGAATCCTGACTGAGGAAGAGCCTCCCCAACAGGTCAAAGCAAAGACAAAGGACCCACAATTCTGGCAAATAGTTGGGGTATCAAAAAGAGAAAGCAGGTGTCCATAACTGGAGAATGGCTGACACAGAATTGCTATGTAAAAACTAATGGAAAAAAACTAATTGGGAAAAATAACAAATGATAAGGAAATCCTGGAACAGTTCACATTAAAAAGAATGGGGCCAAGAGAATCATAAAATAACCACAATGTAAAGGAAAACAGATTAAAGAAAGCTTGTCATAAGTGCTGGTCAATAATGAATTTAGAAAACAGTGGTAGAGAAATGACATTTTTAGATGCAACCAATATGTTGATGTGTTGATGTGTTTTGCTTAACCATATTTTCTCATAGATGATGTAATGAGGGGGAAAACAGGACAGGATGGAGGGCAAGAGAATTAATTATTGGGTGGTAACATAGAAGGGAGGGTGAGAAAAATTATAAAATAAATATCCAGATGAAAACTAGTTAAAAAGGAAACAATAGCAATGGTGTTAAACCTAAAGCTTATATATATCTTGACACGGTTGCATGTACAGCCCTCTGGAAACATTCAAGTTTACTTGTCAAGTTCTTGATTTAAAAAAAAGTGAAAATTTAAAAAAGGACAAAGCAGAAAAAGTTTAAAAGGTAAAATTTATACATTGAACCCCTCCAGAAAAGTATCGTAAAATGAAAACACCAAGGAATGTGGCCAAATTCCAGTACTATCAGATAAAAGAGAATCCTGCAAGCAGCTAGAAAGAAACAATTTAAATATCAAGGAGCCACACAGTAAGGAAAGAAGGGCCTGGAAGGGGAAGAAGAGCAAGGGAGCTTGGAATGCACTCAAGAATCCACCATCCTGCAAAGCTGAGCCTTCTCTTTTTTTTTTTAACAATTAATATTTACTTATTCTCATTTTGTATACCCCTCCCCCCAAAAAATATAGACTCGCTTGAACGATAAAGTACAGGGGAGAAAAATTTTTTTAAAAAATATAATGGTAATAATTGTAGGTATGGCCAGGTAGGGCAATGGATGGTGCACCAGCCCTGGAGCCAGGAGCACCTGACCCCATATCCGTTCCCTACACCCAACAATCACCCTACTATGTGGCCCCAGCCAGGCCACCCAGCCCCATTTGCCCTGCACTCTCCCCAAAACAATAAAAAAAAGTGCTTGGTCTGTGTTCCAACACCAGCAACTCTGTTGTGGGTGGGTCACATTCTTTATAAGTCCATCACAAAAGTTAATTCTGTTATTTTCCAACTGTTACCATGCCTGATTGCAATTCCTTCCTTTCATATTTCTCCACTACCATGTACTATATTTTCTCTCTCCTTTCACTCTGACTCTGCTGTAGGGTAGCTGAGGAGCCCCCCTACCACCCCTTAGGCCCAGCATAAACCTAGGCCTATGGTCCCAGACAGGCCATCCAATCCCAGCCCCTTGCAAGAAGTAAAAAAAGGAAAATACATTATATCTGACCACTCTCCCCCCATGGTCCATCCTCTCCTTCATTCACATCCCCACCCCTTCCCCCTGTCCCCCTTCTCCTCCTTACTCCAGATGTCTATACCCCATTGAGTAGACATGCTTTTTCCTCTCCTAGCCACCTCTGATGAGAGCGAAGATTCCCTCATTCCCCCTTGCCTTCCCCCTTCCATATCATTGCAATAGCTCATTGTAATAAAGAAATACCTTATTATATGAAATATCTTGGCCTATTCCCCCTCTCCTTTTTCTTTCTCCCACTACACTTCCCTTTTTTCTATTGACTCCATTTTTACACCATATTTTATCTTCAAATTCAGCTTTCTCCTGTGCTTCATCTATAAAAGCTCCTTCTACCTGCTCGATTAACTGAGAAGGTTCATATGAGTATTATCAGTGTCATTTTTCTATGCAGGAATACATGCAGTTCATATTTTACCCTTCTCCTCCAATCTCTGCTTCACCTGAGTCCTGTATTTGAAGATCAAACCTTCTGTTCAGCTCTGGCCATTCCAACAGGAACATTTGAAATTCCCCTGGTTTATTGGAAGTACATAAAAGATGGACATTTAACGAAATGGAAGAATTCCAAAAATTCCTGACGAAAAGATCAGAGCTAAATAGAAAATCTGGACATCAAATAGGATCAAGAGACACATGAAAAGGTTAAAAACCAAAAAAAGTGGGGGGTGGTAAAAGTAAAAAACTGATATTCAACAAATTGAAATTGGCTATATCCCATCATGGAGAAGAAGATTCTCATAAATCTTGTGAATTGTAACAGAGAATATGTCTAGCCAGAAGTGATGGACATTCATGACCTATCCATGAGACTGCTATCCAATGGGTTTAACTATTAGATAGAATGTACTTTTAACTAGAAGTGACAGATACTCAGAATTTTCTATGACTCAGAATGACTTTTAAAAACACCTTAAAAAGGGGGACAGGAAGGAGAGGGAGGATATTGAATGGGGGTTAATCTCAATACATTAAGAGGTAGAAAATACCTATGGTAATAGAGGGAAAGAAGGAGAAGAGGAGATGAGAAACACCTAAATCACATCTCATCAGACTTGGCTTAAATTAAAGTCAACTTACACATACTTACTTTATAAAACATCTAACCTTTCAAGTATTAAAAAGGGAGTGGGGAATGGAGAAAGGGGAGTGGGAAAAAAAGGGGAGTTTACAAAAAAGGGAAAGAAAGGGGGTGATAGAGGAGGGCAAACACACTGAAGGCGGTGGTATTCAGAAATACTGGGGAAAAATACAAACAGGGAACCTGTATGGAGGGCAATAAATAAGTTAAAACTTTGATGTTAATGGGATGAACTCTCTCTTAAAATGAACAGCAGAGGGGTGGCTAGGTGGCAGTGGCGTAGTGGATAAAGCACCGGCCCTGGGGTCAGGAGTACCTGGGTTCAAATCTGGTCTCAGACACTTAATAATTACCTAGCTGTGTGGCCTCGGGCAAGCCACTTAACCCCATTTGCCTTGTAAAAACCTTAAAAAAAAAAAAAAAAAAAAGTGGTCCACCCATGACAGAGCTGGAGGCTGAATTTTTTTTTGGGGGGGGGGCACATTGTAGGGCAATGGGGCTGGGTTGCTTGCCTGGGTCGGCACAGCTGGGTGATTGTTGAGTGTCTAGGACCGGATTTGGACCCAGGTGCTAGGGTCAGTGCTCTGTCCACTGTGCCACCTGGCTGCACCTATTAATTTTTTTCTCTTTCCTTTATTGCTAGTGCGGGTCTACGATTTTTTTTGGGGGGGAGGCAGTGGGTAATGTTTACTCTTAAACAAGAATAATAGTGTGTAAAAAAAATCAGAATAAAAAAATGCATAATCTTTGATCTATCAATGCCATTACAATGTCTATACCCTGAAGAGATGATGAAAAAGGGTAAAAACACCACTTGATACAAAAATATAGCAGCCCTGTTTGTGATGGCAAAGAATTGAAAATCAAGTAAATGTCCTTCAATTGGGGAATGGCTTAGGAAACTGTGGTATATGTATGTCATGGAACACTATTGCTCTATTAGAAACCAGGAGGGATGGGATTTCAGGGAAACCTGGAGGGATTTGCATGAACAGATGCTGAGTGAGATGAGCAGAACCAGAAAAACACTGTGCACCCTAACAGCAACATAGGAGTGATGTTCAACCTTGATGGACTTACTCATTCCATCAGTGCAAAGAATCAGGGACAATTTTGGGCTCTCTGCAATGGAGAATACCATCTCTATCTAGAGACTAAAGAATTGTGGAGTTTGAACAAAGACCAAGGACTATTACCTTAAATTTAGAAAAGAAAACCTGATATCTTATTGTCTGATCTTGCTATCTCTTATAGTTTGTTTCTTCCTTCAGGATATGATTTCACTCTCATCACATTCAATTTGGATCAATGTATACCACAGAAACAATGTAAAGACTGACAAATTGCCTTCCGTGGGGGGGTGGGGGGGGAGGGAAGTAAGATTGGGGGAAAAATTGTAAGACTCAACTTTCAAATGCACATATGGTTATTCAGTTAAATATTTGGCCTATTCCATTTTGTGTAGTTGATCACAGCATTTAATAAGTAAAAACTATTAACACTTACATGAACACCAAATACTGGAGAGCCACATCCATTTGGAGGTGAGGGCTTATATCCATAGCGAGGGACAGGCTTAGATCCTATAAAAAGCAAATGCCACAATTACATTTTAGTAGCTACTTCATAATGACAAATTTTAAGTGTAGACTAATGGGGATCTGCTGTTCCAGAAATATATAAAAAACTGTAATGTGTTAATGCAAACATATATTTTTATTTTTGGAAAAGCAGTTTATTATAAGTCTTAAAAACTGTTCCTTGAGGGGTGGTTAGGTGGCACAGTGGATAGAGCACCAGCCCTGGAGCCATGAATACAAAGGTTCAAAATTGACCTCAGATACTTAGCAATTACTTAGCTGTGTGACCTTGAGCAAGTCACTTAACCCCATTTGCCTTACTAAAAAAAACATACCACAAGCAAACAAATCTGCTACTTGCATGCTTAGGGAAGAGAAAATCCACCATACTAGATATTTCCCCATACTCAATATTTTTATCTCTTCTATGCATTCTCATGAGCTAACCCCCTGGCTGAAAGGCCTCCCTCCACTACAGCCTTTCAGAATCCTCTTTCTCCTTAAAGATTTAGAACTGAGATGGCAACAGCTTTCCCAGGAAGTTTTCCCTAATCCTCACAGTGGTTAGTGCTTCCTGCTCCTTCAAATTACGTTGTTTCTTTATCTTATGGAGTCCCCCTTCAAAGTTCCTTAAAGGCAATGAATTACTTCAGTCTTACACCTAGTGCATAGAACATAAAAGTAGGTGTTTAATAAGCCATTCAACACAAGCAATGAAGATCTGTCTATTTGCCTCATGGATTGACACTTCCACTTTGTGGAATCCACGCTTCCCTTCATGCTATAATGAATACCGATGCCATCTGCTTCATGTAGGAAGCCTTTCCTCATCTCCCTGGTTATCTAAGCTTACCTTGTATCTGATTTCTATGTGTCTTGTGGATCTATATTTGTTTGAACCTATCTCACAAGGATGAATATAAAATATACTCCCTTTATATTTCTACAAGTGCGACTATGAACTATGATTGGTTCTTGAAAACTACAGGGATATGGCAACATCTTTATTCAAAGGTAAATTTAATTATATTCAACAGCCTATGTTATGGCAGAAAAGAGTTTAAACAACTAGAGACTGTTTCATTAAAGTCTTGGATCTCATAACTCAGCCCAGGTCCCTGGAATCTGTCTCTTTGCCCTGGTATCCTGTAGATCTAGAATACATTCCCCTCCTGATTTCTGCTCCCCCTCCCTCTATGGAAGTAATTTAAGTTTATAATGAGCAAAATCTTAATCTGGAACAGCAAATTTTCAGTAATCATATACCATTAATTAATTATAAATAACCATTTTAAGGATTAGCTGACAGGTAGCATTAGGGTAGAATTTTACTCGATTCTGTGGCATATGGTCTTCTCATAAAAATTATTAGGAGTACCCTACCTTTGTTGATTTCTTAACAGTTTCTTTCATTCTACTAAATTAACTAAGAGAAGTTGGTCAAGCAATCCTAGAGGAAACATGATTATAAGTGTTTATTTTTAACATTTAAAAATCTCCTATAGCAAAGCCAGAACATCATCTCTTTAACACTTAAAAGATCAAGTGATTGTAATTAGATCCTGGAGGAAACAGTGAGTCACTATTTAAGCAATTACCAAACAAGTTCATCTACCAGGATACTGGGAGGAGTTGGCATCAAATCTGATTGTCTAACTCTGACCAGCTGTGTATGGAGGGGGCACATTATGAGCTGTCAGTGCCCCTAGTCACTAAGTCTAAATAAGAGGAAAAGTTCTTTACCCTCCTCCTTGGAGAAGGGTAGTTCCTCACTTTGATGATCTGACATAGCCCCCTAATCCAAAATGCTGCCAACCTTCACTGAAAACTTAAAAGAGGCGAGACCCTCTGGAAGGGCCCTTAGAAATCCGCTAATGGCAACCTCCTCATTTTATTGCCACCAAGATTTATTAGCAGTTACTATAGGCTAGGCAGTGCACAAAAATGGATGGGGACACAAGGAAGGGAAGAAAACCACGTTCCTTTCGTTCAATTCATTCTTATGGGGAAACAAGGTGAAGCAGGAGGAAACTGAGGCTGAAGGTGAAGGCCCAAAGTCAGATAGGCACTATCTGGCAGGGTCACCATTGGAACAGTTGCTCAGCCTCCAAATTCACAAATTCTCCAAGTCTGAGGTCACTCTATGCAATTTTGAAAATAATTAAAGGAGGAGTGGCTAGGTGGCACAATGGCTAGTGCACTGGGGCCCTGGAGTCAGGAGGACCTGAGTTCAAAACCGTCCTCAGACACTTAATAATTACCTAGCTCTGTGGCCTTGGGCAAACTACTTAACCCCACTGCCTTGCAAAAACTTTAAAAAAAAAAAAAGGAATTAAAGGCAGGAATAGAGGTGGAGCTGTAGAACGCTGCAAATAATGCTAGATTTAATTCTTTGTGGATCAGTTTAGTTTAATTTTTCTCTGCTTTATCTTTTAAAAAAAACGCTTTTTGTCATAAGGATAGAACTCTGAAGAAACTAGAGTCCAGTCTTCTTAGCTGAGTGACTCTGGGTGAATTAGATCACTTCTTAGCTTCAGCCTCTGACTCTAGGGGTGGAGTAAAGTGCTTCTTGCAAACCAAACTGTGTAAACGGTAACTATAAAAAGTGTTATATGGAGGAACTCTAGGCATATAAAGACAAGATGTGTGGGTAATAATAAAAGCAATACAACGCATTATGTTTGCATAGATGTCTATACTCTGTACTCCCTTTTCCAAGGTTACAACAGTGATGGGATCTCCCAAAGATTCCCTAAATAATTAAAAAACAAAATCCAACCAAAGGACAAGCTTTCCTCAGCACCCCCCTACACCCAAGAGCCTTTTATCATTCTCAAAACGTAAATACAGCCTCTCCTTCACGGATGGGGTTCCCAAAATATAAATAAGCCCCAGGGCTGTTTTCTTAGTGGCCGGTTTTACTGGGGGTGGGGGGGGTGGATCCCTTTCTTTGGCAGTCTGCAGAAGTCAAAGGGCTTCCCAGGATCACGTTTTAAATGCACAAGGTTGGGAAGGAAACCAGTTATGATGAAATACTATAGGCACATATGTAATTGCTTTGTATTTCACTTATCCACTACGTCATCTGGATAGTCAGAAGGCCGAAGCCCCGGACTTGGCCCCTGCCTCCGGCCCGGGGCCCCGCTCTCCCGCACTCCCGCACTCCGGCCCGGGGCCCCGCTCTCCCGCACTCCGGCCCGGGGCCCCGCTCTCCCGCACTCCGGCCCGGGGCCCCGCTCTCCCGCTCTCCCGCACTCCGGCCCGGGGCCCCGCTCTCCCGCACTGCGGCCCGGGGCCGGCCCATTTGTCCAGGGGAGGACACTGAGGCACAGAGGGTGGGGGCCGCCCGCGCCCCGCGTTACCGTCGGCGCACTTGTACTGGCAGAGCCCGTCCTCGCCGCCCAGCAGGTCCAGGGCCGCGTTCAGGTAGGTGTCGATGCGGTGCACGCCGTTGCGGATGGTCTTGAGCGTGGCCCTCCAGTCGGTGGGGGCCTCCTGCGGGCGGGCCCCGGGGGCCGCCCCGAGCAGCAGCAGCAGCAGCAGCGGCGGCGGCAGCAGCGGCGGCGCCGCCCGCCTCGGCCCCATCGCGCGCGACGACTCCTCCGCGGCGGCCGCGCTCCCGGCTTCGGCCGCGCTCCCGGCTTCAGCCGCCCGGCCCGGACAGCTCCATGCCGCCTCGGCGGACAGCGGGCGGCCGCGGCTCCCCGGCCCGCCCGGCCGAGCCCGATGCGCTTCGCCGGGGCTCGCGCGGCGTCATCCTTCCCCTCCGGCGTGCGGGCGGGACTCGCGGCGTGCTGACGTCAGCGCGGCGTGCGGCGCGGCCGGGAGCGGGGCGGGGCTCAGCCGCGAGGAGGCGGTGCAGGCGCCAGACGCGGTTCCATAGCAACGAGAGACCACGTGGCATCGGGCCGCCGCCAGTCAGGTGACTCGGGATGAGGCGGGGCCCGGTCACGTGAGGGGGTGCGCAGGGGGTGGGGCGAGGTGCCGCGTGGCCAGCCGCGTTGCAGATCTTCCTGCTTTACGGAAGGGAGAGAAGGGGCGGGGGGGGGAGGCAGACCACGTGGAACGCCGGAGATTACTAATGATGAACGCCGAAACCCACACAATAGCATTAGCTCAGGGCGCTAGAGAGCCACCGTTTTAGACCCGGCCAATTTGGGAACTTAAGTATGCTTCCTTCCCTGCTAACTTCCCTGCTTCCTTCCCTAACTTCTCTGCTTCCTTCCCTGCTAACTTCCCTAATTTCTCTGCTTCCTTCCCTGCTAACTTCCCTGCTTCCTTCCCAGCTTCCTTCCCTGCTAACTTCCCTAACTTCTCTGCTTCCTTCCCTGCTAACTTCTCTGCTTCCTTCCCTGCTAACTTCTCTGCTTCCTTCCCTGCTAACTTCTCTGCTTCCTTCCCTGCTAACTTCCCTGCTTCCTTCCCTAACTTCTCTGCTTCCTTCCCTGCCTGAAACAGTCCCAGGGCAGGACTGCAATGTTTCCACAACCTACTGGCACCAGGTCACCCGGCCCATATTCAAACCCCACTTCACACACTTTTTTTTTTTTAGGTTTTTGCAAGGCTTGCCCAAGGCTACACAGCTAGGTAATTATTAAGTGTCTGAGACCGGATTTGAACCCAGGTACTCCTGACTCCAGGGCTGGTGCTCCAACCACTACACCACCTAGCTGCCCCCCCCCAAGCACACTCTTTAGCTGGGTGCAGACTTCTTGGGACCTCAGTTTCTTCATCTGTAAAATGAGGTAGCTTTCCC
Source organism: Macrotis lagotis (assembly GCF_037893015.1). Lineage (NCBI taxonomy): Eukaryota > Metazoa > Chordata > Mammalia > Peramelemorphia > Peramelidae > Macrotis > Macrotis lagotis. The sequence goes on along the minus strand of NC_133660.1, from coordinate 55,583,021 downwards.
CAGTGGATTCCAAGGTCCCTTCTAGCTCTAAACCTGTGATCCTAGAATCCCATTATGGAACAAAACTCCCTTGGGACTGGAGTGCCTGTGTCCAAAGGGGCACGGGGGGGGGGGGGGGGGGCTCCCCTAACCCTCTGGCCCTAGCAGAGTTGTTTGTTGTTACATCTGCAAGAGTTAGACCTTTTGCTCTGAGTTCTGTTTGTTTAATTTATTGAGTTTTTGCAAGGCAGCCGGGTTAAGTGATTTGGCTTAGCACACAGCTAGGTAATTATTAAGTGTCTGAGGTCACATTTGAATTCAGGTCCCCCGGACTTCAGGGCTGGTTCTCCTTGTTACTGTCCTAACTCTTGAATTCTATCCCTTTGCTTCTTTCTCTCTAATCCATCCTCCACACAGCTGTCACATTGATATGCCTCAAGCACTGATCTGATCACATTGCATGGAATTGGTGAGGAAGTTGCCTTATTTCTTCAGATAGCAAATACAAATGCTTCTGCAGCAGGCTCCAATCTACCCTCTAGATCCAAGGAACATAACTCCCTTTCATGTATTCTCCATTCTAGCCAAGCCAGCCTACTTGCTGACTCTCAGCTTGAGTGCCATTTCTTTTTCTTTTTTAGGTTTTTGCAAGGCAAATGGGGTTAAGTGGCTTGCCCAAGGTCACACAGCTAGGTGATTATGAAGTGCCTGATCAGATTTGAACTCAGGTACTCTGGATTCCAGGGCAGGTGCTCTATCCACTATACCACCTAGCCACCCCTTGAGTGCCATTTCTTTCTTCCTCAAGGAGCATTTCTCAATTCCTCCCAAATCTCAGCATGCCCTCCACTCCCAAATGACCATATTTATTTTGTATTTTCTCATCTATTAGCATATTGCCTCCCATCACAAAATGTACGGTCCTTGGTGGCAGAAACCGCTTTGATTTTTGCTTTTGGAACCCTCCTTTCTTAGGGAGTCCAGAAGAATAGAGAGAAAGTTGGTCGTGGAGCCAGGAAGACCCAGGTGTAAGTCTCATCTCTGAAATATACCAACATGAGACTGAGCAAAATCTAAACTCCTCCATGTTCTAGGCAACCCTAAATTGTAGAGAAGGTGCTAACCTGCTGGGTAGGGGGAGTTTCTTTCCTTGGGACTTCTTAAATGCTTGAACTGAATTTAGACAGTCTATTTCACACTCTCCTGTGGTACAACATATTTATTGCATTTAAATCATCTCTAACTCTTCATGACCCCACTTGACCATTTTCTTGTCATGGACATTAAAATGGTTTGCCATTTCCTTTCCTGATTCATTTTAAAGATAAGGAATCTGAATCCAACAGGATTAAATGACTTGCAAGATAGTATCTAGGGGTGGATTTGAGCTCAGGCCCCCCCTAGGTCTGGTGCTATAGCCACTGCACCATCTAGTTAACCCAGGTTACTTCTTACTCACCCATTCTTTTGTAAGCTGGAACAAAGGTTTGGCTCAAGTTCACAATAACTTGAATCAATTCATCACTGATATGATCAATTCTCCACTAGATGTAAGCTAGGTAACAAGTACACTATCTCAGCTATTCCCCCACAATCTAAAAAGGTATCATCTGAACGCATTTCAAAGAATTGTTAAAGAGCAGGGGAGATACAGGTTATAGATTGACAAATGGAAGGAACTTTTGAGGTCATAGATTCCAAATTTGTCATTTTACAGTACTGAGTCCCACAGGTAATGAAAGTCCCAAACAAAGTCCTCATCTATAAGCCTACTATGTCAGCTCAGCTTACTTCTGGTCACAACCATCCCATAACTAAATCCTCCTTGTATTAGGTGCTACCTAATTCCAGGGGGTTTCATTTCCCCACTGATCCTAGTCCATACTACCTCTTCTGTGTTTCCCAGTTTTCCTAAGTGACACCAACTTAGTCCAATGAATAAATTTTGCCCCATACTTCCTTGCATTTAATACTCTCCTTAAATTGAATCATCTTGCAGTTTCCTCTGCCTGGATCAGAAGAACTTCTCATTTATCTACTATTTGCTATTGGATAGGCAGAGTGAGAACTAATTTCCCACATGTCTTCTTTATCCAAGTAATCTTCCTCCTCACAAAAGGTAAAAACAAAAATCCAAAAATAATCCTAAAAGGGTTAATAGATTTATGCGACATTTGTATTTTGATATGTTTGCTACAAATGTCATGCCACCTTAGTGATGAATCTCCTGGAAGTTAAAGAGTGGTTCTATTTTCTTTCTGGTCCTTAACATATTGTAAGTGTCCAATAAATTTGAATACGATAAAACAGATGCCAAATTCAGAAGAAACCCCTAAGAATGGACATGGATTTTGAGTAAGAGTACTTGGGTTCAAATCCTGATGGCGATTTCCTCCCTATTGGACTTTGAGTCTCTGTTTCTTCATCTATACAATGTTATTTCCAGATGAAATCTTATAATACAGTCCAGATGAAAAATATGAATTAACATGAATTACAGAATAGAACAACATTAAAGTAAACTTTTACTGATTGCAATGTAATATATTAACTTGAGATTCTAGGAAACTGATTAAGCAATCATAGTAACAGAAAATCAGCAAAATACAACTGATCAAGGACATGAGAAGTGAATTTTTAGGTTTTCTTTGTTTTATTCCTTTTTAAATCATTGTGGCCGTATTTTTATGATAAATATTGGTTAGAAAAAATGACAAGTGGCAAAAAAATTTCCCCAATTACTGCCTGGCATATTGTAATCATTTAATAAATATTGTCAATTGTTATTCATCTCTTCATAATCATTGTAGTTATTTTGTACTTCTATCGCCGTCATGCTACAGTTATGTACAATTATTTTTCTTTATCTGTAGTGTGAAGGCATTTCATAGGCTTGCATTTAATTTTTAAGTTTGATTTAATTTTTTCCCTTTCTCTTACACATTTCCTCATGCTTTCTTATCTTCTATTCTTAAGAATTATTTTCTTCTTTCCCCCAAAAGTTAGCAAATATTTTAATGATTATACACTCCAACCCACATGACAACATTTAGTCATTTTTGTTTGCTTTTTTGTTTTGTTTTTTGCAAGGCAAATGGGGTTAAGTGAGTTGCCCAAGGCCACACAGCTAGGTAATTATTACCTGTCTGAGGCTGGATTTGAACTCAGGTACTCCTGACTCCAGGGCCGGTGCTATATCCACTGCACCAAATATTTAGTTTTTTAATTAGGAAATAAAACTATATTGTCACTCTACGATTTGCTGACATTGCAAATTAAATTGTGAAATTTTGCACATTACAAATTTCTGGCCTCTTATTAACTTTAAACCAGACATGAGGCTTCATGAAGTTACATTAGCAGGGGGCAGCTAAGTGGCGCAGTGGATATAGCACCGGCCCTGGAGTCAGGAGTACCTGAGTTCAAAACCAGCCTCAGACAGGTAATAATTACCTAGCTGTGTGGCCTTGGTCAAGCCACTTAACCCCATTGCCTTGCAAAAAAAAAACAAACCTAAAAAAAAAGTTACATTAGCAGGTTAGTGTGTTCATATGAAGCTGGGAAAAGAAAGTATTCTTAATCAAGAGACAGATACCTAAGATCCCATTTGAAACTAAAATACTACAAATGATTCCCAGAATCGATGTAATGTCATCCTATAGGAAATTTCCCCTTTTCCATTAGATAATAGTTCTTATCAACCACTACCAGAAGTTACTGTCCATGCTGATATGAGACAAATCTGATACCAATTGCCCCACTTTAGAGTCCAGGAGAAGTGTCTTGAAGGTATTGCTATTTTTTTTTTTTTTTTTTTTTTTTGGTCCTTTGAGTCAGGAATCCACACCCTCAACTTCAATTTGGTTTTTAGTTGGGTTTGCGGTTCAGTAGGGGGCTTCTCTTCTCAGACAAGTTCATACAAGTTCAAGATATCCTCTGCCATGTCTCCAACAAATACCTTAGAAGTACTTGACACATCATTGATGATGTGTTACTGTGTTACTTGAGAGGTGGGGGTCAGCCATTTAATCAGCCAGTGAATATCTGCCTTAATTGGTTCTTCAGAATTTGTATCTTCTGAATTTCATTCTCATTTACTTTGTGCTCCCCCCCTTTTATTTCATTTCTATCTTCATTTTTTGGATGCTAAAGAAATAATGATGAATTCTTTCTTCCAGTTCCCATTAAATCTGATACTTCCTGGATAAATCTGACACTTGAGCTCAGAGTTTATGGTCCAAGCTTACATCTTCCTAGTGGCATGAAACACAAAATGTACAACAGCAACAATAGAGAAATTCCTTGGTGAAAATGAAATGAGTCCTGCCTTCCATGGCTCAAAAACAAGGGAACCCCTATTAGGCCAGATGATAAATCTTAGCAGTTTTTCAGATTCCAAGCTTAATAAGGGATTTTTTTTTTTTTGCTTAAAGATTGTAACATTGCCTCAATGCCCAGAAAAGGGAGCAGACCTGTGAAGGTCTGCATATTCTATGTTACAGACTGCTTATTTCTTAAAAGAGCTTATCACTGCTTTAGCAAGAGAGGAACAAGGTGGTGGGTCATCTCACAAGAGAATGGAAAAGTCAAGATGAGGAGGACTCTCCCTCTGCAGCAGACCAATTCTGGAAGAAACCTTCAGGACAGAGCTGGAGTAGTCCCAAGTACTTGACTTTCTCTATGAAGTTTGTGCCCACTCTCCACATTGGACAGTGGGTACACTGGTGGGTGAGTATGACCCAGGTTTTTTAATAGACTGCTATGTTATGTTTTCTTGCTTTTTATTGTTATATTGTTATGGTATATGTCACTGTTATGTCATGTTATATATTGAATTATTATATGATTAATAGTAAATTATCTGCAATTAATGTTTCATGATTGTTTTTAAAAATTAGAAATTTCAAGAACCTTGGGAGAAAGTGAAGTCATTTTAAAATTCTTGATCAGTAAGAAAAACAGCAAGAAGGCTGTTATGTATCTTATGTGCAACCTATGCTTATAGGATCATAAACTTTTTTTTGGCTTTTTTTGTAAGGTGTTGGGGTCAATTGACTTGCCCAGGATCACACAGCTAGGTAATTAAGTGTCTGAGGCTGAATTTGAACTCAGGTCCTCCTGACCCCAGGACCCATGCTCTACTGCATCACCTAACTGTCCTGGATCATAAATTTAGAGTTATAAAGGGCCTTGGAGGTCCTTGAGTCCAACCTTTCATTTTTCACAAGAGGATACTGAGACCCAGAGAGGTTATATGATTTGCACCATATCACCTAGTTGCCCTATTTAAGATCAATCAATAAATCACACTGTATTATGTCTTCGAGATCCCATGGCTGGTTCAAGGTTCAAATTGGTTCAAAAGATTAAGAATTAAATTTTTATTACATAATATCAAATGATCTAGATGAAGGGAAAAGGGGAAAATGAAACTGATGAGCCTGGTGATTCCTTTTCTTTTCTTTTTTTTTTTAGGTTTTTGCAAGGCAAATGGAGTTAAGTGGCTTGCCCAAGGCCGTACAGCTAGGTAATTATTAAGTGTCTATTTGAACCCAGGTACTCCTGACTCCAGGGCCGGTGCTTTATCCACTGTGCCACCTAGCTGCCCCCCTGGTGATTCCTTTTGCATTTAATGTTAGTCATCACTAGATAGCATACATGTATCTTAATAGAATTAACTCATATCATAGCTGAGGTGGGTTCTATGCAACATTCTATATCCATTATTTTTTAATTCTGCTATAATGTGGAGGGTGATTCCATGTCTTCTCTCCCTTTTCTTCTAAGATAGTCCCTTAGCACCTAGGATTATTTAAGTGTTCATTTTATTTGATTGTGATCATTGCTTTCTCTTGATTTTGTTCACTTCTCCCAGAATCATACTCATTTCCTCTATCCCAGAACCTTGGACTTTGATTTTGGGATGTGCTATCCCTTTCCAATTCCCCTTTATATGTTGTCCTTTCCCATTATAAGTTCTTTAACAACTGTGTATTAAAAGATTTATCTATTTCTTTTTGTATGTTCATATAATTCTTCTCATGATTGTCTGAATTCCTCATATTCATTATTTCTTGAAGTCCAGAAATGTTCCATTACATTCATATACCAGTTTATTCAGCTATTCCCTAGTCTGGGGGTACATGCTGGGGGTACAGGATTAACTTTTAAAGGATGTAGAAGTAAGGGTACATAATTTAGGAAGACTATAAAAAAGTGGCTGTCTTGTAATGTTTGTCCTTCATTTCTGAAGAAGATCACGACATCAGGGAGGTGATGCCATGACAAGTCTATGCATTGTATTTGAGTGAAGCGGGACTTGGATAAGTCACCAGTCACACTTTTTCTTTCAGAGTCATCTGGGTGCAGTGGCCAGATAGGAATCAGGAAAACTGGAGATGGCTCTGGATGCGACACAATCAGGGTGAAGTGATTTATCCAAGGTCATAATGCTAGTAAGAGTCAAGTGTCTGGTTGATTCAAACTCCTTTCCTTCTGACTCCAGGGCCAGTGCTCCATCCACTGCACCATTTAACTGCAAGTCTGTCTTATAAGAATTGTACCCCAAACCCTAACTTAGCTGAACCTTGGAATGAATGCAAAGGGATTAAAAAAGCAAACCCCGAAAGGTATGCCAGTATAACTCATTCATGCTTCAGGGTGACTATGGATGGTTCTAAGGGGAGAAAAACAAGATGGGGGGATGGGAGGTGGGTTGAAGTGGCACAAACCTGTCTTATTTCAGAAGGAGGTATTCTGGAGTCAGATCTGTCTCCCTAAATCTGATTGTGAGATTTACAGAGTGAGCATTTATATCTTGGAAGCAGACATATGCTACAAATCAGGGCTTGACATATTATTTTGTTTATTATCTAGATTTAAGAAAGTGATGGAGAAAATGTTAATCATTGAGATAAAACTTTTTAAAAAAAGGTGTTTTTTTCCCTCAGAGAACCATTTGTTAAATATTTGTCAGCACTAATATAGGAATAAGAACTAGATGGAATAGGTTCTAGTCCAAGTCTAAAAAAAAAAAAGCTTAAATCACCTAGCATGATCTTAGGACATGGAGGTTCAGTAGAGCCAGTACAGATTTGTGGTCTCTTGAGTCAATTTGCAGACCCATAACATTTCTTAAGTTCTCTTTATGTGAATTTAGATGAATTTGAAGGTTGCTAACTGAGCTAGGATGGGAGCTGAAGTTAAACAAGGTGTGAATATTGTCTAAAGGCACCATGTTGAAACCATGTGACTCCAATGTGAATCCAGAGTTTAGTGGTTTACAATCCCTTTAAGAGATTTATAATCCTCAGTCTCCTCTGCTCATCATCCATATCACCCCTAACTATATTAGGTTCTTCTTGAATCTTCTCTTTCCTAGGTTAAGCAACCCTGTTTTTTCAACCATTCTTTATATGACATGGATTCAAGGTCCTTTGCCCTTTTGGCTTCTCTGTCTTATGGGTTTCTTATGGATACTGCAGCACTCAGGACTGACCTCAGTCCTCCAGAGATATGTGTGCCTCTGGTCAGGAGATTGCAGAGTATCTAAGAGTCCTTATTTCTATAAGCTATGACTCTCAATAGATCCCATGACTGAATTAGCTTTTTTGGCTGCTAAACGACTATGCTGATATTGAGCTTGGAAACCATTAAGACTCCCATAAATTACAAGCCAATTGACTTTTTTCCAATCTTGTATCTGTGATGTTGATTTTTTGAACCCAAGTGTAAGATTTTACATTGCTGGTATGCATGCTTGTCAAAAGTATTTTATTTTGAGAACTTTTCAGTAAACTTTTAAGTATAGTATTTATTCAGGCATAAATCTTATAAAGAACAGAAAACAACTATGAAATATAGTTTTGAAATGATTTTTGTGGTTTTTGAAAGTTTTTTGTCTTTAAAGTTAATAATTATATATTGCCTTATTTATGTCAAAGTAGAAATTCTGACTGTAATAGAAAAGGAAGCTACATCATCACACATTATATTTAGAAATTAAAGATCTTCCCACATGATGACTAATCCAGTCAAAATAGTGGGCCACTTTGGTATAAACACCGGGGTATTCAGGTTTTCCACAATTTTCACCCCAGCTTACAACACCCCAAACATATGCCACATTGTTGGAATCCATACAGACCAAGGGCCCTCCAGAATCCCCTTTACAGGCATCTATAGAACCATCATCTGTTCCTAAGCAGGAAAAAAAGACAAATATCTCTTGTTATTCTCATTTGAAAATTATGATTCCACCCCCCCCCCCCACTCATCAATAATCCCTGGGGATCTTATACTGCCCAGTTGTGATATAAAGTTCTTTACTTACTTGGTCCTGTTGGGACCATAATATCCTAATTCATATAGGATGGAATGTGAGTAGTATTCTTTCCATGACACAGATGAAAAGATTAAGTTTCAGAGGGATGGTCACAAAGTTGGTGCATTAAGTTTTCTGCTACTATGTCAGTGCTTTCTCACCAATATAGTGTTTCTTCTTCCCTTCCTGACTTCCACCTTGGCAAACACTCTAGCCCAAGTTTGATGCTGGGTCAGTAATCTTGAAGTGCGCCAGCAAGGTGTTTTGGGTAAGGAGATGCCTCCACAGACTTTATTGCTCACTAGCATCTAGCAGAGATGACTTGTGGATACCAAGAACAGGAGTTTGTAAAGTACTTTATACATCTTATCTCATCTGATCCTCACAACAACTCTTCAACCCCATTTTACAGAGGAAAAAACTGAATCTGTCAGAGGTTAAGAGATTTATTGAGGGTTATACAACTAGTGAAAGTCAGGATTTGAACTCAGGTCTTCCTGAGTCTGGCATACTATCTATTAGGTCACTGCTTCTTATTAGTGCTTAATAAATGTTTAAATTAAACTGAACCAAAACTTTTATTAGGCTGTATTCTATAAGCTAACTTGTTAATACTCCTAGTTTGCCATAGAATAATAAGAATTTGTTGTCCATTTGACCATATTTGCAAATATTTTGATTAAGGACTTCAGAATGCTTTAAAATACACTGGATTCATCAGCCTGAGATCCAAGATTTATATCACTGTCTTTAAAAAGCAGTAGAGATGGGGCAGCTAGGTAGCCCAGAGCACCGCCCTGGAATCAGGACAATCCGAGTTCAAATTTGGACTCGGACACTTAATACTTGCTTAGTTGTATGACTTTGGGCAGTCACTTAACCCCATAACATTGCAAAAATTAAAAAAAAAAAAGCAGTGGAGACAATGTGTGGTAATGTAGTCATTCGTTCTGCATCTGGTTCCCAGCCTGGTTTCAGCTCTTTGGAACAAGATGCTTCTCCCAGGAGAAGCTTATCTCCTCTAACTCTCCATATTAGTCTTCATTGACACCACCTCCCTTGCCTTCTCGACCCTCTGCCTGGAGGGCAGAGTATCAAATCCCTTTCTGTGTCTTCCTTTAGAGTCTAAACCACTTTACTTTGCATTTGCTGCCCACCTGGTTTCAGCTTCAAACAGCAAGATGCTTTCTAATTTCTCATTCCTCTCTTTCTACTCCTCTTGCCTTTCCTTGCCTCTTTTTATGGTGTGCTGCCTCCTCTTTTGGATTGTAAGGTCCTTGAGGACAGTGACTGTCCTTTTTTGTTACTTGTATCCTCACATAGTGGTGCTAAATAAATATTTAGTAGACTGGCTTGGATTAGTACTCAATACTTACCTGCACATTCCATTTCCTTCTCAAAGAAGCGAGTTGAATAATATTTAGAACAGTTGCCTATCAGCTGGATTTCACCCCATTTGAGCTTGTAAAGATTTTTTTTCCCTTAAAAAGAAAAACAAATGTTTTGTGGACAGCTGACAAAAATAAAGGATACAAACTCCCCCAACTTAACAACACAAAAGCTAATAAATATGTGGCTTTGTAGTCTAGGGCTTGGGAACCAGCCTTTGGTTTCCCCTGGCTAGGGAAGTAAGTGCTGGGTAAGGAACCTCCCTCTCCTGAAGCAGGTTGGTGCCTTCTCTGAAACAGAAGCTCCAATTGAGCTGCCTTGAGCAGTAACAGGATCAGGCACACCTGCCCAGGTTGGGCCAGAGGTAGGCCTGAAACCAGGGCTTCATGGTTTTGAGGCCAACTCCCTTTCTAATCACAATTTTTTTTGTTTTTAGTTTTTGCTAGGCAATGGGGTTAAGTGGCTTGCCCAAGGCCACACAGCTAGGTAATTATTAAGTGTCTGAGGCCAGATTTGAACTCAGGTACTCCTGACTCCAGGGCTGGTGCTCTGTCCAGCCACCCCTTAATCACATCTATTTTAAAAATAATTCATCATCTGCAAAATTGAGGGAGTTGAATACAAATGATCTCTAAAATCCCTTAAGGATCTAAATTTCATGATATCCTATTAGCCAAATTTAACCATATATTCCAACTCATTTTTCACTATAATATTAAGAATGAAATTTAAGGGAATTTTGTGGGCCCTGGTTATAATAGCAATAAGTCATCACATCAATTAGTATTAAGGTTTTCCTATGGCTGTTGTTCAGTCATGTCTGATTCTTCATGACCCCATCTGGAGTTTTCTTGGAGGGGTTTGCTATTTCCTTCTTCAGTTATTTGACAGATGAGGAAACTGGGGCAAACAGGGTGAAGTGACATGACCAAGGTCACCCAGGATGGAGGCCAGGCCAGGCACTCTGTCTACTACTCCACTTACCTGCCCCCAACACCTGAGCCTCTTTACTATCCATAGAATGTGAATTCCCTGAGGATAAGGAGTGTGCTACTCTAGTCTCTGAATCCTCAGAACTCAGTAAGTGGGGGTGGGCCTGGCTTATTTAAGTAAGCACTAAGGGCCTACTTAATGCCTGTTGGCTTTATTACTTCAATTCAAGAATTCCTTGTATTTCCTGGAAAGAGTAAGGATGAAAAAGGGTGTTTTTTTTTTAAAGTGAGGAATCACAAGAACTAAGAGAATGCCATCCTACCTCTTGGGACAGAGGATGCAAAGGTGGTGCTTACAGTTTTAGCTTTTTCTTTCAAGTGTCAGCATTGTAACTCAAGCCCCTTCATGGAAACAGGGCCCAGATGCAGTTCACTGTCAGGGCCAAACTACTCTCAACTCTGCCCTTGCTCCCACATCTAGCCCAAAGACAGGCATGATGGTAGGTTCTGAGTAAGTGTTGGGTGACGGGGAGCTGAAAGGCTGAGGTGGTCTGCTGTTTTTAAAGGACCATGCAGTAGACCAGCAGGAGAAGTTGCTGGTTGTCGTTAGAATTTCCAAAAGAAGGTTGAAGAGAATTTAAAGAGACAAGAGATAAATCAGGAATCTGCTTCAACAAATATTTGACTGTTAGCTAAATTATGCTGTATGAAGATCAAAAAAAAGTTTCTGCCTTCAAGGAGTTTATAATCCCATAGTGTTTGTATCCATCAATATGGAATATAGCCAGGGCAAATGTTTGGGATGAATGAAAAGGATAAGTAAATCTAATCAATCTCTTCAAATTGTAAAATCAGAGGTCTTTTAAAATAACAGACTCTGTACTTCCTCAGCAGTTACTTATGTCTGGTGTAAGAGGGAACTACATGCATTACTGAAGTAGTTGCCTGTGTGGAAGAGGGCAAGGAGCCTGCATCTGAGGTATCTGTGATGACGGACAGTGTAGCTGCTTTGGAGCACAGAGATATTCTGGAATAGTTCTGGTCTGCTCTTTGACTGGCTGCAGGTGTCACCCAACCCAGGGAGTATGTTTAAAAGTCATGAGTGAGGTTCAGCCCTCCCATTGTCTGACTTTGCTCCCCGATTGCCCTGGAGAGAGACAATGCTGCCAAGGGAGAGGCCTTGGGCCTTCTCCAGACCTGAGACAGTTTTTCTGCCCTGTGCTTTTGGCTGTTCTTTTATTTTAAGAGAAGGGAAGTGGAGGCTGCAACCTTTTGAGTTTTGAGAAGTCAGTAAAGGGAACCATTTGGGAATTTCAGAGTTCTGGAGTCAAGATTATGTAGGACTTTCTAACTAGCCCAGCATCAATAGGAGGCCCAAAGGGAGACCTTGGGACCTAACTTATTAGTACCTGAGCCTAGTATTCATCTGGCACTAATGATTGGTTTGGATGTGAGCTTAGTGGCACCAATGCTATGAAAACCGTATTAGGTCTGAGCCTGATCAACCACTGAGATGGTTGGAGAGAAATGCTTGTGCTCTTGTTATTGTTGGTGGGTAGAGTTCTGGGCCTATGTCAGGAAAACCTGAGTTCAAATCTAACCTCAGACACTTTCTCATTCTGTGAGCTTGGGCAAGTTAAGTAACCTCTGCCTGACTCGGTTTTTTCAACTGTAAAATGGAGATAATAACATGGACATCCTAATAATATCCTCTAGTGGAGATAATAATAGTAACCTAGGATTGATGTGAAATAAAATGAAATATTTGTTTTTAAAAAGTGCTCAGCACAATGCCTCTCCCTCCATTCCCTTCTCTCTCCAACCTCTTCCCTTATTATTTTCTTTTCTTTTTTTCTTTTTCTGTCAAGGGAATGGTGTTAAGTGACTTTGACCAGAGTCACATAGCTAGGAAGTGTAAAGTGTTTGAGGGTGGATTGCACTCCCATCCTCCTGACTCCAGGCCATGCTCAATCCACTGTGCCACCAAACTGTCCCCCACTTATTGTTTTCAAAATAAATAATCACTTTATAAGAGCTAGTCTAAATTCCTAGTTAAATGGGTTGCCAACTGTGAGGAGAATCCAAAGGGAATGGGGGCTCAAGAGAACTGGGCTATGTCTAAAACCCTGACAGGGAGGGGTAGCCAGTGCTGCTCTGGGACAGGGAACCTGGGAGAAGACCAATCACTCTGGAAATATTTAACAAGTTTTAAGGAACATACTTCTTTTGTCTCTCTCTCTCTCTCTACTTCTAAATGTGTGTGTGTGTGTGTGTGTGTGTGTGTGTGTGTGTGTGTGTGTGTGTGAACTTCGATAAAGAGGGGAAGCCCTCTTTCTTTAAAAATTAGCTTGTGCACAATCTTCTGCATGATGCCTTTCCTGAACTCCCAACCACCAGTGCCCTTCCTTCTAAACTACCTTGCATATAATTGCATTCATCTACTTTATGATTATACTGCATTTATTCATATGTAGACTTGTCTCCCTCATCAGAATGTAAGCTCCTTGCATGTAGGGATTATGTTATTCTTTATATACTTGCATCTATAGCAGCCTAATATGGTGCCCGAAATATAATGGATATTTGATAAAAATTCAATATATATATATATATATTTGAATATTTTAAAAACTTTTCCCCCATGTTTCTATAATATCTCCAAAGGCCACAATAAATTTTATATCTCATTGCAAGAATTACCCTGTAATAAGCCCTTCAGCACTAAAGAGGAAATGTATACAACCTGAAAAGCTGAAAAACAACAATTTCTAGCATTCTGACAGCATTTTCCTCCTTAAAGACTGGTAAGTTGTCTTTCATATAACACTTATTTTCTATATAGCTGTCAGCTCCTTGTATGTTGCTCAATAAACAACTTCAGAAATACCTTCATCTCGTCCTAGGCCAGAAACAAAGCACTTATCACCAGGTCTGAAGAGGTAGCTGGACCAGGGGACACAGGCAGGGATGGTGGTTGGCAGCTCACATGTGGGCTTGGTCTGGTGTTTTTTCAACTCGATTAAGGCAATGTCATTTTGATAGGTGACTGCGTTGTAGTCTTCGTGAATTATCACTCGATTTACCCTCTCGATTCCAGTTTCATTATTAATTTTTAACCAGTCTAATAACCCTGTCCATACTTGATACCGATGTGCTACATTTTTTCTGTAAGATAAAATGGAAAATATTTCCTAGAATCTACAAACATGTAGTACTGAAAGTCCCCTATTCTTCCCTTTTTGAAAAGGAATTTTTTCCCATTTTTTTCAAATATCTCTTCAATAGCTCTGAGACCCTGGCTGCTATTATGTGGAATACAGCTTTAACAGCCTGGCCTTCTCAGTTGGGGTAGGGGAGAAATGAGGGATCAGAGGGAGAGATGACCAACTTTCATTGACGGGCATAAGATTGTCATGAGTTCACACAATCTCTTCACAACCTCATAATGATAATAGTAGTATTAGCTCACACATATGCAAATGTGTTTGCATATATATGCATACATTCATGTTAGAGAGAAAGAAAGACAGGAGAATGCCAGTAATCTCCCAAATGAAAGAATGGAATGACCCCAAAGTTGAGCCATTTATAAAGTGTTCTCTTTGTGCCAGTTGCAGACTCTCTCTGAGTTTTTCACCTTTTTTCTGGGTCATGGGCATCTTTGGCAATGCTCCTTATTGCCAGGTGCTGAGCTAGTTTAGGGGTACAGAGAAAGGCCAGAGCCAGGTTCTGGCCTTGAGGAGTTCACCCAAGAAGATACACAAGGGCCTATGAAGCAGAGATAATGTAGATTGAAGGGAATGTCTGAGGGAGAGCACTAGTATTGAAGGGCACCTGGAGAAGAGTAGAGGATATGCTTGGTACTGAGTCTTGAAAGAAACCCTAGAAGCCACGGGGCAAGGGGAGGAGCATTATAGACTGGTCCACTTGAACTAGCTCTGGAGAGCAGATTGTTAAATTTTCATACTGACCATTTTATACCTCAGAAATAGACAAATGCAACAAGTCAGGGCTTGATGCATTTTTTTCTTATTTGCCTAGATTTGAGAAAGTGATAAAGAAAATGTTAATAATGAAAATTTTAGAAGTGTATCAAGTACTTTTTTGGGGAGATACAGTTGTTAAACATGATTACAGGCAACAAAATGGCATGGAGTCCGGGATGATGGGCATTTGTGAGTCTGGTGAAGCCTATTATTTGTTAGAATAATGTTTTTAAATACATAGTTTTAGTTATGTTGGAATACAGTTATCTATTTATTTATCTGTCTATCTATCTATCTATCTCAAAATTCCTGAGTCCCAGGTTAAGAACCCCTATTCCAGAGTTTGGCTGGGATACTAGATATATCTATTAATCATGAAAAGATGATGAATTCTTGATTTTTCAATGATTTTTTTTAAATTGCACTCTTCTATCTCTTCAAATGCCTCTCTGCCATTACTTTTTTTGCTCAATGAAAAGAATGGTATTTAAAATATTTTTACCTGACACAATGGGCAGCAGTCAGTACCCAACAGCCACCAATATAGGTTCCTCCACAGTGGATTCTCTCACCTTCTTTAATTGTCACCTGCCATGGGAATTGCCCCTACAAAAGACATCTAGGGAGTTACAGTTGCAGTGACATAGGGCAGTTAGTGATGAAGCCCCTCATATTCCCAGATGCATCTTCTTTATGTGACCCTTAGTTTCTTATTACACACTCTTCCCAGATTTCCTTTTCCAAGCTAGGCTCTTCCAGAGAAATCTACATGGGAAAGACTCCTTTATTCAAGTATGTCCTTAGGGTTTTAAGACATTACTCATAACTCTTCCTTCTCCTTCAATACCCACTGATTGATCAGTTGGCAATTCCCCTAGTATAATAATAATAATGATAATGATAATAATAATAATTGTATATGTGACATGTAATTATACTCAAATATAATAAATATTATATATAATTCCCCTCTATAATCTTTCCCAAAATTCTTTGGCTCTTTCAATTTATGCAGCATCTACAATCCCTCATGACTTTTTTTTCAAGGCAATGGGGTTAAGTGGCTTGCCTCAAGTGTCTTGAGACCGGATTTGAACCCAGGTACTCCTGACTCCAGGGCCAATGCTCCTCTTATGATTTCTTAATTAGAAAATTTTAATAGTCCCCTAAACATTCTCTGTGCCTCCAGTCTTTTTCTTCTCCAATACAAACTCAATATAGCTGGTATATTGGTGTTTCTAAAATATAGATCTAACCATGTCATTCTCTGACTAAAAAAATGTTCAATGGCTTTCTTTCTGTCTTTGGAATAATGATAAAATCCTCCATTTGGCATATGAATTTTCTTACTATTCTGGCTATCTACCTATCTTTCCCAGCTCATTTGCTATTACTTCTCATCATCCACATTCTTTGCCTCACTTCACCTGCCTACGTGACATCTTATCTCCTCTTTGTCTTCTATGTTCTCTCTATCCTCCCTTTCTTCTATCAAAATCCAGTGTAGCCACCACCTCCTATGTAAGACTTCTCCTATTTTCTAGTTATTAGCATTCCCTCTCTGATGAAATTACTTTGTATTTACTTAACAGTAATGATAATTGCTGGCATTTATATAGCTCTTTAGGTCTGAATAAATATTTTATGTAAATTTGATCTTGTGTATTTTGTTTTCCTCTTAAAGTTTTTTGAGGACAGGGACTATTTCTTTTCTATTTTTGAACAGTCTCAGCATTATGCTTAGGACTTTCTACACAATAAGGGCTTAAAGTTTATTGATTTGAATTACCTTATTTGCCCTCTTTCCTCCTACAACTCGTTTTCTTCGAATATGTGTGTTGTTTCTAACACCACAGTTTATTTGGGGTAAAAGAGACTTCAATAATTTTCTGTCTTTCAGGGAAAAAAAAAAGATTACAAGTCATTTCTTATTCATCTCTACCTTTGAAAGGGATCAGAATCACAGATAATGCAATAATACCATTATATTCACAAATTCTATTTGAATTTTCAGGATATTATGTAATATCATAGAAATTATTTTCTTGATTTAGTTTTTCTTGGTCTAGATTTCACATTTAATTTTCTAAGTACACACCAACTGAGGGGAGGGGTGGATAGCCTTTAAAACTATTGATTATAGAAAAAATCTTGACTGGGATTAAAAATGTATAATCTTTACAACCAAGAATCAACTACCTAGCAAAACTGAATATCTTCTTTTGGGGGAAAAAATGGACATTCACTGTAATAGGGGACTTTCAAACTTTCCTGCTGAAACTACCAGAGCTGAACAGAAAGTTCAGGGGTAAATAGAAAGGGCAAATTATGAGGGATTAATGATGTTGAACTGCTGGTATTTCTGCATGGAAAGATAATACTGATAATTCATATGAACCTTCTCATTTATAAGAGCAGTTAGAAGGAGCACAGAAGGGAGTTGAATATGAAGATATATTATAAAGATGCAGTTAATGGGCAAGTTAATGGGCAAATATATTATAAAGATGCAGTTAATGGGCAAGAAAGGAATGTACTAGGAGAAAGGGAAAGGAGAGAATAGGCTAAATTATTTTACATAAAAGAGGCAAGAAAAAGCTTTTGCAATGGAGTGGAAAGTGAGGGGGAATGAGTGAACCTTCATTCTTGTCAGAAATGACTCAGAGAAGAAATAACATACACACTCAACTGGGTATAGAAATCTATCTTACCCTAGAGGAAAATAGGAGAGGAAAAGGGATGGGAGAAAAGGGATGGGGTGAGGGGGAGTTGTAGGTGATAGAAGAGAGGGAAGATGGTGGGAGAAGGTAGTCAGATACAACACACTTTTGAGGAGGAACAAGAAGAAAAGAGAGAAAAAATAGAATAAATGGGGGGTGGGGAGGAAAAGAGTAGAGGGAAATAAAGCTAGCAATAGCAACAGTGGGAAAATTATTGAAGCAATTTCTCTGATGGACTTATGATAAAGAATGATTTTTCTTGAGATTTCACTTTCTTTTTGGGGGGAGGGGGTTTATGTTTACTTTTACAGCATGATTATTTTAAGAATGTGAAAAAAATAAATAAAAATAAAGTGCTTTAAAAAATAAAAAATTCTAAACAATCCTTTTGTAGATAATACAGTACCATACTACACTGCTATGTTTATGTTTTAAATCATTAAAGATATTACTTTATGAGCACATGGAAGACATGAGGTCATTAGGCATGATCTCAAATACTTCTTGTTTTAAGATAAACTGCTTCACATAGCTGAATTGGATGACAATGTCTATTTCAGAAGCAATTCAATTTTGAATTGTAAAGTTGGAAGACTGAAAGATATTATTTTACAAAGATATCAGCCTAGTTAGATTATTCGGGTAGAAACAAACATTGTTCCTGAACAATATTAATATAATGATGATGATAATAGCTAACTATAGCATTTACTTTGTGCTTAGCACTATGCTAAGTGATTTATAATTATTATTTCATTTGATCCTCACAACAACCCTGGGAGGTAGGTGCTATTATTATTATTCTCATTTTACAGATGAGGAAACTAAGACAAACAGAATTGAAATGATTTGCCCAGGCTAACACAGTTTATAAGTGCCTCAGGCTGGATTCAAATCTTTCTGGTTCCATGCCTGGCACTTAACCCATACCATCTAACTGACAAAATTTAGAAAGGTATGTGGCATTTATGTAAAATAGAATGTTATAGCTGGAAGGGAATTTAGGCATAATCTAATCTGACTTCTTTGTTTTATAACTGAAGAGACTGAGGCTCTGTCAAGGAAAAGGAGCACACCACTTCTAATAAAAGTATTGAAATTAGAAGTCAGGCTACCAGACCAAATGTTTTTCCATTACCTTATGTTATTGCCACACAAAATGGAACTCTAGGTGTTTCTGCATCAGGATTCTGGTTATAAATAATTCTAATTTTTCCCAATTATGAAACACAATAACATCTTTGTCTTTCCAAATATATTTGGATTAAATTTCACTATGTCCAAATTTTTTTGTATAACTTGGCAAAACCTAGAACAAACTTTGACTAAAAACAACCGTTTTCATTTCTCAATCAATTACAAAAAAGGGAACAGAGACTGGGTTTGTGATATCATTAATATAGGGAACTACATAGTAGTAATTCCATATATATTAAATATATTAGTATAAGGTAAGGATATACTCTCTACCAAGAAAATAATCTCTTCCAATACAAGTCAGATTTCTCAATAACTTTGGTAACTAGGTGGCATAATGAGGAGAATTGGACCTAAAGTTAGAAGGATGTGAAAGTTATGTGTTCAAATACTACCCTCAGACACAAGCTAGCTGTGTGACCCTGGGTAAATCACTTAACCTCTGCTTCCATTTCCTCATCTGTAAATTAAGGATGATAATAATAACATTACTTCCCAGGTGAGATATCAAATGAGATAATATTTGAAAGTTCTTTGCAAATCTTAAAGTATTATGTAAATATTATTTATTATTATTATTATTGTTGTTGTTATATAGTTAGTAGAGGCAAGTCTGTATTCCAGGATCTCCCTCTAATACTTTTTCCAATATTCTGTGTTACCTCACCTAATTTTATATTGGAGAAAACTGAACCTCTGAGGAAGATTTATGGGAGGACAAAGGCAAAAATTGCATGTAATGAGAAGGTAAGCATAGGTTGTATTCTGCCTTAGTGGAAAGATAACTCATAATAATGAGATGACAGATTATCAAAGTTTCAAAGTAATAGAAATTGATAAAGTTATTCATTATTATCAATAAGAACACGCCCATGACATATATTAATATATACAGCTTTATCAATAAACAAGTCAAGTTTTAAATAACTTACCTTCATCCATATTAACACTCAAAATTTCTTCTTCTTCTACAAAAAAGATTCAAACAGATTTGTACATTTTAGTCATTTACAAAAGAGTTCATTTAAAGTTTAATATCCTATATATTTTGTAGCTTCATGATGACTTTACTACAAACTTGTCCTCTTTTAAAAACAAAACTAAAAAAAGTCTTTCTCCTTCATTTCTTATCCACAAAAGGCAAAATGATTACCCAGTTCAAGATGATTACCCAGAAATCATGGTGACTTTGGATAAGAGGATCATCACTTTAATCTCAACCTATTATTTCACAGATGAAGAAACTGAGGCCCAGAGAAAGCTAATGATTTGGCCAAGGCACACAAGTACCAAGTCTTGTGCCCTAGTTTTCACATTAGAGTAGGCAGATGGAGTAGGTAATAGAAAGAAGTCATAGTTCTTTGTTGAGAGATAATGCCCTTTTCTAAGCACATTTGAAATGTGATATGCATCATACAAACATCTCATTTCAACAAGGGATTTTTTTTTTGCCTTTTTTTTGGAATAGAACTCTTGATTAAGAAATTTCCTTGGGGAGGCTAGGTGGCGCAGTGGATAAAGCACCGGCCCTGGAGTCAGGAGTACCTGGGTTCAAATCTGGTCTCAGACACTTAATAATTACCTAGCTGTGTGGCCTTGGGCAAGCCACTTAACCCCATTTCCTTGAAAAATCTAAAAAAAAAATTTCCTTACTGGGAATTAATTCCCTACTCTTAACATTTCAGAGTAATTCCTCTTGTAATTTCAATCAATGCTGATAGGCACTTTCTTCACAATTTATAATCTTATAAGAGAATTGTTTAGAATATTGAGATTAAGTGATTTGCCAGGTTTCAAGGGAGTGCTGAGCCTTCATCATAAAATTCATCTTTGATTTACAGTATTATATACCAAAAATCTCCTCTAGGTGATTCATAGGCAGGACTTGAACTCAGATCTTGGTTTCCAGACTGGCAAATTGCATCGGCTTCCTTTAATATTCCTTTAAAATGGGGCAGCTAGGTAGTACAGTGGATAGAATGCCAGACCTGGAGTCAGGAAGACCTGAGTTCAAATCTGATCTCAACCACTAGGAAATGGCAAATCACTCCTGTTTTCCTGACAGAAAACCTCAAAAAGGGTGGTGAAAAATTGGACATGACTGAATAACAAAACTAGAAGAGTTAATTCTGTGTCTACTGTGAGCTTTTAGAACATTACAACAACATTACAACTGCTAAAATGAGGCTTGAATGCCTACTATCCATTATTCAGTTATGTTTCACAAGAATGCAGAATATAAAAATGGAGATGGTTGAATCCTAAATGATGATAGCTTTGCTTCCTCACTCACCTATGTTCTCCAGGGGCCTGCTACATACACCTTATCATTTGTTTTAGGAATTTTTTCCCTGTCACCAGCTGCTGAGACACTACTGAGAGCTTGCATGGCCTCATTAGTACTAGACTAAAATCTAATCCTCACAAAGCTGTGTCATCAGAAACAGAGAAGCTCAGAGTTGGAAGAGCACCTGATGGCCATGCAGACCTTAATTAAAATTCCGATTCCTCAGAGTATCATAGATTTAGTCAGAAGGTACCTTAGAGGTAATCTTATCCAACCCCCTCATTTACAGATAAGGAAATGAGGCCCTCAGAGGAAAGGTTGATTAGATCTAAAGCTTGAAGAGAAGTTTGATAAGGTCATAGGGAATTAGTAGAGCTTGGATTTGAATCTAGTACTCTGCCTTGAAATCTGGTGCTTGATTCTAAGGCACCCCAAAATGGGCTAGAGAAGTAGTCTTCTGGCCTTTGCTTGGAGATCTCAATGATGGGGGAACCTAACACCTCCAGACTACTTTTGAAGGATCTAATTGTTAGCAAGTTTTTCCTTCACTAAGACTAAATTTGCCTCTTTGCCGCTATTCATTGGTGGTTGTCCCACAGTTTGTTTGTTTACTCCTAAAAATCAAATGAATTTATAGGAAAGAATTGCAAACAGATCATTTCTCTTTTTAAAAATTCTACATTCATAGATATCAGATCCACATAGAATTTTTTTACTCTAAATGAAAGTAAAGATACTTTACCTTGGATCTCATGTTCAGAATTTCTAGTATCTGGAAATGAAACACTGAAATATCAACACCATGAAGAAGAAACCAAACCAGAATGCTACATAGTATTGTTGATAGCTAAAAGCTTATATATTTTTAGTATATTGAATCAAATAATGCTTAGATTCAGTAAACAATGGGGTTTAAAAACTTGATATGTCATGAATTAGAATGACTTATTCAGAAAGTCAAAAGCACATAAGTCAAAGTCTAGAGCAGAGGTATTACACTGTGATTTTCCAAGAGCATGTTCATCCATATGACCATAGACTGCATTTAAATAGGTGACACAGACCAGGAAGAAATCTCTCAGGAATCCAGACAGCAAGACTCATAGAACTGTTGCTTATTTGCACTGGTAGAGGGAGATACATCAGTGAAACCAGAGTTCTAGATAAATATGCATCTATTCATCTATTCATATACTTTCATATATACATCTATATCTGTACTCTATACAATTTAAAATACTATTTAGTATACTCATTAAAATACTATATAAAATTTATTTTTAATTCTATATAATGAATGATGAAATAAATGAAATATTGACCTTGAATTTCAGAGGCTGTCAAGTCTAAATATAATAAAAAAACCAAGATGAATATATATATATATATATATGAACATAATAAATACTACATATGGTGAAAAATGACCAGAATTATAGATCACATGGTTTTAGGCAAGATTGATTTGGGGAAGGAAATGAAAATAATGTATTGTTTTTATAATTGTAAACTTTTCTATACAATTTTTAGGCTGTCAAGAGAAACTATAGAATGGATTATTTGGGTCAATATCAAATGAGTATTAAATGTGCTTTTAGGGATGCTGTTAGCATTGCATTAGACTAAATCTAGAAGAGTTTGACAGAGAAGTGAATCAGATGGAGAACAAATCTGACAAAGACTCATACTCATTAGGCCAGATTAACAATGAATGGAGTCAAAAACAAGGTCTCATACAGAGGCAATGCAATGAGAGGAAAAGATGACCTCCCCAGGCATTAGCAACTAACCCTTTCCCTAATATATCCCAGCTCTTCAGTCTCTGGGCCACACTGATCCAGAAATCTATGATTATACTAATTATATATGCAGTTATTTTAGAAAGATTTGATTGTGGGAGTGTTGATAAGAATCACCAGAAATCTTGGCTAAATGAATTATGGTTTAGGGAATACGTAGGACACTAGGTTTAGATTTGGATGTAGAGAAAATCCATTTCTGGCTTCAGACTTTACCAAGAGGCCATAGCAAGTAAAAGAACCAACATTGACTCTTTGTCTTGGATGGACCTAGAGCTTTGACTGGATTTTGCTAGGTCAAAACCCTTAAGCCCAGAGTTACTGTAAAGCTGTGGTACCTCAATGACATGGGAAAGACCTACATCTAAAAGGTCAAGGCCTCCCACTGTATCCAGACCAATACCAAAAGTCCTTGTGCATAGGAAGCTCACATTTTGTCAGAGGAGACTTTATGTAAACCTATAAACATGTACAAAATATTTTCAAAAACATTTGGAAAGTGATTGGCTTTTTTTGGGGGGGGAGACAATTGTTTGGGGGAGGGTCTAGAAAGCCTCATATAAAGGTGACATTGAGTGAGCTTTGAAAGAAATCTTCCTATCTTTGAGCATGGCATAAGAAGCAATATGGCATAATTGTTGGGGCATTCACTTGGAATCAAATGACACATCAGATACTTCCTAGTTGCTTGAACCTGGGCAAGTCTCTTAATCTCTTCTGTGTCTCAGGTTCCTCAACTATAAACTGAGATGGTTGGACTCAGTGGTCTCTAAAGTCTTTTCTAGCTCTAAGTCTAGGATTCCAAGAACCCTGGAGTCATTGGAGAGGTCAATGTTGCCATCATGAAGATAGGAATGGGTTCCAGTCACTACTTTGAATCTGTCTCAGGTGTTGTCCTCCTCTTCCCTAACATCAGTATAACACTTCAAACTTCCTGAAGAACTTTATAAATATCTCATTTTGTCCTCACAACCACCCCAGGAGGTAGCTGCTAACATTATCCCCATTTGACAGATAAGGAAACTTTTTTATGGATGACAGTTTAGTGATTTGCCCCAAGAGCACAGAGCTAGTAAACATCTGAAACTGGATTTAGATTCAAGTCTCTGACTCAAAGTCAGAATATTTACCTTGATCTTCAGAGTGTCCCAAGTCTAGAAATAAAGCAAAAAACATTTCAACTAGTGATTGAACTATTTTTTAAAAAAGACCCCAAGGGGCGGCTAGGTGGTGCAGTGAATAGAGCACCGCCCTTGGAGTCAGGAGTACCTGGGTTCAAATCCGACCTCAGACACTTAATAATTACTTAGCCGTGTGGCCTTGGGCAAACCAGTTAACCCCATTGCCTTGAAAAATCTAAAAAAAAACCCCCAAACAAATAAATAAATAAAAAGACCCCAATTCAGTATTATATATATATATATATATATATAATCTATATCCATCTATGTGTGTATATATGTATGTATATAAAATGTAATATCTATGTATTCCTGTACCTTATGCATTAGCAATATTAAAAAATAAGTTCTACACCAAATTTATAGCAAACTTTTTGTTTTAGGTTTTTGCAAAGCAATGGGCTTAAGTGCCTTGCCCAAGATCACACAGGTAGGTAATTATTAAGTGTCTGAGGTCACATTTGAATTCAGGTCCTTCTGACTCCAGGGTTGGTGCTCTATCTACTGTGCCACCTATCCATCCCTTATAGCAAACTTTTAACCATTATAATTAAATGAAGGTTGTGTAACAGATAAAAAGGAGATCCCAGAAAGAATCTATAACCTATTTTAGTTATTGTTTCCATCCTTTTTCCCAAGGAGATGCTAAGAACATTATTATTATTATTATTATTATTATTATTATTATAAATAGGAGTTGTTGAGTATTTTCTGCTCTCCCTTGCTTTTCCTTAGCATCATGCACTCTGTCTATAGGAAAGGGGCACTGGTTGCACACAGAAAAGATGCAATTCATCTGGATTAGTGGCATTGACAATCAACTGCATATGTCTTTATGTATTTGATATGATGGTAGCTATTATGTAGTTTATTATTTCTGACAAACTAACAGAGCATGTATCTAAAATTTTGACTTGAGATTATTTAAATCTTAAAATAAAACACAAAATACGTTTGCTGTATTTGAAAGGAGAAGCCCCAATATTTTATTTGACTAACTAAGTGTTGATTTTACTAGCAGGGAAAAAAAATTTAAAAAAAATTTTCTTGTCTCCAACTCTAGGAATCTTTCTGCCTCATTTTCTGAGAATATAAATGACTTTAGGGCTGGCTTGATGTGACAAAGCTTTGAGGCAGCATTCTCTCTACCAGTGGTGAGGATAGTTTTAAGCAAATGTTCCAGGTCTGAAATGTGGGTTGCATCATAAAACACAAATGTGGTTGGTAATCCCATTCTTGGAAGTGCAAGACACTTGGAAGGTTTTCCTGAGACCCCACTGAGACCTGGGAGAATTTTGTGCCTGGTGTCTGTATTGTTGGTACCACAAGATTAAGAAGGCAGATGCCCTTTGCTAAGATGCTGATTGAAAGACTATAATTTGACCTCTACCAATTTAGAGATAGTCATTTCATTGCAGTTCTTCTATTGTCTTTCTTTCCTTGCCATACTGAACAACTAGAATAGAAGAGAGAGTCCCTGTCCCTAAAAATTTTGTTTGCATATTTGCTGTCAGCTTGACTTCTGGTTCCCTCCACATTTATAGATTATTTAGGGATGCTACAAAGTCAGCTGCCTTTGTAGCTGGTAAAATGTCCAAAGTCTGAAACATGTTTGTTAGCTCTTCAAAGTTTATTCCACAGGTTTCTCTCTAGTAGGTCAGCTTTTTTTTTCTTTATTACACCAGCACGAATAACCATTTTCATTTTTTCAGTATATATATATATATATATATATATATACACATATATACATACACATATATATATCCTTTAAGAGATAGTTCGTTTTAGAGATGACATCTCTATTCAGACCAATAAAAATGATTATAAAGTTCCATATTACCTTCACAATTTACTTCATCATCTCCTCCAATGCAGTCCATTTCACCATTACATAGATATTTTGGGGAAATACAAACACCTGATTTACAAAAGAAACCTCCTTTTCTGCACCCTGTAAAAAATACATATATTCATATATAATATTTAATATTTACATATGTATTATATATTATATTTGGAGAAGGTATCATTTCTTTTTGGGGTTTTTTTGCAAGACAATGGGACTAAAGTGATATGCCCAAGGTCGCACAACTATGTAATTATTAAATGCCTGAGGTCTGATTTGATCTCTGGTCCTCCTGTCTCCAGGGCCGGTGCTCTAGCCATCATGCCACCTAGTTACCCCAGGTGTCATTTCTTAAAACTGAAGAAAATGAAATCTTGAAATGAATTTATGCATTTTTTTTTTACTGGGGAGACAAGTAACTTAAATGCTAATACTAACTTTGCCACTAACAAACTAGGTAATCATAAACAGCTAATTAGACTCTCTTGATAGCAGGTACTGATACTGAAAAGTGCAAATGTTCTGTATCCTTTCCTGTCTAATATAGAGATGTAACCCTAGACTGATGGAGAGATTTATAAGAGAAAGAAGAGAAGAAGAAAGATAAGGTAAAATGAGAAGGAACAGACTAAGAAATTGGAAAGTTGTCCCCCAAAACTTTGGGCATGTGGAAGGAGCATGAGCCTTGATATTCAGCACTTGAACTTCTATCCAGAGACTGCTAAGGATGGATTCATAGTATGAGATCATTCTTACTCAAATTGAGTTGAGATTTCATTTCAATCCTGGGTCATAGAACCTTTATACTTACAGTGTTCCATTGACTAAACTAATCTGTATGACTTTTCTGATTTATTGCTTTCTTTGACAAATAAATTTGCTTGCTAGCCATGATTGTAGTTTGTATAATAAAGTATTTGGTGGGAAGAAAGTTAAACTGACTGACATGAATTAAGCTATTAGCTTCCAAGTGTGTGGAATTATTTCCCCCTGAAATGACTAGGAAAATTGACTTTTATACTAATTCTTCCTCTCCCCTCAAAGAATCATACACACAGGCTACAATAGCCTCTTTGAAATTGAAGAAGGATCAAGTGAACAGCCAAGCCATGATGAGCCTCACAAAATTTGAATTCATTCTTTAAGGAGATATGGGATGATGGTGGATCTTTCAGATCTATCTAAAAATCTCTGCTGCTCAGGGGAAACCTAATATATGTTACACAGCCTGTTATACTCCTATTTCATCAGGTGTGTTTTAAAAGTTACACATATTTGTTACCTTTACAACACAGTTCGTCACTTTGGTCTCCACAATCATTGATACCATCACAAGTTTTTTCCTGTGGAATGTACTTCCCATTGACACAATGGAATGAATCATCATTGATGAGGTCTGCCAAGCAAAAGTTAAGAAAAAAACTTTGAAATTTATGAATCTGAATTTTCCTTTAATATTTGGGAATAAAAATGGGATAGACATCAAGTAACAAAGTGCGAGGTGCTGGAATTTCAGTATAGTATAGAAGCAAAAGACTATAGATTATCAATACAGAGCTGGGAGGAACTTCAAAGCTATCTAATCCTGTTGACTCGTTTTACAGATGAGGAAACTGAGGCCAGAATGATTAAGTGACTTGACATCAATAAGAAGCACAGCCAGGAATTGAACCCAAGGTATCTGAATCCAAATACAGTTTTTTTTATACTACATCACATTGCTTCCAATTAATATAATAAATGTCTTCTGTGGGGTCCTTTTGAAACCCAGTCTGAGAGATAGTTAAAGGAGGTGTTCACTTTCTGAGGCTGGGCTTCTTGAATCAGGTACTACTAGGCCCACCACTAGATGATGGCACATGTTAATACTTAATCATTAAAGGTCGCTATTTTCCCTTTCATATGACAATGCAGATCTCCATTCTGAGGACACCATTACTTCTGCTAGATCATCCACTTGCCCCAAAGCTACTTCAAACCTAGATGCTGTCTCTCTTTTTAAAAAAAATTAATTTTCATCCATTTGTACATGCATATTTCCAAGTTATTAAATTTCCATCCTCCCTCCCTCCCCTCCCCTTAGTAGGGAACAGTCAGGTTAGCATTTTACATACCTATTTTGTTAAACATATTTACAAATTAATAATTTTTGGCATGAGGAATTAGGATTAAGGGAAAGAGATACATAAGAGATAATTTTTATAAAGTTCATCAGATTCAGAAGGGGTTTTTTTCCTGTGTGTTTTGTTTTGTTTTGATTTGATTTTTCTGGATATAGTCCATAACCAGGTCAAATACAATTGTTGTAGCTCTCTGGACTGCTGAGAGGAGTTGCTTTTCTGGATATAGTCCATAACCAGGTCAAATACAATTGTTGTAGCTCTCTGGACTGCTGAGAGGAGTTGCTTCCATCAAGGCTGTTCATCTCATAATGTTGATGTATACATTGTTCTCTTGGTTCTACTCCTTTTGCTCAGCATCAGATCCCATAAGTCATTCCATGCTTCTCTAGAATCCTACCATTTACAGTTTCTTATAGAACAATAGTATTCTGTAGTATTCATGTACCATAACTTAATTTAACCATTGCCCAATTGATGGGCATCCCCTCAATTTTCAATTCTTTGCCACTATAAAAAGAGCTGCTATGAATATTTTGGAACATGTAGGACTTTAACCATTTTTTACAATTTCTTCTGGATATAAACCTAGAATTGGAATTGTTGGGCCAAATGGTATGAACAGTTTTATTGCTGTTTGATTAGAATTCCACATTACTCTACAGAGAGGTTCACAATTCCACCAGCAATGCATCAATGTCACAATCCTCCCACAGCCTCTCCCAACATTAATTATCTTCCTTTTTTTTCATCTGGGCTAATCTAATAGGTATGAGATGATGCCTCATTGTTGTTTTAATTTGCATTTCTCTAATCAATAATGATTTGGAGCATTTTTATATGATTATATATAGCTTTAATTTCTTCATTTGAAAACTGTCTGTCATATCCTTTGACCATTTATCAATTGGGGAATGACTTGTGATCTTATAAATTTGATGTAATTTGCTATATACTAAATGAGAACTTTATCTGAACTCCTGATTGTGAAGATTGTTTCCCAGCTTTCAGCTTTTCTTCTAATTTTGGCAGCATTGATTTTTATTAGTGCAAAACCCTTTTAATTTAATATAGTCAAAATCAACGATTTTACAGTTTATAATGTGCTCTAATTCTCATTTAGTAATAAATTTATCCCTTTTTCATAGATCAGATAGAGTATTTTTTGGTCTATTAATTTATCTATGGTATCACTCTTTGTTCTAAATCCTATATTCAGTTTGACCTTAATTTGGTATAGGGTGTGAGATGTGGATCTATGCCTAGTTTTTGCCATATTATTTTCTAGTCTTACCAACAATTTTTTCAAATAATGAGTTCTTATCCCAGAGTTTGATGTCTTTGGGTTTGTCAAACAGTAGATAGCTGTAGTTATTTACTCCAGTTTCTTTTGAACCTATCCTGACCCATTGATCCATTACTCAATTTCTTTTCTTTTCTTTTTAGATTTTTCAAGGCAATGGGGTTAAGTGGCTTGCCCAAGGCCACATGGCTAGGTAATTATTAAGTGTCTGAGGTTGGATTTGAACCCAGGTACTCCTGACTCTAGGGCTGGTGCTTTATCCACTGCACCACCTAGCTGCCCCAGTACTCTATTTCTTAACCAGTACTAGGCAGTTTTGATGACTGCTACTTTGTAGTATAATTTTAGATCTGGTAGAGCTAGACCAACTTCCTTTACCTTTTTTTCATCAGTTCCCTTGCTATTCTTGCCCTTTTGTTGCTCCAGATGAATTTTATTACTAGTTTTTCTAGCTTGGTAAAGTAGTTATTTGGTAGTTTGATTGGTATACTACTTAATAAGTAATTTAATTTGGGTAGAATTGTCATTTTTATTATACTAGCTTGACCTATCCATGAGCATGACATTTTTCCAGTTATTTAGATCTGACTTTATTTGGGTGAGGAGAACTTTGTAATTGTGTTCATATAGTTTCTGGGTTTGTCTTGGGAGATAGATTCCTAAGTATTTAGTGTTGTCTACAATTATTTTAAATGGAATTTCTCTTTCTACTTCTTGTTCTTGGGCACTAATGTTCATATATAAAAAAATGCTTGATGATTTATGTGGGTTTATTTTATATCCTGCTACTTTGCTGAATTTGTTCATTGTTTCAAGGAGTTTATTAGATGATTTTCTTGGGTTCTCTAATTATACCATCATATCATCTGCAAAGAGATTTGTTCTTTTTCTAGCCTTTTTAGTTACATAACCAATTCATTGATCTACTCTTTCTCTATTTTATTCATATAGGTATTTAGAGATATAAAGTTTCCCCTCAAAATTGCCTTGACTGCATCCCATAAATTTTGATATGATGTCTCATTATTCTCATTTTCTTGGATATAATTATTATTTCTATTATTTGCTGTTTGATCCACCCATTATTTAAGATAAAATTATTTAATTTTCATTTAGTTCTTCATTTATCTTTCCCTGACCCTTTATTACATTTCCGATTAATTCTTCTTTTACTTTCCCTGACCCTTTATTACATGTAATTTTTATTGCATCATAGCCTGAGAAGAGCATATTTATTATTTATGCCTTCCTGCATTTGATTTTAAGCCCTAGTTCATGGTCAATTTTGGTATAGGTGCCACTTATTGCAGAGAAAAAGGTATATCTTTTCTATCCCCATTAAGTTTTCTCTAGAGATCTATCATATCTAAGTTTTCTAAGATTTCATTCACCTTCTTAACTTCCTCCTTGTTTATTTTGTTGTTAGATTTATCTAGTTCTGAGAGAGGGAAATTGAGGTCTTCCATTAGCAAAGTTTTGCTGTCTATTTCTCCTTGTAATTCACTCAACTTTTCCTCTAGGAATCTGGATGCTATATCACTAGGTAAATACATGTTTAGTGATGATATAGCTTCATTTCCAATGGTGCCTTTAAAGAAGATGTAATTTCCTTCCTTATTCTGTTTAATGAGATTGATTTTTGCTTTTACTTTTCTGAGATTAGGATTGCTACCCCAGATTTTATCACTTCCACTGAGGCATAATATATTTTGCTCCAATCTTTTACCTTTACCCTGTGTGTCTCTCTGCTTCAAATGTGGTTTTTGGAAACAACATATTGTAGGATTCTGGTTTCTAATCCATTCTGTTATCCACTTCTGTTTTATTTTTTTATTTTTTTTAGGTTATTTATTTATTTTTTTCAAGGCAATGGGGTTAAGTGGCTTGCCCAAGGCCACACAGCTAGGTAATTATTAAGTGTCTGAGACCGGATTTGAACCTATGTTCTCCTGACTTCAGGGCCAGTGCTTTATCCACTGTGCCACCTAGCCGCCCCTACTTCTGTTTTATGAGACAATTCATTCCATTCACATTTATAGTTAAGATTACTAGTAATGAATTTCCCTCCATGCTCTTTTTTATCTTTCCTTTTCTTTTATTCCTCCTCACCAAAATATTAGTTCCTTTCCCCTTTGACTTTTCTTTTAAAAATTTAACTTTCAGCTTATTTTCGTTTTTCCTTCCCTTCCCTTTTACCAGTCCCTTCTTCCCCTATCTTTTCCTTTCCCAGTCCTCCCCTTCCCTGTAGATTAAGTTAGATTTTTAAACCCAGGTGGGAATATATTTTATTCCCTCATTGGGCTAAATCTATTGAATAGAATTTACTCAGCATTCACAGTCTCCTTTCTTTCCCTCTAAAATTATAAATCTTTATGCCTCTTCCTTTGGTGTTATTTACTGCTCTATTATTATTAATTAGATATCATCAATCACAATTGGATTATTTGATTGCTTGATAAGCTCCTATTGGTATCAAGGTATCATGACAGATTATTTATTTGATTGCTTGATAAATAGCAGTGACTCAAATTGCATCAAATTATAATTATAATCATTTTTTTTTACCTTATACCCCTTTTTAAATATCTTTCAATTACACACAATCCTACTCAGGAACCAAAGTGTCATCCAAAGCCATATCATTTCTTGAACTGTTTGTGCCCTCCCCCACCCCCACCCCCACTTTCTTCCACACTTTACCTCAGCCCTCCTTACCCAAGGTACTTAACACCTTGTTAAATGGAAACAAGGTCTTTTGTCTCTTTACCTACTCCCCAGGGTACTTAATCCCTTGTTATAAGTGAAGCACTTGGTTAATTCAAATCTTGACCTAATTAACTCAGAGAATCTTGAAGATCTCTAAGTACAGGGAGGTTGTGGTGGTCTCACCTGAGAATGATTTCAAGTAACAGAGACACTGTCTCAGGTCCTCCCAGTTTATGATGCCCTCATTAGACAAGGTGTTTAGGACCTTGTGATCAAAGTGAGTCAAAGTTTAAAGAGACACTTAAAGTTAACATTCCTGCTTTTTTCCAGGGCTTTTTGTCTCAAACATAGTGATGTCATCTTGGATCTCTTCAACTGAGAGACAGGACCCAATTATACCCATATCCTTTAGGTTCATTCTCTTCAATTATATTCTATCCTCTAATTATCCTTAGGGAAGCAAAAGTTCTAAAGAATTATGAGTGTTATATCTTCCCTTTGAGGGTTGTACACAATTTGATAGTTGACCAACATTTGTTGAAAACAATTTTGTTTTTTCAGTCCCTTTTTCATTTACCTTTTGTATGAAACTCTACAATCATGTATCTGGCAATTGAATTTTCTGTTTAGTTCTGGTCTTTGTGCCAGGAAATTCTGGAAGTCCTGTATTTTATTGAACATCCATCTTTTTCTCTGACAGTATATGCTGAATTTTGCAGGATAGTACATTCTGGGTTGGAATCCTGGGTCCTTAGCTCTCTGAAATATGTTATTCCAATTCTTCCAATCCTTCAATGTTGAGTCTGATAGGTCCTGTGTTAGTTAGTCTGATTGTGTTCCCTTTGTATTTGAATTCTTTTCTTTTTGTTGCTTGCAATATTCTCTCCTTTATTTGAGGGTTCTAGAATTTGGCTATTACAGCCCTTGGAGTTTTTATCCTGGGGTCTCTTTCTGGAGGGGTTCTGTAGATTCTTTCAGTGCTTATATTGTTATCTTGTTCTAGTAGATTTGGGCAGTTTTCCCTTATAATTTCCTGCATGATGTTTTCCAAGTTCTTTTGTTGGTCCAGGCTTTCTGATAATCCGATGATTTTTAGATTGTCTCTCTGAGATCTGTTTTCCAGGTCATTCATTTTCCCTAAGGTACTTTACATTTTCTTCAGTTTTTTTCAATCTTATAGTCTTGTAAATTCATTTGTTTCTAATTGTTCAATTCTGATTTTTAGGATTTTATTTTCTTCAATTAGCCCTGTGTTTCCTTTTCCATTTGGTTATTTTTACTTTAATGGAGTTGATTTCTTTGGTCATTTTTCCTGCATGACTTTCATTTCTTTTTCCCATTTTTCTTCTTCCTTTCATCTTTGGTTTTTAAATTCTTTTTTAAGCTCTTCAATGAACTTTTGTATTTGAGTCCAATTTGTACTATTTTGATACTTCCCCTGTGAGTGGTTTTTCACTGCTTTCTTCTTCAGACATGGCATAGCTGTCATTTTTGCCTGTAAAATAGTTTTCTTGGCTTTAAGCCCATGTCTTTTGCCTTTCTAAATATTTTATTCCAAGATTTCCTCTCATTTATAGTGGAAGCTGCAAAGTCTTACGTGATCCTGACTGTCACTCCTTGATATCTGAACTGCTTGCTTTTGGATTCTTGTAATATTTTCTCTTTGACAAGGGGATCCATAAGTTTTGCTATTACATTCCTAGGTGTCTTTATATGGGGATTTATTAGAGGAGGTGACCTATGAATTCTTTCTATATCTATTCTACCTTCTGGTCCTAACAAACATGGGCAGTTCTCACTTATGATTTCTTGAAATATAGTATCCAAGCTTTTGATTACATCAATATTTTCAGGGAGACCAATTATTTTTATATTATCTCTTTGTGACCAATTCTCCAAGTCAGTGGTTTTAGATACCAGATATTTCACATTTTCTTCTTCAAGTTTTTCAATCTTCTCACATTGTTCTACCATTTCTTGCTGTCTCCTGGAGTCATTGAATTCTATTTGATCTATTCTTCTTTTCATTGACTCAATTTCTTCATTGATGTCTACCACTTTCTCTTTTAAGTTGTTTATTGTACTTCCAATTCTTTCTTCTAGATCTTTTATTTCATTCTTTATGTCTTGCTTCATTTCTTCTAGGAATGCCCGAAGTCCTTGAGGAAAATCCATTTCTTCCTTTACTGTGGAATTGCTTCCTTCTTCTGGGTTATTTTTAGGTTTGATACTGGTTGTTGTTTTTCATCTTTGATGTATCTATTTCTCCAGATTTAATTTCTGAATTGAGGTTTTGTGTTAGGGTCCTATTATGTCCCCTAACATATTGCTTCTGGGTGGCTTGACTAGCCAAGAAGGGTCTTGCCTTTAATCCCTTGGGTTCTTGCACTGACTTCCACATTCTGTGATTATTGGAACTGTTTGGATCTTTGAGGTTTGTAAGTTAAATACTATTGTCCTTCTTCCAGGTCTCAGAGTTCCTGAACCTGGATTGTCTTGGTATATCTGTGAGTACCTATCACCATAGTATTCTTCCGATGGGTTTTTATAATGGAAAAAAAAATTACCTGGATGATTTGTGGGGGGGAGGAGAAAAGGGTCAGTTCTCAGACAGAAGTCACTGAAATGCAATTTCTCATTGGATTTCAATGAAAAGAGAAGCCTTTAGGGATTGTTAGAGCAGTTATACAGGAGATAGTTGGTCTTCTTTGAATCTCAAAAGTCCAGAGATGGTCTTCAACTCTAGGAACTTCTTTGAAATGTTGGAGAAATTCTTGTCCAAATATGAGCTGCCTTAGATGACTTCTTCAGAACTATGAGACTCTTTTAACTACTCAAAAAGAGCAAGTTTGGAAGTTCCTCTTCTTTCTGGTATCAGAAGAATTCCTATTCCAAATTCAGTTTCCCAAAAAAGGTTATGTCCAGTGATTTTTCAGACCAGAGGAAATCACAAGATTCGACAGAGTTGGAATTTACCTTTCTTCCTTGGTAGGCAAGTCACCTCTCCAGCAAGGCTTTCCTTCACCCACCTAAAATAGTTTTCTATAGGAAGCACTTTTAGCTTTTTTGTTCATTTTTGCTGTTTTAATTCTGCTCCTGGGGTATATGGAGTATAGATCCAGACTTTTATTTTGCTGAGGCTGGGGATCTGATCCCTGGCTTCTGGTTGTCTAAGATGTTACCTATGCAGTCCAGACCTTGTCTTTGCAGGTTTTTTATTTTTTTCCTCTGTTATGTCTAGGTTCTGACTTAACAGAGGGTTGTTCCCAACCTAACGTAGTCCTGTCTTTTACCCTGGTTTTTTCAGGGTTCAGACTTTGTGATACTTTCTGCTGACTTGCTATCTGGCTGCCGGGACCTCTGTTATTATTAAGCTGTCGGGACTTGGATTACACTGTGGCTAAAAGCTGGCTTTCCATGTTGTCCTGTCTCCTGGACTTTATTTCTTTTCCTCCAAAGAGACAGACCTTTACAGAAGATCCTCCATGTTGTCTAAAGTTGAAAACTGGGGTGGCTGGGTGGTGCAGTGGATAAAGCACTGGCCCTGGAGTCAGGAGTACCTGGGTCCAAATCCGGTCTCAGACACTTAATAATTACCTAGATGTGTGGCCTTGGGCAAGCCACTTAACCCCATTTGCCTTGCAAAAAACTAAAAAAAAAAATTCAAAGTGTGGACAAATATGAAATGTATAGGAAATTATAAGATCTCTAAAGTTGAAAACTTCTTTGAATCTTCTCTTCTTGGTGGGATCTGTAGTGTGAATGTCACAGTAGAGGCTTCATTTATCCTTGGTAGGGAAAGGCTCCAGGACCATGTCAGCTTCATGCTGCCATCTTGGCTCTGCCCCAGAAGTCTTTGCTGTCTCTCAATTTAGCCTCACTCAGGAGCTGCCAGGGCTAGGTCCTCAGCACAGTAAGAAGGCAGTGCTATATCAGTTTAACCACAAAGATCAACCAAGAAATATACCACATTAATTTACAGTAGCACAGTTATTGAGCTACTGTCTATTAGATACTTTAAATCTCATGGATATAGGATGAAAAGAAGCAGTTGGTCATTACAATAGTCCACCTGGGCTAATAACATATGGTCATTTAAAGATTTAAATCTATCTCTCCAGCAAAAAAAACTGAATTTGGTATTTCCATGGTAAGTGAAGATTTGGGGGAAGAAAGAAGCTTTGGAAACATTTAAAAAACATTTGTTACCCTAGTTTCCTTCAAAATTTAACTCAACTATCACTACACATGTGGAGCTCTTATCCTCTAGTACCCTCCTCTGACAAAAAAAAATTACCTTACATGTATTTTTACATGTATTTTTATTTTATATATATATGCATACATGTTGTCTTTCTTCTGTAATAGCATAGGTTTACACAAGTTTACAGGTTTGCAGAAGAAATAAAAAAAAAATCTATGTAGGTTTACCAAGGGTTTTAGATGTTATTTTATCTTGTCATGCCTTGACTTTTCCAATAGCCTTCTGGTTGGCTTACTTAGGTCAAGTCTCTTCCCACTCTAAGTCTTCCTCCACTTAGCTATTAAACTGATTTTCCTAAAACATAAGTCTGACCATGTCCTTCTCCTGGTCAATAAACTCTAGCGACTCCCTCCATCAAATATAAAATCCTTTGTTTTATTTTTCATAATCCAAATCCTTCTTACTCCTGTTTTATACTTCATTTTCTTCCACATCTCTGGCCTCCTTGCTATTCCTCACACAAAATACATCTCCTGCCTTCTAAACATTTCCCCTGTTTGTCTTCCATTCTTGGGCCTCTTTCTTATTATCTCTACTTTCTGTCTTCCCTGGCTCCCTTTAAGTCTCTGCTAAAGTCTCATCAACAAGAAAAACTTTCCCAGTTTTCCTTAATCTTAGTGTCTTCCCTCTAGGTCTGTTAGGTATTGAAGTGGATAGAGTGCCAGGCCTGAAGCCAGGAAGACTCATCTTCCTGAATTCAAACCTGGCCTCAAAAACGTATTAGTTATGTGACCTTAAAATCACCTAATCCTGTTTGCCTCCTCTGCAAAATGAGTTGGAGAAGGAAATAGCAAACCAATCTTTGCCAAATATCTTGTCAAGAAAATCCCAAATGGACTCAAGAAGAGTTGGACACAACTGAATGAATCAACAATAACATTTTCTCCATTATCATAGGAACTCCTTAAAGTTTTTTGCCTTTATTTCTATCCTTTGCACTTAGTAGTGAATAGTAATTGTTGGTTGATTAGCAGATTGATTTATGTTTGACTGTTTTTGCACACACACATGACCAGAATAGCAGAATAGTCCCAGGCCCACAGTAGAAAGTATATAAATCTTTATTGATGAATTGATTAATCTCTGAAATTCACATTTTTTTAAAATTTTTGCAAGGCAAATGGGATTAAGTGGCCTGCCAAAGACCACACAGCTAGGTAATTATTAAGTGTCTGAGGCTGGATTTGAACTCAGGTACTCCTGACTCCAGGGCTGGTGCTCTATCTACTGTGCCACCTAGCCACCCCCACATTATTTTTTTATCTGTGACTGTTGAAGGGGTGCCCAGAGCCTTTCATCTTAGCTTGGGCTACATATTCAGTGATGGACTGAATTGAAATAAAATAATAACTAATATTTTTATATTATTAATTGCAGGTACTATGAGAAATACTTGCAAATATGATCTCATTTGACCCTCACCACAACTCTAAGAGGCAGGTACCCTATTTTAATCTCCATTAAAGATGAGGCCACTGAGATGAACAGTGGTTAAGTGACTTGTTCAGATACTACTAAATATCTGAGATTCCAGGCCCAGAACCCCATCTACTGAACCAGCTAGCTGCCAGGGTTAGGGATAAAATTTGATAAGGAGAATATTAAGCAAATGTTCTACCAACCTGCTTCTTCTGTATGACACACCACACCAGCCAAATTCTTGCCATTAGTCTTCCTCTTTGTTAAAACACATTCTGCCAAAGTGGTTTCCAATCCTCTACAATTTGCTTCCAAACAACTGGTGATCTTGACATCAACATAATGAGGGAAATTAAATCTTTTCTCATAATTAACAGCTCCTCTGAGGGGACACAAATAAATTAATAAATATAATAAATTGTAAAAAGAAAAACGAAGAAAATAAAGGACAACTGGAAACATAGGTTACATTGGTAGGTCCTGGCTTCTGGTGTTTTAGTATTTGTTTGATAATCTTACATGCGAGTTTGAAATCAACACTTAATTATTTTTTCTTTTGGTTTTTGCAAAGCAATGGGGTTAAGCGACTTGCCCAAAGTCACACAGCTAGGTAATTATTGTCTGAGGCTGGATTTGAACTCAGGTCCTCCTGACTCCAGGGCCAGTGCTCTATTCATTGCGCCACTTAGCTATTTGATTTGTCCACTTCTGTGGTTTTAGAAATTTAGAACCAGAAGGGGCTTTAAAGCCATCTCACTTTATAGATCAAGAAATTGAGAGGCTTGGAAACTTTAAGTGATTTGTTTAATTATTGTTGGTCAGTTGTTTCAGTCATATCTGACTCTTTGTGGCCCCGTTTTGGTTTTCTTGGCAAAAATCTGGAGTGGTTTACTATTTCCTTCTCCAGTTCATTTGACAGATGAGGAAACTGAGGCCAAGAAGATAAAGTGACTATAAATGTCAGAGGGTGGATATGAACTCATAAAGATGAGCAGTTCTGATTCTAAGCCCAGCACTCTCTATTATAGCATCACCTAGTGGCCTGATTGTCTAATATACAAAGGTAATAGGTGGCAGAACCATAAATTCTACCTTAGCATATTTTCCTAACAGAGAAAAGTAGGCTGAGTAGCATTTTATACCTCAAATCATCCCCATGAGATGGTAATGAAGGGAATTTTATTAAGGAAATACTATATAGAATGCTCTAGATATAAATACAAAAGACAGAAATAGAAAAGGAAGATGGCCTCTGCTTTCAAGAGGAGGTGATCGCCCAGAGGGGGAGGTTTCAGCTCTCCCTCAGATGACAGTGCATCTCCTCCAAGTTCAATTCCATGGATAAGACCCTATTCATTTCTGATGTTTTCGAGGGGAGTTTGGCACATGTCTAAATCATAAAAATGGCATTTTTCCATGAACTATGTTGAGCTGCTTTTGAGAGACAGGAGAACTGGCCTGTATGTTGACCTTGTGTCCAGAGGGCTTCTCCTGTATATAAATCTGAGGGTGAAGGTCTTCTTACTATGGTTTGGAGCATGGAGGAAGGCCTGAAAGTCATGTGACCCTAGGAAACAAGATTAGGGCTGTGCCAGGTGCAGGGAATGGAGTCTTCAACTCAGGAGCTCAAACAGTGAGGATCCAGGAGCTAGACCAGGCATTGTAGTTAGCCTAGTAGGAAAGCCCTGAGGAGCTCTGGACTTGAATTTGAGGGTACTGATGCTATAAAGAAATTGAGTTTAGCTGTGAGCTTCATCCCTCTTCCCTTGAAGCGACTGAGGTAGAATGGGGCTGGAGAGGCCTAGGGGCATCATACTCCTAAGGTACCTAGTTGGGGTGATGTTTACATTTTTGCTCTTTTTTATATTTTTCAAGCAAAGATCCTTTGTACAAGTTAATCTAATGTAAAGTGGTTAAATGGAAGTAGATACTAGTCACTGTGGTCAAAAACTGGGGGGAACAAAAAATAGGTGTGGGAACAAAACGGCAGAGGATAAAAACTCCAACCCTTCATGATGTCAGACAATCCATGGAGAAGGAGATGGGGGATGAGGTCAGAGAATATAACAGATATGAGAATATAACAGACATGACTGCTGAACTATATGACTGTGCCAAGGACTTTTGGCAGCAATAACTTTCTTTTCTAGTCTTTAATAGATATGGCTGCTGAGATGGTGAGGACTTTGCATCTGAAAGAATTTCGCAGGTCAGATCTTCACAAGAGGTGCCCTCATTGATGATGTCTGTTGGATGATGGCTGGGATGGAAGTTGGGAGGAAAGCAGGATGGAAGCAAGGCTAGTGGTCTGGGGATGGGGCTGCTATACTTAAGGGTCTTTGGCTCAAGGATCTGGCCTATCTCCCAGAGGTCTAAGGACAGGAGGTGGTGTAACAGGTGGAGGCAGGGGTTCAGCTTGCTTGCTACATGTACCTCCTGTTTGTGTCCATAAATGCATTATACATGAAAGGTGTGGGGGGGAAGGGTTTCCTCTAAATTATGACTGTTGGAGCTGGAAATAGAGCCAGTGGGGTTGCTGCTCTTCCTAGGCTACCTCTCTCTGGGTTGAGGTGGTGACTATGGTTTGACCGACCTGGGGGAACATGAATGAGAAAAATGTGGAAGTAATTGGAAGAAGTATTAATAAGCTTGTAAATCATGTGGTTGAGTTATTTGGATGTGTTCCTAGGTTTAGAGGAAGAAATAAGCCTTGGAGAAAATCCATCCTTTTGTTTAAGCAAGTAAAACATAAAGGTCAATGGGTTTTTGTAACTGTTATGTATGATAAAAAAGATTTGTGATCACAATTAGAAAATCAGTAAGCATACAAGATGGAGCCATAAACTCAAACTAGGGAAAGAATAACAATTCCACAGCTTTTTTTTTTTTAAAGCACTTACCCTTTAAACCCACGATAGTAACAGGCCACATTTGCTTCAGTTATGCTCCAATTTTTTTGACATATGAATGCTGTCGTATTACCAAGTTTTACTTCAACAAGTCCTTCTGACTCTGAATTTCCATATTTCAAAGAAAGATCAAATTGACCTAAAATAGAAACTAAGGCATTTAGCAATGCTAAAACATTTCCTCCATAGAGTCACCACCAAGTTTACTTGCTGGGGTGAGAATGCTGATGAGGAATTGCTCCCTTTTTCAGCCAGATTGGCATTCTTTGGAGCTGCTGCATGGTTCTCTTGGTCTTCTGATTGCTTGGGTGCTCCCATTTTAAGATACTTCACCTATTACCAGGAAAGAAGAAACCCAACAGGTGCAGAGGCACCATGCATTACATGGCTGCTGGATGAAGAAGTCATCCAACACTTCACTCCTATCAAGAAGACCACAGTTTTTTTGCAATTCTTTCTCTTCATTTGAAAGCATGCAGGAAAGAGACTGAGAGATCGTCCTTTTGTATGCCTTTAGTTTCAACTCTATGGACAATAAAAAATATTTTTTTGTCATCACATAGGAAGCCACCAGAAAATTGTGAGGTGATACCTATAAGTACTTTGAAGGAGGAAGGGAGAGAAGCTATTTCTCATTATATATGATTAAAAATAGGCGCACCAAGGATTTGCTTGGGTTGGAACTAGGCAAAGCACATAAAGTAAGGTTGCATCTTAACCAATATGTATGGAATATTTGGGACTTAACCTACCAAGATACACATGTTATATGAATACAACTTCAAAGTATTCTTTGTAGAAATATAAAGCAAGACTTAAATAACTAGATTATTATTAATCTTCATGGCTCAGTTATATCAATGAAATAAAAATAACAATTTTAGTGCTATATCAGTCATCAAGGAATTATTTGTAAAATTTGGCAAAAGAACAACAAAATTAATTTGAAGGAATAAAAGGTCAAAACTTTACAAAAAGAGGAAAAAGGTCTAGTATTATAGGATTTCAACTATAATGTCATAAAATAGTAACCAGGAAAAATGTTAAGTATTGTGTTTAAAAATTAAAATATAATTTAATTTGGGTAGAAGAGTCATTATTTAGATTTGATTTTATTTGTGTGAATTATAACAATTGTATCTAAATTAAATTACTTATTCAGTGCCAAACCAATTCAACTTTCAAAAAATTATTTTATTAAGCTAGAAAAAATAGTAACTGAATTCATATGAAGGAATAAAAAGTCAAGAATATCTAGGGAATTAATGAAAAATGCAAAGGAAGGTGGTCTAATCATACCAGAGCTAAAATTATATTATAAAGTATTAATCATCAAAACCATTTGGTACTGGCTAAGAAGTAGAGTGGTGGATCAGTGGAATAGATTAGGTACAAAAGAAACAGTAGTGAATGATACAGTAATCTATTGTTTATAAATTCAAAGATTCCAGCTTCTGGGACAAAACAAAAACTCTGTAGTCTCACTCTTTGGTATAAGTTTACTCTCTGATTAAAAACTGCTGGAAAAAGTGGAAGATAGTCTGGCAGAAACTAGGCATACACCAATATTTCACACCCTATACCAGGAGGTCAAAACTGGTACAGGATTTAGGCATAAGTCAATTAGGAGAACAAGGAATAGTTTATTTGTCAGTTCTATGGAAAATGGAGCAGTTTATGACCAAAGAAAAGATAGAGAAATTATAAAAAACAAAATGGATAATCTTGATTAAATTGAAAATTTTTGCACAAATGAAACCAATGCTATCAAAATTAAAAAGAATGCAATGAGTTGAGAAACAAATTTTTACAACTGGCATTTCTGACAAAGAACTCATTTCTTTCTTTTTTTTGGCAAGGCAACAGGGTTAAGTGACTTGCCCAAGGTCACACAGCTGGGTAATTATTAAGTGCCTGAGGCTGGATTTGAAGTTAAGTACTCCTGATACCAAGGCCAATGCTCTATCCACTGTGCCACCTAGCTGTTCCCAAAGGACTCATTTCTAAAATATAGAGAATTGAATCTTAATTTATAAATCTACAAGTCATTCCCCAATTGATAAATGTTTGAAGAATACAAAAAGGTAATTCTCAGATGAAGAAAGTAAAGCTATCTATAGTCATATGAAAAAATGTCCTGAATCATTATTGATTAGAGAAATACAAATTAAAACAGGTCTGAGGTTGTTTGTTTTAATTGTTTTAGTCAGATTGGCCAATGTGACCAAAAAAGGAAAGTGATCAGTATTGGAGGAGATGTGAGAAAATGGGGGCACTAATGCATTGTTGGTAGAGTTGTGAACTGATCCAACCTTTCTGGAGAACAGTGGAATTATGCCTATAGGGCAATAAAACTCCGCATAACCTTTGATCCAGTAATACCATTACTAGATCTGTATCCTAAAAAGATCATGAAAAAGGGTAAAAAACTCATTTGTTCAAACATATTTGTTGCAACTTTTTGTATTGGCATAGAATTAGAAATTGAGAGATACCCATCAATTGGGGAATGGTACATGAATGCGGTGGAACATTATTGTTTTGTAAGAAATCATGAGGGATAGGACTTCAGAATAGCCTGGGAAGACTTGTATGAACTGATCCTGAGTGAAGTGAGTAGAACCAGAAGAACATTGTGTATACTAAGAGCAACACTGTGGGTGATAATCAACTAAGATGGACTTGTTCATTTCAGCAGTACTATAACCAAAAACAATTTTATGGAAAATACCATCCATATTCTGAGAAGAAACTATGGAGTTTAAATGCAGACCAAAGCTTATTATCTTCAATTTTTAAAAGATGTCTTATATTATATACTGTCTTTTTTTTTTTCATTCTAATGTTTTTTTCTGTTTTGGTTTGATTCTTCTTTTGCAACATGATTAATAAGGATTTATGTTTAACATGAATATACATATATAATCTACATTAGATTGTTTTCTTTGGGGAGGGGAAAGGGAGGACAGAAACTCAAAAATCTTGTAAAAATGATTTTTGAAAACTATCACTGCATATATTTACAATTTTTTTTAAATTAAATAAAAAAATAAAAGGACAAACTTAGAACTGAATAATCATGATGTATCACTATTTGATAAGCTCAATAAGATAAAGTACTTTGGGAATGATTTTCTAGTTTTTTTTGAATTATCTAATTTATTTTTTCCAATTATAAGATAATTTTCAACACTTATTTTTTTTTATAAGATGTTGAGTCTCATATTTTTCTGCCTTCTTCCCTTCCCTCCCCATGAGAGTAGACTCTAAAACTGTTGGAAATACTGAAAAACAGTTTAGAAGAAAATA
This sequence comes from Macrotis lagotis, assembly GCF_037893015.1. Classification (NCBI taxonomy): domain Eukaryota; kingdom Metazoa; phylum Chordata; class Mammalia; order Peramelemorphia; family Peramelidae; genus Macrotis; species Macrotis lagotis. The sequence continues at coordinate 55,539,349 of NC_133660.1, read as the reverse complement.
AGTTTATATCTATTTTTCATATACTATGTATTACTCTGCACTACCCTTTCTTGCCCTAGATGAGGAGGGCCCATCTTACTTGCCCATCCTATGACTGCCCATGCTTTATGCATTATTCCTGGTCCTGCTGGAGAGTCAAAATCAATCTTTCCATAAATAAGACTGTATTTTATTTTGCCTCTTCTATGTCTCTAGATATCAAACCTTAAAAACTAAGGACCTGTAGTAAGGAAGCATCTCAGATTGTGAGGAAGATTCTGAGGTTCACTTCATTAGAGGGGACCATGGACCCTTTAATAAAGTATTATTGGCTTGAAACTCTGCTCAAGTGATTTTTGTTGCAGTTTGGACAATTTTGGACACCAGAATCACATACTACAATAAGCTCTAAATTGACACAAGATAATAGAAGTTTATTAGAAACCAAAGGGCTATGGTCCAGACTCAATTTGCTGAGATAACATCCAAGTCAGATTCATTCATAGAGGCTTTGTATTTCTTCTTTGAGGACTTTGCTGCTCTTAATCTGTGCAGATTTTTCTAATCCTGATTTTGGACTTGTTGCCTTGGATTATGATGACCAACATTTTGCTTAGTCTTCTGATCTTCCCTGAACTTTGACAAGAGCACATTTCCCCTTTCCTTCCATTTACATTTCATACTAGTCATTGTCCCTAATCATTAGCATGTTTAGGTACCTACTCCCTTATTGGGGGGGGGGGGGGAGAGAGAGAGAGAGAGAGAGAGAGAGAGAGAGAGAGAGAGAGAGAGAGAGAGAGAGAGAGAGAGAGAGAGAGAGAGAGAGAAAAGTTCCAGCAGACCTTTTTTTTTGGAATACTGGAGTTTTCCTACCTTGACCACTGCAAGTTCCATTAGTTAAAAACTTTGTTTTCGGATAGAGGCATTCATGGCTCTTTAGTTGACAGTAATTATTATAGTTTCTTCCAGTGGTTGAACACACCAATGAAATTGTCTTTGGACATTGGTAAGGAAGTTTGCAAGTACAACTTTTGTCAATACATTTTTCCCATGGGTGGCAGAAAACTTTATCACAAGATTGACTTGTGTATTTTTCTTGTAAGCATTTTTCATCTAGAAGATCCTCTTGTGATAGATTCTATAAAACACAGATAGGCATTAAGTTTCTGTTAGAAAGAAGGAAAAGGAAACAAGACCTTTAGTACAGATGAGATATTTGAGTTTTGAGCAACATAAAATTCTTTTAATTGGAACTAGAGACCTTAGCTGATATGCTTAGGACCAGTAAAGCAATATTTAACATTTAAAACAATTTAAAGTAACTAATTTAAGGAATTTTAAGTATTCTTAAAATAAATTTCTAGGCTAATTTGTGCAACACTTTCAATGATCCTGTAGTGAAGTGAAAAGAGAACTTGCTTTCTTTTGAAAACCTGAATTTAAGGTCCTGCCTTTTGATACATACTAGTTATTTGATCAATAGAAAGCAATTTAGGCTCTCTGTGAAAGACACAATTCTCTTAAGATTATAAATTACAGCAAATTTGCAACCATAGAAGAGTTTGCTACAATCCTACACTTAGGATATCACAGTTCTAAACATCTTCTTCCTCACCCCCTACCCCCCTCTGCAAAAAAAAGGAGAAAAAAATTTGAGCCCTGTTTGGTAAATGTTTTCACTGGAAATGAATGCTGTTTCCCAGAACATAGGTTAGGTCCCTTTGGCTTGAAATCTGTGAACCTGACATTAATGGAGAAATAAATTACTAGAGTTCTTAAATTTGAAGATGTTCTTACAGGAAAGAAGATTAATTTACAGTGTTTTCTATTGTTCGATCTTATTTTAGAAAAATGATCCCTTCTGTCTTTATCTGTGTCCTGTCCTCACTACACAGCTCTTGTAGTTAAACTGTTTTGGTTTTTTTTTTTTTTTTTGTCTTTAGGTTTCCTGACTGACCACTTGCCCCTACACTGATTTTTCTACATAGGGTGTCTTCCCAGAACTGTAACTAGGAATTCCTTTACCGAGGGCAATAACTTTTAGGGAAGGGGAATCATGGAAGTGATAGAGAAGACAATTTGATCTGGGATGAACTTGTATCCCCTAGAGGCAGAACTTGAGTGGATGGTGGAGGGTGGTTTTATGGTGCTGGGAGGAGAGAAACTCAAGGGAGTGAGATCATGCTATGCCATTATTAACCACCTACTGGATACTAGACACTGTGCTGATGCTGGGGTCACAAAAACAAAAATGGAACAGTTTCAGCCCTCAGGGAGCTTACATTCTACTAAGTAATATAACATGTACACACATAAGGGAATGCAACAGATATGTATGTGGCACCTGTCTTGAGAATACCTCTGTGAAGATGGGAGACTCAAGTATATGCCATTCTAGACTTCACAAATGGGTGACATCTTTGGATATGAAATTTTGAAACTGTTTAATTTTGGGAGAGAAAAACTAGAGGCTAAGTCATAGTAAGCTGGTGAGGTTATGGGACATCTACTGAGAAGCGGGTAGTTCCACTCTTTTAGCTGTTTAAGAGGGATTGACTCAACATTAGTATTGCAATTAAGTTGGAAGATATTTTCTTCCTTAGAAGAAGAGTGAATTTAAGATAAGCTGATTTGGCTTCTGGAGCCAGAAAATGTGAGTGATGGCTTCTTCCTAGCAAAACAAACTGTTCTTGGCATTGTTTATTATTCTTTCATTGCTATGGTTTTATGGAACCCCCTTCTTAAAAAATAAAATCTAATGGCTGTTGAAAGTGAAATAAAATATAATAAACCATACAAAATCCTTTTACAAGAGTAATTCTGTACTAGTAATATAATCACTTTGAGAAAATAGGCTGGAATCAGATTGTAAAAAGCTTTAAAACTGCCAAAAGGAGGGATATGTGTTTTATCCTAGCAGTGACAGTCAGAATTTTGATTAAGGATAAGGAGAGAGAATGTAATTTCATTGGTATAGTGAAGTCCAGGCGAGAAAACTTACTCTTATCAATGAAAGCTACCACCTTCTCTGAAATTCAAACTCCCAGAGTTGCCTTAGAAAACTGAAGGGTTAATTTATTTCTTCCAAGGTCACTCAACCACTCTATCAGAGGTGAGAACTGAACGAAGTTCTTCCTGGTATCAAGAACAGTAACTTACTACTGCTATAGGCATATCAGTTTGGAAGATGCATGTACATGGATCATGCCTCAAACTTTATGTCCCCTATATATATATGCCTAATACATAATAGATAATGTTTGAGAATTAAGTCATTAATTAAAATTAATCATAATTGATGTGTACAATCTATAAATTTGCATCAATGTCTTGATTTTCTAAATACAAGCTATAAAAATGGTCATTGCAATTTAAATTTCAATCCTTTTAAATATTTTGATGATCCTTTTATCCCTAAAGCACAGTAAAATTGGATGCCTGAAATTAATAATAATTCTAAATTATATTTGATTATGCCAGTATAGTTTACAGCATTACTTTTAAAAATATATATTAAGTATGTTCTGCCAGGCTTTTGAATTATCTAATATTTAAATCAAAGTATTGCTAATTGAGCATTCTAAATTCCAAAGACTTGTTGTTAGTATTCAAAATATTCGGCATATATATATATGCATATATATATGTGTGTATATATATATATATGTATCTCCATTTCAAAAGAAAACATTTTCAGAAAAAATAAAGTACTTACCTTACAAAAACTTAAGTCAACACACAAAAGTAAGAGAAGATAATGACCTAGTTTCATGTTGTTGAGTAAAATGATCTTTGTGTCCAGGATTCTTTTTCACCTTGTATTTTCTCTGCCTTTTTAATTTTTAACCTCTGGAAAAATATTTAAAAAAGAGAAAAACTTATACAAGAGCTGTGTACTTTTGAACTCTCAAATAGTTGGATTGTTAACTGATAAGCTTTACCGTAAATGAAACAAAAAAAAAATTCCAAGTAAACAGCACACTTGGTAACCAATAGGAACTGTACTTCCTACAAAAGCAGCTTATTTTTTTCTACCTTCCTAGAGAGTAATATTTCAGCAAATAATGAAGACAGAATTGAAATTAAGCCAGGTTTTTTTTCATGCATCCAATCTGAATGCATTCCTTGCTTTCATTGCTTCTCTTTCCATGGTCTGAATGACTAATATGAAGTTAATAACAGTTTTAATGAGCATATGACACAAAGAAGAGCATGTAGATTCCTTTACAAAATAAGATTTCAATAAAAACTCTTATCATTGCTGCAAGGCTCACAAGAATTTGCATTCTAGACAATTTTTTTTTTTTAGTCTTTGCAAGGCAAATGGGGTTAAGTGGCTTGCCCAAGGCCACACAGCTCGGTAATTATTATGAAGTGTCTGAGGCTGGATTTGAACTCAGGTACTCCTGACTTCAGGGCTGGTGCTTTATTCACTGTGCCATCTAGCTGCCCCTAGACTTTTTTTTTTAGGTTTTTACAAGGCAATGGGGTTAAGTGGCTTGCCCAAGGCCACACAGCTAGGAAATTAAGTGTCTGAGTCTGGATTTGAACTCAGGTCCTCCTGACTCCAAGGCTGGTGCTCTATCTACCCTTTATTTAGGCCATCATTTTCACTCCTAGTTGAAGCCCAAAATTAGCTTTCCAACTGATTTGCCTGGCTCTTTTCTTCCTTCTCCAATCATCCTTCACACCACTACTAACCTAAGCTTTCTGATGCACAGGTTTGACTGTGTTCTATCTAGAGTGTCTCCTAGTGGTCTATTGGGGCATTCCACTCAAGTGCATGAAATTCCCCAACCCTTTTTAGAACAGAGCAGTTATTCTCTTCTTGCCCTCAGGAAACTTTCTTAATTGTAGTTTTGTATGTGGTTGTATCCCCCTGATTGGTTGCTGAGCTGGGAAAAAGTTGATGATACACAAGAAGAGATAGTTACTAACTAGCAGATCTCCTGGGTCTCAACCTTTAGCTAATGAGATGTTATTTCAGCCAGGGGTGGAGGCCTTTTTTATCCTGTCATAATGGAATTGGGGATCAGTTGTGGGTTCCATGTGGAATGTGGATTGAAACTTGGCCAGGTTTGTATCAGTAGGCCCTAGTTACCTTTTCTCCTTTTTGGGTTTCTTTCTCAAGGTAGACTTGTGAGCATCAATAAAGTCCTGGAGGGGCTTTGGATAAGCAATAGTGGCTACCAGAGGATGGAGGTGCAGGAGTAGAAGGGGAGACTGGTGGCAAGGAAAGGGATGTCAATGAAGAGAAATGGTCAATGGAAAGATTTTGGAGTTTAGTGGGGGTGAAATAACTAATTAGCAGCCTCGACTGTCTGCCTGCTACCTGATGGGTCTGAGTTGTGTAATTGGATTCTGTACTGAAATCATCCCATGATTCTTTATCCTTTGTTGTGTGGAAATAATATTCCATCATGTTTATATATATTATGTCTTTTGTATTTGAACTCCTTTATAGGGAATCCTAAACATTAGATCCATTATGATTTCTTTTATTAGCAACTCTATATATTAAAAATGTTCATTTTATTTCCTGTATCCCCCTATCTCATTTGGTTTTGAGCTTTTTTTCTTACTCACAGATTTGACATTTCTACATGTCACAACTTCCACTAGAAATCATGGGTGGGGTGGTGGTGGGATGAAGCACTGTGATGAATGAAAAGTCTGAGCTTCTGGGTAATTTAGCAATTTATTAATTAGGCTACCAATAATAGTATTAATAGAATAGCAATTAATAATAATAATATTAAGAGGCTAGCAAAAACCGAATGCTTGCATGCTTCAATACCTTTCGAGAAGGTGCTCCTGATAGGTGAAAGCTAAACCAGACTGGGCAACAGCTAATGAGGGTAGGCCGAGTCTTCTGCTCCTCCTGATAGAATGTGACTTGGTCATGAAAGTCAGCAGCCTTTTGCAAATCTAAAAGTGCTACGTTAAGGAGCCCGGCATTTATTTTCCCTTCATGTCGCAGCGATCTAGCCCAGTCTTGCCACTTCTTATCGGTCTTCCCCCTGCACTTCTGCTTATTAAAATCCTTCTTTCCCATCTGAGCCCAACTAAGGTGATAAAATGTTAAGCTCTGACTTAACTGCCCGTGATTTAGTCATACCTTTAGGCCTGAAACTTGATTTTTAATGCTAAATTACGAGTCGGACAGTGGGTGGGTGCGAGGACAAGAGCTGGGTTGCCGATGCCAGGTGGGAACTGGCAGTCTGGGAGGGCAGCAGGGCCCCGTGTTGCAGGGGAATAGAATCCACTTGAACGAACAGGCCTCTATTCCGGAGCCAGCCATCTCCGGGACAAATATCTGGGGGGGGGGGGGGTCTAAAGAACCCCAAGGGTCCGAGGCCGCCTCTCAACTCAGGCCTCCCGAATAGAGACCGGCGGGGCTGGGGTTGGTAGACGCCGAGGGAGGGGGCGAGAAGCCGACTGACTTCCGGCGCCGGCCGTGAAGCACCACTTCCTCGTCGCAAACAGGGTCGCGTGCGTTTGACGTCCCCGGGCTCCTTGGGATGACGCGGCCCGTACGGGACAGGCCCTCCTGTCCGCCTCCTGCCGGCGCCCCTGCGCTCTTCCGGGTCTCTGGGCTCTTTTTCGGTGACACGTGCTCCTGCCCCGGCGGCCCCTGCCGCTGAGGGAGGGCGGAAGGGGAAGGGAAGTCGGCGCGCTCCCCGCGGCTGCCGAGACGCCGAGCAGGAGGCGGGAGGGGCGCGAGCGGGCGGGCGGCTGGAGCTTCCGCGCAGGCGCGCGCGCGTGCGCGGAGGCGCCCCCGGAGCGGGAGCACGAGGCGCCGGGACCGCGGACGCATGTGGGGGACGGGGCGCAGGTGAGCGCGGAGGGGCGGCGGCGGGGCGCGCCGGGGCTTCCCAACTTGGCCCCCTCCGCAGGTAGGAGAGCATGTCCTTTCGAGGCGGAGGCCGCGGCGGGGGCGGCTTTAACCGCGGGGGCTTCAGCCGGGGCGGCGGCCACTACCGCGGCGGCGGAGGGCGAGGCGGCGAGCGCGGCGGCGGCCGAGGGGGCCGAGGGGCCCGGGGCGGCGAGCGCGGCGGCGGCTTCGGCCGCGGAGGCTTCGGCCGCGGAGGCGGGGGCCGCGGAGGCTTCCAGAAGGGCGGCTACAACGAGGGACCCCCGGAAAGCGTGGTCGGTAGGTCACGCCCTCGGGCCTGGGGGGGCTCCGCGCGGGGAGGGCACCGGAGGGGTTCGGCCGAGGCACGGGACAGAAAAACCTCTGCAGGGAAGACGGTGGCGCGGAGTAAAAGCTTTAGCTAGGATTTGGAGGGAGCCCCAGGTTGAGAGGAGGGAAGGCATGCAGAGAGCCAAAACGCCCAGGGGTGAGACAGAGGCCAAAAGAACTGAAAATTAGGAGGGGCCCAAGTCGTGAAGGACACGAAAAGCGCCAAAGAGAATTGAACATTTTATTCTGGAGATGAGAGAAACCCGTTAGTTTTTTTTTTTAGGTTTTTTTTTTTACAAGTCAATGGAGTTAAGTGGCTCACCCAAGGCCACGCAGCTAGGTAAATAGTAAGAGTCTGAGGCCGGATTTGAACTCAGGTACTCCTGACTCCAGGGAACCACCTAGCCGCCCCAAAAGTCATTAGATTTTTGTCAGTTGAGGGGGGATGATGATTGCAGGCTTAATTTTTAGGAAGATGACGGCTAGCTGAATGGAGTGGAAAAAGTGAGAAATTTAGTGGAGTGGCTAAGGTGAGGCTAAGTCATAGAGATCCTTGGATCTATTTTGGAATCGAAGCTTCCATAGTTCACTGAAAGTTCCCTGAGTAATTGGAGGAATCAGTGGCTACATCTAGAAGGTGGACTAAAGAATTTTGCTGTAGTCAAACTGAAGATACGGACCTGGACCATGATGATGGAAATAGGAATGAAGAAAGGACCCTTCTATATACCTGTTTATATTCCATCAATAGAAGACAAAAGATTAAATTAGATAATTGAAGTTCCTGGAGGACGGTTAATGAGAATATCCAGTTTTTTTTGGGGGGCGGTAGAAGGAGTTCAGTTTTGAATTGAATGAGTTTGAAATACCATCCAAATTGACATTTTGTTGAGTTGGCATTTGTTAAAGGGATAATGTAAGAGATTAACGATCATTAGAATGGAAGAAAGATGAAAACATGACATAGGAAAGACTGGGGGCTATGGAAAACATTTAAATTAGGGGAGTAGAAATGAAAAGAAAGGGGCATAGTAACAGGAATATGAGGAGATGGAGCAATAAAAAAGCAGAAAACCAAATAAATGGTTTGGTTGAACTCATGTTTAATATTGTAACATTTCCTTTTCTTATTACAGTATTAGGAGAATTCTTGCATCCTTGTGAAGATGACATTGTTTGCAAATGCATAACGCATGAAAATAAAGTGCCTTATTTCAATGCTCCAGTTTATTTAGAAAACAAAGAACAGATTGGTAAAGTTGATGAGATATTTGGACAACTTAGAGATTTTGTATCCTTTTTTCCTCCCCCCCCCTCCCCCCAACCCAGTGATCTATCATTTCTCTTTCCTTAGTAGCCATTAGTAATATTAACACTTTCAAATTCATTCTACTCTAACAACTTGGGGCCAGGAACAAAGTGAAAGTTTTCAAGAGAAGAGAAAAGAGATTTCTGTTTTGTTTTTTTTTTTTTAAAACCAAAGTAAGAGATAATATTAAGTGACTGTACTAATAAGATAGATGGGTGGGTTGAAATTTGATTGTCCTGGTAATGGAGATTTCTCAGTTTAAAAAGCAAGGTCTGATAATGTTTTGGTATTAATGGAAATTTGAATTATTAGAATTTTGCTATGGGGATAGGCTAGGACAGTTAGAGACTTTTTTCACCTGTTTAAAGTATTGTTCTTTTTACCTCAATTTTTCATTTGTTGAAATGGAATAGTTCTGGAGGCATAATATTTGCCTTGCTACATACTACAATCTCTTATTGTTCCTTAATCAAACTTAATAGTATTTTTCAGTTAAACTGTCAGAAAACATGAAGGCCTCTTCTTTTAAAAAATTACAAAAGGTAATGTGAGTCTAATTGATGATGATACTCAAAATCTTAACAAGCAGGCTTTTATTTTTCTTTGTAAATCACTTACAATTCTGCCTTGAAAATTGTTTTTCAAAGTTGCTCTGGGAGACTCCTAATTTAAAAAGCCATTAGTGAAATAATTTTTTTTTTACTAAAAGACGTGATATTTTTGGACATCATGTAGTATTTCAGATATAGTACTTTTTATTTTATGATGTACATGTAATAGAGAATTTTTCAAAATTTGAGTGCAATTTTATGTTTATTTGCAATTTAGTAATTGGTCAGTAGTTTGCCTCTTACTAGATAATAGTATATATATATATGTATATATATGTATATATTTTAATGTTTTTGTCCAGAATTTGCTTAGAAAATAAACTGCCTTTCAGTTATGTAATACAGAAAGGTATTATCCTTCTAAAATGATTGTTAACATAAATTCTTGAGTTCTGGTAACTTTTTTTAGCATATGTACTGAAGCTGTTTTTCTTGTAATTCGTTTTTTCCCGTAACTCACAGTTTATTTTTTTTAATCATTCAATCAATAACTCAAAAATTTAATGTAGGAGTAAACAAGTTTTAATTTGAAAGGAATAAAATACTTTAGTCATTGGATTAAAAGCAGACAATTCCAAAAAAGAAATATCTTTTCATAGCTCACAGTTTAAAGCCTATTATTAATGTCTTTAAAATCATTTGCTATTGAAAAGATTAATAGGTTTCACTGGTTTGCTGACAGGAAAACTGATTATTGTGTTGGAATTTTTAACTTCTGTTATCCATAATTAAATGTTTTATCCATTAACACTTTTACATTGTGTAGTGTATATATACTCTGTAAATATTTGTTGATTTGGTTAAAGCTTGTGAATGGCTAATATACTTGTATTTTGTATTTCAATCTCCTGGCAACTTTTGTGAGTTGGGGAGAATTCACTGTGCTTAAAAGGTAGAAATTGAAACTGAAATTTCAAAGTTTTTTTTTTATAGACATTCTCATCCTGATGATATCTTGAAGGGTTTTTTAGATATCTTAGCAAATTCAAGTAAGGGAGTGCTTAAATAATTGTATTAGGCAGTGATTGATGTATGTGTTCTCATAGTATCTTTATCCTTATTCCCTCAGTTTTATATTGACCCATATAAACTGCTACCCCTGCAAAGGTTCTTACCTCGACCACCAGGTGAAAAAGCACCTCCAAGAGGTGGTGGCAGAGGGGGAAGAGGAGGTGGTGGCAGAGGAGGAGGAAGAGGAGGTAGAGGTGGAGGAGGAAGAGGTGGTAAGTTACTTTTATTAAGGGCACTCTCAAGAGTGCTTGTCTTTGATGTGAGATGGGAAATCTTTAGAAATGGGGGGAAAATATGTATTTAAAAATAGGACTAATAGACCTTTCTCAGTATTCCCTTTCTCTGCTTGAAGAAAAATTTAGCATAATTCTAGTATGGTTATAAGAGCAAAGAAATTTCTACTTAAACTTTTATCATATCCAATTAATTGTGTATTTGAAACCGCCATTAATTGCATAAATTAATTTTCAAATGGATTATTGTCCATGTGAATTTGGTAACTTGTTCAGTAATGATGTAACATTTTACCCTTTTAAAGGAGAATAGAGAATGAGATTTCCTTTTTTCCTGTTACTTTCTTCTAAAAATTTTTATGATTTATACAGTTCTTTCTATTCATTATATATACTCATTTCTGTATGTTATATATACTCATTGATGTATTTCACATATGTGAATAAGATATTTAGTATTGCTGATCTTGATTTTAATTCCCATTCCCTACCCCCTGAAAAACCACTGGGTTGGGCAGTCAGTATAGCTGCCTCACTGAAGGAGTCATGTGTGTGCTGTCTCCATTAGGCTTATGCAGTGGTTTTATGTATACAACATATTTCTCTCTCTCTTTCTCCCCTCTTTCTTTATATGTGTATATGAGTCAGTGTCTCCTAAGTCAATGAACCACAGTGCACCTCACAGCTCTACAAGTTGTATGGGGAATTACATTTCCCTCTAAGCCAGTCCAACAGTAAGGTGTTTAGGTACAGTAAAGGACTGAAGTAAGATTTATCTACCTTTCAGAAGGTAAGTAAATATTATATCGAAAGTGACATTTATTATGTCAGGGTGCATAAAGATAAAATTCATGTGTTAAACATGAGTGAGTACCTGACCTTTTCAGCAGTCCCTGAAATTTACCTTAAAGTCTTAGTGTTTTTGAAAGATAATTTTCCTTAACAAGTATAGAGTTCTTTAGCTATGAACTAATAATGCCTCTGTCCTTCAGCCTAGTGGGTAGAGGTAGAATTGTTCACTTTAGGGCTTGGAGTAGGAAGCTAATATTTCTGGACCCTCACTGTAACCCTTGCTATAGTTGTAATCATGACACCAACATCTTGAGACCTGAGAAAGTTTGATATAGGAGACCACTCCCTGGTGCTGTTCAGTGGTTTTATTTTTGCAACCCTGTACATATGTTTCTTCTCCCCCAACTTTGTCCCTCCTCCTGCCTTTTGTATGTATACGTGAGTCCTACTTTGTATAAGGAGGAATCTGTGGCAAGGCAGCAAAGTGGGAGGGATGATGAGCAGAATGATATGGTGGTGAGATCTAACTTGTTAGGAAAAGGGACAGCTGCCTGGAGGCTGACCTTCCTCTTGCTGTTGGCAAATTATAGTGACATTTTAAAGCTAAGGGGTTTTTTTTGAAGCACTTATTTTGCTTTTCAGATTTTAAATTCAAGAATTTAAATTCAGCATGGTTGCCATTATATGATTTTTTTTTAAGTTTTTGCAAGGCAATGGGGTTAAGTGGCTTTCTCAAGGCCACACAGCTAGGTAATTACTAAGTGTCTGAGGTCGGATTTGAACTCAGGTACTCCTGACTCCAAAGACAGTGCTCTATCCACTGAGCCACTTTGTTTGTTTTTGCAAGGCAAATGGGGTTAAGTGGCTTGCCCAAGGCTACATAGCTAGGTAATTAAGTGTCTGAGACCGGATTTGAACCCAGGTACTCCTGATTCCAGGGCCAGTGCTTTATCCACTATGCCACCTAGCCACCCTGCATTATATGATTTTTTGGTTCTATTTTATGGGTCCCGTTTTAATTTAGATTGCCATTTATCTAAGCCTTGCTAAATACAAGGATTTTTCCCCACACTGTTGACATCCAAGGCCCCCTATTGGGCCCTTTTGAAATTTTCTTCCCTCAAAGTATCTTGTTTATTTTTCTTCTATCCTTTCTTCCATTCTCTTAAACATAGTTCATCTTTAATGTAACTTGACCATGTTTTGCATTCTAATAGGAGAGTTAATCCATTCTTATTTGTGCTGAAGACTTTTCATATCCACACATCATTCCTTAACCTCTCAGTTTCATATCTCCTTTTATCTTCTACTTGAATGTCCTATTATTACTCTGTTAGACCTTGAAGTGAACTTAACCCTCTGCCCTTATACTCTTCACATTAGTATCCTTTTTCAGTTTCTTTTGCCTTTTAACATTTTATTTTCCAATTATATACAATAGTAATATGTGCCTATCATTTTTTGTAAAGTTTGAATTTCACAATTTTTCCCCACCCTCCCTTCCTTCCCCTCCCCACAGAAGAATGTCTGATAGTCTCTACATTGTTTCCATGCTATACATTGATGTAAATTGAATGTGTTATAAGAGTAAACATAAACCCCCTCCCCAAGAAGATGAGAAACCTCAAGAATAGAGAGGGGGAAAAAATTGTACTTCAGCCTGTGTTCAGATTTCAATGGCTCTGTCTCTGGGGTGAGTTGCCTTCTTTATCATAGTCCACCAGAGAAGTTGCTTCAATATTTTTCCTATAGTTGCTATTACTAGTTGTACCTCCACTGTATTTCTCCCCATTCTCATTTATTCTATTCTCTCTCTTGTTTCATCCTGGCCCTGTCCAAAAGTGTGTTGAATCTGAGTACCCTCTCCCTCAATTTCCCCTCTCTTCTATCACCTATTCCCCCCTTCCTTCCCCCCCATTCCCCCTTATCCCATCCCTTTCTCATTTTTCTCTAGGGTAAGATAGATTTCCTCACCCTATTAAGTGTGTATGTTATTTTCTCTCTGAGCCATTTCTGATGAGAATGAAGGCTTACTCATTTCCCCTTGCCTTCCCCCTTTCCACTCCATTGGAAAAGCTTTTTCTTGCCTCTTATGTGAAATTTCTTAGCTTCTTCGTCTCCTTTTTCCTTCCACCCAGTACTTTCCCTCCCCATCACCCATTGACCCATCACTGCATTGCTCTCATTTCTCCCAATTTTTCCTCCACCTCTCTTAATTGCTTTTCTCAGTCTTTTTTGAGCTCATCCATACTCTTAAGCCCATTTTCTATTATATTCTGCTCCTTCTTATGTCCTGTCTATATATACTCCTTCTAACAGCTCTTAGAAATGAGAAAGTTCATGTGAGTTATCAATATCTTCTTCCTGTGCAGGAATACAAACAGTTCAACATCATTAAGTTCCTCATAGTTAGTCCTTCTCTTCCACCTCCTCTAGGGTTCACCAGAGTCCTGTTCTTAGAGATCAAACTTTCTGTTCACCTCTGCTTGTTTAAAGTCCATCTTTTCCCCTGGAAGAGGATGTTCTGTTTTGCTGGGTAGTTGATTCTCATTTATAAACCAAGATCAAAATGCCTTCCAGAATAGCATATTCCAATCCCTCTGAGCCCTTAATGTAGATGCTGCCAGATCCTGTGTAATCCTGACAATGGAGCCTTGGTAGTTGAATTGTTTGTTTCTGGCAGCTTTTTTTTTTTTTTTTTTTAGGTTTTTGCAAGGCAAACAGGGTTAAGTGGCTTGCCCAGGGCCACACGGCTAGGTAATTATTAAGTGTCTGAGACCGGATTTGAACCCAGGTACTCCTCACTCCAGGGCCGGTGCTTTATCCACTACGCCACCTAGCCGCCCCTCTGGCAGCTTTTAGAATTTTCTCTTTTATTTGAGAGGTTTGGAATTTGACTATAATAGTCTTGTGTTTTTCTTTTGGGATCTCTTTCAGGAGGTGATTGGTGAATTCCCTAGATTTCTATTTTACCTTCAGCTTCTAGGATCTCAGGGTAATTCTGTTGTATTATTTCTTGAAAAATGAAATCTAGTCTCTCTCCTGATTGTGGCTTTCAGATAGCCCAGTAATTTTTAAAATTATTTTTGGATCTGTTTTCAAGGTCAGTTGTTTTTCCAATGAGATATTTCACATTTTCTTCTAATTTTTGTTTTTTTTGGAAGTTTTATTTCTTCCTGTTTTTTTTTTTAGGTTTTTGTAAAAATGGGGTTAAGTGGCTTGCCCAAGGCCATACAGCTAGATAATTATTAAGTGTCTCAGACCAGGATTTGAACCCAGGTACTCCTGACTCCAGGGCCAGTGCTTTATCCACTGTGCCACCTAGCCGCCCCTCTTCCTGATTTCTTGCAAAGTCATCAGCTTCCTTTAGTTCCATTCTGCATTTGAAGGAGTTATTTCTTCAGAGAGCTTTTTTATCTCCTTTTCCAGCTGGCCAATTCTGCTTTTTAAGTCATTCTTCTCATTTGCCTTGCCTTTTGTTTTGCTTTTACTTTTTTTTTTTTTAGATTTTTGCAAGGCAATGGGGTTAAGTGGCTTGCCCAAGGCCACATGGCTAGGTAATTATTAAGTGTCTGAGGCCGGATTTGAACTCAGGTACTCCCTGACTCCAGGGCTGGTGCTTTATCCACTGCGCCATCTAGCTGCCCCTCCTGATTAGCTTTAAGAATAATTTTCATCCTCCCTATGTTGTCTTTCATTCCAAATTACTCCCCATTGCCATCCAGATTGCTTAAATTTCCCACACTGGCACTCAAGGTTCTTGATAAATTTGTTGCTACCCTGTTTAACCAGTTATTATCTTCCGTAGAGTCTCTTTCACCTGTAATATACTTAAGATTTCAGAAGTAGGTTTAGGATGTATTCAAGGTCTAAAGTTTAGTTTAAGGATTAACCTTCACAAGGAATTCTTAAATTTTTCTAGGCTACTTTGATCTTGTCACTCATATTCTCCTTAGCCTTCATAAAGTAAATCACAAATTTTGGCATAATGTTTTATTTATATCTGATGGTTATGTATATTTTATCTCATACTAAATTCTTCCCTAAGGAAACTAAATGATGGGATCACTATTTTTCTGCCTGCTACTTGTATTTTCCTCATAATGTGATGAATTTATAATTATTATAGAAGCTAATTTTTGTACTTTGTGTCTGTGTCTTTCCCAGGTGGATTTAGAGGTGGAAGAGGTGGTGGAGGTTTCAGAGGTGGTCGAGGAGGTGGTGGCTTCAGAGGTGAGAGCTAAATTTATACAGTATGTTCTGAATTATACATCAACATTTTTCTTGTTTTTTGTTGAAAATTGATATTTTAAATGTATTTTTAAGAAGGATTTACCACTTAGGATGTTTAGTAGATAAGTGTAATTATATAAATCTGGACAATATTTGATGCTGGTAAGCATAATTTTTTGCTGGTGACATCCAGCTATTAACTTTACAAGTACCAGATACCTTAGGAAACAGTAATTGAATTTGTATAATTGAATTTGTGTATCAGAAGACTGATCATTACAAAATAATAAAACAGAATTTTGACCTTGATTTTGTAATTACATTGCTAAAATTATATTCTTATGAATACTCTTCATATTTTTCTTAACACCCAGGTAGGGGACGTTAAGTGGAACTTTTGGCAAGTAAACTTCACCAGTTGGCTTTTTTTGAATCATTCTTCAGAATTAAGGAGTTATTTCTGCTGTGGATCTGAAGATTGTTTTTTTAAAGCAAGTACAATTCTAAGGAACTGGTTCACTTTATGAGTGTGTCAGCAGTGTCACTACACCGTGTAAAACGGATGCAAAGGATGAGACAATTTTGCTCCAAAAGAGCATGGACTGAATCTTTTATATATTTTGTACAATGCTCAGCACTCTGTGGGTGCTTAATAAATGTTCAATAATAACTTTTGTTGTAATTTGGAGTTTTTAAATATGAAAATTTAACTTGGTTTTGTTTTGAAATTGATAGCTGTTGTTATTATGGCTTGACTTCATTTTTGAAGGTCCAATGCCCTCTGAATGAATTTTAAAAAGCTTTAGCAGCCCAGACGTGAATGTCTTTGCATAAAATCAGTTCTCATCTTTTTTGGTTTGAACTGTGCTAGTGCTATGGTACTATAGTGCTTATGAACTATGTTAAAATGGACTCTTTCCAAATAAATACTTATTGTATATGGGAACATCAACACTTTTTAAATGCCTGTACTCTCTTCTTTATATAATGACAATTGTGATTCCTTAATTACTTTAATCAGTAGGTAATGTGATAAATTATATGGGTGGAGAGAAGTTTGCTAATTCTTACTTTGTCAGAAAATTTGAGAAATAAATATAAAAATTTAAATTAGTTACTTCAGTTGAGTACTGACTGGAAACTAGACACTATACTCTTGAATATAATTCATTCAACTTAAAATCTGTTTTCATTTGCGTATTCTTATTTTATTCTAGTTGGGAATTTAAAGGTTTAAAATCCACGAGTTGCTCAGACCATTGTTAGAAGATGGAGGTGAGCTTGAAGGCCTATGGGAAATTCAGTTAATAGGCTTAGAGACTGATTCATCATTTATGACAATTATGTTAATATGTTAAGCAAATTTAAAATACAGAAATATTTGCATGGAATATTCCTTATAGGAAAGTATTCTTTCTCATGGTATAATTTTTAGAACTTTTATATACACATTTGCTCATTTAAATCAGTGGTCCCTATTGGCTTCTCATGAGTGCTTCTAATAAAACTATTCCAACAGCTCACAGATTGTCAAGAAAGCTTGACATTGTCATGATAGTTTTGAAAATGTTAATATTTTCTTTGCCCACTATACTTGGGGCAGTTTTATAATCTCTTATAACCTATTCTTGAGTAATGCTTTCTTGTTGATTTGAGTACTACTTAGGATTCTAGTAATATTTCTATATTGATTAATACTCTGAGAAAAAAATTAATCAAGCTGTCAGAATAAATAAGTTTGATTTCACTCTTTGGGTCTTTGGCAAACTAGAACCTGTTTTTGAATAGGGAAGGTGCTGTTGAATTCAATTATCACTTTGCTATTAGAATAAAAAAATTAGCAAGGATTAAGATCAAACTTATTTCTCTTAGCATATGATAGAAAATACTGCACCCTAGTTGGTGATGTCAGTGCCCCAAGGGCAAGCAATAGTATATTTTTTCTATAGTTATATTTTTACAGCTTTGATTTTTGTTGCATGAGTTCTTTAAATTCACTTTGTAATCTTTTTGAATCCTAGTAGGTAAACTATTAGAATGGTATAATTAAAAGCACTCAGGGATTCAGTCCTCAATATGAATATAAAGGATCAGCATCCTTGTCTAGCTCTGAATGTTTTTATTCCAAGTCTGATTTTAACATTTTCCTTATTTGTTGGTGTGAAAGGCTGTTTGGTAATTCCTTACTGAAATGAGTAATAACTTAGAGTTTTTATAGAATCAGGAAAAGGACATTTTTTGAGGTTCACCTTTTTTAGCCTTTTAA
Source organism: Macrotis lagotis (assembly GCF_037893015.1). NCBI lineage: Eukaryota > Metazoa > Chordata > Mammalia > Peramelemorphia > Peramelidae > Macrotis > Macrotis lagotis. Next base: position 55,521,732 of record NC_133660.1, on the reverse strand, counting down.
ATTTCTCTTCCGTACTCAGATTGTTCCCATGGCTCCCCTTCTATCTACCTACCCTACTTTTACAGAATTACTACCTCACTGGTGGGTGGTATTCCTTTAAGTTGCTTTTGGATAAAACAAGTGAAGATCATGGCTACAAATAGTGTATAAAGTAGGATTCTTGATTTTTTTTTAAATCATGAAGCTTATAAGTTGAGTCTAATATTTTAATGTCTATAAATAGACATTTTAAATGACCCAGCTGATGAGTCTGTATTTATAGAATAACTCTTCTTTATATACGAAGGCAGAAATTTGGAAAAATACTCTGTGTGTTTGTGTGTGTGTGTGTATGTATGCATGCTCCCCATATTCAATCTGTATAGCTCTAGGGACAACAGAGTACATAATTACCTCCCCCAGCCCCTTTTTTATGTGTGTAAGAAAGATTACATTCTTTTTAAGTCTTAAATTTACTGGAAAGTTTGAGATTTTCTTTTTTTAATTTTAAAATTTGATTATATGCAATCAGCTTTAGAAGAGGATATGAACTTAAGTATTTTTTCCTGATGAAGGTTTGGTAAAGGAAATTTATTGATTAACATTTCTAAAACACCAATTGTGAATAACAAAGTACTTTCTCCACAGCCCCAAATTATAAATAGTACTATCTTCATTTTGGAGGTGAGGAAATAGAGTTGGAAGTATCTTGTTCAGGGTAGTACAGCTAGCAAGTTTTAAGACACCTAAGCTTGGGTGAGTCTTCTGTTTAATTGTGCTTATCCAAATTTCTTGTTTAGAATTTCATTGCCCTATTTGATGAAAGTCTTTTAATAGAGCAAATACTCTCCTTTCCAGGAAATCAGTCAATTTGTTTCCCAGTACAGTTCAAATGTTTGTTTAAAAATATCATCCTAGGTTTACAGAAATGCTCAATTTCTTTTCTTTTTTCTTTTTGCAAGGCAAATGGGGTTAAGTGGCTTGCCCAAGGCCACGCAGCTAGGTAATTAATAAGTGTCTGAGACCAGATTTGAACCCAGGTACTCCTGACTCCAAGGCCGGTGCTTTATCCACTACGCCACCTAGCCGCCCCTTCAGTTTCTTTTAATAATAATTTGAGGAAATCTTTTTGGGGAGGAAGTAAAACTGAGTTCATCAATAAAACTATCTACTATGTGCAAGACATAAAGGTAGACTACATCTTTATTTTCAAAATGTTACGGTCACATCAGGAGACTGCTGGATGTGGAAAGTGCATAGATTTGGCAATTGGAAAAGTCCGGTTCTGGGCCTGGCTGGATCAATTCAGTTAAAGTTAATTCTACTTTTCTTAGGAATTTGTGTGGGAGATTTTTCAGAAGATTTAGTCCTGATCCTAACAGAACTAATCTAATAGGGGATTAATCACGTAACATCTTCGGTTTGGAAAATCTGAGTAAAATGAAGGGGTTAAATTAGATGAAGAGACAGTGGTGAGGTGGAAAGAATACTATCTTCAGGAGATGATAGGTTCAGAATTCTGCCTCTAGAACTTGAGTAGCTATCTAATTGTGGCCTTTGCCTTTGCCTCTGAGTTTTCTTATCAGTAAAGTAGAAATAATATCTGTAGTACCTATGTCTTAGTTATAATATGGGTGAGGAATTTTGTAAACTTTGAGGTGCTATGTAAATGTCAGTGATAATGGTCTTTGATCCGATCTGTAAAATGAGAAGCCTGGACCAGCTGCTCTCTAAGGTTCTTAAAATTTAAAAATCTGATTCTATGATTTTTATAAAATTGAGATGGTCATATATAAATGGATGAATATGGCCCTCTAGTGGTTGTATGATTTTCTTACAAGTATAAATTTTAATTCCTGTTATTACTATCTTAAAATGTTATTTTCATTCAGAATATGTGGACTTGGCCAGAGGCAATGATTAGAAAAATTTTGAAAGAAATGGAATTTTTAAACCATTTATCACTCCTGTTTTGCATTGTGTATGACTTCATTAAGTTATCAGATCAATAATCAAATCCAGGAATTCTTATGTAAACTACTGATTATTAAAGAATATTATTAAATGACTATGTGTGTGGATAGTGCTATATGGAGTTAATGAAATAACAAGAGGTATACAAGTTTTATTGTTACTTCAATAGAGAAAGTAACTGAGAACCTGATTCAAGCAGTTTTAGTGATTAACTCCCAGTTTTAGAAGTCACTTCAAGGTTACTAATTGCTATGCTGATTTTTCTGAAAGTATGGGTCTCTGACCTCTAATTTTCCTAGAGCTTTGAGAAAAGGACAAAATGGAATGCAGTCTGCCTGGGGCAGATTTTGATCTTATTTGGTACTGTGGAAACCTAAGGCTACAGTATCAGAAACTGGCATTTCTTAGATTATAAAACTAGACTTAGTAACCCTGATGAAAGCAACTCAGGGCTGATGCATAAGATCTGAGGAGTTGTTGAGAATTGAGTTGGTTCTATGGAGTAGCTCTTTACTGGCAGAAATGTGACTTCTCCAAATGTCTATCCATGTAGTAGCAGAATATCTATTTGAAGGAAGCTCCTATGTTTATTCATATCTAAAGACATTTGCCACTACTGCTCTATCACACAGACATACCCTACATTAGTCAATTCTTTCAGGAAACTTTGTTAGAAATTAATTTAGTTTCTAGAAACTTTTCTAGAGAATTTTCATTTGCGCTTACTGGTTTTTTTTCTTTCACTTGTTTATTTTAAAACATTAAACCCAAGCTGAATAGAAACCCCCAGAAATTACATTGAAGAGATTTTTAGTATTTGCCAAAAAAAGAAGAGAATAAAACAAAAAGAAAACAACCAAAACCCAGTAAAAAATAGCTACAGTACATCCATGAAACTACCAAGGTTAAAGCTTACTGGTTTTTGATTGTGAAAAAGCATCTAACTTAACACCTAACAAACTCAATGGATTTTTCCTCATCTATTTAATAGTCATTCCAAAATACAATGAAAAGAGCATTGAAACTTGGAGCACTCTGGTCAATACAATAATTCCTGAGTATACACATGTTCTGTCAGAAAAGCCATGAATTCAGGGTTCAATTCAGAATTAAGTTTTCAGCTATGGTTAATGTGAGACTTTGTTTTGCCTTGAGTATGCCATTCTATTACAAGGTTGGGGGAAGAGCAATCAATGGAGTTAGCAAAATGAAAAACAAAGTGTAAACTTAAAAGGAAATATTAATATTTGAATGCCCTAAGTTCAGTTTCAAGTTCAATTTTTTTTCTGTTCTATCTACTTTGTATATGGAAAGATCATTTAGGATTCAGTGGAAGATAATACTACTAAAATAACCCTGTTCAGTTACCATCTATAGTTAACATCAAGTGAAGTTTAAACAGGGAGATAGTATACTTATCAAAAATATTCAGCACTGTAACGGCGGTGATCTAATGCAGAATGCTTGTCAAAGTAGTTTGGAAAGTAGACAGTGAAGTCCTCCTGAAGTTCCTGTGGGTGGATGACATATTTCAGCAATATTGACCCAAGGCTCTGCAGCACCTCCCCGAAGTAGGTTCCTTAAGTGCCATCAGAAATCTGTTACCTCTAACATGAATCACACATATATATATATATACACACATTTATCACATGTATTAGATATTTTTGAAAGCAAAAAATCTGCCTTCTCTTTTCCTATTCTTCCCTTCCTCCCTCCTCCACACAAAGAAAAACAACTTATATTATAAATGTATACTAAAACATTAACAAGTTGACTGCAAAAAAAAGTCTCCTTTGAGTCTTACCTAAGGTTCAGATGGAATATCAGGAGGTGAGTAGCATGCTTTCATCATTAGGGGTTTTTTTTGAGAAAAAAAGTATACTTCAGTCTGTGTTCAGATTCCATCAGGTCTGTCTCTGAGATGAGTTGCCTTTATCATAAGTCCATCAAAGAAGTTGCTTCAATACTTTTTCTCATAGTCATTTCTAGCTGTATTTCCCTTCACTCTATTCCTCCCCTCTCATTTATTCCATTGTCTTCTCTCCTTTCACCCTGTCCCTCAGAAGTGTTTTGTATGTGACAACCCTCTTCACTGATCTTCCCTCTTCTATCACCTATTCCCTCCTTTTTGTCTCCCTTATCCCATCCCTTTCCTCTCATTTTTCTTTAGGGTAAGATAGATTTCTATACCCCTATACCCTATGGTGAATGTTATTTCCTCTCTGAACCATTTCTGATGAGAATGAAGGCTCACTCATTCCTCCTCATCTTCCCACCTTCCAGTCCATTGCAAAAGCTTTTTCTTGTCTCTTTTCTATGAAATCTTGGCCCATTTTACCTCTCCTTTCCCTTTCTCCCAATACTTTATCACCTATTGACTCCATCTTTATACCATTATATTCAACTCCCTCCTGTGCCTTGTCTATATATGCTCTAACTTCTTACAAATGAGAACGTTCATATGAGTTACCAGTATCTTCCCCATGCAGGAATTCAGTGTTCAACATCATTAAGTTCCTCATAATTAGTCCTTCTTGTCCATCCCCTCTATGCTTTACCTGAGTCCTATACTTGGAAATCAAACTTTCTGTTCAGTCCTGGTCATTTCAACAGAAAAGTTTGAAAGTCCATCTTTTCCCCTGAAAGAGGATGTTCAGTTTCGCTGGGTAGTTGATTCTCAATTGCATTTCAAGCTCTTTTGCCTTCTGGAGTATATTCAAGCCCTTAATGCAGAAGCTGCCAAATACTGTGTAACCCTGACAGTAGTTGAATTGTTTGTTTCTCAGCCTGTAGTATTTTCTTTGACTTGGGAGTTTTGGAATTTGACTATAATATTCCTGGGAGTTTTTTTGGGGGAAATCTCTTTGATATGATTGATGGATTCCCTCAATTTCTATTTTGCCCTCTGTTTCTAGGATCTCAGGGCAATTTTGCTGCATTTTTAAAAAGTTTTTGCAAGGCAACAGGGTTAAGTGGCTCGCCCAAGGCCACACAGCTAGGTAATTATTAAGTGTCTGAGGCCAGATTTGAACTCAGGTACTCCTGACTCCAGGGCTGGTGCTCTAGCCACCCCTCCCGTGGATCTTCTAAGTTGTCTGGGAAATTATATCAGTCAGTTTTTCTGTAGGTTCTGCCCCTCTGAATTTTGGCTAGTTGTAATTTGACAACTTTTGGAGTTTTGGGATGAGTTTCTGGTAATTCCTGCCCTCACCTCATCATTAGTTCTTTGAAATCATAGTTTTGCTGTTTAGAGTTCTCTAAGTTTTTTAAATTCATAATTTTGTCACTGTATGACTAATTTCACTACATTAGTTCCTGTAAAATTTCCCCTTATAGTACAATAATATTCTATCACAATTATATACCATAACTTCTTCAGCCATTCCCTTAACTGATGGATTCTCTCAGTTCCTAAATCTTTCCCTCCATAAAAAAAAAACAAAAAAAACAAACCATTATATTTTTGTATATCCTTACTTAGAGTTTGATTTGTTAAGTACTAATACTCTTAAGGGTTTGGTTTTTTTTTTGCAAAGCAATGGGGGTTAAGTGGCTTGCCCAAGGCCACACAGCAGCTAGGTAATTAAGTGTCTGAGGCTGGATTTGAACTAGTTACTCCTGACTCCAGGGCTGGGGCTCTATTCAATGAGCCACCTAGCTGCTCTTAGTACTAATACTCTTAATCTATTCTCTAAGTCCCCCTTCTTCCTTCTCCCCTTTCCCTCCTATTTTTTTTTTAGGTTTTTTGGCAAGGCAATGGGGTTAAGTGGCCCAAGGCCACACAGCTAAGTAATTATTAAGTGTCTGAGGCCGGATTTGAACTCAGGTACTCCTGACTCCAGACTGGTGCCACTGCTGCCACCTGTCTGCTCCTCTCCTATTTCACTGTCAAGTTATATTAATTTCTGTGCCAGACTCTGTGTATGTGAGTATTACCTTCCTTTGACCAGCTCAGATGAGGATGAGATTTGTGTCAAGTGATTCCCACATCCCTTCCTCCTCCATGTAGACTTTTTTTCCATTCCTGTCTCAGTTCTCCAACCCCAGGCAAGTGACAAAGCAGCAGGTGCAAATAACACTGGGAGCTGTAATCACAACTGTGCACACACATGGGTGGCCCGGGCCACCTGTCTTCTCACTGGAAGCAGCAGTGGGATTCTGCAGTCCCCAGGGGTCTGAGCAACCTTTTAAGGATTGCACTGCTCACCTCCTGATGTGAGGAAGGGATTAGAAAAGGTACCTTGAGAATTGTCTGCTTACCCAATTTTGTCCTGATTACAGTGGCAGGCAGGAATCCCACCCTGTGAAACACAAAAATAATGTACAAAGACTTCAAAGAAGATTTCCACTCACCATTGGTGCTTGGCACATGTGCACACTCATAGAGAATGCAAAATCTGGAGATGTGAAAGATGAACAGTTCTTGAAAGATGAACAGCTCTTGTTGCAAGAGAGCTCAACATGTATCATATCCAAATAGCCCAAGGCTGGCAAATGAAGGTCAGCTTGCTGGAGCTGGATATGGGTTTTTCTGGAGTGACCACAGTGAAGGGGAGTGCTGTGAAGCTAGGTTAGATTTTGCAATTAAAACTAAGTCAACAAACTTGTATGCCTATCAAAAGAAGCGAGCAACAGGCTTGTGACAGTGTGATTGCCACTTACAGGAAAACAGGAAGCCACTATCATCAGTGCCTATGCTCCCACCATGGTGAACCTGAATGAAGTTGAAGAAAAATTTTATGAAGATCTGGAGGCCCAGATCAATGTACCAAAAGAGGATAAACTTATGATTTTGGGTGGCTTTGAGTAGGTTCAAACATGGTAGCGAGTCCTTGAGAGAAATGAAGTTGGAAAGAGCAACAATAATGGTCACCTACTTCTGAAGACATGCATCTCATGACCTTTTTTTAAAAAATTTATTTATTTAAGGCAATGCAGTTAAGTGACTTGCCCAAGGTCACATTAAGTGTCTGAGGTTAGATTTGAACTTGGGTTCTAATGATTCTAGGGCTAGTGCTCCTATCTACTATGCCACCTAGCTGCCCTCATGGCCCTTTTAATCACAAACATTGTCTTCTGTAGAAAAGAGACATGGATGTGCGAGTGATGGACTGATGACAGACTCATCTTCCAATCCAAATATTCACATTGAACCAAAGTAGTGACCCCAGGGTCACTACTTTGACTACCAGAAGAATCTGTCAAGAGTGCTTGGGGGAGTGAAATGAGGCATAAGCCTAAGTGATGATCAATGGTCTGCACATTTACCCACTTTCTTTGTTAACCCTTTTAGTATTGTGAAGGGCTTTCTTATTTTCCTTTCATGAATCAGCTCTTCAGATAAGCACATGATGGACATGGCTGGGCAACACTGGGTAAGGAGATGAAAGCAGCCTAAAATACTGAACAACTAAAGCAAACAGACAAAGGCGAAACAATATACTCTTGGAAGCTCTCAATTCTGTTGCTGGGAAGGGAGGCCCCATCCCTAGGAAGACTTGGCACTTTCCTTCTCCTGTTCAATGGTTTCCTGGGAAGGAAGAGTGTTTTTCTCTTCTGTGTTGGTCTTTTTCAGCTTATTGTCAAATTTCTCCACTTCGGAGAGGTCTGGTTTGTCACACATTTTGGCTGGCTTGCTGGGTGCCCAGCCCGCCCGCTGCTGCCGCTGCCGCTGCCGCTGCCGCACCTCCTCGGAGCCTCTGGAGGAGTCAGCTTGCGCCCGGCAGGATCCACAGAAGAGCTAGTTAATCCATTTCTAAGAAGGCAGATAAATTCAATTTTATGCAGCTAACATCAATGCAAAGTGCTTTTAGACCCCCGAAGGTTATTTATGGACTAAAGATGTGATACATCTCTACTATTCAGTGCTGAAGGAGCTGCATTGATTAGTGGTCAATGCAGAAGCCATTGACCATTTACCTCAATTTGAAGTCAATTCATCCACAACTGAAGTTCAATTGAAGAAGAGGTTTTTAATACTATTAGGCTCCTTTCATTTGCTCAGGGAGAGCAGAGAGACCTCTGCAGTCTCTCCCCACCCCTCACTGTCTGGGCTGAGCACTCTGGAAGCAGTTGCTGGGTGGCTCCACCGGTTCCTGATGCAGGTTCCCACCGAAGGGCTACTCCGAGAACGGCACTGTCTTGGCAAAACACCTGGTGTTGATTCTATTGCAGCTGAGATGTACAAGGTGTGTGTGGGGGGGTCCATTGCTCATCTAAAAACTGACTGAAATTTAATTCAAGTATGCCTTGATTATCCTGTGACAAACACTCAGGGGTGTTTCTCTTTTAGTCATTGTTGGTAATAGTCTTTTTTAGGTTTTTTTTTTTTTTGCAAGGCGAACGGGGTTAAGTGGTTTGCCCAAGGCCACACAGCTAGGTAATTATTAAGTGTCTGAGATCAGATTTGAACCCAGTTACTCCTGACTCCAGGGCAGGTGCTTTATCCACTATGCCACCTAGCTGCCCCTGGTAATAGTCTTACCAGTAGACTTCAACAGACTGATTCTTCCCCTGGAGGATGGTCACAGTTGAACCCACTACAATTGATGGTGAACAGTTGATAATGGTGTTTGCTGCTTGACAACTTTAGGGAAAAAACCAGGAGCAGAACAGAAGTTTGTAGATCTGACCAAGGTCTTTGATACTGTCATCATGAGGGCTTATGGAAAATTATGTTAAAATTTGGTTGCCCAGAGAAGTTCATCAGTATTATCCATCAGTCTCATGATTACATGCTTGCTTGGGTTCTGGACAATGGATGATGCTCTCGAGATTTCCTGGTCAATAATGGAGTGAAACAAGACTGTGTCCTTGCTCTCATTTTTTATCATGAAGTTTTCAGTCTTGTTATCAGATGTCTTTGCTAAAAGTCCAGCTACTTGAACTACAAACCAAGGCCAAAGTGGAGAGAGAGTTGGTGCATTATTTTTTTGTTTGCAGGTGATGGTGCACTCAATGCAACATCTGAAGCTAAGACGCTACAAAGTATGGATCAATTCTCTGCTTTTTCTTTGTATTAATTGTTTTTAGTTTTGTTTTTTTTTTTTTTGCAAGTCAGTGGGGTTAAGTGGCTTGGCCAAGGCCACATAGCTAGGTGTCTGAGGTTGGATTTGAACTCAGATACTCCTGACTCCAGGGCTAGTGCTCTATCCACTGCGCCACCTAGCCGCCCCTAATTTTTTTTTAAAGATTTTATTTATTTTGAGTTTTACAATTTCCCCCCAATCTCACTTCCCCCCCCCCCACAGAAGGCAATCTGTCAGTCTTTACATTATTTCCATGGTATACATTGATCTAAGTTGAATGTGATGAGAAAAAAATCATAACCTTAAGGAAGAAAAATAAAGTATAAGAGATAGCAAAATTACATAATAAGAAAATTTTTTTTCCCCACTAAATTAAAAGTAATAGTTTTTGGTCTTTGTTCAAACTTCATGATTCTTTCTCTGGATACAGATGGTATTCTCCATCACAGATATCCTAAAATGGTCTCTGATTATTGCACTGATGGAATGAGAGAGTCCATCAAGGTGGATCATCACCCCCATGTTGTTGTTAGGGTGTACAGTGTTTTTCAGATTCTGCTCATCTCACTCAGCATCAGTTCATGCAAATCCTTCCAGGCTTCCCCGAATTCCCATCCCTCATAGTTTCTAATAAAACAATAGTGTTCCATGACATACATATACCACTACTTGTTAAGCCAATTGAAGGACATTCAGTTAATTTCCAATTCTTTGCCACCAACAAACAGGGCTGCTATGAATATTTTTGTAAAAGTGATGTTTTTACCTTTTTTTCTCTTCAGGGCATAGACCCATAGTGATATTGTATGCACATTTTTGTTGCCCTTTGGGCGTAATTCCAGATTGCTCTCCAGAAATGTTGGATGAGTTCTCTGTTAATTTTGGTCTAATAATTAACACCAGAAAACCCCAGTTGCTTTATTAGCTGTCACCACACCATTCATATGTGGAACCATTGATTATACTGATTACAGGAAAAGAAGTTATGGAGTCCCTGCGCGCCTCGGGCTTTCGGGGTCACCTTTCAGAGGCCTTGGCCTTCGGCGGCCTTCTGCCGCCGCCTGGGCCCCCGCATGCTCCCTGTCCGTGCAGAGACCGGCCACGATGTTACAGAACTTAATAAAAGCTGTTTGGACTCCACTGAAGCCCTACTATACCCAGGTTTACCAGGAAATCTGGGTAGGAATGGGTGTGATGGGGTATATCGTTTACAAAATCAGAAGTGCTGATATAAAAAGTAAAGCTTTGAAAGGTTCAGATTCAGCTGCTCATGGACATCATTGAGTGAATTTACCTTAGGATTTTTCATAACATCAAGCTGGCTGTAAGTTTGGGCATTTGACAATAGAAGAAAGAATACAAGGATTTCCCATGTTAACTCTTAGGTTTCTGTTCATACCATGAAATAAAGTCATATATATATACATACAGGGTGAAAAAAAAAGAAGTTATGAATACTAAGGATAGGTTCATTTTTCTTGGTAGTGTACTCAATAAGGAGGTTGACACAAGTATTGCCAGAACTAGCTCAGTATTTGGGAAACTTCAAAAGAAAATGAGGGAAAGAAGAGGTAATAGACTACCAAAGTGAAGGTCTCCAGAGCCATTGTGCTAACCTCATTATTATATGCCTGTGAAACCTGTACAGTCTACCAGCACTACTTTCATTTAAGTTGTCTTAGGGTGATTCTGAATATCACCTGGCAGGAGAAGATAACAGACCCTGAGGTCCTTTCTTGAGCTAAACTGCCAAGCATTCAAATGTTGCTGGCTATGTTTGATAGCCAAACTTAGGCTTGCCAAAAAAACTATTATATGGAGAACTCACATAGGCAAGCACTTACAGTGGGGTCAGAAGAGGCAATACTGGAACATCCTGAGGGTCTCTCTTAAGAACTTTGGAACTGATCCTGCAGCTGGGATTGAACCTCATCAGAGAGGACGCTGTGCTCCAAGGAAACCAGACACATAAATTTAGCATAAGCAGCCCAGGTGTTCAGCTTGATTATTTGTGCCTGACCTGTGCTAGAGCATTATGAACACATATGGGTCTGATCAGCCACAATCAGACACACTGTAACTTATCTCTAATGTAGTCATGTCATTTTGATCTTTTTTGATAACGAAGGACAAGAACAAACCAACCAACTATTGTTGTACCTCAAGTATGTGAGAATTTTTCCTAATCTTGCTTTTCCTTTTTCTTCCCTGGTGTATTCTTCCCTTTACATTCTTTTTTTTTTTTTTGCAAGGCAAATGGGGTTAAGTGGCTTGCCCAAGGCCACACAGCTAGGTAATTATTAAGTGTCTGAGACCAGATTTGAACCCAGGTACTCTTGACCCCAGGGCCGGTGCTTTAGCTACTAGGTCACCTAGCCGCCCCTCCATTCTTCTTTTAAGACCATCAGGACACAGCAGAACCACTCCTAAGCCTTCTATCTAAATATATTCCCTCTATTACCCTCCCTGATGATAAGAGCTTTCAGATGGGACATCTGTATCATTTCGTGTTTGAAAGTAAGCAGTTTATACTTATTTAGTCCTAAATAAGTGTTTATTCTTGCTTACCTTTATTTTTATTTGGTTATGGCTTTTAGGTAGTCCAATGATTTTTTTTTAAGGTTTTTTGCAAGGCAAATGGGGTTAAGTGGCTTGCTCAAGGCCACACAGCTAGGTAATTATTAAGTGCCTGAGGTCAAATTTGAACTCAGGTACTTCTGACCCCAGGGCTGGTGCTCTATCCACTGCACCACCTAGCCGCTCCTAGTCCAATGATTCTTTTTTTTTTCTTTTTTCTTTAATATTTATTCTCATTTTGTACAAATAATGTTTTTTATACATTAATAAAATATTCTTGTTTAAGAGTAAATGAAATACCCCCCCATAAATATAGACTCGCTTGAGCAATAAAGGGGAGAGAAAAAAAATTAAAATGAAAAAAAAAATAGTAATAATTTTAGGTATGGCCAGGTGGCGCAATGGATGGAGCACCAGCCCTGGAGCCAGGAGCACCTGAGCCCACATCCGGCCCATACACCCAACAATCACCCAGCCCTGTGACATGCAAGCCAGCCCAAACCCACTGCCCTGCAACAACCAAAAAAAAAACCCCAAAATAAAATAAAATAAAATAGTAACAATAGTAGGGGTGGCAGGGTGGTGGACAGAGCATTGGCCCTTGAGCCAGGAGCACCTGAGTCCAAATCCAACCTCAGACACCCAATGATCACCCTGCTATGTGGCCCCAGGCAGGCCACCCAGCCCCATTTGCCCTGCACCCCCCCCAAATAATAATAATAATAAAAAATGTGCTTGAGTCTTTGTTCCAACACCAACAACTCTGTCACAGGTGGATCGCATTCTTTATGATAAGTCATCACAAAAGTTACTTCCATATTCTTCCACAATTGCCATTGCTGATCACAACTCCCTCCTTTCATATTTCTCTGCCACCATGTACAATATTTTCTCTCTCCTTTCACTCTGACTCTGCCAGAGGGTAGCTGAATGGTGCAGCAGACAGATCCCCAGCTCTGGGGCCAAGAGGCCCCAAGCCCCCATACCACCCCTTAGGCCCAGCTTCCACCTGGCTCTGTGGTCCCGGACAGGCCTTCCAATCCCAGCCCCTTGCAAGAAATAAAAAAGAAAATGTGTTATATCTGACCATTCTCTCCCCATGGTCCATCCTCTCCTCCATCACTCACATCCCCCCCCTTCCCCCTGTCCCCCCCCCTTACTCCAGATGCCTATACCCCATTGAGTATATGTGCTGCTTCCTCTCCTAGCCACCTCTGATAAGGGCGAAGATTCCCTTGTTCCCCCTTGCCTTCCCCCTTCCATATCATTGCAATAGCTCATTATAATAAAGAAAAATCTTATTATATGAAATATCTTGGCCTATTCCCCCTCTACTTTTTCTTTCTCCCATTACATTTCCCCTTTTTTCTATTGACTCCATTTTTACACCATATTTTATTTTCGAATTCAGCTTTCTCCTGTGCTTCAACTATAAAAGCTCCCTCTACCTGCTCTATTAACTGAGAAGGTTCGTATGAGTATTATCAGTGTTAGTTTTCTATAAAGGAATACATGCAGTTCATCATCATTAAGTCCCTCATATTTTCCCCTTCTCCTCCAATCTCTATGCTTCACCCTAGTTCTGTATCTGAAGATCAAACCTTCTGTTCAGTCATTCCAACAGGAACATTTGAAATTTCCCTGGTTCATTGAAAGTCCATCTTTTTCCCTGGAAGAGGACATTCAGCCTTGCTGGATAGTTGATTCTCAGTTGCATTCCAAGCTCTTTTGCCTTCCAGAATATTATATTCCAAGCCCTATGAGCTTTTAATGTAGTTGCTGCTAAGTCCTGTGTGATCCTGACTGCAGCTCCACAATATTTGAATTGTGTCCTTCTGGCTGCTTGTAATATATTCTCTTTGACTTGGGAGTTCTGGAACTTGGCTATAATGTTCCTAGGGGTTGCTTTTTTGGGATCTCTTTCTGGGGGGATAGGTGGATTCTCTCCATTTCTATTTTGCCCTCTGCTTCTAGGATATCAGGGCAATTTTCCTGTAGTAATTCTTTGAAAATGATGTTAAGGTTCTTTTCTTGATCATGACTTTCAGGTATTCCAATAATTTTTAAATTATCTTTCCTAAGTCTGTTTTCCATATCAGTTGTTTTTTCAATGAGATATTTCACATTTTCTTCTAATTTTTCATTTTTTTTGGTTTTGAAGTATTGATTCCTGATTTCTGGCAAATTCATCAATCTCCCTGAATACTATTCTTTGTCTGAAGGATTTGTTCTCCTCAGAGAGTTTTCTTACCTCTTTTTCCATCTGTCCCATTCTGATTTTTAAAGCATTCTTCTCCATAACTTTTTGAACTGTTTTATCCATTTGACCTAAGCTGGTTTTTAGCATGCTATTTTCTTCAGCATTGTTTTAGATTTCCTTGACTAGGCTGCTGACTTCATTTTCATGTTTTTCTTGCATCTCTCTCATTTCTTTTCCCAGTTTTTCTTCTAACTCCCTCATTTGATTTTCAAAGTCTTTTTTAATCTTTGTCATAGCCTGAGCCCAATTTCTGTTTTTCTTGGAGTCTTTAGAAGTAGGAGCTTGTGCTTCCTCATCTTCAGACTGAGTATTTTGATCTTTCTTGGGCTCATTTGCAAAATATTTCTCAATTGTGTTCCTCTTTTTTCTCTGCTTGCTCATTTTTCCCAGCCTGTGCCTGTTTTGGGGGTGCTTCCTGAGCTTTTGGGACACTCCCACAAGGGTCTCAGTGTGTGAGGCTCTTTCCTCCCTCCTGGTCTGTGAATGACCATAAGCACCCCCCTCTGCCACAGGCTGAGGTGGGGGGGGGCCTGCTGCTCTTCTGGGGGGGGGCCTAGACTGCAATCAGGATCTGAATGTGGTCAGAGCCCCAGAGTCCTGTTCCAGGGACAGAGGACAGAGCTGGGCAGTCTCTCTTCACTCCCCTCCCTCAGCTCCATGGGCTCATGCCCTGGGGGTTCCTGCTTACCGGCTCTGCCTGCTTCTGTTTCCTGGATCTGGAATGCAGTGGCCAAGCAGCTTGCTGTGTGCCCTGAGGGCTGGGCTCCACCATGCTTGCTCTGGCAGAGGTCCCCCGCTGTTCCCCCACTTTGTGCCCCGTGCTCCCCGGGGCGCAAGTCAGGAAACTCCGGCGCTGCTGGGAGCAGTGGCTCCCAGCGCCCTGGGGCTGAAGTGCCAGGCTGAAGCTCTGGTGGGCCACCCCTCTGGTGGGCCGCCCCTCCAACCCCGGGGAGCAGAGCCTTTCTGCTCTTTTCCAGGTTACCTTGAGTAGGAGCACTGCCTCATTGGGTCCCTCTGTGGGTTCTGTCTCTCGAAAGTTTAGTTAATGTCCTTAGTTTCAAAGATTTATGAGAGAGCTCCTAGGACACCCTCCACTCTTGTGGCCATCTTGGCCCCGCCCCCCAGTCCAATGATTCTTAAAATTTTTTTCTTCCCATTTTGTTTCTAGGACAATTTTTTGTGAGGCACCATATATTTTTTTCCATTTTTTTCAGTCTAAAAGCTTTATTTTATTATTTCTTGTATTCTCATGAAGTTATTGGTTTCCCTTTCTACAGGAATCCTTACCCCAACCCCCTTAATTGCAGTGCTTTCCCTCCGTTAATTATCTCCTGTTTATCTTCTATATACCTTACTTTGTATATGTTTGTTTGCATGTTGTTTTTACCATTAGATTGTAAATTCCTTGAGGAACAGACTATCTTTTGCCTCTTTTTGAATCTCCAGTACTTAGCACTTAGCACAGTGCCTGGCAAATAAATATTAATTGATTATATTTTGCATGTGAAGGTACTAATAATTACAAAAGAATGATCTGTCCATAGAAATTTTACCCTTTGCAGATAGGTAGACACATCTGAAAGAATAATCCATTCTTGTTCTTTGGATATATATTATTTGTTCTTGGCAAAAGGTTTCCTTATACAGTATGGATAAATGAGCTCAAATTTTCATCTGTGCTTGTTGAATATTGGTGACATAATCTTCCAACACCAGTAATTGGTTTAGGTTCATGACACAGAAGATTTGTATCAACATTCTGCTTTGCATGTGGGATGTCTGAATTTTGAATTTGATCTTTGTGTGAAAGTTAAAAAGTACCAAAAGTGCTATAACAATTATCATTTTCATTTTGGTAAGTATGATATAATAAGCTTGTTTTAAAAAAAATACTATTGCAGGGCGGCTATGTGGTGCAGTGGATAAAGCACTGGCCCTGGAGTCAGGAGTACCTGGGTTCAAATCTGGTCTCAGACACTTCATAATTACCTAGCTGTGTGGCCTTGGGCAAGCCACTAAACCCCATTTGCCTTGCAAAAACCTAAAAAAAAATACTACTTAAAAATTACTGTAATAATATAAATATGATTATATATAATATAAATAATTTAAATTCAATAATATAAATTAAATTGTGTTACTTTTAAAGAAGCAAAAAAAATCTTCCTGATGGATAAATAATATTTAACAAGTTTGAAGAGAATGTCTACTGGTGTTGCTGAAGCTTTACAAGCAAGGACATATAGTGGTTTAAGTCACAAAAATAGGAAAATAATGTAAAAAAAGTCCAGATCCAGAAAATTATGATGTAAATTATTCATAACTGCCATTAGATGAGTGATCACATGTAAAAATTTTTGTAAATCTTAGTTTTTGTTATTGTTCAATTATGTCTGATTTTATTTAGGGTTTTCTTGACAAAGATATTGGAATAGTTTGCTATTTTTTTTCTTCTACCTATCTTTCAGATGAGGGAATTGAGTTGAAGGGACTTGCCCAAGGCCACACAACTAATAAATGTCTGAGGCTAGCAGGAAGACAAGTCTTCCTGATTCCAGTCTTGCACCACCTGGCTGCTTCTAAATGTATTATCTTATGATACTTGAACATAGCTAATAAGACCGCCCATTGTCTTGTAGTTTGCAGCAGCAGCAGAATCTGTGACTTTGACTTTCTGCTACAGATTACTGTAGTAGAAAAGCCATTGCATTTGGTGTTGGAGCTTTGGATTCAAATTCTGGCTCTGCCAGTCACCATCTGTATGACCTTGGACAAGTTATTTTTTTCTCTCTCTGGGACTCATTCTCTTTATCTGTAAAATGGATGGGAGGTGGGGAAGTTGGACTGGATTGATTTTGTAATATCTCTTCTGCTTCCTGTTTTGGGTAAACTAGGTGGCACAGGGCTGGACCTGGAGTTAAGAAGACTCATCTTCATGAGGTCAAATCTGGCCTCAAGACACTTTATAACTGTGTGATGCTGGGCAAGTAACTTAACCCTGTTTGCCTCAGTTTCCTCATCTGTAAAATGAACTAGAGAAGGAGATGGCAAGCTACCCTAGTATCTTTGCCAAGAAGACCCCAAATGAGGTCATGGGGTTGGCACAACTGAATGGCAATACTTCTTGATCCTGTATTCCTTTTGGCTTTTCTTGTTCTCTCTCACTTCCATCAAAAGGAAGCTGCTCAGACTTTGATAAGAAGGATGTTTGTGACAAGTCTTGGCATTCACTGAGGCTCAGACTTAAAACTTTTTTCTCCTTCATATTGTAGCCCTTTCCTTTTTGTGGCCCTGGTGCAAGTCCTGGCTGTGGGCTCCTTTTCCAACTCTTCTGTCCGCTGACTATTGTCACTAAGATGCTTTGAAATTGAAAGGTTGATATAACTTGATTGGTAACTTGATTTGGATGTGTGGAGTTACCCCAAATCTATTTAGCAAGCCTAAGCCAAGGGCCCTGCCAAATCCCATGATGGATTTCCCACAACATGCCCCCTTTGGCATCTGCCAGGCCTTAGAACTTAACTTGCCTGGTGCTTCATTATTCTTTGGCAGGTCACCCACTTTACTTTATGAAATTCATTCCTTCTGGCTGATCTTAGCCCTGTGGGAAGGACACAATCCTTTTCTTTCTCCTTTTCCCTGCTTTCAGATCCTGACTTCCCTCTGGCTCACATGTCTTTCACCTACCAATTCCCCCCCCCCCCCCCCAAGTACCTAGTGAGAAAACCTATCTCAATGCAGTCTTACAATCAGACTCACACACTCTTTTTTAAGTTCAATATAATGAGGGAATATTTTCAACCAGGAATCCACATTCACAAGATCTAGAAGAATCTTTCCTCAGCCTCTTGGGACAGGGCCTGACCCCAATACTTAATAATCTCTTTAGATTTTCGGCTGATTCCCAAGCATCTTGGCCAAAATGCTTCGAGTTGGTTGCTCTTTGTTCTGTTAACAAGTTTATCTCTTGTTCTGGAAACTTAACCAATTTGCAGTTGAGCCCAATTAAATCTAGTGGGGAATGTCCACCAGTTGAAAGAGCTTCTCTTTGTAGTCTCTCTGTGCAAATCTTTCCCTGAAAACATTTTGTAGTTTCTGAGGACTTGTCTGGGAAGTTGTTCCCCAGTATTTACTCCACAACATGTTTCAAAATGATTCCTTCAAGAGTTTGGAACCTGAAAAGGAAGATTACTCAGTCTTTTCACCAGCAGAGCATACTATTGTGGCTGCTTATTTGATCACAGCAGGTATTTATTTTTTTCTATTTGAACAGTTGTTATGTTTTAAAATGGGAAGGAAAAGAAAGATGCACTTGGTGTTGATCATAGTGGGACAAAGGAGAGAAATGGGTAAGAATCCATATTTTTTGATTTTAAATCAATAGTTGTGACTACAATGAAATGGAGAGCAGCAAATTTTTTTTTATTAGAAATAAAAAGAAATGCTCTACAGCATTGTTTTTTTGTTTTTGACCATCTGCTATTTTCTCTGACAATTTTCATAATTTTTTTCTTTTTTTAAAGCAGACTTCTGATTTCACTGATAATCATGGGGAATGCCTGGTAGGAAATTTCCTCCAAAAATGAAGTTCAATATCCCCTCTGCAACCTAGAGAGATAGGGAGTTGCCTAATGATATGAAATGGAATATATTATCTTGAACAGTTTTTAAGTGATTTACAATTTATCTGTTGCTTTTATGGTTGACCATATCATTTGACTGGATTCATAGGAAACTTAGTGTTATCCTTAAATGTTATCATTAGTTGTTTATAAGAGAGGGAGGGAGGGAGTGTGAAGGGAGAGAGAGGGGAAGAATAAACTTTTATTTATGTAGTAGTGTCTGTTATGTGCCAAGGACTTTATAATGTATGACAATGATATAAAATGTATCATTTAGTCCTCAAAACAACCCTATAAAGTAGGTAATATTATTTCCATTTTGCAGATGAGAAAACTGAGGTTAAATGATTTTTCCAGAGTCTCACAGTTAGTAAATGTCTGAGGCTGGATTTGAACTGCTGGACTCCAGACCTGGTACTCTTCTACTGTTCCACCAGCTGCTTTTCTTCATTTCTTTGTTCCTTTTTGTCTCCCATGAAGTTTATTTATTTATTTATTCATTCATTCATTCATTCATTTATAGATTTTTCAAGGCAATGGGGTTAAGTGGCTTGCCCAAGGCCACACAGCTAGGTAATTATTAAGTGTCTGAGGTTGGATTTGAACCCAGGTACTCCTGACTCCAAGGCCAGTGCTCTATCCACTTCGACACCTAGCCACCCCAGTGAAGTTTATTTATCATCTGATTCAATTCAGCAAACCTACCATGGGTAAAGCACTGTGCTAGCAATCTGGTTGCAAAGATAAACAAATGAACTGATCCCTAACCTCAAGGAATTTAAGTTTATTAAAGAATCATTAAGATTGCTAAGTGATTTGTGGATACTGGTCTTGGGAGTCTGAAAGACTTCAAATCCTACTTTAGATGACCCTGGGCAACCTTTTTTTCTTAACTGTAAAATGAGGGAGGTGGACATAATGACTTCTGTGGTTCCTTCCAATTCTAATTCTATGATCTGATGATAAAATAAATAGAACATTCCTTTTTTTCTTCTAGATAGCTCACAAATTGTTCTACCTTTACATTGTGAAGTCTCACCAGCACCTTGAATTCAACACTTCCCAAACTCAACTCGTTATCTTCCTCCCAGCATTGTCATTTAACTTTTCTGTTTCTTCCAATGGTGCCACCATTCTTCTAGTCACTCAAGCTTATTTAGTTTGAACCATCCCATCTCCCACATTAAATCGGTTGCTAAATTCTATTTTCCCAATATCTCTAGCATGTGGGTTTCCTTTCCATTTCTTTTTTTTAACTTAAAGATTTTATTTGAGTTTTACAATTTTTCCCCCTAATCTTACTTCTCTCCCCCCACCCCACAGAAGGCAATTTGCCAGTCTTTACATTGTTTCTATGGTATACATTGATCCAAATTGAATGTAATGAGAGAAGAAACATAAAGTAAAAGAGATAGCAAGATCAGACAATAAGATATCAGTTTCCTTTCCATTTCTATTGTAAATATTAAAGTTCATTAGGATGGGAATATATAGATTTGATAATCAAATGCTAATCATCTATCATATATTAATTGAACTCATGAGAATTGATGATATTGCCAAGAGATAAAGGAGTGAGACAAGAGAAGACCCAGAATAGAACTTTGGAAAACATGCATAGTTAGGGAGGAAACATATATGTAAGCACCCTTGATTCTTGTCTTCCTCTCAGCACACTTTCTTACTTCTCAAAAGATTTCAGCTTGATCTTTCTTTTGGAATGAGAAAAGGTCCAGGAAACCTTTTTTTAGACAGTCACAATCCCTACAGTTCTTAAATCAATACATGGAAAATTTCTGTCCTGTGTAGGTACTGGGGAGGAATCAATAGATAAAGAGATTGAAGATGAGAGAGTGGAGGGGTGATCCAAGGGACAGGTTAGTAGAAGAGATGGCAACAAGTAAAGAAGTTGTCCTTGGCAAGGATGATTTCTTCTAAGATGGATACAAAGAAGAGGAGAATGGAGAATGATGTAGAGTGGTTTTGAGATATAGAAGGAGTGAGCTCAGGGCCAATGATGTCTTTTCTCAGTCAAGTATGAGACAAAGTCACCAGCCTCATTTTCTCCTCTGGTAGTATCTGGATCCAGTGGCTAGATATGGGGATGGCCCTGGATGCAATGAGAGACCTTGTCCTTTTTAAGCTAGGGTCTTTAACAAACTGTCATGTGACTGAGGCAATACCCATTCAAGTGATTGAAGCTAGGCAGAGAATGACCTCTTTATTTATTTTCAATGTTATGTTAATTTTTTCCAATTATATATAACGATAGTTTTCAGCATTTGGATCCTTTTCATCACCCTCTAATTCCTTCTCTATTTTCTTTTGTGTGTCTGTGCCAGAGCCCTTGCAACCAGCAGCCAAGGATCCTTGACACCATCAAAGGACATTAACTATCTTTCTAACTATTTAGGTCTTCCTTTGTTTTTACCAATATGGTTTTTAAAGTTTTTCTCAAAAGTCACATGGGTTCAAGTAAGCTAATCACTTGATATTTAACATTTGCTTTAGTTAATATTTTTAATTTAAAATTTTTTAGTTTTATTTTTATAGAACATGATTTTATAATATTGTTTGTTGCTATATTAATGTTTACTGACATTCAATATTTTGTGTTGTTATACATGTTTTTGAAATTTTAATATTTTATTGATTTTTAATTACATTTTAATTTTCCTCTTCATTTTACTTTATTTTTATATTTTTACTTTTATTTTTATATATTTTATATACTTTATTTTTATATACTCCCAATAGAGGGCAAGCTCCCTAAGGATCTCTCTAGACACACTCTGGTTCAGAGTTCTTTTTGGATCAGTGGAGTTTACAGACTTTTCTTAAGTGCAGATGTTACCCTTGTCTGTTATACTTCCTCCAATCCACCACATTTGCATCAGTGAAGACTCCTTGTCAGTATGTCTACAAAATCATATCATGATGATCCTTTCTGGCCATATGATGTTCATATTTCTCTTGTTCTTGTTTTCTGTGTCTTTGTAGGTGTGATCAGTATTTTCAGCAATGTCATTGTGCTAGGTATCTTTGTGAAATATAAGGAACTTCGGACAGCAACAAATACAATTATCATAAATCTGGCTGTGACTGATATAGGGGTTAGCAGCATTGGCTATCCCATGTCTGCTGCTTCAGACCTCTATGGAAGTTGGAAATTTGGATATGCTGGATGTCAGGTATTTGAGAACTTTTGCATTATTAGAGAATAAGGTGGAACAAGAATATTGATTCCAGAGGCAGAAGACCTAGCTTCAAATTCTTCTTCTGAACTTATTGTATGGTCTTGGGAAAAACTTCCCTATGTCTGAGTTTCCTCAATTGTAAAATGAAATTGTTGGACCTAAGCAGTTTTTTAAACTTCATTTATTTATTTATTTTGAATTTTACAATCCCCCCCCAATCTTGCTTCTCCCCCACCTCAGAAGGCAGTCTAATGTCTTTACATTGTTTCCATGGTATACATTGATCTAAGTTGAATGTGATGAGAGAGAAATCATATCCTTAAGGGGGAAAAAATATGAGATAGCAAAACTACATAATAAGATAACTTTTTTTAAAATTAAAGGTAAAAGTCTTTGATCTTTGTTCAAACTCCACAATTCTTTGTTTGGATACAGATGGTATTCTCCATTGCAGAGAGCCCCAAATTGTGCCTAATTGTTGCATTGATGGAATGGGCAAGTCCATCAAGGTTGATTATCACCCCCATGTTGCTGTTAGGGTATACAATGTTTTTCTAGTTCTGCTCGTCTCGCTCAGCATCAGTTCATGCAAATCCCTCCAGGCTTCCCTGAATTCCCATCCCTGCTGGTTTCTAATAGAACAATAGTGTTCCATAACATATATATACCACAGTTTGTTCAGACATTCCCCAATTGATGGACATTCACTCAGTTTCCAATTCTTTGCCACCACAAACAGGGCTGTTAAGCAGGGGTTCTTAACCTGACTGGTCTGTGGACTTAAAAGAAATTTGATATCTGGATTTCAGTATAATTGATCTCCTTCATAATCCGATATATTTTATTTCATGCATAAAAAAAAATTCCAAAAGGAGGTTCATAGGTTTTACTAGACTGTCAAAGAGATCCATAACCCAAAAAAGGTTCAGAACTTCTGTAGTAAAGGAACACTGAAGTCCCTTCTTGCTCCTAAACTATGACCCTTTGATATTAAATACTGAAAGTAATCTTCATTTTTTGAGAAAAGAGTAGAGCAATTAGAATTTTTTTCTTTTTTAAAAAATTTGTTTTAAGAGGGAAATTTGTCATATCTAATGCTTTTAATGACAATGGCTTGTAGTTGGGAATTTGCTCCTGATGAATGATGACAGAGGATTGAATAATCCCAATTTTTTCATCAATTCAAAGAGGAAATATGACCTAGAGGAAAGAACACTGAAGTGGATCTCAGAAGATCGGAGGTTCTAGTTCTAACTACTAGGCAGCTGTGTCAGAAGTTGGGGATCCTAGCAAAGGGGGAAATATTCTCCAAGCTGCAGATCTATAGATACTTGTGAACATTTATGAATTTTCTTGGCAAGAGGAGAACTACTGCCATTCACCAATTGTTATTGAGCTTGCTCTAACTGTGGGGGAAGGGGAAGGATTGCTTGGATCTTTGAGTCTTGGATATATTGTACCTCAAACCTGAGCCCCATCAGACAAAAGCACCATTTTGCCTAAGAAAGACAGTATTAATGGTGAATATGGATTATAGGGAAAATTTTTAAGAGAATCAGAAAAAATTCAGCTATAAAGGACATGAAATATCAGCTGAAATTATTAGCTGAAAAATAAAGATGCCAAATCAACCAGCATTTAATTAAGTACTTAAAATATGTCAGGCAACTATACTAAGCTCTGGAGATACAAAGAAAAGCAAAAGATAGTTCTTTTTTTTCAGGAAGTCCCCATTCTGAGGGGCAGCTAGGTGGCATAGTGGATAGAGCACTGACCTTGGAGTCAGGGGGACCTGGGTTCAAATCCAGAGTCAGACACTTAATAATTACCTAGTTGAGTGAACTTGGGAAAGTCACTTAACCCCATTGCCTTGCAACCCCCCCCAACAAAAAGAAGTCCCCATTCTAAAGTGGGAGATAACATTCAAACACTGTGTCAATAAGATATATAACTCTATACACATGCATAGAAATCACACACACGTAGGCATGTATGTAATATGTATGCACAGACACACACATGTATACCTACATGTATAATGTATATTATATGTATATATGTAAAATATGGAGTAATATATGAGGGAAGATGCTAGTAGTGAGAGTGACAAGGAATGGCCTGTTGTAGAAGGTCAGATTTTAGCTGAGATCTGAAGGAGACCATGAGAGCCAAGGGGGCCATTAGGTGATTCAGAAGATAGAGCCCTGAATCTGAAAAGACCCAAGAAAGACCCAAGTTCAAATGCAGCCTCAGACTCTAAGTAACTGTGACCTGAGCCAATCTGCAAGATGAACTAGAAAAGAAGTGACAACCCACCCAGCACTGCAGATAAGGTCATCTAAGTCAGAATGGGACTGAACAACATCTGGAAACCAAGAGGACATCCTAGGCATGGGCAACAGTCAGCGAACTTGAGTTCAAGAAACAGCTGAGAGACCGGGCTGCTGGGCTGAAAGATACAGCTTAAGGATACCTTTAAAAGTCAGATGATTTTTATTTGCACTGTTGACTCAAAAGGCCATTTGCATATGATTTTCCTCACTGAGGGAGATTCAATACCCTACAATTTTTTTTAAGGGTCCGTTTCATCTCTTTCTCAATTCTGCCATTTTGTGATCCTAAAACAGTTTATGTTGACAAATTACTTTCCATGTATGATCTTATTGATTGTATCTTGTCAGATCCAGAAAGCTTCACAAACTTTAAGGCAAACTAAATATGAATAATGATTATGATCAGTTACCTCTCTTTTCTAGATGAGGAAACTGAATGGGCTTATCCTAATGTCACACAAATAGGGACAGTCAGAGCCAGCACTTCTATCATATTGTCTCTCCAGTAGTAGCAAGTTTAAGAATTTTGCACATCCCAAGCCAAGCAGAGCTATGTGTATTTGTGCATGAATTTCTTTTAAAACTTTTTTTTGTTAAGGTCTTTTGGTTTCATATCAATTTCATTTCTGAATGTTCCCATCTCTAGTCCCCTACCCACTGAACTAGCCCTTGTAAAAAAAAATTAAAAGAAAAAGAAGGAAACATATTTTTATCTATGAAAAATACTATTGTTTTATAGGATGATGCTTTGATTTTTTTTTTCAAGGCAGTAGGGTTAAGAGACTTGCCCAAGGCCACACAGCTAGGTGATTATTAAGTGTCTGGGTCAAATTTGAACTCAGGTCCTCCTGACTCCAGGGCTGGCATTCTATCTATTGCGCCACCTAGCTGCCCTGAGGGTGACTCTTTGAAAGGGATGGGGAGAGAACCTGAAGAAGGAAATGACAAAACCATTCTAGGATCTTTGCCAAGCCCAAATGGAGTTAAAAGTTGGACATACCTAAAATAAGTGAACAACAACGATCAACAGAACTATGATGAAATAAAAAAGACATCAATAAAAACTTATTTTTAAAAATTTGTTTTTTAAATCAAAATTTATTTTTCAAAAAAGTCAAATAAAGTTCAACAAAGCTAAGCAATACATTGACAAAGTCTGATGGAGTTTCTATCACATTCCACATCCACATTTCCTCACTTCTGCAAAAGAGAGAGAGGAAAAGTACATTTTCTCAACTCTTTTCCAAGTCCAAACGCAATCATTATAATTATGTACTACCAATTTTTTCTTCTTTTAATTTATATTGCTGTATTCATTTGTTGTACATATATTTTTCTTTCTTTTTTGTTTGTTCACATTTTCATCACTTTTAATAGTGTTTTCCCCCCAATTACACATTATGAAAATTTTAGCATTCATTTTTTACAAGATTTTGAGTTCCCTAATTTTCTCCCTCCTATCCTCCCTTCTGAAAATGGTAGGCAGTTTGATGTAGTTTATACTTGTGCTATCATATAAAACATTTCCAGATTAGTCTCAGTTGTGGAAGAAGCAGATCAAAAGGAAAAAAATAACCACAAGAAAGAATAAAATAATTGAAAAAGATAGATTTCTATCTGCATTCAGAGTCCATCAGTTCTTTATCTGGATGTGGAGCATTTTCCTTCATAAGTCCTTTGTACTTACCTTGAATCATTGTGTTGCTTGTCATCCAATGTGACTGATTCTTGTGTACAGTGTTTTCTTTGTTCTGCTCATTTCACTGTGTATATATATATATATATATATATATATATATGTATATATATATATATTTATATATATTTCCTTTTTTCTTTTGCATGGCAATGAAATTAAGTAACTTGCTCCCCTTGTAAGGAATTAATTAACAGCTAGGCAATTATTAAGGCTGAATTTGAACTCAGATCCTCCTGACTCCAGGGCTGGTACACTATCCACTGTGAGTCCTAGCTGTTCCTGTACATATGTTTTCAAACCAATTTCCATGGTTGTTCAACAACAAATAATTTTGTGGACTGATTGTGGTATCCAAAAAATTTAATTCAATTACCATATTGTTATAGTAAATGTTTCCAATAAAAGTTCCTATTTAGAATTAAACATTAAAGACATTCACTTATTTTTAATGTAAAGAAAATCTGAGTTTTGATGCACCGAGTTCAATAGGCATAAGTTAGTCAATTTTTTTAAACCATGAAAGGAAGCAATTTCTGTAATAAAATGTATTAGAGTCATAAACTTGAGGAAATCTCTTCAGATATGAGTTCATCATGATGTTTACCTGAATGATCTTACTAAAACAGTTAAAAAACAAAAGTCAATTATTTTACTGATTAAGAATTAGTAATATTAAAATATGTCTAACCTTGGTTAAAAAATTTTGAGTCAACAGTCAAGTAACTTTGATTGTTTCTTGGGAGGATGATTAAAATTGTTTCTGATTTTTCCTTTCAGATTTATGCTGGTTTAAACATCTTTTTTGGAATGGCAAGTATTGGATTACTCACTGCTGTGGCTATTGATCGGTACCTGACCATCTGTCAACCTGACCTTGGTACAGTTTTCTCCTCATTGGCTTTCAAAACAGATTAATGATGAGGGCTGAGTCACTGCACCATTCTCCATATACACATCCAAAGCAATTTTGATGGTTCTGAGCCACACTCAGTATTGTTTTTTATGTGGGGCCAGTTTTTCCCAGGCTAGTTTCAAATTATCCTCTTGACTCTACTGTCTATTATAGTGATTCTCAACCTTTTTGGTCTCAGGATCCCTTTATACTCTTCAAAATTGAGGATTCCTCAAAAAGATTGTTATATGGATTATATCTATAGATTTTAACTGTATTAGAAATTAAAATGTTTTAGGATTATTATGAGTCACTTGATTATAACTTACAAGCACCTATTTATTAAGTGACACCTAGGTGGTGTAGTGGATAGTGCCCCAACCTTGGAGTCAGGAGGACCTGAGTTCAAATCCAGCCCCAGACACTTGCCATTTACTAGCTGTGTGATCTTGGGCAAGTCACTTAACCCTGATTGCCTTGCATCCAGTGCCATCTCCAGTTGAATCTTGAAGATTCAAATTCAATTGTCATGCCTGTAGTGGTGTCAACTTCCTGACCTTATGGTCTTCTTTGGAAATGAAGGACAAACAACTATGTGCTTTGTACTGTGGGATGTGAAATGCTTAGGTACAAAGAAAGACCACCAAAAAATCCTCCCCCTGCAAAAACCCAAACAATCTCTGCTTTCAAGGAACTCAGTCTTAGTTTTGACCACATGGTCTCCTTGAAAGGTTTTTAAGATACTCCCAAGGGTCCCTGGATCATCCCTGAGAATCACTGATTAAAATCTGCTTTCCATCTTATACTTCCATCTTCAACTTGGACTTTAACTTAGTCTGTTTGGACCAAATTACCTGTTTAAGGTAACTGCCTAGCCAGAAAATATATCTGCAGCCACACTCATTAATAGTTTTGGTTCTCATTAAGCCACATTTCCCCCAAAATAAGTCCTAACATGATTTTTTTCAGGATGCTCGTAATAGAAGCCCTACTCCCCAAATAAGCCCAGTTAAGATCATCAGCCAAATAGATACATTTAGTATGTCTACTGTAACCCACTACAGACATATACTGAATTATAAAATAATCATATTAATATAGTTAAATATAAATAATAATATTATTGACATTAATACTTAAAATGAATGATAAAATAAATTATAAGTATTTGTATAAGTATAAGTGAGTGCCTTTGGACCAGAGGTTAGTGCTTATGTAAACCGATGAACTCGAAACTTATTGCTGAATGACCAATTGGAGTCTGGATGGAGAGAAAGCCTCACCTGTAATCATCACTAAGGGCAAGAAAGATAAGATTGGTTTTTGAAACCCAAAAAAGTCCAGTGCACAAACAGCCCTGAAGAAGTGGGTCAATTTAAGGCTGCTACTTGTTTTTTGAGGTGGTCAAAGAGGTTAGCTTGTCTGGGATTCATCCAACTCTCCTTACAGAGAGAAGAATAGATTGAATAATGATTAGAAGAGCCCTAATGTGTCTTTTGAACAAAAATTAATATAAGACCCACTCTTATTTTTTGGGAAATACATAACTCCTTACCATGTTAAGATATCACATCTCTTTTTTTGTATTTTTTTGGTTGAGTGTTGACTCTGGTTTTAACACATAATTTTGTTTTCTATTTTTGTTCTTACATTTAAGACAACTGCTTACTTGATTTCTTCCCATTTTCTTCTAAAAAATCTCCTGCATAGGGGCAGCAGCTAGGTAGCGCAGTGGATAGAGCACTGGCCCTGGAGTCAGGAGTACCTGAGTTCAAATGCGACCTCAGACACTTAATAATTACCTAGCTTGTGTGGCCTTGGGCAAGCCACTTAATGCCATTTGCCTTGCAAAAACCTAAAAAAAAAAAAAACTCCTGTTGCTTGCAAAAACCTAAAAAAAAAATCTCCTGCATTATCCATCTTCTCAGAGATGACTAAGAAAATTTGTTCTTGAAGTTGTGATCTCTTCTTTAGGTTTCTGATGTTGAAAGTGACAAGCAAACTAACCCTTGAATTTCTATTGCATTTTTAGAAAAAAGATTGTCAGTTTCTTTCTTTCAGTACACTTCATGTCTAATCAAAGGACTTACAGTGAATTCCTGAGCATGATGTTCAGGTGGTGTGGAGAATCTACCTGTCTTACCAAAGAGGGACTTAGAAGAACACTACACTTGTTCCCATATAGCCTGGGAACCATATTTATAAGGTAGCTCTTGGGTCAGAGCTGATCATTTCTTCCAGATGATCTTTAGTTGAAGAATTCTTATGTTGTTCTGGACACCAGCTCACCTTTCTCTGGAGAATTAGTTTTGCTTTGTTTGAGCTTCAAGTCCGGACATCACACAGGAAGCTGTGAAGAGAGGAATTTTTTATTTTGTTTTTAAATCTTTTTCCTGAAGTCCACTGGTAAACTTCACTTGGTCTTTTGCAACATTGCAGGGATTCTATCATTTTCTTTACCTGTTTACTGACAGTTTAATCTATACTTCTGTAATATACTCAAGAGGGCAGATGGTCAGCAACTTGAACTCTTCATTGTGTAGAGACCCTGCAATGAAACTGGAATAGAGGTGGAAGAGTAAATGCTCCAGTAGAGGATTCTTCCATTTGCCAAATTAAATGTTGTAAATACTACAGAGATAGAATATAGGTGCTAAGCAGTGAGTGGGTTACAGACTAAATTAGTTTACCTGCTTCTGATAACACAATACCTTTAATAATGTAGTATGTGTGCAGTGAGTCACAGACAAAATTGGTTTGTCTTTGATAATACAATGCTTTTAATAATGAAGTATGTGTGCATACTCAAAGTTTGAGAGAACCAAATGCTAAACTGTAAAAAAAAACCCTCCTAAAATTAAAAAAAAAAACTGAGAGTTTAACTCAATCCCAGGTTTAAAAAAAATCAAGTGGATGTACAGAAGAGTTTATTGATGAATGATATCAGCATTGATTATGTTTATTGGTTAATAGGAAGAAGAATGTCTCCTTATAATTACACCACAATGATTCTGACTGCTTGGGTGAATGGCTTTTTTTGGGCCTTAATGCCTATTATAGGTTGGGCTGGTTACGCTCCGGATCCAACTGGTGCTACATGTACTATAAACTGGCGGACGAATGATGCGTAAGAGAGTTTTACTATGTAAAGACACATTCTACAAACGTTCCTCTGGATTTTGACTTAGTTCAGTCTTTCCTCCCTCTTCTTTAAAGAGAATTCCTCAGCCTTGCAGATGTTTTGAGAACTATAAGAGATTCTAGACAGGGACTGATTCAGGGCAGAGTGGGGATGGGTTGAATGGGAGATAAAATTTCATGTTTTCAGATCACAGAGGCTTTGAAAGCAAGGCAGGAGATATAGGGAAGTTCTTTAGTTGTTTGGAGGGAGGATTGTTTAGTGTTTTTTTCCCTATCTATATACCTATATGAGCAACTAGGTGATGAGTTGATAGAACCCTGGGCTTGGATTCAGAAAGACTCATTTTCATGAGCTCAAATGTGGTCTGAAACATTTATGAGCTGTGTGACCCTGTCCAAGTCACATAACCCTTTTTGCCTCAATTTCCTCATGTGTCAAATGAGTTGGAGAAGGAAATAGCAAACTCCTCTAGTATCTTTGCCAAGAAAACTCAAAATGGGGTCATGAAGGGTTGGACACAACTAAAAACAACTGAACAACAACTACACATACCTATACCCTTCCCTTCTTCTTCCTTATTCCCTATGAATGGAGGATAGGCATCATCTTTCCTTCATTTTAGATGGAGAAGAAGAGAACTGGGGATGGGGTAGGGACCCAGAATTCTTAATGAGGTCCTAGTGTCTACCTATTCCTTAAAATCTTTCAGAGATTGCCTAGGAATAAAATATCTTTTGGGAGCTGTGTAGACAAAGTGACCTCCTGTGAGAATGGAATTCATAAAAAATGATACTATGAAAACCAGAAAAAGAAAAAAAAGATAAACTTTCTAAGAATTATGAGAGTGATTTTTAGATAGGAGAATTTTGGTCTAGGTATTAATTTTTTTGCTTAAAAATTCTTTGAGATGTAATAATTGCCTTTATTTTTCAGCTCTTTTGTTTCTTACACAATGACTGTTATTGCTATAAATTTTGTCATGCCCTTGGCAGTCATGTTTTACTGTTACTACAATGTTTCTCAAAAGATGAAACACTATACTACTAGCAACTGCCCAGAGCACATAAATAGAGACTGGTCAAACCAAGTCGATGTAACAAAGGTAAGAGGATGATTCTTTGAGAAAACTTCTTGCTATTCTCATTGTATAAATGCTCCTATGTTGCAGTCAGTTGAGCTCCAAGTTTACTTCTCTAAATCTCCCTCAGTCCCCAACATGGCAACAAGTCATCCAGGATATTTGAGCAACCTAAGGCACAAGGCCGGCTAGTTTTCTGGGGATTGCAAACATTTGCTGCTGTCACATTCTCTCCCCTTGCCGCTTGAATAAGGATCTTCTTCCCTTCCTTTCCATTCTCCTCCCACCCCTCCCCTCAAAGTTCCCATCTCTGGCTTGAGCTTGCTCAGCAGTCCCCAGCCATGCCAGAGAAAGGAGGAGGGGGGTCAGACTGCTGACAGGACACTTTTTCCATATGGTCAAGCTGTGTTCTGGACAACTAAGGCTTGCCATAGTGCCTGGACCTGATCAGAAAGAATCAAATTCCTGAGTTCAAATGTGACCTCCCTTACTAGCTGTGTGACCTTGGGCAAGTCCCTTAACCCTGTTTGCCTCAGTTTCCTCATCTGTCAAATGAGCTAGAGAAGGAAATGGCCAACTACTCCAATATTTTTGCCAAGAAAACTCAAAAGGAGCCTCCCAAGAAGTTGGGTATGACTGAATTGACTGAACAACAAAAAACTTGTTCTAGGGTTGTATGAATTTGTGTAAGATTCCCAAAGTTAACTTAGCCTGTGGTTAAATATATCCATACGATTATCCAGTCCCAAAAGAAAGTATAGGAAATGGACCTGTGATGCCATTGGCTAGAAATTCCCTTCAATAAGCATTTATTAAGTGCTTACTGCATGCCAGCCACTGTGCTACGCCCAAGTGAATATAAAGAAATAATCTCTGCCATACATTCTCATGGAGACTCAGTATGTAAAAATAATTAGGTCCAGACATGCAGAACAGATGCATAATTTGAAAGAAAACATTGGCAGTGAGGGACGGTCATCCCCTTCTGAGCAAATCATAGCACAGTGATCAAGAACTAGACTTGAAGTCAGGAAGACTGGAGCTCAAATCTGGTTTTAGATACCAGCTATGTGATCCTGGGCAAGTCATTTTACCTTTGTCTCAAGTTACCTCAACTGTAAAATGAGGATAATGATGGTACCTTATTCATAGGGTGTTGTGAAGATCACATGAGATAATATTGTAAAAAACACATAGCATAGTGTCTGGCAGTATTTAAATGCTTCTTCCCTTCCCTTTCAAGTTATATTGCTAGAGATTTTTCTTAAAGCATTGGAAAGTTAAGTGACTTGCCGAAGGATGACACAGTCCATGAGTGTCAGATGCAGGATTCAAACTCTAGTCTTCCTGACTTTGAAGACTGCTTTCTGACTGTTATACTGCTATGCCTTGCCCCAATACTAAGTCAGATGTTTTTTATATATTGAAGTGTTTAAGTGAACAAATGTTTTGTTTTCCAGATGTCTGTGATAATGATTTTAATGTTCTTGCTTGCATGGTCCCCTTATTCTATTGTGTGCTTATGGGCTTCTTTTGGGGACCCAAAGGAGATTCCTCCAGCAATGGCTATCATTGCCCCTCTTTTTGCAAAGTCTTCCACATTCTACAATCCATGTATATATGTAGCTGCCAACAAGAAGTAAGTTCTAAACTGAAATGATAAAAGTTATATTGATATAAAAAGGTAGCAGAGGTAGGAGTTTATGACAAAGGTCTGGAGTTGGTAGGGACATTGGCAGTTTGCAGATTCAAACTTCTCTTTTAGTGAGGATAGTGAAACCCAGAGAGAGCTAAAGAATTTATCCAAAAAATCAATGATATGTCTGTAAGTGAGGCAGAATTTGGAACTAGGTCCAGTGCTCTATTCACTAAGTCATGCTGCCTCTCAAATGATGGTGATTTAAAAAGCCCAGGGACATAATGGTCCTAATTTTAGGCATCCTAATTTTAGCCATCTGCGTCTTCTTCAAGAAGTCACTTCTACTTCAAACAAACTCAGTTTATATTTTATGTAAATTGTAGGTAGGATAGAATGAATTGGTTCTATTGAAATATTTCACCTGTAAAATTCAATATAGAAGAAGAAATTTAGAAACTTAGAAACTTAGAATTTGAACTCTATTGCTTTCTGATGAATTTTTGTATGCCTAAAGCTACTTAATGTGTAGACAGTAGATGCAGAGAAACACTTATATTAATGATACAATAAGCCTATTTAACAGGAAGAATGATTATTACATTCATTCACTAATTAGAATTCTCTTTGGAGTTCTCTTGGGATGGCTCTAGTCATTTGAAAGCTCAATGATCCTTACTGAGTATCCTTCTTTCCTCCATTATTAGAATGTAAACTCTTTGCCAGGAGGGATCATTTATTTCATTGATTATTTTTGTATTTTCAGTCCCTGAAATATAGTAGGTACTTAATAAATTCTTTTTGACTTTTTTTTTAGTTTTTTCTTTCTTTCTTTCTTTTTTTTTTTTTGCTAGGCAATGGGGTTAAGTGGCTTGCCCAAGGCCACACAGCTAGGTAATTGTTAAGTGTCTGAGGTCGGATTTGAACTCAGGTACTCCTGACTCCAGGGCCAGTGCTCTATCCACTGCGCCACCTAGCTGCCCCTTTTTGACTCTTTAAAAGCAATTGACCATGTCAAAATTTTCAGTAAGATTGGGCCTCTGCTAGGAAGTAGAAGATTATTAAATTCCTATTGACATCACTCTACCTTTGGAGTGTCAAAGTCAGGACATGAATTCCAATCTTCCTGACTTTGAGGACAGCTCTCTAACCATTTTTTAAAGGTATTCAAATGGAGATGTTAGATTTATAGACAGAGAATATTTGAAGTTTTAAAAAAATCAATGTTTTAAGCAATTAGGATATAACAGATCTCTTTCCTTCCTCATAGATTCCGGAGAGCAATAGCTGCAATGATCCGATGTCAGACTCACCAATCAATGCCCGTATCCAATGCATTACCAATGAGCCTAACTTGAGATCAACTTTTGAATTATTAAAGGGAAAAAAACCAAACTGAATTATTTTCTTCATTCTTTGCTGTATTTTATTTAATGTTCCCACAAAGTACCTACTTAGCTTCATATACTGACTTGGATTCTCAAAAGCCAGGACTGTTATCTAATTTTATTTCACGAGTCTTATAAGGCTTAACAGTGCTAATTCCATTCAATTAGTATTCAAATTATTGAATGGAATGTTTCCATTTAGTATATTAAAAAACCCCAAAACTTTGTCTCATTTTTACTTCTCTTTAAAATAAAATTATATGTTTTTAAAAAAAAATCAAGGCAGTATTTCCTTGGCAATATTTAAGGAATAAAGTCATAACCCATTTAATCTTATTCTTTTTTTCTTTGTTTATTTTGCTTATTTTGCTCCTTTTGGCATAATTAGTTAGTCATTTAGTCTAATGATTCAGTGTAGTATAATCAATAGAGATCAGACCTTGAAGTTTAGAAGATTTGGATGAAAATCTAGTTTCTGACACATGGTGATTATCTGACCCTGGGCAAATCATTTAACCTCTCCATGCCTCAGGCAGCTCTAAGACTATAAGCTGATTTGCTGTGGTTGAGGGTCTTTCCTTATGGGGAACTTTCTATACAAATGAACTCATGGGTTTGAACAGTGCTATCCTGCTGAGATGCCAAATAGAAGAAATCACTAACTTACAAATAGGTAGTTTTCTAAAAGCTTATTTGTAAGTTTGTTATTTATAACTTAGAATATATGATTTCAGAGGTATGATATTATTAAAGGAGATTAGATGGGTTTCTGGGTCAACTGACAAAAATGTATTTGATGCAGAATATAAAAATCTTCCTCTAAGAAGTCTCATTAATTTTGTTCCAAAATTTCATTGTAGGGTTGGAGTGACTATGAATTATTATTTTTTAATCATTTAAGAATGTTTTTAAGATATTTTGCTTTTGATTCACTTGCATTTCCTTCATAATAAATAATAAAGAAAGGGAAAAACTTTCTGGAAAACTAACTGAGGAAGTGAAAAAAGTCTGATATGCAATGCCTTCCGATATCTTTTCTTTAGGGTAAATTTTTTTGTTTATTTATTTATTTTTATTATTTTTGTTTTGAAATATACCATTTTTATTGTTTTGTTATTATTGTTCTATTTATGGAGCACTAATGGATAATGCCAGGCCTGAAATCAGGAAGAGTCATCTTTGTAAATTCAAATCTGATCTCAGATACTTACTAGCTGTATCACTCTGGGCAAGTAATTCAATCTTGTTTGCCTCAGTTTCTATATCTGTAAAATGAGCTGGGGAAGGAAATGGCAAACCATTCCAGTCTCTTTGCCAAGAAAACCCCAAATGAGGCACAAAGAGTAGGACATGACTAAAAATGATGATGTTGATGTTCATCCTTCTTAATCGAGGGGGACTATATGGTTTTGTACATGAAGACATGACTTGCACAATTATATTTCTTTTCTTTTTTTCATATTTTCAAATGTTTACTTTTAATCAAAAAATCAGATGGCAAAACCATTGCAAGTGTTTTATTTAACAAACTTTACAATGTAAACACTTCTATTACTATGTACAAATGTTTGTTAGAACAGTAACCACAGAAAACATCAATACAGGACTTAAAACAATCCTTCATGTATTCTAAACATTGTACTTTATAAATGCATACAGGTAGAAAAGAAATTCAAAAAGAATGACAAAAGTTTGAACAACATAACCTCCTTTCTGCAACAATCATATTTCTTTTTTTTTAATTTTTGCAAGGCAAATGGGGTTAAGTGGCTTGCCCAAGGCCACACAGCTAGGTAATTATTAAGTATCTGAGACCAGATTTGAACCCAGGTGGTCCTGACTCCAAGGCTGGTGCTTTATCCACTACACCACCTAGCCACCCCAACAATTATATTTCTTAAAGTGAAAAGACATCCTTTTCATTTTCCTTTTCCAGAACCATCCCACCCTATCACCTGATTGATGGAAGATAGGATATTGGTGATGGTCTAGGTAGTATGGGAGTCTCCTGTATTAGTCAGGCTCCTGGGTGCACAATCAATACCAGGCAAGTACCAGCATGTGATAACTGGTGACAGAATGCAACAACCCGATATATATCCAAACCTGTGACTAATTGTTAGTATGGTCCCTCCTCTCAGATCTTCCACTTTTGAGCCATTCATCAATATGATGCTATTGGTAGCAGCTTTAACATTAGGACAATGGCAGCTTGTCACTGAGGTCTATGTTGCTCTGCTCTGTTAGTAAACTCCCCAGAGACTGAGCTCATCAGACGTTTCTGAAATCACAATGCTGTCCAAGGTGTGGTCTCCTTTCTTAGGGTGAACCCATTCCAGGATGACCCTGCCTTTCCCAAAGAAAAGAGAACTCTCCTCTAGGAATGAACAACAAAGTTCTATTTACATTGCTGTAATCTATGTGAATATGTATAGGAATATCCATATATATTATGTATATATAATTTTCTTGATTCTTCTTATTTCACTCTGTCAATTCATAAAGATATTTCCACATTTCTCAGTTTTCATCATTTCTTATAGTATAATAATATTCCATTATCATAACATAATATTCCTTTATCATTCATATACTATGACTTGTTTAACCATCATCCCATCTACTTTTGTTTTCAGTTCTTTGATTCTACCAAAAGTTCTGTTTTAATTATGGTGAGCTTTTGTGTAGTTTTTCTTTTTATCATTGACTCCTTGTTGTCATCTCCCAGTAGTGGAATTTCTTGGTCATAATTGTGATGTGTAAGCTTGGCTGTTAGAACAGGTTTGGTGTTGGAACAAAATGAGATAAAAAGAAGTCTACTTAAGTACAAAATAGAAAGGAAATTCAACAGTCTTTCTAGTCACTGTGCCATTCTATCTCTCACAGTTGACTGGAAACTCCATGAGCACTCTGAGAACAGTAGCTATTTAATTCATGTTTGCTTCATTTTTTTTGGCAAGGCAATGGGGTTAAATGACTTGCCCAAGGTCATACAGCTAGGTAATTATTGTCTGAGGTCGGATTTGACCTCAGGTCCTCTAGACTCCAGGGCCAGTGATCTATCCACTGCACTACCTAGATGCTCCAGTTATTCCATCTGTTTCATGACAGTTGGGGAGGTTGAGTCTGCATGTCCAGCTTCTGTGGTCTGTGGGCAGTTTTGATATGCCTAAGCTGACTGCTTCTGTTAAACCTTGGGGACCCCTGACATACAAAGAAGATGAGAAGGTTTGGAGAGGCTTCTAATCTATTTTGATTGATGAATTGTGTCAATGAAATTAAGTATCTTTCAAAGTATCAAATAATTTACCTTTAGTGCTGTAGGAACAAAATTTCTATTTCTTGTTTCTAAAGTTGTTTTAGTTCAAGGGATTATGGATTTTACCACTGTTTGTCTATTCAATAATACTAAATGATATATCCATTTATTGACAAATAGCAGTCTCTGCATTCAAGTCTTGCTTCTGACACATACTATCTGTGTGACCATGGCCAAACCACTTTACCTTGTTGCTTCAGGCATCTTTTCAAGTCTATAAGCTATAGAGGAGTTGCTGGGAATTCCCCAATCAATGAAATCACAGGTCTTTATTTTAAAAAAACCATTTATTACCTAGATCTTTTATTTGCTCTGAATTCTCTATTTTAAAGTAGTTACTATTAATTTTTTCTTAAATTTATTTTTTAAATCAGCATTTATTTTCTGTTTCCCATCTTTGCTTCCTGAAAAAGAAGAAAAACACAATCCTTGTAACATATATATATATATATATATATATATATATATATATATATATATGTATTCATATTCAAATATGTCTGTCTCATTGAGCACATTGAATCATGACCTCTCTGACAAGAGGTAGGGAGGGAGACTGTTTCATCACTGGTTCTCAGTCAGTCCTTATGTTGATTGGAGTTAGGTCTTTCAGAGATGTCCATTTTTGCAAAGTTATTGTATAAATTATTTTCATTTTTCTCTTTTTTCCATATTAGTTTTTTCTTTTCTCTGTATTAGTTCAGACAGCTGTTCCCAAGTTTCTCTGAAATTGTTTTTTTTCATCATTTCTTATGGTACAATAATATTCTATCACAAGCATATGCCACAGCTTGTTCAGTCATTCCCCAAATGATAGATGACTCCTTGTTTTCCAGTTCTTTGCACCACAAAAAATAACTTTTGTATATATGGTCTTTTCTTCTTCATTTGAGTGGGTAGGTCATGTAGTGGATAGAGTACTACAGTGTTCAAATCTGCCTTCAGATATTTATTAGCTATGTGACCCTGGGCAAGTCATTTATCCTGTCTTTCTCAGTTTACTCAACTATAAAATGATGCTAATAATAGAACCTACCTCCCAGGGTTGTGTAAGGCTGAAATGATATAATATTTATAAAGTACATAGCATACAGTAGGTGCTAAATAAATGCTTTTTTCCTACCTTGGAGGTATAAGCATAGTGATAATAATAACATTTACATAGTACTCACTTATGTACCAGGAAATGCTTTATAATTATAATCTTATTTAATCCTCACAGCAACCATTTTATAGATGAGGACATTTAGACAAATAGAGGGTAAATGATTCGTTCAGGGTCCCACAACTAGTAGACATCAAAAAAACTGAATTTTAACACAGGTCTTTCTGACTCTAGGCCCTATCCCCTCTACTACCTAGCTGCCTGAGTAGTGGTATCATTGCTCAAATGATAAGCATATTTTAGTAATTTTGGGGGGCAGAATTCAAATTGCTGTACAGGATGGCAGGACCAATTCCTAGCTCCACCAACAATGTCTTAACGCTGATCTTTTCTCATTACTCCTTCAACATTTGTCATTCACTCCCCCCTTTTTTTTAAAACAAGTTTTCCAGTCTGCTGAGTGTGAGGTGGCTATTTCATTAATTCATTCATTCATTTATTTAATTCATTCATTCATTCATCCATTCATTCATTTATGTTTGTTTATTTGTTTATTTATCCATTCATTCATTCATTTATTCATTTATCTATTCATCTATTTATTTATTTACTTATTCATTTGTTTGTTTATTTATTTATTCTTTATTCTTAGATCCAATGACTTCTTATCTCTCATCCTCTTTGACCTTTAAAATTTTTTTTATTTATTTAAGGCAATGGGATTAAGTGTGACTTGTTCAAGGTCATACAGTTAGGCAATTATTAAGTGTCTGAGGTCAAATTTGAACTCAAGTCCTCCTGACTCCAGGGCCAGTGTTCTATCCACTGCACCACTTAGCTTTCTGCCTTTGACCTTTCTATAGTTTTTTGGTCACCATTGCCCACCTCTGTGTAAATACTTGTCTCTTGGTTTTCATGACACTAGCCTTTCCTGGTTCATCTCTTACTCTTCTGTGTGCTCCTCAGTTTCTTTCGGACCAAACTAGACTACTAACTATTCCCCTAAATCAACAATCCATTAATCATGTCCAAGTGCTTGGACAGGTCCATTCCTGGAATGCCCTTCTGCTCCCCCTTGTCTCAGAATTACCTTTTTTTCATGTCTCAGTTCACCTTCCCTTATCTCTCTCTTTTTTCCTCATTCCCCGATGTCATGATCTTTTTCAAGAAGGAAGGACAAACATCAATCATCCTCTTTCCTCACATTAACCTGTATTTATTATCTGTGTTTGCATTATCCTTCTCCTACTATGTCAGCTCCTTGAAGGTAGGGACTATTTCATTTCTGTATTCTGTATTCTGTATTCTCAGTGCTGAAACACAGAAGTTGTTTAATAGTTAATTGAAAATTACTCATCTGACCAGGAATAGAGTTTTCCTTTCATTTTAATGGTGCACTTAGTTCAAGAAGTGTCCTATTTCTTTTGAACAATGACTTCCATTATGATTATGTTCTTGGATTAGAAACACTGTGTAGTTGTTTGGGGAAAGAAAGAGAAAGGACATGGCTTAATTCTATTAATGGAATTAGCAATTTTGAAATAATTTTTCCTAGTCTCTCATCTTAAAATTTTCCTATGTTTTTCTGATTTTCCATTCAAACATTTGATAGTCAGCAAAGAAAATAGTAATACTGATTATAATATAAATACATTTTTATTATTATGTGAAATATAATAAATATAAACAATGCCTTAGCACTCACATGTGAAGTATCTATCAACTCATTCTCAGTTAAAAGGGAGCTTTTACTGTTCATTGCACAAAACTGTACTCTTGGGGCATGTTTTAAACTATTAAAGCTTAAACCTCTGCCTGCTTCGATTTTAATAGTCTAAGTTATTGAAGCTCAAAACTATATTAAGAGTCTGGTGATACCCTGTATATACAGGGTATCACCAGACTCTTAATATAATTTTTTCTAATATATATATATATATATATATTAGAAAAAATTATCAGGTATAATTTTGACCATTAGAAGGAAGTGAGAAAAAGAGAAAGAAAAAAGGATAAATTAGGGAAACTGATGAATAACTTTTAAAAATAGGTATTGGAAGTTGGGGAAGTAAAGTGGAAAACTACCGAGGACTTGGGCTCAAATTTTAGTTCTGCCACTGGTTACTTTTGGGACCTTGGGCAAGTCACTTAACTTTTTAAGGCCACAGTTTCCACTTCCACTAAAATAAGGGGTTGGACTAGTTGCCTATCCAGGCATCTTCCAGTTTGAAGTGTGGAACTTGGGTTTGATATATTTATTTATTGGGCACTTGCTAAACCATAGCTGAGCAGTAGGTGGCAATATTGTAAACTTTATCACAATAACAGCAAAATTTTATTCATTTCATTCTTTCTAAATTCAGCTTTCTTTGTAATCTCTTTTAGAGCCACATACAAAGTCAATTCATTTTGCAACAAGACATAGAGATAATCTAAAACAGAGTTCAAGTAATGAAATCTGAATGATTTTTAGCATTGAATTTTAGCATTGAATAAATATTCAAATTGCAACTTGCTTTCATTGGAAAGGGGCTTAAAATGTGCATTTTTCAACATTTTCCCAAAGAAATTATTTTCTTTTCCCTTAAAATATGCTACTTTGCTGAAGCTATATATGAAGGCTAACTCGATTGATCCCTTGTGAGATACATTTGAAGGTTAAGTAACTACAGATCTCAGCTAATCCTTTGTAATCTTCTCTGACTAAATGGACATCCACATGCGTGCATCCTGGCCCCTGAATGCTTGGGATTTGGTTTTTAGCTTTTGTTCTAATATTCTTTCATAGGAGGGATGCATCTATTGGCTTATTTGGGCCTCATATTTAGCATTTTGGAAGGAGTGTGCACTTCATGTCCTTCGCAATGCACCTGTGATTCCCCCAGCAGAAGTGATGATACAGATTCAAGGTATGCATTTGTTGTCTTTACACAATTTCATGTAAAAAGATATAGACTGATTATAACTTAATTGAGTCTCCTCTACCTTGGCAGGGACAAGAAGCAATTGTATTTTTATCAGCAACCAGAGAGGAGAGGTTTAAGTTGCAGTAGTTGCATCTTACTGCTTTATAATCATAATCATTTGCTGCTAAATAATATTTAGTCAGCCTTCCCTGTTTTTATTCAGTGTTCAAGCTCTTAAAAATATCTTTAAGACTTATGAAACCACAGAACACATTCCGATTTGACTTATTTTACCCAAATTATTCATAGGCAGAACATTTTTGTTTTCTTTGGGAACTAGAATGTCCACAGGTAAATAATCTTAGCATTGGGGAAGATAATGCCTTCCTACCAATTCCAGTTCATCCACAGAGGAGGGAACCTAGTCTCTCATGAGGAAGAGAGGGAGGTGAGGATGATGATGATGAGGAGGAGGATGTTGGTGATAGCAAAAATTTATATAGTGTTACCTGTGTTGAAAACTTTCTAATTATTTTGTTTTCTCCTTACAACAACCTCACAACAATAACCCTGAGAAGCAGGTGCTGTGATTGTCCTCACTTTGCACTTGAGGAAACAAAGGCAAATAGATCATAGGGGTTCTTAAAAGTCAATGAAATTTAAGGATGTATATTTTTTTATTTGTCTAAATGAGATTTTAAAAATGCAATTAAAAAAATAACTTTCATGTTGTAGACACAAGGTAGGGACTTGTAGGTTCCTTAATGTGTTATTAGAGAATATTAGCTTTAAACAGATTTTGGGAATCATATTAGAACTCTTTAAGAAGTGCCAAATATTATCCTTGTTGCTAATGAGGTGGTAGTTTAATCAATGGAAATCCTGATTAGTTGAGTCTCCCCCAAAGAGGAAAAGGAAAAGAACAAACATTTTTCACTTATTGTCTCATTTGATCCTCATATCATCTCTGAGAGGTAAATACTAACCCCTATTTTACAGATGAGGAAAATGAGGCAAACAGAGGTTAAGTGATTTGCCTAGGGTCAAACAACCAGTTAGTTTCTGAGGTTGGATTTTAATTCAGGACTTTCTGATTCCAGACCCAGTATTCTATCCCCCTTTTGCCATGTATCTACCAAAATATTTAATGATATTATAAGGATGAACCTTTGTCAGAAAGGGGCTCCTCCCATG
This sequence comes from Macrotis lagotis, assembly GCF_037893015.1. Taxonomy (NCBI): domain Eukaryota; kingdom Metazoa; phylum Chordata; class Mammalia; order Peramelemorphia; family Peramelidae; genus Macrotis; species Macrotis lagotis. The sequence goes on along the minus strand of NC_133660.1, from coordinate 55,479,400 downwards.
GAACTAGACAATACCCTGATTCTAAATAGAATGGGTATTTTTTTTTCAGAGAATCTACTAAATATTAAAAGTGACAAAAATTACATAGGGAGACAGTGAGAGAAGGGGGAGCATGCCACAATGAAAATCTGAGACTGTCTTAACTTATCTCTTGTCTTTCCTTAGGGGAACTGAACCAGGGAGTTTTAAAAACAATGATGAATAACAGGATAGAATCATTCAATTCATGGTTGGAAGCATAAAATAGAAACATTTCTGACTAGACTGTAATAGCTATTCCATGAAGTCTAAGCAGACAATTTTATTTACCTAAGGAGGTCATTGGAGGTTATGGAATAACATAACCAAAAGTAACTTTGATGGGTTCAGGGATGCAGAACAATTACTAATTACTCACCCTTACCCACTTGGAAAAATAATCAGTTCCCTACTTCCTTTTTTTTTTTATCCAGTATGCACCAGTTTGAAAACTGGCAAGCAGTGATGTCTACCAGAGAATCTGTTAAAAGTAAGAATCTCTGGGGTTTTGAATTTACAGTTAAAATTGAGTCCAGAGTGAGGGGGATTCCCATCTGTAAGAAGTTCCAGAAGCAGTCAGGAGACCTGAAGGTCTGAAGGAATCCCTTTCAGCTTTTACTAGTTGGGTGACCATGAGCAAAGCACTTAACCTCCGATGAAATCACACTTGGATTTCTTAACTTTCAGGGTTTTGTGAGAGAAATGCTTTGTAATACTTTATAAAATATGAGTCTGATTATTGTTATGGTCTTTGAGCTTATTACAAAATGTCTCTCTAATACTGTGCCTTCCATCTCTCCCCTCTCTCTTTGTTTCCCCCTCCCTCCCTCCCTTCTTGTTCTTGTTCCTGTTCTTGCTCTTTTCTTGCTCTTCTTGCTTTCTCTCTCTGCTCTTTCTCTTTCTCTGTCTCTGTCTCTGTCTCTCTCTTTCTCCCCTTCCTTCTTCTCTTTCATTCAATACATTTACTCAGACATTTACTACCTGTGTGACAAGTCCACTAATTTCTGTTTGTCTCAGTATTAGCAACTATTAAATGGGGGTAATAACAGAATGCAATTTGCAAGGTTTTGAAAATAGTCAAATGAGATATTATTTATAAAACACTTCTGGGCTCATAGTAGACACAATATAATGCTTATACTCTTCTCCCCTTTGCCTTCTTTCTCTCCCTCTCCCTTTCCTTTCCCCATTCCGTATATAGTAAGTGTTCCAAAAGTCTTATTACAGTCCTATTAAACAGTGCAACTCTTAAAACTTAACACTATATTAAGGCTTTTTGGATATCTCTATATTTGCTACACACATAAAAGTATATATATATGTATATATATATACAGAGTCTGATTGAATAAATCATATATATGTGTGTATATGTGTGTATATATATATAAATATATGATTTTTTTGCTCTCTCAATCTCTCTCTCCTTCCCTTTCCTCCCTTCACTCTTCCTTCTCTTGCTACCCCTTTTCTTTCTCTTCAAACAAATATAAAAGGAAATCAATCAAATCACTCCTCCTATGGGGTAAGCCACCCCAAGTTAAAATGTCTAGAGATACTAACTAGATGAGAATATTTTTCTATTGAATAAATTTATCAAAGACTTAAAAAGTAAAATTAAATATACATATTTTGTATATGTATATATGTGAATGTCTATTTTTGTATCAGACTCACAATTTCATTAGTTTGTGCAACTCCCAGTAAAGCAATTCTCAACTCAGACCAGCCCCAAGCCCTGAGAGCTGCATTATACAGCCAGCATGTGGCAGAGGCAAGACTTGAACTCAGGTTTTCTCGGCTTCAAATCCAATCTCCTTTCTCCTGTACTATGTTTGGCTCAGGCTGGAAGTGTTTTCCCTCCCATTTTCAAGTGAGAGAAGAGGCTTAGTGAGGTTAAGTGAGGTTCTATGGCTAACATGGTGGTCAGCAAGCTTAGGACTTAGGCTGTCCTTTCCACTATCTCCTGCATCTCCTCCTTTGAGTCCCACTGTACACTTTTAAGATCATAGTCAAGGAAATGTTATCCTTCAATTAAAGCTCTATCTACTTGAATATAAAACTAATAACCACTGAAGAAGGCATAGAAGCCCAATCTTCTTAGAGGCTATTAGATAAGGCAGTGGATAAATCATGAGTCAGGAAGACCAAAGCTAAAATTTGCCCTCAGATATATTTTACTTGTATGACCTGGACAAATAACTTACCCTCCACCTGCCTCAGTTTCTACATCTGTATAATGAGAATAATAATAGCAGCTATGTCAAAGGATGATGGTGAAGATAAAAGGAGATAAATGGTTTGCTTTGCATATCAATATATAAATGCTAGCTATTATTATCCCTTTCTGGATTGAAGAAGCTCCAGAACCAGTGGTTCATAGTAGAGGTAGAGATCCCCTTTTCATCCTGAGTATTACCAATTCTACTTTCCATCAACTTGTGAACTTCTTTTCCTTATGAATTATCTCAAGGTACTATTGTTCACCTGGGAGGTCACACTGCACATGCCTACTTACTGGGTGGGATATTTAAAGCATCCTTATTAGTCAGATATGGTTTTTGGTGCACCACCTTTTGTTTCTGTTAAACAGAACTCTTTACACTACTCTTTAGCATTCAATCCTCAGAGTAGACCTGATGTAGGAGGAGGGAGGGTTCTGGACCCAGCAACTTCATCAGCAAGAGGACTTGAAGATGTATGACTGTTCTGCAGTTTATAATCTGAGAAAGTAGCCTGGCACACATCACACAGCAAGGCTCAGGATGGCTTTTATATTTACAAACATCCAGAGTTGCATGGCTAGTACATATCCCAGCCTGGACTTGAACATGGGTCTTGTTGACTAAAGGCTGGCTGCCCAATCATGAAGCCATGTTGCCTCTCTTGGAGTTTGACACCTCATGGTAAGAAATGAAACTGGACATTTATAGATGCTAGCACTATGCTAAAGGGCTGGGGCTACAAATATGAAAAAGAAAGGCAGTTCTTGCCCTCATGAAGCTTACAGTCTAATGGGGGAAGACAACATAAAAAAGGAAGGTGAAGTGAGGGGTAGGTGGAGGTAGTTGAGGCAGGGGCCAAGAGTAGTCCAAAGTCTGAGGCAGGATTCTAAAAAATCTGGTGTTCTATCCCCTACATCAGTGAGATCAAACTCAAATAGAAATGGGGGGCCATGTCACTAAATTGTATGTAAGATCACATATTAGGGCAGTTAGGTGGCCTGGAAGACAAACTCAAATCTGACTTCAGATGCTTAGTTGTGTGACCCTGAGCAAGTCACTTAAGCTTGTTTGCCACATCTGTTAAATAAACTGGAGAAAGAAATGGCAAACTACTCCAGTATCTTTGCTAAGAAAATCTTAAATGGTGTCATGAAGAGTCAGAAATGACCGAATGATAACAATGGGCAACAATATAAACTTAGAAAACTATGCATGTATATTATATATAATTCATATATCAACATACTAAAATGAGATAGGAACTATATTTTAAGCTGATTTAATCTGACTGGGCTGCACTTGGAAATGTTTGGGATTTTTAAGGGGCCCACAGATTGCAATATTTGCCAGCTCTCTTCTACATGACCTAGGATTTCTAAAATATGACTCTGTGTCCTGAAATCTGCTGATTTAAATCCTGAGATAGTGTCTCTCTCTATCCTTGGTTAATATCTGTGAGTAAATTACTTTAACCAGTGCATTACTTTTTTTTTTTTAGGTTTTTGCTAGGCAATGGGGTTAAGTGGCTTGCCCAAGGCCACATAGCTAGGTAATTACTAAGTGTTTGAGGCTGGATTTGAACTCAGGTACTCCTGACTCCAGGGCTGGTGCTCTATCTACTGCGCCACCTAGCCACCCCCACATCATTTTTTTATCTGTGACTGTTGAAGGGGTGGGGGGGTGGGGGGTGGGAAGCAAGATTGGGGGTAAAATTGTAAAACTCAAATAATACCTTTAATAAAAATTAATTTTAAAAAAGTCCACTATGTTGTATCCACATGATTAAAAAAAAGGCAACACTAAAAAAAAAATTACCTAGCTGTGTGGCCTTGAGCAAGCCACTTAAAGCCATTTAACCCCGTTTGCCTTACAAAAAAACCTAAAAAAAAGTAGGTCATTTAATGAAAGAATTCCAGAGAATAGAGAATTTCTCCCAAATTGGCAATTGAGGATGTAAGTTCTTTCTGTTTGTTGATCCAGGTTGGTGTTGTGCAATGACCCAGATATGTATGAGATTCCTACAAATGTTCCTGTAGACACAATGAAGCTCCGAATAGAAAAGACTGTCATCCGCAAGATCCCCACTGAGGCCTTCTACTACCTGGGAGAGCTCAGGTACCTCTGGGTGACTTATAACTCTGTGGTCAGCATTGACTCCGGCAGCTTTTACAACCTGAAGCATCTTCATGAACTGCGCTTAGATGGCAATTGGCTGACTACATTCCCCTGGGAATCTCTACTGGAGATGCCCAATTTACGAACCTTGGATTTACACAACAACAGAATAAGCAGTGTGCCACCTGAGGCCACCGCATACCTGAAGCATCTCACCTACCTGGATGTATCAAGCAACAGACTCACCACTTTGCCCCCTGACCTTCTGGACACCTGGACCCATTTCTCGGCAGATTTAGTATCTAGAAACATGGGTCTTCCACCATCAAGAATCATTTTAGGTAAGCACACCAATTTCTTCATTTCTTTTTCACTCACGATGATGGCTCTGAAGACCAGGTACTACCATTAGTTAGCTGATCAGAACACTGGACTTGGAATCAGAGAGGCTTAAGTTTGAATCAGAAATTTAATAGTTGTATCATTCTGGGCAAATTACTTAACTCAGACTCAATTTCCTATTTGTAAAATGGAGATAATCGTGTCCACTACCTCACAGGGTTGTTGTGAGGAACAAGTGAGATAGAATACATAAAACTTTCTTAAAATACTATATAGATGCTAGCAATTAATATTATTATAGTTAATTGGATTCTTGATGAACTTACACTTCATTATAATACTTTGCTCATATGCTACACAATATGGGATAGGTCTTTTTGGGCATGTAATCTCAAGTATTAAGGCAGTGTCTAAAAGATTCCCATAGAAATAAGCCCTGTTAGGACATCTGAATTCTTGATATCACAACATTTCCACCAGTCTGACCCTCTCCCAATGGGATCATAAATTTTGAGCTAGAAAAAACCTTAAAAGAAATTTAGTTCATAATATGGAAATATGTTTAACACAATGTATGACTTAAATCAGATGACTTGCTATCTAGAGGGAGGGGAGGGAAGGGTGAGAGGAAGAAAACTTTACAAAAATGAATGTTGAAAATTATATTTACATATAATCGGGAAAATAAATAATAAAAATATAAAGAAAAAGAAGTCTAATTCAAATGTTTTATTTTACAGATAAAGAAAGTCATATAGTTAGTAAAGATCAGAGAAGAGGGATTTCAACCCACTTCATGTAGCTCCAAATCCAGAAATAGACAACAAAGCCAGTTTCTTTCTAATTCAAAAAATAATTTGCTTATTCTATGTTGTTTTTGTTGTTGAGTCCAACTCTTGATGACTCCATTTTGGATTTTCTTGGCAAAGATAGTTATTTTACAGATGAAGAAACTGAGGTAAACAGGGTAAATTGACTTGTCTAGGATCTGAGGTTGGATTTGAACTCAAATCTTCTTGAGTCCAAACCCAGCACTCTATTTACTGAGCCACCTAGCTTCCTATGTGCCTAAGACCTATATCCAAGTCAGAAATCATTATCCCCCCCCCGCCATCCTCTCTTTCTCCAAACTTCTCCATTACTATTTTCTTTGGCAAGACAATTGGAGTTAAACAACTTGTCCAGGGTCACACAGCTAGTAAGTGTGAAGTGTCTGAGATCAGATTTGAACTCAGGTTTTTCTGACTTCAGGGCCAGTATTCTATCCACTGAACCTGTTAGTACTGAGGATACTACCATCTTACCAGTTCCAAACTCTCTTTCAGATGACCTCCAATTTATTTTATATATATCTATATATCTATATCTATATATCTATATATCTATATATCTATATATCTTAATATGTACATGTACATAGTGTTTGCTTATTGTTTTCTTCATTAGACTGAATTTCGTGTGTGGGGGTGCAGATGGGACTGGTTTTCTCTGTCCTTCCCTTTCCTGCCCTTAAGATTTTTATACATGTTTGTATTTGGTTTTCAATTTTTTTAAAATGTGTTTGTTTTTCTAGTTATTTGAGCCCAGATCTTCCTAACTTGTCCAGGTTGGAACTGTACTCTAAAAGGACCATTCATTATAGAACATTTCAGGAACTTAAACCTATTTCATTTTTCCAACCAGGGCTGGTTTGTTCCACTGTTGGCAATCTGCTACTCTCCTACCATCCACCATATTAGTTAGAATCTTAGTGTGGACTCCCAATGGCTTAGCCCATAATTCTGAACTGAAGCAATCCACCAATCTCAACCTTTCCTGTATTAGGGATAGCAAAAATGGATCATAAGAGCCCCAGAATCTTCTATGTATTTTAAAAATTTCTTGGCACTTTCTTTTTAAATATCACTATCACTAATGCCCACTCTTCCCCAATAAAAGTCCTCTCTTGTATAAATGATTGTTGAAAGAATGTGTATATATATATATATATATATATACACATATATACATATAAAAATCACACATTAAATATAGCTTTATACATATGAATGTGTGTTTAATATTAATATTAATATATACTATATTACTATATATATTTTTTTCTTACTCCCCTCCCCCAAGGAAGCATCCACATTACTGAACTCTTTCAACCAATGATTCAATTAAACAAAGTTAAACCTTTGACTCTTTGGGCAGGGAAAAGAAGAAAGATATATCAGAAAATGATTATGATGCAAAACAATAGTTATCATCAATAAAAATAAGATAAAAAACCCTGTGTTTTTTTCTTAGTTGAATCTCTTTGATGATTCCATTTCTGTTCCTGTAAATCAATGAAATCCCCCATCCTAACTTTTCTGAAAAATATGCTATTTTATCATAAATATGCCATTGTAAATATTTGTTTAAATTACTAGACAGTGTTTTTTCACACTACAAGTAACTTTCTCTAGCTTCTGAATTTGACCTGAAAGCACAAATTTATACCAGTAGATTCTGTAAGGAATAGAATTTTATTTATATTGTTAATGCTCTGTATGTGGATGTTGGAGGGAAGGATTTATTTAGGATATACTTGGTTGGAACCTTTTCCCAGAGGCAGCTAGGTACGCAGTGGATAGAGGGCTAATCCTGTGGGCTGGCCAACCTGACTTCAAATCTGGCCTCAGACACTTTATTAGCTCTTTGTCCTTGGGTAAGTCACTTCAGTTTCCACAAATGTAAAAATATCTGGCACATAATAGATACTAAAGAAACATATAATTATTTCCTTCTTTCTTCTCATTTATAATTATGATCTCTTTTTCATTAGCTAGCATTTATATGGTGCTCAAAGGTTTCAAAGTGCATTTAAAATATTATTGTCCCAACAGTATTTGAAGGTAGATATTTGTAAATATTTGAGGTTGGATTTAAATTTGTCTTCCTGACTTGAAATCTAATGTTCTATCTATAGTGCCTATCTGTCCTATCTGTCACACAGGTGTAAGCATCCCTTTAGAAGGAATACGTATGGGGCAGCTAGGTGGCGCAATGGATAGAGCACCGGCCCTGGAATCAAGAGGACCTGAGTTCAAATCTGACCTCAGACACTTAATAATTACCTAGCTGTGTGGCCTTGGGCAAGTCACTTAGCCCCACTGCCTTGCAAAACACTAAAAAAAAAAAAAGAAGGAATACATACATAGGGGTATTATATGTATATGGACTTATACACACATTTATAAAATTACACATTAAATATTTATATAATTACACATATAAATACATATTTAATATTAATCACTGTTCCTTATATTGTTGAACAATTAGTCAATCAACAAATTTTACTTATTATTTGTGGACATTCAAGGACAAAGAAAAACATAAACCACTCTCTACCTTTAAGGAACATATTACAGCTTCTTTGGAAGACAGACTGTCTAGGAGTTTTCAGTAAATAATGGAACACTTTAATTTGCATTCACTGGCCTCTATTCAAGGATACTAAGGCAAAATAAATTAATTTATTCCAACTGCTTCAATTGTGGTCAGTTTGTGGTTTTAAATAAATGCAGAACAGCTAACAGATTAACTTCAGGGTGGCTTTCCCTGGGGCGGGGGGAACCCTTGGAGATTGTCAACAGTCTCCAATTGCTTTGGGTAAACTTAATTTAAAAAAAATTCATCACTTGCAAGAGTTATTTCAGGGCTAAGATGCAGAGAGGCCTCACATTTGTGGGCTATTTTGTTTTTTCATTTTTTTATTTTGCCAGAGTTTTCAAATTGTAAATTGCTTCAGTTGACTAATGTAATATATCACTCCAAAATTTCAAAACATGAAACCTATATTGAATATAACATTATATAAAATATTCATTTATGCTGTAAAAGTTTTGAAATCATATTTTATATTCATTTACTATAATGTATATTTATCATATTGATTTAATGAAGATGGGTATATTACTATATCATTGAAGCAACTATAAATTCATTCAATGAAAATGAATATTATCTGTCACATATAACATATATCCATTTTATGCTTTAAGATTTATGCTTTGAAATTATATTTCCTAAAATTATTTTAATTTAGCTAAATATCTGTAAATATCCATATTTATATATTTATATATTTCCTGATGAGGCAATATTATAGAATGGAATGATCATTGAACTGGAAGCCAAGGAGACCAAATTCTGTCACTAACTTGTTCTGTGGCCTCAGAGGAAGGAAAGAACAAGCCTTTCCTAAACTTGTGTAAGGCACTGTATTAAGTATCTTCTCATATGATCCTTATTTTACATTTGGGTAAACTGACCAGGCAGCAGTGAAGTGACTTGCCCAAAGTCACTCAGCTAGAAAGTAAGTATCTGAGACCAGGTTCACACTCAGGTCTTCTTGACTCCAGGCCCAGGGCACTAACCACTGTACCACCTGGCTGCTTATCAAAATACCTTAAGCAAAAAATTTCACCTCAGTCTTCATTGGTAAAACATTACCTTACCTGCTGCTCAGTTGTTGTTTTGCTTCTGTTTTTTTCTGCCAAGAGAATGACCTTTGGACTGAGAAGGACAGAACACATAGAACTAACATGCCCAAGATATCTGAGGTGATAGTTAAGCAAATGCTTAGGCATTCCCAATGAATTCAGTTTACTTGGCTCAGATGAATTATATCCTGTGACATTGAAAGAAATGAGGGCAATAATTTGAAAGATATTGAAGGACAGGAGAGATACTGCAGCCTGAAGGAGAACAAATCTACCTATTTTCCAAAAAAAGTGAATGATACCTATAGCCTATAGGTTAGTGAACTGTGTATATAATGATGTAATTTATCTTAGATAGTAATACAATATAATGCACTCTACAGTTTGGAATGAATGACAATATGATCTGTGATTCTAAGTTTCACTTTGATTCCTGAAAAGATGGGAAAGGGATTAAATATTTACATATCAATCAAAGTGCAGACACTGTGTTGAGCAGTTTACAAATATTAGTTTATTTAATCCTTGCAATTTGATCCCTATGAAATAGGTGTTGTAATTATCCTTACTCACAGTTGGGGAAATTGAGGCAGGCAGACTTTTTTTTTAGCTGACTTGCCCAAGGTCACATTTGAACTCAGGTCTTCCTGACTCCAGGTCAGCACTGTATCCACTGTACCACCTAGCTGCTTCCAGGCAAATTCTAAAATGTATCATTAAAGAGACAGGGAACCCCTAGAAAAGACAATGGTAGTCACAAAGAACCAACAGATGATATTTTTATTGTTATTATTTACTATACAGTAGATCAGGGTTGAGTTTAGCAAAGTTTTTGATGAAGCATCTCATGTTCTTCTGGCACCTTTTGGAATAGCTGATAAAACAATTAGATGTTTCAGATTGCTTAAAAGGTTTGACCCCACAAAATATTTATTGATGGTTCCTTGTCAGTTTGGTAGGAAGTCTCCAGTAATTGTCTAAGGATTTTCTTGGCCCTGAACTACTGCACATTTTTATCAGTGACATGGATAAAGTCATAGATGACATTCTTATCAGACTTACAGATGTCGGATAACAATTAGAATTCAAAAAGAACTATGTTCCTCTAGCTTCCTAAACCTGCCACCTGAATCTTGTATTCAGTTTTCGGATAATTTTATTAAATTTTATTTTATTTTTCCAATTACATTCAAGGGTAGTTTACAACGTTCTTCTATTTTGCAAGTTTATGAGTTGCACAATTTTTCTACTACCCTCCCTTCTTTCCTCCCTCCTCATGGCAGCAAACAATCAGGTAAAAGCTGTACGTGTATGATTGTGTTTTCCATATTAGTCATGTGATGAAAGAGGAATAAGGAGAAAAAAAACTACAGCATAATTCTAGTAAGCGTTTTTTGTTGTTGTTGAGTGATATTAAAAAAAAAAATAGGACTGGAACACTGGACCAAATCTAATAAGATAAAATTTAATGGGGCTGAATGTAAAGTAGAAGAGTAGAAAAAAATTGACTTCCTAAATACAGGAGGAAGAAGACATGGTTAGTCTGGAAAAGATTTGAAAGTGGGCTTAGTGTATGTTCAGCATGGATCAATAGTGTAATATGACAGCTCCAAAATTAATGAATGGGATCTTGGATGCCATGAGAGCCACATCCTTCATGCCTAGGCAGTGATAGTCTAGAGGTACTAGGCTGTAGTCAGACCACAATTAGCTTTGACTTCAGTTCTGCACCACATTTTAGAAAGGACTTTGATAAGTTGGAGAACATCAGGAAGAGGGCAATAAGAATGGTAAAGGATCTTGAGTCCACTATATGACCTTAGGATTATTTGATGGAGTTGATATTTAGTTAGGTGATATGGGGCAGAAGAGAATACCTTTCAGGTATTTGAGGGGCTGTCACATGGAATATTAATTATTCTTTGCTCTACGTGGCCTCGCAGACCAGACCCAGAAACAATGAGTGGAGGTTGAAAAGAGTCAAATTTAGGCTTGATAGAGCAGGTAAAAATTTCTAACAATTTGGATTGAGTTGTCTCAGAGGTCACAGGCTGCCCTTCACTAGTGCTCTTCAAGAACAGATTCAGGGACCATATCCTGGGTATATTGTTGCAGAGATTAATTTTGGGGTACAGGTTGGATAAACTGCTGAGGTTCCTTTCAATTTTGAAATTCGATAGGGTAGGGGCGGAGCCAAAATGGTGACAAGAAGGGATGGAGTCTTAGGAGCTCTCTGATAAAACTCATCAGCTAAGGACTCTTAAATTTTCGAGAGACAGAACCCACAAAGGGACCCAGTGAGGCAGTTCTCCTACTCAAGGTAACCTGGAAAAGAGCAGAAAGGCTCTGCTCCCCGGGTGGGAGGGGCGGCCGCCAGAGGGGTGGCCCACCAGAGCCAAAGAACCTTAGCCTCCCGGAGGCAGCCCCAGGACGCTGGGGGTCTCAGCTCACAGCAGCGGGGGAGTCTCCTGAGCTGCACCCCGAGGAGCACCAGGCACAAAGTGGGGGAACAGTGGGGGACCTCTGCCAGAGTGAGCACGTGGAGCCCAGCCCTCAGGGCACACAGCAAGCAGCATCTTCTTTCCCCAGCCCTGATCCAGGAAACAGAAGCAGGCAGAGCCAGTAAGCAGGAGCCCCCAGGGCATGAGCCCATTGAGCTGAAGGAGGGGAGTGAAGAGAGACCGCAGAGCTCCATCCTCTGCCCCTAGAACAGGACTCTGGGGCTCTGACCACATTCAGATCCTGACCACAGTCTAGGCTCCCCCATAGAACAGCAGCTCCCCCCCCCCACATCAGCCCCTTGGCAGAGGGGGGCGCTTATGGTCATTCACAGACCAGGAGGGAGGACAGAGCCTCACATACTGAGACCCTTGTGGGAGTGTCCCAAAAGCTCAGGAAATACCCCAAACCAGGCCCAGGCTGGGAAAATGAGCAAGCAGAGAAACAGAAAGAAGACTATTGAGAAATATTTTGCAAATGAGCCCAAGAAGGACCAAAATACTCAGTCTGAAGATGAGGAAGCACAAGCTCCTGCATCTAAAGACTCCAAGAAAAACAGAAATTGGGCTCAGGCTAAGATAGAGCTCAAAAAAGACTTTGAAAATCAAATGAGGGAGTTGGAAGAAAAACTGGGAAAAGAAAGGAGAGAGATGCAGGAAAAACATGAAAATGAAGTCAGCAGCTTAGTCAAGGAAATCCAAAAAAATGCTGAAGAAAATAGCATGCTAAAAACCAGCTTAGGTCAAATGGATAGAACAGTTCAAAAAGTTATGGAGAAGAAGAATGCTTTAAAAAGCAAAATTGGCCACATGGAAAAAGAGATAAGAAAACTCTCTGAGGAGAACAAATCCTTCAGACAAAGAATAGAATTCAGGGAGATTGATGAATTTAACAGAAATCAGGAATCAATACTTCAAAACCAAAAAAATGAAAAATTAGAAGAAAATGTGAAATATCTCATTGAAAAAACAACTGATATGGAAAACAGACTTAGGAAAGATAATTTAAAAATTATTGGAATACCTGAAAGTCATGATCAGGAAAAGAGCCTTGACATCATTTTCAAAGAATTACTACAGGAAAATTGCCCTGATATTCTAGAAGCAGAGGGCAAAATAGAAATGGAGAGAATCTACCGATCCCCCAGAGAAAGAGATCCCAAAAAACCAACCCCTAGGAATATTATAGCCAAGTTCCAGAACTCCCAAGTCAAAGAGAAAATATTACAAGCAGCCAGGACACAATTCAAATATCGTGGAGCTGCAGTCAGGATCACACAGGACTTGGCAGCAGCTACATTGGAAGCTCGTAGGGCTTGGAATACAATATACCGGAAGGCAAGAGAGCTTAGAATGCAGCCAAGAATGAACTACCCAGCAAGGCTGAATGTCCTCTTCCAGGGAAAAAGATGGACTTTCAATGAACCAGGGGAATTTCAAAGGTTCCTTTTGGAATGGCCAGAGCTGAACAGAAGGTTTGATCTTCAGATACAGGACTCAGGTGAAGCATGGAGATTGGAGGAGAGGGGGAAATATGAGGGACTTAATGAGGATGAACTGCATGTATTCCTGCATAGAAAAATGACACTGATAATACTCATATGAACCTTCTCAGTTAATAGAGCAGGTAGAGAGAGCTTTTATAGTTGAAGCACAGGAGAAAGCTGAATTCGAAGATAAAATATGATGTAAAAATGGAGTCAGTAGAAAAGAAAGGGAAATGGAATGGGAGAAAGAAAAAGGAGAGGGGGAGTAGTCCAAGATATTTCACATAAGATTTTTTTTTATTACAATGAGCTATTGCAATGATATGGAAGGGGAGAGGCAAGGGAGAATGAGGGAATCTTTGCTCTCATCAGAGATGGCTGGGAGAGGAAACAGGAAATATACTCAATGGGGTATAGACATCTGGAGTAAGAAGGAGTGGGGAGCAGGGGGAAGGGGTGGAGATGTGAATAAAGGAGGAGAGGATGGACCATGGGGGGAGAGTGGCCAGATATAACACATTTTCTTTCTTACTTCTTGCAAGGGGTTGGGATTGGGGGGCCTGCCCAGGGCCACAGGGCCAGGTGGATTCTGGGCCTAAGGGGTGGTATGGGGGCTCAGGGCTTCTTGGCCCTGGGACCAGGGATCTGTCAGCTGCGCCACTCAGCTACCCTACAGCAGAATCATAGTGAAAGGAGAGAGAAAATAGAGTACATGGTAGTGGAGAAATAAGAAAGGAGGGAGTTGCGATCAGCAATGGCAATGGTGGAAAAATATGGAAATAACTTTTGTGATGGACTTATCATAAAGAATGAGATCCACCCAGGACAGAGTTGTTGGTGTTGGAACAAAGACTCAAGCACATTTTTTGTTATTATTATTTGGGGGAGGGTGCAGGGCAAGTGGGGCTGGGTGGCCTGCCTGGGGCCACATAGCAAGGTGATCTTTGGGTGTCTGGGGTGGGATTTGGACCCAGGTGCTCCTGGCTCAAGGGCCAATGCTCTGTCTGCCACCCAGCCACCCCTACTATTATTACTATTTTATTTTATTTTGGGTCTTTTTTTCTTTTTTTTTTTTTTTTTTTTTTTTTGTTTTTGCAGGGCAGTGGGGATCAGGGGGCTTGCATGTCACATGGCTGGGTGATTGTTGGGTTTACAAGGATGCTCGTGGCTCCAGGGCTGCTGCTTCGTCCATTGTGCCACCTGGCCATACCTACAATTATTACTATTATTATTTTTTTATTTTAATTTTTTTTCCTCTCCCTTTTACTTTTTTCGCCCAAACAAGTCTATCTATATTCATGGGGGGGAGGAGGGGTATTTTGTTTACTTGTAAACAATAATATTTTATTAATGTAAAAAAAACCATTTGTACAAAATGAGAATAAAAAAATAAATTTAAAAGAAAAAAAGAAAAAAATAATTCGATAGGGTAATAAGCATTATATATATACTACATATATATACTATATACTATATATACTATATATATATATTATATATATATACTATGTGCTGAGTACTATGTGCTGAATGCTTATCTTTCACAAGACAGTTGTAGAGAAACAAAGAGGAAAGAAATTTTGAAAATGGTGAGGGAGGGAGCAAAGTACAATTTTCAATTAATCAAATTAATGCATTTAATTAATCAATTACTCAATTATACAATTAATCAAATATAACAACAAAAGGGATAAATTTGACATGGGAAGGCAATTCGAGAGGTCATTCAAAGAAAGGGGTAGAAGCAATCCTGTATCCATGAGTGTCTTTAGAGCATGGACTGGTGAACTAGCTTTTTCTGACACTTTTTTTTTTTTTGGTTTAGGCTCTATGACTATTTTGTGCTTCTTTCTGGAAGATTTAGTGTGTTCAAATAGCAAACAAACAAACAAACAACCTGTTCTTTTAAATAAATGAAAAGATAGCTCTAAGATCTTAACTTAGAGGTCACTCAATGTGGTAGGCAAGCCATGCACATATTTCCTGGGATTCTTACAGTTCATAGTTCACAATTCTGACTCAACTAAGAGATAAGAGTCTTTTATTATTTGCTAACTCCTGGAAAAATTTATATGCAGTGACCTTCTATAGGGCTGATTAATATGGTGAAATGTGTGAACTCTATTGGAAAATTTCCAAATTCTAGGAGGAAAACATTACAATGTCACAGGATGAGGTTGAGGAAAATCACCAAATAATTTCAGGCTCCTAACAACAATGAAAAGACTAATGGTTTAACTGCATTATTTGTAAATAAATAAATTACAGGAATAGCAATAGTTTTATTTTGTTTGGTCCCAGACGGGATAAAAGATCTTGACATGAAATCCATATTCTAATTATTCTATTGACTAAGATAAACTCCTTCTTTCAAGGTAGCTGATGAAAAGTTACATAACTTCACTGTTTAAAAAAAGTCTCTAAATAAGTAGAACCAAAAGCATTCTTAAAAAATGACGGAACTGTTCACTTTCATATTGTGACTCAGACATTATGTAATTTTGGTCCTCTTTGAGCAAGAGACAAACAACAACAACAACTTGAGAAAAAATAGATTTGCTATAGATCTAAGACATTGAGTCAAAATCCACTTATTAGTTATAATGGGTTGTTTTGTTGCAGTTTTCTGTTTCTATCTCTCTTTGGGCAATTTCATGTTTGTATTGTCTTTTCTGTTCCTACAGTTGTCTTTTAGATATGATCTTTAAATATTAATCTATTGGTTTCTTGTACTTATGAAAATCTAATTTATAAATGTTCATCCAAGTAGGTAAAGAAATACAATTAACATAATCTAGACCATGACATGTGTCTCCATGACAGACCCAACATAGTAGTAGGAAATATGGTTCTGAATAGCCATTCTTCTAGTAAGTGGATGAATGCTCTTCAATTGATGGCTCAAATTATTCTGGAAATATATTGTTCAGGTTGTGCACTGATTTTGGACATGAATATCATTAAATAGTTTCTCGAATGGTTTATCCTATTGGATGTACTTTTCTTCTGTAGATGGTAAAGCTTCTGATTCGCCCATTGTTGATGTTCTGTTCATATTTGGGATTTTCTTGATAAAGATACTGAAGTGATTTATCACTTCTTTTTTCAACTCATTTTACAGATGAGGAAACTAAGGCAAATAGGGTTAAGTGACTTATCCAGGGTCATACACTAGTAAGTATCTGAGGCCAGATTTGAACTCAGGAAGATGAATCTTGGTTCTGAACTCAGTGCTCTAGCCACTGCACAACCTCATTTTCTATTACTTTGATGTTAGTCATGCATGTTTTTTCTTCTAGTAAAAAGTGATGGTTTTATCTGGTCATTTATGCATTTACTTTCAACTCAAGTGGACCAAGTGCCTACTGTTTTTAAGGCACTGTGCTGAATTCTAGGGACATAAAAGTTAAATAATATAGTTTTCTCCTCAAAACATTTACAACCTAATGGGGGCCATCTCCAGTGGTCTCATCCATATCTGGCCACTGGACCCAGATGGTTCTGGAGAAAGGCTGGTGACTTTGCATACTCCCTCACAATTTAAGTTGAAAATCACTTACACTGATGTCATGGTCCTCTTCAAGAAGGAAGGGCAAATAACAACAACCCAGTAATCTACATCTGGGTCAGCTGGGCAGTGCCATAGTACATAGAGCACCAGGTCTGCAGTCAGGAAGACCTGAGTTCAAATTTGACCTCAGATTCTTACTAGTTGAATGACTCTGGGAAAGCCACTTAATTCTCTTTGCCTCAGTTTCCTCATCTGTAAAGTGAGCTGGAGATAGAAAAGTCAAATCACTCCAGTATCTTTGCTAAGAAAACCCCAAATGGGGTCAATAAGAGTCAATCACAAGAGAAAATAACTGAAAAACAATTTATACTCTTTCTCTTTGTCTTTCTGTCTTTGTCTCCCTTCTGATTCCCTTGTGACCAGTGGCATGGTTTATAGGATCACTGACTGGCATTTGGGATGTTCTCTATAACCACAGAATGATGGTTCCTCTTTCTGTGAAACCTGTACAAATTGGGGGCAGTGTGTACAATGGAAAGAACATTTGTTTTTAAAGTCAGAGGATCTGGGTTCAAATTCTGGCTCTGAAATTTACTGACTTGATTTTGAAAAAGGCACTGGAATTTTCTCAAACTCAGTTTTCTATCTGTAAAATGAGGAGGTTGCACTAAATGGCCTTTAAGATACCTTCCAGTTCTAAATCTATGATTTTTTTTTGTTGTTGTTCAATATGTCTGTCTCTTGGTGTCAGCATTTTTAGGGATTTTACCTTGAAGGATGAGTCACGTTCAAATTGACCTTGATGAATTAGAGAATTGATAGAGATAATACAGAATAAAGTTGAATAGAAACAAGGCTAATGTTTTTCACCTTTGTAAGAAAGTCATGCTCCACAATTAGATGATGAGCAAAACTATGGCAGAAAAATATGAATCAGCAAAAAAGTGTCATTGTTGCAAAAAAAGCAGATAGTTGGAATGTAGAAATAGTAATATAGAAAATGGAAACTGGATTATAGTTGGAATTGGTTTTTACTAAAGTATGACCTCTTTTGGGGTGGTGAAGCCCAAGTAAAAGGTGACAAGCATAAAGGATAAAAAGTAAATTTATTTTGTTTATATGTATTTTATAATAAAATGATTATTTTATTTATTATAAAGGATTAACATTTAGTAAATTAACTTTCAGAGGACAAGCTCAAGGAAATAGAATTTCTATTAAATCAACTTTTATTCATGCACAAATAATAAAAAAGAGAAGAGAAGGAGCTAGTGAATAGCATTTAGCAAGATGACCTTGGAGACAGCAAGACATGGGTTCAAGACCTACTTCATACACTTACTGACTGTGTGATCCTAGGCAAATCACTTTACCTCACAGTGCCCCAGGCATCTCTCTAAGATTATAAATTACAGAGCAGGTTCTGATCTGTTTTCATTGAAAAAGTTTCCTCACTAGAAATTTTCTTCAGAGATGAAAACACATGTCCAGATCAATAACCAAACAGAAGAAATAAGTGTATTGAATGATCATTAAAAAATAACAACAATAACCCAACAACCCCCCAATGTTTTGGGGTACAGACTATACAACTATCTTTGCAGACCCAATTCAATCCTGCCTCAAAGCCAAAGTCCCTTTTATGGACTCATTCACCAGCTGCCCTTCTAATGGGGCCCAGATGTTCATGACTTAAAACCACCTGGCCAAGTATTAGAAAGAGGAAGCCTTGGGTAACCATGGATAGCTGGCAAACATATTTGAGAATTGACCACATTTATCGCAATAGAGCAGCCAGGTGGCACAGTGTTCTGGGTCTAGAGTTAGGAAGTCTCATCCTTCTTAATTCAAACCTGGTCTCAGACTCTAACTCTGTGAGCCTGGACAAGTCCCTTAATCCTGTTTGTCTTAGTTTCTTCATCTGTAAAATGAGTCAGATAAGGAAATGACCCAGATGGGGTCATGGAGAGTCAGACATGACTGAAACACAACTCAACAACACAAAATCCTGATGGAGATGATAAATGGTGGAAATTCCAAATTAGATTAATAGAAGGAAAATTGTACACTTGGTGTTGTTGTTGTCCTGCATTTTATCCAAGAAGACCACTGACAAGAAGTAAATGAAGTCATGACATGCACATAATTTTGGATTAAAGTGAGGAGTTGTTTTCAAAGACACCACTTTCACTATCTCTTCTAGAACCATCTGAACTCAGTGACCTGATATAATGGGAACAGGACAACTGGTGTTGACCTAGATATAGTATAAGAGCCTTTTAGATGTAGGTCTTTCCCACATCACCAAGACACCTGGGCATGGTAGTACCATCAGGTTTAGCAGGTTTGACTTAGCAACATTCAGTCAAAATTCCACAGCTGGTTACTGTATTCCTTTGATGAGACTGGGTGTCAATCATCTGTGCTAATGAGGAACTGTGGAGGAAGAGTTAGGTTAAATATAAGCAAAGACATTCAGATTTTGAGGATTGCATTACCAGAGAGGTGATGAAATTGCATCTCTTTAGACAAAAGTCCCTAGAGAAAAAGTCAACAGCAACCTTCTTGCAATAGTTTTATTGTTCTGCTAGAAAGCCTTAGATATTCAAGAATACCACCTGAGAACTTTTTTCTATCATTCATTAATTTGCATAAGCCAGAATAACTTGCATTTGGAATCCAGAAAATTACAAAAAAAACTTAGATAGGCGGTATGGGTCAAAGGTTGGACCTGGAAGGAGTAAGATCAGAGTTAAAATCTGATTCCAGACACTTTCTAGTTGTGTGTCCTTTGGCAAGTCTCTTGGCCATTTTAGACTCAATTTCCTTTTTTATAAAAAAGGGAATAATAATAAGACATATCTCAGAGTGATTGTGAGGGGCAAATGAAATAATAATTGTAAAGCATTTAGCACATACAGTATAAATGTTAGTGATTATTATTATTATTGAAAATCAGTGTTTTGATTATACTTTGTAAACTGTTTTTGACACAGAGGCACATATTTATCTTTTCTGAGAGTAAAAATGGAGAAAGCATATGGCATGAGTCTGCCATAGGATGAAAATTAGGGTCACCCCTCTTGAAATCATTGAAGACAAAGAGCTGTCAAGATGACCAATTAGACTGTTAAAAAAAAGATTAAAAATGTTTAGAATTAATCAGGAACTCTCTTTCACCTGATAAAAAAAAGAGACCGTATTTCCATCAAAGCAGCAAATTAAGATAGATCCTCTTTGGCTCATTGCTACACACAAAATTTTGCGATGGAATGGAAGCTTTTTGTCTGAATAGTCTCAACCTAACAGGAGAAACTGAAGCAACTTAGGCAAAACTTAAGCAACTGGGGCAGCTAGGTGGTTCAGTGGATAGAGCACTGGCCCTGGAGTCAGGAAGACCTGAATTCAAATCCAGCCTCAGCTAGCTGTGTGACCTTGGACAAGTCACTTAGCCCCATTGCCTTACAAAAAAATAAAAGCAAACAAAAAACTTAGGCAACTTAGAATTTCTGGAAAGACTTGCATGAACTGATGCTAAGCGAGATGAGCAAAACCAGAAGAACAGTGTAACAGCAATGGACTTGCTCACTCCATCAGTGCAATAATCAGGAACAATTTTAGGGGATCCGTGATGGGGAATATTGTCTGTATCCAGAGAAGGATTGTGGAGTTTAAACAATGACCAAAGTCTATTACTTTCAATTAAAAAAAATAGTTGTCTTATGTACTACTATGTAATTTTGCTATCTCTTATATTTTATTTTTTCCTCAAGGATATGATTTTTCTCTCAACAATTTAAATTTGATCAATGTATAGCATGGAAACAATATAAAGATTATCAGATTGTCTTTTGTGGGGGTGGGGGGAGGGAAATGAGGATGGGGGAAATTATAAAATTCAAAACATTACAAAAATATTAGGTAGAAATTACTATTGTATATAATTGGAAACCAAATTAAATATATTAAAAAAAAAGAAATGGAAAAAAGTGGAATGGCTTTATGCCATTGAAACTAATGTATAGTCAAATTATATCATATCAACAAATCTTATTAAACACCCAGTATATGTTAGATACTGGACTAAGCTCAAAGGTTTCAGAGGAAGATGAAAACAATCTCTATTCTCAAAGAACTTTAATAGAGGAACACAATATTTAAATAATTATGTGCAAGCAAGACATATATGGGATAAATTGGAGATTATCTTAAAAGGTAGCATTAAAGGAGATCAGAATAAGCTTCTTGGAAGACAAGGAAATCACTTAATTTTTATGTCAGTCATGTCTAAAACTTTTCAGTAACACTAATTTAAAATTTACTGTTATAATATTATCATCTCATTGGTTAAAAGCCATATTTGTTTCAGTTGCCAGGATTGTCATATCTGAAATTGTTAGCACTGACAGAGGAAATCAGGAATTTCCCCCTGTAGTTTTTATCTGGTTCTCCCCTCTGGAGTCAAATGGTAGAAGTTTTGCAATTCTTCCCAGTAACCTGCAAATATTTTATGATTGCTACCATCTTGCCCCTTGAGTATTTTTTTCTCTAGATAGCCCCAGTTTCTTAAATAGATGTCCATATGGCATGATCTGAAGAGCTTTCATTTTATTGGTTTCCTCTTCTCCAGATGCTCTGGAGCACATCAATGTCCTTCCTAAAATGTGATAGCTGGAACTGAACACAATACTACAGATGTTATTTGACCAGAAAGGAATACAGCAGGATATTATTTCCCCAGTTCTAGAAATTCTCTTAAATTTATTTGTTTATTAATTTTTTGTCAAGGCAATGGGGTTAAATGACTTACCCAAGGTCACATAGCTAGGTAATCATTAAGTGTCTATGGCTGGATTTGAACTCAGGTCCTCCTGACTCCAGGGCTGGTGCTTTATCCACTGCACCACCTAGCTGTCCCTAGAAATTATCTCTTAATGCAACTTGAGGTGGCTTGAGTTTATTAGAGGTAGATAGGTGGTGAATTTGCGATTCCTAATCAGAAGACCTGAGTTCAAATTAAACATCACTTATTAGATCTTTGACACTATACATGCCACTTAACCTTTGCCTGTTGTGAGAATTAACACTGTGTTAGTGCTCTGTGGAGCTTAATAAAAACTTACTGACTGATCAAAAAGTCAGATAACCTATGTACAATACTTTGCAAACTTTAATATACTAGTTAAATGTGTTATTATTAGTTTTTGTTTTTTTTTACTTAATAGTTATTTCTTTTTTCCAATTACATGAAAAGATTGTTTTTGACATTCATTTTTATGTTTTAAGTTCCAATTTTTTCTCCTTTCCTTCCTTCCCTTCCCCTCCCCCAAACAACAAACATTCTGATATATGTGTATAATCATATTAAACAAGTTTCCATATTAGTCATGTTATGAAGGAAGAATCAGAACAAAAGAGAAAAACGATGGTAAAGAAAAAGCAAAAA
Source organism: Macrotis lagotis (assembly GCF_037893015.1). NCBI lineage: Eukaryota > Metazoa > Chordata > Mammalia > Peramelemorphia > Peramelidae > Macrotis > Macrotis lagotis. The sequence continues at coordinate 55,457,283 of NC_133660.1, read as the reverse complement.
AGCCCACCCCAAAATGAGCATATTATGCTTTGATCTGCATTCAAACTCCATAGTTCTTTCTCTGGTTGTGGTTAGCATTTTCCATTTTGAATCTTTTGGAATTGCCTTGGATCATTGTATTGCTGAGAATTATTAAATCTATTATGATTGATCATTGCACAGTGTTGCAATGCTGTTACTGTATACAGTTTTCTCTGGGTTTTCACTTCACTCTGCATCAGTTCATGTAAGGCTTTCCAGGTTTTTCTGAAATCTGTCCGCTCATCATTTCTTATAGCACAATGATATTCCATTACATTCATGTATCACAACATTTTTTTAGCCATTGCCCAATTGATGGGCATTTCCTCAATTTCCAATTCTTTGCAATCACAAAAAGAGCTGCTATAAAATATTTTTGTATATGTGAATCCTTTTCCCTTTTTTATGATCTCTGTGGAATATAGGCCTATAGTGGTCTTGATAGATCAAAGAGTATGCACCCTTTGTATCAAACAGAAGTTTTATAGCCCTTTGGGCATAGGTCAGAATTGCTCTGCAGAATAGTTGGGTCTATTCACAACACCATCAACAATGAATTAGTGTCTCAATTTTCCCTCATCTTCTCTAACATTTATCATTTTCCTTTTCTGTCATATTAATTAATCTGATGGGTGTGAAGTGATACCTCAGAGTTGCTTTAATTTGCAATTCTCTAATCAATAGTAACTTAGAGTATTTTTCATATGACTATAGATTAATTTTTTCATCTGAAAAGTGTCTGTTCATATCCTTTGACTTTTTATCAATTGGGGGATGATTTGTATTCTTTTAAATTTGATTCAATTCTCTATCTAGTTTATAGATGAGACTTTTATCAGAAATACCGTGGATAAAAACTATTTCCCAATTTTTTGCTTTCCTTTTAATCTTGGTTGAATTGATTTTGTTTCTTATTGGTTGTTTAACTGTCTTATCAAACTGTTGACTCATATTAAACTTTCAGTCCACTAAAACCTCTAGATTTTTTTACAGATAAATTGGTATCTACCTTTACCTCTAATGTCTTATACTTGCAGGTTGAATTTTGAACCTTCAGAGTAATACTTTATATTGACTCCTATTCAATTTCACCTTTACATACCTTCTCATTTCAATTATCTCCCCTTTCTAACCCATTCTTTTAAAAATGTTTAACTGATACTGTTGCTACCACTAACTGATGCATTATCACCACTTCCCAGTTATTCTACTTTTATTGGAACTCTTCCTTGTAACAAAATGCAATTAGGAAAAACAAACTAGAACATCATCCTTGTCTGAAAATGCTTTCCTCATTCTATACCCTTAGTTCATAATCTCTCAGAGGAAAGATGACAGGCACATTTTGCCATCTTCTTCTGAAATAGTCATTTCAATGACAATTCCAAAATTTCACAAAGTTGTTTTCTTGAGTTGTTTCACTGGGGTCATCACAATTAATTCTCCATATCATTGCCAAGTTTATTTTTCTTATACTTGAGCTTGATGATATCATTTCTTTGCTCAAAACTCTTCAAAGTTTTTCGTTTTCCTTTGGAATAAACTCCTTCCTACTTAGACTAGAGTTCACCTCTAATCTGATGTAACTTTATTATTCCAAAGTTATCTCAAGTTGATGTCTTCCATTTACTTTCAGCTCCAGCTGTCTTGGACTATCTGCCTATTTTATCCCATTTTCATATTCTTTGTTTATACTGTTTCTTCTGCCTGGAAGGACCTCTTCCTAACTCCTCTTCCTTTTCCTACCCATCTGCTGAAATTCTACTGATCCTTCAGTCCAAGCCAAATGCTACTTTCTCCATGAAGCCTTCCCTGGAAACTTATATGACACTATATGTATAACTCTTATACTACACACACATACATACACACTTATATTACACATACATTCACATATATAATATATCATATATGTTATGTTATATTATATACTATATTGTATTGTTATTTTATATTATAGAATGAATTTGTGGCTATGTCATGACATACAAATTCTTGTATGAAATTCCAAACTTTATGCAGATGTGGACTATCTTTATTATGGCTTCCCTACCTAGGATATCTCTAGCATCCAAGTCAGTACTTTGTTCTTTCTGGGGGTACTAAACATAGAATTTCATTTATTTAAGAAACTCCTGGGTAAGGAAACTCCATGCACCAATGAGAATTTTTAGCCTTAGAAAATTGTCCGAATGGCACTGATAGGTTAAAGGACACAGGACAGGTCAGAGACTGGTGTTGAGATCAATTCTTTCTGATTCCACTTCTATTATTCCAGAATGTCCTTTGTACATATTAGGTGCTTAACAAAAGGTTGCAAAGAAGAATCTCTAAGGAACTTTCTGGTATTTAATAACGCAAAGTTCAGAGATATTGTAAGGGAACTTAAGTAATTTATTTTAATTTTTGTGTTTTTTTAAACAAGTGTTTATTATCTCTCCCTCCCTTCTTCACTATTAGAATAACTAAAAAAATTCCTCAAAATAAACATGCATAGTCTACTAAAGAAAATTATCACATTGATATCCAAGTAAGCATATTTCATTTTGGATTTTAAGCCCGTCTTTCTGGAAGGAGGTGTAATTTTCTTCAGTCACCTCGACTTATCAACTCTCAAGTGACTTACCCAGAGTTACCCCATTCGTGTCAGGACTAGGAACTGAACCTCTGTCTTCTTGATTCCAATCAACTATAGTAATCTATTCATTGTTCCATGCTGACTCACATACGACAACAGTCTTGTTCTTGGGCAAGGCTGGCAGAAAGATGTACTCATCCTCTCCTTTTCATATTTTTCTATTTAAGGTTTGCAGGACAATCCGTGGTTCTGTGACTGCCATATTTACAAAATTATGGAGTTGTCAAAAGTTATAGATCTCACTTTGGTGCTCCTGGATCCCCTACTGGTCTGTGATGGACCAGAAAGCCTTACAGGGATCTCGTTTCAAAGGGCTGAGTTGGAGCAATGCCTGAAGCCATCAGTGATGACCTCAGCTACCAAAATCACATCAGCTTTAGGAAGCAATGTTCTTTTGCGTTGTGATGCCACAGGGTACCCCACACCGCAGCTCATCTGGACCAGGGAAGACAACTTGCCAGTTAACTCTACAGGTAGCTATTTTCTTTTAGACTTCTTAAGGGTTTAGGGCTGTTTAAAAAGTTTGACATTAATATCATGATTGAATGTGAGTTTTGAGACAAACCAGTTAATTTGAGAAAGATATTCTGAAAACGTTGAAGATAATGAAATGAAAAAAATAACTTTTATTGTAGGTAATAGTGCCAGTATTTCACTTCTCCATCAAATTTCTGCTCTGAAAATTAGACTAGTTCTTTCCTTTAAAGATGAGAAAACTGTTCTCAAAGCTTGATTGACCCAGGGGGCTAAGGCTCAAATAAAAGCTAGGTTGACATGGCTTCTGGTCACTAAAGGGCATAAAAGGTCCACTAACATGGCATGGAGACCTGCCAGAACAGGCTGATAGAGGTTCCAAAACAAGTGTTTCTGGAACTAACAGACTAGATAAATTAAAAAAATTTCCCCCTTAACCCAAAAGAATTCTCCTCCAATGTCCTATTTAGCTATAATTTTTTTTTTAGTTTTTGCAAGGGTTAAGTGACTTGTCCAAGGCCACACACAGCCAGGTAATTATTAAGTGTCTGAGGCTTGATTTAAACTCAGGTACTCCTGACTCCAGGGCCAGTGCTCTATCCACTGTGCCACCTAGCCATCACCTAACTGCCCCCTAGCTATAACTTTATAGTTCAGTGATGATCCTGTTTTTTTGTAGGGATACAAGCTTTACTATATCCTAGCAACTAGAGAGGTTTCAAGGACAAGACTGGTTGCAGACTTTATTTTTGTTATTTAAGGACTGATTTAACTAAGATATTAGAAGCAGAAGCTTGGCCCTCAAGTTTTTTTCCTTTAACAACTCATGAAACTGTCTACTAAGGTATAGAGGATTATGATCTGCATCAAAAAAAAGAGCATCCCAGTGGTGAAAACAGATTCTTGGAAGTATTTGGAGAATGAAGCAGCATGACATCATGAATGATGAATTAAGAGTTAAAAGTTACTTTTTTTGGCTCTGACAGCAGCTTCCTCTACATCCTTGGATAAATTTGTTAAATCTATCTGGGATCACAGACACTCTCCTAGAGATAAATGTTCCATTTGATTAGTTTAGAAAATAAATGATTAACATTTTAGGTATAGAAGGAATTTTACAAGTCATTTAGTTTAATTCCTTCATTTTACAGAGAAGAAAATGAGGCCCAATGTCTTTAAGTATCTGGATGATTATGATATTGTACAAAAATGAGACCTAACTTGGTTTTCCTAGTTCCAGAGGACAGAATTAGGAGTTCTAGAGAGAAGTTATAAAGAAGTAACTAGACTTAAAGGAAAATAAACTTATGAACAACTGGTGGTATTTTAAGGAGGAAAAGGTGGAATGTGAGGTCTCAAGAGAACTCCCTCTTCCTTGAGTTTAACTATTTTGTTGTTTTAGTCATCTTTAACAATTTGTGACCCCATTTGGGAATTTTCTTGGTAAAGATACTGGAGTGATTTGCCATTTCCTTCTTCAGTTCACTTTACAGATGAGGAAGCTGAGGCAAACAGGGTTAAGTGACGTAGCCAGGATCACATAGCCAGAATGGGTCTGAGGTCAGATTTGAACTCAGGAAGAAAAGTCTTCCTGTTTCCAGTCCCAGTCTTCTATATCACTTAGCCCTCTAATGGATTGAAGTAAATGACTTCTCAGCCCCATTTCAACTCTAAAATTCCATGATTCTTTGATTTTCCTCAGGAAACACAATTAGTTTAAGGCAGTTGCAGTAGATGGAGTGCTAGATTCAGGAAGATTCATTTTTGAATTCAAATTTGACCTCAGACACTTACTGGCTCTTTGACCCTGGGCAAGTCACTTAATTCTGTTTGCCTCAATTCCTCATCTGTAAGATGAGCTGGAAAAACAAATGGCAAACCACTCCAGGATCTCTGCAAAAACAAAACAAAACAAAACAAAACAAAAATCAAATCCAAATGGGTCAAGAAGAGTCAGATCTGACTGAACAACACCCCCACCAACAGTTTCAGAATAGAACCCAGGTCTCCTGACTAAACATAGTGCTTTTTTAAAAATCGCAATGGGCTGTTTTTTTTCCCAAATTATTTTCACACATCTAGATAGACAATGAAGATTTAAGTTATAAATGTTCAAATGATCAAGCAGAAAACAAAACTGGGACTTTTAAAAATTGTATTAATTATATAAATCAAACTACCAGAGGTTGGCTTTGCTTGCCTGGGTAAGTAAATCCAGTTTCTCCACATGTGTGGTATTTATAGGTTCACTATGATGTTTATTGAGTAATGTTTATTGACCTTTTTTCAGATCCATAGAAATCTGGCTTACATAATGGAAAATAATAAAAGTTTGGGCTTGATATTACTTCACTGTGATATTACACTGTGAAAGCAAATAAATTCTTAGTCCATGAAACTGATACTTTAATGTGTTTATTAGGACCAAAGGTCTGCAAATTGTAGGAAACTTAGAGTTTGAGTCCTATTGAATCCAATCCCCTCATTTTACAGATGGGGAAAACCGAGGCCCAAATTACCACACAAAATTTTGACAAATTGAAAGACGGAAACATGTTCTAACAAGATTTATAAGATCTTGTGCAGGTTTTTCATGTCCTGGATAGTAAGACTTGGCTTATTATTTATCAGGTTCTTTTTAAGAACAATATTGATTGTCTGCTAATATAATTCCCAAAGAATCCAAGGTTTATCAGCATGGTAAAATTAATTTAAGTCCAAGGATTTGGAACTTATGGGGAATGATCCATTCCAGAAAAATGAGATACTCTGCCTTCCATTTAAATGATGGCACTGGGTTTCAATTTTTTTTTTCAGTGAAAAAAAATATTTTGAAAATACTGTTCATCTAAGCATTGAGATAAAAATTCCTATAAGAAGAAGAAGCTGCTTCTATGAATGGGCAGCTAGTCACTTCTCATTTGGCTTAGTAGATCTAGGTTCTCTTTTCTTTCACTAAACATCTGGTTTTCTTTCCTTTAGTAATTCAGGAAACTCCTGAAGATGGAGTCAGGTGGTCCATAATAAGCCTGACTGGAATTTCTTACAAGGATGCGGGTGATTACAGCTGCAAGGCCAAAAATCTGGCCGGAATCTCAGAAGCCATTGTCAGGGTTACTGTGGTTGGCATTGTTACCACCACCATACTCCCTCAACTATCAGGAAAGAGAGTGGGAGCTGATCAGCTTCTGGAAGAGGCCAAGCATGCAACTGCAAAGTCTACACCCAGAACTACATTGCCACCCTCTCCAACCACTTCTTCATTTTCTTCTTCCCCTGTTTCTTCTTCTACTTTCCCTTCTCCCATCACTACTTTTACCACTCTATCTATTGTCACTGAAATATCAGAAAATACTAAGATGATCAGCAGAAAGCCCCCCAAGTCTTTCCCCAATGGAAAAGGGAGTTCAAAGGTGGTGATGAATGGAAGCAAACTTCCTCCAGCCAGTGCCAGCATGAAAGAGATATCATTATTGAGCCCTGCTGTCATCACAAAGCCTGGGATTGTAATAAAAAACCTCAAGGTGGTTAATGAGACCTATGACAGTGTGACCTTGACCTGGAAGACTACCAATGCTACTAAGAACAATGCTGTTACTGTGCTATATTCTAAGTATGGTGAGGAGGATATGATTCCACTGAGCACTGGCTCCAGTGAATCACAGATTACAATAGATGGTTTGGAGGCTGGTATGCAGTATGTGGCTTGTGTCTGTCCCAAGGGAGTCCCTCCCAATACGGACCAATGTATCACCTTCTCCACTGACAGAATGAATGAAAAGGTGAACTCCCAAATTTCTTTTCTTATTGTGGCAAGTAGTGCTGCTTGTGTGGTTGTTTTGTCATTGATTTTCTACCTTTTGTACAAAGTTCTTAGGCTTCAGTACAAGCCAAAGGCCATCAGGGAAGATGACCTAGCAAAAGAGACTTATATCCAGTTTGAAACTCTATCTCCCAGATCCCATCCTTCACGGGAGCTCTGGACTCGAAGGCGCACAGATGAATCAGAAAGATTATTGCTTTGTTCCAGGTCAAATGTAGACTCTCCTATGACCTTCAGAAATGAGGGTTCAAGATCAGAATATTATTGCTAATGTTTTGTCATAAAGAGATGAGAAGATTGGATAAGTAATGATAGAACTGACCTTTCCTCGTATGGACTGTGAGGTTTAGCTATAAAATGCCAACATTTTTGCCTCTGCAACTTCTTAAAGTGTGCTGGAAAGATAATTGTTCTAGTGTTTAAAAATTTTTTTTAATGCCATAAGACTTCAAAATTAGAAGAATTTCTTGAATGTTGAAAATGTGACAGACCTTGTTCATAATTTGGGAGTGGACTTTCAGTATTCTTTGTTTGGTGGCTTTTAGTTATTTGAAAAAATAAATTCATGGCAATATTGCAAACACAATGTTATATAAAGTGGACTTATTAGAACTTTTTTTAAAGCATAGCCATCCAAAGCCTCAACTTTTATCTAAATTTAAAAAGTTGTATGTTTTTGTTACTATCAGGTTTATTACTATCATTGTCCATTCAATGAGTACCATCAAGGGGAAAATCAACCCAGATTAATTTTTTTTAATTTTATTTTTAGCATATGAAAATATATTTTTTGGGAATATCACCAATAAGGAACCAAGTAAAATAAATATTAAAAAAAGCAATAAGCATATACAATTGTGTTTAAATTGGCTGGGAGAAATTTCTTCTCTTGTTCTTGCATCTATAGATGTAATTGTAAGATTTAAAAAAAGAGAAGTAGAAGGAATGGTGACTAAATGAAATCATTTCTAATAATAGTAAACACAATTTATTAAGCACCTACTTGTGTAGAATACTATAGAAGGCATTGGGGCAGATACAAAGTTCAGATGATCTTACATACAATCTTAAGGTTGTATGTGTGCAAAAAGTTGAGACTGGAGGTGGAGTAAGATACCAGCATAGCTATAATACACACTATCTCATGGGGAATATATTAGAAAGTTAAAAAATACACAAAGTGTGATGTGGGACCTGAGGACAAGGGTCAATATCAATTGTCATTGCAATAGATGGTTTGCAATAGGACAGTATGTGACTTGTGCAAATTCCAAGGGAAAGTTCCTTTCAAGGCTGACCAATGTGTTACATTCTTCTTTTTTTTTTTTTTGCAAGGCAAATGGGGTTAAGTGGCTTTCCCAAGGCCACACAGCTAGGTAATTATTAAGTGTCTGAGACCGGATTTGAACCCAGGTACTCCTGACTCCAGGAACGGTGCTTTATCCACTGCACCACCTAGCCTCCCAATGTGTTACATTCTCCATTGACTGGCTAAATGAATGTGGGAATCAGTAAAAGCTTTCTGATATGTTACAATGACTAAATTCTTGTAGAGTTGTGAATGAAATTAATATTTTTATAATGTGTTCCCATCTTCTTCCACAAGAAGTGGGAGAATTGGGGAAAAAGTATAAAAATAATGTAAAAAGGTAGTTTTTTGGGTGAAAAAGATTCCCTACAGATCACCTGATGCTTGCAATAAGTTTAAACCTGTTATGGAACCAGATTAATTTTATCCCAGGGAGCTAAAGGAAATTGCATATATAATCTAATAATGGTTATCCAGAATCTTTGATAAATTATGGATAAAGAAAGAGATTCCAGGAAGTTAAAGATGGCCAAATATGACCTTATATTTATAAGGGATTGGTACTGGCAAATTTTTATACAGATACTGAACATGTAGAATAATGCAATGGTCATGAAAAGACAACAATGTTCTAGAATAAATCATGCCAAACTGATTTCATTTTTTTTTTTGTGTAGATCAGGGGAATGCTGAAGACATAGAATATGTTGATTTTGACAAAGCATTTTAAAGACTTTTATCATGATCCTGTAGGTAAGGTGGTGAAATATTTGGCACATGGTAGGAGCTGAATAAATTTGATTGCTTGTCAGCACTTTATGTGCAAAAGCTCTGGAAATTTTAGCTTAACAGAGGCTTAACTTGAGTCTTATGGTACTATTTTAAAAAAGCCGAAACCATACAACCCACAATCAGCAGTCTTGGGATGAGTAGTAAAACTGCAATGCCTATATAATAATGTCTAGATGAAGGGAATTTGATCCAACAAACATCTATTAAGCACTTACTATGTGCAAGAAAATGCAAGGAAGTAATTGTCTTATTGTCTTCCTTGCTGGTCCACATTTTGCTTGCCATATTTTGAGGACCATTTACCAACTAGAGTACTTCCATGGGAAAGTGACTAGGATGATGAAAGCTCTAGAAACCACTGTTTATGAAGTGAAGTTGGATGATAAACCCAAAGGTGCTTAAAATGAATTTAAGGCTCTGCTTTTATCTAGTTGAATATGAAAAGTGTATTAATATTTATGTGTCTGCCTGGAGGAAGATCTGTAGTGGACTTTAACCTTGGCTTTATCCTGTATAATGACTGAAACTATTTGAAGGCATCATAGCTGTCTTCAAGCTCAATGGTTGCTTTGCAGACAAGGAGGAAAGGGATAAATTTGTTCTTTGATGTCTGGAAAGAACTAGGACTAATAGGTAAATTTTACAAAGAAACAGATATGGGGTGAATAAAGAAATAATTTTCTTACCCCTTAAGTTGGCCAACAATGCCTTGTAATTTTAGTGATCTCTCTTCATCATAGATATTAATGAAGAGGCAAAATGGTCATTCATCAGGAATGTTGTAGAAGGGATTCCCACATTACCTGGTAAATCAAAGGTTCCTTCTAACTTTAGATTCTATAATTCTATGATTTTGTTTATGTATAATTAATAAAAAATTTTTTTGATGGAAAGATAAGATAAAAATGACACCAATTACAATCCCCTGTGAGTTTAATATATAATAAATGTTTATTCAATATACAGATATTTCAGTTTTTAATTTCAATTATTAAAAATTATGCATTATATATTTATGGTTTGTTCCACAAAATCTCAAAGAATTAAGATATTGATTCTTTTTCTCTTCTTGATATATAGTGTTACATTGCTTTAAGGAAACACAGAATATTCAGGGTTGTATGTATTGTATTCATACAATTTGAAAACAAATTTACTTGTAGGCCCAAATTATATTTTTTGTATTACTACCATTATTTTAGCACACATGAATTTTTTTTAGGTTTTTTTTGCAAGGCAAATGGGGTTAAGTGGCTTGCCCAAGGCCACACAACTAGGTAATTATTAAGTGTCTGAGACCGGATTTGAACCCAGGTACTCCTGACTCCAGGGCCGGTGCTTTATCCACTGCGCCACCTAGCCGCCCCTAGCACACATGAATATTTATTGAGTTTAGTGTGAAATGATTTAGGTGCATGATGGAATTACTTTAGTTTATAATACAATAATAGTAGCAGTACAAAAGAAAAGAATCACCAATAATTAACACTAGTTTATGTAGAGAACTCTATTGAATTTCCAACTCTGGAGGGTGCCTTACCTTATCTTGAAATTCTCTTGAATAAAGGAAGAGGAACAGGGAGTGTTGATCACAAAGGCAAGGAAGAGAGTTGACCAACAGGAAGACGATGGATAATGGAAATCTTGCTTTGACTCTCTGTCTCTAAATTAGAGATTGAAATCCATTGTGAATATTGATGATAATGTGTGTCATTGGTCTTAATGTATATGGGTATGCAGTGGAGACATAAAACAACATAGTTTATGATTATATTAAAGAGTCATCTATTCACCACTTGGAAGAGAAGCCTACACTCCATAGAACCCAAGGTGTGAGAGCTAATTCTGGAGCACAGTGAATGGGGCAAACATTGAATTAGGCAGATTTAGGGTGTGGGGAGGACTTGATTGAGGGGAAAAAAAGGAGAAATGCATGGTTTCTTCTTGTACTTTTCACATTAGTGTGGAGAAGATAGATTCATAGATAGGATTTAGCAATGCACATATGCTGTTAGCAATGACTATTTTATCTAGGCGTTTGAAGTATTTGTTTTAAACATGATCTATGCTAATAGTCTAAGTCCCATTACAGCAGCTGGCTGACTCTTTGATGGACAAATGGAGGGATTTCCTTCACCCTGGGAAATGCCTACAAACTTAGAAAGAGAATTCTCCTTCTCTCTGCTTCTGCTCTATGCCTGCTCTCAGTGCCCCCCTCCCCCTCTCCCCCCTCCCCATCTACTTCTTATCTTGACCTCATCCTCCTAGTAGTGTCTTATTTCATTTGGACAATTTATATATTTGTACAGTTGGACACTTAGAGTTTTAATTTTCAAAGCATTGTTTAGTAGGAGGGGAACCCACTCTCCTAGTGTTCTTTAAGGGTGAAGGACTCCTCTTCCATCCAAATCTTCATTTGGAATTTAAACAGGATTTTTCAGTATTGATGACATGCTTGCTGACCATAAGCATGTTTCAGAAAGCAAGGACCTTGTCTCTTAATTGGCTTAGTTCATTACAACTGACTAAAACATCAGACTGTCAGAAAATTCAGTCTTGAATATTTGATATCTATAAATCATCCATAAACAAATAAATATCAGATTAATAGGCTGGATTCTTACTCTGGTAACATTTCAAGGAATGCTTTCAGAAAACAGAAATGCAGCATTTTATAGGGGAAAGAGTACTGGATTTGGAGTCAAAGGACTTGGATTTGAATTCCAACTCCATCATTTATTCCAACTTCTGAATAGTTCCAGTTTTATTATTAGTAAAAATGACACGTATCATCTTATAAGGTGATTTAGAACTTTAGAAGAAACCTTAGAAGCCATCTGACCCAGCCATATCCCCATTTTACTAATAATAAAATCTCCCTACCTCTTGGAGGTCATGGTTTAACTTCATTCACGTTTTGATTGCAGGACAGCATAGTCTCATCAGCCAATAAGAAGTGTTACTAAAGATGAAAATGAACACCAAAAGTAAAAAGTTCTCTGTCAAATTGATTACTGAGTCTTTGTGGGACTGTCATGTTAAAAATGAACAGCCAAAGGACTCTTAGTAAGAAAGAGCCCATAACTTTTTATTTTCTTAGCATCCAGAGCAGGATTGAAAACTTCATGTATATTAAACACCAAAATCAAATCCATTTAGCAAATATCTTAGCAGATTTTTAATTTTGATTTTGAAGATGAGGTCCCCATAGAAAGATGTTATAGAACAGAGGGGTCCTAACCCTTTTTTGTGGCATGGGTTAGTCTGCAGATAGTCTGCAGAAATTATACAACTCATCTTAGAATAATGTTTTTAAATGCATAAAATAAAATATAAAGGATTACAAAGAAAACCAGTTACATTAAATTAGAAATGTATTTTTTCCATCCAAGTTCACAAACCCAATGAAATTTACCCATTGATCCCTTAGGGTTCCATGGATATCAGATTAAGAACACTTGCTCTAGAGCTTTGAACTTACTTGGAATATCGAGAAAAGGATAGAAGATGATGCAACAAATATAAATGGTAGTGATTCTCAACTTCTTTAGAGTTTTGATATCCTATTTTGATTTTCTTTTCTCCTAATAGAACATGAAGATAAAAAGTTCTTTTGGGGTCCTCCACTTGTTATATTTCCTTAAAAATTCAACAGTGAATTTAAATTAATTTAACTTTAAGAATGTCATCATAGTTCATGGGATAAATGAAGACATGTACAACCTAATCTGAGAATCTTTTTTAAAATCATGTTATTTTATTTTATTTTATTTTTTCCAACTATATGAAAAGATAGTTTGCAAGTCATCCTTCCCAAGTTTTTGAATTCTACATTTTTCTGGCACCCTCCCTTCCCTCCCTCCTCTCCATGTCAGTGAACAATCTGATATAGGTTGTACACATACAATCGTGTTTAACATATTTCCATAGATGGAATGTACTAACATACCATACAATCGTGTTTAACATATTTCTGTCTATGGAAATATGTTAAACACGATTGTATGTGTACAACCTATATCAGATTGTTCACTGACATGGGTGGGGGGGAAAGGGAGGGTGGCAGAAAAATGAGGATCTCAAAAGGTCGCAAAAGAATGTATGTTGCAAACTATCTTTGCATGTAATTAGAAAAGAAAAAATAAAACTAGTTTTAAAAAAGTGAACATAGAATGCTTTGCTCTGCATTCAGACTCCATAGTTTTTTCTCTGAATTGGATGACATTTTTCATAACAAGTCTTTTAGGATTGTCCTTGATCACTGAACTTCTGAGAAGAGCTGTTGTCCATCATAATTGATCATCCCACAATGTTGTTGTTAATTTGTATAATGTTCTCTTGGTTTTGCTCACTTCATTCAATATCAGTTCATGCAAGTCTTTCCTAACTTTTCTGAAATCTGGCTGATCATGATTTCTTAAAGAACAATAGCTTTACATCACATTCATATTACCATAATTTGTCCAACTATTTACCAATTGGTGGATATCACTTCAATTTCCAATTCTTGCCACCACAAAAAAAGAGTTGCTATAAATATTTTTGAATATGTGGATCTTTTTCTCTTTTTAATGAATTCTTTGGAGTACAGACCTATTAATGCTATTTCTGGATCATAAAGATAGGCACAGTTTTCTTGCCTTTGGGCATAGTTCCAAATTGCTCTCTATAATAGTTGGATCAGTTCATAACTCTAACACCTGTGCATTAGTGTCCCAGTTTTCTGGGAATCTTTAACATTGTCTTAAAATTCTACTCCAATTATTATAATAATAAATGCTATCCCCAGAGAAAGAACTGATGTAGTCAGAATGTAGATCAAAACATACTTTTTTGACTTCTTTCTTTCTTCCTTCCTTTCTTCCTTCCTTCCTTCCTTCCTTCCTTCCTTCCTTCCTTCCTTCCTTCCTTCCTTCCTTCCTTCCTTCCTTCCTTCCTTTCTTTCTTTCTTTCTTTCTTTCTTTCTTTCTTTCTTTCTTTCTTTCTTTCTTTCTTTCTTTCTTTCACTGTGTTTGCTTTTGGATCATGGTTATTTTGGTTAATGGTTAATATAGAAATATGCTTTGTGTGACTTCACATGTATGATCTATATAAAAGTGCTTGCCTTCTCAAGGAGCAGGGAGGAGAGGGAGGGAACTTGGAACTTAAAAATTATAAAAATGAATATTAAGATTATTTTTATGTAATTGAGAAAAAATAAAAATATTCTAAAAACCCCCAGATAAACAAATGACCTAAGCCCAACAGCAACAATAACAACAAAATAGAATCATGGTTTAGAAGAAGCATTGACAAAAAAGAAACAAAATCTTTGATTTTTTGCAGATAATTTGATGATTCATTTAGCAAGCTCAGGTAAAAATTAATTGAAATAAAATTTTAGTAAAATAACAAGATATAAAATAAGAATCCTTTCCCTCCACCCCTCCCCCAGTCCCAAATCACATATACACATCAGCCTTTCTGATACTTCTGATACTCAGATAATTGCTAGCTGCATGATCCCAATTAAGTCACTTAACTACTTCCAAACTCAGTTTCTTCATCTGTAAAAGTGGGATAATAAAAGTGTCTCCCCTCTTAAGGCCACTGTGAGGATGAAGTAAGAAATATTTTAAAAACCTAAAGTCCTATTTAAGATGATAACTTTATCTTTATTATCTTTGGGTCTTTGTGGTAATTTTGAATCATTTTTATTAGAAAATTGGGTTTTCTGATGATGTATTCCAGAATGAATTTTAGAATGGAGTATTTTTAGCTCCTTGTTTATAAAATCAGTTTTACAATTGGAAGAGACTTCAGTGTAATCTAGTCCACCTCCCTAATTTTACAGATAAGAAAATTGAGGTCCCAGTAGGCTGAGTGATTTGCTCATTTGGTTGTGAGCTCTTTCACAACAGGGACTGTTCTTTTTCTTCATATTCCCAGTGCTTAGCTGTTGAGTCCCTTTTCTGGACTCTTATGTTGAGTTCCCTTCTGGACTCCCTCAATCTTCCCCAGGCGAGTGTTGGAGGGGTGGAAGACAAGGGAGACAAGAATTACAAGTTCTCCCTTTACACCAAGGTTTCCAAGGTCTCCATTTATTGAACCAAATACCAGTGCTTAAATATCCTTCCCAGTCTACTCCCACTCCTGTGACACTTAGTAAAACAAGACTCTTGTGCACAAGGACACCAGGTAATGATAGTTTACAACAGTCCCTAACACCTAGCACAAAGTCTGTCACATAGTTGGTGCTTGATAAATGTATATAGCCCAAAGCTACATAGGTGGAACTTGTGAGAAGTCTGACTTCAGAACCAGAGTATTGCCACCATGCAATACTGTTTAGTGAAGTCCAGTTTTCACTTTCTATTTTTTTTGGCAAATTCTAAACTAAAAAATAGTGCAAAAGTTCTGGAAAATCAAACTTCAACTAGGTGCAGTCACTTCAAAAGTTGGATGGCATTGCAAAGTGGGAGACACTACCAGTACCAGAACTATATGGAGCTATATGGAAGTAGAGTTTCCAGATTATTCCTGAGTGCCATTTTTGCCTGACTCAGTTAAATTCTAGGTGGAGGTAAGTTTTCTCTGAACTGAAGTTAGAATGAAGTGGAATGAAGAGAATAGACTTTATCAGATATAATGCCCATCCTAAAGTCCATTGGTTTGAAACTCTTTCCTTTTTGTTAGAAATGAATGTCCTGGCTTGCACCAGGGGCAGGGTGGAGCTAGTAAGAAGGCAAGACAGCTTTATTATTGGCCAGTCCCCTTTGGGGAGGCTTCTTCCTTCTCTTCTTATTAATCCATTTTTTTCTTCCTTTCTTCCTTGTTTGTTTCTTCTTTCTTTTTCTTCTTCTTCCATTTCTTCTTCTTCCCTTTCCCCTTTTCCTCCTCCTCTTTCCCCTTTTTTCTTCTCCCCCTATCTCCTGCCACTGTGCCTTCCCACAAACTTTCCTTTTTTCTATTCTCTACATATTTGAATTTTGTCTTCCTTCAAGTCTCTTCTCAGTTTTCAACTAATTCGTTTGTAAAGACCTTCCCAATCCCCATGGCTGTTAATAATTCTTCCCCCTCTCTTTTCTTGTCTTCTACATTTTTATTTGTCCATATTCTGAATTTCCCCAGGAAAAGATCAACTCCTTGAGAGTAAGACCAATTAATTTTTATCTCTCTATACTCAGTACTCAACCAAATTCCATTTTCATTGCTTAATAAATGTTTACTGGATTGGATTAAATGGAATTGAGGGTGTTCATGTTAGTGAACCATTAGATGGACTGTAGGAATAGGAAGTAGGCTGGAGAAAAGAAATGGAGGATATTGTAATGGTTGTTTTCAGATATTTGAAAGGTTACCATGCAAAAAGTATTGGATTTGACTTACTCTGGCTCTATCAAAGCAGAACTATGATTAGTAGTAGGAATTATTGAAGGTAAGATCTTGGTTCACTCTAAGGAGAAATTTCCTAAGGAAAAAGTGTTGTTTCAGGTGATAATACATTTTTTTTTATCATAGAAGGGCTTCAAGTGAAGGCCTGAATAGGTCAATATGTAATATTCTGTGCTTTTCTCTTTTAGTATGATTGAAAGATATTGTTTTAAAAATTGCTACTTGTAGCATCATTTTAAATCTGTGATTATACTAATGCCTGTTGATATTTCTATCAGCACTTTACCATTTTATTTCTCTCACTATTCCTGTGAAATCCTGAATTATTTAGCTGTTCTTCTTTAATCTGTTTCCAGGTTTCTAGGAAATCCTTTGCTTTATTAAAATATTTACCTTTGTTTCTAGACTATCAAGTCTCCTTTGGATTTCTTCAAGACCTTTAAGTTCTCACCTTACAAAATACAAAATTCTATTTTGTAAAATAAATGTTATTGATATCTTTGTTTTTACATTAAAAAAATTTCTTCAAGTAGCTCCATTTAAAAAAGAATAACAAAGAATATTTTTTAAAGGAAAAAGGAAAAAAGAGAAAGAAGAGAAAAAATCAGCAAAAATTTAACAATACATCACAAAAGTTTTCAAGGTACTACACCTGTCTATGAACCTTCCACCTCTTCAAAGGAGTCTGGGGGCGGGGGGGAAGGTCTTCTCATATCTTTTTTTTTGGAGTTTAGGCTTCAATTTCTTCATCTGAGATAATAATAGTAAAGCCTTTTCCAGCTCTAAAATCTTCAGATTCTATGATTTCCTTAGAAGTTTCTTCCATGGTAGTAATAATAAAAGAGTAATAAATTAGGGAATTAGAATAAGACAGAATTCACCTTGGATTTGCTGGATTAAATACACAATGTAGTAATGTAACATAAGGAATAGACAATTGAATCTTGGAGTCTGGAAGGTCTAGACCCAAGTCCGACATTTATTGGCCATGTGATCCTGGGCAAGATCCTAGAAAGTGGCAATTCTCTTATAGTATAAATGACAAAGTATGCAAAGACCCACCTTGGTAGGGAGAGTTCTCACACATTAATCCCTATAGTTATGAAAAACAAAGTCTAGACAATAAAAGTAACCTGTATAATCCAACCCAATATGAACCTAGGGGTATTCAGGCAGCACACATTCCCCTGTGCATCCAACTGTTCATTCTTGGCAACAGGTAGAAATGTGGTACCATGGAATGGCAGTAAAACACGATGCTTTGGGTGACTTTGCAATGTCCTCTTTGGAATGTAGTTAATTTGGTATCTAAGTCCATGAAAATCATCTGAGTGAACACAAAGAATTCTATTTTTCTGGACTCCTAAAATCACACTTTATTTATTTTTAAAAATGTTTTTGTTGGTATTTTTGGTTTCTCACATCATTATAGTTATCCCAGGTATTTCTTCCCTACTCCTCCCAGAGAGCCCTCCCATAAGACAAACAATATATTTTAGAGGCGGAAAAAGATCAGTTCAGCTGGTCCATCATTGAAAACAATCTCCAAAATATGTGTAATGTGCAACACCTGTGGACCTCCCACCTTTACTTAATTCTGATTGGATTTGAATTCTGTTCAAAGTTCTTTCCTAGTCTCAACCAGAGCTTCCAGTCAAAGTACAAATCTATAATAAGTATGACTTGCTTGGGGAAATGGGACCATAAGGAGACATGACTTTACATCTCAATTACTTTTCTGCACAAATAGATCTCTGTGAAACCTTGATTGGTTTGCCCAGCTCCCTTCCACTCCCTGCACTTCTCTCTGTCAACTCTGCCTTCTCCTTGTCCCTGGTGGAGATCAGCCGGGACAGCTGTGCTCCCAGGCAGGGCGTGTCTCCTGGCTGCAATGCCACTTTCTAGAATATCTCGATCCCCATGGCATTTGACTTTATGATGGGCTCTCTGGCCCAGCCTCTGGGCAGCTGCGTCAGGGGTTGTGCAGGGTCAGGGAGCCTCGTGAGTGGCTAGTTCTCTAGCCACCCACAGGCTCATTGTTCCCTTCTATGGTATACCAGATGCATCTGTGTCTCTTATAGGGCTACCCAGTTGCTTCCAAAGAACCAGATGGTTTTCACCTTGAATCTAGGTCATGTTGTCAGATCACCTTATATGGAGAAAGAGTTTATCACATAAACAAGGACTATCTGAAAAATTCTGCTTTTTCATGCTTCTTTGAGAAAGCAGTGCATGCTGAGATTTTCAGCCCCTATCTTTGGGATAAAAAAACTGGACTCTTCTTTTGAAATCTGTCCCATTTATCCTCATCCACATGAGCTGTAGAATCATAGATGTAGAGTCAGAAGGGGCCTTATAGATCATTTAGCCCCAATATCCTCATTTAGCTGATGAGGAAACCTAACAACCAAAGTCACTTAAATGGAAAGCTAACTTTAACTTGATAATCAAATCTATCTGTTCATTAAGAGTTAAACTGGGACAGCTAGGTGGCTCAGTGAATAGAGCACTGGATTTAGAGTCAGGAGGACTTGAGTTCAAATGTGACCTCAGATGCTTATTAATTGCCTAGCTGTGTGACCCTGGGCAAGTAACTTAACCCCATTGCCTTAAAATAACAAAAAATTTTTAAAAAGAGTTAAGCTGATTTAGTGTCTTGGTAAGGGAAGAGGAGATTCATAATATCTGGGGTCTGCTTCTTCAAGTTCTTTGAAAAACAACAATAATACATTGTTAGCATTAACATAGTACTTTAAGGTTTACAAATACCTCTTAAAAATATTTCACTCTCACTACACGTACCTGGGAGGTAGGTGCTCCTATTATCCTCATTCTTTAGTTGAGGAAATTGAAGCAGACAGAGATTATGTGACTTGCCCAGGGTCACACAACTAATGGGTGCTTCAGGCTGTATTTGAATTCAGGTGCAAGTCTCTCCAAACTCTATTTATCTGCTAAAGTGATTTTCCTAAAGTTCAGATCTGGCTGTGTCACCCCTCTACTCAGTGAAAGATAGTGGCTCCCGATCACCTCCAAGATCAAAATTGAAATCTTATTTGCATTCAAAGACCTTCTTGCCCATCTACAACCAACTCTTTACTTTTCCAATTTTCTTACACCTTATAACCTTCTCCTCCTCTCTTTCCCAAATATGTTGATCCAAGGAACCTGACTTCTTGTCTGTATCATGAATAAAACAGTCCACCTCTCAGTTTTAGGCCTTTCATTGGTTGTCACTCATGCCTGGAATATTCTTCTACAACATCTCTACCTTCTTGCTTCACTGATGTTGATCAATTTTTTTTTTTTTTTGCAAGGCAATGGGGTTAAGGGTCAATTGTTTTTTTAGTCATGTTTGACCCTTTGTGACTCATTTTGAGGTTTTCTTGGTAGAAATGCCAAAGTGGTTCACCATTTTCTTCTCCAGCTCATTTGACAGAGAAACAGAGGCAAATGGGGTTAAGTGACTTGTCCAGGGTCACATAGATAGTAAGGGTCTAAGACCAGATTTGAACTCAGGGAGATGAGTCTTCCTGAATCCAGACCTGGCTTTCTATCTTAGTTGGTTGTCTAGGTAGCCTCACTGACTTTTTCTCCCACAGCTAAAATCCAATCTTTGAAAGCAAAATTGATGACTCCGTTATTTCTTTATTTCATTGTTGTAAAATGTTCTCCTGGTTCTGTTTATTTTGCTCTGCATCAGCCTATATAGTCTTCCTAGATTTCCTGAACTCTTCCCATTAGTCATTTTTTTATGGGCAGTTAGGTAAACAGAGTGCTTGATCTGTAGTGATCTTGGACAAGTCATTTAACCCTATTTTCCTCAGTTTCCTCATCTGTAAAATGAGCTGGAAAAGGAAATGTCAAACCATCCCAATATTTCTACCAAGAAAACCCTAAATGAGATCAAGAATTCACTTTGTTATTTTTAAAAAATTGTTTAGGTTTTTTGCAAGGCAATGGGGTTAAGTGGCTTGGCCAAGTCCATATAGCTAGGTAATTATTAAATGTCTGAGGTCGGATTTGAACTCAGATACTCCTGACTCCAGGGCTGGTGCTCTATCCACTGTGCCACCTAACCTCCCCTCACTGTTATTATGACTTTCTATTTGCACTCTCTCCTTTCCTTCTCCCCCCTCCCCATTGAAAAGTCTATGTGAAGTAGAATATAGACTATGGTTTTTTAAAAACAGGTATGGTTTTTAAAATGGGCAATCTTTTGATTGCAAACTAAGAATGTTTTTAATCATCTCTCTGGAGGCTGGGGATGGACCTTATCTAAGATCCCTTTTTTTCCAAGTCTAGGAATTTATTATTTATATCAGTTTGTTAGCTCAGATGACATGACACTTTATTTCAAGGGGTATAATTTGGGTTGGAGTTGCTCTTTCCCCTGATGCCTATTGCAGTTTTTCTCTCTGGCTTAGTAGATAGTCTTTCCGACTTAGAATCAAATAAGGGGACAGCTATGTGGCACAGTGGATAGAAGTTGGGGCCTGGAGTTTCTTCCTGAAGGCATTTCTTCCTGAATTTAAATCTACACTCAGACACTTACTAACTGTGTGAACCTGGATAAGTCACTTAATCCTGTTTGCCTCATCTATAAAGTGGACTTGAGAAGAAATGTCAAACTGCTTCTTTACTTTTGCCATAAAACTCCAAATGGGTAGGACCATAACTGAACAACAACAATGGAACCAAAAATAATTACATCTAAATTTCTCTAAATCAACCTTATTTTAATTATTTGTCTTTAAAATTTAATTATTTAAAGTGAATAAACTGGTACACATTTATATACTCCTTCACCCTTCATCCTTACAAAAAGAAACACAAAATTCTTGTAACAAAGAGTTAAACAAAATAAATTTCTTCATTAGTCATATCCAAAAATACAACTCATTCTGCACCATCACTTTTCCATCAGGAAGTTTGTAGCATTCTTCATCATTTCTTTGAAGTTACCCCTTTTATAATTTCTTATGTTATTTTATTTTATTTTTCCTGGTTGCATATAAAAATAACCTTTATATTCATTTAAAAATTTTTGAATTCTCAGTTCTCTCCCTTCTTAGCACTCCACTTCCTATTTCCATATTGTGAAAGTAAATATGGACCCACCCACCCCCTCCCCCAAAAAGAAACCCCAAGAAAAACAAAGTTAAAAAAAGTATGCTTCAATTTGTATTCAGTTACCAAAGCTCCATCCTTGGGGTTGGATAGTATTTTTTACCATATGTTCTTCAGAATTGTCTTGTGTCACAGCATTGCTGAGAAAAAGTTGTCATTCACAACTGATAATCCTACAATATTGCTGTTTCTTTGTAAATAGTACATTTTTCAATGCATTTGCTCATGTGAGTCTTTCCAAGTTTTACTGAGAGCATCCTGGTCATTATTTCTTATAGCAAAATAGCATTCCATCATGATCAGACAACACAAATTGATCAGCCATCCCCCAAATGATGGGTATCCCCTCAAATTCCAATTTCTTGCCACCAGAAAATAGCTGCTATAAATATCCTTATACATAGAGGTCCTTTTCCTTCCTGTTTTTCATTTATTCTAGAAGACAGACCTGGTAGTGGCATTGCTAGGACAAAGGGCTTACATGTTTTATAGCCCTTTGGACATAGTTCCAAATTGCTCTACAGAAAGGTTGAATCATTTCACAACTCCTCCGATAGTGCATTAATGTCTCATGCCCCCCCCATCTCCTCCAACATTTGTCATTTTCTCCTCCTGTCCTGTTAGCCAATCTAATAGGCATAAGGTAGTATCTAGAAATTGTTCTTTTTTGCATTTCTCCAATAGTGTTATGACATTTTATTTTTTAATATGCTATAGATAGCATTGATAACCTCACCAGAAAACTTCATATCTTTTGATCACTTATCAATTGGGGAATGGCTCTCATTTGAGAAATGAGGCCTTTATCAAGAGAAAGCTGCTTCAATATTTTTTCCCCTCTAGTTACTATTGCTAATTGTATCTCCCTCTAACCTATTCTCCCCATCCCCATTCTTTCTATTCTTTCTGTCCTTTTACCCTGTCCCTGCTCAAAAGTATTTTGGCTGACTACTCCTTCCCAAAATATCCTCTCCCTTCTGTCACCTTCCCCCTCTTTTTCCCCTTCCCTTTCTTTCCTATTTTCCCCCTAAGACATGATATATCCAATTGAGTGTATTCCCTTTCATCTTTTCTTATGGTACATTAGTATTCCATTTCATTCAGATACAAGAATACCATTCCTTAATTGATGGGCATTATCACTCCCTTAGTTTCTAGAATTTTGCTTCTACAAAAAGAGCTGCTATGAAGGGGCAGCTAGGTGGCATAGTGGATAGAGCACCGGCCCTGGAGTCAGGAGTACCTGAGTCAAATCTGGCCTTAGACACATAATAATTACCTAGCTGTGTGGCCTTGGGCAAGCCACTTAACCCCATTGCCCTGCAAAAAAACCTAAAAAATAAAAAAGAACTGCTATGAATATTTTTGCACATATAGGCCCTTTTCCTCTTTGATTTTTTTGGGGGATCTTTTTCTGCTTGTAGTTTGCTGGGTCAAAGAATATGTACCAGCAGTGCAGTGGTGTATCTGTTCACCCACAACCATTCTAGCTTTATAATTTTCTCTTTCTTCCTTTTTCTTTTTTCTCTTTCTTTGGTTATAAACAGTTCATAGAACAATAAGAGTACTGAGGCATGAAGTTGTAGTTGAGTTGTTTCAGTTGTATTTGACTCTTTGAGACCCCATTGTAGATTTTCTTGGCAGAGTTACTGGACTGGTTTGTCATTTCCTTCTTCAGGTTCATTTTACAGATGAAGAAACCAAGGCTAATGGGATTAAGTGATTTGCCCTGGGTTATGCATCTAGTAAGTGTCTGAGACTGGATTTGAACACAGGAAAATGATTCTGGCACTTGATCAGTTATATCACCTAGCTGTCCTAGGAGTCCTGGAGACCTGAGTTCAAATGTGACTTCAGATATTTGTCCCTTGAGGCAAGTCATTTAGCCTCAGTTTCTGCAACTGTAAAATGGGGAAAATAATAGAATCTACCTCCCAGGGTTATTGTGAGTATAAAATGAAATATTATTTGTAAAAGTGCTTACGTCAGTATCTGGCACATGGGAATCACTATGTAAATGATTATTCCTTCCCTTTCCTTTTCAACTTTGCCAATGTAATGAACTGGGTGGAGTGGGGGTGGGGCAGAATATCAGAGTTTCTTTAATTTGTATTTCTCTAGTGATTTGGGGTATTTTTTTTTCATATAGTTCTTGATAGCTTGGATTGCTTCTATCAAGAAATATTGTTTCGATCCTTTGATCATATATCAATTGGAAAATAGTTCTTATTCTTAAACATTTGAATCAGTTCCTTATATATTTTGGAAATGAAATCCCTACCAAGAAACTTGCTACAAAACATATGGATGTATGTAAACACACACACACACACAGACACACACACACAGACACACACACACACACATATTTGCAAACCACCTGCTTCCCTTCTAATTTCAGCTACAGTGACTTTGTGTAAAATCTTTTTGATTTTATACGACAGCAATTGTATATTTTATTTTCTGTGATCTTTTTTTTGTCCCTTATGAAGGTATACTCTCTGTCCCTAAGCATAGGTTGGAAAGACAATTTCATTCCGCTTAAAATTTTTGTGTTTTTAAATTTTTTTTTAGGTTTTTGCAAGGCAAATGGGGTTAAGTGGCTTGCCCAAGACCACACAGCTAGGTAATTATTAAGTGTCTGAGGCTGAATTTGAACTCAGGTACTCCTGACTCCAGGGCCGGTGCTCTATCCACTGTGACACCTAGCTGCCTCTTAAATTTTTTTTGCAACACAATGGGGTTAAGTGACTTGCCCAAGGTCATACAGCCATATAATATTAAGTGATTGAGGGCAAATTTGAACTCAGGTACTGCTAAGTCCAGGGTCAGTGCTCCATCCACTGCTCCATTTAGCTTGCCCCTTGCTTAAAATTTCTGATGCTGTAATGTAGTTTTCCTTTTTCTTTAAAAAGTACCAAATGAACTAATGACTCATCAATTTTATTACTTTTTAAAATTTCCTAAATTATAATTGATTTTATATTTGGTTTTAATTATTTTATTTTTAGAATTTCTCTTATGTTGTTTAATTGAGATTTTTTAAATTTTTTGATTTTTCTCATACTAAAAAAAGTTTCATGCCAAATTAATTGATTTGACTTTTCTTTTTTGATGAAATTGTTTAGAGATACAAATTTTCTCCTAAATGTTCTTTGGCTACATTTCTCAAATTTTGACATATTATCACCATTATTTTCATTGTCTTCAATGATTATCTATTATTCCTGTGATTTGTTTGTTAATCTGCCAATCTTTGGAATAAAGTTTTTTAAATTTTTCAGTTAATTTGTAATCCTTTCCTCAATGACCCTTAAATAAATATACTTTTTAATTGTATTGTGGTCAATAAAAATTGGATTTGATTTTCTCATTTTTAGAATATTTTGTGAGGTTTTTATGCTCAAACATATGGTTATGATGGTTGGTTGTTGCTTTTCATTTGCCAATATAATCAAAATGACATCGCCATGTTGGAAGCAAGGTACAGTGTATATGACTCTGGCTGGTCAAACCAATATAAGCTTGTAAGGTATAGGTCAGGCATAAATTGTCTATATGATTGCTGTTGTTGTTTGTCCTTCATTCTCAAAGAGGGCCATGACATGCAAGTGAACTGGATTTGAGTAAGGGGGTGCTGTGCCTCACTTTCTCTTTGGGAACCATCTGGGTTCAGTGGCAAGATGTGGATCAGGATGACTGGAGATGGCCCTAAATGTGGTGAGAGACCTTGGTCTTTTTAAGCTAAGATCTGTAACACCTCTCAGTTTGACGGAGGCAACACTCATTCAGTGATTAAGGATAGGTAAGAAATGAGGCTGAGAATGGCCTCTTTTACCTAGTTGGAAAATATAAATCCATTTAGGACGGGAAGAATCTCAGAGTTTCTGATCAAAACAAAAACAATTGTTATTTTACATTCACTCTGAGCCAACCAGGGTCCAAAAAATGAACAAAGGAGACTTGGAACCTATTATTAGCTAATCAATGAGAGCCAGAAAAATTTGAGTTTAAGGCATGGTACTCAAGAAAGAAATCTAGTGGGATTTCAGGGATCCAAATTTACATTTCTTTGGGCAGAGAACCCACAGGTAAGGGTGTGATGCCCTATCTAGGTAGAAGGAAGGAAAGAAAAAAGAAAAACAGACAGAAAGAGAGAGAGAGAAGAAAGAAAGAAAGAAAGAAAGAAAGAAAGAAAGAAAGAAAGAAAGAAAGGAAGGAAGGAAGGAAGGAAGAAGGAATGAAGGAAGAAAAAAGAAAGATGAAAGAAAGAAGAAAGAAAGGGAGAAGGAAAGAAAGACACAGAGAGAAAGAAAGAAAAGAAAGAGGAGAGAGAGAAAGAAAGAAAAAAGGAAAAAAAGAAAAAAGAAGGAAAGAAAGAAAATCAGTTTTGCTCATACAGTACAGAATCTTTTTTTGATGTAACACACCTGATTGGGTGATCCTTTGCTATTGTTCAAGCAATTGATTCCAAAAGTCTTCAGAGAGACCTGGACAGCATCTTCTTGCAAACATACATTTGGCATTTGAACAATGTGGTGATCATTAAAATTTTGCTTTCTGCAGTAGAGTTTGAATGCTAGGCAGTTTAGCTTGGGAAAGGTCCTCAGTATCTTTGTAAGGCAATTCAAATGGAAGCGATTCTGTTTCCTGGTATGGTGCGGGTAGAATGTTCAGTTTTCATAGGCATACAACACTGAGGCCAGCACAATGACTCTGTAGATGATAGGCAGTCTGATACCTGTACTCTCCTACACCTTCCTTAAGAGCCTCCCAGATGCTGATTTAACTCTGGCATGTGTCAATCTCATTATATATATATATATATATCCTGGAAAATATACTTACCAAGGTAAGTGAACTGATCCACAGCCGTAACTGACCCCATGAAAGTTACTTCACCCTGCTTGCCTCAGTTTCCTCATCAGCAAAATGAGCTGAAGAAGGAAACTGCAAAACACTCCAGTATCTTTGTCAAGAAAACCCCAAATGGAATCATGAAGATAGACACAACTGAACAACAAAAATTTACATTTCTTTGTTCTAGCTCATGTCCTTGAAGAACACAGCACTCAATCATGATAATTGGATAATTAAGATCAAGTCTATATAGAACCTAAAAAGACCCAAAATGCACAGAACCCAGCCCTAATACAAAGTCCAAATGAAAGAAGTAAAGCTAGAAAAAAAAGTAAACAAGATAAATACCTGTTATAGAGCCAGGAAGGTCCCAAATATAAACTTGAGTAAGACAATAACTCAATACAAACAAACTACAAAGAAAAACACAGCTTAGCAATCATTTTTTTAAAAATTGTATTAAAAATCGAATGAGATCTCTGGAAAAGCATATTGGAAAAGAAATGAGAGAATTGGGGGAAAGATTTGGAAGAACTCAATGCAGCCTCTGAAGCTGAGATGCAATAAAGTATGGATCGATTCTCTGCTACTTGTGCTAATTTTGTCCCAATACTTAATACCAAGAAAACAGGTGTTCCATCAGCCAGCACCACACCATCCAAGTATGGAACTATCAGTTACAACAGAGAATAGGCAAAATTACTTTTTTAGACATGTTATAAAATATGTAACATGTATGCATTAGCCTAGGTAGTTGCTGAGGTTCCCTCTAATTCTTAAATTCTGTGATTCTGTGAATTACAGTGGATAGAGCACTGGCCATGGAGTTAAGAAGGACAGGAGTTCGAAACTAGCCTCAGACACATGACACTAGCTATGTTAGCTTGGGCCAGTCATTTCTTCCTGATTGCCTGGCTTATAGGGTCATTTCCAGTTATCCTGATCCATATATGTGGCCACTGGACCCAGGTGACTCTGGAGGAGAAGGTGAGGCTGGTGACTTAGCAAGACCCCCCCCACCTCCCCATTCAGTTCATGTGCTGATGTCATGGTTTTCTTTGAGAACAAAGGACAAACATCATCTCCCTCCCTGAGATAGTTTAATTTCTCCCTGGACCTGACCATCAGCAGCTATAGCAGCTGATTCTTTTTAGTCAGAATAACTGAGTACTTATCGATTAGTTTTATGAAAGCTTTGTCCTGTAATGTTGCTATCCCCGAAGGGGACTGATAGGATCTGAAAGGGTTTGAGTTTGTGCTGTGAAATACAGCACAAATACAGAAAGGAATCTCACCTCTTCTCTGAAAGTTTTCCTCTTTCTGTCACTAGTGGGATGAAGGAGACTCTGCTTTGGTGACAGAGTCAGCAGAAGAATCCTGGGAAAAGCACATCTAGATTTCAAAATTATTCACATCATAACCTATGACATCAAATAATACTAAAAGGTGGATGAAAGAAAAGATAAACAAGTCTATAAAGTGTACTTTTTTTAGTTTAACTTGTAATAATGCCACTGACCCAATCTGTTTCTCACATAGCTGACTTTTAAAAAACCCAGATTAAAATGTCAGTAATGACAGTTACAAAACCAGCTCCAATCTTAACTCTTCGCTCAATCTCAGTGTTTTCATTTGGATGGTTTGCCATCACATCTAATTTAACAGAACTCAATTTTAATCTTCATTTTCCCCTTTCTTCCCCTCCTCCCCTCCTCTCTCCCTCCAGACTTCCCTTTTCGTATCAATGATGCCATTGTTTCTCCCAAGACCCAGCCTAGAACTCTTGGAGTCATCCTTGACTCCTTCTCTGCCATTGTTTCTTTAATCTATTTAACAATTATAATCTAATAGTTCTCCCTTTGGATAACTCCCAAATTGATTCTTTTTCTTCCATACCCAATATCGAATAAGTATCATATTAATTCAATTCTAAATCACCTCCCACCTCATTCAATTTGTAATTTTCTTTTAACTAATTTCCTCAAAGTTTTCTTTCCTTCAGTCATCTCCATACTTATGTCCAATTATTATTCCTAACAGACCTTTGTATGCTTCATGGTCTTGCTCAAAACCTATTCGTGATTCCCCATTACCAAGAGACACAGCATGAAAAGAACGATGGAACTACAGTCAGAAAGCGTAAGTTTAAATTTTAACTCTGTGACTTATGGTGTGACTATGGGTAAACCACTTAACCTCTTAGAGTTTTAATTTCCCCAACTGTAAAACAGATGATTTTGGAACTATTTGTTTCATAGGGTTCTTTGAATAGATTCTTCATGAAGTGGGGTGTTAAAGAATAATCCCTAATGTCCTTAGTCTAGCAACTAATGTTCTCCACAATTGGGATCCAAGGTACTTCTCCAATGTTATCTCCTGCTATCCCACCAAATGAATTTGCTTTTAAAGATAAGATTAACTTCTTATTGGACCCAACAAAGAATATAGTAAAGGTGCAGGAAAAACCTTGTGGAGTTCTTATGGCTACCTCTGGTGAGTAATGTCAGTGGAGAACTGAAGGAATATAATACTGTGCGATAAAGTAATATTAGTTATAAAATCACCACTTGGAGCATTGCAACCAGATCCTGTTCTCAAAATTGGTGACCCAATAAGGGTACTTAGCATTTCTGTAGCTCTCTAAGGTTTGTAAAGTGATTTACTTACATTCCTTCATTGTAGCAACATTATATTACAGAGGAGGAAATTGAGTCTCATAAAGGTTAAGTAATTTTATACATAGTAACAACAAATTATTTCACAGGTGTTAATTACCCAGAGAGTCTTGGAGCTCAGGCTCTTTGGCTTCAAATCAAATACATCATTCTCTTAACATAATGCACATGAATATATTATATGTAAATGAATACACATGTATATAGAATATATAAATATATAAAATACACAAAGTAGGTAATTATTGGAAAAATAAGTTTTTCCACACATTATATGGTCAGCCAAGCAATCTAAAATTGACCTTATAATGACCTCTCATATGGATATAGCTAGAGATCTCATGGCCAGGAGTGATGCTATGGAGTACAAGGTCCAAAGGGTTCAAACTCTAAAGTATTCCTGTAAGAGATATGACTTGGCTAAGATCACTTTCATGTGATTCACAGCCAAGATTGTATTCCCAAATCTAATACTATAACCAGGCTTTGCAAATTTGGAAACTTTTTTTGTTGCAAGTATAGGGCATTTTGGGTTCTTTCAGTCTCAAGAGATCTTTGAATGAGGAATAAACATAGAGCTTAATCAAATGCAGCTCCTTTATCTGAAGCACACTTTTCAAATACAAGCATATGAAAATTGAAATTTTCTACTTTAAACCATGAGAAGAATGTGACATTCACACTCCTTTTCATGTCACTGACATTTTAAAAATTCATCCATATGTAAGGAAGATCCTTTTTTATTATATTTTCTTTAACTTCTGCTCCTGCTGCAGTAGCTACTAAATATATGTGTACTCTCCTTGGGTCAATAGGTGATTTTTTTCCCTAAGCAAACAAGGCAATCAATGATCTGATTTACAATGAGAAAAAAAAATAAACAAAACTCCACATCAGCTTCCCAATCTGCACAGGTGTTCAAATTACATAACTGTGGTTCTTGGAATCGAGGACAGTGGATAGGTTTCATGAAAAGAGCTAACATGAGCGTATGATTGAATGTCTAGTATTAGAGGCAGAACTGGCCTATCAGAAAATGAATCCACCTCCCTCACAGGGGAAGAATCTAAACCAAGTGAAGTCACTCAGGATGTAATATCCGGCCTTTGGAAAATTGCCCTGGGGTGGACCTGCAATGTCAAAGAATTTCATTTCTCCTCTCCTTACCCCAAATTGTTTAAAATACATATAAAGAACTTAAAGCAATGTCACCTGTCATTTTTAAAAAATAGGACACACTAGTCTTCATCCTGAAAGTTGTTTTCTATTCATTTTCTTTTTCTAGTTCCTGGCTGAGGCTTCCCTCAAGAATCGACATGTATTTATTTTATTTAATAGATCTAACTACTTGTCTCCAGGCAAATCTTCATGGATCATTGAAAGAAACTATCTGAAACAATCTCTCAGATGACATAAAGCAGGACACTTAGTTGTGTACACAACATTGCTCACAGAACTTTAGTTCATTAACATTTTATATGCAGAAAAAGTACCATGGATGTTCAGCATAACCACTGAGGACAGAGGATGGGAAAACCTACCTCTTTCACTTGAGGTCACAGCCTGGGTGGGTGGGTGGGGTCATTATGGCAGATGGGTCCTGGTCATAAGAGTTCAACCCTCTCATTTTTTCAGATAAAGGAATTGAGACTGAGGAAGGTCCAGAGACTTCTGCTGAATATCAGAAGCAACATTAGAACCTGTGTCCTTTGATACTTTTTCTAACTCTTCCCTCCCTTCCTCCCTCCTCCCTCCTTTCCTTCCTTCCTTCCTTCCTTCCTTCCTTCCTTCCTTCCTTCCTTCCTTCCTTCCTTCCTTCCTTCCTTCCTTCCTTCCTTCCTTCCTTCCTTCCTCCCTTCCCTCCTCCCTTCCCTCCCTTCCTTCCTTCCTTCCTTCTTTTTAAAAAGATTTTATTTATTTTGAGTTTTACAATTTCCTCAATCTTACTTCCCTCCCCCACCCCACCTTCTTTCCTTCTTGCCTGCCTCCCTTCCTCCTTCCCTCCTTCCCTCCCTCCTTCCCTCCTTCCTTCCTTCCCTCCATCCCTCCCTCCCTCCTTCCTTCCTTCCTTCCTTCCTTCCTTCCTTCCTTCCTTCCTTCCTTCCTTCCTTCCTTCCTTCCTTCCTTCCTTCCTTCCTTCCTTCCTCCCTTCCCTCCTTCTTTTTAAAAAAGATTTTATTTATTTTGAGTTTTACAATTTCCCCAATCTTACTTCCCTCCCCCACCCCCACCTTCTTTCCTTCTTGCCTGCCTTCCTCCCTCCTTCCCTTCCCTTTCCTTCCTTCCTTCCTTCCTTCCTTCCTTCCTTCCTTCCTTCCTTCCTTCCTTCCTTCCTTCCACCTTACCCTGCCTTCCTCTTTCCCTATCCTCCTCCCTCTCCCTCTCCCTTCCCCCCCCCACCCATTTTCCATCTTCCTGAACACACAGAAACACACGTATCCTTTTAAAACTGAAAGGGACCTTAGAGACCATTTAGGTCAATCCATTTTAAAGAAAAGAAATTTAAGGTCCAAAGAGCTTCCCAAGATCACATGGTAATAGAAAAATGAGATTTAAACCTCTGGTCTATGTGTGTATGACCTTCGGCAAATTACTTCTGTAGATCTCATTTTCTTCTAACATAAAATGAAGGGGTTTGGCTAGGTTCGTTACAATGCTAAATCTGTATCTTATGATCCTCCGATTCCACATGAATCCCTATTTTTTTTTCATTCTATCTTGCTGCCTCTTAAAAAGAGAAGGTACCTGATTCTAATTCTGTGCAATTTGAACATATTTACCTTCCCAGTTGAAAACTCATCTTTTCATTGTTTTTTCCTGATGGTGGTTGATGGTAGTTCATATTTCAAAAGTGCCAGGCTTTTTTCTCTCTGATATTTTCTGCTTCCTCTGGCACTACAGAAAATACTAGGATAAATGATTCAATGAACAAAATCCCATTATGATAAAACCTTAGAAAGGTTCATACTCATGCGAGACAGTCTCACTGGAAAAATATAAACTTGAATGCTTGAAAAATAACTAACAGAAGTTTCTATCTTGTCTTTTTTTTTTTTGCAATTGGGTTTAAGTGACTTGCCCAGGGTCATATACTTAATATCAAGTGTCTGAGGTCAGATCATTCTGACCCACTGCACCTTCTAGCTGCCCCTTCCATCTTACCTTAATCATGACTTTCTACAATCCTTTGCTGAAACCCAAGTGTGATATGTGTGTTAGGACCACTATCTAACAAAATAATCTGCTTTATCTCCCCCACACTTCATCCTAATATCAGTCAAGCTATATTTTCCCCTAAAACAAAATCATGAATTGATTAACTTTGGGATGGGGAAAGGCTCAAACTATGCTTACAGCAGTTTCCTGGCAGCTTCTGGCTATATTGATGTGACTTTCCAATCATACAGGGACAAATGGAGCTCACCCATGGGGAGGGAGGCATCATTGCCCTATGGATAGGTACATAGCTAAAGACCACATGAGCTACCAGAGCCTACCTACTGAACCAACCTGCGTTTTCATGTGGAAACAAAGCTTCTTCCTAAACCCCATCTATAGAAACTAAGTGAAACTGTAGTCTTAACTGTTTAATAACAGAGTGCCTCATTTATCTCTACATCAAATTGGAACTAATAAAAGTACTGGCATCAGGCCCACCTCTAACCAGTTCTAATCAGATGGTGTACTCCTGATCTACCAATTTAAAAACCTTGTCAAAAAATTGAAAATTGGTTGATGTGGTGGAAAACATTGTCATTAATTAATACTGTTTCTTGTGATTACCCTCCTAAGTACTCACAAAGTATGTCTTTTATAATATATTTTAAATTTTGCCAAAAATCAAAGTTAACCGCAAATTTGAAATGCTGGTCTTCTCTTCTTTAAAAATTGTGACAACATTTATCCATATAGTGTCTTGTTGCACCTCTCCTGTTTCCTATGACTTTTTTTCCATTACCACTGATGCTCTGTGAATTGGTCCAACAATTCTGGAAAACAATTTGGAATTATATCAAAAAAGTCATTTATCTGCACATATCCATTGATCTAGTGAGAACTCTAATGTTGATTGTTCTTTTTCTTCAAAGAGGACCAAAATGACATTATGATATTGGGGTCAACTGTGGTTTTCAGAGCTATATATGAGCTTGGAAGGCTCTACCACAGATCCAGTTCAGACAGTCTATTTGAACACTTGCGATGGAGACGTCTTTACATTTGCACATCTCACATTTTTTTTGAGTTACAGAAATTTTATTTTGTTCATAGCATACAATGCTCCCATGTTTCACAATCAATTCTAAAGTTCTTCAGAGAGATCTTGAGAGTGTCCTTGTATCACTCCTGATCTACATTGAACCCCTTTTCTTGTGTGAGTTTTCCATAAAATAGTCGTTTAGGTAAACTTATATTTGACATTCAGACATGACCAGCCCATTGAATTTTTTTTTTTTTTAGATTTTGGCAAGGCAAATGGGGTTAAATGGCTTGCCCAAGGCCACACAGCTAGGTAATTATTAAGTGTCTGAGACCAGATTTGAACCCAGGTACTCCTGACTCCAGGGCCGGTGCTTTATCCACTGCGTCACCTAGCTGCCCCAAGCCCATTGAATATTAATTGTGAGGTGGAACCTCTCTGCAGTAAAATTTACATACTTGGCAGATCAGCCTGAGAGAGGACCTCAGTGGCTGGTCCTTTACCTTGTCAGGTATCTCTAGAATCTTCATAAGACAATTCAAATCGAAGTGTTCAATTTTCTAGCACAGCTCAAGCAGAGAAGTCCAGATTTCAAAGGAATAACAATGAAGTCAGAACAGCAGCTCTGCAGTCTTCAATTTGGTAGGCAGTCTCCATCACACTTTCCTTCAGAGCTTCCCAAACATTGAGCTAGCTCTGGCAATAGGTGTATCAACCTCATCATCTCTGTGTGTACATCCATTAAAAAATACACTGGCAAAGTAAGAGAACTTATCCACAATATTTAAAATTGCTCCATTAAATCAATGGTTTAATGTGGTGTGGTGCTGACATTTTACTTTGACCTATGCATTTCTGTTTTCTTGTTGTTAATGTCAGATTAAAATTAGCACAAGCAACAGAAAATTGATTCCTTCTTTGTTGCATCTCAGCCTCAGAGGCTGCATAATCGTCTGTGAACAGTCTCACATTAATTATTTTTCCACTTTAGTCTTGGCTTGTAGTCTTTTCAAGTAAAATATTTTACTGTCAGTGCAATAAATTGATGCTGTTTTCATCTTCCCTTGAAGATGTATGTCAACAATGTGATAAACATCAAACATTTTTTAAAAAATAATATTTTATTTTTTCTAGTTACATTTAAAGACAAATTTTAACATTCATTAAAAATTTTTGAATTCCATTTCTACCCTTCTCCCTTACTTTCCCTAAGATAGTAAGCAATTTGATAAAGGTGCAATATATTTGTGATCATGTAAAATATATTTCTACATTGGTCATATTGCAAAAGAAGAAGCATATCAAAAGAAAAAGACCATAAAAATAAAGTGAAAATAGTATGCTTCAGTCTACACTCAGATTCCATCAGTTCTTTCTCTGGATAGCAATTTTCCTTGGGAGATCTTTGGAATTGTCTTGAGTCATTGTATTCCTGGGAATGACTAAGTCATTCATAATTGATCAAAACAAAATGTTACTGTGACTGTGCAGTGTTCTGGTTCTGTTCACTTTGCATCAGTTCATGTAAGTCTTTCCAGATTTTTCTGAAATCTGCCTGCTTGTTATTTCTTATAGCACAATAATATTCCATTACCATCATGTGCCACTACTTGTTTAGCCTTTCCTCAGTTGTTAGGTAATCTCTCAATTTCCAATTATTCTTACCTCAAAGAGGAGAATAAATATTTTTTTATAAATATTTTTTATTTATGCAGTTCCTTCCCTTCCCCTGCCCATTTTTTTTCCTCTATGGGATTTAGACCTAGTATTGCTGGATCAAAAGATACACACAGTTTGTTTGTTCTTTGGCCAATTTGGTTTCAAATTGCTCTCCAGAATGGTTGAATTGCTTCACAACTCTACCAACAGTGCATTAATATCCTAATTTTCCCACATCCTTTCCTACATTTTAAGTTTCATTTTCTGTCAATCTGATAAGTGTGAGGTGGAACCTCAAAGTTGTTTGAATTTGCATTTCTCTAGTCAATAGTGATTTAGAACATTTTGATTTCTTCATCTGAAAATTTCCTGTTTATATTCTTAGACTATCAATTGGGGAATGACTTATAGTCTTATAAATTTGACTCAGTTTTCTGCATATTTGGGAAATGAGATCTTTAACAGTGATATTTTCTGTAAAGAGTATTTCCCAGTTTTCAGTTTTCCTGTTAATCTTGGTTGCATTAATTTTGCTTGCATAAAATCTTTTTAATTTGATATAATCAAAATTATCCATTTTATCTTTTGTAATACTCTTTACCTCTTCTTTGGTCAAAAATTCTTCTGATGTTGAACTCTTTCTTGTTTTTCTAATTTGCTTATTGTGTCAGCATTTATGTTTAAATCATATACCCATTTTGACTTTATCTTGGAATATGACATAATGCAAAAAAAAGCATGGGAGTAAGCACAAAGCCCTGCTTTACTCCACTCCATTGGTGAATATGAATGTGCAAGAGCATTGTTCATTATCCAGAACCTGATCAAGCATGCCATAATAGAGCTTATGTACAATACTGATGAACTTTACTGGGCAAGTAAATGCTACATAATCTTCCATGGAGGTCTTGGTCAGGTTGACAAATATTGTACAAAGACCTCTGTTCTGCTCCTTGCACTATTCCTGGAGTTGTTGGGTAGAAAACATATCAACTGTACCTTGGTTATTTCTGAAGTCACATTGGCTCTTCCACAGTGGTCGTCTTCCAGGTGAAGGATCAGTTTATTAAGTTTTAGTCTTAGTATTAGTGTCATGATTAAGAGAGAGAGAGAGAAAGAAACATTCCCCACCCTTCAAATTGTCATAGGACAATTCCTTTATAGATATGGACAATGGATGCCTCCTTGAAATACTGGGGGATAATCTTCTCTTGCTATACAATCCAGAAGATTTTTCAACTTCTGTAGAAGTAGTGGACCCCCTACCTTGTAGATCTCTGATAGGATGGAATCAGCACCAGGTGCTTTGCCACATGAGAGGGCCCTACTGGAATTTAAAACCTCTTCTTCAGTTGGAAGTTTGTTTAGAGAGGGATTGACTTCAACCTCAAGTATACAGTTAGTGTCATCAGCATTGGTTCATTGTGATCTGTGGAGAATCCTATTGAAGTGTTCAAATAATCTCTCCAGGTTCATGTCCTTATCGCAGTTAAGTGTAGATTCATCAGTGCTGAATAGTTTGAGATGCATTGTAAGTCTTAGGTTCATAAATAGCCTTCAGGATATCA
Organism: Macrotis lagotis; assembly: GCF_037893015.1. NCBI lineage: Eukaryota > Metazoa > Chordata > Mammalia > Peramelemorphia > Peramelidae > Macrotis > Macrotis lagotis. The sequence goes on along the minus strand of NC_133660.1, from coordinate 55,420,762 downwards.
TAAAAGTACTTTGGATTGTTACTATCAGCATAAAATGGAATTTCATCTGCCTTCATACTGAGTCAAGAATCCTACATTTCTCTAAACTTCACTTGAAGTTAAGAATACCTTAGCTTGCCCATCCTCTTTTCCTTTAAGATGTGTTTTCTGTATTAAGACCATTTTCTATATGAAGCCTCTCATTATTATCTCAAATGGTAATGCCCTCTTTCCCAAAGTGCTTTACATATCAATATTTTTTATATATTTGTATGTATTAACTTTATGCTGTATAACAAGACACAAATATGCATGTACATGTGTATATGCAGATTGATCCATCCATCCATCCATCAATTATCTATCCATCTATCCATCTATTGATCTGTCATCTATCCATCCATCCATGCATCTATCTTCTACCTATCATCTATCTATCATCTATCTATCTATCTATCATCTATCTATCTATCTATCATCTATCTATCTATCTATCATCTATCTATCTATCTATCTATCTATCTATCTATCTATCTGTTTGTCTGTCTATCCATTCATCCATCTGTGTATCTATCTATATATCCATTTATCTATATATATATATATCTTTGGTTCTAACATTTGGAATGGAGTTGGTCCTTTGCCATCAATGATGACTAAAAGAAATGGGGTCACAAAGACATGACTGAATAACACCAATAAGAATGGAATATAAGAATGCAAGAATGTAACGCAGGTAGGGAATATTTTATTCTTTATACTTGTGTTATCTGCCTGAAACAAAGTGAGCACTTATTAAATAACTATTTTTTAATTAAAGATTTTATTTGAGTTTTACAATTTTCCCCCCAATCTCATTAAATAACTATTAATTGATATGTATACAAATCTTTTAGCAGCACTTTTTGTGGTAACAAAGAACTGGAGTAAAGTTGTTGCTTATTGACAGGGGAAGGTAGAACAAATTGTGATTTATAGTATATTTTATAATGCTTAATAAAGTAATATTGCACTGTAAAAAGGGACCAATATAAAGAATTCTAAGAAGCTTGGGAAGAATTATATGAACTGATGCAGACCAGAGCAGAGCAATTTACACAAAGCAGCAGCTGATGATAGTGAAGCATGCTTCTTTTTTACTTTGGCTGAGAAGTGGTAGCATAGGCGTGTCCAATGAGGCATATATTTTCAGACATAACCAAATACATTTATTTGTTTTACTTAGCTCTACTTATTGATTAGAGACACCTATTGTCATTAGATGTGGGGGAGGAAGTCATTGAGAGATATTTATAAAATACATATATAAAAAGAAAGGAAATTATTAAAACAATTTTGAAAAGTTTATTGATGGTGACTCAACAATCACACCTGCAAAGTCTTCAGTACTGTGTGTGTGTGGCGGTTGTAATTTTTATGGGTGTGGTGTCTTGGACTCATGGAAGTCAACTCTAGGCCAGATAGTAATTCTCTTTGGAATTATATTGAGTTTTAATTATCTAGTGAACATTTTGTGTTCTAGTATTTTCACTTCATAAATTACTTTGTTTGATTTAAAAATGTTGTCAGAGCTCATCTAATTCATGCTCCATCTGAAACACGAATCTTTTCTGTGTGTGATACAGAATTCTGGATTGAATACTAGGCTTGGAGTCTGGAAGATACGTCTTCCTGAATTCAAATCTGGCTTCAGACACATTACTAGCTGTGTTATCCTGGGCTCATTTAACCTTGTTTGCCTTAATTTCCTCATCTGTAAAAAAAAAATGAGGTGGAGAAGGAAAATGGCAAACTGCTTCATTGTCTTTGCCAAGAAAACCTCAAATGGTGTAATGAAGTATCTGACACAACTAAGCAACACAACAATAAAACTGATATTCATTGAACCTCATTCTATCTTCTGGGGGTCAAGAGGAATGTCTTTACTGAAGACAATGCTTCATTTGTTGGATTACAGCAATCACAGCTCTCTTACATCTTCAGGTCTTCAGACATTTAATCATCTTTAATAACAGACAACAATAACTTTGTATTGGATTGAAGGCCCTTAGATATCTTATTAAAACAAATATTGATTGGTTTGACCAAGTCAATGACGTATCAAAATTCCCCTCAATTTAGACATGTTGTTTTAGTTAATGAAATCTAAGATTACATTATCTTTTGGAATGCACCATCACACTTTTGAGGATAATTAAGTTATCTGCCTACTTCACATTAAATGTTTTCTGATGACATCTTTCCTATTCCATACTTCATTTGTGAGTCCAAGTGTAGGACTTCACATTTAAATTGTTTGGTCATTTTTCAGTCATTTCCAACTCTTCATGACCCTATTTAGGGTTTTCTTGGTAGAGATACTGGAACAGTTTGCCATTTCCTCCTCCAGCTCATTTTATAGATGAAGAAAATGGCCAAAAGGGTGAAATGACTTGCTCAAGGTCACACAGCTAGTGTCTTTGAGGTGGGATTCAAAATCCAGGTGTTTTCTTGTGCACTATGGTGCCACCTAGTGCCCAAGTCATATTTTTGCTAGACTCAATTTGTAACGCATTTACATTTACTCTTGCTACAATTCTAATTTAAATCTAGAATGTTTTCCATCCCTCCCAGCTTTGCATATCTGAATATCTAATAAGAATGCTATGTATATTTTTGTAAAAGTCCTGATATAAATATCGAACAGAACATGTCCAACTTTGTGTTATTCTTCTAGAAATTTCCTTATAGGATAACATTGAACAAATAACACTATTTCAACCCAGTGTTACATAGCTAGGTCACATTTGAACTCAGGTCCTCCTGACCAGTGCTCTATCCACTGTGCCACTTAGCTACTACTCAGCCCAGTTTTCTAATAAGTTTAGAATTCAAAATGCCTTATTGAAATGGAGGCATAATCATTCTAAAGCATTTCCTTGATTTTATCAATTGTATCAAGTATTTTGGATTATTTTGGAGAGGATCTATGGCTTTATTGGGCACTGATACACATCAATTACCTTCCTAAATCATAGAATATAGAAGTTAAGGGACTTACCTAGTGTCCTCCAGTCAGTATGTGTCATAGGTGGGACTTGAACCTAGGTCTTTTGATTCTTAGGTCATTTCTCTCCCTATTAAGCCATTTTGCTTTCCTCCATCAGAAAAGGAAGTTAGCTTTCATTGATTTGTCAAACTTTGTGAACCCATGTTAGTGCATAATGATCACTGTTTGCATTTCTTAGTATTCACAAGTCTATCCTTAAATAATGCACTCTAATGTTTTACATGCTAGGGGCAGCTAAGTGACACAGTGGATAGAGTATTGAATCTGAAATCAGAAAGACTCAAGTTTAAATTTGTCCTCTGGCACATAGTGGTTGTGTAACCCTGGATAAGTCATGTATCTTCTGTCTGCCTCTGTTTCTTCACCTGTTCAATAGAGATTATAAAATTCCTTACTTTTCAGCTTTGCTGTGAGGATCAAATGAAATGATATTTATAAAGCACATATAAAACTGGTACATAGTAGGTACTTAATTAAATCTTGTTAAATAAAAAATTTATTGATCTTGTAGTTTAGAAGAACCATAGAAGACAGTGTTTTGCAATGAAAAGTGTGTGCTATATCAAGACTCTTTGGTTTGAATACTGATTTTGCTGACTCTGTGGTCCTGGGCAATTCACTTAATATTCTGGGTTTCAGATTTCTCACCTATAAAATGGGTAGACAGAACTAATTTCTAATTTCTTCTAGTTTTTTGAAAGGAAGGACTATTACCCATCTGCTCAGAGTAGTTTAGATTTAGGTTTATCTAGAAGCAAGAAGACAAGTTTATTAGATGACTGATTTCTCCTCTAATATCTATGGTTTTATGTTTCTATGACTTTACTATGTAAACAGCTTCTTTTTTTAATGTGATAATTTGTTTTGTAGACTATCTGAATTAGATTTTTTTAAATCTCAAACTACCCTTGTAGAAAGCTCCTGTATTCACACTTTGTATTTCCTAACCAATGTTTACTTAGTTATACAAAGTAATTACAATAATAAAAACTTAAGCAAAATATAACTAGGGAAGTGGTACCCCTCTCCCACTCACCCCAATTCTGTTAACATTCAAGAGTCAGATCTGATGTATGAGTTGTTTCAAATAAGCTGTTCTTTACTCTTCCTTAATCTAGATGAATTTGAGTTGGCTGTATTACCTTGCCTTTATGCAGCTATTATTTATGATTCGGGGACAGTGAGAAGTACTGAAAACAATTTTTAAAAAAAATGTCTGCTAATTTGTGAAACCTGGGCTGGTGGATTGAGTCATTAGAACATATTATGAGCTCTCTGTGTGACCTAAATTTGGGTGAGTCTAGAAAAAGAATTCAGTGTCCCCATATTGCCACCCCCTTCATTTTCCTTTGGTCTTTTCTAGAAGAGATCTGAGATTCCTGGGAGAGGCCAGCCAAAGTCAGCCAAAACCTGCTCTAGGCAGTTATGGAAAAACAACACATTCTTTGTGGGACAAACAGGACACAACTACTTATATAATTTTAAACTAGAGACCAAGGTAAAGGATTTCCATGAGCCTGGCCTTAGCCTTCTTCAGAAGGAAGAGAATTTGTCATCCTTTGTGTGGTCATTGCTTTATGTCCATTCAGACATATCCTTAACATGCCTTCCCAGGGTAGTTGGAATGAAAGCCTGTCCTGTTGAATTTTCCATTGTACTTCAAGTCTGGGTGAAGCGACTGTTGAAACCGAATGTCACTGTATATAGCCGAGTGTAAACATGAAGAATTAGTCCTTCGTCTGCTGCCCTTGCAAGTGAAGAATAGCACAGAGGCTGGCTATTGATCGTTCATCCTGCTTGTTTTCTCTCACCATGCCCTGTCAATTCTTGCAAAGACAACCTTAGTATACAGAGGTGCTGGCTTTGGGCACTTTCCAAGATTTCTGGCTGTTACATCATTAGCTTTTAAAACTTTTTTTTCGGAGTTGGTATTATAATAGACCGTCCTTCTTGGGCTTTCATTCTATTTTAAACTTGGTTAAGTTGTCCATCTGTATATTTCATGTCTCCCCTTGGGAGTTTCCAACTTCCCTTTTGAATAAATTCTCAAAAAATTTTATAAGAATTTTTCTTTTTGAGATTGGAAATATGCTTTAAGCGGTATGGAGAACTGCTGATGAGGCAAAAAATTTTCCTTTGATAAAGATGGGCACCTGTTTCATAGCTGGTAAGTGACTTGCTCAAAGTCACAGTCAATATGTCAGAGGCACTCTCTAAACTCAGACCTTCCTGATGCTGGGGCCTCTGTAAGGTCTACAGCAACGAAAAAAAGGTTTGAGATCTACAAAGGTGTGATTACATCAGGATTTTATTAAAATAGTGACCAAGGCAGTATGGTAGTATAATATAGTGGTGACAAACTCAAATAGAAATAAGGACAGCTAAACCATTCATAAGGATCCTTGTAGGCCCCATTTTGACTTAGAAAATCCCTTGTTTATATATTTCTTTTTTTACTACATGAATGCATTAAAATCATACAGGAACAACATTTTAATCTGGTTCCAGACTGACTCAGGACTATTACAGGCTGGATGTTTGATACCTCTAGTGTTGTGCATACAGAGCTGGCCCCAATGATCCCTGCAACAATGAAATCAGAGGTTCTTTTAAAAAAAAGAGGGTGATGTGAAACACTGGGGAGATGGCAATGATGAGACAAATGGCCGGTTCCTATAAATGAATACAAGTTGGCAATGGTCTTGATAAGGATGAGAGGCATTGTAACACAGGAATGGGTGGTTAGTTTTCAGTTGGGAAGATCTGGGTTTAAAAGTCCTATCTCTGGGATCCTGGGTAAGGAATTTAACCTATTAGTTTTCCACACAACTATCTTTCTCTGTATTTTGCATTATGGTCCAGGTAAGTTTTCTTGCATAGATGCTCCTTACCCTAATGAAAGCATCAGAGCACTCCAGCCTAATGCTTATTTTTTTGTTCTCTCTTCTGAGGTTCTGGAGCATGATCAATCTTTAACAGTTCATCTTTGAAACCCTCCCTTCCCCAAAGGCCCTCCACCCTGCTTGTATTTTATGGCTCCGAATATTTCTTTTGCATGGTTAGATATCCATTCTTTTGGCTGACTTCCTCACTCTCTTGTCGTTTGGAGTTGCCCACATACTTATTCGCAAACAGAGGCTTCACTCAAGTGGCCCAGAAAGGAGGTGGAGCAAGCAGAGCTTTAAAAAGGAAAAGGGGAGTCTTTCCAAGTCTGAAGAAAGAGGAACTGGGCTGGGAGAGGAATCATTTCTCTGTTTCTTCCTTTAGTCTTACCCTAGGGCTGTGCCTTAGTTAGGTCTTTCACCAGTTTTTTTCCCTTCTTCCTTCCTTCCTCTCTCCCTTCCTTCCTTCCTTCCTTCCTTCCTTCCTTCCTTCCTTCCTTCCTTCCTTCCTTCCTTCCTTCCTTCCTTCCTTCCTTCCTTCCTTCCTTCCTTTCTTTCTTTCTTTCTTTCTTTCTTTCTTTCTTTCTTTCTTTCTTTCTTTCTTTCTTTCTTTCTTTCTTTCTCTTTTTTCTTTCTCTCTCTCTCTCTCTCTCTCTCTCTCTCTCTCTCTCTCTCTCTCTCTCTCTCTCTCCCCTTTACTTTGGTTTCTCCTCTCAGCTTGCTGCAATAAGGCCTGTAGTCATCCTTAGGAACTGGGCTGCTAAACTGTGTTAAATTTGTCCTTCCAGTGTCAGAAATTTCATATTTCTTTCCACCCTCTTCTCTACTCCAGGTGGAAGAAAAAGCTCTTGCTTGGAGCTTCTTTAAACAGGAGAGGAAAAGTAGTAGCAGGATCGCCTTGCCTCTGGTTGCCAGGGAAAGGTTACAAGTGGGGGGCTGAGTGGGAAAGAAATGAGGATCCAGGGCCCCAGGCAAGGAGCTCCTCGCAGGGAGCCGGCTGCCCGCGGCTCTCTTCACGCCTGAGGCCGCCCAGGTTGCTCCCGGGTGACAGTTCAGAGAGCTCCCCATGATGTGGCTCTTTCTTCTGTCTTGGCCAGTGGGCTTCGCGTTCAGCCTGGCCAGTCTCCTGGCCCCGCAGCTTCGGGAGAATGCCCAGTGCCCTCCGCGCCCTGCCCCGGGGAAGGGGCGCGGAACTTGTGCGGGTAAGTGCGGGCGCAGGGCTTCATGCGGGGTTCTGTGGAGGCTCGCTGTTGCCTTCTTGTTCCTGCTCGGATCAAGTCCCTGTGTTTGCTGATCTTTTTTTGGGGGGGGGGGGCTGGGAAGAGGGAGAAGAGAGTAGCGGGGCTTAACTTGTTTCCTCCTCTGCTTATTGCTAATCCATCCATTCTGCTCAGCTCCCTGCTGTCGTGGGAGAACGAAGGACAATCATCCACCCGTTGTAAATGAGAATACCAATGCCAGCCTCTTAAAATGTTTTCTCGTGTGTGTGTGTGTGTGTGTGTGTGTGTGTGTGTGTGTGTGTGTGTGTTTGAAACCATTTAAACTCGAATTTGTCGTAGAGTGCACCTGTTTTCACAGCAAAATCAGCCCGTCATGCATTGTGGGTGCTATCAGAAGGCATGGCACTTCGAATTTACTGCCATGTATTGGAAACTGGGGAAGCAGATGGCACCCTCAGAACCTGTAAAGGTACCCAAGTGGCTACCACAGGGGAAAGCCCTCCCTCCTGGCATCTCCCAGCAAGCTTGGGGAGGGTGGGAAAATAAGGGAAGGGGGAATAGAGACCACTGGGAGCAGACCAGGATCCAGTTTTTGGAAGAGGTTCAGGTTCAGGGAATAATCATTCGCTTGTAATTGACCTCGTCATGTGAAGTTCTGCCATTAGCCTTGGTGGGAATCCAATTTTTTTTTTTTTTTTAGTAACAGGTGCCTTGTGAGGGTAAGGACTGCCAAGGAGTGCAACTTTGTAAACAAAAAATAAAAATCGACTTTCTAAGTCGTCAAGAGGAAACAGAAACTGCAGCAGGTGCCAATAACTGACCTTCTTCCTAAGGGCTTTGCCTGAGATAGTCATACTAGGTTTAAAGGATTTTTTCCCCCTTTTGGTGGGAAGTTGGAATGAATGGGGAAAGGGACAAATTGGGATTGTTTGACAAAACCATTGCTTTTCGTTGTACAAATAGAGAAATTCCAGATGGACATATCCTTATGTTTGAAGTCTGAAACCCTTGCCATCACTCTTTTAATTAATCCCTGGGTGGGTCTCCAACCTGTTGCTTATCCATTTCAATCCATGGGAGGGAATGTAGCCCAAGAACATTCCCTTCTCTTTCCTAAGATTGCTATCTGAGAGACAGTAGGGAGTGAAGGACAGAATGAGAAAAGAAAGACGGTTTTGGGGGAAAAGTCAGAGAGTAGAGTGAAGGGGAAGAAAAGGAAGAGACTTAAGCCGGTCAGACAAAACTTTTCCACATTTATTGACCCACTAACCTAGACACAGAATGGGAAAGGGGGGGGGCTAACTAACTCTTAGAAGTTAGTAAGATAAATTTATCAATATTATTATTCAGTTTGATATTTGAACTAGGAGCCTAGAATCCTCCCTCAAAGTCTCCAGGCATCTAAGAAATGGAGGAATGCTGAAGAAACAATTTTCTTACCCCTAGGCAGGGAAACAGAAGAGGCACATTTTGGATTCAACCACATTGGATCATAAACCTAGATCCAGAAGATATCTTAGTGGTCATTGAGTTCAATTCCTTATTTTACGGATGAAAAAACTAAGACAGAGAAAGGTTAAGTGAGGACCATAAAAGTCATCTAATCCAATCCCTTCATCTTGCAGGTGAAGAAACTGAGGCACAGAAAGGTTCAATTAAGAATCATAAAGGTTATCTAGTTCAATCCTCCTCCTCATTTTTAATAGAGGAAATTGAGATCCATGAAGGTTAAGTAACTTGTCTAAGGTCATTCAGGAAGAAATACATAAAAAAGTAGATTTTTAAAGTCTGTATCTCTGACTCTCAGTTTTATTTTCATTGCTCAGAAGATCAGATAATGGAAAGGAGATGGCTGAGAACTATGACAGATTCCTTAGGGTAAGCAGATACCCCCACTTCATTTCTGAAAAACCCAACCTGACTCCTTAGTAGTGAGGGTAGAGACTCTGCTTGCATTGCTAAGGTAGTCTCTTGGGAGTACTTTGGAACAGAAGAGTTGAGACTTAACTGTTGAGATGAGCATGGGGTAGGAGTAGTGTCCCATGTTGAAGTTCCCAGGCATTCCTGCTGTCATGTTGAAAATCCTTTCCATCCATGATCACTGCTCTTGATACATGCAATACCCTATACAGATACTTAGCTATGTATGTTGGCCTGGATACTATGATGGCAGAGTTGGACCATGTGGTGCCTTATTTGCATAGTGCTGGGTGAGTGGAATGTCTGGATGCCTCTTTATGACTTTATGTCTCTTTACTACTTCATTCCTTGAAGGTCACGAGTTTAAACCTTTTCCTTTACACTTACCCATCTCAAGTTAGCTGATGAATGCCTGGGGTCACACCCCAGCATTTTATAGTATAGTATTCCTTTCCCCTTTCCAACAGACTTATGAATGCTAACTCTTTTTAAAAATTCTGCCTTCCATGATTGAAAGTGGAATTGAAAGTATTTCCCAAGAACCTACCTTGACCCAACAGAAAGAATACTTTGTTGTCCAACAAAAGCAGGTTAAACTGGTCCAAATCTGTGTCTTAGTCAAATGCTAAACCTGGTATGATTAGAAACAGGATTGAAGAATTATGTTCTATTTTGAATCAATTGGAAATCTTCTTAATATGCTTTGGTTTGATCCAAAGCACAGAAAACTTTTGGCAAACTTTTTAAGTTTGTCTGCCTCGAGGAGAAAAATATCCTGAGGAAAGAACTGTTCCTGATGGATTGTTATACCTGTTATAGTGAGGAAGAAAGGAATACTTACAGCTGAGCCTGAGATAAAGCTACTGAAGAAATGCATGGATGGCAGAAGAGAGTGGAAATATAACTTTTAACTCTAAACTAGGAAATTCTGAACTTTAAGCACTTAAAGGGCTTAGTCAGCTTCAAGGCTAGATAAGATTATTCAAGTATTGCGTTGCTAAAATCCATTTGGTATTTCAATGAGAATGATGGGGGGAAAATCCTTGTCATGACTGTAAGGAAACTACCACAATGATTTCTTAATCATAAAAAATAGAAATGAAAGGCTGTAAAAACCTCAAAATCTCACTCAAATTTGACTTTATTTCTTTGACATAATTAATCCTATTATTTTCAAAATAACATTAATGCTAAGCAAAAATATAGCATTGAAACTGACACTTTAAAATACTTAAATTACTCAGATAACTGATGTAAGAAGCCAATTTGGGAAGTGTCCTGGTAGGACTCCAGCATTAAGAAAATGCCACTCAGTAGTGCAAATGAAATCTGTTTGTAAGGTCTATTAATAGAGAGATCATAATTTTATCCCTACCCCCTCCATCCCTTTTGAAAATGATGGTACATATTTTAAGGGAACAGGGAGAGACCTCTTTCATCTTCCAGGGTCACTTATGCTTCAGGTTCAACAACAATAACAAATATTTATTAAACATCTACTGTACCTTAAGTGGTGAGAATTCAAAAAATGAAATGGAAACAACCTCTGACCTCCAGGAGCCCACAATTTAATGGAAAAGGAGAAGGTATAGATAATGAAGGGCAGCAAGGAGAGAGTTCCAGATGAAATGTTGAGAGAAATCAGAGTTGCCTTCAACAACCTGAGATGGTTATAGTATAAAGCAAGAATACAGGAGGTGCAGCACTCAAGAAAGGGAGGTTGAAGTCTTGATACAAGTGGTTTACAATACAAGTGATTAAAATTCTGAAGTCCTCAATTTACTCATCAGTAAAATGAAGATAACATTGTATACTTCACAAGGCTATTTTGAGGAAGGAGTTTTGTAAACTTTCAATCACTATGATAATAATAATAGCAATGATAGAAAATAATAGTAATAATGATGACAGCTAGCATTTATAGAGTGCCTACTATGTATAAGGCACTGTGCTGAGCACTTTATAAATATCATCTCATTTGATGTTCACAACAGCCCTGGAAAGGAGATTCTATTACTATTTCCATTTTATAGTTGAGGAAACTGAGGCAAATAGAGGTTATATGTATGTATATGTGATATATTTAAAATATAGATGGGTATATATGTATTTGTGTATACACACACACATATACATATCTTCAATTTTCCAAGTTATAAGTCAGAAATATACAAAGTGGACATCTGGGTGGCACAGTGGATAGAACATCAGCCCTGGAATCAGGAGGACCTGAGTTCAAATCCAGCCTCAGACACTTAATACTTACTTAGCTGTGTGATCACAGGCAAATCACTTAATTCCCTTTGCCCTGCAAAAACAAAAAAAGCAAAAAACAAAAAGAAATGTACAAAGCTTCAACCTATGCAGGAGATTTCAGCTCCTTTGGGGAAGGAAAAAACTAGTCAAAAACTAGCTGCCTGCTGAGTGATCCAGAGATTTCTTTATTCTTTTTTTTTTTGAATAGTGTTTTTTCCCCAATTACATGTAAAAATTTTTTTTAATATTCACTAAAAAGATTTAAGTTCCAACCACTCCCACCAAGACTGTTGTTATGTATGTGCAGTTATGTAAAACATATTTCCACATTAATTATGTGAAAGAAGAAAAAGACCAAAAAAAAGAATCATGAAAAAAATAAAGAAATTGAAAATAGTACACTTTGATCTGCGTTCAGACTCCATCTGTTCTTTCTCTGAACATGGATAGCATTTTCCATCATAAGTCCTTTGGAATTGTTTTGAATCATTGCATTGCTGAGAAGAGCTAAGTCATTCATAGTTCATCTTCATGCAATGTTGCTGATAATGTGTACAATGTTCTCCTGGTTCTTGTTTGTATCAGTTCATGTAGGTCTTTCCAGGTTTTTCTGAAATCTGCTTGCTTGTCATTTCTTATAACCCAATGGTATTCTATTACATTCATTTACCATAATTTGTCCAGTCATTTCCCAATTGATGGGCATCCCCTTCAATTTCCAATTCTTACCACTACAGAATGTTGCTTTACATATTTTTGAACATGTAGATCCTTTTCCCTACCCCCTTTTTAAAATCTCTCTGAGATATAGACCTAGAAATCGTTTGTTACTTTTTGGGCCTAGTTCCAAATTGCTCTCCAAAATGATTGGATCAGTTTGCAACTCCACTAGCAATGCATTAGTGTTCCAATTTTTCCACATACCTTCTAACATTTATAGTTTTTCTTCTCTTTCATAAAAACCAATCTGATAGATGTGAGGTGGTACCTCAGAGTAGTTTCAATTTGCATTTCTCTAATCAATAGTGATTTAGAGCATTTTTTATATGACTGTAGTTTTGATTTCTTTGTCTGAAAACTGTCTGTTCATATCTTTTGACCCTTTATCAGTTGAGGAATGACTTATGTTTCTAGAAATTTGACTCAATTCTCTCTATATATGAGAAATAAGGCTTTTATTGGAGACAACTATGCTATTTCCCAGCTTTTAGTTTTCCTGTTAATCTTGTTTACATTTATTTTGTTTGTACAAATCCTTTTTAATTTATGTTTTTTTTTTTTCAGTTTTTGCAAGGCAGTGGGGTTAAGTGGCTTGCCCAAGGCCACACAGCTAGGTAATTATTACATATCTGAGTCCGGATTTGAACTCAGGTACTCCTGACTCCAGGGCTGGTATTCTATCCACTGCACCACCTAGTCGCCCCTCTTTTTTAATTTAATATAATTAAAATTATCCATTTTATAAAATTATTCATTTTGTAATTTTTTCTAACTCTTGTTTGGTCATAAATTCTTCCCTTCTTGATAGATCTGACGGGGCAAACTATTCCTTTCTCTCCTAATTTGCTTATGGTATCAACCTGTATTGTCTAAGTACCCATTTTGACTTTACCTTGGTATATGACATAAGATTGTTTTCCAGTTTTCCCCAGGAGTTTTTTGCAAATAGTGAGTTCTTGTCCCACAAGCTGGGGTCTTTTGGTTTGTCAAACTATAGGTTACTACAGTTCTTTACTACTATGTCTTGTGTACCTAGTCTATTCCACTTATCCATCAAATTTTTTCCTAGCAGTACCAGATAGTTTTGATGATTGCTGCTTTATAATATAGTTTCAGCCAAGATTGGGGGTAGGTTGAATATAGGGATAGTCTCTCTGCCCAAGAGTAACATGATGTAACTCATAGTCACTCATAGCCATTTTTCTTCATAAAGTCCATTTCTACTTAATTGTTTACCTATCAGAGTTGATTATCACCTTCAGGAACACCTCACTTCCAAGGGTATATAAACCATGAGTCTGCCACAATGATTGGCATTCAAGAGTATCACTTACCTATTTTTAAAAAATGTTAGTATTATTGTTAAAATGGCTCATTACTTAGAAATTTTGTCTCTCAAACTTTTTAAATTCCACATTCTCTTAACATTTTTGACTTTTTGTTCTTCCAGATGAGTTTTTGTTGCTATTTATTTCTAGTTCTATAAAATTGTTTTGGTAGTTTGGTATATACTATATAAATTAATTTAGGCAGAATTGTCTTTTTTTTTTATTGACCTGGCCTACCCATGAGCAGCTGATATTTTTTCTAATTGTTTAGATCTGATTTTATTAGTGTAAGAAGTCTTTTGTTCTTATAATCCTTCATTCCTGGGTTTACTTTACTAGATTTCAAAGTATTTTATTTTGTCTATGTTGTCTACATTTTTTTTTTGTGACTTGCCCAAGGCCACACAGCTAGGTAATTATTAAGTGCCTAAGGTCACGTTTGAACTCAGGTACTCCCGACTCCAGGGCTGGTTCTCTATCTACTGCGCCACCTAGCTGCCTCTGTCTACATTAATTTATATGAAATTTCTCTTTCTGCTTCTTGTTGCTAGATTTTGTTGGTAATAAATAGAAATTATTTTATATCCTGCAACTTTGCTAAAGTTAATTATTTCAAGTAGCTTTTAGTTGATTTTCTAGAACTATTCTAATTCCTTCAATGTCTTTTTCTTCTCTTATTGTTATAGCTAACATTTCTGGTACAATATTGGATAATAAGTGGTGAAAAACATTTATTCTTGCTTAACCCCTGAACTTATGGGGAAGGTTTTTTTAGCTTATCCCCATTACAGATACTACTTATCATTTTAAGGAAAGCTCCCATTATTCATGTGCACTGGGACAATTGAGCTGTGATAATCAGTAATTCCCAAGGACTTAAGAGTTGCAATAAGTATCCATGATGGGCCTTAGGATAGTTGATCTAAGTCTAGAAAGGACTTGAGGTCCTGGGAAGCTATGACTTCCTTGCCTTAGGTTACAGAGGGAATAGCATCAGTAGCAGGAATAAGAACTCAAGTCGTAAGACTCTACTGCACCACATCCATCACTGAGGTTTTAAAACTTTTGAGATTTTGGAGCTTTTGTTCTTAAATATTATGGGACTGATGCAAATAAAATATATTGCTTTGAAGAAATCTTTAGAGGTGTTTATGAAATCCTGATGTTCTAGGAAACATATCTTGGAGTAAAGGAGAGGCAATGGACAATAGTGGAAGTCAGGGGATTTGTCTTTAAATCCTCCTGTTGATACCTACTTATGTCCTTAGTTAAGTCATTCACCCTCTCTTAGCTTCAATATTATAAAAGGGGTTAGACTAATGGTCTCTAAGGTCCTTTCCAGCCCAGGCATCTAAAATTCTTTTTGTTCCAGTTTCCATATTTGTGAAATGGAGATACTTACCCCACAGAGACCTTATAGGAAAGGAAAAGTAAGCTATATCGAGTTCTGGATCTAAAACTGAAAGGAATCCCAAGGACATCTTAGGGGAATCAGAGGCAACTAGATGGCACAGTGAATAGAGTGCTGGAATAATTTCTGTTCGAATCTTGTCTCAGACATGTAATAGCAGAGTGACCCTAAGTCAATCCTTTAACTTCTCTGTGCCTCAGTTTCCTCATCTGAAATAAAGTCTTTGTTTATAAGGTCCCTTCTAACTCTATGAGGGTTTTTTTTGTTCATTACATCTTAAAATGTCCCTCTATTTTATTGAATATTCTGCCAATCTCTGAATATTTTCCTAAAATGTGAAAAGTATAGCGATTCCCCTTCCACATCACTGAATTGCTCTCTCTCTCTCTCCCTATCTCTCTTTGTCTGTCTCCCCTTCTTCTTCCCCCCCCCCCCACCACCTTGATTTTCTGAGTTTCCCTATCCAAGCCTTAAACTGTATTCTGGCTGTCTGAATAGTTACTGAAGTTGTTTATTGCCAGATGTCAGGGCAGGGGTTTCTACTCTCCTCGCCTCCTGACCTTCTAGTTCTTCTTTTGAAGTCTGGCATTTTCTTCCCCACACTCCATCCCCCCCCACCCCCCATTTGGTATAGTGTTCCCATGTACTGCTCTTAACTTCTCCCTCTCCCTTTCTCCGGAGCCTGGCTTAGCATGCTAATATCTCCCTGGAGCTGAGTTTCCCAAGCATTTCTCAGGACACATGGCAAAGTAGAATAGCTTTCTGAGATGGCATTTGAGATGAGATCCATGACGGATGATTCATGGTTCCCCTGATTTGCAATGCCTCCTCCCTAGTGATGGAAAACTCAGAAAAGAGCCTTTGAGCAGAGTCCTGCCCTCTTCTTGCATTCTGAGAAACCTGTAGACCCTCTTTGTGTTTAGTAAGCGGATTTCATTTACTGGGGCCTTTCCTATTGTGGGGAAGTTGTTGCTAGGATACAGAAAGGCTCTACAGCATCACTGAGAAATATTCCTTGGAGGCAGCCACTGGTTAGTTGCTTTCTAATAAAAATTTTAAATCTCTTAAAAAACTCTTTTCCTCATCCTCCCCTCCTCAAATATTTTTTCAAAGAAAAAAACCATCTTTGATATTATATTCTATTATTACTATGCTTATTTTAGTAGCACCTATCATAATAACTTCTTCCCTTAAAGTGTGATTTGGGACCTTTACTCAACTTTAAAGACTTAACTTTGAGTCTGGCTCTCCCAGTGTTTTTCTCTCTGCTCCAGAAGCACAACAATTATTCTTCTCACTATAGGATTTTCAACACAAAGGGATTTAATCTCTTCTTGGTATTCAAGGGACTTGCAAAAAGGGTTCTCATTAATGCAGTGGAATTTAGCTCTAGTTGAGCTATGGACCAGTCAAATTCCAGAATATTGTCTAGAATTTTAAATAAAACAAAATAAATAAAAAAATAAAACTCAAATCTTTCAGACTTCTAGTATAATCAACAGTATTTTTAAGGTGTTGGGGAAGCATATTTCAAAAATATATTAATTAAGCACTTTCTGGTTATCTTAGTAAACTTTACTGAAGCAAGGGTTCTATTTGATCTCTCTAAGGATCTCCATAAAGTTTATAAATACTCAGCTATAAACTTCCATTAGGACCATGGAAAGGAATAGTCAAGTGAGGATGGAAGCATGCATGGTTATAACTGCAAATTGTGCATGTTACAGTGGAAAAGAGGACCAACTCTGGAGTCTGAGGAACTGGATTCCAATTTTACCTCTGATGTGTAAGACCCTGAGCAAGTCATACCTCATTTTCCCCATTTCTCTCTCCATCTCTATCTTACTCCATCTCTCTATACGCAATCTATTCTCCACTCACATGTTAGGAATGGTTTTCCTAAAGCTCAGGACTAAGTTTCTCAATAATCTCCAGTGGTCTCTATTATTTCTGGCATATCACAACCTAGTCCATGGTTATCTTTCCAGTTTTCTTACACTCAATTTCCCTGTATTTATTGAATAATCACCTAGCAAATAAAAATTAAAGACTTCCTCAGAGTCAGTAAGTAAGTACTTGGAATATAAAACAGATAGTGACTACAAAGCAGTTCCCATCCTCAAGATGTTGGGGAACCTGGGGGGGGGGGCAACAAGTAAACTAATCTGTACAAACAAGCTATGTACAGATAAGCAGGAAATAAACAGAAGAGACACCAGAAAGGGTTGAGGAAGCTTTCCCTGTACAAATTGGGATTTTACTTAGGACTTGAAGGAAGCCAGGGAAACCAGGGGGTGGGTATGTAGAGGGAAATCATTCCAGGCATAGAGCACAGCCAGAGAAAATGCCCAGGGCAAAAGACAGAGTGTCTTATAATAGCAAAGAAGCCAATACCACTATATCAAAAAGGACTGGCAATGAGTATGAGAAGACTAGAAGGTAGGAGGAGATGAGATTATGAAGGACTTTGAATGTCAAAAATATTTTATATTTGATTTTGGAAGTAATAGGGAGCCACTGGAGTTTATTGAATAAAAGAATGACTTGATTGGACTTGTGTCTTAGAAAAATCAACTTTGGGTGGCTAGGTGGTGCAGTGAATAGAGCACCAGCCCTGGAGTCAGGAGTACCTGAGTTCAAATCCAGCCTCAGACACTTTAATAATTACCTAGCTGTGTGGCCTTGGGCAAGCCACTTAACCCCATTTGCCTTGCAAAAAAAATCACTTTGGTGGCTGAACAGAGGATGGATTGGAGTGGCAAGAGACTGAGGTTGGAAGATCCTCCTGAAGAGTTCCAGATGGTGATGAGGTCTTGCACCAGAGTGGTGGCATTAGAGGAGAGAAGGGAGTTTTGAGTGATGATGCAAAAGTGAAGTTGACAGGTCTTGGCAACAGATTGACTATGAGAGCTACTAAGGAGTAGAATATGACACCCAGGCTGTGAGCCCAAGGTACTGAGAAGATGGTGTTGCTCTGGACAATGATAGAGAAGTTTGCATTAGGAGAAAACATAAATTCCATTTTGGGCATGTTGAGTGTAAGGTTGTTGTTGTTTTTGATGTCGTCTGTCCTTCATTCTCAAAGAAGACCATGATATTAAAGAGTGCTGTGCTAAGTCATCAACCTCACTTTCTCCTCCACTGGGCCTGGTCCAGTGACCTGATATGGATCAGGATAACTGGAGATAGCTTTGGATGTCCGAAATGCCTGAAAGGCATTCAAAGTTGTGAGGTTGGAGGTTAGCAGAGAGGTTAAAGTAGGATAAGCATATTTGAAAGTAGTCAGAATAGGGGTGGTAATTAAATCTTTGGGAGAGGAGAGAAAATGGAGTCATTTATTATGGATAGTGTTTTTTAAGTTTAACCATAATAAGAAGAACAGAAATAGGATCAAATTTGAGATTTTTGAGAATGGGGGAGACATGGGCATGTTTGTAGACAAGAGGGAAGGAGGTAGGAAGAAATATGATGGAGTGAGCATGACAGAGGTGGTACTATCTGTTGAATGACAGATAGGATGGGATTGTTTGTGCCTGAAAAACAGTTAGCCTGCCTTTGATATGAGACAATAGTGAAGGAAGACATAGTGTGAGAAAGCATCTGAGTGATATGAGATGAGCAATAAGTAGGAAGAGGGACCTCACATTAAATGGCTTTAATTTTTTTTCTGTAAAATGTGAGTCCAAATTCTCAGCTTAGAGGTAGGAGAGGGACAGTCATGGGAGACCTAAGGAAAGATGGAAAGATTTGGAAGAGTTGAAGGGGAGAGTAAAATAGTGAGTTGGTGGGAAGTGTAGTGGGATTGCCTAGCAGTAGTGAGAACTCAGTTTTTATAACATAAATCTCTAATGAATGTAATCAGAATGACTGCATTATATTCATCAGTTGTTTTGTTCAATAAAGCTTCTGTAGGAGTGAAGGTTGGAAAGGATCCAAGCTTGAGGTTTGTCAGGGTATAATCATTATGATAAGGGGTCAAGATAGGGAAAATAAGTGAAGGGTTGGAGGTTATGGTGAGAATGAAAAGTAGAGTTTGGTAAGGAAGGCAAAGGGAAAGGTAGAGCGATAATAGATCATAGTTAGAGAAAGGGATTTTAGAATTCTTATAGATGATGGTAAACACCTTTGTGTTTGACTGAATTAGGATGGAGCAGCAGGTTATAGGAAAATGGGTTGAGGAACTGAGTGGTTAGGGTATTTGTGGGGGAGTTAATATCTATGCTGATGTTCTCTAGTTGGAGGGTAGGAGTTGTTGAGGAGTCAGATACTAAACACATTGAAGAAGGAAGGGGAATGGCCTGGGGAGTATGTGGACAATAGCTATAAGAATTTTGATTGGGTGGTAGATAGGAATAGCAGGGATCTCAACGGAGAAGTCATTGAGTAATAGAGATAGTAGTGAGGAACAAGGAGTATTCCAGTTCCCTTTTCTTGAACAGTGAAATGAGGGGGTTGAGTCAAGGTACAGGTAGTACTGAAAGGTAGGGAACTATACAAGTAGTGGTCAGAGAAGTTGTGTCATCAGAAGAGAGTCAAATTTCACTGATAGCTGGAAGATGGAAAGATTGAGAGAAGAAAAGAATGAGGGTGAAGGGAAGTTTGTTGCCTATGGAATCAGCATTCCAGAGAGTACACTGGAAAGGGTGGATACTATTTGACTGGAACATTGGAATGGGAGATAGATGTACCATCTCAAAAGGCTCCCAGGTCTGTTTTCAAAAATTAAATACCAAGAATTTATCTGTAGAAGCTGAATTATCAGTCATTTTGGTTCAATACCTATTTTAGTAGCCAAGAACTATTTTCATTGATATTGTTCTCCGTACTTTTGACCAAAGGCAATAAAGTTTTGGTCAATAAATGATAGTAGCTCCTTATTACCTTTAGGACCCACTGCAAATATTTCTGACAATAAAGGCTCTAATGGACCTTTCCAGGTTTAGGCTACATTAGTCTAAGCTAGATTTTTAATTTGTTGAGGAATATGCTGCAGCAGTAGGGCTGGCTTGCTGTTCTTTAACCCATGATATTCTACCTCTTCTCTCTATGTCTTTTCTCAGGCAGTCCCCCGTACCCGGAATCTGGTTCCTTCTCATCTCTTCACCTCTAAGAATTTCTAATTTACTTCAAAGCTGAAATCAGACAAAACTTTCTACAGGAGTTCTGTTGTCCTCCCCTGAGTAAAAGGGGACAGAACACTAGACCTGGGAGTCAAGAAAACCTGAGTTCAGATCTGGCTCCAGATAATTATTAGCTCTGTAACCCTGGGCAAATCACTTATGCTGAATCAGTTTCCTCATCTGTAAAGATCTGTAAGAATAGTACCCATCTCCTAGGATTTTTGTGAAGAGATAATATTTGTAAAGTTCTTTGCAAACCTTAAAATACTATATAAGTACTAGTTGTTCTGATTCCTATTGTTACATTTCCTTATAAATGGTACCTGTTTTCTTTTGTGTTAGACTACAAGGTCCTTGAAAGTAGGTGCTATTTAATTTTTGTCTTTGTTATTGCTTAGAGCAATATCTTAGAGCAATAACTGGTGTTTAATAAATGTGGTACAGTGAACAGAGTGGTGGACCTGGAGTCAGGCTATGTAGTTAGCTTCCTGAATTCAAATCCAGCCTCAGACAATTCTATTTGCCTTGGTTTCCTCATCTGTCAAGTGAATTGGAGAAGGAAATGGCAAACCACTCTAGTATCTTAGCCAAGAAAACCCCAAATGGAGTCATGACTAAAATAAATGAGTTTCAATTAATTAAGAAGCTGACTGTTGTTGAGTGATTTATGTATAGTTACCCTTGACTCAATTATTTTCAGATTGACTCTCTGACCAAGAAACCAAACAAATAGTATGCTTTGGTGTTAACATTTAATTTGGTGGTCTTAACAATCTAGTCAGTATACTGCAAAGTCATTTTTGGTTGTAGCTCATATGGGGAAAACACTATCCGCAAAGGAAACTGGACGGTTTCTCATGATTCCAGGTCAGTAGACTGAGTTGTAGGGATAAAGGAGCAGCATTAGTCTCTTTCTTAGATCTAAAAATGGAAACACCACAGGACATATATATTTGTTGTTCTCTGTTGGTGGTATTCATGAATTACTCCTTAAATAACCCAACTCAGACAGCTGCAAATTCATTAAGCAGATAGGTCTTTCTTTATACCCTCTTTTTCAATATTCAAGAATCTAGTGAACTGTGTTTAGGGTCTTAATTGTAGCTCATCACTATTTCAGACAGATGTAGAAACCTCAAAAATAGCTCTCACTTCTTCTCTCAGGTCAGTCCTTCTATCTATAAGATTTATTCATCCCAAGAAAATGATAATATATCCAATCAATCAGTCTCACAAATATTTTCCTAAATGGAAAAATTCTTCAAGGTACTAGCATTGCATCAGAACTGTTTGGATAGACCAAGGAAATTTGGCTCTGCCCCAGGAATCATCTATGAATTATGATATGAATTTTTTTTTTGGTTTTTGCAAGGCAATGTGGTTAAGTGACTTGCCCAAGATCCCACAGATAATTATTAAGTATCTGAGGCCAGATTTGAACTCAAGTCTTCAGGGCCAATGCTCTATCCACTGTGCTACCTAGCTACCAAAAAAGATGTGAGTTAAGAAAGGATGGATTGGAGCAAGTATGACATCCCTGATGATCAAAAGTAGAACTGAATTGTATCAGAGAAAAGAGGTATTGAAGAGAGTCAATGGATTTATAGGCATCTTGTCCAGAAGATTCAGGTTGGAGGAAGTCTAGAAAAAATATCAGTTTTTTCTTTAACTCCCCCCCCCCCACCTCCCAGTGCCTATTTATCTACGGAAGTACCTGTGAACAATAATGTAATCTTATCTACATGTTTCCAGTAAATTGAATTTTTGCCAAAACCACAGAGACCACGGGTTAGCTAGAAAGAATTATAAATGTAAAGTTAGACAGAGAGCCCAACCTCTGCCCAAATATTAGGAATTTTCCTAGCTGGGACTGAGAGTGATTTGTGACTAAACTCAACTTTTTGTCTGAAACAAACTCCCTAAAACTGTTTCCCTAGTCATGACTTTCAGGTAGCCCAATAATTCTCTCTCCTGGATCTGTTTTCCAGGTCACTTGTTTTTCCAATGAGATATTTCATTTTTTTCTTCTAGTTTTTTCATTCTTTTGCTTTTGTTTTATTGTTTCTTGATTTTTCACAAAGTCAGCTTCCTTTAGCTCCATTCTACATTTGAAGAAGTTATTTTCTTCAGAGAGCATTTTTTTAGTAGAAATTACTTATTTATTAAAGATAATAATCAATGCAAAAATAGAAAAAAGGAAGAAAAGTTAGAAAAAGATATGCTGTGTAATCAAAACAGTTCAATCCTTATCTATTCCAATTAATTGTACAACTATCAAATATTCATATCTCAGAAAATGGTGAGTAGAAAGAATATAGATGCAGACTATAGTACTTTCTTACAGCTAATCCCAGTTCCTTCCCTCTATTCTTTAAGATTTTATTTATTTTGAGTTTTACAATTTTTCCCCTAATCTCCCCCCCCCCCCCCCACAGAAGGCAGTCTGTTAGTCTTTACAATGTTTCCATGGTATACATTGATCTAAGTTGAATGTGATGAGAGAGAAATCATATCCTTAAGGAAGAAAAATAAAGTATAAGAGATAGCAGAATTACATAGTAAGATAACGGGTTTGATTTTTTTTCTAAATTAAAGGTAATAGTCTTTGGTCTTTGTTCAAACTCCACACTTCTTTCTCTGGATACAGTTGGTATTTTCCATTGCAGATACCCCAAAATTGCCCCTGATTGTTGCACTGATGGAATGAGCAAGTCCATCAAGGTTGATCATCGCCCCCATGTTGCTGTTAGGTTATACAGTGTTTTTCTGGTTTGGCTCATCTCACTTAGTATCAGTTCATGCAAATCCCTCCAAGATTCCCTGAATTCCCTTCCCTCCTGATTTCTAATAGAACAATAGTGTTCCATGACATATACATACCACAATTTGTTAAACCATTCCCCAATTGAAGGACATTTACTTAATTTCCAATTCTTTGCCACCACAAACAGGGCTGCTATGAATATTTTTGTACAAGTGATGTTTTTACCCTTTTTCATAATCTCTTCAGGGTATAGACCCAGTAGCGATATCACTGGATCAAAGGGTATGCCCGTTTTTGTTGCCCTTTGGGTGTGATTCCAAATTGCTCTCCAGAAAAGTTGGATGAGTTCACAGCTCCACCAGATAAATCTAATCATAAAATAAACAAGAAGGAAAGTTAAGGAGATTTATCTAAATCTGAGAGTGGGAGGCTGAGGTCTCCCACTATTAGAGTTTTGCTGTCTATGTCTTCCTGTAGCTCTTTCAACTTCTCCTCTAAGAAATTGAATGCCAAATCATTGGGTGCATACATATTTAGTATTGAAATTACTTTATTTTCTATGGTACCTTTTAGGAGGATATAGTTTCCTTCTCTATCTTTTTTAATGCTATCTATTTTTTCAGCTGCTTTGTCTGAGATAAGGATTGCTACCCCTGATTTTTTCACTTCAGCTGAAGCAAAATATATTTTTCTCCAACCTTTTACCTTTATGTATCTCTTTGCTTCAAATGAGTTTCTTGTAGGCAGCACATTGTAGGATTCTGGTTTTTAATCCACTCTGCTATTCACTTATGTTTTAAGGGAGAGTTCATCCCATTCACATTCAAAGTTATAATTATTAACTCTTTATTGCCCTTCATGCCATCTTCCCTCCATTTGTATTTTTCCCTTTTTTCCCTTTATCCATATTCCCCAGAATTTTGTTTCTGAATACTATCCCCTTCAGTGTATTTGCCCTCCTATGTCAATCCCCTTTCTTTCCCCTTTCCCTTTTCCCCTTCTTCCCTCCCTTTCTTATGTTAGTTCTCCTTTTTCTACCTCTCCCCATCCCCTCCCTCCCCTTTTCCCCTTTTAATATTTGAAAGGTAAGAAAAATTATTTAACTTAACTGTGCAAGTTTGTGTAAGTTTGTGTAAGTTAACTTTAAGCCATATCTGATGAGAGGAAGATTCAGGTGGTTCTCAGTGCCTCCCTTCTTCCCCTCTATTACAATAGGTCTTTTTTTACCTCTTAATGTAATGAGATTTACCCCATTCAATTTCCTCCATCCTTCCGTCTCCTTACTGTGCCCCTTTTAAATGAGGTATTGTTTTTAAATAATTCTATGTGAGTCACAGAAAAGTCTTGAGTGTCTATCACTTCTGGCTAAGTATATTCTCAAGTTATAATTCTCCAGTTATAATTCTCAAGAGTTATGAGAATCTTTCTCCCAGGAGGAGATACAGTCAGTTTTATCTTATTGGATAACAGTTTTTCTTCTTTACCTTTTTTTTTACACCTTTTCATGTATCTCTTGAGCCTCCTGTTTGATGTCCAAATTTTCTTTTCTTTCTTTTTTTTTTTTTTTTTGCAAGGCAATGGGGTTAAATGGCTTGCCCAAGGCCACACAGCTAGGTAATTATTAAGTGTCTGAGGCCGGATTTGAACTCAGGTACTCCTGACTCCAGGGCCAGTGCTCTTCTCCACTGTGCCACTAGCTGCCCCCTATGTGCCACCTAGCTGCCCCCCAAATTTTCTATTAAGCTCTGTGTGTGTGGTCTTTTCATCAGGAAATGTTGGAAGCCTCCCATTTCATTATGTTCACCTTTCCCCTGGAAAAGAAGGCTCAGCTTTTCTGGGTAGTAGATTATTGGCTGCATTCCAAGCTCCCTTTCTCTTTGGAATATCTCATTCCAGGTCCTTCCATCCCTTAATGTTGATGCAGCCAGGTCCTGTGAAATCCTTACTGTGCCTCCTTGGTATCGAAATTGTTTCTTTCTGGCTGCTTGTAGAATTTTCTCTTTTATCTGATAGTTCTGCAATTTGGCCACAACATTCCTTGGTGTTTTCATTTTAGGATTTCTTTCTGGAGGAAATTTATGTATTCTTTTTTTTTGTACTTAAAGATTTTATTTATTTTGAATTTTACAATTTTTCCCCTAATCTTACTTCCCCTCCCCCCCACCTTTCACAGAAGTCAATTTTCCAGTATTTACATTGTTTCCATGGTCTACATTGATCCAAATTGAATGTGATGAGAGAGAAATCTTGGGGGTTTTTTTGTTTGTTTTTTTAGGTTTTTTTGTAAGGCAAACAGGGTTAAGTGGCTTGCCCAAGGCCACATAGCTAGGTAATTATTAAGTGTCTGAGACTGGATTTGAACCCAGGTACTCCTGACTCCAGGGCTGGTGCTTTATCCACTATTCCACCTAGCCACCTTGAGAGAGAAATCTTATCCTTAAGGAAGAAATATAAAGTATAAGAGATAGCAAGATCAGCAATGTATCCTTTAAATAATGATTTTGCCCTCTGGTTCCATGATATCAGGGCAGTTTTCCATCACTGAATCCTGTAATATTAAGTCCAGGTTTTTTTTTTTGTCTTCAATGTTTTTACAAAGACTTATAATTCTCAGGTTGTCCCTTCTCGATCTATTCTTGAGGTCAGTGGTTTTGCTGATGAGGTATTTTACATTTTCTTCTATTTTTTGATTTTTTTGATTTTGTTTAATAGACTCTTGCTGTCTCATGAAGTCATTAGTTTCCACAGACTCCATTCTTTTTTTAGAGAAGAATTTTCTTCATTTACCCTTTGCAACTCCTTTTCCAATTGGTCAATTCTATTTTTGAAAAAGTTTTCCATTCGACCAGTTGAAGTTTTGAATCTCTTTTTGTATTTGTCCAATTGTATTTTCCAATGATTTTTTTCTTGTTGCAAGAACAGAGAGCATTTTTAATCTCCTATTCCCTCTGGCCAATTCCGAGGGAACCATGTGGATCTTGGAAGACATTGTATTCCCACCCCCCCGCATAAAAGGAGATAATTTTTGTAATAGGGCATTACACACCATTGCTTTCTTGTTGGCTGTCATTTCTCCTCTTCCCTTTCCTCCTCCCCTTCCTCTTTATCTTTTCCTTTAATTTTTCATTCCTTCTGTCCATTCTTTTTCTAGAATTTGTCATTTTCTCTTTTTCTGTAATGTGTTATTATGGACTTGTAGCTTCATTTCTGAAGGAAGGACCCACGAAGAACTTGCTACCAATATGGGCTGTACCTTTGAGGATTTCTTGGGAACTCTGTAAGAAAGACTCAGTGATTTGTCCAGGATCACACAACCTAGATATTCACAGGGCAGACTTGAACTCTCTATTCTTTATTTTGACATTCTCCACCTGTTTCCTAAGAAGTGGAAGTATGGGAGGGATCACAAGATCTTATCAGTTTTACTTGTTTAATGTATCATGTTAGCCAAGAAATTTATCACCCCATGAGTTACATTCTGGGGATGAGATCCTCTGTACTTAACTTAGGCTAGTCATTAGACAGCTGGTGCAATTTGTGACTGGACCCAAACTCATAGCTCTTCTAAGGAACTAAGTTGTTGTTTGTTCAATCATTTCAGTCCTGTTCAATTCTTCATGACCCCAGTATCTTTCAGATAAAGATATTGGAGTAGTTTGTCATCTCCTTCTCCAGCTTATTTTACAGATGTGAAAACTGAGGCCAACAGGGGTAAGCTACTTTCCCAGGATCATATAGCTAGTTTTGAGGCCAGATTTGAATGAACAAAACTGAGGCTTCCTGATTCCAAATCCTCAACTCTGCTCATTGTGCCACCTAGCTGCTCAGACACCAGTAGTTAGAGTTTGTGTTCTACTTGGAGAACCCCTTATTGTCTGAGTGTCACAGGGAGGTACTGGAATAGGACTTTTGTGCAAACATTCATTTTAATTTAGTTTGGTGAAATGATACCATTCCTTAATGCTGAATTAACTTTGCCAATAGAGCTGAGATTTGCTTTTCCATCAGTTATAGTAATATGGAAGAGCAAATTCAGCATCATTTTGGAGTTTTTGAACTTGGAAATATTTTTCTCATCCTTGAAGGTTTGTAAAAGTATTTTTTTCTGCTAATCTCTGCTAATCTTTTTTTTAAATTTAAATTTATTTTTCCCAGTTACAAGTAAAAACAAGTTCCTTTTTAAAACATTTAAAACATTTTAAAAACATTCCTTTTTAAAACATTGAGTTCCAAGTTCTCTACCTTCTTCCACCTCATCCATCCCTCCTTATTGAGAAAGCAAGATATTTGATATAGGTTAAAATATATAGTCATGCAAAACATTTCCATAATAGTCATGGAAAAAACATAGATTCCCCCCAAAAGAAACCTCAAGGAAAATAAAATAAAGAAAAAAGTAAGCATTGTCTCATTTTCCCTACATCCCCACTAACATTTGTTATTTCCCCCTTCTGTCTTATTAGCCAAATCAATAGGAATAAGGAGTGCCTCAGAATTGTTTCAGTTTTCATTTCTCCAAATATAGTGCATTTTTCTGAACAATTAAAAAAAAATAAGGTCATAGCATTGATAACCTTATCTGAAAACTGTTCATATCTTCTGATCATTTATCAATTGGGGAATGACTCCTAGTTTTCACAAATTTGATTAAGTTGTCTGTGTTTGAGAAATGAGACCTTTATTGAAATCAGAGAAATTGGTTTCAATATTCCCCCCCGACAGTTACTATTACTGAGCTGCATTTACCTCCACCCTATTTCCCTCAACCCCTTTTATTCTATTCTGTCTCTCCTTTCACACTGTCCCTCCTCAAAAGTATAAATAATGTTTATCCTTCATTCTCGAAGAAAACCATGACATCAGGGAGGTTATGCCATGACAAGTACATGAATTGGATTTAAATGAGGGGGTTGCTGTATTAATCACCAGCCTCATTTTCTTCTCCAGAGCCATCTAAGATCCAGTGGTCAGATATAAATCAGGATGACTGGAGATGGCCCTGGATGTGAGGCAATCAGGGTTAAGAAATTTTCCCAAGTTCATAGCTAATAAGTACATGAAATTGAATTTGAACTCCTGTCCTCCTGACTCCAAGGCCAGTGCTGTTTTGACTATCCCTTCTCCAAATCTTTCCTTCTTTTCATTACCCTGACCCTTTCTATAACCCTTTCACCTCCTACTTTCCTCTAGGATTAGATAAATTTCTCTATCCAATTGAGTGTGCGTATTATTCCCTCTCTGAGCCAATTCTGATGAAACTAAGGCTCACTCACTGCTAAAGCTTTTTCTTGCCCTTTTTATGTGAATTATTTTCCTCATTCTACCTCCCCTTTTTACCTTTCTCCCAGTACATTCCTCTCATCCATTAACTCTATCTTTTTAATACATTATTCCTTCATATTCAGCTCCCACCTTTGCTCTATATATACTCCTTCTATCTGCCCTAATAAATGAGAATGTTCATATGAGTTATCAGTATCATCTTCCCAGGCAGGAATATAAAAAGTTCAACATCATTAAGTCCTTATGATTTGCCTTTCCTATTTACCTTTTTATGCTTCACTTGAGTCTCATATTTGAAGACCAAATTTTCAGTTCAGTTCTGATCTTTTCTCAGAAAAATTTGGAAGTCCCCCTATGAAAATTTCTGCTAATCTTGAAGGCAAACATAAACAATATTTTAATGAAAGGTGATGTTGGGAAAGTTAACCATGTTTTCATGGTTTACCTCCATGGTTTTTACCTCCTGCATATAAAACCCTAATGCCAGGTTAATGGCTCTACAAAACTGCATAATTTAGGAAATCTTAAAAGATAATCAATTAATTGTGCTTCTCTTTGAACAATTTCAACCATTATATGACCTTTTTTTTTTTTTTAGGTACTCCTGACTCCGGGGCCAGTGCTCTACCCACTGCGCCACCTAGCTGCCCCATATGACTTTTTTTTTTTTAGGTTTTTTGCAAGGCAAATGAAGTTAAGTGGCTTGCCCAAGGCCACACAGCTAGGTAATTATTAAGTGTCTGAGACCAGATTTGAACCCAAGTACTCCTGACTCCAGGACCGGTGCTTTATCCACTATGCCACCTAGCCGTCCCTGACATTTTCTTATGAACTATTCTGGAATCTTTTTTCAATATAACCTGACATAATAACATGGTATTAGATACAAGTCATCTAGGGGGTACAGTAGATAGAATGCTGCACCTGGAGTCAGGTGTGCCTAAATTCAAATATAGCCTCTGATATTTAAAAGTGTGACTCTGGGCAAGAAATTTAATCCTGTTTGCCTCAGTTTCCTTATTTATAAAATGAGCTGGAGAAGGAAATAGCAAAGCACTTCAGTATCTATGCCAAGAAAACCCCAAATGGATCACAAAGAGTCAGATATGGCTGAAATTGACTGAATACCACCATCAAAAAAGACATAATAATAGTAACTACCTTATGAGGTAGGTACAACAACCCTATAGGAACAAATGAGATAATACTTACAAAGTACTTTAAACACCTGAATTAGAGTACTATGTAAATGCTAGCTGTCATTGTTATTAGCCTTATCTTGGAACTTTTTCAAGGAGGCTCATTCTTGGATTACTGGAGGGATCAAGTTAGAGGAAAATTTATCATTTAATTTTGTTCTCTAGTATGAAACCAATGAACAGCATGACACTCTAATATATGTATCTTTTTACTTTCAAAGTTTTTTGTAAATTAGATAATAACATCATAGGGAGCCTAGTCTTCTTTCACTTTGCCTGAGAAATTGAAGGGAGACCACTCTATGGTAGTTTCATGCAAAATGTAGGAAATTTAATGGTAGAGAGGAAGAAAAAACTAATCCCTCCTAATTTTGACTGACAGTGAGCCAGTCTTTTGGGCAAGCTAAGGGAGATCTTAACAGAGGAGCCCTCCCATTAAGGGATTTTCATATATCTTTGGGATTAGTAATTATATATTCCTGTGTCTTTATTATGTTTTCCTACTTTTAATAAGACTTCCTTCTATAATGCTGTGTACAATAAAATTTCAAGTGGGAGGTTGGTTTTAGTAATCCAGGGGGTGAATACATACATACATATATATGCTTAGGAAAGGAGAAAATTCCCTGAAGTGTTTTTTGGGCTATGAGAGAATCTTCCTCAAGTGTCATATTTTTGGGGACTCTTTCAGGATAATTTATTTTAAGAGGTAGTTCTGCATTTACAGTGAGCCTGGATTCTATCCTTTGCAAGCACTAAAACATGTAGAAATTTTTTGCATAAGGATAAAATAAATATTCACAACTACTCTGAATGGAGGTGAAAAACTATCATTTTCATTTTCTAGCAGGGGAAGCCATTCAAAGTTCTTCAAAGTCTGACTCAAGCCTTTTCTTGGCAGAGGGATATTGTGCTTCTCTCCCTTGTGCACTCTACACTTTGATCAAATTGACCCATTTGTTTTTCCCTGTCTGTGATGTTCTATCTTTGGCTTCTGGGCCTTTTTAGAGTCCATACACATGCTTGGAATATTCTCCCTCCTTAATTTTGCTTTTTGGAAGTTTTAGCAATCCAGATTCAGCTTATCTGCTACCTCCTTTAATAAGACTGCTCCTGATTCCCCCACTTTTTAGTGTCCTATCATTCCCCAAAACTACTTTGCATTTATTTTATTTGTTTTCTGTATTAACTTACCTGTAAATTTATTATATCTTCCTAGTAGAACATAAACTCCCTGACACATCCCTTCCCCTCCCCTCCCTTCCTCTCTCCTCTTTCCTCACCTTCCCTTCCCTCCTTCCCTTCCCTTTCCTCTTGCCTTGCCTCTCTGTCTCTTTCCCTCACTCTCTTTGAATCTCTGTCTCTGTCTCTGTCTCTTTCTATCCCTGGCTATCTGTCTCCACACTCTTTCTTTCCCTCTTTTAGTCCTATCCTACATTACTGACATAAACACCTAAGCTAAGTGCTAACTGATTTCTAAGTACAGTAATTGCCAAAAGGGAATAAGAATGAATAACTGAATCACATATGCTTCACTTTGTAAAACTAGAAAAATCATTCAGGCAGTCCGGTCTTAAGGGAAAAAAAATTCTTTAGAAAAAGTACCAGGACTCCTATTATCTCTTTATAATATGAAAGTATTCTATAGAGTTGCTGGGTTTTTTTTAACATTATATCTCTCATTTGAAATATTTTTGGTTGCCATCAACTTTTGTATTTTTAGAAACTTCTACTGAAGTGTCTTTTTTCCTCCTTACTTCCTCTTTTCCCCCTTCCTTCCTTCTCTCCTTTTTTATCCCCTTCTTTTTTCCCTTCTCTCTCTCCTTTCTTTTCCTTCCTTCCCTCCTTCCTCCTCTTCCTTCCTCTTGAGTATGCACTTAACACGGGTTTGAATATATTCTGATACTTTGTCTTTGGTATGAAGAGACTCCAGAAAAATTATCCTAGGTTCAAGGCATTTTGTTGGTCAACATCAACTCAAAAACTATAGCTTAGAAGCTCTAATGGATATATTTTATTCAATTAATATATTTTTTAATATTTCTGTGATTTGAGATCTTAGAGGATTTACAATGTCACAGGAACTAGATTCTAATACCAACTTCCTTATTTAAAAAATATTTTATTTATTTTTCCAACTCCATACAATGGTGGTTTTTACCAAACTTTTTTTTCAAAAGCTTTGAGTTTTACAATTTTTCTCCCTCTGTTCCTTCCTTCCCTCCCCTCTATGCCCAACTGAAAGCAATCTGATACAGGCTCTACATTTGTAACCATGCTAAACATAGATCAAAATTGAATATGTTGTGAGAGAAGAATTTAACTGATTATATATATATATATATATATGTATATACATATATATACATATATGTATATATATATATACATATATGTATATATATATATACATATATATATATATATATATATATATATATATATATATATTATATATATATTAGGTTTTTGCAAGGCAAACGGGTTTAAGTGGCTTGCCCAAGGCCACACAGCTAGGTAATTAGGTAATTATTAAGTGTCTGAGACTGGATTTGAACCCAGGCACTCCTGACTCCAGGGCCAGTGCTTTATCCACTACGCCACCTAGCTGCCCTTTGATATATTTTTATTATATAAGTATTTTATGTTTTCTAATTATATACAATAGCAGTTTCTACCTATCATTTTTATAAGATTTTGAATTTAACAATTTTTCCCCACCCTCTCTTCCCTCCTCCCCCCACAGAAGGCAATCTGATAATCTTTACATTGTTTCCATGCTGTGCATTGATCAAAATTGAATCTGATTTATTTTAATAGAGGATACATTAATTCAAGCAAAAGTCATTTAATTCAATAGTACAACAAATGAAATGACAAGTAAAGATCTCTCTCTCAGCCCTTCCCCTAAGGTATCCTACTAGGAATGGGTGAAGGGCATGCCTCAGAGAACTTATAAACAGGAGAACATAAATGAAGGGCACACACATAAGGAAGGTGTGTCAGTGGAATGTGAAGAGACATAAACATAAGATACACCCATGACTAGAACAACATACATCCAAGGCTGCAAGGCTGCTCATGCCCTCTGACGATGTCATCACCTTGTTCTTTGTTGGGAATATTATTTTTGTTGATCTTGTGTTGCTAAGCTTCTCTCTGGTACCATCTTTTTGAGCATTGGTACCAACTGCTGGGAGGGAGGAGATGTTACACAGAACTAATTGGTTGCCTCTCAACCATCAGGCAACTACAAAGTCTAGAAGTTTCTTTATACCCTTCCCATCCTTAATTCCTTATCTTATGATCTGAGCAAATAGGGCAAAGAATAGGGTTTTATTTTTATTTTTTTAAGACTGGGTGTCCCTATCTTACCTGGGCTGGAAGTTAAGTGGTCACTTACTGGCCAATCCACTGTTGATCAGCATGGGAAACTTTGACTTACTTGGTTTCCAAATGGAGCCACTTTGCCCCTTCTTGAGCCTCCTAATTGCCCATAGCTTCTCTGTCCTCATCATGTTGGTGCTAGATATAGTGTTAACAATCATCCTTTCGGCTTCAGCCCAGAATTCCCAGATTCCAGTAATCTACTAGCCTCAACCTTACCTCCAGGTGTGGGATGTCATATCTGGAACAAGTGTTTTAGGGTTTGAATACATTATCCCACTTAAGCCTTCCAACAATCATGTGAGACAAATACTATAGACGTCATTAAAGACTTCTCATCTTTCTTTCTTTCTTTTTTCACCCAGTGTTAGGTTCAGGAGACTGAGTTTCACACTAGCCTTAGACACTTATGTTTGCCTCAGTTTCTTCAATTATAAAGGGGGATAATAGCAACACCCACTTTCCAGGTTGTTGCGAATATCAAATGAGATAATATTGGTAAAATGCTTAGCTCGAGGTAGAGCAGCTAGGTGGCACAGTATACAGAGTGTCAGGTCTTAAATCAGGAGGACTTATTTTCCTGAGTTCAAATCTGGTCTCTTTTTAGCTACGTGATCCTGGACAAGTTAGTTCACCCTATTTACCTCAGTTTCCTCATCTGTAAAATAAGCTGGAGAAGGAAATGTCAAACTACTCCAGGATCTTTGCCAAGAAAACCCTAAATGGGGTCACAAAGGGATGAACACAATTGAACAACAAACGATAGATAATAATGATAGCAGCACATATAGCTTAATGCCAGGGTATTGTTGTTGTTCAGTCATTCAGTTGCGTCTGGCTCTGTGACACCAGGGACTAATTGTCCATGGACTTTTCTTGGCAAAGATACTAGAGTGGTTTGCCATTTCCTTATTTTGGTGTGTTCTTATTTTACATATGAGGCAAATAGGGGTTAACCCAAATCTGGTCTGAGGCCAGATTTGAGGTCAGTACTTAGTAGTTATTTAATAAACATTAGCTGATTGATTGACAGTCTTATCCAGGGTTCCACAGCCAGAATTTAAGGTCTTGCCTTCCATGTCAGTTCTTTATTCTATCTATACTGCCATTTGTTGAGTGCCCAGAAGGTATATAACATTAGTCACTTAGGAGAGCATAGTACATATTATCTCTGACAAGAAATTTGTGGTCTAAATCAATCTATGTCTCTACTCTGTAAAACCTTAGGAAGAGAAGTGAGGATTCCTAGGGAATCCCTTATTGCATGGATTTGAGAATTCAGTTACTTCTACATTAAGAATGGCAAATGGAAAGTTTCTTTCTGTACAAAATTTCTAAAGGTCTGCTTTTGTGCCCTGAAGATCAGGAAGAGGAGCTAATAATCTTAAATCTCAGTAACAAAAATTCCATAATGATTTTAACCTTCTCTTTCTTTGACTATGAAATACCAGAAAAGCAATGGTTATGGTGGAAGTCTGGCAGTCACAGGACCAATAGTAGATGAATAGATACCCTTCACTGACACGAAGGGATGCATTTAAGGTCTCCAGGAGGACAGAGAAGATGGGGGGGGGGGTAAACCAGAGCTGGGTTTAGTTCTGTCTCTTTGAGATGTCTCAAGACCTCAGTCTTGAGTTTTCCTTCCTCTTTTCTCTCCTCTCTTCTCTACTTTTACTTCTGTGTCTCTTACTTAACCAATTAGAAGATGAAGTGAGGGAGATGAGGTGGGGAGGAGACAATTTCAAATGTATTAATGTTAATAATTGTAACTTTATATTTATAACATCTTATGATTAAAACATTGGCCCTTAAACTAATGAACATATGAATTTTTCATACTTTAGAAATTACAATAGGTTTTCTATTCACACATTAAAGCCTGACCAGTATAGGGAAGCTTCCTTACTTTTTGTGCCTTTCATTTTCCTCATTAACCTAAATTAATTTGATGACATTTATTTCCCATAATTAATTAATAAGATTATCTGAATAGTTAAAAAAAAAACCCATGACCCAACTACTGTAATCTTGTACCTATCTTCCTGCTGGAAATAAGAAAATGATTAGAATGATGGCAATTAGAATAATGAGAATTTCCATACAACCCAATTAATTTGGTAACACTTATTTACCACAATTGAGATTATTAATTTTATTTATGTATTTAAATTTTTGCATTTTAAAACCATGTATTTAAAATACTGTGATCCAACTACTGTAATTTTGTATTTATTTCCTTATGGGAAACAAGAAAATGATTAGAATGATGGTGATTAAAATGATGAACTGCAAACAAATAATTCTACCTCTATTTGGAGTAATTTTCAATTTAGCTGAATAATCGTTAAAAAGTGATGTTAATGCATGACTTGATTTCTCCCTCCCCCCTCAGATCCTGCACCATTCTTAATTTTCAGTTATGGAAATGCTATCTTTAGGATTGACATGGAGGGGACTAACCACGAACAAGTGGCAACTAATGCTGGCATAGTGGTATTGATGGATTTTCATTATAGAAAGGAGAAAGTCTATTGGGTGGACTTAGAAAGAAGACTCCTGCAAAAAGTATTCCTGAATGGCACAAAGAAAGAGGTAAAGTACCTGCCATCCATCTTAGTATTTGTGGAATGTTGGACAGGGACACGAAATCAATTGAGCTTGAGGTTATATGTTGCTTAGCAGGAAATGGCCAATATTGTATCAGTGCTAGAGAATCAGTGACCTTAATTTGGAGAGGTCCAGTCCAGTTTTTTCTTGTATTCATAATAGATATATCACGTGCTGTTTGGGATCATAAGAGTGACCTTTTTTTTTCTGAATTGAGCAATCAGTTTGATAAAATGCCAGTTAATTTCGATGAACAATGATTCCCTGATTCTTTATTCAAAATGAGATTTTCTGACTTGGTTATTATGGTACTGTGCAAATTCAGGGATTACCTTTGGAATAAGAATTTATAATGTAAAGTGCTATTTCCACAGTGGTGTACAAAACACTTTCCTTACAACCCTTACAACCATCCTATGATGGTATGGTAAGGTCCTACAAAGCTGGAGAGGAGAGATAGAGAGAGAGAGAGAGAGAGAGAGAGAGAGAGAGAGAGAGAGAGAGAGAAGAGCACAATGTAGGCATTGGGTTAAGTGTTGGGGATATAGATAAAGGCATGTTACATAGTCCCTGCCCTCAAGGAGCTTAAATCTAATGAAGAAATTCAAGATAAAAATGAGCTAGAAAGGGAGGCTATAGCTGTAGATGTTGAGGAGACCTGGAACTGAGCAAAATAAGGTCAAAGATGACCTCTATTGGTGCTCAGGGTGCTGTGGTGTTGTAATACAATTTTCTGATAGGGAGGGATTTATTACTGTGGCACAAGTAGAAACAGGAAGAGTGAAGATACCCAAGAGGACAGTTATTATAAACCAGTGTTAAAATAAGTATATTGAATTTTACAAAAGTTAAATCTGAACCTGAAAATTGGGAAGGTTTCCCAAGAGGGTCAGAATTGGACAGGTAGTGAAATTTCAGTCCTGACTTGTTTTAAGTCCTTGCTTATACTACTACCTTACAATTGGAATGGTGAACCAAGTTGAGGGGTTAGACAAAGTCACTCACTTGTTCATAGGGATAGAGCTCCACTTAAGTGAAATAGGTAGGCATCTGTTCTTCCCCTAGTTTGCTAAAGCATCAGTGTGCAATATGAAATTTGAATTTCCTCGATGGAGTTAAAGTATCATTTAAAAAGGTCTATTGACCTTCCCTAGGATGAATAACATTAACACAAACATACATTAATTCACTATATTAGTGCTTATCATCTAACAGAGAAAAAATCCCTGAGAAAGCAAGAAAAAGAACAAGTGCTTTTTGATGTGATAGAGGAAAAGTTGAAATATCGGATGTGTGGGGTGTTGCCCAAGAAAGGGGAAGGTCTGGCCCCAACTGGAGAAAAAAAGAGAAGAAACCCTTGCTGTTTAAGTACTTTACTTAAAATCTGGAGTTCCAAAGGGTAGTGAATGGGTAAAGGACATTAATAAAGAAGGAAATAGGAGGATGAAAAAGATAACAACAAAATTTAATTCAATTCAGAGGATATCTTCAAGGACAAGGAACTGTATCAAAGGCTAGGAATACAAAGGAGAAAAAAAGATACTATATCAAGAAAGTTATGTTTAGCAGAAAGAAGAGACATTTGCACAAATAAGTATAATGTAAGTTAAAATAAAAATAAGTTTGTAGATGAGGTCAAACAAAATGAGAAATTAGAGGCAGAGAAGTTTGCTTCTATTTGGTAAGATTCAAAGAAGGTTTCACGGAGCTGAATACACCTGAGTTATTAAACAAAGAATTTCAGTGGCTGAAGATATGGGAAGATAAATTCTAGGCATTTGTGTATACATAGTTATGGGAGAACAGGGTAGGATAAGGATGAAATAAAATATATGGTCCATTTTCTTCCCAATCTGACACATGAACTCTATAGAGTCTTAATCATATTCTGTCAAAATGTTGCATATGGTGGTGGTGGTGGGGGGATTGGTTGAAATTTTGAATTAAATTTTTAAAGTATTATTATCATGAACTCCAATAAGCTTTGATGTAGATTTCACTTTTAAAACAGTGGAAATGATTGCTAATGTCTAATTAATTCACTATCTGATTCTAATGGTGTGCATTTTTTCAGAACTTTTATATGTCAGAACTATGATAGTAAATATTGGGCCAAGAAGTGTTATTTTGAGATTGATTTCTGGTGCTAATTTTGAAATGAGAAAAATAATAATAGTAACTCAGGGATTATTCATTTTATTCAAAGTGCTCTAGAGAATAAAATAGTTAATGGTGATGTATGTTTAGTGATAGAAATCGTGGTGATGAGGAAAGTTTCATAACCCAATTAAAGATTTTATTTCACAGATTCTGTGCCATGTGGAGAAAGGGGTTTCAGGAATGGCCATAAATTGGATACATGAAGAAATTGTGTGGTCCAATCAACTGAAAAGGACAATTGAAGTTACAGACATGAAAGGAAACAATTCTCATGTCCTCTTGAAAGAATTAAATTATCCTAAAAATATTGTTCTTGATCCAGTAAAAAGGTAAAACTCCTGCTGTTTTCTGATATAATAATAGTTTTTTAAACTGTGAGGTAAAGTTTATCAGCATCATTCAGTTTTAATAGAATGATTTAGGGAGAGTTGTTTTCATTTGCTGGAAAATTGCTAAGGTGGTGTCTTGATGTTGTGATTGAAAAGTGCATGCTATTGAACTTATTAGCATAGTGGTTAAACATTTTCATAAGAAAAGACTCAGGTTTATAGCACAATATAGTAGAGAGTATTTGTTGGATCTAGAATCTTAGGATTTAGGTTCAAATAAAAGCGCCTTCCTTCAGGATTGTTATGTGAATAAAAGCTGATGATACAAATGCTAAATTACTTCTTCCCTCAGTTTTCTCAATTGTAAAATGAGGGAATTGGAATTAAAGGTCTCTAAGGTACCCTTCTAATGCTGTGGGTTTATGTAGATGACTCACAGATCCATTCCAATCCCATCCAGACCCTTTCTCTCTTTCTCTCTCTCTGTCTCTGTCTCTGTCTCTGTCTCTGTCTCTCTCTCTCTCTCTCTCTCTCTCTCTCTCTCTCGAGTTTTGATTGTACATCACCAAATGCTTATTGAACATTTCAGAATGAGTATCCTATAGACATATCCCAAACAGAACTCCCCTTAACTCCAGTAATCAATAAACTTTTATTAAATATTTCCTACATGCCAGATAACTGTGTTTAATGCTGGGGATAGAATTAATAAAAAAGAAAGACAATCCCTTGTCCTCAAGGAGACTGGGTGTGGGTGGAGGGTAGGGTGTGGAGACAACATAGGAAAGTAGACTACTTCTTTCCCTTCTTAACTATTCTGTGTTTATTTTTGCTCTCATTTTTCTTCTAAAGATATTTCTATATATACTTGAATCCCTCATTAGACTATGAACTCCTTATGTGTAGGGATACTTTTCATTCTGGCACAGTGCTTGGTACATGTTAGGCACTGAATAAATATTAGTTGATTGACTGATTGAGTGATCCTATAATCCAATATAAATTACCTTGAAGGAGGGTTTGCTTGGGGGTAGTGGAACAATTCCCAGATTGACAGAATCAGGAGACCCAGTCTCTTTTCTCTCAATAAGCTGGTGCAGGGAGGTCGCCCACATCATGGTGGTCATCCACCTTGATTCTTTCATTTTATAAATGACTGAAATCCTAAAAGATGATCTGACAGCTTTGACTCCTACTACTCAGTTCAGTTATATTCAATGAATATTGACAAAATTCCTATTGTCTTCAAAGCACTTGGGCTTTGATTTAGGCATACTATAACAGATAAGACTTAGAATCCCAGTTCTAATGGTTACTAGCTATATGACATGCCATCCCATTTCTCAGGGGCTCAGTTTTCTTATCTTCAAAGTGGGGATAGTGATGCTGATATTTCATGATTGTGAGAGACCTTACTGTAGTCCTTATACTAATTTCGCAGGTTCCCAAAACAGGTATTTTCACCAGCCCCTTCTTCATTTTCTTAGTGTTTAACACATTCTGGATACATAGTATAAATCCTTGATGACTGATAGAGTATGACCAGCTACATATCTTCCTCAAGGTCTAACAGTACCCCAAAGGACCAGGGATGATACTCTAATGAAATCAATTTGAGTCTCCACTAGTCTAAATTTCCCACTCCCACCCCCTGTCAGGATTATCAGTTGATAATAATTTAGTCATTCAGATTTAGGTAGCTTTTAGAAATATTTACTAAGGTAGTGCAATAAAAACAATTGGCATAATACATCTTCCTAAACATTTGTGACCCATTATTCCATAAGAACATACAAAGTATAGGAAGAAAATGGACAAAAGCTTAGGGTACATGTGCCTAAGGGATAATTCAGAGTTTCTGTTTCCTAGAAGTTCTTTTCTTTCATTTGTGGAATACTCAGGAAGTTTCTATTAGGCATCATATACTTTTTTTTCCTGGGCTCCTTGTAGAGCTGTGAATCTAATCTGTCCTTGGCTTCAGATGACACTGAGTTTGGAATGAGCTGATTTATGGACACCGTTTAGTATTCCAATGAGAAGATTAGAAGTCCAATATTCTCTGTACTCTTTAAAGTGGGAATGCCCTTCTCTGGTCAAAGAAGTGTTGTGTGTGAAGAGCCTTGGCCAAAACTAAACTCTCTCCACAACTCCCTATCCCACGTGGTTTCTTCTCAGGGATGAAAGCCATATCCTCTAACAAAGCCTTCCTTTTCCAATTCATTTGATGATTTATAACTGATCCTTGGAGATGCTGATCAAATTTCTCATTCCATTAGGCAGGCTTTTTATCTGATGTCCTTTTATTTTATCCATTGGGTTTTTGTTTGTTTTTTTTGCAAGGCAATGGGGTTAAGTGACTTGTATAGGGTCACACAGCTAAGTAAGTATTAATGTCTGAGGTCACATTTGAACTCAGGACGTCCTGACTCCAGAGCCAGTGCTCTATTCACTGCACCACCTAGTTGCCCCTTTATCCAATGGTTTTTTAAAAACTTAAAAAATTTTCTCCCTCCTAAAACTTTTTGTACTTAGTCTAAAGTTTTCTGATAGATTGAGACATTTTTACCTCTTAATATATCAGAGATAAAATGGAGTGTAGTAATTTCAATCCCATCTTTACATTAGTAAGTTTTAAAGTAAGAAATGAAGATTATGTAGAAAGATATATTAAAGTAGAAATATAAATTATTATTAATTAAAATGATCAACTTTGCTCTTGAAGATACATATACAAACAACAAAATGATGATACCAGAGAGAGAAAATGAGTTAAATATGATTCTGAGATTATCTAGTCAAAGGATAACGATAAAGTTTTGAAAGGGGATAATCACTTTCACTTCATAGCAGAAGTATCAGTTAGTTTTCTGGCAAACAAAGAGAAAGATGCTAAAAGATGAAGGAGAGAAAGGGGAGTCTAAGTTCTCTTAAGAGAGAACGTGAGAGTGCAGGACAAGAACAGGGAAATGAAGAATAATTTCCTTTGGTTAGAATTTATGATAAGTACAAGAAAGAGGTATATGACTGGAAAGAGAGGATCATAAAGTCCCAGCTTTAGATATCAAAGGAGCTTCATGCATAATTGTTCAATGCTTTCATTTTTCTGATGAGGCTAAAATAACTAAGTGCCCAGGACATATAGATTACCTTCAAAAGAAGAGCTGGAATTTGAACCCAGGTATTCTGGATCTAGAATATTTTCCACAATTCTGTGTTGACTCTTTAAAATATAGTGCCATTAAAGTAGGTGATAAAGTTTTTTTTTAAAGTAGGTGTTAAACAAAGTTAGAATCAAATGGTACATGGCCTTGAATCTTAAGATAAAACATACTTCACCCAGTAAAAAATGGGATGCCACTGAAGATATTTTAAAATCAACATATCCAAATATTCAAGTATCAATGTTGATAATTTGTTGGAGAAGATTAGATTCAAGGCAGGATTCAAGGCTATTTCAGCAATCTGAAGATATTGAACATGGGTCATACAATGAAAGACTTCAGAGAAGGGATGAGATGCAATGAAGGCAGAATATATATTGACTGGTTGGATGTGTAGGATGAGGCTGGGGGAAGATTCAAAAATGACTTAGAGGTTATGTCCCTAGGTATCTGGAAGGAGCCTTTCACCTCAGGAGATGATGAAATTAATTTTTTTAGGTTTTTGCAAGGCAAATGGGGTTAAGTGGCTTGCCCAAGGCCACACAGCTAGGTGATTATTAAGTGTCTGAGGTCGAATTTGAACTCACGCACTCCTGACTCCAGGGCCAGTGCTCTATCCACTGTGCCACCTAGCTGCCCCAAAGAAATTCATTTTGCATGGTTAATCTCTCTGCTGTAGGAGCAAAGTAGAATTATGGTGGCTCAAAAGAAATGTGAGATAAACAAATTTAGAGATATCTCCCTTCCAAATGTTTGTAAGGACTATTTGTGCCTGATTTGTGTTAGAGCTTTCTGAGTTCACATTGGTAGGATCAATCAGTCAGATAAACTAAACCTTGATCTTGACATAGAGATGTCATTTTGATCTTCTTTGAGAACAAAGAACAACTAAGCCACCTGATCTATAAGATAGGGGGCTTGGATGGATCAAGGGACCCTAAAGTCACTTTAAGCTCTAACATTATATGCTATTCTATTTTCAGAAAAGTTAGGAAAAAAAAGAATTTATTGTAAGGAGTTTAAGGAGCAACTGTTAGACTTCAAGAGTTAGACTTCAATTCCTTTAGAGGGTAGAAATTGCACATATAGAAGCTTTGTGAGGAAAAGACTGGTTTGACCATTTTAGCTGAAATGACATCTTCTTAACTGAATTTTTGCTAAAAGTGGTTACACTTTTTTGTGTATAGTCATGGACTAATAGTTGATGATCTCTGAAGTTGGTCATGATAACTCTACAAATTGTTATTCCTTTATTTCTTTTGTTTCTTACTCAAATAGATTTATGTTTTGGGTGGCAGAGGATACTACTGGCACTATAAACAGAGCAAATCTTAATGGGACAGATGTGAAGATTCTAATGCAGAGATCACAAACAATTAAAATGATTTCCCTGGACATCATTGACCAGAGACTCTTCTGGATTCAGTATAGCAATGAAGAGAGTGAGTTTCAAATTGGCTCATGTAATTATGATGGTGGCTCTGTTCATCTGTTGAGCCATTTTATACGGTAAGTTTTGCATTTGATTTAAAGGAAATAGAATATTACTTAAGTCTTATTAAAAAGATGAGTTGCTTCTGCATTTGCCACTATGCCTTTATCTGCTTGATGCACAAAAAAGTAATTTTATTGACATCCTTTGTTTTTAATCTTACCTTCGTTTCTCAATATATCCTTCTGACCTTTGATCTAGAGAACCATTCTATATAAGAAAGAATAAAAGAAGAGGAAAAAATAGCTCACCAAAACTAATCAACACAGCACTTGTCAGTCACAGAAGGGAGGGGGAGATACACTCTCAAATCTCTTTTTCAGGACCAAATTTCAAGACAAAATTATAATTACATAGAATTTAGTTCTGATTTTTAAAATTGTTTCCATTTATTTATTGCATATGATTGTTTTCCTGGTTTTGTTTATTCCACTATGTATTAATTCATATTTTTTCATCATCTGTGGTCTTCAAATTCATCTTCATCTTTTCTTAATCACACAGTTATATTCATTATATTTGTGGACTCCAGCTTGCTTAGTTATTTCCCAAATGATGGGCAATTTGATTTAGCAAAATATCTTTGATATTTTATATTATGCAAGCAAATGATAATAGTGACTAAAATTTACATAATGCTTTACAAATATTAAGTCTAATTTTCCCAACGATCCTATGAAGTAGGAGCAATTGTTGTCTCCATTTTATAGAGAGGAAACCAAGACTAAAGGACTTTACTAGATTTATACAACTAGTCAGTAACTAAGGCAGGATTTGAACTCATGCCTTCCTGTCTACCAAGTACTGTACACTATCCACTGTCTTACCTGATTGTCTTCAAATACTATGGTAGGAGGCAAGAGATTATTAAAGTGAATAACTATCAAACCTGGGAATTCACCTTTTCTCTGACTCTTCCATTCCTCTCCATTCAAATAGCTTTTTTGGTGAGTGGCAAGTAATTAGGAATCATTGAGCATTGGACAGGGTCAGACTCTGAGTACTGAATGAAACAAGATATTGCAATTAGAGGACTTGAATTCCAGCCACATCTCTAGCATGTTCTATTTCCTTTGGGCAGCCTCTCTTGTTGTATCTGAGTGCAACAGAGGTAGGAAAATTGCCTGGCATTCTGGGATTTTTTTGGTCAGAGGAACAAATGCTCTGTTTCATCCTTGAGAGCATTCTGGACTAGAATAAACTTTGTGCCAG
Organism: Macrotis lagotis; assembly: GCF_037893015.1. Taxonomy (NCBI): domain Eukaryota; kingdom Metazoa; phylum Chordata; class Mammalia; order Peramelemorphia; family Peramelidae; genus Macrotis; species Macrotis lagotis. The sequence continues at coordinate 55,377,283 of NC_133660.1, read as the reverse complement.
AAGGAGATAGAATATAATCTGTAACAGAACAACCTGAAAGGAAAGAATGGGGAACAAGATGAGCAATGGTAGAGGAGGACACTACCTCCTGTGGCTTATTCAGCCCTCAATGGGCTGCAGAGGAGCAGTGGTCTGGGGGTTATAGTCAAAGAGAGAAGAAAGACTAAGCTGCTGCAGAGAAGTTAGAGACTGAAGTGGACCCTTGGGTCTCTGCGGCAATTTGGAACTAAGAATTTAATCAGGAACTGGAGATTGTAATCACTTGGTAAGTACTGAGTAAAGTTCTAAATGGTCTTCTCTTTCTTCCACCTCTTCTCCCCATACCTCTTATGTAACTAGGACTCTTCTCCCTTCCTTTAACTATTTCCTTTATACTCATTTTGCTTCCTATATAATGAAATTTGGTTTTGTGTTATTGTGTTGTATTGTGCAATTAGTCTTTTATACAAAAAGTATTGCATAAGTGGTCTGTCCTGAGAAGAAGGTAATGGAGGAAACCAAAGTTTCTTGGAAAATATACAAAATTTAAATGAGGATAGAAAGCCAAAACTCTGAATGTTGAAATTTTCCTGGGGGCTTTGAACAATTGTCACCTGATATAAACTCATAAAATATCAGAGAAAGGGACAGTGGGTGCCTGAGGGATATTATCTTATTGTTCATGTATTTTAGTCATATCTACTTTTTCCATGACCTCATCAGTGGTTTTCTTGGCAAAGACACTGGAGTGGTTTGTCATTTGCTTCTCTAGCTCATTTTAAATTTGAAGAAACTGAGGCAAATGGAGTTAAGAGACTTATCCAGGGTGTCTGAGGCCAGCTTTGGGTTCAGCCTTTCTGACAAACCAAGTGGCCTCCACTGCCTCATCTGAGTTAATTGTCCTTAAATTAAATCTTCAGAGAGGAGAAAGGTAGAGAGGAAAGAAAAGCTCATATTCTAAACCATTCTCCTCAGGGAGGAGGCAGGCAAAAAAAAAAAATAAAGAACCTAGAAAAGATTCAAGTTCACTTCCTTCCAGAAGAGAGAAGGGACCAGAAATGATCCAGTAGCATTTGACCTACCCTATCCACTGCAACTTTATACATCAGTGTAACACATGCCCTAGGGCCAGCCAGGTGGCACAGGTTTAGGGCCTGGAGTTAGGAAAATTCAAGCATTTCCTCAGTTCAAATCTGGCCTCAGATACTTCCTAGCTGGGCAAGTCACTTAATTCTAATTAGCTAAGTTTACTCATTTGTAAGATGAGCTGAAGAAGGAAATGGTAAACCACACTAGTATCTTTGCCAAGAAAAACCAAATGAGGTCTCAAAGGATTAGATATGAATGAGCAACAACATCAAATACATATATCGCCTACTTAACAAAGTTGTTGTTAGGAAAGTACTTTTAAAATCTTAATATATTTTATAAGTGTGACTATAAATGTTCTTCCACAGAGAAAATTCAAAATAATAAATATGAATATTAGTAATTAAAATTTAATCTATTTGTTGATATTTGTTAATAATCTATTTAATCTATCTTTTCCTCTTTTACCTTTTTTTCTTCTGTTTTTCTGTAGGTACCATTATTTTGGAATGTCTCTCTTTCTTGAAGATATGTACTATTCAGAATGGAATACGAGTAGCATTTGGAGAGTCAACAAACACACAGGGGAGAAAATAGTTAAAATTAGCCTTAAGCCATCATTTTTACCACCAAATGAAATAAAAGTAGTCCATCAACTCCTACAGCCTACAGCAAGAAATGATATTCAAGATTCGGGTAAGTCACCTAGAACCAATTGCAAAATTTTGCTTCTCTTATATCTTTTTTTTTGGTAAGAAAAGTAGACTTCTGACATTGTTTCTAGTACAATTTAAAATGCTTAAAATAATGACCTACATTTATATTTCTTTCATAACCTTATGCACTAGTAAGTCACACAATCTCTATGAGCCTTATTTTTCTTATCTGAAAAACAAGTTAGACAAATCTCCACAGTACCTTCCAGATTGAGATCAATTAGTTAATTAATCATCCATTCAGCAGTCTTATATCAAGCACCTACAATGTGACAGGCGTTATGCTAGGCAAAAATACAAATACAAAATAGTCTCTGTTTTCCAAAAGCTTACATTCTTTAGATTTGTCTGCCAATTTTACCTTAACAATAACCCTATGTGGAGCTGGGTCAGGGGGAACAAAAATTAGAAGAGGGAGGGGGAAAAATATGGGTAAGAGTTAGGATAGGCAGGTGATAATGCCCCCCCCCACAAGCTGTGGGTTATTGTTAATCCGATTTCACTGAAGGAAATGCATTTTCAAATAATCAACAAACAATTATTTCAGTCCTTATTATATGTCAGATACTGTGCTGGGTATATAAACATAAAATAGAAATACTAATACAAGATTTATGTTGTGCTCATACTTACTGGAAATATTAGAAATATGGTGATCACTGTAACTATCTCACCTCTGTTATGTGACTTAACCAGAGTGTAACAGCAAATAAGGCTGGATTGGAACTCAGGTCTTTTTTGTAAAAATGATTTTTTTAATTAAGATATCTTAACAAAATGGCACACCTCTCTCATGGTAGAAGAGAGGGACCAAACTCAGGTCTTCTTGACTCCAGGTTCAGTACTCTCTTCACTGAGTTAACTATAGTTGAGTCATTTCTACAGGGCATATAGAGATCCCTTTTACTTTGAAAATCATTTTACTATCAAGGAAGAAAAATAGGATTCTAGATTTTGGAAAGTGGAGAAAACAGCCCATAATATAATGAGAAGAGCATTGACTTTGGAGTCAGGGGAGGGAGGTTCGAATCTTTTGGGCAAGGCAACCCAATTTTCCTTTAGTCTGAATTTCCTCTTCTGTAAAAAGGGCTTACACTTGACCTTTGAAGCTCCTTACCACTCAAGACCTATGATTTTTGAAGTCACAATAAGAATGACAGATCCACAGACACATATTTTCATAGTCAACTATAGGACACTGCCAATGCAAAAGGATTGGGTAATAACCAATTTGAATGATTTCAAAGTTATTGACTTATTATATTCAAGTTGCTGTCATGATAAACCTGCTTGAATTTTCTTGGGAAGAGTCTGGAAAACTTTGTTAGGGGTTGAGTTTTGCGCAGACCAATCTGGACCAGGGATGATTTGGTGGAGGAGAGTAGGAAGTTGTCTTAGTGGAAAGAATAGCATGTATAATGATTTGAAAGTGGACCAGAATGAAATCTTTATGGTTGCTTAGTGGGTAATGAGTTGAGAAGAGGCCAAACAGAGGAAAACAAATATTGTGGATGAGCTGATGAGTTCTCAGGAGGAGGGGAATCACAAGAGATCTGTCCATGTCTATTCTAATCTAACTGATAATTGTCCCCTGCTCTGAGACCAGAGAAAGAGCAAAGGAAAAGAAAGATTTAAAAAAAATCAACAATGAACAAAGCCATAGCAAAGAAGCAATGACTAATTATCAGAGGTCTGGACTGGAAATCAGGAAGATCTGGGTTTGAATCCTCCCCAGAAACTTACTGGCCTGGGTTTATAACTTAATTTCTCTGAACCTCAATTTCTTCATTTATACAATGAGTGGGTAGGATTCAATGGCCTACAAAGTCCCTTCCATCTAAATCTGTGATCTAATGGTCTTCACAGGAGGAAACTGGTCTTCACAGCATTAGCACATGCCATCAAAAGGAGAGCTAGTGATTACTTCCTGTCTAGCTTAGTACAGTAGGCACAAAACAATAATTAAAGAGTTGTTTGAAATAATTTATTAAAAGAATTGAATCCTTTGAGCAGTCCAATGACCTGGAAAGAGTACTGGATAACATGTCAGGATTCTTGGGTTTAGTCTCACTTCTGCTGCTGAGTAATTAGCTTTGTGACTTTTGGCAAATCACTTAAACTGTCTGGGTATCAGTTTCTTCATCTAAGAATTAAAGAGACTAGTCATTCCCCCCCTCGCTAAAAGTTTTGAGAATATAATAAAATTTGTTGAATCTCAAATTGTGGTAATAAATTAACAGATATAATCTGGATATCCAGTTAACAGACATGTCATTATGCAGATGAAGGAAATTTGTAAAAGAAACTACATATGAAGAGGCCACCCAGCAAGTCAGTAAATAAAAGCTTGGGTCTGAGGAACTTTGTAGGAATAGAGGAGCTTCTCTTTGCTATTTATGTGATCTTAGGATAATTGATTCTTTGCTCAGAGCTCAGTTTCCCTAGATGTAAGGTGAATAGACTACATGATCTCTAGGGAAATTTTTGGCTCTTAGTCTTAGGGTCCCAAGAGCCACTTTGTAGAACACGGTAAGTATTGAATTAGCATCCATAATTAATAGAGAACAAGATCTCTGTCCTCAAGTTGTATATGGCTTAGATGAAGATGTAGACCATAGTGAAAGAAAGTTTGAGAAACATTTAGATATCAGCATAAAATAAGTATTAATCATTTTCGTGTAATAGAGAACATAATGCAATTAAGCAAGTCTCTGTTTCTTCCATCTATCCTAAGTCCTGATGTGTTGCTTTGTACATGATTTAAGTAAAATTTTGATAAATTATATAAAACTAAAGTTAAATATTAACTAAAGTCTACCAAAGTCTTAGACTCATGCATCATAATGGTGTAAAGCAGAGGTGTCAAATTCAAAATGGGCAGGCGAACCAACTTAAAATATAATGGGGAAATGTTTAGCAATATAAATAAAAATACAATGTAACATTTGTTATGGTTTAGTCATTCAGGCATGTATGACTCTTTGTGACCCCATTGGGACTTTCTTGGCAAAGATACTAGAATGATTTGCCATTTCCTTCTCCAGCTCATTTTACAGAGGAGGAAACCAAGGCAAATATTGTTAAGTGACTTTCACAGGGTTACACTGTCATTGGTGTGTGTCCCCACATACAAACACAATAATACTTGAACATATACATGCTCATCCACCTCTACAATACACATACGTACTTACATACAGATATAAATGCTTATTATATATAATTTTCTTATCTGTTGCTATAGCTATAGAAATGAATGAATGAAAAAAAGTTTTATTAAGTATATCAAGCTCTAAGTTTTAAGGGCTAGGAATAAACATAGAAAACTGGAGCTCATATTCTAATCAGGAGAGACATCACACAGACACATGTAGAAGAGGTTAGCAAGGGAGATGGTAAAGTCTGGAAGACATTAGGGATGCAACTACAGAAGGGAGTGGACCTGAGGGTGTAATTGGAGTGAGGATTCTGGATTTCCTTCTGTAGGATGGGGATGAGATAAGCCAGTGTTTACCTAGAATGAAGGAAGAGGATGGGATCATTGGAAGAAGGTTGAGGAGAAGGGTCCCATTAAATACTTGATCCTCTAAGTCCTTTGGAATGTAGTTGGTATTTGAGTCATATATACACATTTTCTATGTGTGTGTGTGTGTATATATATCTATATATGTGAAAATATGGAATATATTATATAATTATATTTCTCTAATTTATAGATTTTATATAGAATAATTTATAATATATAACATTTAAATAGAATTTATATCTATATCTTTATATCTATATGTGTCTATGTGTTTGTATGTATGTATATGAGTCTGAGAATCACTTTAGGTTTAGGAGGGTGTCAATCACCGTCCTAAGGTTTTTGATCATAGTATCTCTCAAAGATAAATTATTAAGCTATAGTAGTATGATAATCTGTCAATGGGGAGAATAGTGACATCATTAAAATTAGGTATCCAAAATATATACACAAACAGATGAAGAGCAGTGCAATTGTGAACAGACTTCTTTTAGGTTTAAGAAAACTGTCAACAAAAAACTTACCTCAAACATTCCAGAATAAAGATCTTAAGAGAATCTATTCAATATAAATCCTAAAAGATGTCTTAGGTAACATTCTAAAGGCACTTAAGAAAGTTGGAGAGATTGATTTAGCTTTCTTCACTTGGGTTGAAAGATTATATCAAGAGACCAAAAAGCATTAAGAATTCAAAGAAACAACAGAGAAAGACTATAGAAATCAAATGAAGAAGGATAAGAATGTGTTGGGTCATTTTCAAGACAAAAGAATTCTTTTCACCTTTCTTTGCAAATAAGGAATCAAACAAAGTATTTGGTGGTTTAAGAAACTTGATTAAAAGTGAAGAGTATAATCAATGTGAGAAAAGACAATTATGGGTATAAAAAAGATAAGAAAAAAATTTGGTTGATAGTTGCTATGCCCTTCAATAACTTTAATAAATTAATTGGACCAAATAAAGGATTCCATATCTGCCAAAGTGAAAGTGACATCTGTTTTTGCTTTTATGATATGCACCTATTCATTATAATCTAATCTATATTTATTAGTATTTGTAATAGATAAAAAGATGGTGAAAGTAGATAAAGCATCAGACCTGGAATCTGGAAGACCTGAGTACAAATTCAGTCTCAGACATTTATTAGCTTTGTGACCCTGGATAAGTCACTTAACTCTCATTTTCTTAATCTGTAAAATGATCTGGAGAAGGAAATGGCAAAATCACTCTAGTGTCTTTACCATGAATATCACAAATGGGGTCAGAAAGAGTCAAATATGCCTGAATAACTATTGGTCAAAAAACCAACAGCATTTCATCACCTTTATAGTTGTCAGCAGCAGAATCTCACAATGAAAGCAACAATTCAAAGTTAGAATTTATTGATGATTTGAAAACTGTGTGATTCTGAGTGCCTCAGTCCCCATTTCTGCTGTCCTGCCATGAAGAAAGAAAAAAAGAACATGGCATTGAAATGAAAGACTGGCTCACTGGTTTTCCTTGAAGTGACAGATTAAGGAGTTAGCAGAGTGGATTTATTTCAAACAGTAAGGCAGTAAGAAATTTTATTTCCTAGGACATTTGGCAATCTTGTCCTATGTTTCATCTCAAGATAAATGCAAAAATCCCACTATAAAAATAATTTTGCTTGTTTACGAATATCTATTATTGAAGAGGAAGAGGTAAAGGAGAAAGAGGCAGGAAAACTTTATGTTAACTTTATAAGACTTCGCAAAGAAGTCAATGTAAACCCTGATATCTGGTGGCAAAACTGGGTATTCTTACTTATTAGTAAGAATAAAAAGAAATGAATTGAAAAATATGGATAAGGAATAAAGAATATGAGGTCAAAGGTTTGTAGACTCCACAAAAATCTCATGTCTATATAACTTGAAAAGATTCTTCAAGAAAAGAACAAGAAGTTTGATGTGATCATAGAATAATATTTAAATGAGTAATTAGTGATATTTTAAGAGCATTAAATGATTTGTTAGTGATATGTAAGTCACCCTTGAAGCAATTGAGGTGAGAGGACCAATTTATTCAAGTACAGGTTAGTACAAGACTAGAAGAAACAATAAAAATGATAAAAACATATAGTATACAATTAGAATAATTCTATCTTTAAAGCTAGATATTGATGGCAAGAATGGGATATAGATAGAAGAAATAACATATATACACACTGTAAAAATTTCATTTAGAAGTTTTATCGATATAAATCAAATGCCAAAACAAGGAGACCAAAAAATCCTTATAAGTCCTTTGGTTAGCAAACATTTGACTTGTCTGCCAAACAGGGAAATATGGGCAACCAAGGGCACCCTGGTTTTGATTATAAATTAATTTGTAACATATTCTAAAGGGATTGATAGATGAATATAAGTAAAGTCACCTTATAAAACAGAGTGAAGCAGAAAAATCAACAAAGCCATCTCAAGGGTTTCAAAGAATGAAAATGCAAGGAAGACAACATACAAGGAGAAAAATGGAGAAACTCTGAAAAAAAATTTTCACTCTTTTTTTTATTAAAGATTTTATTTGTTTTGCAATTTTCTCCCCAATCTTACTTCCCTCCCCACCCCCCCCAGAAAGCAATCTGTCAGTCTTTATTTTGTTTCCAAGTTGTACATTGATCCAAATTTAGTATGATGAGAGAGAAATCACATCCTTAAGGAAGAAACAAAAAGTATAAGAGATAACAAGATCAGACAATAAGATATCTGTTTTTTTCCCCTAAATTAAAGGAATAGTCCTTGAACTTTTTTCAAACTCCACAGCTCTTTATCTGGATACAGATGGTATTCTCCATTGCAGTCAGCCCAAAATTGTCCCTAGTTGTTGCACTGATGGAATGAGCAAGTCCATCAAGGTTGAACATCACCCCCATGTTGCTGTTAGGGTGTACAGTGTAAAAATTTTCACTCTTAAAAGATAATAAAGATACTTCATTTAAACTTATATTGTAGCCTAGCCCCCTTATAGGGGAGGTTGTTTTTTGCTGTTGGCATCTTTCATTCTTGTAGAAACCCAATGACATCATGAGGAATTACTCCACTTGCCCATGAATTAGATTTCAGTGAGGCAGAACTGCACAATGTCCTCAACCTCACTCTCTCCTCCAGAGTCATTGAAGACTTAGTCATTGAATGGGTATTGCTTAAGACAAACTGAGACCTCAGAGGTCTGAATGAAGCAAAAGAGAGCAAAAAATGGAGAAAATGGCATTACTAATACAAAGGCTTAAAAGAGGAGGATTGTGCTGGATGTCATAATTGTGAGAAATTTGAGGAATTAGTTTACCAGAAACTTGATGGAAGGGAGGATATTAAAGGCACAATAATACTGTCAACATTAAAATTGAGGGAAAATAAAAGAATATGGAAAACACATAAAATACCACCCCAAATAACAACATCAATGACAACACTGACAATGACAACAGGAAATAGATATGGTTCTTGGCATTTTACTCTATGACCAGGTTCGTGACACGAAAGAAAATTAGACTGTTTTGGTGCCATAAATTTGGTTAACTCAGAGAACCCAATCCTGCATTTGTTTAATTGAAAAGCCATCTCTGTGAATTGATTTTACTTCTTTATCTGTATTACAACCCTAACACAGGGAGATCCTGTAGCAAGAAACTCTTAGGAATTAAGGGATAAGACATATGGCTACTAAATCTTAACAATGAAGTCTTTAAAGTAGTGGGCCTAACAAAGTTAAATATAGCATAATTCCTGACACTTACATAATACCTAAAAATGTTTTTTGGTGGACTATTGACTATTTCTTGATCTGTAAAGTGATAGCTCCTGCTATCCCTGCCCTGCCTGTCCCTTTACAGTCAGATGACTTAGGTTTCAATCCTGTTTCTATAACATATGACATGTAACTTGACCAAGTCATAATTTGGTTAAGTTATTTAAATTCCTTGGGCTTCAATTTCCTCACTTCACAGTCTTGACCTTAAGGTTGACTACTACAATAAAATCTTCTACCCTTGAATACCTTATGATTTTGTTCTATTGCTGCTTCTGCCTTGCGAAACTTGCCTAGTTACCCCTACTAAGTTTTCCCACTCCTTCTGCATGCTTTTAAATGTTGTTAGAGAAAATCATAAATTCTAGGTCCACTACAAATTTGTTATTTAATTTCAACTAAGACTTTACCTTGCTGCTGCATAGCAATTCTTTTATCCTTCCCTAATTGATCAACTATACTATTTATGCTATACTTCATGTTAATTATTCTTGTCTTCTGTTTTTTTCCCTGCATTCTTCCTATACTATTACTTTCTTCCTCTCTCTTGCAAAAGATGTGCCCTTCCATCTTACTTGAGAAAATTGAGTCTGTCCATTCATTGTGAACTCCTTTTTCTTTCTGATTCTTCACCTTAATCACCTCAGAATCATTCTCCATTCTCCTCTCTACTACTCTCATCTCTGAAGGCTGGTCATGGTCAACCTCTCCTTTTATGCTCAGATCCCATTTTTTCCCATCTTGTCAGAAAGTTAGCCCTTTTGATCATTTACTCTATCTTATCCTCAGTATCTCATCTTCACAGCAAATTCAGAAAATGTCACCTATGCTCATTGCTTCAATTTCTTCACCTCACAGTCAAATTTGGTTTCCATCAAACTGTTCTCCAGCAGTTACCAACAATCTCTTAAACTCTAAATTTAATACTTTTTTCTTGTCTTTCTTATGATCTTTCTGCAGTATTAAATATTGCATACTACTCTACCCTATTGAATATGCTCAACCTTATTAACAGATCATCTATCTCCCATTCACTGCAGACAGAGACATCTCATCTGTCTCTTTAGGATCTCAATTCCTATGGTTTCAATGATCATCTCAGAATAGATGACTTAAAGAAAATTTGAATATCTAGTCCTAATCTCTCCCTTGAACCCCACCCTGCACTGCCAACTTTGTAATGAACATCCCTGTCTTCTTATCTCTTTGACATTTTGAATTCCACGTGTTTAAAATAGAACTAATTACCTTGCTCCCTAAGTGTCTCCCTCATCCAAGTTTCTTTATTTTTTCTTGTGGGTGCTACTATTTTTCTAGCCAAAATAAGTTAGCAACCAAGGGTTAATCTTGATTTTTTTTCTCCTTATCTCTGCCATCCAGTCAGTTTTTAAATAGATGAATATTTCTCCTCAATATCTCTTGCATCAGTTCCCTTCTCTTTACTCACTATCTTGGTTTAGGTCCTATCACCTCTTGTCTGTGCTTCTGCCATAGTATTCTAATTGGTATCCACATTGGAATCCAGGTTTTCCTCTCTCAAGTCCTTCTTCTACACAGCTGCTATATCATTGTTCACTAGCCACAGATTTGACCATATTTACTCTCTTAATCAAAAATCTTCAATGTCTTCATATTGCCTTGTCATAAACTTTAAAGAGACTGAAATCTGACTCCCACATAACTTTCCTTTATTAGTTCCTATTATTCTCCTCACAATTTAGTTTCTGATTTTTCATTCTGAAATGATCACATGTGAAGTTATGAAATTACCATATTACTTACCTGTGTGCATACTGTATCCTTCTAAGAGAAAATAAATTACTGAAGGAGGAACTTTTATTTTTTTTCTTTTTAAAGTGACTTGCAGGGCGGCTAGGTGGCATAGCGGATAAAGCACCGGCCTTGGAGTCAGGAGTGCCTGGGTTCAAATCCGGTCTCAGACACTTAATAATTACCTAGCTGTGTGGCCTTGGGCAAACCACTTAACCCCATTTGCCTTGCAAAAACCTAAAAAAAAATAAAGTGACTTGCATATAGCAAGGTTTGTGGAATGAATTGCATTTTCTCATTTATAAAATCAGAGGTTGATAAGATGAACCAATGAGTTCCTTTCTGACTCTAGATTCCACTATCCTAAAGGATACTGAAGCTGTTCACGCCTGTTTCTTTCTGATCCCCATCTCCATTATCTCCCCAGATGTTTTCTCTTCCCCTTCATAAGTGCTTCATTTAAAAAAATCGTTGTTGTTGTTGTTGTTGTTGTTGTTGACTCATGTCTGGCTCTTTGTGTCCCCCTTTGGGATTTTCTTGGTGAAGATGCTGGAGTGGTTTGCCATTTTCTTCTCCAGCTGATTTTACAGATGAAGAGAATGAGGCAAACAGGATTAAATGATTTGTTCAGGCTCCTACAGTTGGTACATGTCTGAGGCTAGATTTGAACCCATAAAAATGAGTCTTCCTGATTCCAAAGCAGTGCTCTATTCATGGTGTCACATGTTCGTTCATTTTCTTAAATTAACAAGAAATTTATTTCCTCTCCCTCCCAGCTTTCCTATGCTAATAAAAAAAAACAAACCAGGGGTAGTTAGGTAGCACAGTAAACAGAGCACAGGGCCTGGAATCAGGAGGACCTGAGTTCAAATTCGGCCTCAGACACTTAATAATTACTTAGCTGTGGGACCCTGGGCAAGTCACTTAACCCCATTGCCTTGTAAAAACAAAACAAAAAAAAACCACAAATAACCCAGAAAAACCAAACCAAATCTCATGAAACAATTAGTCAAGCAAAACAAAATCCCAGTTTTTTTTGTGTTAAAAAACATATCTCATTCCATATCTTGAGTCCATTTTCTCTATCAGGAGGTGGGTAGGAGACTTCATCATTGGTCTTCTGGAGATGTGATTGCCTCTGTGTTGATCAGAGTTCTTAAGTATTTCAAAGCTGTTTGTTTGTTATTGTATAAATTAATCTTCTGATTTTGTTCACTTCACTCTGCATCAGCTCATACAAGTCTTCCCAGGTTTGTTATTGCATTTGCCTCTATCAGATTTATTCTATATTAAAAGTATTTTGTGCATATTATTTCATTAGATTTTGTAGTTTTAGATTGGAGAGAAGGTAGGGACCCTCATTTTTCAGTTTTATAATCTCCAAGAACTGGAACTTTGTTAAATCTGTGTTAAATTGAACACAGAATTAAGTATTAGTGATATAATGAGAATGCTCAGATTTGTGTCTGTCACTGTTTGAATAAAAACAGATGAGGAGGAGGGAAAATTGGCTTTGTATCTCTGGTAGGGCGATGTGGTGGAAAGATTACTGGACTAGGGGTCAGAAGACAGACCTTTGCTAATCTTCCTTTTTTTTTTTATTAAAGATTTTATTTATTTTGAGTTTTACAATTTCCCCCATCTTACTTCCCTCCCCCCCACCCCACCCCCCACAGAAAGCAATTTGTCAGTCTTTACTTTGTTTCCATGTTGTACATTGATCCATACTGAGTGTGATGAGAGAGAAATCATATCCTTAGGGAAGAAACAAAAAGTATATGAGATAACAAGATCAGACAATAAGATATCTGTTTTTTTTCCCCCTAAATTAAAGGGAATAGTCCTTGAACTCTGTTCAAACTCCACAGTTCTTTATCTGGATACAGATGGTATTCTCCATTGCAGACAGCCCAAAATTGTCCCTGATTGTTGCACTGATGGAATGAGCAAGTCCATCAAGGTTGATCATCACCCCCATGTTATGGTGTACAGTGTTTTTCTGGTTCTGCTCATCTTGCTCAGCATCAGTTCCTGAAAATCCTTCCAGGCTTCCCTGAATTCCCATCCCTCCTGGTTTCTAATAGAACAATAGTGTTCCATGACATACATATACCACAGTTTGTTAAGCCATTCCCCAATTGAAGGACATTTACTTGTCTAATCTTCCTTTTGTTACTAATTATGTGATGATGAACTCCCTAAGCCTCAGTTTTTTTAATCTGTAAAATGGGGGGTGATTATAATTGCACCTATATTATGAGGATATTGGGAGTTTTAAATGAGATAATGTAAGTAAAAAGTACTTTGGAAATCCAAGATATATAAGGGCTCCTTATCCTTCCAAACACTGTACTATTTAGAGATGCAAATGGACTTTAGAACTCAGAGGAATCCAGGATATTGCAAAGGTGTGCCAATGTTTGCAAAGGCAGTGCTGTTGACGTCAGTGGAAGAATAACCTCCTTAAGGACTATGAGGGAATAAAGCACGAAATATGTCAGAACTCATCTCCATCCTAAATAAACTATGCTTCTCTTTTATAGAGCAGGAATCTTGCAATTCAAAGAAAAGTGACTGCAGGAGCAGTGTGTGTGGACAGGACCCCAAGTCCCATCGATGCAAATGTGCTGAAGGTTACACATTAAGCCAAGATGGAAGTTATTGTGAAGGTAATGCATTAAACCTTTATCTGAAACAGGGCAAACCAGTCTGGTTGGATGGGGTTTTTTCCTTATTCAGAGATCATTAAAGAGTCTCTAACCTGAGACCAATCTAAATCTAATTTAAATTTGAAAGTTTAAAAGTAATTACATATTGTTTCTTCTATTTCCATAGATAAAGCTTAGTGGTGTTGTGTATAGAGATTTGGAATCAAGGAGACCTGAATTCATATCCTGTTTCAGATACTTACTAGTTGTATGATGCTAGGCAAGCCTCCTTATCTCTCTCAGCCTCAGTTTCATCATCTGAAAAATGAGAATAAGAATAGCACCTACTTCAGGGGATGTCATGAGGATAAAAATCAAATGAGATATTTCTAAATCATTTTGCAAACCTTAAAGCACCCTATAAATGTTAGTTAATATAACTTGAAACTTGGATGGTTTGTTTTCAAAGTCTAAAAATGAAGAAAGACCCAAGGTCTTGTCAGCATTCCTATGTTCCACCATGGACTTTCTAGAGCCCACTCCAGGCTTGAGCTTCCAGGTTCAAGTTAATAGCAGAGATGTTATTTTGGATTTTGTAGGTGACTTAGAAAGGAAGAGAGACAGATTAGTGATTGTGTACTCTCACAAGGGTGCCTTAGAACTAAGTTGGGGAGGGGCTTCCAAGACAATCCTAGATTAGAACTCTTAATTCTTTACGTGGGATAGGCTGAGATGGGAGAATAATTTGAAATACAGGAGATTTGGGGAATCAGATCAAGCCACAGTAAGGTGATAGGTGATAGTGGCTTAGTTATAGGAGAAAACTCCTAATCTGTACAAGTAGGTAGGATAGGTGATTGAAACGGCTGGGTTGGAGACATTGTATTACCTTATGGCAGAGATTCCCAACTTCTCAATTATGGAGATTTTTGTGTCTTAGTGATTTTTTTCCTGGAACCCCTAGTTCAAAATAAATTACTAACAGTTCCATTTATTAAATAAGCTGGATCCAAATAACTTGATAAGTATTTGTATCTTAACAATTTATTAGTTATTTGAAAAATAATCTGCATAAATTGAAAGAGAAAATAACATTTTAATTTCCTTCTTAAGTAATCACAGTTACAGACTAACATGATGTATATATTTGTCAGACACTGCACAGCTTCTTAGATGGGACACGGCTAACCTCCAGGAACCACTGAAAATCCAACTTCACCAAGGAATCATTTCTAGATTTACATTAAACAGTATGCTGTTTTTAGCTTGGTGAAATTTGTCACTTTTTCCAAGAGGGATTCTGAGAACTAACAACAGTTGAAAAGAGAGAATATGAGCTCATATGTAATATTTCTATGTTTTTTGGATTATTTCATTTATTTCATACAGCAGAATCTCTATTTTTCCCAAGAAAGGTTACCATATCTAAATGCAAATTACCAAATTAATTTCATGCTAGTCATTTATTAATAGTTACAAAAATTATATCTTGATTGTAAAGTATGAAATGTGATGTTGATTTAATTAATTTTTTTTCTGATCAGATGTCAATGAATGTGCATTTTGGAACCATGGGTGTACTCTTGGGTGTGAAAATATTCCTGGCTCCTATTACTGCACATGTCCCAAAGGATTCATCCTGCTTTCTGATGGAAAAACGTGTCATGGTAAGCTAAAGCACTAACCATTAGTTTTATCATCCTATGGTTGTTTCTGAAGACAACTGTGGCATCCATGTACAGGTGTGACTGAAATGACTGAAGTGAGTGAGACTGTCAGCCCTCTTCATATTAGTTACTATTGAGGACAATTGTTTTTTGTTTCTTTCTAGAAACTTACAGGAGTTTACTTTTTCTCTTTTATTTATTTAAAATTGCTTATGCACATCTCTTACCTTTTGTTTTAAACTATAAGTTCCAAAAGTTTAGGACCTGTGATTTATTTATTTAGTGTTTCCCTGAAGGCCTGCCCTGGGACATTGCACATAGTTATGTGCTTAATAAATATTTATTAAATGAATATGACCATCATCCAAAGAGTTAGTGTTACTTGCAGTTCTCATTTATTCCAAAGTTGTTTTCTTTTTTTCCCCTCTCATAATTGATTTCCCAACCAAAATTGAGAGTGAAGAGCCTGGACTATATATAGCTGCAAACCACCCTTAAATGTACTCTGACATATTATAGATCCCTGACCATTATAATGGTTGTATTAAAAATGATTCCATAGAAGTGGACAAGCACTGAACTTGCCAAGCACTGAACTTGCCAATACTGGTCACTGTGTCATTTTGGGGTAGAGAAAGGATTAGGCCCATGATTTCATTAGTATAATAAACTCTTGGATGAGGAAACTTCTTTTTGTAGGTAAATAGATACTCTGTAAGTTTTTTAGGTCATAGACTACATAGAGCTGTCAAGGTTTAGTCATATATAGAACCTGAACCCATGACTTCCTGACTTGGAGGTCAGTTCTCCCTCCCCTTGACTCTTTGTCACATTGTGAATGGATGATAATTCCTTTTCAGTGTAAGGAAACCTGATGTTTCCAATGGTCAGTTTAGTTTTAATAATGGTGTTAGATACTAGGGATGGCTAGGTGGTCCAGTGGATAGAGCATGGGACCTGGAGTTCAAATCAGACACTTAATAATTGCCTAGCTGTATGACCTTGGGCAAGTCACTTAATCCCATTGCCTTGCAAAAAAACAAACTAAAAAAAATAGTGTTAGATACTTTGGTAGGCCTATGGGCTTGGATATGCTGCTAAATGTTCAATAACCAGCCAAAAATGTTTGCACAACACACTTTGAAGTTAAATCTGTATTATTAATATGTTCTCTATCACCTTAAGTCTAGAAAAATCAACAAAACGATAAATCCAGCCCTGATTTGTCACATTTGCCAACTTCTGTTGTGTAAATACTCATACTTTTAACAATTATCTCTCATGAGCTGGTTTGGGCTGACTCCAACTCTCTTACCTTTGTAAAAAAAAAAAGTGCATTAAAAAGGACCTGATCTAATCCTAGATCCTAGGGAAATCTCCCCTATAATAAACCTGTCAAATCTTCATTCTTGGCTTGATGACCTATAGGAGGGGAACTCTATTGCCTTTCAGTGTTGTCCATCCACTTTTGGACACCCCAATGTTAAGTTTTTTCCCATCATCAAACCTTGATTAATCTTTTTTGCAGCTTCTACATGTTTCTCCAAGTTCTGCCTTTTGGTGTCAAACAGAACAAGTTGAACCCTTCTTATATTTGATAACTCTTCAAATTCTTGATCAAAATTTTCATGCCCCCTTGAATCTTCTCTTCTCTCCACAAAACTTCCTTAGTTCTTTTCACTGATCCTCATGAGCTTGGACTTGAGTGCCTTCACCATGTTGCTGGCCTCCTCTAGACACTCCCCAACTTAACATCTTTCTTTTCTTTAATTTTTTTTTTAAAGATTTTACTTTGAGTTTTACAATTTTTCCCCTAATCTTACTTCCTTCCCTCACACCCCATAGAAGGCAATTTGCCAGTCTTTACATCGTTTCCATGGTATAAATTGATCCAAATTGAACGTTAACAACATCTTTCAACCATGGCCACAGAACTACATACAATACTCCTTTAAGGTAGACCTTTTGGGTAGCTAAGACAGAACAGTGAATAGAGTGCTGGGACTGAAGTCAGAAAGACTTCTCTTCCTGGGTTCAAATCCAGCCTCAGACTCTCATTAGCTGCATGACCTTGGGCAAGTCACTTAATCCTGTTAATCCAGTTTCCTCATCTGTAAAATGATCTGGAAAAGGAAATATGGCAAACCATTCCAGCATCATTGCTAAGAAAACTCTAAATGGGGTCACCAAGAGTTGGGCATGACTGAAAAAGAACAACATGACCTTTCTTACTATAGCCCCAAAATCATATTTACTTTTTTTAGCCACTGCTGACGTTTTCAACTGCTGACTCATATTGAACTTGCATTCTCTAAACCACTGACATGTTTTTTTAGACAAACTGCTGTCTAATCATTGCCTCTACCATCTTATAAAGTTGATGTATTTGTGTACTAATGAAGCTGATGTTTTGAAATCAAGTTCAAGATTTTTCTATTCGTTCCTTTTGAATTTCATCTTATTAGATTTAGTCTACTCAAGATCTTTTTGGATCCTGACTCTGTATTCTAATGTGTTAGCTTTCCCTCCAATGCTGATATCATCTACAAAGTTGCTGAACATGTCATCTATCTATGTATCAATCTAAATCATTGCCATACTAATAAATGACATTGTGCCAATCAAATAGAGAACCATAGAGTTCTCCACTGGCAATGTCCTGCCACCAATGAATGATTCTTTTCTTTTTTGTTTTTGTTTTTGTTTTTAGTTTTTGCAAGGCAATGGGGTTAAGTGGCTTGCCCAAGGCCACACGGATAGGTGTGTCTGAGGCCAGATTTGAACTCAGGTACTCCTGACTCCAAGGCCAGTGCTCTATCTACTGTGCCACCTAGCCACCCCAAATTAATGATTCTTTGAATCCAATCATCCAACCTGTTCAGAATTCATCAACTTTTATTATAATCAATTCCACATCTCTCTGTCTTTTCCAAAAGATTAGTGTTGAGATGTTTTTCTTTACTTCTAGAATCTGGGAGAAATCTTGATACTACTTCTTGCACTTTTCTAGTGCTTATTATAGTGTCTAGCATGTAGTAAGTATTTAATAATGGTTGTTGACTGACTGACCTTTCCGATAATTTATGTTGCTCCAGCTATCATGTATACTATACTCTCTTCTGATGTAAAGTATTT
The DNA here is from genome assembly GCF_037893015.1 of Macrotis lagotis. NCBI lineage: Eukaryota > Metazoa > Chordata > Mammalia > Peramelemorphia > Peramelidae > Macrotis > Macrotis lagotis. The sequence goes on along the minus strand of NC_133660.1, from coordinate 55,358,990 downwards.
AGTACTGCATTCTAGGAATGCCAGAATGACTGGGTTGTTTAGCTGCTGATACAGGGCAATTCTGATCAACATCTTCTCAGTGATGGAAAACAAAGCGATAATGTGATAGATTTATGCTACTTAATTGTGACCTTCAGGAAATAATTCAGGTAACTTCTTTGAATTTTTGTTTCCTCATCTGTAATTTAAATGAGTTGGATTTGGGCTCTCTAAAGTTTAACATCTTTGACTGTGTATTCTTAGTTATATCTCCTTCCCAAAGATGAAAATACTTGTCAAGAAGTAGTGAGTTTCTGCTTAAAGATCTAGGTAGGGATATCATCAGATCCTGGAGATTTATCAGAATACATAGTTAAGACTTTGATTTTAAGTTGTGACATCTTTAGAACTCTGGCTAAAGGACAAGTTTAGCATCTACCTGGTATCTGATGAATTCCAGGGTTTTATTTGTGATCACTGGCACTGTGCTAACAAAACAGTTGAAGTGTTATCAACTCTGAGTTATTCTCTGCCTGGCACCCATGAAGGAAAGTGAAAAACTTCAAATATTTTCTAAAGTTAAAAAAAGGGGAAAATATTAGCATCAGTGATGGTGTGATGAAAAACTGAAAATTCTTTAGAATATAAGAAAAAAAGTTTTCCTTGTGTTGTTTCCAAAGACATGGGGCTGCCAATCATGTAGGCAGAAGGTATTCCTCATCAGCAACTTCATGGGTAAAAGAGTATGTGTTTTTGAATTTTACTTGATGCAAAAATTATTCTCATTTTTATCTTTTCAAAAATTTTACATTTAATAGTCCATATATTTGTTCTGTTCTGCTTTATATAATATACACAATGGTAGATAGAGAAATGGACTTGAAATCAGGAAGACCTAAGTTCAAATGTGGATCAGACACTAGCTATTTGACCCTGGCAAGTCAGTTAACCTCTGCCTGATTCAGCTTCATCAACTATTTTATAGGATCATAATAACATGATCTTTTCAGGATTATTGTGAGAATTGGTACTTAATAATAGGTTCTTTCTCCCTTTCTGCCTCCCTTTCTTCCCTTCTTCCTTCCATCCTTCTTTCCTTCCCTTCCCTCCCTCCCCTCCCTCCCTCCCTCCCTTCCTCCCTTCCTCCCTCCCTTCTTCCTTCCTTCCTTCCTTCCTTCCTTCCTTCCTTCCTTCCTTCCTTCCTTCCTTCCTTCCTTCCTTCCTTCCTTCCTTCCTTCCTCCTGAGGGTGCCCTTTATTTGTATATAGATGTCTTCGCAAAGATTCTGTAGGGTTGGCACAAGTTACTTTTTTCTTGATCATCTGAGATTTTCCCCATGCCTTTGGATCTCCCACTCCTTTTTAGATACCTTGTATCCTTCAATTTCCTCACAGTCATATTGCTTCCAGCATTGCTCTTCTCTATATACACTTTAAATCCAATCTGTCTGTCTGTATTAAAGAATGAGATTGAACACAGGAATATCTCAGCCAAGAGTCATTAATTGGTTGGTGGGAAATGATCATTTGAAATGATAAGTGGTGCAGTGGATAATACTGGGCCTGGAGTCAGGAAGACATCTTCCTGAATCTAAATATAGCTTCAGACACTTACTAGCTGTGTGATTCTGGGTAGGTCATTTACTTGTGCCTCAGTTTCCTCATTTACAAAATGAGCTAGAAAAGGAAATGGCAAAGCATTCCAGTATCCCTACCAAGAATACTCCAAAAGGAGTCTTGAAGAGTCAGACACAAATTAAGTAACTAAACAACAAAAATTATCTTTGGTACAACAATGTTATGGGGGATATTACTTCTTTAGAAATAATATTACAGTAGAAATAATAGTAATAATAATTCACTTTTTCTTCACAAGTCAATAAGCTAGGTAGTGCAAGCATTATTATCTGTATTTTGCAGAGGAGTAAACTGAATTTAAATGACTTGGGCTAGCTTAGTGACACTTAGTGACAGCTACTAAGTGATGGTGCCAGAATTCTAAAAGGCCACATGGTTTCAAGAATGGTCAGTCAATAAGGGAGGTTTCCCATCAATTAGGGAATGGCTGAACAAGTTGAAGTATGTGATTTTTATAGAATATTATTGAGCAGTAAGACATGACAAGCAGCATGATTTCAGAAAAAATCTGTAAAGACTTAGATAAACTGATGTACAGTGAAGTGAGCAGGACTAGAACACAGTACATAGTTAACAGCAAAATTGTTTAATGAAGAATTGTGAATGACTTAGATATTCTTAGCAGTACAATGATCCAAGACAATCACAAAGAAGTCATGAAGAAGGAAGCTATCCACCTTCAAAGAAAGAACTGATATTGTCTGAATACAGACTGAAACATGCTAAAGAAACATACTAAAGAATCAATATTTCAATATGACTTTGAAATGTGTACATTGGTCCCATGTCATAAATCTTCAAAACAGAAAAATAGTAAGGCATCAATGTATTAAATACTTTTCATATTTGATTATTATGGTAAATATGTATATAGCTATACCAAAAGTGTACCATTTGATAGTATGTCTATTTTTGCAAGGATTAAAAATGTTGGCCATTTTTGGAAGGCATCATGTTATAATAGAGAGGTAATGTGGTACAGAGGATAGAGAGCAGGTTTCAGAGTCCAGAAGATCTGAGTTCAAATTCTGCTCTGATGTCTATAGTTTTGTAATCCAGAGCAAGCAAATTGAATACTCTAGGAAACTCTCAAGCCTGGAAGTTGCAAAATAGGTCTTGGTGTGCATTGGTTTAGGTGTCAGTGAAATCACATTGTCAAATATTAAAAAAACTGATTAAAATGCTTTCCAAATATATTATTATTATAATAGATAATATTTAAGAATGTATTTAGAAGATTTCTTTGGGAGAACTTTACAAAAGCTGTAACTTCAATAAATGAGAAAAATGAAATTAATCAGTTAATCAATAAACACTCATAAATTGCCTTCTATGTACACTTGGGCATCTAGGTAGTACTATGAATATAGCATTGGGCTTGAAATCAAGAAATTAATGTTCCTGAGTTCGAATCTGCCTCAGACACTTACTAGTTGTGAGACCTTGGACAAGTCACTTAACCCTGTTTGCCTCAGTTCCTCATCAGTAAAATAAACTGGAGAAAGAAATGACAAAAAATGCATTATCTTTGCCAAGAAAATCCAAACAAGGTCATAAATGATTCAGTAACACCTGCCCCATACTGGACTAGGTGCTGGGGATGGACAAAACCCAAAAGAGAAAGTCCCTGACCTAGATCACCTTACTTTGATTAAATAGTGAATTTTACCCTTTATAAATTTTGCTAAGATTTAAAGTTTTTGAAAATCATACAAATCCCCTAACATACTGTTCAGTTAGGCAAAATTTATATTGATTTCTCCCACATTAATCAATGCCACACCCCAGGCTAGCCTTAGGCAATATTGTGAAAGGGGTGCTTTTAACAAATACACTAAGGTGTCAACTCCCTAATCCCACTCAACTAATCCATGCTAATGTGCTAATGGAAGAGGTAACAGCTTTGAAATTACAGTATAGTTTTCTGCAGACAATACTTCTAGAATTTGCTACCTAACCTATTGACCCTTGACTCAGAGTAGGGGTTTCAGATCAGAAGGGCATCTTTTGGAGAGAACTTTTCTTTTTTCCTCAAAGCAAGCCAGTACATATCTGTGAGGATGACCTAGCTTCAATTTTCTATTGGAAATGGACTCCATTTCCATACACTCATAGAGTAGTGGATAGAGCTTGGTCCAGGAGTCAGGAAGACCTGAGTTCAAATGTGACCTTAGACTCTTACTAGCTATGTGATCCTGGACATGTCAACTTAATCCTTTTTGCCTCAGGTTTGTCATCTGTAAAATGAGCTGGAGAAAGAAATGACAAACCATTCTGTAGTTTTGCCAAGAAAACCTCAAACAATAGAATATTTGATTGATTCTCCAAATAAGAGATGATAAAAGGCAGCCAGTGAGGATAAAATGAGATATTTGAAAAGGTACTTTGCTATATAAATTCCAGCTATTATTTTACTATTGTTGTTGTTGCTATTATATGGAGAATGAGAAAGGGATATCAAAAGATCATAGATTTAGAGCTAGAAGGACGTTTGAAGACATCTAGTCTGACTCCCTCATTTTATAGATGAGGAAACTGAGTCAGGTTAAGTGACTTGCAAGCATTTATACAGATCGTGAATGAAAGAACTGGAATTTGAACTAATATTTTCTTATTCTAAAACCAATGCTCTCCTTTTGCTTTCAAGTCGATCTTGAATTTTTTCTTTGCAAGGCAATGGGGTTAAGTGACCTGCCCAAGGCCACTCAGCTAGGTAATTACTAAGTGTCTGAGGCTGGCTTTGAACTCAAGTCCTCCTGACTCTAGGGCCAGTGGGGTGCTCTATCCACTGCTCCACCTAGTCACCCCTCAATCTTGAATTTTAAAAGATGGGGCAAAAACAATGGAGGCGCTTGATCTCTATACCTCAGATATTTAAGACTTCAACACACTGCCTACCTTTTCTGTTTCTACTACTTACTATTTATATGTCTATAACCTATACAACTTTGGGTTGTGTATTGTATGTTATTATTTAGCTAGGGGTGTATGGGGTGTTCAAGGATTAGTACCTCTGGTGTAAGGGCTGCGGAGTCTTTACAATGCTTGGGAAAGACAGGATTGGGGTAGTTAACCTCAATCTGGTTTAGCCCATCTGCTGAAACAGTTTTACCTGACTGGGGCTAGTACTCAAATTACAACTTCTTAGAGCCACAGAGAAGAGTGAATCAGTTAGATCCAAAGGTAAATGAGCATCCCTGAAAAAGACTTTCCCCAGCAGACTGGGTGGATCAGAACAATTTGTTTCAGTACCCATGAAGGCAGCTGAAGTACATGCTTTGGAGAGCTTTGATGTCAAGGTCATCCACTGCAATTAGGGACTTTTGTCCTGCTATTGGACTTTGATGACTCAGGAAGAGAGATTGAGACTGATGATTGTGCAACTCTGCCTCACTTTACTCTAATTTTCCTATTCAAAACTGAAGGACAAACAACAATTAGCTAGGATTAAAGTTTATAATGAAAGATCCTCAAAACCTACATTGCATGAAAAGGAAAATAAATCAGTTCATATTGAAAATTTTTCTTGGGCCATATACACATTCACTTTTTAAATCTATTCCCTAAAAATGATCTTAGAGAGGCACAGAAAACACAATGTGTTTGATGTCAGAGGTCCTGAGTTCAGGTCCCAGCTGGTCAAAGCCCGATGTAGTCTCTTTCCCAGCCTCACTTACCTCATCTATAAACTTAAAGGGGCAGTGTTGAACTAGATGTCTTCTCAGTTTTCTTTTGTTCTAGAATGATGTTCTAGAGAATGCTATACCTTCTTCCTTCTTTCTTCTTCTTCTTCTTCATCTTCTTTTTCTTCTACTTTTCCTTCTTCTTCATCATCTTCTTTTTCTTCTTCTTCATCTTCTTCTTTTTCTTCTTCATCTTCTTTTTCTTTTTCTTCTTCTTCATCTTCTTTTTTCTTCTTCATCTTCTTCATCTTCTTTTTCTTCTTCTTCATCTTTTTCTTCTTTTTCTTCTTCTTCTTTTTCTTCTTCTTCTTCATCTTCTTTTTCTTCTTCTTCTTCTTCTTCTTCCTCTTCCTCCTCCTCCTCCTCCTCCCCCCTCCTGTTCTCTATTTTGTCCACATTTTATCCATTATCATTTTACTATCTACTTCAGCAAAGATCTTATTCCTTCTTTCATCATCTTCTTTTCCCCCCTACTGTTAGAGATAGACTTGTGAGTTGGTATAGGGTAGGTTCATACCCATTTGAATTTGGGTAAGGCAAGTCATCCATTATTTCTGGGCTCAGATTTTTAAAAAATTTTAAAAATTTCCTCCAGTAACATGAAAGGACAATTTTTAATTCATTTTTATAAAATTTTGAGCTCCAAATTTTCTCTATTCCTCCCTACTCTTCCCCTCCCTGAGACAGTAAGCAATTTGCAATTATTTATTTTATTTTTAAAAATTTAAATATTTTATTTATTTGTTTTTCCAACTACATGCAATGGTAGTTTTTACCAATCAATTTTTGCAAGACTTAGAGTTTTACATTTTTTTCTTTCTCTCCCTCCCCTCCCTCCTCCCCAAGAGAAAACAATCTAAAATAGGCTCTACATTTATAACCATGTTAAACAGAAATCCATATAATCATGTTGCAAAAAAATCAAATCCAAAAGGAAGAAAAAAAATTATAGAGAAAAACAATGACATTATACATAAAACAACTTAAAAATTGAAAGTAGAAAGCTTTGGTCTTCATTTAAACTTCATGGTTCCTTCTCTGGATATGAATGGTATTTTCTGTCACAAGTCTTTTAGTATAATCTTTATTATACTGCTGAAATAAACAAGTCATTCATAGTTGATCATCACCCCATGTTGTTCTTGGTGTGTATAATGTTCTTCTGGATCTGCTCTTTTTACTCAGCAGCAGTTCATTTAAGCCTTTCTGGCTTTTCTGAAGTTTTGCCCCCCATGATTTCTTATAGAACAATAGTGTTCCATCTCAAACAAATACTGCAGTTTGTTCAACCTTCCCCAGTTGATGGGCATCCCCCCATTTTCCAGCTCTTTGCTACCAAAAAAAGAGTTGCTATGAATATTTTTTGTCCATGTGAGATTTTTACCCTTTTTCATTATGTCTTCAGGATTCAGAACAAGTAGAGGTATTCCTGGATCCAAGGATATGCAGAGTTTCATTGTCTATTGGGCATCATTCCAAATTGCTCTCCAGAAAGGGTGGATCAATTCACAACTCCACCAACAATGCATTAGTGTCCCACTTTTCCCACATCTACTCCAGCATTAGATAGTAAGCAATTTGATGTAGGCTATATATATGTAGTCATGTAAAACATTTTCATATTAGTCATATTGTGAAAGAAGAAACAGACCAAAAAGAAAAAGATCACACAAAAAATAAAGTATAAATAGTATGCTTCCATCTGCATTCAGATTCCAATAGTTCTTTCTCTGGATGCAAAGAGCAATTTTCCCCAGGAGACCTTTGGAATTGTCTTAGGTTATTTGTAATGCTGCAAATAGCTAAGTCATTCATAGTTGATTATTGTAACATGTTGCTGTGACTGTATACAATATTCTCCTGGTTCTGCTCACTTTACTTTGCATCAGTTCATATAAGTCTTTCTAGGTTTTTCTGAAATCTGCCTACTCATCATCCCTTAAAAAGTAATAATATTCCATTACATTCATTTGCCATAACTTGCTCAATCATTCCTCAATGGAATCCCTATTTCCAGTTCTTTGCCACCACTAAGAGAGCTGCTGTAAATATCTTTATAAAGTAAGTTCTTTTCCTTTTTTAAAATCTCTTTGGAATATATATTTAGTAGTGGTAATGCTTGATGAAAGGGCATGCACAATTTTCTTGCCCTTTGGGCAATTTGGTTTCAAATTGCTCAGCAGAATATTTGGATGCACCAATGCATTAGAGTTCCTGTTTTCCCACATCCCCTCCAACATTTATTATTTTCCTTTTCTGTCATATTAGTTATTGGTAGTATCTCAGATTTGTTTTAATTTGTATTTCTCTAATCAATAATATGATAATAGATAGCTTTAATTTCTTCATCTGAAAGCTGCCTGTTCATATCTTTTGAACATTTATCAACTGGGGAGTGACTTGTATTCTTGTAAATTTGATACAGTTCCCATATATTTGAGGAATGGTGACCTCAGTCAGATTAAGCCTTAGAGTCGTTGCAGACAAGGTTAGCTTGCATTGTATTTGAGAATGTAGCCCAGATCATTTCTATTGATTTGAAGAGTGTTAGTAGAAGATATCAGAAATATCTACTTGTAGATCTTTTTATTTGGTAACAGAAGTTTGTTTGCTTTTTAAAATACATATTGTCTTTTCTTAGCTGTTAAAAAAAGGACTGGGTCTGGATGTTTTCTAAGATTCCTTCTACCTCAAGATTTTTTGCTATGTACAATAAAGGCCATCAGATCTTACGATGTTGAGTGGGGAAGCATATAATTTTTACTAGTTTCCATGATGTTTTTTGTTGTTACTTCATTTTATCCTGTCACTCAGAAATTCTTAGTGCACCAGAAGAACAAATATCTTGGATGATAGATAGAGGAACAGGTTCACAGTCCCACGAAGAGCTGGGTTCAAGTCTCACTACTGACATACATTGATTGTGTTATCCTAAAAAGTAATTTTCAAACCTCCCAACGCTCCTAGACATGTCTAAGACTAGAGGTTGCTAAGCAGGTGACTATTTACATGGATATAGTCTAGTGATAGCATTCCATTGATAGATATGGACAAAAACAAACAAATGAAGGAGCACTGTTTAAACAGTCCATTAAACAATTCGTGCCTAAGGGGTGACCTTGAAAATGTAAAGAATTGAGCTTTATCCTATTATTTATGATAACCATTCACAGGAACCCTGTGTTAACCCTAGAAAAGAACAACTACTCCTTTCTGATTAGTTAGCATAGTGTACTGACACTGAGCATTATCATAAAGGTTCAGTTCTGGAGCTTTCTAGTTGGTAACAAAGAGTATGAAAACCATATATTCACCAGATCAAGCCATGTAACCAGGCAGTACAGTGGTTAGAGTGCTAGGTCTAGAGTCAAGAAGACTTGAAATCAATTCTTGCTATCAATCAGGAAGTTACTTAACCTCTGACTGCTTCAGTTTCCTTAACTGTAAAACATAACAAAACCTAACAAAAACCAAACAGGAATAATAATAACAATAATAATAATACAAACTACCTTTATAGAATTATTGAAGAGATCAAATGATAAGGCACTCAACAAAATGCCTTGGCACATGGTAGGTGCCTGATAAATGCTTATTTTCTTCCCTTCCCTTTGCAGCACCTTGGACAAGGCTCCAGATGAATAGTGAATAGAAGGAAGATCATAGGTTTAGAGCTGTCATGACCTTAGCAGTTAGCCAATCCACCTCACCCCCACCATTTTACAGATGAAAGAAACTGAGTCCCAGTAAGTTAAGGAAGTCCCAAAAGATTTATAATAATCTATAGACTAGGAATTTGAACCCAAATACTCTGACTTCAATTCCTGCTCCATTTCCACCCCACCAAGCTAGGCTTGATTATATGAAGATTGAACATCTTTCAATGATCCCAAACTACTTGTTACTATTGGAAAGCAATACTCTCCCCAGTTATACCTTGAAACTATGGCTTCTGGGAAACCATGATCTCAGAAAAGTTAAAATTACATAGAACCCAGGGGCGGCTAGGTGGCGTAGTGGATAAAGCACTGGCCCTGGAGTCAGGAGGACCTGGGTTCAAATCCCGTCTCAGACACTTAATAATTACCTAGCTGTGTGGCCTTGGGCAAGCCACTTAACCCCATTTGCCTTACAAAAACCTAAAAAAAAATTACATATAACCCAAAGGAAAGACACATTTTAGCATAAGTGGGCTTCAGCATGTTAACCAGTAATGACTTGCATTCAGTAAATGTAATGAAGGATAACACTGAAGATATCTATGGCCAGAAAAGGAAATGCCTAGTCATGACAGACAATATGGTGGGCAACCAGAGTGATACACTGCTGGCTTTCAGATAAAAGGAAAAGAAAACAAACAAGATACCAGATGGGCAATTCAAGTGGGTACACTGGTGTTCTTAAGATAAAAGGGGAGAAAAAGTCAACAAAAACCAAGAAGCTCTTTAGTGTTCTAGGAAGATATTCTGTGGAGGATTTATTGTAAAATGTGGACAAGAAGTTCATAGGAAGACAACAAGGATTGTAACCTTTTACATAATATTGTTTTAGTTCATTTAAAATTTCAAAGTTGATAAAAGTGCTAAATTACACATTGGTCATGGCCAATGATTTCATGCAGATTTGAAACTCTTAACAACTCCTCTATTAGAATGACAGCTCATCCTTAACTTTTAACCTTATTGGGATGCAGTGGAAAACTGGGTTTCTGAACTCAGAGAATCTGGTTTTGAGTCCTACTTCAGCCATGGGTAGTTTTACCCATGTGACTTTGGGCAAGTGTTTCAGCCTCCTCATCCATAAATTAAGGTGATTAGGTTAGATGATCTCTAAGGTGCTTTTAGCTCTAAATCTATCATCATACCAGTTGCTTAGATTTGGAGAAAACTCCTGTAAAACATTATGATGTTTTATTTATGTGGTCTGATGGTTCAAAAGAGATTCTACTGGGCTTAATAGCAAAACTACTGGGAGTTGTATATGTTTTGGCCTAGAAAGAACTTCGGTGGTGGGCAGGGCAAACCAGGAGTAGATTCAAGAAAGGGATGGAAAGTTGTGAAGTGAAAGATAGGGAAGTGAAGCAAAGTTTCCTCATGAACCAAGAATTCACTGTTGGGCAAAAGGAACTATGAAAGAGTCAGCATCATTATATGAGGGGAGAGTAGTTTAGGAAAGAACATGTGAAGGACTCCTCATCATTAAGAAGTCTCTGTCTTGGGGGCATTTAGGTGGAGCAGTATATCTACTGTACTGGAGTACTGCCTGGAGTCAGGAGACCTGAGTTCAAATTTGACATCAGACACTTAATAATTACCTAGCTGTGTGGCCTTGGGCAAGCCACTTAACCCTATTGCCTTGTAAAAACAAACAAAAAAAGTCTCTGTCTTCTCAAAAATCAATGGTTTTTATTGCTGAGGATTGTACTTCTTAGTGAACAACAATGCTCTAAACTATTAACTACCCCATACTTCAGAAATTAGACCACTGTGATCTTAAGAAGGCCCACAAGAACATGTCTAGAAGACCCAACCCTTTTCAGTGTTGGTAACTGCCCTAGTAGGACTAATGATTATTAAACTGTATTTGACAGGAGAATAATTTAGAGGAAACCAAGAGGCAGCTTTCAGTTCCAAAAGTTCTTCCTTATCAAATTTAAACATAAGCTTTCCCTTCATTTTTACACCTACTCTGTATCACTTTTAGATATCAGATCTTTGTTTAATGTTAGCTTTTCAGAAGAGCACTTTGGATTTATTAGAAATTTATGTAAAATAAATAGTAGTGATTGGACACTAACTCTAGAATTATCCCCAAACAACTAGAACTAGTTTCCTGTGTTAGCAACAACACTGGATGCAGCCATGGTTGTGTCATGACAGCAGATGGTCCCATGTGTTTCTGTCCTGAAGGGTCAATGCTTGAGGAAGATGGAAAAACCTGTAGTGGTGAGTATGTTTAACTTGATTAGATTTAAGATATATTAGGATGAATCATTGCAAAATGGTACATCCTTTTTTTTCCCCTGCAGTTGGGGTTAAGTGACTTGCCCAGGTCACACAGCTAGCAATAAATGGTGGGTCTTAGTAATTTAATGTATGCAATATGTAAATCCCTCTTGACTTTCACCTTCAGTCTTCTCTATTCATCTCCACTTTTTTAGCTTAGATGCAAACATTGATGGAAGACTGAACATGAATGATTCAAAAACAGAAAAGAAGAAATTCAATTTTGGCTAAACTCCATCTTTTTTTTTTTCATTGACAAGAGGAAACTAAGAAAGATAAATGAAAATTCATGAAAACAAAAGAGTAAGGTTCATTGGGAAAGGAAAAAAACCATAAATTTAAAGCTGGAAAGGATCACTATCCAAATCCCCCATTTTATAGATGAGCAAACTATCACAGCTAGTAAGAATTTGAAGAGAAGGATGCAATGGATACAATGGATGGGGCACAATGGATAGATTGTTGGACCTGGGGGCAGAAAAATCTGAGGTCAAATCAGCCTCAGATACTTACTAGCCGGGAAAATCACTTCACCTCTACCTGCCTCTGTTTCCTCAGCTGTAAGATGCCAAGGTTGGTGTGAGGATATTTTTAATGCTATTTGTGAAACTTAAAGTACTCTATAAATACATGCGAGCTTATAGGAGTCTTCTTACTCTACACTGTCTCCCTTAAATCAAAAAAAATTTAAACTAGCATTCTAGCTGAATACCAAGGAATCTTCTTAGAGGAGAAGAATGAGCCATTTGGAGAAGGAGACTTCAATTCCAACTTCCAAAAGTATTTCAAGGAACTCAAGTCTATTGGCAGTACTTAAGTTCTTTTAAGCAGTCTTTGCCCTCAAGGAACTCACAGTCTAATGGAGGAGAAAACATACAGATAATTATATATAAGCAAGGTATAAACAGAATCAAATTGAAGATATTTGCAGAGGAATGGTACCAGTATTAATGGGGACTAATAAAAGGTGAGATTTTAGCTAGCACTTAAGGAAATTGCTCCTTATGCAGTGCTCCCTCTTGATTGCTGAGAAATCAGCTTATCTTTAGGAAAACAAATTGCAAAACAGATAAAAATTGATTGAACTTATTAAATTGTAAGCTTCTTGAGGGTAGTGACTATCTTTTTTTCTCTTTTTTTATTCCTACCCCTACCACGGTGCAAACTTATTGTAGATGTGTAATTTTTATGGATTGATTGATTGAATCCTGTATGGTTCAGGTTACTGGGCACAGCTTGAGTGATAAAGTATTTTTAAAAAGGATAAGCACTGGGGTGGCTATGTGGTGCAGTAGATAGAGCACTGACCCTGGAGTTAGTAGTACCTGAGTTCAAATCCGGTCTCAGACACTTAACAATTACCTAGCTGTGTGGCCTTGGGCAAGCCACTTAACCCCATTTGCCTTGCAAAATCCTAAAAAAAAAAGGATAAGCACTTTAAATTGTATCTTTGGCATTTTATGAATAAATGGCTTATAAGTTTTTCGTACATCATAGAATTATGAATGAAATTGCTCTTTTTCAAGGTTGTTCATCACTAGATAATGGTGGGTGTAGCCAGATTTGTAATCCTCTAAGACCAGTGTCTTGGGAATGCAGTTGCTTTCCTGGATATGAACTGCAGTTGGATCGAAAGAGCTGCAAGGCTACAGGTTAGTGTCACTGGATCTTCTACGTGAACTTGTACAGAATTCTATTTTCTGATCTCTTTCCCAACAGTTTTACCTTGTCAGTCCTTAGCACTTTTTAAATGTTTATTAACTGTCTGGTCGACTGCACTCATGCCACAATCACACTAGTCCTGGTCCTCATCACTTCTTTCACCTGAACTTTCGCAACAACTTTATAATTGGTTTGTCTCCCTTCTCCAATCCATTTTCTGCACATCTGCCAAATTATTATTTCTGGAACTCATGTTAGACTGTATCGTTTCTTTTCTTTCTTTTTTTGTTTTTGTTTTTTTGCAAGGCAATGGGAATGAGTGACTTGCCCAAGGTCACACAGCTAAGTCTTTATGAAGTATCTGAGACTAGATTTGAAGTCAGGTCCTCTTGACTCTGGGGCTGGTGCTCTATCTACTGTGCTACCGAACTGCCCCAGCTGTATCATTTCTTAATCAAGAAGCTTCAAGTAGTTGCCCTTTGCCTTTAGGATTAACTCTTTTATCTGGCATATGAAATTCTTCTTCCTCTCCTCTCCCCTAGCTTTCCAAGCTATTTTTTGCTTCTCCAATATTTCCAAGGCTACATTTTGCTTCTCCATAAACTCCACGTGTCAGTCAAATTAACCTACTTCCTATTCCCCCAAGATATCATTCTCTTTTTGGCCCCTGAGTTTTTGCATAGGCCATCCCCCATGCTTGGGATGGGGTAATGGATTCTCGTTCCTTATCTGACTCTTAAAATCCTCAGCTCCCTAAAGTTTCAGTTTAAGAATTTACAAGAAGGATTATTCCTCCAGTTCTTAGTCCCTGAACAAATACTTCTCCCCCCACCCAATTCTATGGATTCATATTGTTTATAATGTGGTTCTATTTGTCTGTGAACCTCTCTGCACCCCCCCTTAACAGGCATTATTTGAGTGCATCATTTTTTCAATTTTCTATGGTCTAACACAGTATCTTGCACATTTTTCTTTTTGAGATTGAGTCTTTCAATCTTATCTTGAAGGGAAATATAGTCTCCTTTGCAGGTCTGTTAATAGCACTGACGGGCCTAGAGGCTTATACCTGCTGGGTTTGTTTTGTTTTTTTTTTCCTGATCTGAGACAGTTCATCTCTTCTAAGGCAGCTTGGTGGCCCTCTGCCCTTAGAGGCTCACCATATTCATGCCAAGCTTGGAACAGATACTGACTGGACTTTAGACTAATTGTAACTTCTGAACATAGTTAGCAGGTAAGTGGTGAGGTGGAACTGAAGTTAGAAAGATCTGTGATCAAATCCAGCCTAGATACTAAGCAACTGTGTAACTCTAGGCAAGTCACTTAACCTCTGTCTGCCTCAGTTTCCCCTTATGTAAAATGAGTGTAATAATGGTCCCTACCTCTCAAAGTTATCAAGATTAAACAAATTGTTTGTAAAGCACTTTATTACACTTATAGTACTTTTAAAATGCTAGCTGTCATTGTTAAGAGGGTGAGGGTGATGTCAACATTGATAATGATGTGCTAAATGATTGTTGATTGAGAAAAACTTTCAAACATTATTTTAAAACTTGTAGACTTTTTTTTTTTTCTTCTGCAGGGCTCAATACAAATTGGTAATTTGTAGTGGATTTTTCTTAATGGTCTCTGCAAAACCATATATAAACATAGCACATTTGGCAGGTAACTTGGCTTGTTGGGCTGTGACTTAGTATGATCTAAGATGTCCTAAAGAAGCAGCTGTTCCCGAGGTTCCCGGCCTGTCAGTGTCTATGTTAGAGTAGGCTCTATAGAATGGGCATCTTGTGAACACTTTTTCCTTGTTTATGGATAAAACCTTGCAGCACCTAGTACTGTTTTGCACTGTTTAATAACAATCTTCCTGTCTCCCTGCCCAGAAATGTTTAGCTAATCTAAATGTTCTCTAATCTAAATAAATGTAGGTAAGAGGTTTCAAGAGAAAGCCACATTGTGTGACAGAAAAAGCTTTAGATCTAGTCAGAGAACCTAGGCCTAAGTACTAACTTTGCTCCCTACTATCTATATAACCTTAGGCAAGTTATCTGCTCTGCTTCAGTTTCTTCATTTGATTAAAACAGAAAGAAACAGAGATTGGTCTAGATGACCTCCCCCTTTTTATTTTCCATGATCCTCAATGGGACTCTGACATGCTGGCAACATGACTGTTTTTATGAATGGCAGATGGTGGAAGCAGCAAATAAAATTCAGAAATGAGTCAAGATGTTTGGTGCCTCCTCTTCCATGGGGGAGGGATAATTGTCTTTTTCCTCTCCTTTAGGGACAAAGTATGAAAGTCTGCTCTGTCAGCTTTTCTCAGATTTTCTCCTTTATGCATTTCCAATCAATTGTCCATCATAGGAGTAATGGTTGGGAGCTTGGATGTCCCTTACCAAGGAAATTAAAAAGAAGACTACTGTTCAGGAGTTGGGCTGGATAACGCTCCTCCCATCTCTGATAGTCATGTATCCCATCACTCATTTCAACTTATTTATCTTGAAGTAGTAGTGATTGTGATCTTCCCCTTAAGTAGTTACATTTTAGGGATAGCTAGGGAGCCCAGAGTATACTATGATGGACCTGGAGCCAGGAAGACCTGAGTTCAGCTCTGACTCCAGATGCTTACTATTTCCAAGAGTAAATCACTTAATCTCTGCCTCAGTTTCCTCATGGGGATAATAGTATCATAATTAGTACTATTACTAATAGTACTATTATTGTCTATTATTAAATTAATAACAATAATAGTGCTACTTTCCAAGGTTATTTTTGAAGATCAAATGAGATAATTTTTTTAAAATATGCTGCAAATATTAAAGTAATGTATAAATACTAACTAGGTGGTGCAATGGATAGAATGCTGAACCTAGAGTCAGGTTCAAATCTGGCCTCAGACACTATCCTAGGATCTTGGCCAACTCACTTATCTCTTTTTGCCTCAGTTTCTTCATCTGAAAAATGATCTGGAAAAAGAAATGGCAAACTACTCCAGTGTCTTTGTCAAGAAAAACCCAGGGGGTGGCTAGATGGTGCAGTGGATAGAGCACTGGCCTTGGAGTCAGGAGTACCTGGGTTCAAATCCGACCTCAGACACTTAGTAATTACCTAGTCGTGTGGCCTTGGGCAAGCCACTTAACCCCATTGCCTTGAAAAATCTAAAAAAAAAAAATAATTGCCTGTGTGACCTTGGGCAACTCACTTAACCCCCATTGCCTTGCAAACCACCCCCTGCCCCAAACCAGACCAAAACCAAATAAGGTCACAAAGAATTGGACATGAGTGAAGAATTAAAAAAAAGTTCATTATTAAAGGGAGATACCTGTTAGCATCTCTTAACCTTTGCCACCATTTCTTTATCTGTAAAATGTTTATAATAATAGCTTATACCTCCTAGGGTTGTCATGAAGATCAAATGAGATAACATATTTATAAAGGGCTTAGTAAACCTTAAATCCTAGCTAGTAAAAGAAAATACATGGAGAAGATTTGGTCCAAAGGATAAATATCTAAGTATGGAATTTTAGTCAGTGGGAGGGAATAAGAAGTAACTCTGAAAGATGATGCTATCTAGCAAATGAAGTCATGAATGAAATTTGGTTAACAGGACCTCAGCCCTTTTTACTGTTTGCCAACATGCGTGATATTCGGCGCATTCGATTTGATGGGACAATGTATGAAAGCCTGCTCAGCCAGCAGATGGGAGTGGTCTTAGCCTTAGATCATGATCCGGTTGAAAATAAGGTAAGGCTTTAAAAATGAGAGGATTTGAAAGTGAAGTGAGGACAGTGCTGTGCTTTTTTAAGGTCTTGTCTCTTCTGCTCCTAATCTAATAGGTGACCTTGATTGTACATTGGGCTAAGGGGGCAAGAGAAGAGGTGGGTTGGGATATGTTTTATTGGGCACTGATACTCAGAATGGGCATCCTTAGGTATTTTGTTATCTCCCAATGCATTTCAAGTGCTTGATCCTTCGTAAAGAGAAACAATATGACACAGTGGATAGGATCAGCCTTAGAGTCAGAATACAGTTTTCAAGTCCCGAGTCAGACTTACTGGTTGGGTATCCCTGGCCAAGTTACTTAACTTTTCAGTGCCCCCAAGCAAGCTCTAAGATGGTGTCAGAGCAGGTTTAATATTATTGGCCAAGTAGTTCCCTATGCAAATTAAATCACAGATATAATCCTCCCTTCTCTCTCAAATCCTTTTCTTTATTAAAAATCAGATCTTGTAATGGGCTTTTTACTTGTAATTGTAATCTCAAGGGATTTTGAAACTAGTTTCTCCTTTGGGGATATGATGATAGGAGGTTAGTATAAGAGTACCACACACAGAATTAGACCAAGGATATAGATGACTTTATAAGCCCTAAAATAAGATTTAGATGTCAACTATCATTAATATGATTGATTTGATGATAGTGGGAGAAGCTAGGGCAATCAGGGTGGGGATGGGAAGGAAGTCTAAATAAAAAGGATCCAAGAAATAGAGATAAATTGGTAATTAAATGTGTAGGGAGGGAAAGAATTCAATTGCCATTTTCTTTTCAACTATGACAAATTGTAAACATAACCACTGTGGTTCATTGTATGTGAACTAAGACTGGCTTATAGTAGGGCTTACTCAATTTCATAACATGAATACTTTGTGTAACTCACAGGGATCTGTTCTCAATTGCAAGCTTAAACCATTGAATATTTGCTCATATATTTCTAGGAATATTGAATATACTTGGCAGGGCAATGTGTGATACAGTGAATAAAAAGAACCTGAGTTCAAATCCTTCCTTTGACTCTTACTATTCATATGATCTTGGGCAAGTCTTTTAAATTCCTTCCCCAAGCCTCAGTTTCATCTATAAAATGGCATGAAATCCTTTCCAACTCTAGGGCTATGATCCTCTGAATAACTTCCTATAAATTCTGAATATAGCTATCAAAATACTTTTAGTGATAAGAAGATGGGTTTATTAAATTTTGTAATCTTCTGATGTTGGTAACAGCAACATTGGAGGCAGAGCCTTTATGGAATCATCAGTTTTGGGGATATCAAAGGATTTTTGGTAAAGGACATTACTTTGCATTTAGAAAATTTCATAAGGGACAACTGAGATTCTCTGTTTCATTAACTTTTCCATGGGTGATATATAACTACATGGTAGCTACTAATTTACAAAAAAATTCTTATGCACTTACCATATTTTTTTTTATATACAAGTTAAGACATGAACCGCTGAACTATAAACTCCTTGAGGACAGGGTCCAAATTTTATCTTTCTCTTTATTTTTTCACTCAGTGAATAGTGCAGTGCTTTATTTACAGTTTTATTTACATATTTGTTGAATGAAATAGAATTGGCAAGAAGGCATCAATTTCTGCAATATAATTTGTATGCAGCTTAACCTTTCTAATTAGCATTAGGAGAAAACAGACAAGTTCTTGTAATTCCAGGCAATCTGTTAGTGGATGAGAGAGTGAGACAAATTGGTGCTGGTTCAATTTATTTGGGATTAGGAGCCGTATATAACAAATATTATAAATTGGACTTCTGTGATAAAGCATTACCAGCTACTTTCTCTTTCTACTTTTCTTTTCATAAATAATTTTATGCTCAGACTTAATCATTTAAATAAGTACAGGATCAAATTGTTATTATACCCAGAGAATGTGTCTAGAGAGTGAGTTAGCATACTCTGTGATTTACATTATCTTTGGTCATCTCTTTCACTTCAGGATAAGTAAACTAATACACCCACCATACTCTCCAGGCATACACTCTCCTATTTTGAAAAATAATTTCCTATATTTTCTTGCATATAGTTAGTATTTTCACTACTAGGTAAGCAAGCAGATTCCAAATGATTTCTAAGGTTTATAATCTTTTCAGAATTTCACCTCAAATTTAAGTTTTGTTTAAATATTGGACATTCTGGAAGGGTGGTATCGTCATTTTCAGGGTGACCATATTTGTAACGAAGTATTCAAATATAATGCATTTCCCACAGGAAAAAATAGTGAGATCCTCTCGTGTTTAATAACCCAGCAATTCTTGCAGAGCTAGCACTAGAATGTATGTTTGTACACAAGTAGGCTTATGCATGTATATGAATGTGGATGTGAGTGTTTGTATATGTGCTTGGGGCAGTTATCACAAGACAGCTAGAGTATTGGAAGGGTGGGTGAAGAAACTTGGGATGCTGGTCATGAGAATGGAGAGAATTTGCTCAAATTATGATCTGTTGGCTTCCTATTTTAGTGAATTATTACTGTTATCTAGATGCTAAGCTCTGCTGTTTCTGGCTGTTTAAGGTCAAAGTGTTGTCCAGGCTCTTCAAATCAAAAATCTGGCTCAAAGCCCCAGTCATCCTCTACTAGTTATGGCCCTGATTTATGAATACCTTTTCCTCAGCTTGTTATAACTAAGATAGAGCATCTTTTCCCCTCAGGGAATCTTGTGGAGAACATTGGAGAAAGTTGTAGAATTAGGGCTTTAGAGATCTTCTTATCTACTTCTTAGTTTATAGATGAAGAAAATGAGGTACAGAAAATGGTAAGGGCAGCTAGTAGCATAATAGATAGAGTACTGACCCTGCAGTTAGGTGGACATGAGTTCAAATCCAGCTAAAGACACAATTTACCAACTATGTGACCCAGGAAAAGTCACTTAACTCTAATTGCCTCACAAACTCCCCCTCCTGCCCAAAAAACCTGAAGAAACAAGGCAAACAACCAAAAGGAAAACAATGGTGTGCTAAAATATGTTTAACAAATGACAAGCTCTCAGGAAAAATAAAGTTAATTATGATACCATTAAATTTTTTTAAATAAATGTATTTATTTATTTTTCCAACTATATTCAAAAGTAGTTTTCAACATTCATTTTTTGGTAAGGCTTAAAGTTCCACATTTTTTTTCCTTCCCTCCTTTCCTTCCCCTTCCCCATAACAGTGAGTAATCTGATATAGGTTTATACATGTATAACCTATCTATAACTATATTAAACATATTCTCAAATTAGTCACGTTGAATTTGATACACTTTTATCTTTTCTCTGCATTAACATTTCGTTGTCACTTCCTTAAATCTAGGCAATCAACACAATTAGGTAAGTCCTTCATTTGTAGCATTGTTGAATTCTGATATATAGATTCTCACATTGAAAATGTAACAAGTGGCTCTCCTTAGCCATGACTTAAGTTGGCTCTACACACCAAGCAATTTACCTAAGGTCACTCAATGAACTAATTCGAAGATGGAACTAGAAACCATTTTTTTCAGGTTCTCCATGGGCTCACATCTCTTTTCTCACTAATTGCTTAGAATGTGCAGGTTGTGGAAATAATATGGTTTGAAGTACAAAGGATGAGTTCTTACCTAATGGATGAGATCAGCACACCATGAATAGCAAAAGTGCAGACAGGCATGAAATTAAAAAAAAATAAAATAAAATGAACTGAACAGAATTTCCCATTCCCCTTACATCTTTTTTTTAAGTAATCAGAGAATTCTGTTTTTTTCTTTTATAGATTTACTTTGCTCACACAGCACTTAAATGGATAGAGAGAGCTAATATGGATGGCTCAGAGCGTGAAATACTCATTCAGGAAGCAATAGACACACCAGAAAGTCTTGCTGTGGATTGGATCAACCGTAAATTCTACTGGACAGACAGAGGGTATGATTCCCCCCCACCAACACTTCATAAGTAGACACAAAGAAAAGGAAATGATGTAATAAGCTGAAATTGGCAGTTTTCTTCTTTGTCTTGCATGGAGGGGCATAATAGTTATTTTACCTTAAAAGGAGATAGATGGAGGTGGGAGAGTGATTCTAGGGGCACCCAAAGCAGTCAGGTAATCTATTCATAATTCTGTTGTAATCAAGGAAAATCTAAGTCTGTCTTAGAGTAAATCTAATCAAATGAAAGCATATTTATTCAGATCTATGGAGGGCACTGTGCAAATCACTATAGGGCACAAAAAAGGTAAAATTTGGGCTCACGTTTTCAAAGAGTTTATAGTCTGGTTTAGAGACAAAACATATAAATGATTGAATTTAAGACAGTGCCTAGCTCTTAATATATGTTTGCTTACTTGAATGACAATACAAGATGTCACAAGTTACCACAAGATTAGCTGATGAATGGTAGAGTCAGTAAATACTCTCAGAGTTGTGAGGACAAGAAATCACTTCAAATAGGGTAGGTAGGGAAAGTTTTGTTCATAGAAAAGGTGAGATTTGAAATTAGAATATACTTCCAGACCATGTAATAAAAAATGGCTTGTGAACATGTGGAAAATGGAATATGATCAGGTTATCTTTATCAAGAATCATTCCTGCCAGATTAAAATTCTTTTCCAGTTTGGTAGGCTATTAGATCTAGGGAATTCTGTAAATAGAATCTATCTATATTTTTGCAAAGCATTTATTAAACTCCTATTATTCTTATAGAAGGAAGGAGAGATATAAGCTAGATGAGAGTTCGGTAAGGTGAATTTAGAAGTGATTGAAGGGACTCAAAGAATGGTTCAATGTCACTTTGCCTTTTATTTATTTATAGATTGATTGCAAGGCAGTAGGGTTAAGTGACTTGCCCAAGGTCAAACAGCTAGGTAATTATTAAATGTCTGAGGTTGGAGTTGAACTCAGGTCCTCCTGACTCCAGGGCTGGTGCTCTATCCACTGTGCTACCTAGCTGCCCCTCAATATCACTTTGGAAGGAGGTCTGCAGTGGAGAGCACTGAGGATCTATGCCTGTCTCTGTGCTGTTCAATGTTTTTATCAAAGAACTTGGATAGAGGTATAGATAACATACTTCTCAAATTTGAAGGAGACAAACAGCTGAGAAAGTAGAGCTTTGTTATTACATAGGATGACAGAATCAGGAGCCAAAAAGATCCTGCAGGCCAAAATGTTTGGCTGAATCTAATAATAAGAATTTGAATAGGAATAAAAGTTAAGTATTACACATGGGTTCAAAAAACTGATTTCCCAAATACAAGATGAATGGGGTATGGTTGGTGTTTCATAAGGGGGAAAAATCTTTAGTGGCCTAAAAGCTTAGGAGACTATGATATGGTAATCAGAAAAAGATGTTGTGATATTAAATTACATTATGAGAAGCAAATGTCTATGATTAGGAAATTGTAGTTCTGCTTCTTCCTGCTCAGATTGAGCTTATATATGATTCCTCTTTGGTATACTTGGGGGCACCATATTTTAGGAAAAACCCTGATAAAATAGAGATTGTCTGGAGGAGGGTATCCAGTAGGGTAAAAAGAATTGAGATCATACCTTTTGAGAATCATCTGAAAGAGATGGAGAAGATGACTTGAGATTGGAGCTTGAGAAGGTAGGAAAAGTGGATGACATGATAGTTGTCTTGAAGGATCTGAAGAATTGTTCAGTGAAAGGGAAATTAGATTTATTCTGTGTGACCTCAGAGCATGGAACTAGGGGCAACAGGTGCAGGTAACTAAGGGGCTAATTTAGGCTTGATATATTAGCAGTTAGAATTATCCCTAAATGAATTGAATGTCTCATAGTGAGGAGAGGTTGGGAGGTAATGGGTTCCCCTTCACTTGATGTCTTTACTCAAGGTTTGAATGACTTATTCATGAGAGAGGCTTATTCATATATGGCTTGGACTAAAGGTTCTAAGAAGTCCCTTCTAATTCTGAGAATTCTGTGTCTGTGATTCCCAAGAGGTGTATTTATAGAAGATGTATATGGAATTAATAAAACCAATAATTACTAACATTTACATAATATTGTTATGTGATAGATATGAAGCTCAGGGCTTTACAAATATTTTCTCCTTTGATCCTCACAATAATCCTGGGAGATAAATTTTATTATCCTCATTTCCCAGGAGACAGAACCTCCAGAGACCTTCTGAGTTTCCCCTGGTAACTCCATTTTCTGGGCTTCTTGGTCCAGCTGCTTACAGGTGAACTACCTTTTGGTAGCGGGGCTTTGCAGGCATGCAAGACAGAGTCATTGGAGGGAACATAAGCTCGGATCCCTATGATCTTGTTAGACTTCTTTCTAGCTTTTGTAGAGGCAGTAGATAGAGCAGAGAGCTGAGTACATAGCAGCATCCTCTTTGGGACACTGAGTGATATTTTTATATACTTCCTGTAAGCCATAATGCTCTAGTAGGGGTCAATCTGGATTAATAACCAGCATTAACATAGCATGTAACTTATTATCTCATTTGATCTTTACAACAATTCTATGAGAGGTAAATCATCCCCATTCTACAGAAGGGAAAACTATGACTGAGAGGATCACATAGCTAGGAAGCGTGGAGAGCAGGATTTGAAATTGGTCTTCCTCACTCCAGGTGCTGTGCTTTATCTACCCTGCCACCCAGTTACCTCACTAATTTAAATGATTTTCAGGTAGAAGAGGAATGATTAGTTCTCATCCGTTTGACTTCCTGTTTAGCTGGTGGAAGGGAAAGAATGGTAGTGATGGATTGGGAACCAAGAGACCTATGAGCTAGTCCTAGTTCCAGTTCTACCATTAACCTTTCAGGGCCTAAAAGAAGGAATGAATGAGCTCTAAAGGCTCTTTCAGTGTTAAAGATTTTATGATTTTTAGTTAATAGCATCATATTATCTTTGTGAAACTATAATGAAAGAGCGTTAGTGATTGTGACTATAGCACTGAACACCAGGGCTTTGAGTATGAACCTTCGTGACTCTAGAAAGCCTGCATTTAGATAAAAGTAAGACTTTTTTAAAAATTATTACAATTTTCCAATTACATGCAAAGATTGTTTTTAACATTCATCCATTTGCAAGTTTATGAGTTCCACATTTTTCTACCACTCTCCCTTCTCTCCCCTCCTCCCCATTATGGTGAACAATCCAGTAAAAGTAGTACAAGCATGTTGAACATAATTCCATGGGGAAAACCATGAGAAAGATAGGGAAAATATAATAGAAATTTTTAAAAAGTGAGCATAGTATGCTTTACTCTGCCTTCAGAATCCCTAGTTTGTTACCTGGATGTGGATGGCATTTTCCTTAACAGGTCCCTCAGGATGGTCCTTGATCACTGAACTGTTGAGAGCAGTTGCATCCATCATACTACACTCAACATGGGAATTCTGGGAATTTGGGGGTAATTCTAGGGAGAATTTAATTCTTCCACTACCAGTGTAGATTATAACTGAAAAGCTAAATGACTCTCCCACAGTTACATAGCCTGTTCATCTCAGAGGGGGCTTTCTCTGTCTCTGTCCACTGACTCCCCACCACCATCTTTCTTTCAGTCTGACTTTTTTCACTCTGTCTTTCTCCCTTTCTCTTCATCTCTGTTTCTCTTTCTCTCTCTCTCTGTTCCTGTTTCTTTGTCTTTCTCTCTCTTCCACAAAGGGCTGACCTCTGCTCTAGAAATTTGCACTATACTAATCTATATATGCATTCACAATGTAATAATATATAAATGAATACATATACATGAATATACTTGCATGTGTATTTGTGTATGGGCATTTGTATAGGTGTGTATACATACAATCTGTGTAAAGGCACATATATATGTGTATCAATGTGTAATGAATGTGTGTAAATGTGTGTAAACATACACACAATTTGTATAAGAAGATGTACAAAATGTAAGGAGGATTACACCACGCTTTACTTTAAATACTTCACATTGGGAGACTTTTATCCCAAGAAGAGATTACTGTAATACATTGGACCAAGAGAGACCATAATGATGTATGAAATAAGATCAGAGATCTGTTAATGATAGCAATGACAGCAACCTCTTAAAGGTATTTATTTTAAAAAATGTTGATGTCTTCTGTGCATCTATAATATGCATTTAACCCTGATATACTCCAACCAGGAAAACTTGCCTGGATAGCAGATGTTAACCGTTCTCAACCCAGCTCAAAGTTTCTGAGTCTTCTCATGTTTCCCCACACTCTTGTGACACCTCTAATTTTAACTGTCTTTGATTAATTGCATTGCAGTGCCAACTCCGGAAGCAGTGCCTTTGGGGGATAGACTTTCAGGGTGGTGCCCTAAGGATTAGGGTCTCAATTCCCTGGTTCATTACATACAGTAATGATAAGCCATCCTTAAGACCCTCATAGCTGGCATCCCAGCTGCTGAAACCAAGCCTTTAATTTGCCTGGAAATGAGATGTTTATGGTTTTAAACCTTGATATTAGTTGAAAACAATTTAAATATCATTCACATAGTATTTGGTTACATGGAAAGTCTTAGCCAATTAATATATTTTGTATTGGTGTTGGAAAGAATAAAAATTCAATGAAACATCTAACTAGAGAAAGGAAACCAATTGAGAATTCTGTTACTGTTGCAAGTATCATTAAGATAATTGGGAATCTTGATTCCCAAATGTCAGATACCTGGGAAGAAAGAATCTCACCAATCAAGATAAGTTGGGTAACCATGTGTGAAAATTCCTTACTTACCCTTTCTAGGCAATGAGGTCCCCTTAGACAAAATTGCTCTCATGGGGTTTTGGATAGAAGTCTTTTGTCCTGAAAGCAGAGTGAGCAGTTTCCTTCCAGAATTCCCAGTAGGGAATGTTCCACTAGGACTGGAGCAATTTCTAAAAAAGATAACCAAAAAGGTGAACTTTATGAACTCAATAGGTTCTTTGATTTCCATCCAGCAACTACCATAGTCTGAGAATAGTTTTTCTATCTTAGTTCTGAGAATATAGGGAGGGAAGGAACTAGAAATATCAATTCCTGCACCCCTATCCTGAAATTATTGAATATTCAGAAGCTTACTTTCCTCTCAAATAATCTGAATATAATAACATAGTAACAGTAACAAGAATTTAAAGAAGATACATTGAAATTAGTCAAAACAGATAACATAATCCTCCCCATCTCAGGAATTGGGCCAAAATTTGCCCCTGGAATCTTTCTAGTCTAAAATGCGGCTTAGGGGCAGTTACTTGTGTGTATGTAACCACAGAATGTGACACATTGAGTTAAAAATTTTTAAAAATTCATCCACCATTTTTCTTCTTATTATCAATTCACTCATAATATGAAATTCTCTTTTAAAGCTGAGCATTGCATCACAATGCAATTTGCTTTCTTACATTTCCCAAGTTTACAAGTTTCAGTCTCTTAACAGATCCAGCACATTCCCAGAATTTATATTTTTTTACTAGTAGCAGGGAATCCTACTACTCTCTAAATATACATTTGGTCAGAAACAACTATTTGTGCTCTCTTCTTTGAATCATAAGATTCAAAGATCAAATTGTTAAAGTTATAAAGCTGGACCAAGAAGGTGCTTGGTTTATTAAACCCTTCATTTTGTAGATGAGGAAACTGTGACCTAGAGAAATATTGCACAAATTCATTTAAGTAGAACCTATCAGAGGTGGGATTTGAACCCAAGTTCTAACTCTAGAGTCAAGTGCTTCCCCCACTCCTGTACTGTGCTGCCTTTTCAATCTAAAGGCTACCAAGTAGGCTTGGATGAACTTCAGAGAAGCCTTCTCCCTCTGTCCCACTCAACCTTGTGAGGTAGGTATTATTACTGAGAAGGTTGGTGTTGCCACCCACCCCTCTAGTCCCCCCACCCCAGTGGTTCTTGAGTTAGCATTGATCAGGTTTCTGAAGGGAGAAGGTAAATGAATGATGCATTTTAATATCTTTTGGGTCTAAAACCAGCTGAAAATATTTCTAAACAATAATCTTCATAGAAATATGGAGAGAGGTATTAAGATAATTTTTTAATCTGCTATCTAAAGTTTGAACCTTTCAACTAATACTTTGTCTTGAATGTCTCAGTTGCTTATTTAAATAAATTACATAGTGTTTTCACCACCTCTATGAAATTGGATATCTTTATTGCTTTGATGATTTTTTTTAAAAGAACATTTGCTGGGAAAGTATAGCAGATACTTAGTTCCTTGGTATTTTACACATTTCAGGAAATCACACATTGCCAGGAGTGATTTGAATGGAAAACACAATGAAGTAATCATTGAGGAAAATGTGTCTCAACCAAGAGGAATTGCTGTTCATCCAATGGCTAAGTATGAATTAATGGAAGACAGGGGCATTTCTAGTATTTCTACAGAGGCTTCTACTACTAACTATTTTTGGTTGATGTCCAACAGACCAATATGCAAAATTAGACAGAAAGGTCAACCATTGTCCAATGTTCTGTGGAAACCCAAACACAAAACTACCTTTTAAGTTAGTTAGCTGACTAACTTCAAAAGTTATTTCTTGTCATTCTAATATACATTGACTCCTTGGCCCAATATGGAAACCCATTATTGACCCATTATTCCATGACTGTGACAGTCATGAGTTATAATTTCAAAATCCTACCTGATTATAATTTTTTCAAAGAACAAGGAGCTATATATAGAGGGAAAAATAAAGAGGGCAGGGTAGTTGAGCTGGGGTTGAGAAGGCAATGGATGCTTCCAATAACTCTAAGAGAAACAGTAGCCTATCTCCTATTTTGGGAGTTCTATGCTAGCAAGGCAGCATCATGGTGGCCCTTAATGTGTCAGTGTTTGTACTTCCTTGGGCTGTGTATGTCCTTGGGAATGTCACATGTACCAGACCATGCTGCCAAAAGATTCTCAGTCTCAAAAAATTCTGACTTTAGATGGTAATCAATTTGTCACCTGAGGCTGAAAGTAAACCAATATACAGCCTTGACAACACCACCTTAGATATGCTTTGGG
Source organism: Macrotis lagotis (assembly GCF_037893015.1). Classification (NCBI taxonomy): domain Eukaryota; kingdom Metazoa; phylum Chordata; class Mammalia; order Peramelemorphia; family Peramelidae; genus Macrotis; species Macrotis lagotis. The sequence continues at coordinate 55,331,316 of NC_133660.1, read as the reverse complement.
GTTTTTTTTAGGTTTTTGCAAGGCAATGGGGTTAAGTGACTTGCCCAAGGCCACACAACTAGGTAATTATTAAGTGTCTGAGACTGGATTTGAGCCCAAGTACTCCTGACTCCAAGGCCGGTACTTTTATCCACTACACCACCTAGCCACCCCTTGCTTTGTTTTCAATGATGAATTGCTTAGTCAGGGGTCAAAGGACCCTGATAATTAGGAGATGAAGAATACTGACAGGAGCAAACAATTTAAAAAATTCTTTTAAACATAATGAAAACTTGAGCATTTTTAATCTTAGGAGATAAAATATATTAATTGGAATAAATTAATTGGAACAAAGCAGATAAAATATGTCCAAATAGCTTAGTTAAGTGAGGGTAGGTTATTAACATTTTCCCTATGGGATCTCCAATTTTTCTTTCTTCAGACCTATGATTTATATTTATATAAGGAACTCACACTGTGGAAAATTACCTTTATTAATGGAGGTCAGAACATGCTTTGTCATTCATAGGTTTAGGTTACTGAGTTTTTGGTCATAAATGACTAGCCCAGCATCACCTAGCCGATATATGTCAGAGGTCTGCCCTGAAGTCAGATCTTTCTCTCTTTTATGTCATTTCTACATCTCAGAAGCTAAATTATAATACCTTCCAATTTGCTGAATTTGCTTCAGGTCACTTGATGCAATGTCATTTTCATTGGATGGCAAGAATGCAGTAAAAAAAAGGAATGAAGTTGCAAGGTTTCATTGTATTTTGCTAATAAAATTGAAAGACAATTAAACTGAAGATTAATTCTTCATATGTAAAGTATTTAATTTGGGCTTCTAAGGAAATAATAGAATTTAATTTAAAAGTATCAATAAGTCTCAAATTGTCATAAAAATGTCTTCTTTTTAATTGATAGTGCAGATTTACATTTAGGATTTCTTGTGCAAGGTAGTTGGATAATATAAGACAATTATTTATTTCTTTAAATTGAATATTTAAGATGCCATGTTATATTTTCTTCTAGTCTATCGTTCAGATTAACTGTGGTCTGCTTTAAGGGAATTTAGCTTGAAATTTTACAAAGATAAAATGATGGGCAAATAAAGAATAGTCTTCCAAACCTTATTTGTTTTCTTTTTATGGATTAAAGGAAATTATTCTGGACTGATTTGGGAATTCATCCACGAATTGAAAGCTCTTCTCTTCAAGGCAGTGATCGGCTGATTATAGCCAATACTGATCTGGTCTGGCCTAGTGGAATAACAATTGATTATGCAGCTGACAAGTTGTATTGGTGTGATGCCAAGCAATCTGTTATTGAAATGGCCAATCTGGATGGGTCTGGACGCCGAAGACTTTTCCAGAACGATGTAGGTGAGGTTTGGGGTAGAGGATTTCTTACTATTGTCTGTGTTGATATTATGCACATTATATGTTTGCCTACATATGCACACATATGCTTAAAAAACACTAATCCTCAGAGAACTGTGAGCTGCATTTTTAGATAATCTATGAATCAATGAGAGATTTCAGATAATATAGTCTTTTCCTCAGAGTTTCTAACACCAGTCCTCATTTTGAGGTTCAGTAAAGTTCAGTTCTTATATTTAAGGAATCATTGGATTACTTCTACATTTTTCTGATATTGGATGAAAAGTACTTGAAATAATTGAAATACTCAATACATAGCATCATAGATGTGGACCTGGAAGGGACCTTGGAAATCATTTAGTTCAATCTCCTAGGTTTCTGGATGAAGAAACTGAGCCTCAGAGAAGTTAATTGACATTTTCAAGATCACATTCATAGTAGGGAATACTACTACCTTCTACTATTACTACTACTTCAACTACTTACCTTCCAATTTGCTGAATTTGCTTCAGGCCACATGATGCAATGTCACTTTCATTGGATGGCAAGATTGCAGTAAAAAAAGGAATGATGTTGTAAGACTTCACTGTATTTTGCTAATAGATCCTCAGTCTCCAAAGCTAGTGTTCTTTCTCTTGCATTATAATGAATGAAATTTTAGGAGACCAAAAACAAAAACTCCATACTTTTTTTAACTTTTTATTTTAGAAAATGTCTTCTTCTGTAGATAGAGATATGAATTAGTTGTTAAATAAATATTCATTTGGGTAAAAATATTTACATTGTAACTTCTGTCCTAGATGCTGAGGGATTAAAAAAGGACACATAGTCCCCATTCTCCAATAGCTGAGAAAGTATAAAATCCAGTTGTAAGATCCAATCAATCCTTCTTTGAGTTTCTGTTTTCTAGAGATGTTTGTTTATATGCCTTATTTAAGAGATCAAAGATTATACAAGTGAGTTCATTGGGATATTAAAGAAGTACATTTTAAAGAACTTAAAAAAATTTATTTAAGGCAATGGGGTTAAGTGACTTGTCCAGGGTCACACAGGTAATCAAGTCTTTGTGGTCAGATTTGAACTGAGGTCCTCCTGACTTCAGGGCCAGTGCTCTATCCACTGTACCACCTAGTTGCCCCACTAAAATTTCTTTTAAAAATATATAATTCACAGTGGATGCAAGTTAAAGAGGATGGGCGGCCATGGATAGATTGCTATCTGCATTGTTGGAAGGAATATTCATATGAATAAAGTCACACATGCATTGGAGTTTATTTTATACCATGAAGCATAAGTGCATAGATGTATATGAAAAGTAGTATGTTAGACAAACATTTAAGAGAGTTCAAAAGCATGGCAGACATTATATTTATTATCTTGCTTGCACCAAAGATTTAGAGATGAATTTTAGAGATCATAATCTAACACCTTTGTTTTACAGAAAAGAAAGTTGAGATTCAGAGAAGTTAGTGACTTGCTTAGATTTTCTCGTGGAGCAATTAACAGAGCTGGGAAACAAACTCTCCATATCCAGATCTCTCTTACAAGTCATTTGTCCTTTCTTTTTCCTTTGCTGTTTTTCTCTCTATGAAATTCTTAACTTATGTCTTTTTCATTAGAGTGATGCCACCTGGTGGTGTTTAGGAGTTGGATGTTGGATGTTAACTGTCTACCTACATATTTAGACGTGAGGGTTAAACTAATTCACCCCAAATTTAAAAAATGCCCAGCATATAAACAAAAATAAATAGATGACTATTTTAAGATCTAAAATTTGTTGAAACCTTTAGCAATATAAAAAAGAATACCTTTTTTACACTGTTAAACTCTGAATCTACTTAATCAACCTGGGTTGATACAGAATGTCGCAAAAGTCTTAGTGTAATTTTAAGCTACTGGAGTTTAATTTAATGTTTTAAGTGATTTAAGCTATTAAACTGGAACTATAAAAAGGCTATTAAAATGGCACCAAGGCTTTTTGGAACTTTATATCATAGCAGTTTGGATACAATAATTTTCTTCATTTCAGTTTGGATGCAGTTTGGATGCAATAATTTTCTTCCATTTCAGTATGAAAATGTACTGCTGACTTACTTGAATCAGTAGAACTGTATGAGTATTGAAGTATTTTGTTTTAAACTATGGGGATGAATTGGGTCATATTTAACTTTGTTCTTTTTGCCTGATTTTCTTCCTGTACCATTGACAAGGGTGGCAAGGAATGTAGCATGGTTCAGTGGGTGTACTGTGAGTAAAAATTTTTCTCTTTAGAAATTAAATTGTCTGGGGCAGCTAGGTGGCGCAGTGGATAAAGCACCAGCCTTGGAGTCAGGAGTACCTGGGTTCAAATCCAGTCTCAGACACTTAATAATTACCTTAGCTGTGTGGCCTTGGGCAAGCCATTTAACCCCATTTGCCTAGCAAAAAAAAAAAAAAACCTAAAAAAAATTAAATTGTATATATATATATATATATATATATATATATATATATATATATGTATATATATATATATATATAATTTAAATTTGGGTCTGGTTAATCCTATGCTCTAAACCATTAGCTAACTAAACTAAATGAAAATTTAATGATCATTTTTTGGTCAATTAATCAATCAGGATTTTAAAAGTGTCTTCTATAGAATAGTTAGATGGTACAGTGCTGAACTTGGAATCAGAAAGACTCATCTTCATGTGTTCAAATCTGACTTCAGACATTTGCTAATTATGTGACCCTGGGCAAGTTATTTAACCTTATTTGTAAACAAAATCTCATCTGTAAAATGGGTTGGAGAAGTAAATTATAAAACACTCCAATGACTTTGCCAAGGAAAGCTCAGATGGGGTGATGAAGAGTCAGACACAACTGAAATGACTTAACAACAACAATATGCTAGGCACTGTATTAGACTCTGGGAATACAATGACGAGACAAAAAAAAATTCTCTGCTTAAATACTGAATGTTTAATATAGTACAATGGTTTCCCTATTTGTGGGCTTCCTCAGAAGGTTACCTAGGTGACAGAGATGGCATTCAAACCTACCTCCTCTGATACCAAATTCAGAGCTTTTTAACTTGTACAATTTTTCAAATCTGTATAGATGCTGTGATGAACAAAATACAAATACATTAAAAGGTATTTAATTCATAGCCTCATTTTGTTATATTGCATATTTTTAAATGATGTGTACTAATGCTATAATTACTATCATAGGGTTTTGTGAAATCTCTTTATGTTATTAAAATTTCCTCATACTTAAAAATAACATGAGAACTATTGAATATTTATTTGTTGAATGAATGAATAAATGCATGTCAAGCAATTGTTTGCTTCTTTCATTATATTAATGTTTTTGAAAAAAATGAATTACTCTGCTTATTTGGTGTCATTTAGAGAACTCTTTATCCATCCATTATTCTTCTGTTCATTTACCTACTCAGCACACATCATCTTTATTATGCAAACTTAATTCTTATTTTTAAACCTACCAGAGAAATGAAGTAAAATGGAAAGTGATCATGCACATACTTGTTTTTAGTACAAAATAACAAAAATCAAATCCATTTCTCTGAGAATATAAAGATAATATCATGTGGAAACCAATTCTGCTTAGATGTCCTGGCTTCAGAAAAAGACAGCTTGAGAAGATTGATTCATCTCCTCCCCTCACCCCAAATTAAGATAGAGATTTATCAGACTAGGGGTGGCTAGGTGGTGCAGTGGATTAGAGCACTGGCCCTGGAGTCAGGAATACCTGAGTTCAAATGTGACCTCAGACACTTAATAACTAACTGGCCTTGGGCAAGCCACTTAACCGCACTGCCTTGCAAAAAAAAAAAAAAGGAACAGTAGAGATTTGTCAGACTAAAGTAGAAAAGGAATCCCATGTATATAAAATTAATTACAAAATACTGAGATTTTTTTGCTTGTAATTTATAGGGACATTTTCGTTACTTTTTAATTACCTTGTGTGAGAGTGCATGTTGTGAAGGGTTTAATGTGGAACTAATTTTCCACCAGAGCAGATAACAGTTTTTCTATAGCTTCCTGGGGACATTATGGTCAAAGAGTCAGTATGTGCCAGTGGGAGGTTTGAACCCAGGTCTTTCTGACTAAATTCTGATTCTTCATGCTGTTATATGGGACAGTGAATAGAGTGCTAGAAGTGGCATCAGAAAGACCTGAGTTCAAATGTGGTCTCAGACAGTTGTATGACCCTAGGCAAGTCACTTAACCTGTATTTACCTCAATTGCTTCATATGTAAAAGGGTAATTATAATACTATCTACCTCCCAGAGTTAATGTGAAGATCAAATGAAATAATAATTATAAAGTGTCTACCAAAGTACCTGGTTCATAAAAATTTCTATATAAATGTCAGTTGAAATGATGCTATTAATATATGTGTACATCAAATATATGTAGGTATCTAAACATTAGGTTTATGCCATTGTTTTCAACAGTACCTTAGAGCCCCTATTTCTTTTCAAGATCTCTCCATGATTTGCTTAATTTTCTTAAATTTTGATCAAAACTAAATTGCAGGGGCAGCTAGGTGGCATAGTGGATAAAGCACCGGCCTTGGAGTCAGGAGTACCTGGGTTCAAATCCGGTCTCAGACACTTAATTACCTAGCTGTGTGGCCTTGGGCAAGCCACTTAACCCCATTTGCCTTGCAAAAACCTAAAAAAAATAATAAATTGCCAATATTTTCTATTGGAAGAGGTATTTGCAATCTGAATTTCTGTTTCCTCTTCACTTAATTGCAAGATAGAAATGGGAATAAGGGATACAGAGGACAACACCATCAGATAATTGTGAGCTTATTACACAAATAGTGCCTTGCAACAACTTGGTGAAAAAGCGTAAAAACCATTTATTAATGGTTAAGTTTAATGCTAAGAGCTGGACATTCAAATACACAGAAATACAAAATTCCTGTCCTTAGGGAGTTTATCTTTTAAAATGGGGAACTATCACCTCTAAGGGAGTGGTAGACAAGGAAGGTAAAGTAGCTGGAAGATTCCTGGTACTATAGATTAGTGGAATGACAAGCCTTATCTAGAAACAAGTAGATTTGATTACTATTCCCAGAACAAATGGTAGAAAGGAGCAGGGAAAGGAGATTTTTAACTCCATTTTACAGAAGAAGAAATTGAGTGACTTGCTCAAAGTCACTCAGTCTGCTTAATCTCAGAGACGGTAGAACACAAGCTGGCTGACTTTAGGGTGAATTTCTAGAGTGAGACCCCTTTAGGTTCATTTTTGATACCTTTTTATTAAGAAAGCTCCAGATCTAGGAAATAGGAGCCATTAAATCATAATCCACATTAACATGATTATGTTTTTATTGTATTTTTATTTTATTCAGTATTTCCCAGTTACAATTGTAAATGTTTTTTCCAATTACATGCAAAGATAGTTTTCAGCATTTATCTTTTTGTAAGTTTTTGAGTTCAATATTTTCAGTTACATTCTAATCTGGTTTGGGCCATACTTAGGAATGTGATGCAGTCAGCCCACCCCATAGGTGACTGAACCTTTCACCACTACCTCATATCCCTGGGCTCCTGGCTCAAAATCAGGTCATCCAGCTTGTGGGTTTATGTCTGTTGTTGACTAGTTAGCACCATTAGAAGATGTCTGGTTTCTATCCATCTACCATAGTAATGATGTATATGAATATGTGTGTCTTTTTTTTTTGTCCACACACATGGTTTCATCACTATAGTGATTTGGCAAGTAACTCCCCTGTGACATAGCTGTCTAGAGGTTAGCCTTCTCACCATAGAACCCCCAGTTGCCACAGCCTCACAAAACATAGCTCTGTGGGACATGATCCTAGGTCTGTCTGTTCACTGACCTCTTTATCCACTACACCAGAGGTATACAACACAGTCTCCTCACCCCCTCCAAGGCTCCATGGTGGGCAGCAATATTCCCAAGAGCCTATGGAACCAAATCCAAATGTAGTTGGGAAATATTAAACAAGAGAAATAAAAATACAATAAAACAAAGATGATGTTAATGTATATAGTTTTCTAAGTCAGTGTGTGACCAGCAGGGATTCTTATGAACAATTTAGTGACCTCTTTTCCTCTGCACGTATTACTTTAAATTTCAAGTTCTAGTTTTGTAACTATATTCTGCAAAGAAAAGCTATAGTTAATTGATATGCCTTGCTTCCAGATCATCCATTTGATGTGACTGTATTCGAGGATCATGTTTGGTTCTCTGATTGGGCTAAGCCTTCGGTAATAAGGGTGGACAAGAGGACTGGCCAAAACAGGGTATGTCTTCGAGGCAGCATGCTGAGACCCTCATCCTTGGTTGTAATTCATCCTTTGGCAAAACCAGGTACACTGGGAATGTGATGCAGTTGTGATTTGGATAGCTTCTGCTGATTTGGGATGAGGGCATGGGAACTTTGCTATTTTTACTTCTCTGAAGAAACCTTTAGTTTTCCTGGAATCTGGTCTTCATTTCAACTAAAGGAATTTGGTAGAAATCATGCAATTTTAGTTGCTGTTTAGCCTTTGTTTCAGTTGTGTCTGACTCTTTCTTATTCCTTTTGGGATTTTCTTGGCAAAAATACTGGAATGATTTGCCATTTCTTTCTTCAGATCATTTTATAGATGAGGAAACTGAAGCAAGTATGGTTAAGTGATTTTCCTGGGGTCCCACAAGTAGTGTCTGAGGTTGGATTTGAACTCAGTAAGATGATCCTTCCTTGAATCCAGACTTAACAAAGACTATATCCATTCTGTTTCCACTCTAACAACCATATTTCCTCATCCTTTATACTTTTTTTGGTTACATATTTACATTTTAAAAATGGTTGTGGGTACCAAAAAAATAGAGGAATTCAATATATGTCCCCATGGAGATATCTCAATCCTAGATTTCAGAGAAAGAATGAATCAGTGGTTAGAGGATCACCATCAACTGCACTAAATGGAAAGGAAAATCAGAGTGGTCCTACTACAAGTCTTCTGTTTGATTATTTCATTGCTAGACTGAGCCAGGAAACTTCTTCTTAAGATTGTCTCAAACTAAGACACTTGCTGTGTTCAATCAGAACCAACAACTCTTCTTGGGAATAATTGTTAAGAGATGCCTAACAGGTTCTCCCAAAGAGTGATCTTTATGATTTGAGTCAGTGGCTTCCTTTCAACCTTCTGGTACATCTGTGAACATGTCTTTTTTTTTATTTAGGAACTGATCCCTGCCTATATAAAAATGGAGGCTGTGAGCATATTTGTAAAGAGAGATTTGGAATTGCTCAATGCTTGTGTTATGAAGGCTTTCGGAAAATCCAAGATGGTAAAAAGTGCCAGGCTCTAAACAATCATCAGACAGAAGCAGGTAGTTATTTTTATTGCAATGTAATATTTTAACCAATGCAAAAAAATGTCAAAGTCTAAAGAATAACAAGACTTAAAATGACCAAAGGTATCCAGTTTTAGTGCTGGAAAATCACATATGATCATAGATTTTTAAACATATTCTAGCTATATGTTTCAAAGAGAAAATTTGTTTATTACCAGTTATTTCCTGTAGATGGGGAAATTGTTTAAAATATATGTATAAACATAGTGGATTCCTCCTCCTCTTCCTCCTTTTACTCTCTCTGTCTCTGTCTCTGTCTCTGTCTCTGTCTCTGTCTCTCTGTCTCTCTGTCTATGTCTCTCTCCCTCTCCCCCTCCCCCTCTCCCTCTCCCTCTCCCTCTCCCTCTCCCTCAAACACCCTCTATGTGTGGCTCTGTCTGTCTCCTTTCTCTCTTGTCTTCACTGAGAACATTAATATAAAGGTTTGTATAATTGAGGAAGGAGGTATTTTGATCTGTTTCTGTTATCTTCTTGGTTATCTATCTACCTACCTACCTACCTAAACAGAATAATAGTATTACTTATTATCCTTTTTATTCCTTTGGACATTTTACCTCTGAGAAATCTTGAAGTGTCTTTAGGAAAACTGATTCCTTAGTACCAACAAAAACAATTTTGTCTGTATGTATTTAATCAGGATCAATTTCATTTTCTTATGTGCTCTTTTCAGTTCTTTATATAGAACGCTGAGTCAGTGCAAGATTAAAATCCAAAAGTAATAGCTTCTAGCAGATTTCTGTGCTTTACATATATTTATTGATATCTTCATATTTTTGTTTATGAAAGTTATCAGAATGATTTTGTTCTTTTTCTAATCAAATTGACTTAAAGATTGATGCAGGCTCATTTTCTCATCCCTTTCTTTTCACCGTTTTACTAAAAGATAGAAGTCATAAAGTTTCACACTTTTCCATTCTGTTATGCATATAAGCTCCATGGCATTGAAGACCAGTATGCCTCAACTATCATGTTTTTGCTTGGCAAAGAGATTAAGTGTTCATTGAGAAATTTTCTTAGCACTTTTAACCTTCTTTTGGGGTTTTAAATTGTTTTACATTTAGTAGACTCTAAGTAATGGCAAGAAGTGTTGATTTTAATCAGCTTCTCATTTTTCAGGGTGAGCACTTGATTTAAAGAAATTAAAAACAATTGGAACTATTGTAATAGCATGTAATGTTTTCCTAATTTTTTTGTACTAATTTTGTATTAATTTTGACCATTGTTCCAACCCAGACCACTGATTATGAAATGTTAGGAGCCAGTTATTTACTATCTGTTGGTTAATTTCATTTTTTGGAGTTATGTTTGGTGGCACCATGTCTATAGCATTTTCCAATTTTTTTTCCAGTTTTTTTTTCAAGGCAATGGGGTTAAGTGACTTGCCCAAGGCCACACAGCTAGGTAATTATTAAGTGTCTGAGGCCAGGATTGAACTCAGGTACTCCTGACTCCAGGGCCGGTGCTCTATCCACTGTGCCACCTAGCCACCCCTTTCCAATTCTTTTGTAAAAGGAAATATTTGGGATATATAGAGAGAGCTTCTTAGTAAACCTTATAGACTTTTGTCTTCTTTTATATTTTCACCTACTGAAACAGATTTTCTTCATCCTCTTTTATGCTTACCTTTGCATAAGTCACCAAGAAGCAACATATATACTGGCATCTTCAGAAGATCATGTCACTTTTTTTCCCTTAAAATTTTTTTTGTCACTTTCTCCAAAGATGTTCCCTATTTTTTCATCTTTTATAACAAATATTGGTCCATAAGTTGTAATTATCGTCATCCCAGGCCTATACACAATTGCTGCATTCCAAAATGATAGTATATCTGATGATGATGTATTTTCACCTGTTCGATCAAACAAGTCATTTATTAATCCACTACTGTGTTCCAAGAACTGTGCTAGGCAGTAAATATGCAAATATACTAATGTAGCAAACTCTATTTACCAGGAAATGGCATTTTAGTGGATGAGGCAACAAAGTCATCTGCAGAATGAACATTAAAAAATACAAACATATACAACATTGTTGAATACAAGTTAGTTTAAGAGGGAGTGTACTATACATAGGGATGGGGGGAGTGATGTGTCCAACCCAGGGACTGTGGGTTGCACACAGTCCTCAAAGCTCATTCATGTAACATTTTTACATTTTTTTATTATTATTATACTTCTTGGTAATATGGGTTATTGCAGTAATAAATTATAGTCATGTTGAAGTCATAAACAAAAAATAACATTGTAGTCACAAATAAATATTAAATTCTATATGTGACCCTTGACAAGTTTTTGTGGGGCAATGCAGCCCAAAAGAGATAAAAGGTTGGACACCTACTACCAATAGCCCATATAAAACATATGTCCATGGATCTCCAGTAAGGAGTTCTGTTGTAGAGAATGGGCACATGGACTGAATCTTCAAAGACACCAATTCTTTGAGATGAAGGTGAGGAGGAAGTGCATTCCAAGCGTGGGGCAGAGTCACTGCAAATACCTAGGAATAGGAGATATAATATTACATGTGAGGATCAGAGAGAAGGCCAGTTTGACTGAATCATAGAGTTTAGGAGGAAGACTAATTTACAATGAAACTGAAAACACAGGCTTGACCAATCTGATAGTGATTTTGCTAGACTGATTTTCAGAAAGCAGAAACCATTTTGTTGCTGCGATCATTCTTTTTTAAAAAATTTAAATATTTTATTTATATGTTTTTCCAAATACATGTAATAGTAGTCTTTACCAATCATTTTTTTGGCAAGGTTTTGAGTTTACATTTTTTTCCCTCCCTTCCTTCCTCCCTCATCCCCCAACAGAAAGTAATCTGATACAGGCTCTACATGTATAACTTAGAGTCATATTAATATACATAGATCCATATTAATCATGTTGTTAAGGAAGAATCAAATCCAAACAGAAGTAAAAACATTAGAGAGAAAAAATGACATAATACATAAAGATGATTTTTAAAAATAGAATATTGTAAGTTTTGTCTTCATTTAAACTCCACAGTTCCTTTTCTGGTATGGATGGTAGTCTCCATCAAGAGTCTTTTAGGGGCAGCTAGGTGGTGCAGTGGATAAAAGCACCTGTCCTGGAGTCAGGAGTACCTGGGTTCAAATCCGGTCTCAGACATAATAATTACCTAGCTGTGCGGCCTTGGGCAAGCCACTTAACCCCATATGCCTTGCAAAAACCTAAAAAAAAAAAAAAAAAGAGTCTTTTAGAATTATCTTTGATTGTTGTACTGCTGAAATGAACAGGTCCATTGTAGTTAATCATCAACCCAATGTTGTTGTTAGTGTGTACAGTGTTCTTCTGGTTCTGCTCTTCTGTTCAGCATCTGCTGAGGTCATTCTTGAAGACTTTCCATTTTGCTGAAACTCCATTAACTTGAGAAACCCAGGGTTACCTTCTTGTCACAATGAAGCATCAGAGAAGAATTTTGTGCATCTTAAAAAACAACAACTCTTTTTTTATGCTATTTCTGAACTTAGATTGGGCCAAATTGAACTGTTCTCATTAATAATGCAAAAAGTCAGCTTTGGAGTATAAGAATCTATTCAGAAGAAGGGGTTATAGGAACCTCAGAAGCCATCTGGTCCAAAACCTTCATTGTAAAGTTGGAGAAAGTGAGGTCCAGGAAGTCAAGTGATTTGCCCAAGGCCACCCAAGGTGTAAACATCAAGGACTTGAATGCCAAATCCTTGAATCTAGAGCCAGTGCTCTCTCTGTCAAGCTGTCTTGATAACAGTCCAAAAAATTTATTCACTCTAACCAAGCTTCTGAGGGATAGGTAGAAAAAAACAAAGCAAATGTGATAGATAAGTGGGGGAGGAATATGTGTGGGGAAGGGATTCCATGTCAATGTTTTTTTCATTTTCTTATATGACTTTCTAAAAAAACTAATCATGTATCTTAGTTCACTGATTGATAATTGTACTGCTCCAAGAAAGATCAGAGAATTTATTTTTAAATTTGAATCCTTTAATTTTTTTCAATCCATACTTATCAAAGTAGAACTCGGCATGCTGATGAACAGATAAGTCTATTGATGAATTTACCCTTTAAACAATGCCAGTAATTGAATTTTCAACCTTTGTCTTAGTTGTTGAATTAGGAAATTTGTGTAGATTTTTCTGCTCATGGTTTGGGGGTGGGCAAGTAATAGGGGACTGTGAAGTACCAGAATAAATCACATTGGGAATGCCTCATTCCCAAATTTTAAATAGGGGAAAATTAGACTAAAATAAATATTAAAGGCAGTGTTGAAGAAGAAAGGTCATAACAGAGTATACTAAAGGATGAAAATAAGTGAAGAGAACCAGTCCCATCCCTTTGTTTTGCTGATAGGGAGGCTATGTTTATCAGGGACAGCTTATTGCCAGATGTTCAATTTAAAACCATGGTCATTCATTACTAGTAACTAGTTGTATAATCTACTGTATGCCAGTCTAGTTCCATTGTGTGTTTGAAGAGGTTCCAGAAAACCCAGCCCAGGGCTGTTATCCTAATTCACTAGATATACTTGGAGTATGCGCTGTAGTTACAAGCAAAATTCTGCTTTAAATACCAATAAACGAAATGCTTCTTGTATAAAAATGATAAACATTCTACTTGCTATTTTCTAATAGCCAATGAAATGCATATAGACAATGAAGTAATAGTGGAAAATGGGTTGGGAAGAACATTGAAAAATGACACCAAAGAGCACCCCAAACATGGACTAGTAGCTGAAATCCTGGTTTCAGGTAAGAACAATGAGTTCTCTCTCTCCTACCTTTGGTCCATATATAGACCATTTAGTGATGAAGATAGACTATGTGGTGTTTGGGTGGAAAAATGATAAGAGCATTAGACCTGGAAGCAGAGGACCTGAGTTCAAATTCTTGCTCTGTTATCTATTACTTGTGTAACCCTGGGTAAGTCATTTTCTTCTTCTAGGCTTTAGTATCCTCAGTGTGAAAAAAAATGAAGGAATTGGACCAGATTTTTTTTTTTAGAGGCTAGATGATTTTCAAGGTCCTACAACTGAATTTTTCATCAACATTAATTAATTAGCAATGAGGGCACCAGATCTGTGCTCCTGAATTTCTGAACTCATATTCTTTTGTTCCCCTGACTTTTCTTTCTTTGGAAGTCAGGTAATAAACCTGACTCATTTATAGCCCATGTGGGAGGTTATAGTCTTGAAAATCCTCCAGAAAGAAATAGTGCTGAAAACAAAAGTGAAAAAAAAAAGAGTGAAGTCTGTTTCAGGTGATGATAGTGCCAACCACCCACATCCCTAGTTTATTCTCTGCCACAATTTTGTTTGTCATTCTCAATACTTGTAGTAGTTAGAGGCTGACTGCCAAATATGAGCTGATGGGATTCACAAGGTATAAATATTGATCCTCTCCATTTCCAGATGGCAGAGGAAGAATAGAAATGGTTTGGGAATAACCTGGCACCATAGATTAAGTCAACCCATTTTGCAAAAATTTAGAATTTTGTTCCATATTCTGCCCTTGGTCTACAGACCATTGGAAAGCTATCAAAACCATAGTTCTCAAAGAATTTCACTTTAAAGATCATCCACCAGATCAACTATCAATTTGGGAGTATGAACTATCATTCTTACCTGTTACTGCTTGACTTTGGTAGGAAAAACATAAAAATGAGACCATGGGAAGATTGATGTTGCTCTTCATAAGACAGAAATAAGGGTATGCCCATTTAAAATTTAAAAATTAAGGTAGAAGAAAGAGGAAAGGAACAAGAATTTATTAAGTATCTACCATGTACAAGTCACTGTGATAAATACTTTGTAAATATGAATCATAATTTACAAATAGGAATTATACATTAATAGTAAGAGTAGAAGTAGAGGCAATATTATATTATGAGCACTAATATTACAAAGGACTAACCTAAAGACTGTGAGAATCATTTTATAGAGATGGAAATTGGGTTCTGGAATCACAAAACCTGGGTTCAAATCTTCCCACTGATACTAACTATGGGATCTTAAGGCAAGTCACTTAAACTCCTTGGATTTCATTTTCCTCATTTGTGAAATGAAGAGGATTAGACTAGAATGTTAAGCTTCAGTAGCAAAACAAATTAAAATATACTTGAGAAATGTTTAAAAAATAAAAATTCAACAGAACACAGATAATGTTACTTTGTGGCTTTTTGAAGTCAATTTGCTCTCTATTTTGGGCTGCTAGTTGGGACAGTGGATAAAGCACTGGGTATCAGCGAATCAGGAATGCTAATCTTTGTGAGTTCAAATTCAGCCTCAGATACTTACTGTGTGACCCTGGGCAAATCACTTCACTGTGTTTGCCTCAGTTTCTTCATCTATAGAAGGAGCTGGAGATTGAAATGGCAAACCTCTCCAGTATCTTTGCCAAAGAAAATCCCCAATGGGGTCACAAAGAATTGGACCATGAGTAAAATGATACAACAACAGCAATAATAGCAACAACAATAACACTTTCTATTTGAGTTTGACACCATTTGACTTAGATGACCTTGATCTCTACATCCGTGGTCTGGTGTTTAGTTGGGAGGTTACCCAAGTATCTCAGGCTCTGTTTTGTTTGTAATATCTAAGTGTCTTAAGAATAAGGGAAGAAGGCAGCCAGGTTGTCACAAGTATTACATATGATGCAAAATCAAGAAAGATAGTGAGTATTAAAGAGTTGGGAAACAGAATGTCAGTAGACTTAATCTCATACATTGTGAATAAAAGCTGTAAAGAAGTTTTTCCTGAATTCAGTCCTCTATTTGCCTATATCACCCTGCACCCTTGACTCTTGTTTTTGCCTTCTGGGGAAAAACTAAAAAAAATGTAATTTATTTTCCATTTGAGAGCCATTCAATTATTTCAAGAAGGCTCTGCTAACTACTTCTCCCCACAGCAGGTTTTCTCTTATCCAGGATAAGATCTTACATTCTAAAATGAGCCAGGAAATGGGTTCCACCACAGATTTACTATATGATTTTGGGCAAATGACTTGACTTTACTGGGCTTCAGTTTGTTTAATGCTAGTACTGCTCTGGGCTTCAGAACTATGTCTCTACTGTTATACCATTCTGAAAGTCCCTCAGTGCTCAAAGCCTCCTCATCCTGAAACTGGCTACCAAACTTGCATCTGGCTCATCCTGGAATATCCTCCCACCAGGATCCACCCCATTTTCCATTAGTAACTTCCTTCTGAAGTGTTCATTTTGTGGATAGGCTAAGTCTATCTTCATTTCTTTCCCAGATCTGTTAGTGTTTTCTGAATTTCAAAATCATGCCCCAGTGCAGGGGATTTTTATCTTCTCCCATCCCACTCACTTTTCAGCTTTTCTTCTTAACCTGATTCTCAAGTATCATGGAATTCAAGGCTCTTCACCCTCCTCTGGACATGTCCAGTTTAACATTGCCCTTCTTAAACAATGTTGCCCAAAATAGAGGATTATATAGTGGGAAGGGAATTTAGAAGTCATCTCATTTAAAATCCCCCCCCCCCCTTTTACAGATGTGAGAACTGAGACCCACAGAGATTAGAGACTTGCCCAAGGTCTTATAGGCAGTACCTAGAAGAGTCAGTATTTAAACTCAACTCCTTTTTCTTTTAGTTTTTGCAAGGAATGATGTTAAGTGACTTGCCCAAGGTCACACAGTTAGGTCATTATTAAGTCTGAGGCTGGATCTAAACTCAGGTCCTCCCAACTCCAAGGTTGGTGCTCTCTTCACTGCGCCACCTAGCTGCCCCTTAAATTCAACTTCTAAATCCAGTCTCAGACATGTAAAAATTACCTAGCTGCCTTAGCAAAAACCTAAACAAACAAACAAATAAATAAATAAATTCAACTCCTCTGATTCCCAATTTATAGTTCTTTCCACTGTAATATTTCTCAAAGTTTTTTTTTTTTGTTACAGCCTCCCCAAATAGCTAGGCATAGTTATATTTCCTCTAACAGTAATAGAGGAGCTGTTTTAATATAACTAGGTTCTAGAATCTATGATTCTGGTGGATGTTCTCACTTCCAAAGTGAATCCACATTTCAGAGATTGATTGTATTAGTGAGTTGTTGGAGAATCATCCCTTAGAATGTTGCTTCTGTCTGCTGCTCACAGTTTTACTCTTGTCCCCCGAGGGAGTTGCATTTCCATGGAGTATGAAACAAGATGATCTCTTTACAGTATTTAGCTTGCATGGTTTATGACTCTGGAAAATGCCTTGAGGTTTGCAAGTCACTGCATAAATCTCGATAATGAATATGTACAGTGACATTCACATTCTAATTTCCTGTGTCATGGCACATATGATTTCAGTAAATTGAGGATAACACTTTTTATGGTTGGATTTTTTTTCCATGTTAGTACACAAACCTACTCATTATATTTTAAGCTTATTTGCCTTTTATTAGGGGCCTAAGAATTATATTGGTTCTGTCCTAGATTGTGGATTGCCAACAGAATACTGAAATTTTTTAAATCTGAGTCCATTTATTCTTGAAAGTTTGCCAAATTATAGTTAAATTTTTTTTTTAGTGGACTCACAAAGCTTCTTGGACACTAGATGGTTTTTTAAGTACCGATTTCATGAATTGCTTGTAAATAAATCAGAAACATATACCTTACAATTCCCTTGACCTAGACAAACCTTTTAAAAGTCAGCAAGTGCTTGTGGGGATAAAGAAAACCATTTGGAGTTTAGCCTTCCTTGGACTTGGGCAAGAAATAGAATCCTGAAATATTTGGTAGGATCTGAAACATGAAAATTCATTTTCTCTTTAAAGACTCAGGAATACTCTGATGGATGTTGTCTGTTTGCAGATGAGGATGGTTGTGCCCCTGTGGACTGTGGTGTGAATGCTCAGTGCATTTCAGAGGGAAAGGATGCCTGGTGTCAGTGCTTGGAAGGATTCACCAGGAATGCAACTTTATGCTCTGGTAATTCCAAAGACTAAACAAATAGATCTAGGAACATAATGTACCTTCTCTTTAACTCTCACTAAATTAAAATCCTGCCTTCCCAAACCATTAGATCTAAGACAGTTTCTTGATTATCAGATGAACAGAATAGAAAACAAAAAAAATACAAGAAAATATTAAAAGATGTGCAATTATTTTGTCACATTATTTTAAATAATAATAATAACATGATTTTAGACTATGAATGCATATAATAAGCTTTAACAGAAAAGTCAGTAAATAGCATTATCAATAAAAGAGTCAACACAAACATAATTTAAAAATCATCTTTTCAGATTTATTTTTCAAGAACTCAGGTAACAAATTACTGTTCACACTAATTTGTGTTGTATTAATTTCTAGCTTGCATTGGTGACCTCAGAATGTATATTGTCATTCACTGGGGGAAAAAAGTCAGTGGAAGGGATTGACAAAAACAAAGTGAACATTACCTTTAGTACTAAAATTTATTCATCCATATAAACTTCCTGAGAGCAGAAATTAACTTGTTTTATCTTTATATTATGGGCAGTGCCAGACTTGGAGTAGGTAGACCTGAATTCAACCTGGCCTCAGACACTTAGTAACTGTGTGTCCCTAGGCAAGTCACAATGCTGTTTGCCTCAGTTTTTTCATCTGTAAGATGAGTTGGAGAAGGAAATGGTAAGCCATTCTAGCATCTCCCAGTGGGGTCACAAAGAATGACTGAATGATTAGCAAAATCTTTGTATTACTAGTGCAGGCAAGTGTATAATGAATAGAGAGAAGACTGTAGAACCAGGAACGACCCATGCTCAAGTCCTACTTCTGACCAGACAAAAATTGTGTAACTTTGGTTAAGTCACAGAACCCCTCAGTAACTTAAGTAACTCTATGACTCAGTTGCAGAGAAGGTGCTACCTGTAGTAAGAGGAAGAATTTCTTCACCCAGAAACTCCTTGTGCCAAAGAAATCTAGTGCTTTTCCCAGTTCACTGCTTTAGACACTTAATGATGCTTATTGAATTGCATGGGAATATGGTATTAGGACTCATCATCATCATCAGGCTTTTCCCTATCAATGAGCTATCAAGGTCTAGTCCAGAGCCTCTTCCCTCTTAGAACTCTTATCCAATCCAATATTTGAGAACCACATGCAAATTTGTCCTAGTTGGGCTAATTCTAGGCCCAAGCTTTGGAATGCAGTTTGGGACTATGAATTGTCATATTAACTTCTTTTAAGTTTTAACCATTTATCCCAGGGAAGTTTCTATATCTTATCTATTAAATTATTTTCCTCATAGATATTGATGAATGTGAAATGGATAATGTGCTCTGCCAGCCAGAATCATCTGAGTGCCTCAACACTGAGGGTGGATATGTCTGCAAATGTTTGGAAGGCTACAGTGGAGATGGGTTGAACTGTTATGGTAAGGAAGGAGGAGAGTTTGCAGAAGAAATAGTAGCAAAGGGATTATCCTGGTAGGAGGGTGAATTAATGAAGATAAAATGACTGAGATTGACTATACCTCAAGATGAAAGAAGACAATGCATTTATGCTGACATCTCTGAGTTACTGGAAAAAAAAAAAGGAGATGGGAGTCTGCCTACTATTACACAGTGAATAGGATTCAAAAGGCAACTGGCATTCCTCCCTTCTGCCTTTTGGATTTTTTTTTCTGAGGTTTGAGTAGCATTAGTGACTTATCAATATACTCTGCCTTAGGCTGTCTGTGGATTTCTCCCTTTCCCACTGACACTTCATTTGCCAGCTGAACTAGAGGGAAATTTGGAGCTGCTGGAGTTTTATTGGAAATTGCTGTGGTGCATATCAATGAGGAAGGGTGGGGCTCTGTGGGAAAAACCATCTAGTGTTCTGGATCAGTTAAATAACTCTGAGGTTCAAGCTGCTGACATTTATGTGCCACTAGAGGACATTTAGGCTCGGTGGAAAGCCACTTCTGTAACCACTTTCTCTTCTGCCAGAGTTTAGGTGGGGCCTGGAGCTTTGTCAATTCATTTCATGACTTGCCTTTCCGTGTCACTTGTTTGTAGCATTACCCCACAAGTGAAGACCTGCCCATAGCCAGCCTTGTCAAGATGAAACGTCCACGAAACGTTCACTTTCTTTTAGTCTCTCAGCTTCTATTTCCCTCCTTTTTTTTTTTGAAAAGAACTGTTCACAATGAGGGACTGATGTGATGATGAGGAACTGTGACATGAACATGAGTCCTAGCATCTCCCAGATATCATGGGGGGAAAGTCAAAGAATCATCAGCCCAACCACTAATTTTCCATCTTAGGTGGGTTTAAATTAGACCCTTATCAGATTAATTCCTGTGGAGACCACAGGCATTTATAAATGCTCTTTTGAGCATGTATTTGGCGGGCAGTCAGGGATATGTCATGGCTCTAGTGAAATAGATCATAGATAATTTAAACAAACTGGGTTTCTATTTAATTTCCTTTGATGAAAAAGAAAGGAATCCTTTCTTGGCTAGTTAAAACTCTCTGAACTTGAGGTTCCTGCTCATCCCCAAGCCTTTTAGTCAACAGGCTCTTTCCAGGGGTGGCCACACACATGATGTCCCAAGTATTCTCTCTTGTAATACTAATCTCCAACCACCAAACAAGAGAATAAACTGGCTCATCTCTCTTTTTTTTTTCAGAAGGGCTCTGGGAGACCATCTAGTTTAAACCTGTTCCTATTTTAAGGATGAGGGATTGAAATTTGTGACTCAGTCATCAAGTAAAAGCATTAGCAGGGTGACATTTGAGCACAGGTCCCTTGATTCCAGAATGAAGGCTTTTCCCACTGCCTTATACTGCACCCTATCAGGGTTTTTTCTTTTTCTTTTCTTTTGCCACAAAGAAAAGAACATCTTCTCTCAGAACCTTAATGACTATTTTTCACATGGGGAAAGTAAAGCTAGAAGAGAGGAGGCCAGTAAAAGGGGTCAATTTATGTCATTAGTTGAAGCAAGGACACAGAGGTAAGCAATCAGATAGTCAATAAGTATTTATGAAGAGTTTACTATGTGCTAGTCACAGAGAAAGGCAAAATCATAGATTCTGCCCCAAAGAAACTTACAGTTTAGTTAGGGAAGACCACAAAGTTATACAAGCAAACTATATGTAACATAAATGGAGGAAGGGAATAAACGTTTATGGAGTGTCTACTATATGTCAGACTCTTTTCACCCTTTTAGAGTTTAGGTTGTTGTTATTGAGTTGTTTCAGTCATGTCTGACCCCTTGGACCCTATTTGGGGTTTCTTGACTGGAGTAGTTTGTCATTTCCTTCCCCAGCTCATTTTACAGAAGAGGAAACTGAGGGAAACAGTTTGAAAAATTTCCTTGACTAGATAGGAAGTATCTGAGTTCAAATTTGAACTCGGGTCTTCCTGACTTCAGGTCCAGTGGCTCGATAGCTATCAGCTGCAGGTAAGATCAGTGTATGGTATGTGTTTGGCAGGGAGGGTACAAATAACTGGGAAAAGTCTCCAATGGAAGAAAACATCTGAGCTGAGTCTTAAAGGAAGCCAGGGAAGCCAGATGGTAGAGGTGAGGAGGCAGAGTATTGGGAGGAAAGCCTGTGCAAAGTCAGAGAGTGGGGAAATGAGCAGTGGTGTTCCAGAAGGGGACTGCTTGGAGGGGGAGTAGAGTGTAAGAAGGATCTTAAGATAGACAGGCCCCAGAACATAAAGGACCTAAAAAAAAGTAGGAACTTTCCCAATGAAATCTGAATCAACTTCTGATTTTGAGAGCTAACTGTAGATTGAGGGATAGAACCAGAATGATCACCTCTCCACTGTTATTAGAAGCAAAAATTAGACTGGGAAAAGCAAGATATGTGAATATATACCAAAACTTTTATTTAAGAGTGGTCAGATTGTTTGATGAAAGGCAATAATAGTACAGTGGACAATTAGAGCCAGACTTGATATAAGGAATCCTGGGTTTAAGTCCTGGCTCTGACACAGTGACTAGGCTATCCTGGGCAAGTCATTAATCTCTCAGTGTCTTAGTACTGTGCAGGTAAATATGTTGATCAAGGAGGTTACCTCAATGGGGACTTACAAGCCAATGAAATTCCAAGTTCAATTAAAAAATCTTTTGATGAGCAAATTACTCTGCGAGTCCGACCTTGTCCACAGCTGCACAGTCTGTTATGATAATCCCTTGGGAAACAAAAATAGGTGTGTGGTATTTATTATTTATTTTGTCTAGAACTAATTCCTTTCCCATAATTGATAATTTATTCTCAGAGAAGGGTGAATTACTTTAGCCAAATTAATGTTCCTTGAGCTTTTCTAGTAATACTGGATAGGATAGGAACATGTCTTAAGACATGGAGAACTTCTAGGAAAGAAACTTTAGAATTCTCTTGCAAATGTAGGTGACCTATGAACTCCATCTTCAGTTAATTTAAAAGGTAGAAATACATATGAAAAAGTGGTAAAAAAACTTTAAGGAGTTGAAAATGGAAAAAGGAAACACAATGTCACAAGATAGGTTGAGCTAGAAGACATCTCAGACCACTATCTCTTACCCCATCATTTTTTTTTTCAGGCCTGGGAGTTTACCTGACCTGCCCAAGCTTACCCAGGTTCTTAGAGTCAAGGTTCAAACCCATCCATATTTAATGTCCTGCCCTTTTACTATGCCAACTTGTAATAGATTTTTCCATTGCACTCCCCTTCAGTCAATAGCTTACTAGACTGGAGTCTGGAAGACTCAAATTTGACCTCAGATATATACTAGCCATATGACAAGTCACAACCTCTCTGTACCTCAGTTTCCTCCTTTGTAAATTAAAGGAAATGGGTTTGATGACTAAGGTCACTTCTAGCGCTAGATCCATGATCTTGAAATCTTTTGAGGGTGTTACAATTTAAATTCAAAATCTTGTTTAGGAATGAAAAAGGCATCCAGTTAGTAAATTGTTGGTACAGTTATATAGTCTCTAAAGCTTGTCTCTTTTATATTTAGATAATAGTTTCTAAGATTAATTCTACAATGACAGGTACCAGGAAAAATTCAGGAATTGACTATATGTTTTTTAATTTTAATGCCTTAATAATTCAGTACTCCTGTGGTACAGTTACAGTGGTAACTGTGGCTTAGATACTGTCTTAAATAAAAACAATTATGAAGCCATAGCAATACGTTTACATTTAATTTCCTTGAAGTTTTTTTAAAAAGGAAAAATGATCATTTTGTATCTTGATCTATTATTAGAATTGAATATAAAACTAGGAATTGCATTTCTCAAACACTTATCATTTGGTTTCTCAAGAAGACCATGTGACAAATTTAAAATTAGCTGTTTTTGAGGAAAGTATAGAATTTTTCAAAATTTTTATGGTATAAAATTATTTTAAAATCACATTTTAACTTTAGCTGTAGAGAAAGCCTGAGTCATTTCAATTTTCTTATTTAACCTTTGGCATTCAAAGAGTAACTCGGTCTCAAAAGTTTTAAGCAGATGGAAACTGAGGCCAATTATATTATGAGAAAGTTCAAGCTAAAGCTTAAACATTTCTTTAAGGTAATCGTTGCTCTTAGAAAATTATATGGAATTAGTTTTCAGCTAGATTGGTCAATTTGGAAAATGATAGTATTACAGTTATTTCCATAACCCCCATGTCTACCCTCTCAAGTTTCAAAAGTTAGTTTTATTGTCAGTGAGGGGAATATGGTTGAATTCTACAATTTAGAAGGAAAATCTTGAATTTCTGGAAAGGACCATATGTTTCTCTTATAGATGATTTAAGAATATCTTCTGCACTCAATAGGAAAGTGCATTGTGATTTCTGACTCTCATTACTTAGAGAGATTTTCTTTATATATCTCTGAAGAGCTTTAAAATTGCCATCTTTGATATACACATATGTATTTATTTCAGTGAAGAATATATGTGTACATATGTGTGTTTCTGTATATTCAATAGCTCATTGAGAAATTAATATGAAGGAAGAGATTTTAGAGGGTTAAGTAGCTACTTCAACTCCTGGAAATTCACCTACAAATTACATTTTTGTCATTTCTCTCTTTTTCTCAACTCTCTAATAGAAAATTTTCACCTTCCCTCTTAAACAGTTAGTAGCATAATTTCCAGAATTCTGTTTGCACTTAAAGCCATTTCAGCCCATGTGCCCTTGTTTTGAGGAGAAAGGCAGTAAATTCATATGAACAGAGGGCAGATGGACTATATCTGAGTGGCTCACTCTTGACCTTGGTTTTGTTTGTGTGTTTAAGGACAAGTTCAATTGGAGGGAGTAGGATAAAACTCTCTGTTGAGTTCTTCTCAGAATGTTACATTTTTCTAACGATGTCTTCCCTTTTCTTTTTCCATATTATCTCTTTCCTCTCCTCTGACATCCACTTCATTTGAAGACATTGATGAGTGTGAAATGGGAATGCACACATGTGGAGAAAATGCCATCTGTAAAAATACAATGGGGGGCTACACCTGCATCTGTTCTAATGGTGCACCTGGGTCTGGATCTGTCTGTCCTGGTAAGTTAGTGGGTGGTCCAGAGAGGAGATGCTACTTAACTCAGGGAAAAAAACTTCATGAGTGGTATTTCCACTGAAGGTTCCGGGAATTACTTGGTGTTGTTAAGCTGCATTCTCTTGCTATCCTGCCTAAGTTGGTTCTGGGCTTGAAAGATTCATTCCAAGTTGCCTTAATTTAATAGTGTCTGGAGTGAATCTCTTTTATTACTTTGCAATACTGCTAATCTCCTGATTTGTAATGTTGATGTCAGAGTCTGCTACAATTCTAGGCAGGTCAGGGGAATTCATCTAAGCTCCTGAATATCCTTTAACATGAGAGTTGCTTTAATGCATTAAAAGAAAGGGTCATTCCTAAACTTTCTTTTCCCTCTTACCTGAAAGGGTGTTTCTTTATTTGCATGATTGTTTCAATTTCATAGAATTTTTCCTCCTTCCTTGTTGCTGTAGAATATTCAACCTTGACCTTTTTTGTTTTTTCTTCTAAAAATAATAATAGCAGTAATTTATTCACCCATCCATCCATCCATTTGCCTATTCATTCCACAAGCATTTATTAAAAACCTATAGTATGTCATGCATGTTGGTACATTCTGGAGATACAAAGACAAAAAACAAAACAGGCCCAGCCCTCGAGCTTACATTCTTTTGAAAAGAACATGTACATCTATGTAGGACATTAAATATGAAATATATACAAAGCAGAATGACAAAGTAATTACAAAGTAGGTTTTTTGGAGAAGAGGTCTAGCCAAAGTGGGGGAAGAATCACGACAAGTTTCCTATAGGGGGTTGCATTTGAACTGGCCTTTAATAGAAATATATCTCCAGAAACAGAAACCCCTTTTATGGGTCACACTTTACCTCCAGGAAACTCTGGACTTGGTTCTGGAGAAGGAGAATTTAATCAAGAAACTTCTTGCTCCCCCCTGCCTGTCTTGACCCTCCAACTTTACTAGTGTGCTTCTAGCTGTACGAGCAGATAAACTCTTGTAGAAGAAAAATTGTGAACTGGCTTCCCTGTGTCTCTGTGTTTCTAACACCTTACCGTCTCACATAATCTCCTCTTCTTAGAGGTGATGAAAAGGTGCTGGCATTTCCAGTTACCTTGCAGAAATCTCAACAAGCTCCCCCAACATTCCTTTCAACTAAGTGCTCTAATGCTTTTCCTTCTAAAAAGAAGGAAGCATGTGATAAAATAAATTCATCAACTTATCATTCTCTTTCCTTTCTGTCAAAGCTATTGTTTTTCTAATTTTAAGGATTCCCGAGTAGTCTAAATAGTTTTAAGAAGAAAGCTTGGGGGGGGGGGGTGAAAATATCCAGGAAACTGAGACCAATATGATGGAAAGAGGGCTGGATGTGATCCAGAGGACCTGGGTTTGAATCCTTGCTCTTTTCCTTTTTGATGTTGGACAAGTCAATCCATCAATAAGCATTTATTTAATTTTAATACCCACTCTGTGCCAGTTGCTATGCTATGAAGTGGAAATACTTCTTAGAAATATAAATACAAAATATAAAAGACAGTTCCTGCTCCCATGGAGTTCACAGTCTACTCGAGGAGACAACATTCAAACAGCTATGGACAAACAAGTCAAATGCAAGATAAGTGGAAGACAATCAACAGAAGAAATTGGGGGGGGTCAAGAAAGGCTTCCTATAGAAGGTTGGGTTTTAGGGGCTTGAAAGAGACCTAAGGGGGAGAGCATCCCAAGCATGGGGGACAACCAGTGAAATGTCAGGAGTCTGGAGATTTTTTTTTTGAGCAATTTTGAGGAATGGGAAAGGAGGCTAATGTTGCTGCATCTCAGACAGCATTGGGGAGAAAATTGTTTCACCCTGTTTTCCTATAGAATGACTAGGTTCTAAATCTCCAATGTTATTGTAAAAGCTCTTGGCACATGGTATGCATAATACTTCTCTCCTATAACTGGGGATTGACTTTTCCAAAGAATTATTTTCTTTGGCTTGTATAGAAACAGCTACTATAATTCTTGGGTCAAGTACTCTATGGATGTTTATTAAGTCAAGAACAAATATCAGTTTTGAGTGAGCTTTTTGAAGTTAGCTCTCATCATACCCTAGTAATTAAGTGCTTTTTTATTAAATAGATTTTTTTTAGGGTTTTTTTTTGCAAGGCATGTGGGGTTAAGTGGCTTGCCCAAGGCCACACAGCTAGGTAATTATTAAGTGTCTGAGACCGGATTTGAACCCGGGTACTCCTGACTCCAGGAACGGTGCTTTATCCACTATGCCACCTAGCTGCCCCATAGATTGTTTTAATCATGGAAATCAAAAGTTCTGGTTTCAAAATCCAGATGTGTTCTGTGTGACCTTGGACAAGTCATTTTGGGCTCTTTGAGTCTTAGTTTCCTCATTTCTATCATGAAAGGAATCAACTAGATGATCTTAAAAGTTCCAAATCCTAGGATTCTTTGAGTTCAATGAAATGAAATTAACTTGATGTTTTGGGAGCTTCATCTGACTTTTATCTGACTGTAGAACACTCTAGGACAAAATAAAAGAAAAAGTAAAGAAAGACACTACAGGTCTGGCTGAATTGTGATTAACATTAACTTTTAGAAGTTGAAGGGTAAGGTTTGGGTGAACAAGTGAAACTGTCATCATTGTTAATATTTCAGCTGATATGAAAAAGCTATTTATTGTAAACTAGCCACCCATAATTGTGCCAAGAATGACAATCATTTTTGAAGATATCAGGGTCTAAAGATATTTTTGAAACATTGTCTTTCAGAATATGTTCAGCCCAGGGATGATGCTTTCTCTCTCATCAGAGGCAGGAATTCAGAGTGTCCACCATCATATGAGTCGTTCTGCCTTCATGGAGGAGTGTGTATTTATGTTTCACAGCTAGATACCTATGCATGCAAGTGAGTATGAGCCTCTGTTAATTATAGCTTTCTGAGGGAGCACCTATGCAGTACTGAAGCAAATTATCTTTGAGGGAATTTAAAAAGCATTCTGTCTCCAGGATATCTACTGCCATTTGATCTGAGAAAGTCTCCATTGAGATGTCTCCAATCCAAGAAGTATATGCTTTTCTCCAGATAATGGGCTATCAGCAGATCTCACACTCCTTGCTCATATTTGGGACCTTAGCTTCATAGGGGAACTCATTAATACTGCGACATTTCTTCCAGAAACAAGGGAAAGAGCAGTCAATAGGTATTTCTAGTTTTACAAAGAGTGGTGTACAACTTTACAATTGGGTCATTTTGCTTTGAACCCCAATATTTAAAGTCTCATCCTCCATTTTCCCAATATTTAGATTTTCAAAGCTGGGCATAGTTACTCCTGCTGCTTCTCTGATCCCTCCCCATTCTCCAAAAGGATTTCAATCTAACTGTGCCTACAGAAATGTGTTGTAATTCAGAAACAAGCAAGTGTGAACTTGAACATTGTGTTCGAGGAAATGCTAGCAACTTGGCAAGCATGCCTATTGCATTCACTTTTGAAAACTTATCCTTTTGTATCTTTATATATTTATTTTGAAATAAAACTCTAGCTCTGGGCCAAATTTGACTGTTATCCAACTGCCTGTTTTTAAGGTAGCATGGGAGATAGGCAAGAGGGGAGAGAGAGCTCAACTTAGGCCATGGGTTCCCTTGGGTCTCTGTATCCTTATTTGTAATTGATGATATCCCAATCTCACAATGTTGTTCTGAGGAAAATATGTTATAAATACTTAACTATTATATGAATGTGAATTAGTTATTAATTTTGGCTGGACTTATTGATAGCTTTGTTATTGTATGTTAAGTGCTTTGAAAACCTTAAAACCCAATTAATGTCTTTGAGTCTTTGATATGTTCGTGTATTGGGGTTCTCATCGATGTCAATAATATCTCTCATGGTACATAGTTCTACCCACACATTCTTTCTCATCCTGGGCAATTCTTGTTTATACCATTCCATGGATCTTTCAAAGGGGAATCTGCCCATTAGGTTGGGGCTTTTCACTAGATACCAGCTTCTCAACTTTTTTATTCTCAAGACCCCTTTGCAAAAGGATCTTTCCAACTTTCTAAAGAACTTTTATTTCTGTGGATCATAGCTTTTGGAATTTACATTATTGGAAATTAAAACATTTCAGTGTTATTATGAAAATGATTTTCACCCTTATAAGTCTCTGGTACATATTATTTTAAAAACCACTGTTCTAAATATATTATAAATATATATATATATATATATATATATATGTATGTATTAGGGGGAGCTAGATGATACAGTAGATAAAGTCTGTAAGCTCTGAGTTCAAATTCAGCCTTTACTAGTTGTATGATCCTAAGTCATTTTGCTTTAGTCTGCCTCAGTTTCCTCATCTGTAAATGCAGATAATACTAGAAGCAGGGGTTGCTGTGAAAATCAAATGAGCTAATATTTCTTAAAGTACTATCCAAGCCTTAAAGTGTTATATAAATTCTAGCTATCATTATTATATTTATATTATTGTGATAATTATTATATTGATGTTTGAACACAAAGAGGGCATTCATTTGTTATTCTTCATTCTAACTATATGACTGACACCTCTATTTTCAGTCTCCCTATCAATATCCCTTTCTCAACTCAGGTAAAGATCAATCACATATAAATATTAAGTCAACCTTTGTTTGTCTCAGTTTTGTTATCCGTAAAATAGGAATTATAATTGTACCCACTTCCCAGGATTATTGTGAGGATCAAATGAGATAAAAATTGTAAAACACTATGTGCCTGGCATTATATAGTAAGCATTATATAAATTCAGATTTTGTTATTGTTATTTTTATTATTATTATTAACATCACCATCATCATTACTATCACCTCTTTGTCAAAGGAGAGAGAATATGCCTGACTATTTGATCTTTACAAAGGTTAGTACTGAAGTACATGAGAGAATATTATTATTGTTTTATGTTAACTGTCAATGAATAGTCTCATCCAGATCCTATTACTAGTGAAGCTATTTTTGCAAATCTTTTGCAAGGATGTGAATGCTCTTGAATTTCACATAATAGGAATCTGACAATAATAATGTTCAATTCTCATGCATGCTGCTGAAGATGAATGACTAATGTAGAATGCCGTTTCTCACATTGGTATTTATATTTATGCCATTTTCTTTGAAATGTGTCTAAGATATAATTAAAATCATTATCAAGACATTGAATACTACCAGGCAATGCCTCATTAAGACCTTCTTCAGGATAAGAACTTTGGGATAACTGCTACCTGAAATGAATTCTGAGAGTTCAAACCAATACTATTACACACTCCCAAGATATTCTGAGAGCCTCCCAAATCTGTGTGAAGAGCCAGAAGTATGTTCTAATGGCAGACAGTATCTTTTTTATTGGCTGCCAAGCACTACCTGGGAAGCAAAAGTACTCATAGAGAACCAAGGACCCAAAGAAAGTGTAGAACTCTTCAATAGTAATCTCTCTTCTTCCCCTTCTTGTTCTCAAGGAGGGAAGGATGTGGGAGGATCTTTGCCCATCCTTCCAACAGAGTCTTCCTTCTCATTCAGAATCAATTCCAAGGCAATCAGAATATTTTAAAGATTTTAGGTTTCAGTTATCATCTGTCTAACTCTCGGCTTAGACCTGAGTCCTAGAGAGGTTCAAATGACTTGCTCAAAAATTACACAACTAAATTAGCCATGCAACTAGTTAGTTTTAGCTATGGACCAAAACAGAGATCTCCCAATTCCCAATCCAGTGTTTTCCCCATGACAACATGGCATCTTTTTCCATATGTGGCGTAGGTAAACACTGACCTTGATATCAACTTGGACTCATCAGGTAGTCTGACTCAGATCAAGCAGGAGTAGCCAAGAGCCAAGTAGAAGAATTCAGGAGGAATTTGAATTTAATTGATGTGAAAATGTATTTGAAATACATTTGAAAATGTATTTTTTTTCTCATGCTTTTTTTTTTGGTTGCAAGGCAATGGGGTTAAGTGACTTGCCCAAGGTCATACAGCTAAGTAATCATTAAGTGTTTTAGGTCACATTTGAACTCAGGTCCTCCTGACTCCAGGGCCAGTGCTCTATCCACTATGCCACCTAGCTGCCCCTTTTCTCATACTCTTAGATGTGAAAGTAACTAACTTAGCTCTAACTTTTAGACAAATCATTTAAATCCCCCTGGGCCTCAAGTTCAGCCCAAGGAAATTAGGTAGATTATATATATGTAAGTCCTTTGGGGACAAAGAATGTTGTTTATGTAATTCTAGTGCCCAATGCAATACTTGATAATGTTCTTTTAAATGACAGAACAACATTAGCTTGATCCTGTATGTGTAGTTTATCCCTTCCACATCTCAAAGGTTTAGGGGCATAGTGGCCCCACTATGTGGAAAATCTGTACAAAATTGTTAGGACCTTTCTTTGTACCGGAGAAATAGTCTGAATTATTATGGTATCAAAAGATAAAATGTCATTTATATTATATATGTATGCATTTCTGAATTTCTAGACTTTTTCTGTGTTGTCTCCTGGCCTTCGTATGTCATCTACAGTTTCTGCAAAATGCCCTACACATTCTCCTTTAATTTCTTATGTCGATCCTTCGTATATCAAGATGGTGATAGGGAAAGTTGCAATGTGGAAGGAAAAGCTGCTTATTCATAACAGAGAGAGGGTGAGAGAGAGCTTTTGTCCAGTAGATGGCACCATGGTGTCATTAACGAAATTTAAACACAAAGGAGGAAATATTTTGGTAAAATATCCCACAAATGGAAATGTTCAGTGTATATATATATATCTGTGTGTGTGTGTGTGTCTGAGAGAGAGACAGAGACAATGACAGAGACAGAGAGATCTCTCGTAATTTGCCTTCTTTCTTTTTCCTCCTTGGAGTTAATTATTGGAGGAGTGGGGTCAATGGAGTTGGGGATCTTTTTTCTGAGGGTTTGTCAGTCTGTTTGAATTTTGTACCTACTTTTTGGAGACTCTGTACTAACCACTAGGGATTGAAAGAAAAGCAAAAGCCCTGATCTCAAGGAGCTTACATTCTAACCAGGAATTCAACATGCTAAGCAATTATGCATTTTATTTGCAATAGATCGCATAGGCTCTACACTCACAAACACATACCCTCCCCCCCAACCCATCCTTCCGCTCCCCCACCTCCACCCCCATCCCCATATAAAGGCACAAACAAGATAAGTAGGAGATAATCGCAAAGAGAACTGGGAAAGATTTTTTGCAGAAAGTCTATTTCTAAGTCTTGAGAGATGGTGCTCGAGGGGGTTTAGGTAAGGAAAGGAAGAAAAATTTATTAAACCCCATTTTATAGGCTACAAATGTTACTTCGTTTGAGCTCCCCAACAGCCAAGGGAGTTAGTTGTTATTTTTATTGTTGAGTTCTTTCAGTCATATGAACCCATTGGAGTATTACTGCCTCCCCTCCCCCACTTTACAATTGAGAAAAGTGAGGTAAACAGGTTATGTGACTTGTTTAGGGTCAGGTTTGAGATTGGGTCTTCATAGCTCCAGATCCAGGACTCCAGACCCTGGAACTGCTATTGTCACAAGGTATTTAGGTTCCCCTTACTGTGTACCATAGTCATTGTCCTTCTCTTACTTAGCTCATAGATGGGGTTGGGGAGGATTCCTCTGCAATTCTTCCTCTTTCCTTGCTCTGCTCTGCTATTTCTTTGCCTGCAGGGAGTGTGGGCTAGTTTTTATGTGTGGCTTTTCAGGATTTTAGACTAACAGAAGCTGATCCTTAATCGATACCTTCTAGAGATGGAATGCAAGTAATTCACTGTCAATCCCAAGGCAAACAGCCAGAACCAAAAAGCCCTCACTGGGTTAGCTTGTAAATCTCAGCGGCCTTCCTTGATCCATGATGGATTTCTAGGGTTGGGGGCCTGGGCTCTGACCAGATCTTGCTCCTGGCCACCATGACACTGATGGTTGGGAAGTAAACTGAGAGGGGAGGAGAGGGTAGCAGGAGTGCCCGGAGGAACTGTTATTTTTCTGATCATGTGTGTGTTCTAGATGCCTGATCGGCTACGTGGGAGAGCGCTGTCAGCACAGTGACCTGGAATGGTGGGAGATGCGGCGCGTTGCACAGACAAAGCAGCAAAATGTCACCGTGGCCATCTGTGTGGTGGTGCTGGTTCTGCTGCTCCTCCTGGCATCGGGGCTCATTTGCTATTTCAGGTGAACCTTTTGTTCTTTCAGAAATTCAGAACCAATGCTCCTCTTCTAATCAAGGCAAACCACGCTTGCTCAACTGAATGGGCATGGACTACTGAATTAGCTTTCTAAAATTCCTAGCTGGGTGACCCTGGGCAAGTCACTTAACTTTGTTTGCCTCAGTTTCTTCATCTGTAAAGTGAGCTGGAGAAAGAAAATCAGCATTTTTTCCCAAGAAAACCCTAAAAATGACTAAAAAATGACTGAACAATTGCCATGTAGAGTGAGACTTTTGCCCAGGTTGTACAACCAGTAAAATCAGAGACTCAACCCTTGTCTTCCTGATTTGTAGCACAACTCTCTACCACTAGACTATACTGCATTCTATCATCATCACCAACAATTATTCTTTAAGAACCCATCCTTCAGGGACAGTGAGGTGGCTAGGCAGTTAAAGCACCGCCTCTGGAGTCAGGAGGACCTGAGTTCAAATCCATTTTCAGACACACCTAGCTTTGTGACCTTTGTGACCTTGGGCAATTCACTTAAGCCTACTGCAAAAAGACAAAACAAAAAAATTGAACCCATCCTCCAGATTTAATAAACTTGGCACCCATTCTCTGGGAAGGTACAGTCAAAGACAAAGACAAATGCAAACTCATTTGAGTTTAAAAAAGTCACAACTGTATGAATACAGAATGGGAAAGATATGAGGTCCTACAAGCTCATTAAACAGATCACTTTAGATGGGGGTAGTTAGGATAATTAAGAGACTTAAACCTCATGCCATACAAGGATGGATTAAAGGGACTGGAAGTTAGCCTGGAGAAAAGAAGATTTAGGAGAGAAAGGCTGGGTTATATTGATAAATGTTTAACTCCACCCTCCCCCAAACCTTTACTCATGATACATTTTTTTTATTTTTACAAGACAATGGGATTAAGTGATTTGCCCAAGGTCACACAGCTAATTAAGTATTACGTGTCTGAGAGTGGATTTGTACTCAGGTCCTCCTGTCCCCAGGGCCATTGCTTTATCCATTGCACCACCAAGCTACCCTTGCATGATACACTTTTAAGTTTACTCTCCATTATTAACATTTTCTACTTCACCTTAAATCTAGAAAATCAACAAAATAATAAATCAATCCTTGATTTGTAGCATTTGCCAATTTCTTAGGTATAAATGCTCACGCTGAAAATCAAACTCTCTACTTGAACCTAGGAACTGATTCTAGCACATCTCTGAAGAAAGGAAATAAATTATCAGGTATTTGAAGGAGGAAAAGTCTTAATTGTTTTGCTTGTACCTAGAAAGCAAGATTAGTAGCAGAATGGACACTTCTGTAGGTTTAGCATATCAACCCATTTACACTTAGAGAGAATGGTTCTGTTCTGCACAGAACAAAATCTTCTTCATAGACAGTCAAATCACCCCAATGGGGTTGGTAGATATAACTAGGGCAGTGAGATCCTGCCCCACAGTAGAGATCCAAGTAATATTGGGCATCATCTTTTCTTTGTATAATGTTCAGTTGCTTTTTTTTTTTTTAGGTTTTTGCAGGGCAAATGGGGTTAAGTGGCTTGCCCAAAGCTACACAGCTAGGTAATTATCAAGTGTCTGAGGTCGGATTTGAACTCAGGTACTCCTGACTCCAGGGCCCGTGCTCTATCCACTGTGCCACCTAGCCACCCTTCAGTTGCTTTTCTTAGAAGGAATATCAAACAGTGAGACATTCATGATCCTTGATGGTCAGAAAGAAAATAGATTATATGCTATTGACTTTGTAATAGCTACCTCTTCCTTTCCATCCACCCCCTTCCAAACTAACAAACCAAAAAAACCCCCAAAAGTTTGGGGAGAGAAATTCCAGTCTATAGGCTTCTTAGAGTAATTAACTTAGTAAGGGACTTTTCTTATTTAATGGGTGAAAGTATATTAAGCTATGGTCACAGTGCCACTACATTTCTCATGTTCTATTGACTATTTCAGAGCTCTGGATTTAAAGCTAATTGCAAATCAGTCTGTTTTCTTGACTTGGGATTTGAAAACTAAAGCAGTTGAATGATGTATATAAGAAAAATATACACATAAAGACTTCTTCAGCTGCCCTCACACAAACTGGATTTGTACTACCCCTACCTTTGTGCCAAAGGTACGAGTAGAGAGGGGACTGTTTAAGTAAAAGGTTAGCAAGTATCTTTTTCCCCCCTTTTTTGTGAAATAGATCCCTCTCTCTGTTTTTCTCTCTCTCTCTCTTTCTCTTACTCTTTTATAAGGGTCATTCTGAATTGATTTTCTATGCTTTATCTCAGTAGAACTGCTCTCACCTCAGTAATAAAATTTTTCATTTCATTCATTTGAATGAATCTGTACCGTAGCCCTGGCTACATCGTTTATGTAAAACTGAATCTAATTATTTAAGCTGCTCCTCCCCTCCCTCAATCCCTTTCCTCTGCCATCACTGAAGAACTAAGATCAGCATTGACCCTGAAATTGCAATGTATTTACTTTGAACATGTGAATTCACAAATCTTGAATCTAAAATTGGAAAGGTACCTTAAGTCATCTAGCTGAATCTTATCATTTTACAGACAGGTAAACTGAGACCCTGGGGACCTGGAATGACTTATCTAAAATCATAAAGGTAATAATCATCAGAGGAAGGATTGGAGTCAGGTTTTCTGACTTCAGAAACATGACTTTTCCTATAGTACTATAGGAATTTTTTTTTCTTAAATTTTATTTATTTAAGGCAATGGGATTAAGTGACTTGCCCAAGGTCACACAACTAGGCAATTATTAAGTGTTTGATGACAGATTTGAACTCAGATCCTCCTGACTCCAAGGCCAGTGCTCTATCCACTGTGCCACCTAGCTGCCCCTTTTCTTTTCTTCCTTTAAAAAATTATTAGGGGGTGGCTAGGTGGTGGCCCTGAAGTCAGTAGTACCTGAGTTCAAATCCAGTCTCAGACACTTAATAATTACCTGGCTGTGTGGCCTTAGGCAAGCCACTTAACCCTATTTGCCTTGCAAAAACCTAAAAAAAAATTATTAGTAGTTTTTATCTTTATATTACCTACATTTCTCAATATATATATATTTCTTCTCTCCAACTTCTAGAGATTAATTCTTTATAACAAAGGATAAAAAAAGAAATGAGGCAGTTTAAGGTGGCATAGTGAATAGATTACTGGATCTGGAGTCAGGAAGGATAATTTTCCTGAATTCAAATCTGGCCTCAGATATATCCTAACTGTGTAACCCTGGGTTTAACCCTGTTTATCTCAGTTTTATCTCACCTGTAAAATGAGAGAACTGGAGAAGGAAATGGCAAATCACTCTAATGTTTTCACCAAGCAATCTCCAAATAGGGTTGCAAAGAATCAGACACAATTGAACAAAAACAAGAAAAAGAAAAGGAAAAGAAATAATCCAGCAAAATTAACCAACACACCAACCATATCTGACAGTATTCCACACCCATAATCCTATATATCTGTAAACTGGGAAAAAGCTACATTTTCATTTTTTTCCTTTGGGATCTAAGGTAGGTCATTACAATTACAATTCTTTTGTTTTATTGTTGATTTTTTCCTTTTACATTGCAGTAACTGTTAGTTTTGATTTATTCCTAGTTTTGATTACTTTGCTTTGCATAAATCCATATAATCTTTCCACACTTCTTTGTATTCATTGTTTCTTACAGCACAGCAATATTCTATTATATCCATGTACCACAATTGATCTAGTCATTCTCAATTGAAGGCTATTCTATTTAGTTTCCATTAAAATTCGAGTTTCTGGAGGATGGGGGACCCTTTTTTTCAGTCTTTAATTTCACCATTGCTTAGCATAGTTATTGGCACACAGTAAGAAAGGTAAAAAATATTTTTAAAGCCTTTAAAATAAATCATTGACCTACTTGTAGTATGTGCCTGGCAGTAGGATCTCTGGGCTATGGAATTCATTTCAATTCATTTCTAGACTGTTAAGCAGTAGTTTTTCTCTAATTCCCAATCTCCCTCTCCCATATTCTTCTCTCAAATTAAGGATGTTTTAGAGTCTAAATTAGATAAAATTATTTCTGCAGAGCAACATTACATAAAGCATGATTACTTCATATTTACATATCATTTTCCCTGCAAGTAAATCAACATTTGGAACCATGGAGTTGAACGGCAGAAAACCACTGGTCTTGGAATTTTTAAAACCTCCATTGGGATGTATTTCTGCTCTACTCATCTTTGAGAATAGTGATTTAGGATCTTTGGTTCTCAGTTTTCTTCCATGTAAAAGGAAGGAAGCAAGCAGTTATTAAGGGTCTATTATGTACTTTATAAATATCTCATTTTATCTTCATAAGCCTGGGATTTTTTTAACCTGATTTTATAGTTGAGGAAACTGAGGCAAAGAGAAGTGACTTACCAGAGTTATACAGTTTGTAAGTATCTAAGGGCAAATTTGAACTCAGGTTTTCTAGTCTTTTTTTCAGATCCGTTCTGCTATCTACTTGCCTACAACAACAACAACCTTGTGAGATAGGTGCTATCATCCCCACTATACAGAAGACAGACTGAATGACTTGCCTAGTGGCATAGAATTAGTAAGAGTAGGAGGCAGGGTTTGAACTGAGGTTTTCCTCACCGCAAATTCACTGCACTATCTACTAGGTCGCTTGGCTGCTGAGAACAATGATTTACCAAGTGCCTATTCTTCTCTATGAGTAGTAATGGTAGTGGTAGTGGTAGTGGTAGTGGTAGTGGTAGTGGTAGTGGTAGTGGTAGTGGTAGTAGTAATTATAGTAGTAGTTGGGTCAGGAAAGGATGCATGGAACAGGTATTGTCAGAACATATCCCACAGAGAGATATAAGGATTTGAGAAGTAACATCAATCAATAAACATGTTTTACCCCCCTTATGAATAGATAAGACCTGTCCTAAGTGTTGAAGATACTAAATCAATCTGTCAACTACAATTTAGTAAAGGTTGGAATGGTCCAAACACCATGCTAAACATGAGGGGATATAATGAAAAAGTATAAACAGTTCTTGTCTCCCAAAGAACTTACAATCTTAATAGTGGAGATATTATCTAAACTGAAATAAAGTTGTGACTCTGTTTGATTTTGTTTGTTGGTTGGTTCTTTTGGAAAGATGTTTCATTCACTATGTTCGCTTTTGTCACAGGACTCATAAGCTCCATAAGACGAATCCAGCCACTGAAATGACCAGCGAATCTACCGTTGCCAGTACCCCCGCAGAGGCTGTGATCGTTCCCAATCACAAACCTTGGGTAATTCCAGATTCAAAAAGACCAGGAGGGGAAGGAAGTCAGGAGAACCAAAAGGTCACTAAGAATTCATTTTTGATCATTCATCCAATAACTCTTCTCTTAAATAACTGTTAGGACCATTAGGTTTTCATTCTGAAATTTAATATATTTTATTTCTACCCCTTTCCCAATTACATGTAAAAATAATTTTTAAACATTTGGATTTTTTTTAAGGTTTTGAATTTGAAACTCTATTTCTCCCTCCCTTCCCTCTCCCCTCCTTGAGACAATAAGCAATCAAATATGAGTTATACCCATGTAGTAATATAAAGCATTTCCACATTAGTCATTTTGTATAAGAAGACTTGAACACAAGAAAAATAGAAGGAGAGAAGAAACAAACAGGAATTCTGTTCATGTTTGTCTGTATTCAAACATTATCAGTTCTTTCTCTGGAGGCAGATGGTATGCTTCATCATTAGTCCTTTGCGATTATCTTGGATTATTGTATGGCTGAGAAGAACTAAATTATTTACAGTTCTTCAGCAAATAATATTGCTGCTACTATGTACAATGTTCTTTTGGTCCTTTTGACTTCACTTTGCTTTTGTTCTTTTAAGTCTTTCTAAGTTTTTCTGAAATCATCCTTCTTGCCATTTCCTATGGCACAATAATATTCCCTGGCAATCATATACCACATATATATAGTCATTAGGATTTCATTCTGAGCTTCTGTTGATCTCTGTGGTGCTGCCACAGGTGGGGAATGATGGTTGGTCAGCTGGAGAGTTGGGACAATTTTAAATTGAGGAAGTGAATGACTTGACATATCACCATTAGTTCATTTCCCAGGAAAGCACCACCCATTTCTTTAGCTTCCTCTGCTTCAAGGAGAGAACTCCTTGTGCCATTGGCAAACTCCTATGCTATGATTGTATACAATCCTATTTGGTCAGATTGTTTCAGGGGCATGGACACAGAATGAAGGAAAATAAAGGCTGTCCAATTTAAGCCTCTCATTTTATAGTGGAGGATCAGAGACCCAGGGTGATTTGATCAAAGAGATCAAAAGTAACAGAGACAGGTTATGATCCCAGGTCCTCAGATTCCAAATCCAGAACTTTTCTTATTGTGTCCCACATTCTCATGATACTTCAAGACATTGAGAACCTGTGGTTTTGTCAGTATGTGCACACTCTCTATAGGCACAAGTAAACACTATCTTACAGCTTTGTAGGTGGTCTTTGAGAGTTGTTGTGCTGGAACTTTCATTGTCCTTGGACCAATCTGGTGATGGGCCTCTCCAGACTTAACCAATCTGGTTGTCAGATGCTAGAAAGGTAGTACTAAAAGTATCTAAATCTTGGCAGACCCTAGTAGCTAGATGGCACAATAAGTAAAGTGCTGGATCTGAAGTCAGAAAGATTCATTGTCTGGAGTTCAATTGTGACCTCAGACACATTAGCTGTAAGCAAGTCTCTTAACCATGCTTCCTTATGTGTCAGATGAGTTGGAGAAGGAATTGGCAAACCATTCATACTTTTGCCAAGAAAATTTCAAATTTTCAAAAACATTTCCCCAAATTTCCAAAAGTCACAAAGTTTCAGACATGATTGATCTGATGAGGTTTTGGACTAAGACTTCAGTGAGGAAAAAAAAGAGTTGATAACCCGCATATGTGAATTTTTATACCACATTCATGTCCATACTCCAAAATTGTAGATCACAGAATTGTAGAGTATTAAAACTGTCAGAGACCTGAGAGTTCATCTAGACCAATCTACAGGTGACCAAGAACTTCCTCTATAACATTCCTGAAAAATGATGAATATTTTGCAGTTGGTTGATTAGCCAGACCTAGTGGCTTGTTGTTGACATGGAAGGAAGTATCCCCTAGAGTGTCTAAAGGATTTGTAGCTGGGCTTGCACTGTTTAACATTTTTCCGACTGTTAGGATAAAGGCATATCAATCAACTTAATGGATGACATAAAACTGGGAAACATAGTTAGAAGACAAGGTCAGAGGTCACAAAGCTCTTGAAAAACTAGAACAAAGATTGAATTTTATAAGATGGATATAATCACGCATAAAAGTGAAACAGTTTTTAAAAAATCAATGTCTTAAGTGTAAGATAAGGGAGACCTAGTTTCAAAACTATGGTAGCAAAATGGCAGGTTGAGGAAAAAGCATGGTTTTAAGTATGAGGCCAAAGAGATCTAGTAGGCATTCATTAATTAAGGCAACATGGTCCAAAGGTTAGAGTTCTAGGGCTGGATGATGCCATAGAATAAAGGAGAAACACCAGGAGGATGACTAGGGTGAAGCATTGTCAAAGTTAAGCATATGGCTAAGCATATGGGTGTGTGGGGTGTTTACTCACACTTAAAAAGTATGTTTTATGTAACTTATCCAGGTACTCAGATTTCTATGAAAATTGATTGAAGAAACTGAGAATGTGATTCTACTGGAGAAGACTTGGAGTAGAGCATGAATTCTCCCTTCTAACCTCAGAAGGGTTGTGAAAGGGATGATTGACTAAATCTGCTTAGTCCCAAAAGAAAAGATCTCGGACCAATAAGTAAACAGAAATTCCCAGCAATGATAGCTATTAGTGAACTTCTTAGTGAGGGAGTGAACATTTCATCATTTAAAAACTTTAAGCAGAAACTGTAAAATGAACTTTTTTGAAAAAATATTTACATGTATTTACAAACATATTTCAGGTGGGACTCAGTCAAGATAAACTGTAAGGTACTTTTTTTTTAGGTTTTTGCGAGGCAATGGGGTTAAGTGGCTTGCCCAAGGCCACAAAGCTAGGTAATTATTGAGTGTCTGAGACTGGATTTGAACCCCAGGTACTCCTGACTCCAGGGCCAGTGCTTTATCCACTATGCCACCTAGCTACCCAGGTTTTTTTTTTTTGTAAGGTACTTTTAATTAGTGAGATTTTAGGATTTGATGATCTCATTTAGGCTTCAGAACAATTCCACTATGTAGTTAGCACGGATATTATTATCCTCATTTCACAAGAGAGGAAAATCTAAGGAGATTAATTGTACTAGATCCAGAATTTCCGTTGTTTTTCTTCTCTATAATCCAGTCTCATATTAACCAGAACAAAAGGAAGTCTATTGGAGGCAGCTAAGAAAGTGGTTAGAGTACTGGATCTGTGTTCAAAAAAGTGCTGAATTCAAAACTTTCCTCAGACATGTATAGCTGCAACAGCCTGGACAAGTCACTTGATTTCATCTATAAAACGATGTGTCAAACATGATGATTGCTACAGTTACTTCCAGCTCAAAATCTATAATCTTATGACCATTTGAGAGTTTGAGAGAGATGTTTTGTACATCAACATTTTCTGATAAATATCATCTGTTCTTGGGACTTAAGGCTTCAGGTCACTGAAGTGCACAAGATCTTTTATGATGTAAATGTAATCCCTCTGTCCTTACTAACTATGTGGTTCTTTTGCAAATAACTATAATTGGTAGCCTTGTTGGGCAGTGTGAGCTAAGTTCATTCATAGTCTATCATAAGAAAGAGATTGGGTATATTTCTTTAGAGTTATGGAATCTCTGTCTTTGAAGTCATATAATGAAAACAAATTGGTGTTTACATGCAATTTTCCTAATGGGGCCATTAGTGGGTGGTATGGGTGCTGAAACCTCTAGGCAGAGGGGCAAGCAATGTCAACTTGGCTTGGATTACCTGACTCCAGGTTGTGAGATTTTGTACTTTCATAGATCTTGAAAATACCTACAGGGCCTATGGTTGTACAATCCATTTTTTGTTTTTCCAGCTGATAGAAGAATAAATTGGATGCATGCCTGCCATTATAATATTATTATCTAGAGGAAAGGAAAAACAGAAATGTACTACTTCTATGCTGTTTGGGAAATTCAGAAAAATTTGTTAGTCATGAACAGTTGTTGACTCCAGACTATGTGTTAGGAGCTCAGGGCTGATCAACTTAACAATCATCCACAGTTGTCACTATTGACACCACCATCTGCCTCGAAAATTTCTGTTGAGGTAGGAAGGGAGCTGAGCACTCAAACCAAGGAAAGAGGAAACAGAAACAAATCTGGTCAACTCAGTTGCTTTGTGGATGTCATTGTTGAATATGGTGATTTGTTTTCTCCTGGCAGTGAGATATGGGGCTGTCAAATTTGCTGTGTGTGAGCAAACATCTGTTGTGGGAAGCTGATTTTGAAAGGGACCAGAAATGCCTGGAACATTCCCGGAAGAAGTTAAAACCCTCTTGGACATCACTGTCCAGTGTTGCAGGTGATTTACCTGTAAAGAGCCAAGATACTCTAGGACTAAGGATGAAAGTGATGGAAATGCTTTGTTTCCCCAAGACTGCTCCCTTATTCTTGTTCTTCTAATTCTACATTGAATTAATCAATTGATAAATATTTATTAGGCACCTTCCCAGGATTGTTGTTAGGATCAGATAAGAAGCACAATGTCTGGCAAGTAGTTATTCTGAACTGTCAGTACCAACAGACACGAACAATTTCTTATGTGCTCTAAGAATAGGAAAAGGTTACATGTGATATTTCTCTATGTATGTCTTTTAAAAATATATTTTGTTTCAAATTTAAAATGATTTAAAAATTTTTAAAAATACTATTTATCTTCTTATCTCAGTATCTTCTGAAATTTCTTCTGTTTTGTGTATTTTAATTTCATTGATGCTCATTTCTTCTTTTTTTGTGAGGCAATGGGGTTAAGTGACTTGCCCAAGGTCATATAACTATTAAGAATTTGAGGTCAGATTTAAACTCAGGTACTATTGACATTAGGGCTGGTGTTCTATCACTGTGCTATCCCAAAGCTCATTTCTTTTTAAAGTATCTCCATAATTACCCCTCCAAATCCTCAAAAATTACCTCCTCATAAAAAGCTCTCCCTTGTCACAAATAAGTAAAGTGACCCCATAAAAATTTACATATCGGAACTAGCTGAAAATATACATCTCATTTTGGGTCTGTAGTCTACCACCTTTCTGATAGTTATAGCTTCTGGGAAGCATAATTTATCATTTATCTTCTGGAGTTGTGATTGATTCATAGTTCTTAGTTCATAGATTTTTGGACTGGAATGATCTTTAGAGATCATTTAGATCAATCACTTTATTTAGTAAATGAAAAAACTGAGGTCTATCACCTCTATCACATAGAAAATAACTATTAAAGGTAGGATTCAAAGTAATGTACTATTCCTCATATAAATTGTTCTTGTTCTACTTTCTTCATTCAACAGCAGTTTCTCTGACTTTGTCTCTTTTGTAATTTTTTTATGATGTAATATTCTGTTATATTGAGATGCCATATTTTGTTGAGCCAAACCCCAATTAATGAGTTCCTACTTTGTACTTATTTCTTTTATAATAAAACTTTTACTATTTCCCCTTGTTTCCACTCTTTGTGTTATATATTACCCATCAGGGGAGGTGAAAAGATGACAACTGCTCTGATTCTTTTCTCCCATACATTCAATGTTGCTTCAATTAATATGCTCCATGATGATAAGATAAAATTTACCATACTGTATTCATGTCTGAATGTCACATTTTGGAAGGAAATTTTTTTGTTTGTTTGTTTTGTTAGGGCAATGGGGTTTAAGTGGCTTGCCCTAGGCCGCATAGCTAGGTAATTATTAAGAGTCTGAGGCTGGATTTGAACTCAGGAACTCCTGACTCCAGGGCCGGTGCTCTATCCACCACCATACTACCTAGCTGGCTCTATTTTGGAAGGAAATTGACAAACTAGAATATGTCCAGCAGAGAGTGACAACGATGGTGGAGAGCCTGGAGATTGTGACATTCAAAGATCAGTTTAAGGTCTTAGGGAAATTTAGCTTGGAAAGAGAAAACTTGAGGTGGGCGGTTGGTACTGTGGGATATAAAATTATAGATTTAGAACTGAAACAAATCTTAGATAAATGAGGCACTGAGTCCCAGGGAAGATAAAGGACTCATTCAATGTCACAAGGTTAATAAACACATGGTTCATCTGGGATTTGAACCCAGATTTTAATGCAGTATTTTCCCTACTGCCTTGATACTTGAAGGAGTTTCATGTGGAAAAAGGTTAGACTTGTTCTTTGAGGACCTAGAATACAGAATACCATTAGCAATCTGCAACTTGCAGTTTGCTAAGACCTCCAAGATCTTTTTCATGGGATTATATTGTCTCGCCATATTCCTTAGTCCTTTATGTGGCACTTTTTAAAATTCAAGAGTACAGGTTTATATTTATTTTTTAACTTTCTTTTTAAAGAAAAATCAACCCATTATTCTAGCCTGTCAGCATCTTTTGAAATCCTGACTCTGTCATGCAACATGTCAGTTTTCTCCAGTTTTCTGTCACTTGTAAATTTGAAAAGCATGACATCTATACCTTCATCCAAATCACTGATAAAAATGTTGAACAGTATAGGAGCAAGGATAGATGCCGGGGGCATTCTGCTAGACAATGTCTTAGAAGGTTGACATTGATTCACTAAGTGATTATATTCCAGTGCCTGTCATTCTCCAATTCTAATTTCACCTAAGTATGCTGTCACTT
Source organism: Macrotis lagotis (assembly GCF_037893015.1). Classification (NCBI taxonomy): domain Eukaryota; kingdom Metazoa; phylum Chordata; class Mammalia; order Peramelemorphia; family Peramelidae; genus Macrotis; species Macrotis lagotis. The sequence goes on along the minus strand of NC_133660.1, from coordinate 55,287,103 downwards.
AGCTGTCATTGTTTCACCTTGTCCACAAACCCTCCTACTGAATCATACAGGGGTCTCTTCTGTGGATCAATTGAGGGAAGGGCTGTTCCATCAAATAAAAGACTTTGAAAAGTGTTAGCAAACTAGTCTGCAGGAAAAAAAAATATACTACAGAACAAGGTAGGTAAGGGAATACAATGGAATACACAAAAGAAGTATTTTATACAATGAAATATATCTTTGTGTATAATTGGAAAAAATATAGGAAGTGATTAACCATTTACTATGTGCAGGGTACTGTACTAAACACTTTGCAGTGATTATATCTTTGATCTTCACCACCCTGGGAGATAAGTGCTATTATTATACTGGTCTTACAGATGAGGAAACTGAGTTAATTAAGTGACTTGCCCAGGATCAAACGGCAAGAAAGTGACTGAGGTCAGATTTCAACTTTGGTCTTCCTGACTCCAGGCAGAGTACTCTATCACTCTATTCACTGTGTCACCTGGCTGCCCCAAATAAATTCTGGTGATATAAAGACAAAAGAAAAAATCACCTCCTATATTCTGCTGGGGGAAATTAATATTCAACAAATAATTATATATAAAATATATTTTAAGAGGAATAGAGCTTTAAAATCTAATCTGGTTTGCATGGAATCTTTTTGTGATTCTCTTTGGGGAATATGCCATATAATAGGATCATTGAATCAAAGAATTTGAATAGCTTAATAATTTCTCTCATTATTCCAAATTGTGTTCCAGAATGGTCAGACCAATTTATGATTTCAGCAACAGTAAATTGGTTACCAGATATCATAGTTCCACCAATATTAAGTATTTCTTTCTTTTGTCATTTCTGACAATTTGATGAATGAGATGAAACAGGCTTATTTTAAAATATATTTCTTTTCTTCTTTCTTTCTTTCCTTCTTTCTTTCTTTTTCTTTCTTTCTTTCTTTCTTTCTTTCTTTCTTTCTTTCTTTCTTTCTTTCTTTTCTTTTCTTTCTTTTCTTTCTTTCTTTCTTTTGGCAAGGCAATGGGATTAAGTGACTTGCCCAAAGTCACAAAACTAGGTAATTATTAAGTATCTGTGTCTGGATTTGTACTCAGGTCCTCCTTACTCCAGGGTTGGTGCCCTATTCACTGCAATACCTATCTGCCCCTTAAAATATATTTCTTATGGTTAGTGATTTGGAATTTTTTAATATAATTGTTGATAATTTGACTCTTCTCTTAAAAAAATGTCCATAGTCTTCAACCACTTATCTATTGGTGGGTAATGTTCTTTAGTTTTACATTTTTATGTCAATTTCCTATCTATCTTGAATATCAATCATCAAGCTTGTATACTGTGAAGGAGTCTTTCCCATCCTCCTGACTTGATTGCTTCTCCTTATCCTATTTTACATAATTGAAAAAATTCGTTTTGTCCTTTGTGATCTTCCTTCCTCTACCCATAATTCAATTAAATAAAAAATAATCCATGCCCAAAGGAGTTTATATTCTAATAGAGGAAACAGCATGCATATTTGTACATATGTATATGCTATCTATGTAGATATATGTAGGTATATATGTGTATGTATGGTTCTGAAAAACACCTCTTTAAATTGTCCTCTAATTTTCTTGCAACATTTTATATTTTGATTGACATATGATTATAATATATAAGATTCTGTTCTAAACCTATTTTCTTCTGAATAATTTTCCAATTTTTCCCAGCAGTTCATATTGACTAGGAAGTCCTTTCCTCAATAGTCTGTAGTTGGGAGTTTAGAACATTGATCTACTTCTTGTATTTGTTTGGTTCAAGGACTTGCTTAACTAATCTATTACAATCATATTCTTTTCCATTTTTGAACCATTACCAAGGTGTTTTTTAATTACTTTTATAAAGTAATAATTTGAGATCTGTCATCTCTTTTTATTTTGTTTTTATACCTATGCCCTTTTTGGTACCCTTTTAAAAATTATTTCTCTTGAAATTCTTCATCTTTTGTTTCTCTGAATGAAAATTTTGTTATTTTGTCTAGATCTATAAAATAATCTTCTAAGTAGTTTGATTCCCATGGAACTATACCTATAATTTCATAACAGTAGTATATTCTTTCATATTGTTATGAATAAAGAATAATGTTCCAATTAAGTCTTTTTTTCTGTAAAGAATGGTTTATAAGTGTATTTCTATAAATCCTGAAGATGACTTGGTAGTTAATATCCAGTTATTTTATAGCTAATTTGTATAGAATTTCTCTTTTTCTTTCTTCCTCCTGAGGTTTGTTAACAATATACAGAAAAACTGGCAACTTCTGAGAATTTATTTTGTGGCTTGCTACTTACTAAAGTTATTGTCATGATTAATTTTTTCATGAACTCTTTGAGGTTGTCTAAATAAGCCATCATTTCATCTGCAAATAGAGATACTATTATCTCCTCTTGGTGTATACTTCTTTCATTAGGAATTTTATCAATTTGATAACTTTCTATTCACTCTGGTATCTGTAAAATAGTTTTTTTTAATATATAGTGCTATTAAATCACTCCAATGATCTATTCTATTCCTTTTAAATAAACATTTTTCCAAAGCAAAATTTCAATCATTGGTCCTATTCTACAAATGAACATTTTTGCATTAGGACCTTTAATTCACCCCCTTATTACCTATATTTTTTTGCATTTGTAAATAGACAACTCAGGCCATGGATTTTACTTCTGAATATCTACCTGGATATTATCTCCTTTGAATTATTGGTCTTCTCTTTTGCTCTTCCTCCTTCCATAATATCTTTTGGAATCTATATAGGCAATCCCCTTACCCCCTTCATTTAAAAATGTTTTTTCTATTAGAAATGTTAGGCCCAGGAATAAGTATTTTATTAGTCCTCATTAGATGAACACCTTCTCTTACCAAGAGCCAATATTTTATGCTTTGGTCCAGAAATCTAGATCTTAAATGTTATTTACTTAGCCAGCTGCTAATTTCTCAGACTTGCATTCTATTCTTTCCCTAGAAAGTTAGTGGAATTCTTTATTATTTAAATAAAATTAACAAACAGGTTACTATGTACTCAGGGAACTCCTAAGTACTATGCCACCATAACTCTTTTCTTGATCCTCTGAACTTTATTAGCTAGACTCTCACCTATGGGCATCTATGACCTCTCCTTATAGCACCAGAAACCCTCGTTTCCAGGGACGGAATACCTTCCCTTTCAAAAGGAAGACCCAAAAACCTATTCTTTAAAATTATTATTAATTTTTGTCTTACGCTCTTTTCAACCTGGCCCATTTCTTCCTACTGAGTCTTCTTTACATTTATGCATACACTCTATGATGGAACCAGCTATACTAGCCAACTCATTTCTTGCACAGGAAGAATCTGGCTCTAGGCCTATGCACAGACTAATTATTTCTTGTTCCTGGAATGTTCTTCATCCTCACCTCAACCTCTTAGAATAACTGACTTCCTTTAAAACTCAGTGAAAATGTTTCCATCTTCAGGAAGCCTTTGCAGGTCCATCAGCTGCCAGTGCCATGCTCTCTGAGAGTACTTTTCATTTACAATACATTGTGTATGCCTCTCTCTCTCTCTCTCTCTCTCTCTCTCTCTCTCTCTCTCTCTCTTTATATATATATATATATATATATATATATATATATATATATATATATCCATATCCATGATGCCACCCCCATTAGAGTGCAATGCAAGCTCTTTCATTTTGCCCTTCTTTTTATCCTTTTTTCCTTTTTCTAGCACATCATTCCTCAGTTGGTATGTATTTAATGAATACTTGTTGATTGGTAGGGAATTCCCAGTGAAGAAATTCCCTTTATCACTGTCATTGGTCCAAAAACTTACCCACTTAGGGAGTTACCTGGAGCATAGCTAAGTGAAGATCACCTAAGATGTATGTTTTAAAAACCTAGGTCTTCCTTATCTCAAAGCTTTATGCCACGTTGCCTTTCCATACCTCTCATTTAAGTCCAAAATTTCAGTTGTCTTCCTCTTCTCTTTTCTGTTCTTTCACCTTGAGTCAAAGGTAGGGACTCCCTTTTGCTTTTTACATGTCTGTTTTCTCCTTTAAGCTATTCTGACTTTTTTTTTTGAGGAACACATTATTCTGCCTGATAATTTGGAGAGTGAAAATGTACTCCTCTAGGACTTTTGCTTTTTGTGTATATATTGGCACTGTATGGTATTGACTGAAACAAAAATATCATGTTCTCCAGGTTCCAGAAAATTCTCTTTGCCTCTATACTCATTTTAATCAAGTCCCATAGTCTTCTCTTCTTTTGGGCAGCTTCCTGGCTAACACTTAGCTTACTGTAACTCAGACACACTGCTTATTTGTGAGATGGAGTCAAAATGTGAATGTAATGAGATTTACTTTACATAGTTGATGTTGTCACTGACCTCTGGATAATTTCCTGTACTTTCTCCACATGCTTGGTTTTTTGGCTTCCTTTGGGAGTGAAGCTTAATATCCTTATCAGATATAAGCAGAAACCAACCCAAACAAAAGGCATAAGAACATGAGATGAAATCCAATTAATTAATGAGCTCAAACCACTTAGTTTCCTCTTGCTGCTGATCTCAAGGACCTTCTCTCTACTTTCCTGGGCATTAGACTCCCTGACCCCATTTGGGGAGCTAGGCTTAATTTATTCAGCCAACAAGACACAAGGACATAAGAAGAAAAAATCCAATTATCTAATGAGATGCACACCTTATTTTACTTTGCTACAGCTCTCTAGAACTTTTCCTCTATTTCCCTGGATGCTAAGCTTTCATCATCTAATTTGGATGTAAAGCCACTAAGCAGAATCTTTATTTAATGCTTTGCCTTCCTGTATAATAGATAATAAATCCTCTTTGGGCAATGCAAGAATAATGCAAAGAGTAATACTTTTATTCTAATTAAAGAATTTCATTGTCTTCTGGGATTCTTTTTAAAATATCCCCAGTTACTAGGAATTCCAGTTACTAGGAAATAAGACTCCTCTATTTTAGTATAGACATCTTCTTTAGCCAACATGATATATTTGAAGGGTGGATGGGATAGTCCTTCTTTTCCTTGGAGAACAACTGATTTACTATGAAAGGATTGAAAAAAAAGTAGCTATTTACTTTCTATGCTTTTCATTTTCTACAGGTTTGGGTTGTGAAGGAGCAACCAGACTACAAGGTTGGGAGTCATCAGATGTCCTTCACAGATTGTCAGACCACAAATGGAGACCAGTCTTCTCCTCCTGAATCTGGTGATTAAAGCTTTCTTTTTTCTTTGTTAGGTCTTTTTGCAAGGCAAATGGAGTTAAGTGGCTTGCCCAAGGCCACACAGCTAGGTAATTATTAAGTGTCTGAGGCCAGCTTTGAACTCAGGTCCTCCTGACTCCTGGGCAGGTGCTCTATTTACTGCCCCACCTAGCTGCCCAGGGCATTCTTTCTTAATGAGTGATAGCTTAAGAGTTCATATCTAACACATATCTTTGTACATTCACCTTATTAAGCAACATCATTAACATACTAGGGTTGTATTTGAATTATATTATAATAATTCAGAGAGGATTTGATTAAGCATTTATCTTTTATTATTACTCATTCTATACCCAAGGAGGACACTGACTTCACTTGAAAAGATAGCAAAATCAGGTGAAAAATCCCTTGCTTTCATTCTGGCTTGATTCTGGGACCATCTGTTGGACTCCAGATGGCACCTGGGATAGTGCTGAGGAAACAGATGAAAGAGAATCATAAGCCATTTAAGAGGTTTGTTTGCTTTCTGGTTATTTCCATTAAGGAAGATCTCTGAAAGACTGAGTAAGTTTAAGGGATTCTAAAAGATCAGCAGTCCTTCTTTCAACACATACAGGGCAAGTACTAATGTTTCAGTGCCAGACACAACTATCCAGCATTATAAGAGGCAAAGAAGATGCCCATATGTAGTGGTAGAGGGAGTTTCTTCACCTAGTAGTTTTCAGTGCCAATGCAATTATAATTCTAGTTCCTATCCCTAGAGAACAGAGATTAACTGGATGTCTGACTGGATTGGGAGTTACTCCAATTACCAAAGTGTCCTTACAGACAATTAGATACTAGTTCTTCCTCCCCTGTCCCTCACCACCTCCTATATTTTCTGCAGGGCTTCCCCATGATTATCTTGTTTCAGATGATGATGGGGACTGGATGTATTCTTAGGTATAAGGACTTTTCATTTTTCTTTTTATTATAAAACACAATATTATATTAATATTGGGTCCTTGACACTATGCCATATAACTCAGTAGAGGTTATTCAATACTATCTAATATCATCCCAGTAGGAGAGCTCAGAAAGGAAAACAAACAAGCAACTTTAAGCCAAGAAAAATGTTCTCCTCCTTTTGAAATGTGACGTGTATCTGGGATTTACCTCAATTTTTTGCCTTCTTAACTTTCCAGTTGCCTTTCCAATTCCTTACTACTGCTCCTTATATCCTTAGGCAAAGAGAACATAAACATCTGGCTCCAGCACAATCATTCTGAAAACTCCTGAAAATATATATTTGATGAACCTTTATTGAATTAAATGGAAATCGGTTTCCTGAATTCCATAAACTGTAGTTATTTAGACACCACTTTTAACAATCTTAAGTGTTATTCTGTATTTTAATTACATGATACCACTGTTGCTTGAATCAAGGAGGGTTGTTGTTGTTCAATAATAATATTGCTCTCTCTTCATGAACACATTTCTCTGAGGAGCACAAGGCATAGGATTCAAATAAACCTTAAAATGTATTTTCTAGGGGTAGCTACTATTATCATTGTTTTGGAGAAGAATCAGATCAACCCTGGTTTCCTCTTAGTCTTGTACCTGCTCTTTGGCAGAAGAGAAATGGATTTTCCTGATAAGGGCTTGTAGAAATAAAGATTAGATTTGGTTTTTTTAATATTTTTCTGTCACAAAGTAGGGGCACTACAAAGCAGTTAAGTGGTATAATAGGTGCTGGGTCTGGAGTTCAATTCTGGACTCAGACACTTTCTAGCTGTATGACCTTGTCCCTTAATCCTATTTGCCTCAAGTTTCTTCATTTGTCAAATGACATGGAGAAGGAATTGGCAAACTACTCCAGTATCTTTGCCAGGAAAATCACAGTGACAAAGAGCTGGTCACGACTGAAATAACTGAACAACATTCCTGAAGTGGTTTATTCAGTAGCTAATGACCAAACTCATGGATCCTAACTCAATTAGACCATTAAGATAGCATGTCTCATGGTGACAGACTATTTCACAAATAACTATTTTGCTACTGTGATGGATAAGAGAAGGTGGGGGAGAGAATGACTGGGGGTAAAATCTATCACAATTATGAGGAAAAAATAACCAGGCTATCTCTACCATTAGAGACTTTGACTGAAAAATGTGAAATGTTAAAAGTTTTGGACTGAGCCTATGATTTAATAGAGAAGGTCTGATCCATCAGAGGTTTTCAGAGTGGTCTTTATATGCTGAAGGTCCCTAAATTCTTTTCAAGGGACCCATAAGATCAAAACTATTTTCATAATAATACCAAGATATTATTTGCCTTTTAATATCCTTTTCCCTTTTCCAACTACATGTGAGGTAATATTTATTTCAACCAAAATAATATATCACAAAAGATTGAATGAAGAGGCAGATATGTAAATCCAATTACTTTTGTGAAACCAGACATTAGAGTCTTATAGAAATATATAAAGCCATACTATTCTTCTCAATAATTTTTTTATTCTAGAAAATAGCTATATTTCATAGAAATGTTATTTCTATTAACATGTAATAGGTTATATACCCTATACTATATACCCTACTCTATACCCTACACTAGAAAAGTCTACAATATTGTTAGTTTTGAATTAACAGTGTAAAAGTGATCATTTTTAATTTTCAATACAGTAAATATTTATAGCTATAACTCATGAAAAAGAAAAATTTTTCTATAGTTTTTCAATAGCTTTTAAGATCATGAAGGGGCCCTGAGACCAAAAACTTTGAGAATCATTGGGCCGCTAGGTGGCATAGTGGATAAAGCACTGGCCCTGGAGTCAGGAGTACCTGGGTTCAAATCCGGTCTCAGACACTTAATAATTACCTAGTTGTGTGGCCTTGGGCAAGCTACTTAACCCCATTTGCCTTGCTAAAATTAAAAAAAAAAAATTTGAGAATCATTGTTGAAAAAAAACTCCCTCCATCAATACAGGTGTATATAGCAAGTATTAGAAGCATATTTAGAAGTCAGATCTTGCCTCTCAATTTCAAATGTGCTGAAATCACTTATTTAAATGAAATAGTTACTAAGCAGATTGAACTGCTTGTAGCTATAAGTCCTATAGATACTATACCTCCTTTTAAAGGAAAGGGAAGCCCAGACCATTGCAATGACTGGCCCAATTTTGCAGTAAAGAAATAGCAGAAACTTAGGTATTAAAGATTCTTTTGGTGTCTCAGGAGTCTGGTGACCCAAGAATCTGGGAAATGAAACCAACAATGACTGAACTGCACTGGTCCTTTTATAAAACATTTACCATGAAATGACATTCTTGGAATAATTTCCCTTTTGTAAATCTCAGTTTCCTTGGATTGGGGAACTCATGGATGCTGTTCAGAATGTCTTCTGCACCTTTTCTTCCCTCATCTTGTCTTATTTCTGTGAGGCAGGGATTCTTACCCTGGGGTCACAGCTAGTTTTTGAAAATATTTTATTAACTGTATTTCAAAATATTTAGTCTCCTCTTAAAAAATTTTAAAAATTCATTTTGAACTTAAATTCAAGAAGATTAAAAAACCCCTTTCTACGTACACAGTACACCACAAAAAGATTCAATATGAAGTCACAAAACTTTCAAATATTTGCCTTTTTTTGAAAAAATATGTAATAAACAACACATTGTTTTCAAAACTACCCTGCCTTTCTCTGCTTTCTTCTGCTTTCTTTTATTCTTTGCTGTACATTTCTCAATTTTTTTCTCCCTTTCTCTATACCCTACACTAGAAAAGGCTACCATTAGACAGGTGTGTGTGTGTGTGTGTGTGTGTGTGTATTTGTAGAACCATACAATGCATACTTCTATTTATAAGTTCTTTCTCTGGAGGTGGATAGCATTTTCCTTCACAAGTCCTTTGTATTTGTATTTCATTTGAGTATTTATAATACTAGCTGTTCATAGTCGTTCTTTGAACAATAGTGCTTTTATTATATACAGTGTTTTCTTGGTTCTGTTCATTTCACTCTTCATTATTTCATGCAAGTCTTTCTGTATATTTCTAAAATCAACCCCCTCATCATTTCTTATAGCACAGTAGTATTCCATTAGTTGATCTCCTTTGTAATTAGATGTATTTTGCTTTATGCATTTAGAAACATTCTGAAAAGGAGGCCATAGGCTTCCTAAGATTTCCATAGGGTTCATGTCATTCCAAAAAAGATTAGGAACTCCTACCCTTTTTTAGTAGATTAATAATGATGCTTCTTATGCTTTTTCCTACAAAGGATCTATGTGTCTGGCATTCTGGAACAGAGAAATGCAGACCTTAGAAAAGACAGAGAAAGATCAAGGCTACCAGCACCAGCCATCCAGGGACAAAGAACTTAGTCCTCAGGAAATTGAAGAAAGTTCTCCTCAGCTTCCTTCAGGTAGTGGACCTCTGCAGGGAGCCTCAGTCCATTGTTCCAGCTAACTATCCACAACATCTGGATCAAAGGACCCTGAATGTGCTGTGCCAAATGCAACTGACTCAGTAAAGAAATGGACTTGGAACCAAGGAAAAGAAAACGAACATTGCTGATACAGAAAATGAAGGACTTGGACTTTGTGATCACTAAGGCCCTTTCTAGCTTCCAATTTCAATCAACTTGGAATTCTAACAGTTGAAGAAACATTTCCTATTGGAAAGCAAAGGAGAAAAAAAGAGCAGGGTTCCAAAACTTGGTCCTAGTGTCACTGTGCTAGAGGCAAACATGCAACCATTTTCTTCTTTTCACCTTAATGCAATCTTAGAAATTGTTCCGCTTGCAGGTCAGAAGACATTGGAAGATCACTGAGGCATTCATTAGGAACAAACCCAAGAGAGGTTCTTTAGCCTTGGCTTAAGTAATGGATGTACCAGGTTGTCTTTTCCTTATCAACAGAAGTAGAAATGGATTGATTCCATCAAGTGTGTCAACATAGTTTGTTACAGAGTTACCAGAATGTCTTCTTTTTCAACCAGCTTAATGCTATGAAGTGACTTAATTATTCCCAGGCAGATGCTGGGGATTCTTAATTTATTTTTGGCATAGGTCATTGCTGGTATTTTTGTACAGTGGATTTAGGAGCATAGATGAAGAATATGATACTGAGACTCTAAGGTTGCTTATAATTGTAATTTTAAAGCTATGTTGATTAAGATCTTTAAAAGTTTTGATTTCTGAATCAGACTGTGGCTCTGCCACATTTGACCAAGAATTTTCATTGCTCCCATTCCTTAATGGTTCAACTCCAATCAGTTATTTAAAAAAAAGAAAAAGATGACTCTTTTTTATGGCATTTCACAAATATTTTTCATGTTTTATGTAATGTAGAATAATTATAAACCAAGAGCAAAATTTATTTTATCATGGAGAATAATTAATGACTTTTAATTATTTAATATATAAATAAACCAATTACAAGATTTAAAAAAACTCTGTTATACATATGTGAATTAGGTATCCAATCAGATCTCAGAAGTTATTGGTATTGAACTAATATCAATTGCAAAAGACTTATGTTAAAGAGGCAAGATCTCTAAAATAATTGAAAATCAGATAGATTTGCATTTAGGGCAAGATTCAAAAGAGCATATTCAATTAAATTCATATTATACAGCCAAAGTATAGTTATCACTGATAAAAGAGGCAGGTTCAATCCACCCTGGATCATTTAGGGCATAGGGGCAAATATACTGTTTGTATATTAACCAGTCTCATTGCTTTTTCCCTTCTGCTATTTGAGCTTTGGTTATATAACTCAGTAGCACTCATGTTTTTTCTACTTGTTATGTCAGAATATTTGGTGAGGGAGGAGGATAATAAGATGAGAATTGTAGATTATGTATGTGACAGTAGCAGTTATTTATGTTGTTCCTGCCATCCAGTTAAAGGAGAGTTTTCTGAAATTAATTCTTGCCCTAACCAACAAATGATATTTGAGAAAAAAGGCAATGTCACTTTTATATTTGTAAGTGCAAAATTTATTTTTACAACCTGCTGTGAAATCTCTAATGAGTTGGGGGCAGCTAGGTGGTGCAGTGGATAAAGCACGGGCCCTGGAGTCAGGAGTACCTGGGTTCAAATTTGGTCTCAGACACTTAATAATTACCTAGCTGTGTGGCCTTGGGCAAGCCACTTAACCCCATTTGCCTTTCAAAAACCTAAAAAAAAAAAAGAAAAGAAAGAAGAAAGAAAAATCTCTAATGAGTGAAATCATAGTAGCAAAATAATTACTCATGAAAAAATTAAAGGAAAAAGTATATATATATATATAAAATGTATGTATGCATATATACATGCACATATATTAATTAATTGTGTGTATACATACCCTTATATATTTAATTTTTTTTCTTCCTCCAAATTTGAGTCTTTTCTGAAACTTAAAAAGTCTTAGTGACTTTTTTTTAATGTTACTAGCTCTCCTTTTTGGATTTCAACAATGAACAGTGTCATTAGAGCTCCAAAAGTACATCTTGTATTGTCTACGGACAAAATTTGGTCTAGGATATTCCAGACAGCTAAAGAATGAATACTTTCTATAAGCATTTAAGCATGATTTCTAGTAACAAAAACCGAGAGAATTTTAGATTTTCTTTAAATCAAATCTATGACATAGCTAGTCTGATTAAAGACCATGAATGATCTGATGCTATATACCTTTTAAGCATATGCACATTTATATTTAATTTCCAATCTCAGTTCTCTATTACAATTCATTTTTCAAGAAATCTGTTCCTTTTGAGTTTGTTATTGCTGCTGAATCAATTTGCATTTTCCCAGGCTGTATCTCTTTTATTTTCTGAATTTCAAGGTTTCATTGGATCTCTAACTGATTGTAACCCTTATCATCTACAATTACAATCAAAGATCTATCTTCCCCTCTCGGGTCTTTGATGAAGATGCTAAATAAGACTGGGCACTCTGCTGTCTCTTTATATCACATGGTTTCAACAGCTTTTATTAATTTGTATTCCTGGCTTGTTTCCTTTTCATGTTGCAGAACTGATAATTACAAAACATGAGAAAGTGTGATAGAAATGCTGAATAATAAACAATGCTATGAGGAGGTCTTGGTGTCCAATTTGATCTGACTAGCTGTAACAAGAATGAATTCTTTGTTATTATTATTTTCTTTGTGGCAACTTATTTTTTGAAGCTCACAGGTTCATAATTTATATTTAGCTGTCTTCTATACACACCTAATATGAGGAAACATTAAAGACAACAGAGAGAGAGAAACATGAGGACTTCATGGTGGCCAGGTGGGGAGTGTGTGATTTTCTGGGTGAGTTATACCTTTGAAATCATGGAAACAAAGGTGACCAATCCAAGTAAATATGATGTATCACTTTTAGACCTATGCAACACTGTACACATGCAAAATAGAGATGTCTGAATACAATGTTAAAACTCTGATATTTCCTGACTTATGATAATTTCCATTTTTCCCCATGAAAGATATCCAGTGGGGCGGCTAGGTGGCACAGTGGATAAAGCACCAGCCCTGGAGTCAGGAGTACCTGGGTTCAAATCCGGGCTCAGACACTTAATAATTACCTAGCTGTGTGGCCTTGGGCAAGCCACTTAACCCCGTTTGCCTTGCAAAAAAAAAAAAAAGATACTCAGTTACCCTGTCAACTAACACAAAAATGTCATGAAATTTTCATTTCCAAGTTTCAAAGAGACTTTCTCCCACACACTACCCTCCCCCTTAATTATCACAAGAATGGTCGAACCAAATCTTTCAGTTTGACTATGGTCTGGTGCTGTGCAGACTCTTCTTCTAGGTTTGGGGGGAGATAAAAGGTTTACATCCCAAGTTATTCCTCCTCTCCTGCAGTTTACACCTTAGAGCAAAAAAGGATCAAGACAAAATAAAACCAAGAGAAGTACTTTAGTAAAGTGCATCTGAATTTTTAAAAGGAAAGTAGTTACTAGCATGGAAGCAACTGAAATGGCCTTAAAAGTACTGTTAAAAGTTCAACAGGAGAAGGGAAGAGAAGGACATGTCTGGATATGGAGCAAAAACATGAGCGAAAACAGATGGTGAAGTTAAAAACGGGTTAGAAAGGTAGAAGTGCAGTTTAACTGGAGTGAAATAAAATGAGCAAAGTCCAGATGAATTAGAATAGTTCCCAGATTGTGGAGGGATTTGAATCCAAAGCAGAGGAGTTTGATATTAATTTGGTAGATAAAAGTGTCTAAACTCTGGCTATTACCAGACTACCATGTCTACTGACTCTGTGACCTTGAACAAGTCACTTAATTCCTATGAAGGTTATTTTCATTTGCTAACTTTAAAGGGTGGTTATGAGGATCAAATTTTAAATTCTATATAAAGCCCTTTTTTGACCATCAGGTGCTATTAGTATACTATAAAGTTGCACTCTTTGGACCTGAAAATAATTTTCTCACTTACCAAGATAAGCTGATAAAGGTCCAAAAGGAGATTCTTAGCTACCAAATCAAAATGTAATTGACATGACAGCTATCTTTAAATATTTGTAACCCATTGCATTTTTGCTAAAATGAACCATAGACAAGGAAGTAATATCAAAAAAAATTTGCAGCAAGTTTTGCTGATAAAGGCCTTACTTCTTGAATACATAGGGGACCAAGTCAAATTTGTAAAAATAAGAGCAATTCCCTAATTGATAAATGGTCAAAGCAGGCAGTTTTCAGGCAAAGAAATCAAAGCTATTTATAGTCATGAAAAAAATGCTTTATATCACTAATGCAGCACTTGGCTGCCCCAGTGCAAAATAATTCTGAGGTACTACCTCACAATTATTAAAACTGACAAATACTGGAGGGGATGAAGGAAAATCCGAATTGGAAAATTAATGAACTGTTTGTGGAGTTGGTCCTATCGATCAAGAAAACAATTTGGTACTATGTCCAAAGGATTAGAAAAATACATATGCCTTTAACCCAACAATACCACTCCTAGGTCTGTAACCCAAAGAGATCCAAGAAAAAGGAAGAGGAACCATATGTACAAAAATATTTATAGCAGTTTTTTTTGTGGTGGCACAGAATTGGAAATTGAAGGGATGCTCATCAATTTGGGAATGACTGAATAAGTTGTGGCACTGATTGTGATAGGGTAATATTGTACTGTAAAAAATGACAAGAGGGATGGTTTAAGAAAAACATAGGAAGACAAAGTATGAACTGATGCAAAGGGAAGTGAACAGAACCAGATTACTATACATAGTAATAGCAATATTATAATAATGATCAACTTTGAAAGACTTAGCTGCTCTAATCAATACAATGATCCTAGACAATTCCAAAGGACTCATAATGAAAAAATGTTATCTACCTCCAGAGAAAGAACAAACTGAAAAGTGCAAATTGAAGTATAATTTTCTCACTCCATTTTTCTTGCTTTTAATTTTTTAATGTAGTTAATATGGAAATATGTTTTGCATGATTTCATATGTATGTATGTAGTATATCAGATTTCTTGCCTTCTTAGTGAGTGAGGTAGGAAGGGAGAGAATTTTCGAATTCAAGATCTAAAAAAAAAGAAATGTTAAAAATAAATAAATATTTTTAAAAATTTTATTTTTAAGGTGAACATTATATTTGAATATTCAATATTTATTCATCATATATACTAAAGAAACAGCTAAAATAACTTAATTTTCAATAACAATTTAAATTTACTTAAAAACAGTCATTTTAAAAACAAGATACAGAATATCAAAATTTTTTGAAAATATCCTACATACCTGTGCTCAGAACATTTCCCCATTTGTTTCTCTCATTAGCCTGTGAGCTACTTTGGTTTTCTTTGTAACCCCAGGGTTTAGCACAGTGCCTGACCCATAGTAGTGGTCAAAAATGCCATTTGATTGCTGAAAGAGCTACCTTGTGGGAGAGGCATTAGATTTCTTCTGCTTGACTCTGCATAATGTAAAGAAATATTCCCTAAACCTTAGAGTTCTCTGAAAACGTAATGTTTTCAAATGAAAATCCAGAGGACCTTTCATTGTATATATTTTAGAGGTGATTATGCTTAGGGAGGCAAGAAGGTTTAGTGTATGGAGTGCTAGCTCTGGAGTCAGGAAGACTTCTGCTTTCCTGAGTTAAATCTGACCTCAGATACATCCCTAGCTATGTGACCCTGGGCAAATCACTTAACCCTGTTTGCCTCCATTTCCTCAACTATAAAATGAGTTGAAGAAAGAAATTGACAAATTGCTCTAGTCTCTCCACCAAGAAAATTCCAAATAGAATTCATGACTAAATGACAAAAAACCAACACTGTTTAGGTGTAGATTGTACTATATCAATGGTTCTCAACTCCCCCCAGCCCCTTTCTTCCAGCCTTGAGTAAGCATGTTACATTGAATCTTTAAGACAGCAATAGTATATTGGAGTTCACAGAATCAGGCATATGCAGATTCTCTTCAATAACTGCATCAACTTTTGTTGAATATCTCACTAGTTTGAGATCTGATGTATTTTGAGGTTATTATTACATATAATAAGTAGGTTATATTTATTTTGCAAATACTGAGACTGCTATAAATTCTGGGTATGTAAAATTTATATTGAGCTAAATTATTCATAAATTTTCTTTTATATGCAAGTATACAAGATTTAAAATTTGACAGTACAACTATGGTACGTCCTTTGAAAGCCCCTTGGATGATGTGAGGTCATTTACAACTCTATGATTCTGGAGATCAAGGCTCCATCAGATTATTGAAACACCAAGGTTCAGATTCAAATTTTCTTTATCCCTCCTCAATAGACAACCCCCAAATCTGCAATTGATTTGGGACAAGTTATAAAGTGAATCAGGAATAGAAAGAACTGAACCCTTCTGATTCTGTCCTGTACACTGATTCCTTTATGGAAATGTGGAAGCCTTCCTTTTGTCTGATACACTAGAATAGGTAGATTGCTTTGTAGATTTTCTTTCATAAGGCTGAAAGAATACAAGGCCACCCACCTTGAAACAGCTTACTCAAGTTAAGTGGAAGGGACTAATGAGAAGTGATTTAAACCTGGAGATATGAGGAATAGTGCATGGTGAGGCAGTGAGTAAAGGAAGGGCAAAGCCTCAGAGGTCATGGAAAAGCTTCAAATTGGCAATCAATCATTAGAAGAAATCATTTTACTGAAAGAATGGAGGGAATTTTGGTTCCTGTTTCTTAGAGAGGCTGTTAGACTCTATTATCAGCATGCACTTTGACCAGTTTTCTTTCAGGTTGTATTTCCTTCCCCTTCTGTGGATTTTGCTTTGATCTTTGAAATTCAGTTATTTTATTGTGTTATGTCCCCTTTTCACCTCTGGCTTCTAAATTCCCATTCCAATTGAATTTGGGGCCAAGTTTTGAGCTTGTTCAATAAGACTGTGAATTGTTCCAACAACCTGCATTTGCTTGTCCTTTCAAAACTGGAAGAATATAACTGGAAGGATATAAGAATGAGGGAGCAACAACTCAAATGCAAGTAATATTTTTGTAGTTTATAAAACTTCGCTGTTAGAACAAAAATTCTAACAAGCTTTTAAAGACATCATGTGATTTTTATCTTCCCCACAGCAAATGAGGAAACTGATGGTAAAGGATTTAGGGAATAGATTCATGTAACTCAAATGTCAGAGCTAGGGCTTGAACTCAAGCCTGCCGATTGCACAACCACTGTTGTTTCTCCTTCAGATAAGGATCTTCAAATGACTGCATAATAAAAAAGATAGGCTTAACCTGGGAGACTAGAGATTACAAATGAAAAGATGAGAAAGCTGAGAGAATTTGGTTTCTAGGCTTTCAATTTCTGTCCAGGCCATCACCATCTCTTCCTTTTCCATTAAACTGGACTTTTCAGAGATTTCTTAGAGGGGTTTTTATTCCAAGGTATTTTCCTCATTCTATTTTCAATTTTCCTTGTTTTCACACTCCCCCTCCATTTTAAAAAAAACCAAACTAGTGATTTTATTGATATTAAGAATGCCTGGCTAGGAAACTCCCTCTACCAGAGGAATTTGGCACCTGCTCTTCAAGTTATAGTCTTATTTTAGAGTTGCCTGGGGCACTGGCTAAGTAAGTGATTTGCCCAGGTTTCCTACTCTGTTTCTGTAAATTAAAATTACTTATATTTTATTTTTATGTATTTGATACATTTTTCTCAATTGCATTTTACTCTTTTTTTCTGCTTTGGAGAGTTTTGCCTGCAGGCCTGGCAGGTTGTAGACATCCATCTTGTGTCTGATATAAGGTAAGAGGTTAATCTAGGCTTTAAGAACAGAGTAGGAACCATCATAACCTAGCAGATATTAAACTGGCCTTGGAGTTAGGAAGACTCGGGTTCATACCTCCCTGGAATGGTATTGGCTTTTTGTTGTTATTCAGTCATGTCTAACCCTTTATGATCCCATTTGGGATTTTCTTGATAGAGATACTGGAGTGGTTCCACATTCCTTCTTCAGTTCTTTTTACAGATAAGGAACTAAAACAAACAAGATTAAGATTTGCCCAAGATCACAAGGCTAGTAAGTATCTGAGGCTAGATTCAAACTCAGGAAGAAGAGTCTTTCTCACTCCAGGCGCATTGATTTATCCACTGGGCCACCTAATATCAGATATTGTATAGTACCTACTGTATGCCAAACCTGTGATAAATTTAAGGCAATGAGTTAAGTGACTTGCCCAAGGTCACACAGCTAGGTAATTATTGTCTGAGGCCGGATTTGAACCCAGGTCCTCCTGACTCCAGGGCTGGTGCTGTATCCACTGCACCACCTAGCTGCCCAGTTACCTAATAAGTTCTTTATCTCATTTGATTCTATTAATAATCCTATGAGGAAGGTACCAAAAATATTATTGTCTTTATTGGCAGCTTGATTCCATTGCTGCTGCCACTCTCAGTTCAGAGATTGGATGGCTAGAGATTGGCCTATTTCAGCTTGCTTATATTTTGGGAGCATTTGGAAGTGAGGGAGGACACATTGAATGTTCCCTGATATGTGAGGCCAAGAATCAAAAAAGGATACCACAATGGAAATAGAGTTTTTACTTGTAGGCAAATATGAAGGCAAATTTGAAATCCCACCACTGCCAATGACTACTAGTCATTTGATAAAAACTTCACCTCCTGTGGACTCAGGTTCCTCATCTGTAAAAAGAGGCATTTGAACACAGTAACCTCTGAAGTTCCTCCAGCTCTTGATCTAGGATTCTATGATTTCAGTGGATAAGAGCTAGAGGAATTTAATCTTGTCACAGGGAAAATAAAAATAAATTTTAGTCCCCAATCATGTTCTGTTACAAAAACTTTTAAATATAATGGGATTTGATTGGGGTTGACTTTAGGTTTTTGATAAGTTAGAGAACATGAATCCAATCAGAACTTTGCTTTTTTTTCCTATTTATTTTGTTGCTTTAGGAGCATACCCACAATGTATATAGTCTTGTGGATACTAAGTGTTCCTTGCAGAGATTTGTTGGACCAAGAGGAGCCTCTCGTGGGACCCCATTATAGATCAATTTCACAAAGCCAAGAAAAATAGATGGAATATATAGTTGTGTGAGTCTGTTAAGCATCTGAGCCATTACATTATGCATGATATTGGCCTGCTTTGGTGTGACTACAAAACGAAGTGCTTCAAAAAAAGATTTTTCCATTGATACCCAAAGAATAGATAGAAGATCCATTGAGTAATTTTCTCCTTCCTGCTTCTGGTATGGAACTTATGCCTTCTGCTCTTTTACAAAGCACCTCCAGGTGCTTGGGATCATAGGGATAACAAGAAAAAGCATTTAAAATTCCTATCCTTCAATAAATTAATAATCTAATCGGGGATGCAGTATATGCAAAAATATGTATATTCATAATAAATACAAAACAAATATAAGGAGCACACTGACTGTGTGTGTGGGGGAAAGATGGAGATCAGGAAAGGCTTCACATAGAAGACTGCATAAACTGAGCCTTAAAGAAAATGGAGGTGAGGAAAAAGAGTTAGAGCAAATATAAGGACATGAAAGATGCAGAATCATATTGGGGATGGCAAAGAGGCCAGTTATACTAGATCACAGTGGAAGGGAAATGGAGACATACATCATGAGGGCAAAAAGGTAGATTGGGGTCAAGTTGTATAGGGCTTTAAGATTCAAACAGTGGGGTTGATATTTGATCCTGGAAATAATAAGGCACCAAAGAGGTTTATTTATAGGGGGTGGCATGGTTAGTCCTGTCCTTAAGGAAAATCCCTTTGGCAGCTGTGGGGAGAATGGATTGGAGAGGGGAGAGAATTGTGGTAGTGAGATTAATTATAAGGCTTATATAAAAGGGCAGGTAAATGGTGAAGTGGAACTGAACTAAAGTGGTGTCTGCTCCCTTACTTTACCTGGCTGGAGGCAGATCTTGGAAATTTCAGAGTTTCAAGAATTTTTAGACTTTCTAACTTTCAATTATGACTCTTATTTTGTCTTCTAGTAGCTGGAGGCATTTTCTGTATCAGTAACCATAGTTTAGATACAGATACCAACCCCTACAAAAAGTCTAGCAAAGTAATTATAATCACCTAACAAGATTTTGCTGAACACTTTGCAAAGGAGAAAAAGTACTTCCAGTAGCTAGGAGTCATGAATTACCCCTTTGCCACATTGTACTCTCTAAGCTTGAGGTCACTTTGCCAAGGTCTTTGTAGGTAATTGTGCAAGGGTGTGTCTAGACTCTTGGAGGAACATTTACCCAAAATATACCACATTAAAAAATCCTTCTTTCTTAAAGTTAATTGAGTCTAGCTGACTAAATGATATCAACAGATAATCTTGGATGAAAGATCATTGATAGAAACTCAAGAGAGGCAGCACAAGAAAAACTCTTCAGAGCTATCCCTAGAACGCTGAGGGGGTGTAGAAACCAAATTCTCCTTACCCCTCCAAAACTTTTTGGTCCTTTGGTTTTAAAATGTTATTATTTTGTTACTCCTTCATTTTTTAATTTTCCTTTCTTGAAAGTGGATTAACTCAAGGTTGCGAAAGGATGAATGACGAAACCTATCCATGTTAATTGAAAAAAATAAAATTAAAAATAAAATGAATGTTCTCTTTTTAATTGGTTAATAAATGTGGCAGGCATTGTGAAGGCTGCTGAATAATCAAGGAATACCTTATGAATTTGGGTTTTTTTACCTTCTTCCCCTCTAAGTTTATGATGTGAAAGATACAATAAGACACCAAGAGCGGGAAAATATTTCCTTCCCAATTCTAATTTGTTCATCTATTTAGTATTGAGGTCTACAGAAGAGGAAACTGGATTCCAAGTTTATTCTCAGCAGAGACAATGAAAGAACTTTATTTTTTCTTCTGGACTTTGATCTCTATTATTCTAGAGCTTCGAACCTTTTAGCCAATCTCAAATAGAAAGTCTCTATCCCTGGGCCTCATTTGTCCCCATATCACTTTTTAGTCTCCATCAACACAACTATTCTCCAAATCTATTCTACCTGCCAAAAATCTGATTCCTGTGGTTTTATTAATAGTTGTGGTTAGAACAAAATTCTCATTTAGTTCATTCCTGCATACATTCTAAGCCTCATATCTTAGAATTTGTTTTGTATTTTTTTCCTGATGTTGCTTGCATCTGCAACAAATTTCAATTGAGCATTGCTGTTTAATCCTATTTTAGGATGGCTGATGATGCCTGCAAGGCTAAATTCACGTGACTTGGCATGTAACTGTATTCAGCTAGGTGTAACAGCCTTGTTCTTTGGTATATGTTTTTCATGGCAATTAAACAGTATTCAAGACTAGAGCTGGTTAAGTGAATGCATGACAGATACCCAAGGCTAGAGCTCACTTCTTTCCATAATTGCTAGTTTTTCTTTCCTTTTTTTTTTTTAAAGCATGCCCTTAAATTAGAGACATGTGGTAGTTATGCAGTAACTGAGACGACCGGAAGCCAAATCCCTCTCTTTTCCTACAGGCTGGGGATTACCTTCCTGGAAGGGGAACAGAGCTCAGTCTCAAAGGCTTTCTTTGTGGCATCAAAGTTTGGAATTGAGACAAATTGAGGAAAATCTGCCATTTTTGACATGAAAAGCCAACTGGTGGATATGAATTGAAACCACAAATTGCTCACTTAGGTGTGTATAGGATTAAGGGAAGTGGGAACAATGTTCTTTTACAATTCTAGACCCTACATTCTCTAGACCCTACAGTTTATGGATGCTTTAACCCTTTCAGATTTCCTCTACTTCTATTCCATAGTCCAAGGAGATATGAGCTGAAGAATATCTTGAGGCTAATTTTAGTCCTATGATTTCATTAATGAGAAATGTTTGTAGAGAATTTACAGTGAATAAGACTTCGTGGTGGGGCAGCTAAGGGGCACAGTGGCTAGAGTACGGGACCTACAGTCAGGAAGATTCTTCTAGAGCTTTATTTACCTCAGTTTTCCCACTGTAAAATAGGATTAATAATAATAAGATCTACATCACCAGGTTTTGTGAGACTCAAATGAAATCATTGTAAAGTATCTGGCACATAGTAGGTTCTTTATCATTATTACACACCCAGGGGCTTAATATATTGAATATATTGCTTTTTAAATGGATTTAAATTTGTTTTTAAGGCCTTCAATAACCTCATTCTGATCTATTCAATCAAATCCCATTCTGAGGTAGACATTTACAGGTTTTCTCCCATATTTGCATATGAGTTCATTGAGAAATGAGTAGTGCCAATGTATGATACATACTTAAAAAAGGTTCATTGATTTATTTTATGCTCCAACATTTTAGTCTAATTGCATTATTAGTTCATTCAAACTTGTTTCCTGCCTTGGAGCATTTGTACTAATCATGCCCCATGATTTGGAGAGCTCTGTGAAACCCTTGTTGTTGTCGTTGTTGTTGCTCAATTTTATTCAGTCATGTCCAATTCTTTGTGACCCCATTTGGGAGATACGCAAGTGGCTTCCTTCTCCAACTCATTTTCGAGGCAAAGAGGATTAAATGACTTGTCCAGGGTCACACAGTTAATAAGAGTCTGAAGCTTGATTTATATGCAGGTCTTCTTGACTCCAGGCCCAGTTCAATGACCCCACTGTTTCATCTAGCATTCTGGGTACCAGATATACCAAGACAAATTTATTATAATAACTATTTTCATAACACTTTAAAGTTTTCTGAGTTCATTACATATGTAATATCATTTGAGTCTCAGATGGAAGATGGAAAAAGAGATCAACTCCTTCAAAAACACAATTGGCCAAATGGGAAAAAACCCAACTCTTTAATTATTAATTCCATTTTACAGATGAGGAAATTGAAACAGAGAGGCTATGACTTGACCAATATCAAAACTAAACCAGATCTTCTTGCCTCCAAGTGCAACACTCTATGAACTTAGTCACCTTGCTACCTCTTTAAAAAAGAAAAAGGTTGTGGAAAATGATTATAGTAATCTGCTGTTTGATAAACCCAAAGAGTCCAGCTTCTGGAATAAAAACTCTCTTTTCGATAAAAAGTGTTGGTAAAATTGGAGTTTAGTATGGCAGAAACTTGGATTAGACCAACATCTCACACCCTATACCACGATAAGATCAAAATGGATACAGGATCTAGACATAAAGGACAATATTATAAGAAAACTAGGAGATCAAGGAATAGTTTACCTGTCAGATCTATGGAAAGGGAAGCAATTTATGACCAAGGAAGAGATGGAGAACATCATTAAAGATAAACTAGATAATTTTGACTACATTAAATTAAAAAGCTTTTGCACAAACAAAACCACTGAACCAAGATCAAAAGAAATGCAGTAAATTGGGAAACAATTTTTATAACTAGTATTTCTGAGAAAGGACTCATTTCTAAAATATGTAGAGAACTGAGTCAAATTTATTAAAAAAGCAAGCCATTCCCCAGTTGACAAATGGTCAAAGGATATGCAAAGGCAATTTACAGATGGGGAAATCAAAGTGATCCATAGTCATGTGAAAAATTGCTCTAAATCATTACTGATTAGAGAAATGCAAATTAAAGCATCTCTGAGGTACCCCCTCACACTCTCAGACTGGCCGATATAACCAGAAAGGACAATGATCAATGTTGGAAGGGGTGTGGGAAATCTGGGACACTAATGCATTGTTGATGGGGCTGTGAACTCATTCAACTTATCTGGAGAGCAATTTGGAATTATGCCCAAAGGGCAATAAAAATGTGCATACCCTTTGATCCAGCAATACCACTACTGGGTCTATACCCTGAAGAGATCATGCAAAAGGTTAAAAACATCAATTGTACAAAAAATGCTAATAGCAGCCCTATTTGTGGTGGCAAAGAATTGGAAATTGAGTGAATGTCCATCAATTGGTGAATGGCCGAACAAATTGTGGTAAATGTATGTTATGGAACATTATTGTTCTATTAGAAACCAGGAGGGATGGGAATTCAGAGAAGCCTGGAAGGATTTGCATAAACTGATGCTGAACAAGATGAACAGAACCAGAAGAACATTGCACCCTAACAGCAACATGGGGGTGATGATCATCTTTAATGGACTTGCTCATTTCATTAGTGCAACAATCAGGGACAATTTTAGGGTATCTGCAATGGAGATCTCTGTATCTGTATCCAAAGGAAGAATTGTGGAGTTTAAACAAAGACCAAAGACTATTACCTTTAATTTTTCTTAAAAAAAATGTATCTTATTATGTAATTTTGCTGTCTCTTATATTTTATTTTTTTCCTTAAGGATATAACTTTTCTCTCAACACATTCAATTTTGATCAATGTATAGCATGGAAACAATGTAAAGACTATCAGACTGCCTTCTGTGGGAGTTAGGGAGAGGGAAGCAAGATTGGGGAAAAAAATTGTAAAATTCAAAAAAACAACAAAAAAAGAAAAAGGTTTCTGAGGAAAGATGAAGAAGGAGCACATTCCTCTCATGCAGTCAGCTTGTGAAAATTCATGGAGGTAGAGTTTACATGTCTAGTTTGGGGAAGAGTTTCATGTGGTTGAACTATGAAAGGTATGAAGGGTAGTAATGGATGCAGGTCTGGAAATCTAGATTGTGAATGGTCTTAAAATCTAGTCTTGGGAATTTGTGTGTTATCTAAAGGAAAATCTAGAGCCACTGCAACTCTATGAAGGATGATTTGGGAGCAGCAGGGGTAGTTATGATCATATAGACCATGAGAGTGAGCAAGAGGCCTAAATTATGGAGGTGGTAGAATGAATGCAAAAGAGGGGAAGAGAGGCATAGACATGGAAACAGTTGGATGTAGGTGCTGAAGAAGAGGAATGAGTCAGAAGACTGAAAAATCAGAATCCCAGATGTGCCCTTTACTAGTTCTGTGACATTTAATCTTTCTATGCTACGGTTTCTTAATCTGTCAAGAACAGGCTACTTTCCTTGCATGAACTGAAACTGAATGAGATGATCAGAACCAGAAAAACATAACATCCACATGGGGGTGATGATCAACCTTAATGGACTTGCTCACTCATCCATGCAATAATCAGGGACAATTTTAGGGTATCTCTGTATTCAAAGAAAGAACTGTGAAGTTTAAACAAAGACCAAAGATTATTGCCTTCATTTTTTAAAAAAGTTGTCTAATGTACAACATAATTTTACTATCTCAAATATTTTATTTCTTCCTCAAGAATATGTTTTTTCTCTCAACACATTTAATTTTGATCAATGCATATCATGGAAACAATGTAAAGATTATCAGATTGCCTTCTGTGGGGGGGAGGGAAAAGAAGGTAGGGGGAAAATTGTAAAATTCAAAACTTTACAAAAAAATGATAGGTAGAACCTACTATTGTATAAAAATGGAAAACAAAATACTTATATAATAAAAAAGAATAGGGTGCTTTCCTTATTAGATGATAACTCAGAGATCATATGATGCAGGAAAAGAATAACAAGGACTGAATGTGAGTCCTTGTCCTGTGCCTGTGACACTGGATAAATTACAATATCTCTGCATTTCAGTTTGCTCATTTCTCATATGGAGAAGAGGTTGGACTGGATGGTCATTTTCCGTTTTTGCACTTTTCCTCTCCCCCCCCCACTTTTTTCCTTTTTAGCTTTGGATCTATGAATAATTTTCCATGGTTTCTGTGATAATTATGGTGAGAGTGATCCATTGGAGAACATCAAAAGTCATTCTTGGTCTTCCAATTGGAATATGGGCCCTGCTGTTATAGTTTTTCCTCTTGATCTAATCTTTAATCATTTCTATTGTTTTTAGTCTTGACTTCCAAGTTTTTGGTTAATATTCAATCTCCAAGTCCCAAAGGTTTTTTCTTTTTCTTTTTGGTGATGGTTGAGGGGCTGAGGGGGCTTTTGGGGTTATGCCTATGACCCACAGATCTTGACTTCCTCCACACAGAGACTTACCTAAAGAGATGACTGGCTCAGACATGTATGTAGTAGACTTGCTCTTCCCATCATTTGGTTGAATTACTGGAAATCTCCTGGAGTTAAGCCTCAGGTTGCCCCCCACCCTCTTCTTTGTGATTGCCTAATCACAATGTCAATAAATGTGGTCTTCTCCGTGCCAAGCTCATTAACTACATTTGTACTTGTTGACATGTGCCTGGAAGAGTAATTACTAAAGAGACTATTGAGGTTCAAAAGATTTTACATATTATTGAGTGATGAACCTAGGATACTTGAAAGGTGACAGACAGGGTGAATCACTGAAGACACAAACTGGCTAATTACAAATAATCGAGAGCCCAGGGAGAAGTGGCATAAACTTAACTTGGATTTTATAGGACTGTATATATAATTCCAGAAGAGAGAGTATTTATAATAGTTAATGAAGAGACTCAAACTGGAAAGCACAAGGCAGTCAAATAGCAATGGTGAGAATGTGATCCCTTAGACATGTGAAAGCTCTAACTAGGTGATGTGCCTAACAAAGTGAAAAAAAGCTCTGGTTATGAGATATGGGTTTGAGTCACAGTTCTGATACTTCTCTGCCAATGACACGGGGGAAAATTAATTAACTTCTCTCTTAATCAAGTTTCTACATCTGTGGAGTAGGGATAGCAATGCTTGCTTGGATTAGTGCCTTGTATAATTGCCTCAGAATGTGAGCAAGTTATTTAACCTTTGTTCGTTTTTACTCATCTGTATAATGGGAACAATAATTCTCTGTTAACATCCTATTCCAGACAATGGTGAAATTAGTGTAACGGTCTCCTTATCTCATCTCAATCCATGACCTCTTTGTCAGGAGGTGAATACCGTTTCTCAATCTATTTATACTTTGTATTCATAGCGTGTGTGTGTGTGTGTGTGTGTGTGTGTGTGTGTGTGTGTGTGGCACAATGCATATAGTATTGGACTTGGAATCAGGAAGATGTGGTCTTAAAACCTGCCTCAGATACTTATTAGTTATGTGTCCCTGAGCAAATTACTTAATCTATGCAAGCCTCATTTTTCTCATTTGTAAAATAATATTTACCTCCCAGAATTGTATGAGGACCAATGATGTCATATATATGTATATGTATATATATATATATATATATATATATATAGTTTTTTTATGAACTTCCTTTTCTGTTATTTCAAATGGTGGACACTTAAATTAGTGTGTCTGTGGAATAAAGTTATTTAAATTTTCTGAAACTGTTTCCTCATAGTAAAATAGTGCCTACAACCTTTGCAGTTTCCCACTACAGTTCTATTTCTTTGCCTTAGATTGAATTCACATAGCACTTTCATTTGAAAACTCTTAATAAAAATTTCCTGCACTATTATGTATTAACACAGTATGGTGTTATCTCTGTGTCTTACTCTTCCCTCTGGAACGTCACATCCAGGATGGCTCTGTAAATTTGGAGATATAGACTTGTCATGATTACTGTTACAGAGTAGCTAGATGGCACTACAGTACTTAAAGTGCTAGGACTGAAGTCAGGAAAGGCTCATCATCCTGAGTTCAACTAGGGCTTCAAGTCACTTAATATACTAGCTATGGGACTTTTAAGTGAGTCACTTAAATCTGTTTGCCTCAGTTTCCTCATCTGTCAAATGAACTGGAGAAGGAAAAGGCAAACTACTCCAGTGTCTTTGCCAAAAAATACCCCAAATGGAATCACAAAGCATCTAACATGATTTAAAGACCTGAATAACTACAGAAACATGAATACTGTTATTTGGACATGAATTGCAACATCAAGATTTTCCATTTTTCTAGTATCCCACTCAAGTTTCACCAACCACGCTGAAATCAAGGGAACGTGGGGAGGATTCTTGATGTTCTTCTCATCCTCCCTCCCCATCTTAATTGTCAGGACAAGCTTTTCTAAAACTTTCTGGTATTGATCTTTTAACTTTTTTTTAATTAATAAGCATTTATTTTGTTCACCCTATGAAAAAAGAAAAATAAAACCTTGGTAGGAAATATATATTATGAGGCAAAATAAATTCCTTCATTGGCAAGTACAAAAAATGAATATCATATTCTGTGTATTGAGTCAATGACCTCTTTGTTAGGAGGTGGGTAGCATGCTTCAATCTATTCATTTTACCTACATTGTGTGTATAAATGTGTAGTCTCATATTGTGTTGCCAACTTAGGTGGTACCAGAGTACACAAAGCGCTGAGTATGGATTAGAAAGCCCTGAGTTCAAGTTCTGTCTCACATAATTAGCTTATTAGCTGTGTAACCCTGGACAAGGCTCAACTTCTGCCTCAGTTTCCTTAATTGTAAAAATAGGAATCATAATAGCACTTATCTCCTAGCATTGTTGTGAGGATCAAATGAGATAATATTTGTGAAATGCAAACCTGAAAGTATTATAGGCATGTTATATGATGATGATTTTTAAAGCTCTTTGCAAAACTTGAAGTGCCACACTTCAACTTACTATGTTGTTGTCATTTTTATCTCTTCATTAGAATATAAACTCCTCAAGGATGGGGACTGTTTCACTTTTGTATCTATCCCCAGCACTTAGTACAATGTCTGATACATAGTAAATATTTGAAAAATGTCCTTTGCTTGATTGGTTGATCATGTAAGCTGGCTACTTCTGTCTTCTCCAGTAGAGGTCATTTGAACACTTAAAAGGATATTTAACTTAAAAGAAAATTTCTATTTTTTTCTTGATAGTCATTTTTTATTAGTATATTTACAAGGAATTGTTTTCATTTTTTACTGGTAGTGATGATGGTAGACAATAAAAAGCATATTATTGAGGATGACTTATGGGAGAGAAATAGTCATAAACTGCTGGGAAAAGAAGTGGGAATTAGAAGTAATAGAAGGATATTGAGAGTTTTTCCAGGGTTAACTGACTAGATAAAGACTAAATAAAAGCAAAATCTAAAATTATGATCAGAATTTTTGGAGGATTTATAAATATTTGTGTTTATTTATAAATAAGAATCCTATGAATAAGGAGACCTAATGTGATCACAATCTACATTTGGGGAAGATCATCCCCTCCAATAATATCATAGGTTAACCAAATTATTCTTTTTATTTTTTAATTTTTGTTTATTTAAGGCAATGGGGTTAAATGACTAGCCCAAGGTCACACAGCTAGGCAATTATGTGTATGAGGCTGCATTTGAACTCAGGTCTCCTGACTTCAGGGTCTGTGCTCTATCCATTATGACACCCAAGCCACCAAATTATGTGTGATTAACCTACTTAAAAACTAGACAGACTTAGTTAACTGAGATAGTCTAGGTAATGGTGCTAGTGTTTTTTCATGAAATTCATGGTTTCAATAAGTACCATTTAACAAGCGGGAAGCAGCATGTAGAGCCTTAGTTTTGTAGGTAAGTATGACCCTGGACAAGTCACTTTAACCTCTGTAGAACTCAAGCTTCTCACTTGTAATATAAAGGACTTGAAATTAATGACCTCTTCTATCTCTAAACCCATGATCTTATTGTAAATAAAATATAGTCTTAATTAAATTAAATAATACAATTCAATTAAGTTGAAATAAATAAATTACTTTTAATATTATAAATGAATCTTATTGCTAGGAGCTAGGGAAGATGCTATAATCACAAAATTATCCAAACTCTTCTTCTGGACTTCCTTGAAGTATCTAGTAATGGTAAATCTTGGTATTTTGACCCCAGCTATGTTATTTAAAATTTTTTCAACTCCAAAAGTTCATTCTGCATAAAGTACAGAATCATTTTGTAAATGCATATGTTACATTGGGAGTAGTTACAAATTAATTGGGAAAAAATTGAGTTATATAGTTTAAAAAAAATCCCAAACAAGTTATGGGACTTTAAGTGAGTCACTTAAATCTGTTTACCTCTTTTTGAAAGGGTATTCTTCCCATCATTTGAACAATTTTGAAAACAAGGACCATCAGTCCATTAAAACAGACCATTAAAACAAACAAAGCCAAAGCAAGCCATCCAGCGTCTCTGAACCATCAGAGGATCAAATGTTCAATTTTGAACAAGCCAAAACATGTGGGTCAGTAACCAGTATTTTACAAGTACTAGAAAAAAGTCAACAGGAAATGCTGTAACCATCATGTGATACTCCAATCCAGGAATATCATTGGTAACCTTAGAACAATAAATTTATATACATAGAACCCACCAGATGGTGCTGGTGAACAAAGACAGCTGAGCAGGCAGGCAATGAATTAACCAGACATGCTGAAACAAGCTGCTCCTTCTTACCCAAAACGGGTAAGAAAAATGTTGAGGTGGTAGTTTGGTCATTTCAGATGCTTCGTGATCCCATTGTTGTTGTTGTTGTTGTTTTTTGGGCAAAGATGCTGGATTGGTTTGTCATTTCCTTCTCCAGCTCATTTGACAATTGAGGAAACTTAAGCAAACAGGGTTACGTGACTTTCTCAGGGTCACCCGACTTTCTCAGGGTCACCCAGCTAGGAAATGTCTGAGACTGGATTTGAACTTGGGTCTTCCTGATTTTAGGTCCAGCCTTCTAACCCACTCCACCATCTACCTAACTGTTCATTTTGTTGTGGTAAAGGCCCCTCCCTTTCAAGTTTAGTGCAAAAGCACAATAAGGTGGCTGCCAGATTGCTTATTCAACCTTCATGGCTATTAGGCTCATAATGTGCTAGGACTACCTGTTGCTTCAGTTTGTTCTTTTTCTCTGTCTCAGTGCTTGACTCCTTGAAACCCTGTCTTTAATCTATATCAGGAAGTGTTAAAGGAATAAACCCTATTCTCTTAGAAGTTGTTACACAATTCTCAATCTTTGTGTTAGCAGTCAATAGGTTGAAAATGCATATATTTGAATGACCATGCAAGAGTTTGATATAAAAGCACATATACATTGCAAACATGTTTAAAATAAAATGATGTGAACAATGAATAGTGCCCTTATGAAAATATTATTTTTTATTTAGCTCATTTCTGTACATCTAGGACAAAGTGGGTGGAAAGGTCATGGTTCACCTAAGAAATCCTGTTAGCTAAATCAATTTACAATTGAATAGGTATATTTTACTTAAGAGTTCTTAAACTTCATCAAATAAGGCCTACACCCCTAAATGCACAGGCTTTGATAAGACCTACCCTCATGTTTTGCAAAAGTCTTTTAGCATAACTGTTAAACTGAAAGTTCGGAGAAAGGAGAAGTCATTCTGAAATGAATGGAATTAATAACTATCCTTTTCCTTGATGGATATGGCTCAAAACATAGTGGACTGATCCAAATTATAACTAGGAACTGATGGAAAAGTACTGAAAAATCCCATCTATTGAAAACCCTGCCTTCTAACCATATTAGGGAAACAAAAATGAACCACCGAGATGCTTCCTCTTAACTCTCAATCTTGTGGGTTCATAGAAGATTATTGCAGGTCAGGCAAACATGTGAATGTTGTTCTGTTTGTTTCTATTTTAAATATATTAATTTACAATGGTTTGCAGATATAGTTATTTTAAAAGGAACCACAGTCTGCTGCATCTGCAGGAGTCAATGAGGGAGTGAGAAACAGTAGGGTTAGCTTTCCATTAGGGAATGGGTAAAGCAAGGTTGTAGATGAGGTCACCAGATGAGAAGGCCACTTATCCTCAGGAAAGTCAGGGTAGGAAAGTTGATGCAAAGTAACTTCCCTGCAGTCCTGATCCTGCATCTGGATGGTCTCTGGCTGGTTCTGGGAGGCTGTCCCAGGTTTCTGAGTGCCCATCTTTATTCGGCAACACCCACCACTACTATTGTGTAGTGATGACTAACAATGCTCAGCTCACTGTTCAAAGCTGATTGACTGGGTTTCATGTAAAATCAGATGGGATACTGCTCCCCTTTCCAACATCCACTATTATGACCTTTCTGCAAGGTCTCTCTCTGTTCCTTCATGCTTGTTTCCCCCATCTTGGTTTGCTTTTGTTTTTTGTAAGCCCAGCACCACTTCAAATTCAGGGTCAAACAAAATGTACTTTGGTTAGGATAGCCTTAGAAAGACTGGAAAATTCCTTAGCCTTAAAGAGTTCTGGATAAGAGGTTTGGCTTTCTTCAAATGACTGTCTCCTGGTTTCCCTCTCTCCAAAAGATAATATTGTCACACAGACATACACACCTATACCCATCACTTCCTTCCCTGTGCCTCCAAATAAGGGAGAATGTAGATGAAACCGGGGACTGATCAATGAGAAATCCAGTTCCAGGAGCAAGGATAATTTGCTTTGTCTGCTGACAACCATGTGGTTGCTTAGGTAACCTACTTATGGGCCTGCTTTGAGGTTGAAGGTAGGAACTTCCATTGCACATATTAGGAAGCAGTTTCCCCAAGCAGCCTTCTGGTTCCAATTCCTAAATCTGACACTAACTAACTAACTATTTGGTCATGGCTAAGTTATGTTTTGCTTTCAATCTTTTTATTGACAAATGAGAGGGATATAGAGATGATTTCAATTACCTCTAAGGTCCCTTCCAGCTCAAAAATTATAATCCTCTGACATGGGAATGCTAAAGCAAATTCATGTAAGGTGAGTTTTATTTTTGAAACAAAACACAGAAGTAAAATAGCCTATTTGGTTTAAACAAATCCTTTAAAAAAATTCCTCTATAACCGACTATTGATCCAAATTTTCTTAAAGCTGTAGTAACATATTTGAAAGTAGTAATTTTTTTATGCAAGGCAATGGATTAAATGACTTGTCAAGGTCACATAGCTAGATAATTATTAGGTGTCTGAGGTTGGATTTGAACTCAGGTCCTCCTGACTCCAGGGTTGCTACTCTAGCCACTGCGCTACCTAGCTGCCTCAGAAAATAGTAATTTAATGTCAAGTCCTAGATTCAGATCCTGCCTCTTTTAGCCTTGTTGCTAAATATCCCTGAGCCTCAGTTTCCTCATCTGTAAAACTGGAGAGCAGTTGAGCTAGATGACTTTTGAGGTCTTTTCAAACTCTAGATCTGTGATCTCATTAGCCTATAATATTCTCCCATCCCTCAACCCAATAAGTAATTCTTTGGAGCAAAGACTTAAAGAAAGAGCAAAAACAACCAAAAGCAAACTCTGCTTTGACACAGACTCTGTGTCAGTATGTGAAATATTCCATACCCATGTACCTATGGTACATCTACTGTGTGGAAATGAGGTGCTTGGAACTGAGACAATATGAGCCCTGCTCAAATAACAATAAATCACATTGCTCTGGCACTTCTAGGTTTACAGACCACTTTCATCAAAGCATCCTTGTGAGATAGGGGGCACAAATATATTTATTTAACAGATGACGAAATTGAAGCTTAAAGTTTAAAAGTGATTTGCCCAAGGTCATTTAGCTAGTCAGTAAAAGAAGTGGGGCTCTTCCTGTTATTTCATTGCATCTGATTCATCTGCATTCACTGTATCTGATGTAGATTTATAGAGTACAAATTTCAGAGAGATTCTTTTGGGAAAGATTGGGATAAGGCAGCTTGACAATTAGAAAGAAAAGCTTCATGATATTGTAGAAAGAGTTTTGAGCTAGAATTAAGAGACCAGCTTTCCCCCCTCTCACTTACCTCTCACTGATTCAGCCACTAATAGTGTGAACTTGAGAAAGTCCTTTGACTTTTCTTGGATTCCATTCCCACTTTCTTGTAAAGAAATTGTGTATCAGATTTCTAAAATTTCTTCTGAATGATGAGATCCTATATCATGTAATCCTTAAAAAGTAAAGTATCTAAGATGACAAAATACTTACTAATTGGTCGAAGAGACAAAAACTCAATCATGTAATTTTACTATCTCATACTTTATTTTTCTTCCTTAAGGATATGATTTCTCTGTCATCACATTCAATTGAGATCAATGTATAACATGGAATCAATGTAAAGAGTAACAGAATGCCTTCTGTGGGAGGTGGGGGGAGGGAAGCAAGCATGGGGGAAAAATTGTAAAACTCTAAATAAAATCTTTCTTTAAAAAAACTAAAAATAAATAAAAAAACTCAATCATGAAATCATCACAGCAGAATCTTTGTCTTGCTGCCACCCCCCCCCCCACCCCCCACTGCTGTTCCTCCCTTTAGGGTCAGGTTTACTCAACTACATACTATGAACTCCTGTGAAATTTTTGTGGCTGTGTTTGAGGGCAGAATCATAAATTGACAAGGAAAAAAGGTCAAAGTAGATTCATGGCAGCAAGGTAGGTTGAAAGACATTTGGATGGTGCCAAGGATGTCCAGAGAGCTGATGTATAGTGAAATGAGGTCACCCCCCCACACACACATACCCAGCATCTCTCTCTCACACACACACACACACACACACACACACACACACACACACACACACACGACTATAACCAAGTTTGTCCTTAATTTCTGAGTTCTTCAAAACATTGTCATGTGATCCTTTCCAGTAGCCAATGCAATGATCTAGGCGGTAGGAATGGTTTAATTACAATGAATTCTTATTCACCCAACAAGTTATTCTTCTGTACTCAAAGGACTGAGTTATATTCATCTTCTCCAATTGCCCTTGGTGTTGGTTTGCTGAAGCCTTGGCAGACAGATAAGACCTTTCTCCCCTGTTGGTAACTGTATATTAAATAGGAAGTTCAGGTTATGTTCTTGCATTAAAATGACTCCTTTTATTTCTCTGTTAATCAAGTACCTTTTACT
The DNA here is from genome assembly GCF_037893015.1 of Macrotis lagotis. Lineage (NCBI taxonomy): Eukaryota > Metazoa > Chordata > Mammalia > Peramelemorphia > Peramelidae > Macrotis > Macrotis lagotis. Next base: position 55,252,790 of record NC_133660.1, on the reverse strand, counting down.
TAATTTAATGGCATCATTTCCATAATGCATTTATGAAATTTTGCTAGGAATGTTTTTTTAGCTTTGACTAGGTTATGAATTAACTCAAATGATTCCCCAAGGCTTTGATACATTAGTGCTAAGATTCAGGAAATTTTCTATTTTCCAACTAAGTTCCAATTAAATAAGGGATGGTCCTTGTCTCTTGAACCCTCATGAATATATCTTAAATCTTTGAGGGGTACCAGAGGGTAATGGGAAACACATTTCTTGGCTTCTAGTTCAGTTCTGACACAAGCTATGCAGAATATAAGCTCCTACCTCCAGTAGACTATAAGATAAGCTCTTTGAGGGCAAGAACTGTTAGTTCAGTTTAGTTCAATTTGATAAAAAATGCATTTATTAGCATCTACTATGCACCAAGTATTTTGATAGATCCTAGTGAGTTTTTTTTATTGGAGGAAAGAAAGGATGGCAAAAAGGGAGTGAGGGAGGGAAGGAAGGAGAGAATGAAGAAAGAAAAAGAAGGAATGGAGGGAGTCTCACTATCAAGATATTTATATTCTACTTGGGAGGAACATCACAAACTCAAATATTTAGAAATCAACCACAAAGTTTTTTGGTAAATACAAACAAGTTGAAGAGTTGGGCAAGATCTCTTGAAGGAGGTGGCAGTTGAACTGAGGTTGGAAAGAAGCTAGAAATTTTTAGAGGTGGAGATAAGGAGCAAGTTCTTTTCACACATGCAAGTGAGTTTGTGGACAAACATGTTGTTTCTTGATCCCTCTAACTTCAAGTCTTATTGCATTTATGTTTTACATATTTATGTAATTAGACTCTGGGCTTAACTCTCCTAACCCATATTAGTAATTGAGATTCTCAGAGTTAGACTGGTTACAACTCCTGACCAAAGTTTTAGGGGTACCCTTAAGGGGTTGAATGTGTCTTTCTTTAATGCTCTCAGTTCAAACTCCCATTCAAGTGTTTCTCCCAATATTACCCACCAGTGGTTAGCACTCTAGTTTTGTGTGACAAATTAATCAAACAACTTTTATTAAAGGATGTTTACTGAGAAGGTACAGCAAGAAGAGAAATTACAAATTTTTTTTAACACCTGGAGAGAGGTGTTCACCCTTATGCCACCTTAGTCCTTTGGGAGAATGGGCTAAAACTTAATTGGAGTCTACTAGAAACATTTTCCCCACCAAGTATACTTCTAAATGTGATGAATTCATCCAATAGCTGATTTATGAATTAGTTGGCATAGTTTAATCTATGCTGGGCCAAATAGGTTTCTCTGGACTTCTTATGACTGGCTGCAAAATCTCAAAATCTCCAGGTCCTTGATCTCTGGAGACTTGCCTTTATCCCTTTACCTAAAGCAATAACAAAGAAATGTAAAGGGCAAAAAGCAGAAGCTGACTCAATTAATAGCTTTTCTCTTGACCAAACAATGAACCCAATCCAGTTACATAATATTGATATCTGCTCCAGAAGATTGAATGAAGTTTTTGATGAAATATCATCATTTTTTTTGGAATCCTTATATCCAGCCTCTTCCATGTGGACTAATCCCAGGGAGAGCCCACTATGCATGACTCAAAGATGGACCTTCTATTGGCCAGGCCCCCATTATACTTTGCCTTTTCTGTAAGAATGTAAACTCCTAGAGGGCAGAGACTGCTTTATTTTTGTCTTTGTGCCAAGAGTGTCTGATTCTTAATAAATGCTTGTTGATTGGCTGATGGAGACGTGAAATGGGAATGTTTCCAATATCAAGTAGACAAATTTAGTAGTTTCCTCTGTCTTTTTTAAACTGGTTTTTGAATTTTAAACCCCACCCCATCTCACTTCCCTCCCCCCAACCCTCACAGAAGGCAGTCTGATAGTCTTTATATTGTTTCCAAATTCAATGTGTTGAGAGAGAAAACATATCCTTAAGGAAAAAATAAAATATAAGAGATAGCAAGACTACATAATAAAATAACTTTTTTTTAAAAATTAAAGGTAATAGTCTTTGGTCTTTGTTTAAACTCTACAATTCTTTCTTTGGATACAAATACAGATCTCCATCCCAGATACCGTAAAATTGTCCCTGATTGTTGCACTAATGAAATGAGCAAGTCTATCAAGGTTGGTCATAACCCCCATGTTGCTGCTAGGGTGTACAATGTTCTTCTGGTTCTGCTCATCTTGCTCCTCATCAGTTCATGCAAATCATTCCAGGTTTCTCTGAATTCCCATCCCTCCTGGTTTCTAATAGAACAATAATGTTCCATAACATACATATACCACAATTTGTTCAGCCATTCCCCAATTGATGGACATGCACTTGATTTCCAATTCTTTGCCACCACAAACAGGACTGCTATGAATATTTTTGCACGAGTGATGTTTTTACCCTTTATTAAAAAAATTTATTTTCATTAAAGATATTATTTGAGTTTTACAATTTTCCCCTCAATCTTACTTCCCTTCCCCCACCCCACTGAAAGCAATCTCTCAGTCTTTACTTTGTTTCCATGTTGTACATTGATCCAAATTGAGTGTGATGGGAGAGAAATCATATCCTTAAGGAAGAGACAAAAAGTCTAAGAAATAACAAGATCCAAAAATAAGATATCTGTTTTTTTTCTAAATTAAAGGGAATAGTCCTTGAACTTTGTTCAAACTCCATGGCTCTTTATCTGGATACAGATGGCACTCTACTTTGCAGACAGCTCAAAATTGTTCCCAATTGTTGCACTGATGGAATGAGCAAGTCCATCAAGGTTGATCATCACCCCCATGTTAGGGTGTACAGTGTTTTTCTGGTTCTGCTCATCTCACTCAGCATCAGCTCATGCAAATCCCTCCAGGCTTCCCTGAAGTCCCATCCCTCATGGTTTCTAATAGAACAATAGTGTTCCATGACATACATATACCACAGTTTGCTAAGCCATTCTCCTAATTGAAGGGTATTTACTTGATTTCCAATTCTTTGCCACCACAAATAGGGCTACTATGAATATTTTTGCATGAGTGATGTCTTTACCCTTTTTCATGATCTTTTTGGGCTATAGACCCAGTAGTGGTATTGCTGGATCAAAGGGTATGCACATTTTTGTTGCCCTTTAGGCATAATTCCAAATTGCTCTCCAGAGAGGTTGGATCAGTTCATAGCTCCACCAACAAATGCATTGGTGTCCCAGATTTCCCACATCCCTTCCAACATTGATCTCTATATCTATTTTTAAAAAGTTCATCTATTTTATTTTTTTAACATTTATCCAGATGCCTATCATGTTTACAAATTAGTCATTCTTGGCATGAGGAATTAGAATTAAGGGAAAGAGATATATAAGATATAATTTTTATAAAGTATTCATCAGATTCCAAAGGGTTGCTTTTTGTTTTTGTTTTTTGTTTTGCTTTGTTTTTCTTCCTCTGGATGGGGATATCATTGTCCACAGACAGTTTAGTACAGTTGTCCTGGCTCTCTGAACTGCTGAGAGGAGCTGCTTCCGTCATGGTTGATCATCTCACAATGTTATTGTTGATGTGTACATTGTTCTCTTAGTTCTGCTCCCTTCACTCAGCATCAGATCCTGTAACTCATTCTACGCTTCTCTAGAGTCCACCCATTTATGGTTTCTTATAGAACAATAATATTACATAGTATTCATGGATTATACCTTGTTTAGCCATTCCCCAATTGATTGGCATCCTCTCAGTTTCCAATTCTTTGCCACAACAAAAAGAGCTGCCACGGATATTTTGGAACACATAGGAATTTTCCCATTTTTTTATGATTTCTTCTGGATCTAGGCCTAGAATTGGAATTTCTGGGTCAAATGGTATGAACAATTTATTGCCTTTTGGGCATAGTTCCATATTGCTCTTCAGAATGATTAGATCCGTTCGCAATTCCACCAGCAATACATCAATGTCCCAATCCTCCTACAACCTCTCCAACATTGATCACTTTCCCTTTTTCTCATCTTAGCCAATCTGATAGATGTGAGGTGATACCTCATAGTTGTTTTAAGTTGCATTTCTCTAATCAATAATGATTTAGAGCATTCTTTATATGCTTATATATAACTTTAAATTCTTAGTTTGCAAACTGTCTATTCATATCCTTTAACCATTTTTCAATTGAGGAATGATTTTTAACTTTATATATTTGATGCAATTCTCTCTATATATTTTAGAAATGAAACCTTTATCAGAACTCTTTAATTTAATATAATCAAAAATCATTCATTTTGCAGTTTGTAATGTACCTTAATTCTTGTTTGGCCATAATTTTTTTCCCTTTCCTTTGATCTGATAGTGTATTTCTTGGTCTACTAATTTATTTATCGTGTTTCCCTTTATGTCTAAATCCTGTACCCAATTTGACCTTATTTTGGTATAGGGTATGAGATGTGGGTCTATGCCTAGTTTTTGCCATACTATTTTCCAGTTTTCTCAACAATTTTTGTCAAATAGTGAATTCTTATCCCAGAGGCTGATGTCTTTGGGTTTGCCAATAGATTGCTGTAGTCATTTATTTTGGTTTTTTCTATTTCTTAACCAGTACCAGGCAGTTTTGGTGACTGCTGCTTTATAGTATAGCTTTAGCTCTGATAGGGCTAACCTTCCTTTACATTTTTTTCATCAGTTCCATTGCTATTCATGACTTTTTGTTGCTCCAGATGGATTTTGTTACAATTTTTTCTAACTCTGAAAAATAGATATTTGCTAGTTTCATTGCTATGACACTGAATAAGTAATTTAATTTGGGTAGAATTGTCATTTTTTATTATATTAGCTCGACCTAACCATGAACAAATGACATTTATCCAATGATTTAGATCTGATTTTATTTGAGTGAGAAGTGTTTAATAATTGTGTTAATACAGTTTCTGGGTTTGTCTTGGGAGGTAGATTCCTAAGTATTTAATGTTGTCTATGGTTACTTTAAATGGAATTTCTCTATCTCTTACTCTTGGGCTTTGTTGTTCATATATAGAAATGCTGATGGTTTAGGTAAGTTTATTTTGCATCCTGCTATTTCACTGAATTTGTTAATTGTTTCAAGGAGATTTTTAGATGATTTTCTTGGGTTCTCTAAGTATGACATCATATCATTTGCAAAGAATGAGAGCTTTGCTTCCTCATTGCCAATTCTGATTCCTTCAATTTCTTTTTCTCCTCTAATCACTAAAGCCAGCATTTCTAATACTAAATTGAATAGTATTGGTGATAATGGGCATACTTGTTTCACACCTGATTTTATTGGAAATGCTTCCAATTTATTCACATTGCATATAATATGTGTTGATGGTTTCAGATAAATACTATTTATTATTTTAAGGGAAATCTCCGTTTATTCCTAAACTCTCTAGTTTTTTATTTTATTTTATATTTTGTATTTTATTTGCATTTTATATATTTGTACTTTTTTGTATATTTGTATATTTATACATATTTGTATTTTATAAAAGGATTTTTCAACATTTATTGAGATAATAATATTATTTCTGTGGGTTTTGCTATTGATATGTTCAAATATGTTGATTGTTTTCCTACTGTTTTACACCTACCTGGTGTAAATCCTACCTGATCATGGTGTATTATCCTAGTAATAACTTGCTATAGTCTCTTTACTAAAATTTTATATTTAAGATTTTTGCACCAATATTCATTAGGGAGATTGGTCTATAATTTTCTTTGTCTGTTTTGGTTCTTCCTGGTTTAGGTATCAGCACCACACTGGTGTCATGAAAGAAATTTGACAGAACTCCTTCTTCTCCTATTTTTAAAAATGGTTTATGTAGAATAGAATTAATTGTTCCTTAAATGTTTGGTAGAATTCACTTGTAAATACATCTGAACCTGGAGACTTTTTCTTAGGGAGTTTATTGATGGTTTCTTCAATTTCTTTTTCTGAAATGGGGTTATTTAAGTATTTTATTTCTTCTTCTGTTAATCTAGGCAGTTTGTATTTTTGTAAATATTCATCCATTTCACTCAGGTTATCAAATTATTGGCATACAGTTTACCAAAGTAGCTCTGAACTATCTTTTTAATTTCTTCCTCATTGGTGGTTAATTCACCCTTTTCATTTTTGATATTGGTAATTTGGTTATCTTTTCTCTTTTTTAAATCAGATTAACTAAAGATTAGTTTTATTTATGAGATTAACCACTCTTAGTTTTATTTATGAGGTCAATGATATTCTTGCTTTCAGTTTTATTAATCTCTCCTTTGATTTTGAGAAATTCTAATTTGGAGATCTTTAATTTTTCTTTTTGTAATTTTTTTTAGTTGCATACCCAATTCATTGATCTCTTCTTTCTCTATTTTATTCATATAGGCATTTAGAGATATAAAGTTTTCCCTCAAAACTGCCTTGGCTGCATCACATAAATTTTGGAATGATATTTCATTAGAATCATTTTCTTGGATATAATTATTGATTATTTCTATTATTTGCTGTTTGATCTACCCATTATTTTTAGATTGTTATTTACTTTCCAATTAGCTTTTGGTTTATCTTTCCATGACCCTTTATTACTTATAATTTTTATTGCATCATGGGCTGAGAAGTGTGTATTATTTCTGTCTTTCTATATTTGATTATAAGGCTTTTGTACCCTAGTACATGGTCAGTTTTGATAAAGGTGCCAACTACTGCTGAGAAAAAGGTATATTCTTTTCTATCCCCATTAAGTTTTCTTCAGAGGTCTATCATATCTGTTTTCTAAGATTTCATTCACCTTATTAACTCCATTTTTGTTTATTTTGTGGTTAGATTTATCTAGTTCTGAGAGAGGGAGGTTGAGGTCCCCCGTTATTAAAGTTTTGCTGTCTATGACCCCTTGTAAGTCAGTCAGCTTTTCCTCTGATAGCTGCGTACATGTTTACTAAGTATATAGCTTCATTACCAATGGTGCCTTTTAAAAAGATGTAGTTTCCTTCCTTATCCCTTTAAATGAGATCAGTTTTTGCATTTACTTTATCTGAGGTCAGGACCATTACCCCATTTCAGTTTAGGCATAATATATTCTGCTCCATCCTTCTACCTTTACCCTGTGTATATCTTTCTGCTTCAAATGTATTTCTGGTAAACAATATAATGTAGGATTCTTGTTTTTAATCCATTCTGCTATCCTCTTCTGTTTCATGGGGTAGTTCATCCCATTCACATTTACAGTTAAGATTACTAATTCTGTATTTCCCTCCATGCCATCTTTCTCCATTTATATTTTTCTCTTTTCTTTCCTCTTATTCCTCCTCACCAAAGTTTTACTCCCTTTCCCCTTTCAGTTTTCTTTTAAAATTTAGCTTTTAGTTTATTTTTGCCTCACCTACCCTTTTGTCAGTCCCTTCTTCCCTTTTTTTCTCTTTCCCTGATCCTCCTTTCTAGGATAGAATTGTTTTAATTATTATTATTATTTTTTTTTTTTTGCAAAGCAGATGGGGTTAAGTGGCCACACAGCTAGGTAATTATTAAGTGTCTGAGGTTGGATTTGAACTCAGGTACTCCTGACTCCAGGGCTGGTGCTGTATCCACTGTGCCACCTAGCTGCCCCTAGATTTTTAAACCCAAGTGAGAATGCATCTTATTCCCTCTCTGGGTCAAATCTATTGAATAGAATTTACTCAGTGTCCACACTCTCCCTTCTTTCTCTCTAAAATTATAATTCTTTGTGCCTCTTTACCTGGTATTATTTAATATCTCAAGAATTATTAATCAGGTATCATCAATCACAGTTTGATTGTTTGATAAGATCATATTGTTATCAAAGCATCATCACAGATTGATTGCTTGATAAACAACATTCATCTCAAATTCCATCAAATTTTAATCATAATCATTTTTTACCTCATCTCCTTTTCAAGTACCCTCCAAGGATAATAAATCCTTCTCATGAGTCCAAGTATCATCCAAAGTCAAATCATTTCTTGAACTATTTGTGCCCCTCCCCCAGGTCAATTTTATGTCATATTTTACTCCCTTCTCCCCACCCAGGTACTTAATTTTTTTTTTTTAGATTTTTCAAGGCAATGGGGTTAAGTGGCTTGCCCAAGGTCACACGGCTAGGTAATTATTAAGTGTCTGAGGTCGGATTTGAACCCAAGTATTCCTGACTCCAAGGCTGGTGCTCTATTCACTGGGCCACCTAGCTACCCCCACTTAATTTGTTTAGTGAAGCAAGTATTAAGTCAAACTCTGATCTAATTAACTGCTAGAATCTTAAAAGTGCTCTAAGCACTGGGAGGTTCTGGAGGTCTCATCTGAGAGCTTTACAAATGGTTGTAAGTTATGTAGACACTGACTCAGGACCACCCAGATGAGGTTTTGGATTTGAGTCCAATTCAGATACTGTTTTGAGACTTCTACTGTGGGTGATTTTTCACTGATTTCTTCTTCAGATTTGGCATTGTTATCATCTTTGTCTGTAAAGTAGTTTTCTATAGTGAGAGTTCTTTTGGCTTTTTTGCTCAGCTTTGTTGTTTTTAGCTCTACTCCTAGTGTATAGGACTATAGATACAAGTATTTTTTATTTTTTTTTTTGCTGGGGGCTGGGGTCTGATCCCTAACTTGTCATTGACCAAGGTGCTGCCTATGCAGTCCAGGTCTTGCCTTTACAGTAGTTTGCTTCCTCTTTTTTGTCCAGGTTCAGATTTAGCAGTGATTTGTTCTCAACCCAGTCCTGTGTTTTGCCCTGGTATTCTCAGGGTTCAGACTTTGGGGTTGGGACCCTCCCGACCCTCCCTGCTGGCCCACTATCTAACTGTTGGGACCTCTGCTGTTGTCAAACTGTTGTGATCTGGATTGTACTGTGGTTTAAAGCCTCCCGCTGACTTTCCCACTTACCTGCCTCCTGGACTTTACTTCTCCCTTCCCCCCAAAGAGATAGACCTTCACTGAAGATCCTCCATGATGTCTACCATTAAAACCTTCTTTGAATCTTCTCTTTTTCTTGGTGGGATCTGTAGCTTGTGTCAGAATAGAGGTTTCATTTATCTTTTGTAGGGAAGAGCTCCAGGAGCATGTTAACCTCACTCCACCATCTTAACTCCACCTTGGGTCCATTGTTTTTATATCCCTAGAGCCTAGCACATGACTTGGTGCTTAGTGTTCTTTAATAAATGTTTGTTGGGGTAGCTAGGTGGCACAGTGGATGAAGCACTGGTCTTGGAGTTGGGAGGCTAGGAGTTCAAATCCAATCTCAGATAGTTGCGTGACCTTGGTCAAGTCACTTAACCCTAATTGCCTCACATCCAGGGCCATCTCCAGTTGTCCTGATTCATATCTGGCCAGTGGATCCAGATGGCTCTGGAGGAGAGAGTGAGGCTGATGACTAGGCACAGCACCCCCTCACTCAAATCCAATTCACGTGATTGTCATAGTATCATGATCTTCTTTGAAAATGAGGGACAGGTGCTCTAAATCATTAATTATCAGAGAAATGCAAATTAAAGCTTCTCTGAGGTACCACCTCACACCTCTCAGATTGGCCAATATGACCAGGAAGGATAATGATCATTGTTGGAAGGGTTGTGGGAAATCTGGGACACTACTACACTGTTGGTGGAGCTGTGAACTCATTCAACCCTTCTGGAGAGCTATTTGGAACTATGCCCAAAGGGCAACAAAAATGTGCATACCCTTTGACCCAGCAATACCACTACTGGGTCTATACCCTGAAGAGATGAAGAAAAAGGGTAAAAACATCACTTGTACAAAAATATTTATAGCAGCCCTGTTTGTGGTGGCAAAGAATTGGAAATCAAGTAAATGTCCTTCAATTGGGGAATGGCTTAGCAAACTGTGGTATATGTATGTCACAGAACACTATTGTTCTATTAGAAACCAGGAGGGATGGGATTTCAGAGAAGCCTGGAGGGATTTGCATGAACTGATGCTGAGTGAGATGAGCAGAACCAGAAAAACACTGTACACCCTAACAGCAACATGGGAGTGATGTTCAACCTTGACAGACTTGCTCATTCCATCAGTGCAACAATCGGGAACAATATTGGGCTGTCTGCAAAGGAGAGTGCCATCTGTATCCAGATAAGGAGCTGTGGAATTTGAACAAAGTGCAAGGACTATTCCCTTTAATTTAGGAAAAAAAACCAGATATCTTATTGTCTGATCTTGTTACCTCTGAGACTTCTATTCTTTTCTTTAAGGATATGATTTCTCTCTCATCACACCCAATTTGGATCAAGGTACAACAACATGGAAACAAAGTAAAGACTGACAGAGTGCTTTCCGTGGGGGTGGGGGGTGGGGGAGGGAAGCAAGATTGGGGGGAAAATTGTAAAACTCAAATAATATCTTTAATAAAAATAAATTTAAAAAAAAGAAAAAAAGAAAATGAAGGACAGGTGCTCTAAATCATTAATTATTAGAGAAATATAAATTAAAGCTTCTCTGAGGTACCACCTCACACCTCTCAGATTGGCCAATATGACCAGGAAGGATAATGATCATTGTTGGAAGGGTTGTGGGAAATCTGGGACACTATTGCACTGTTGGTGGAGCTGTGAACTCATCCAACCCTTCTGGAGAGCTATTTGGAACTATGCCCAAAGGGCAACAAAAATGTGCATACCCTCTGATCCAGCAATACCACTACTGGGTCTATACCCTGAAGAGATGATGAAAAAGGGTAAAAATACCACTTGTACAAAAATATTTATAGCAGCCCTGTTTGTGGTGGCAAAGAATTAGAAATCAAGTAAATGTCCTTCAATTGGGGAATGGCTTAGCAAACTGTGGTATATGTATGTCATGGAACACTATTGTTCTATTAGAAACCAGGAGGGACAGGATTTCAGGGAAGCCTGGAGGGATTTGCATGAACTGATACTGAGTGAGATGAGCAGAACCAGAAAAACACTGTACATCCTAACAGCAACATGGGAGTGGTGTTCAACCTTGAAGGACTCGCTCATTCCAAGAGTGCAACAATCGGGAGCAATTTGGGGCTGTCTGCAAAGGAGAGTGCCATCTGTATTCAATTAAGGAGCTGTGGAGTTTGAACAAAGTTCAAGGAGTATTCCCTTTAATCTAGAAAAAAACATATCTTTTTGTCTGATCTTGTTACCTTTAAACTTCTCTTCTCTTCTTTAAGGATGTGATTTCTCTCTCATCATACCCAATTTGGATCAAGGTACAACATGGAAACAAAGTAAAGACTGACAGTGCTTTCTGTGGGGGGGTGGGGGGAGGGAAGTAAGATTAGGGGAAAATTGTAAAACTCAAATAATATCTTTAATAAAAATTAATTAAAAAAACCCAAGAAAATGGAGGACAGGGATAGAGCACTGACCCTGGAGTCAGGAGCACCTGAGTTCAAATCTGGTCTCAGATACTTAATAATTACCTAGCTGTGTGGCCTTGGGCAAGCCACTTAACTGCATTTGCCTTGTGAAATCCTAAACAAAAAAGAAAAAAGAAAATGAAGGACAAACATTATTAATAAATGCTTATTGAATTGAAAACTTATTGTAACTTGAGTTTCCTCATCTACAAAATGGAGAAAATAATATCTTCATTCCCTATCTCATAATGATGTTGGAAAAGGTAATTTTCAAGTTTTAAAGCATGTCATAAACATGAATTATTTCTCATTTACTGAAATATACTTGGATTGGGGTAGGGAGTGTCAAAAAATTTGGCATCCAATCTTTGTCAAGAAATTATTTTTAGCTTCAATTTAACATGAACCCAGAGCAGTTGAAGTAGAGTAAGAGGGTTTTTAGGCAAGATAAATGCTTGCTGATTAGACTGGCTGAGCTTTCCAGGAAATAGAATCAATGATCAGCAACTATTCTTTCTATAATGTACCTACTTGTATTGGTGAGTAATGGAAATGTGGAGCAGTTTGGGTGTTTTGCTATATAACAAGTTCTTGAGATGTGATAGTATATTCTGTTGTTAAAAAACAACTATCCTGAAACGAATTCAACAAAAAAGGTAAGCAGATTCCCGCTCATTCGTCTTAGAAAGCACACCTAGTATTTTCCTTCATCAAGACAGGGTACCAGATGATGGCTGCAAGCTATCAGGGGAGCAAGAGCTGTGATTTGGAAAGAAACTTTTGACTTTTTCCAGTCATCCTGGAAAGCAATGGAGGACTTGCTTCAAATTGTGTACACTCTTTGATCCAAAGAAACCACTACTAAGTCTATACCTTAAAAAGATCAAAGAAAGCAAAATAGGACACATAAGCACAAAAATATTTATGTCAGCTCTTTTTGTAGAGGTAAAGAAATAGAAACTAATGGAGCGGAGGTGTGTTGATCAATTGGGGAATGGCTGAGCAAATTATGTGCAGTGAAGATAATGGAATATTATTGTACCTCTTAAGATAAAATGAAAGAGATGGTTTCAGATAAAGACTTCCATGAATTGATGTATAGCACCTTGAGCAGATCTAGGAGAATAATAACAATTAAAGAAAAATAAGCCAATACTTTAATAACTTTGATTAATGCATTGATCAACCATGATTCCATATCTCTAATGATAAAGATTCTACCAGTCTCCTGACAGAGAGGAATTGAACCCAAGGTCCAGAATAATATATGATTACTCAGGAAATTTAATTTGATTGACTATGCATACTTGTCACAAGATTTTCTTTTTGTTTTCCTCTCTCTACACCCAATTTTGGAAGAGGGGTGGGGAAGGGGAAATGAGTTGTAAAAAGAAAGAGAGGATGATTAAAGTTTTTTTTTAAATGAACAAATTACTTTAATTTCAGACAAGCAGGACAACTTTGAAAATTAATGTTGAATTTATCACATAAAAGAAAGCACAGTCTTTGTATAATTGATAATTCATGATTTCGTGTACAATATTCCTCTTCTATTCCATTTGATATATAGACATACTCATTTTAATGATGTTTGCTAAATTCAGAATAAAAAATATTATTATTATGGAATTAAAAAAAGAAACATATCTTTTTAAAATGCCATTATCTCAGTGAATTGAAAGGGGAAACAAACAATTTATGCACTGAACTAAAAATATAGAGCAGAGTACTTCTAAGGACATGAAGAACTTTGGAAACGGGATTTTTATTTTCTTTCCAGATGTGAGACAAATATGCACAATTCAATGCTCCAAATCCTTAGCACATTTAGTTTAGTAAAATGCTCTGGGCTCCAGTCTCAGTCTCTACCACCTGTAGAGACCTTTGGAAAGTCATCTTACTTCTCAAGGTATTTGTGCATCTGAAAATGAGAAGATTCTGCCTGGTGATCTTAACAGTCCCTTGATGTATTGCATCCCATGAAAACATATATGAACATTCATGTAACTCTCCCTAACACACACACATACAGATACTCCTATGTAGTGAAAAGTGAAGGCAATGATAGAATCAAACCCAGGACTGAGCAGCGGAGAGGCATTATTCCACAAAAGGTGACAATATGAGATTGGAAATAAGTCTGGCTCTATAGTCTGAGATCCTAGGCTCAAATACTTGTCCTGATATTTATTATTTCCATGTCTTTGGGCAAATCACAACCTGGGCCTCCTTTTCCTTCCTGTAACATGAAGGGTTAAACTAGGCTGACTCTGAGTCTCTTCTAGCTCTTGAGTTATAATCCTGTGGACATTTGAATTTTTGTCTATGAAGTAGGGCAGTGAGATGGTACAGTGGATAAAAGGCCGGCCCTTTTATCTTGAATTCAATTCTGGCTTCAGACACTAGTTGGGTGACTCTGGGCAACTCACTTATCCTTGTTTACCTCAGTTTCCTCACCTATCAAATGAGTTGGAGAAGGAAATGACAAACAATTCTGGTATCTTTGCCAAGAAAACTCCAAATGGAATAGTCAGAAAGACCTGAAATGGCTAAATGACTTTAGTAAGCATGTCTCTCCACATCTGGGATAGAAATCCAGGATTATCACGGACCTTTCACATTTACCCCCTTTAGTACTGGAATGATTAAATGAAATTGTAAAGTGCTTTGTAAACCTTAAAGTATTATATAAATCCTAGTTATTGTATTATTATTAATCATTAATTTTCCTTGTACTTCAGTTTAATTAAGTTAAATTAAATTCAATCAACATTTATTGAATGCCTGCTTTATGCTACCCCACCCAAGGAGGGAATGGGGTGTCCAAGGAGGACTAGCATCTTTGGTGTGAAGGCTGCTAATCCTTTTCAAGGTTACTCCTCCTCCTTTGGTGTCTAACTGGTCACCCAATTCCCATCTGTGGTTCCAAGAAACTGTAGCTTTAGTAATGGCCACACCCTACTAAAACCATCTCAGGCTAAAGCAGTTGAGGATAACCAACAGGTCACAAAACTGTTGGTGAATGGGGGAGGGGTTGTCCATGGCAGACATGTGAAGAATTCCTCTGGTGGAATAGGCAGATGAGAACAATTTATTCAAACAGCCAAGAAGAGCTGAAGTAGAATGTGTGGATCTTGGTCAGACATTGAAGTTGCCAAGGTCATTCACAGCATTCTGGGTTATTACCATCATCTTGACTCTTGTCCTTCCATTGGACTTCAGTGACTCTAGAAGAGAGAGTGAGGTTGATGACCTTTGTGCAACTCTGCCTCACTTTAATCCAATTCACACATGTCAAGACAAAGACTGATATCATTGGTCCTTTTCAAAAATGGACAATTAGAAAGTGGGTCTTGGTTTCACAGTGATGTCACACAAACAAAGGTGCCCAGTCAGCAATGTCACACTGCAAATCTTATTCATTTTAATAGAGATAAGAATTGGACCTGTCCTAGGGAACTCCCTCTTCAATTCAGGTCTGCTTCTTTTCAGTCTTAGAGAGTTGTATAGAGCAGCAATGTCAGACATGGTGCCTATGTATCTCCATGAAGGCTCACAATACTCTGAACTAAATTGAAATGTAGTTCCTTTATGATTTTAATGTTAGTGTATTAATAGAAATCACACACACACACACACACACACACACACACACACACACACACAGAGGCACAAAACATACAGTTTTCTAAGCTGCTAGGTGGTTCAGTGGATAGAGTGCTGAACCTGAAATCAGGAAGACCTGAGATCAAATCTGACCTCAGACACTTACTAGCTGTGTGACCTTGAGCTTAAAACTCTGTTTGCCTCAGTTTCTTCATCTGTCAAATGACTTGGTGAAGGAAATGGCAAACCACTTTAGTATCTTTGCCAAGAAAACCCGAAAAGGGGTCATAAGGAACTGGACATGACTGAAATGATTAAGCAACAAAGAAAAACATTAAAAGGGTTTTCTAAATCAATATGTAACCTGTTGGGAACCTTATGTATAGTTTAGTGCTCCCCATTTCTATTTGAGTTTGATACTCCTGGCCTAGGCCATAGAAAGATCTATTAATTTTAATATTAGGTGAATAATTTGAATTTAAAGGTTTACTTATCTGCTTAAAGGTCATGAGACCATACATTTAGACTTGTAAAGGGTCTTAGAGGACAATAGATCCAATGATCTCATTTTATAGTTGAGTAGACTGAGACTCAATGAGTTCTATCACAAAGGTAGCCAAGTGTCAGAGCTGAGATTTGAACTCAGATCTTTTGACTCCAAACCCAGGACTTTGTACATTGAATTATGCATTTGTAAGCTAGATGACACTTCTACTGTGGGAAAGAGTGCTTGATTTCAAGTCATGAGAACTAGGTTCAAATTCTGACTTCATCATTACCTGGACAACCCTGAGCAAGCTGATCTGTGTCTCAGTTTCTCTATCCACAAAATGAAGACATTGGATTAGATGGTTTGTGAGGTTCCTTCTGTGTCTCAGTCTAGAATCCTAGGATTGATATTTGACTATCTTCAGTCAAATTAGAGTTATTTAATTAGTCAGAAAGTAGTTTTGCAAAGCCCTGAATTTTAAAGAATTTAATACCTCACTACAATGTTGGAACTACTTTTATATTCCTGGAATCAGCATTTTATTTCTCAATAGAAATAATAGATTGTAGAGAGAATAATGGAGTGGAAGGTAGGAGATTCTGCTTCTGACTCAAACTAACAATGTGACTATGGACAAGTCATTGAACCTTAGAGTTTCCTCAACTGCAAAATGTGGAGGATAATAACTGTACTTCCTCAGACAGACCTCATGGATACACTTTGTGCTTTTCCAAAGTGCTAGATAGTCTTAGTAATTTCTGCGCATTCACACTTGAAACTAATATTACTTGGAGCTCATAATCCATGTCCTTAAGACTCTCCTCACTGGTGGAAACTGATTACTCAATACTCATAAGAATCTCTGCTTTGGTAGAGATTGATAACTCAAAGCTTGGAGCTTGTGGTAAAGGGCAAGATTTTCACCAATTAGGAAAGTCTTTTTTTTTTACATTTTTTTTTCAAGGCAATGGGGTTAAGTGGCTTGCCCAAGGCCACACGGCTAGGTAATTAAGTGTCTGAGGTTAGATTTGAAGCCAGGTACTCCTGACTCCAAGGCCAGTGCTCTATTCATTACGACACCTAGCCACCTGAGGAAAGTCTTCTGAATATGCATCTTGAGGCCTTACTTCCAAAAGTAAAACCCATTAAAATTGATATCTTATCTAGAGTTTGGAAAAAATCTGATTTCAAATCCAATCTCAGACATTTTCTAGCTATGTGCCCTGGACAAGTCCTTTACCTTTTGGCCTCAGTTTCCTCAATTATAAAATGAGAATAATAGCATCTACTTCCCAGAGTTGTTGTGAGGATCAATAGAACTGTAAAGTGCTTAGCACTCCCTCCCCATTTCTAGACATTGTGTTTATAATTCTGGCTACTTCAAATTCCATTAAGGGGCATGGCCAGTAGATGCTAATCAATGGGAGAACTGGATAAAAGTTGGGGGATATGAAAGTTATAGTACTGAAATGATGACTAAAATGAAGGCAGAGAATTGTCTGAAGATTTACATGAACAGATATAGGATATAGTAAGCAGAACTGGGATAAGAGTAAGCATGACTACAACCATGTATAACCCAACAAAACCAAATGAATGACCAAATGTTTTATTTTTTTCTTATGTTGTTATTCAGTCATGTCCCACACTTTGTTGATTGATGGGACTGTTGTTACTCAGATCACTACGATGATGAAAACAACAATGACAATGACAACTACCAATCACCACCGACACCACACTGCTACTACTGATAACAATTATGACTATGACTACTACTACTACCACTACTAGGATTTTTCTAGATCAAGGCCATCTTTTACTGATGAAGAACAATTTTGATATTTGATAATTGTGAATCTCTGACAAAATTAGGATTGGGAAGGAAGAGTGCTTCAGTTTCAAGTGGACTGCAGATTCTGGCACTATTCCCTACATGTAGAGGTGCCATTAACTTCACATCTGCATTTACTGGAACTGCTGGAAAGCCACTAGCAGAATAGAGAATTTGGAGGTTGAATATATAAAGCTTTAAAAATAATTTTTTTTAGGTTATTTTGTAAGGCAGTGGGGGGGGGGGTTACGTGACTTCCCCAAGGCCACACAGCTAGGTTAATTATTAAGTGTCTGGGGCCAGATTTGAATTCAGGTACTCCTGACTCCAGGGTTGGTGCATTATCCACTGGGCCACCTAGCTGCCCCCTAAAAGTATTTTTAAAAATGGGCATGGAATATATTATATTCCCTCCCCTCCCTCATTTCACTCCTCATCAGAAAATTGACATAACTGATCCTAAAAATAGAATGGACTTCAAAGAGAATAAGTAAATTAAAAGTTTAACTTAACTCAATACTTTGAAGTAAAGGGTATAAGTTGGTCATATGCCTTTTGGAAAATGCAGGTACACACTGACTAACATGGTTAACTGATTTGGTTTAGAAATGTAATTCTATTGGTTATGATGTCTAAACAATGTCAGAAGATAGTGAATGTTAGACCAGGTATTATGTGGAATATGCCTATGTATATGACATTTTTATTATTGTGTCCATATATGCAAGCTATATATGTTGTCTGTATGTATGTATAAATGCATATATTAACTTTTTTTTACTTGTATCCAACTCTCCATGATCCCATTTGAGGTTTTCTTAGCAGAGACACTGCAGGGGTTTGTCTTTTCCTGCTCCAGTTTACTTTGGAAATGAACTGAGGCAAATAGGATTGCTCACAGTCACATAGGTATAAGATGTATATATATTTATATATGCATATAGAGCTTTAAAAATTTAATAAAGATCTTTGAGCTTGAACACAACTGTATACATATCTGCATGGTATCTTACATATAAATAAAATGTTTAGGACAAAGAGTTGGAAGAAATAATTCCAACACCAATTAGAAAAACAAAATGTTTTTGATAGCATAAATTATGCAGCACATTCCATCTAGTGCTTTTCTAGGTCTTAGACTATGCTGTCACTTAGTATTTCTTCCTGGGATTCCTATAATATAGTTCACCTAATAACGGGTTGGGATCCTCTGAGCAATTCAGTTACATTTGTTTATCCCTAGGAGGTTAAGTGATGTGGATGTCAACACTGAGTGACTTTGTCAAGTCCTGCTGAGCATCCTTGATCCTCCTTTTGAGTCGGTATGAGGATTGGAAGAAAAGGAAACCACAACAGTGTTTTTCATTTTAAATCAAAAGTTATGATTTTATTTGGAATATTAATACACCAGAAAAAAATAGTTCTTTTATGTCATGAAATATGCACTTGAAAATGGTAACAATCCTAACATCGCTCTGGTTTGTTCTATTAGGCTTACATGGATGGCTGAGCATACAGACTTCCAAAAAGCCTGTGTCTTCCAGTGGTTTAGCTGGAAGCATCCTGTGACAGCCTGGCCCATATGAAGCAGACAGAGCCTAAGAAAGAGTAGGACCTCTTGCCAAGGCCCCTCAGCTTTTCATTAGGGTTACCCCACTTTTTATCTACTAGGGAAAGACCAAAGTGATACAAAGAAGTGGGAAAACAATTTATTATAGGTATCAACCTGCTAGTGAGGACCCACTCCCTAGCCCTGGCTAACTTAGCCTGCCAGCACATTTAAATAACCAGTTTCTTTGAATGATACTTCAGGAGAAGCCCACTACAACGTGGTCCCTGATACCATGGATTTGGATTTGCATTTATAACTATAGCATAGGGAGACCCATCTTCCTACACATGAGCCTTGACCCAGTTGGACAATTTCACAAATACCAACTTTATTATTGATGCTTCCCCAAACACACACTATCAAGGTGTTTCCATTGTGTCTGCTTGGCTTTCCTTACTTGAAAGAATTCATGATCTAATTATGCCCATCCTGTTAATGAATGTGACATAGGGAGGAATGAGAAACAAGAAACCTAGATTTTTTTTAAAAAAAATTCTTCTCCATGAACCTTAACCACTGAAGGCATATGGATAAGAGGAAAGCAGCATGGTGAATCATACTGGGCTTGTGGTCCCTCACTAGCTTTTGTATGGATGCACATCATCTTGCCATCTTACCTACGAGTTCTTCCTTATGCCCCAATGCACTGATCATTTGTAGTCTGTTACAAGTGATATTTCAAGTAACAACATGAAAGAAAACATTTTGTCTGCTTCCAAGCTGCCATTCCCCTACTGTCCCTTACCTCCATGTAGAAAGACCACTAATGTGGCTACCTGCACACCTTACATCACTCAGGGTCGATTGTCCGCCAGGTGCAAAGGATTTCGTTCATACTCTCTTATCCTAGCTTGGGTTCCCAATTGGTCTTACTATTAAAAGGATATTTTGGCCAGAAGCATAAAGCATCTGGTTTCTTTAAACTCTAACATAAATTCCAAAGAGCAGATGGATGGTCTCTAGGTTAAGACTGCAGACAGGAACTGGTTCACAGCATTAATACAGGCAGTACCTTTTGGTCCAGAATGACAACCAGGGTCACAACCAAAAAGAAAGCTGAGGGGTCATTTTTCCCCTCCCTCACTGAAAAAGTATGAGTTGTCACCAAGACACTTGGATGAGAATTCTCATCAAGGTTGAGATATTTTCAAGTGAGATGGTGTCCATCATCTCTATTCTACAGGAAGAAGGCTCTCAAGAGGGAAAGGCAGACCTGGTTCAAGTTTCTACATGGTTCTGGCATTATTTGATCTTTTCAGCCACCTAAATGAATGATTGATTAGGATCACCTCACAGCAAGCCAACCAATTGTCTGGAAGTGGACTGGTAAACTGGATGGGGAGAGAATGCTTACATTTACCCTGTGGTTGACTTATGATACACCTCTGGACTCTGGCCAGAAGAAGATAAGTAGCCCTCTGTCCACTAGGCTTTATTTTGTTAATTTAGTAGCCTAGGACAAAGGATAAGATTGTTTTTACTACAGTGTGAATGACTCCTCTAGTACCTTTCTTTGTTCCCCTTGTGTAATAAATACAGTTTTATCTTGTCACAGAAACCCATCTAATTTCTTAGTGAAACTCTATTAGTTCACTCCCTGAAAGTGCTCTCCTAGGAAGTCATTTTTACATTCAAATCCAGGAGATTCTCCTTTAATCAAGTATCTGACTCTTGGTCAAAATCCACCCTAACCAAGTGAAGTGGAAAATTGAGATACCTAGATATCTAGATAATTCTGATCTTTCCTTCCTTTTTTTCACCTGTTCCCCCACATATCTAGATAAGGCAAAAATGTTTTAGGGTAACAGAATTATCGGAATAACTAGCTCAATTCTGTGTTACCTTGATACTTGACATTGGAAACAAACATCTATAGGAGGCACTATTTGTTTCTACTTTTGTTAGAGAACAAATAATTCAGTGGAAACTTTTTCCACAGCCTTTTGGCTTCAGATGATGCCCAAGAATTTGAATATTGAGTTTTCCTGGGATAGTACTCTGTATTTCTTCCTCTGGGAAGGAATGTTTCCTTCATACTGGGTTGTCAAAACAGGATGCAATGAAAAAACTTCAACAGAAGGACAATCTATTGCAGCAGAGTGGGGCATCTACAAAAGACATGCCTGCCCAAGGTTTTCTGGAATGTAAACTGAGAGTAGAATTATTAAGATGGCAGTCAATTCTCTGGTTGGCTTGGAGGATTTTCTTAGGGATTGTGAAATCCAGTTAACAGCACTGTAAAATATTGCACTACCACATGAAATGATGGAACCTGTAGTTCCAGAATTTTAGTAAAGTGAGTTGTTTTGTAACAATCAACAAAAAATTCAAAATAATTTCAATAGAATATGAACATGACCCCACACCCTAATAAAAGCTCTAGGAAATGCCAGCCTGGAAACTTCCTCTTTTACTGGATTTGTCCTAGGATCAAATAATTAGTGATAAAAGAATATGGAATTAAGTATATGTTTGGCAGCAAGGTTGAGCTGCTCATCAGTCCTTCATCAAAGCAAAGTCAGCTTTCATTTTGTACCCTTTCCCCTGTACACCCTTCTTTTCATTCATTTGCCTATGCTAAGTTATTGTTGCCTTTTTTTTTGGGGGGGGGAGGCTTATTGCACAATGTTTAATAACTCCCAAAGCTGAAGATAACACTGCTCACACATTTTATAAAATCTATTTTTTCCCATTACAATTCTATCATTTCGGCTCATGGCAGTTTCATTATAAACAAATATCACATTCATCTTAGCTATTGTTTTTTACACATGTGTCAATGATGCAGAAACATCATAGCATACTCAGAATAATTTTACATCATACTCCCTAGCCCCATATTCTTGAAACTTTGTTCACAAGGACTCCTTGTTAATTGGTAAAAACCATTCACGCCGAATGGAATGTAACTTTATTCTTTTTTTTAATTACACACACACACACACACACAAAAAGCCCTTGTCATCTTTGACAGAAAACCAGAGCAGCTCCATTTCATACATGACAGCACAATTAAAACTAAAATAATACAAAAATAATTTGAAAAAATTCCTTGTACTGTACACTCTCAAATAAAGCAAGATAAATGACAATCTTTTCTAATAGCCAGAAAAATGTGTGTCTACTCAGCTGGGTTTTGCAGTTCAGTTCTGTGTGACCCACACCATGTGCATATGTGTGTGGTCAGATGTGTATTTTCTTTATAGAATAGAAATCCCTAATCTGTTTATCTAATTCTTCTAATTTTTATGCTACTTGACTGATACAATTTAGAGTACTACAGTCTCACATGAAACAATGACTTTACATGATTGCTTCTTTGAAATACTAAGAACTTGTACACATTTATTTGGCTTGTAAAGGACTGAAATATTACAGAGAATGTAATCTAACTTTGCCTTTAAAGAATATGGCTCTTAAGAACTGATTCTCTGAGTTCCAGAGTGAGTGACCTTATTTGACTTCTGAAGCTAACTTATATGTAGATTCAATGGGATGATTTTTTTTAATGAGTTTCAAAGTTTGAGGGGTTAAGTCTTTAGGGGCCTTGGATTTTCAACTATCATGGCCAAATTTGTTCCCTTGTATTCTCTCCACTTGACCAGAAGAGGGCACTTTAAACACCTCTACACTGCTACAGAAGCAGGTGTGGCAGGTGCGGAAACACAGTGTTAATTCAATACTGCATATAGACCTGCAGTTATTTTTCTTGAAAGTCACAAAAAATATAAAATGTGTACCTTATCACAGGTTTTTACATTGAAAGCTATATGTGTGTGTGTGTGTGTGTGTTTGTGTGTGTGAGAAAGAGAGAAAGAGAGAGAGAGTGCGAGAAAGAGTATGTGGATAAATAGAGGAATATACATATTGTCTGTACGTATGGAATCTTGTTTTTAGGTTGTCTTCCTCTTTCCCAGGATCCATCTCTCCTACCCCTCCCTCAGTGGAACTGAGTATTTTCTAGCCAGTAGGATCAATTTTCATATTATTTGGTTGTGGTTTTTTTAAAGTCCCTTTTCCCTTCCCCTCCCAAGTTTCTTTTTTAAAAACCTCAGGTAAGGGAACAAAGATGAACCTCTTTTATCCTATGCAATAAAAGTAATCACTGGACTTCTATCAGAAATACACTTGGACAAATTCTCTCTCATTTGGAACTGGGCAGTTATGTTTTGTTCCTCAATTTTAAAAACCTGGTCAAAGTATCAAATCCCAGCTGTTTTCTGCACACTCACTAGCCAAAAGGCTGCACACAATTTCTAGATTGCAGTGGAAAACATCAAACTTTTCCCTTACTCACTCATTAAGATGTGGCTCATGGCCACTTAAAGAAACCTTCTATACACCTTTTCCATTTAGCCTAAAACTGCCAGCCCTTCCCAAGGAGGGGTTTCATTTCTGCCAAAGCACTGGTTCTATAGGCACATGCCCTGTGCCTCCACCATTTTTGTCTTTATTTTCTTGTTGGCTCAAGTTTAGTGTCGAAAAAGATTAGAAAGGATATAGAAATAAGTTTTTTTGTTTTGTTTTGTTTTTAGTAAAAGTCTTCTGTCCTTAGGGAAATATAACACTTATTAAATATTTTTTCATAAAATTTGTTAATAACCTTCATTTGCCTTTTCTTTCTTTCATTTTTTTCCCCTACAGTTGACAGGTACGAGAGGGATGGTATTTCTCAGCAGCAGTCCTTTGAGATGGAGTTGAACTCAGTGAGTCCTCACCATAAAAGGATCATAAACTTACTGGGTTAGATCAACCTAGTTACCCCTAAGCTGCCAAGTTTTGTTTTTAATTATTATTATTATTATTATTATTTATTATTATTTTTAGCTGCACCATATATAGGATTCCTTGTGCCATTTTCTTTTGTCTATTTTTTTTCTTGATGACCCTGAGCTATGGCTTCCTTCTCAGTTCCAACACTATTCAGCCTTCCTTGCTTTCCTCATTTTGCCGATGTAGGCCTCGAAGAAAAAATGACAGAAGAGCACAAAGTAGCTGAGGTACATGAGTGAAGACCAGATGATGTTCTGAACGTGAGAGTGGCACTGATCTTGCTGCATCCAGGAGAAGACCAAATAGTTAACTATACAACCCATCAACATCTGTGTGATCTGGGACAAGGTGATGAACATGGCGAACTTCCGAGAGACCCGAAAGCCCGCTGCCCGCAAAGCATAGTAGGAGTACATCACCGCATGTACTCCATAGTTCATGGTCATGAACCAACCACCTCCGGCAACCATGTCCTTATATGAATACCAAGAATAGAGCAGCACAGTGATATGGTGATACCAATGCAGGAAGATGAGTTTCTGTTTTCTAAGAATAATGAATATTGTGTCTCCTGAAAGAAAAAGAAAAGTTCACATGAGTGCATAGGCAAGAGAACAGTTTTATGTTTTAACTAAAGCCTCCTTTGAGCACAGGAAAACCATATTTATTTTGAACTTAGAGAAGATTTTAGAAGTCATCCAGTCCAAGGTGGTGCAGTAGAAAGAATGCTGGCTTTGCAGTCAGGAAGACCTGAGTTCAGATCCTACCTCAGATACATAGTAGCAATGTGACCTTGGGCAATGCCAACCTCTCGGCCAATCTATCAAATGGGAGGAATAATAACACCACATTCCCAGGCTGTCATGTAAAATGTTTTGTAAATCTCAGAGCACCAGATAAATGTTAGTTATTGTCATTGTTATCATTATCAATGAAGATACATGTTTGAACCTAAGCAACTTGCCCAAGGTGACTTAGCTTATACAGCAAGCTAATATCAGAGCTGATCATAAGCTGGATCTTCGAACTCCCAATTCAGTGCTCTTTCTATTAAGCCAGTTCTCTGCTAGGGGCAGAGTAGATAGGAGGCTGGGTCTCAAGTCAGGTGTGACTGTGGATAAGTCACTTAACCTTGGCAGTCTCAGTTTCTTCAAATGCATCAGATGGATTAGAATAGCACCTATCTCCCTGGGTTTTTATAACAATCAAATGAAATATTTGTAAAAGGCTTCCTGGGACATCTCAAGGACTTAATAAATCTTTGTTTCCTTCCTTCCCCCCCATTCACCACTGACTTCATGCTAAGAATATAGATGGTGATTGCCCAAGGGACTGCCAAACATAGGTGATTCTATGCTGAAAAATAAAGGGTTTAATTAGAATGATCTATAAAGTCCTTTTCAGTTCTAATATTTAATGATTTGCCTAGAAGTGGTAAGCAGATTGTTATGACAGAATATGAAATGTTATAAATTAGCCCTATTGGATTTCCTTGAGATACCTCAATTAGTTTCTATAACACTATATTCCTCAAGAAAAAAAAATCCATTTGTTCCTACTATAGAGAATTCAGAAACAAGAATTATATTTTAAGTAGGGAGGCTCTTAAGATTTGAAGTAAATTTTTGAAAACTTTATTGTATAGAAAATGAGAATTATGCTTCAATTCAGAAGTTCTGGATCTGGGTTCTGATTTAACCATTAGCAAGCACATGACTTCCTTTCTCTGGAACTCAGTTTACATCTCTTCTTATAAAATGAGGATGTTGAATTAAGCTATATCTAAAGTTCCTTCTAGTTTCTGACTTTTAATTTTTTTGTGGAGCTAGGTGAGAGATTTTGGCACCATGGCATATTTATGAAAAAATAGAATTCTATAATCATACATTCTTTTTTTTCTGTTTGCTTTTTTGCAAGACAATGGGGTTAAGTGACTTGTCCAAGGGTCACACAGTTATGCAAGTAATTAGTGTCTGAGGTCAAATTTGAATTCAGGTCCTCCCAAGTCCAGGGCTGGTGCTCTATCTACTGTACCACCTGGCTGCCCCCTCACACTCATCTATTCTTTCATTCCAGGGAGTATTCATTGCTGTCAAAGGGCACTTCAAAAATTAATACACATATATACACATCACATCAGTTCAATACAGTCTTTTTAAAGGGAAACCCTTTAAGAGCTTGACTTTATTAGTATCACTAGAATCAGAAAACTCTGTTATGAATTCTGGCCGAACTACAAGAGGAAATTCACCTTAAATCTAAATCCTATGCTAGATACTGTTATTATTATTATTATTATTATTATTATTACTATTATTGCTATTATTTATTTATTTATTTTTATTTTAAGTGCCATAGTGTATTTCTTGCCATCACTGTGTCAGAGAAACTTAAGACAGATTCTGCAGCTTCCATGATGCAAACCCTTGGAAGTCCAAACTTTGTTTGCTTTTACAACGGAAACTAGAGGCCCTGACTTTCTGTGCTCACAGACCATCAAGCCAGAGCAACGCTGAGTCAGAGTTTTTAAAAAAACCCCAACGATGAACTCAACTTTGAGCGACGGCCTCACTCACAACAGATGTTTCCAAGTTTTCATAAAACTTAAGTCTCAGCATTTTGTACTGCAATTCCAACAGTAGGCAACTGACAGATTTGGATACACAAAGCAAGGTTAGTGGTTCTCTTCCTCTCACTTGTTCTGATAAACCATAACCCTATAATTCACTGAAATGAGCTCATTGTTTTAGAGTTGAAAGAGAAATCCTGTCTTGCTATGAAGAAAACTGCAGGCACATGGACTTTTGGGAGCAATGTCCTAGAGATTAATATCAGAGAGTCACTGAATTTTTTTGCCCTTCTATAGAAATTATCTTCTTTCTGATGAAAGAAATAAGGCAGCCTACAAGGTAGGCACAGAATCTGGATTTAAGGAAAAGACTACCTTTGAATAACCCAAATTGGGAACCTTTTTGATAAAAAGACAACAGAAAAGTTAACCCAAAAGTTAATTTAAATTTACTTCATGAGAGAAATATTCTCATCACTTGGAAGATAGGCCTGGAATCTTGGAAACAACATGTTACAGATGAAAAGGGTTTTGAAGTCAGAGCATCTGAGTTGGAAATGTGGCTCTGCCATTTTTATAAAACAAGACGGCAGGACATAATGACCTCTAAAGTTTCCTTACATCTCTAAAATCTATGATCCTAAGAATAATATTTTATTTTCTGTAACACAACCAGTTCCTTCCCCCCACCAATTTTTGAATCACCAATTTACATCTAGAAGGAAATCAGCTTTCAAATTTGAAATTGGAAGGTACTCTTAGCTGCCATATTGTCTAACCCAAACACAAAACAGCAGTCTATTCCCTACATTTTCAATGCAGACCCAGAGAAATGAAATGTTTATCAGAGGTCCTAGAGACAGGATTTGAACCAGACTTGTACTCCAAATCTTAAAGCCTTTTTCCTCTACCATCATATCCCTCTAAGTACTTGGGAAGAGTTGCAAGTAAAGGGGTCTTGTCTTAATAGTTTCCCAGAACGATTTAAAAAAATTCTACTGTAAATAACACATGGTAGATTCCTTTAGTCTTTTTCTGTTCAGATAAAGTACACTAAACACATTTGCACATTGTCATTTAACTGGGAAAAGATCTGTCACCTAATCATATAATGGAGCAAGCCTCTGTGGTCACTATGACTGCTCTTGAAAAATAGATTTGAGTGAAGCACTGCTTAGGCAGAGTTAAACCTTGGATTTAAATGGAGATTCCAGACAATAGTGACTATGTGCAAGTGGTGATAAGTGATGGGGAAGGGGAGCAGGAAGGGGAGTTTTTGTAGTGAATACCTTCATGCTTATGGTAAAACAAAGCTGGTTATCCTTAGTCATTATCAAATTTGATCAGATGACATGTTCTCTGGAACCTTACCTTTTTTTCCCCCTAATGTGACAACAGATTATCATTAAGGACTAGTGCATATTTTTGTACCAACTAACCAATGAAATACTGAGCTGAGGACTGGCTTGCATCTTTTCATTTGGTTGATGGTCATACTGGGGAGACCTTATCCCACAGCTGTCTTAGCAGACCACATATGGGACTTCAGAGATTATGTAATCCAATTCTGCCCCCCCCCTTTAACAAATGAGGAAACTCATCATAGAAGTTAAATGTTTACCCAAGGTTATACAGGCAAGAAACATCAAGAAGCAGAATTTGAACCTGGGATCTCTGGCTGTAGGATCAATGGGATCCCTTTCCTATATCTTTATATATACACACAAATACACATATGTATGCATATGGGCAAAGCATTTAACCTTTCCAACCTAGGCTTCTCTATCTGTAAAGTGAAAATAATAATAATAACGATGATGATGATGATAGCTATAGCATTTATCTGAGAGCTACCTTGAGGATCAAATGAAATGATATAGGTAAAGCCCTTTGTAGGCCTTCAAACACTTTGGAAATGCTAACCATTTATGGGATCAAGGATTGGAAGTATCTATAGGGTACAAACGTTGTGTGTATGCATGCACAGATGTGTCTATGTTGGATAGACTCCCTTTGAAAACTGGAGCTATACATGATTGATTTCATTATGCCCATGGAGGCTGGCCCCTTTGGGGCAAAAATTCTTAAGAGAATTCCTTGAGTGCACAGAGAAAGATCAAGTGATTTGTGTTCAGAGGGAAAGTTAGACCCAAGTCTTCCATATTCCAAGGTCAGCTGTCTTTCTATTATACCCCATGCTGCTTTACACTGGATATTTATTTTATGTACTAATGTGCTAGGTGGTGCAGTGAATAGAATAGTGGGTCTGGAGTCAGGAAGACTCATCTTCCTGAGTTCAAATCTGACCTCTGGCACTTTCTGGCAGTGAGACCCTAGGCAAGTCACTTAACCAGGTTTTCCTCAAGTTTTCTCATCTGTAAAGTGCTGGAGAAAAAATGTCACACACTGCAGTAGCTCAGCCAAGAAAACCCCAAATGGGGTCATTAAAAGTCAGATACAACTGAAATAACATCTTCTCCCTTTGCTTACTGTCCCCCTCCATTACCCATCACGTGCCATTGCCCTTTAAGGATTACAAGTACTGCAAGACTTCATTAATTCAGGAGTAATATTGCCCAAATAATCCCTGAAGGATAAGGCCATGTGATAGTGGTGGAGTGGAGCAGTAAGCTAATGAGGAAGGAAGAGGGGATACCATTGCCAATTTTACTTTGGTTTGTGTTGTTGTTTAGTCATTTCAGTTGTGTCCAACTCTTCGTGATCCCATTTGGATACCATCATGGTCTCCCATTTCCTTCTCCATAACATTTTACAGCTAAGGAAGTGAGGCAAACAGAGTTAAGTGACTTGCAGGGTCACAGAGCGCTGGTAAGTGCATGAGACCAGGTTTGAACTCAGGTCTGATTACAAGTCTAATATACTGTGCCACCTAAATGACTTAATAGGATCCTAGATATATAAGTAGAAAGGTCTATCTAGTGCAGTCCCTGTTTGTGTTGTGTGTGTGTGTGTGTGTGATTTTATTATTGGCTTCTGATTTTTTATCACAGTTACTTCTGGATGACTTCCAATCCCCTTATTTCAGAGATGAAGAAACAGACCTAGAGAGGTTCAGTTATTTACCCAAGATCACCTGGGTAGTAATCAAAAGATGTATCTATTATGTGGTATCACAATGACTGCTTGCTTTTCAGTCTGACATGGTTTAAAATTTCTTTACTATCCTTAATGTCTTATTTTGAAAAATTTGGTCACTGTTACTAAAATATCCATTCCAAAGCTAAACAGCTCCAAAATCATGGGTTTCTAAACTAAATAGCAGGGCAGCCAGATGGCAGAGTGCACAAAAGCACTGGGCTGAGAGTCAAGAAGGTTCATCTTCCTGAGTTCAAATCAGACTCATTGTGTGATCCTGGGTGAGTCTCAAACTGCTTGACTCAGTTTCCTCAATTATAAAATGAGCTGGAGAAGGAAATGACAAACCACTGTAGTGCCAAGAAAAATACACATGGGATTGTGGAGAGTTGGACGTGACAGAAAAACTGAATACTGAAACTAAACAGTATTCCACATAGAGGCTTATCATATGGCAAATAATGGGACTATCACATCACTTTTCCTGAATGCTATATTTTCCTTGAATGCAGCTTGAGCTTTGCTTTTGTTTTGTTTTGTTTTTTTGGAAGGAATACATATCAGCGACTATGGGAAAGCTGCTATCTCAGCATGTTGACTCATACTGAGCTTGTGGTCTACTAAAACCCCCAGATTTTCTTCACTGAAGTATGCCTTTGTTTTGATCTGTTAGTCAGATAGCCTTTCACTGGCATTCACTTGACTTTTCACTATGTGGAAGAGCTATGCAAAGTTGGATAACTTTGACACCTCAAACTATATCAAATCAATTCAATTTTATTTTCCCCTGCTTGGATTTAAATGTCAAATATACATTTCAACTCATTAAAATGATTTAAAAAAAATTATGGGGAAGGAGGCAGACAAAGACATTCATTATTTCTCATTGCTTTCTAAAAAAAGTAAACTCTCCTCTCTTACCCAAGGCCTGGATTTTTGAGGCCTAAAGTCGAACACACCAGAGACCAAACTTTAGTACTTTAGTTAATGAGCACACAGGAGTATCCAAATAAAAAACTTAATCCTCTAATCTGAATCAAAACTCCCGAGATGAGAATATGTTTCCATGTGGGTCTTGGAAACAGGTTTGTTTTTCATTTTTCCTTGTTCTAATATCAGAGCAGCTGCTAAAGTCCCTCAGAGAGGGGAAGCTGTCTATTTTATGAGCCCCTCAAAACAAATCATCAAATTCTGTATTCTTCTCAACTTGAGCAAGATATTTTATTGGCATAGGGCAGAACTGTCAAATCCATGGCAGGCAGGTTGTCTGTGATACAGAATAATTGAGAGAGGGGCCCAAACCAGATTAAAATATAGTTCCTATCTGATTTTAATGTGTTGGGGTAATGATCAAAACAGAAATATATATGCATGGGTAGTTTTCTATGTCAATATGAGACCTGAAGAGACCCTTATGTACTATATTAGTGGGCCCTGCTTTTATTTAAGTCTGACACCACTGGTATAGAGGACTTCTATTGAAGAAACTTATTTTACCAATGTAGTAAAATCTGAAATTATGCCTTAGAGAGCTGACTTGGAATACTCAGAGGTTACCCGTCCACGGTCACATAGTTAATAAAGCAAGACTTGAACCCAGATCTTTAGAAATTGGAGGCTACTGCTCCATTCCCTCCATAATGCAGTCTCTGAATTCTACATATGTTCCAATGCTCTAAAGACATAATGATATGCAATTGTCCAAAAGAAGAGTGTGATACACTGGCAGACAAAAGCAGAAGAGGGAGAGAGAGAGGAGGGAAGGAAGGAGAGAGAGAGGGAGAAAGAAAGAGAAAGTACTTACCAAGTTCAGGTGCTTTGCTTAATACAAATGCATAAGCCCAAAATTTGCTGACAGGTCCATTGTAAAAACTCTGATCACAAACTGATTGCTTCAGGCCTTTGGTCATCAAAATGTACACCATAAAAGCACCAGTTCGAAGAGCACCGAATATACTTCATAATAAAAAGAGAAAAGAAACACAGTTCTAGAATTATGATTTCCTTCTTTCAAAAATCATACACCAAAGAATAGCACCACTTGAAAAACCAGTCAACGACAGTGAGACTATGTGGTATGTGACATGCTTGAAGGAAGATCTAGGAGGAGGATATCAAAGCACTTTACAAAGGAGTTCCCAATGCTATTTTTCAAGAACATACAAAACCTTTTGTAGCCCTGAGACATCATGCATTGAAATTACAGTGGTTTTTCAAGAAATAACAGCTAGGTCTAAACTTGAACTCAAGAGAATCTTTGACTTATTCGCTAATTACTCACTACTTGGTTAGAAATGCTTAAGTTTGGAAGCTGTCAGAGGCTACCTCTTACCCCATAATTGAATAATTGCTAATATTAATAACTAGCAATGTCAATGGTGTTTTAAGACAGGCAAATCACTTTATATAAATGATCACATCTGATAATCTGATTCTCGTCCTTGGGTCTCCATCTCCTTCTCCAGTGTCTTTGCACTGGCATGGAGCAATCTTCACATCTGGAATGATCTCTTTCCTCAAGTCTGCCTCTTAGAATCCCTAGTTTCCTTTTAAATTTCCTGTATGAGAACTTTTGATTTTGCTTAGTTGTTAGTGATTTTCCGAAGTCTGGGACAAAATATTTATCCCTTTTTTTGCACATATATTTAGATATGGACATTTGTCTTCCTTGGCTAAAATGTAGACTCTCTGAAGGCAGGGACTGTTTGATTTCCAGAACTCAAATCCACATTCAAGGTACATCAAGCCTGGGGGGGGGGGGGGGGGGGGAGAGGAGTGTGTTTGCTGAAACAGTTAGCAAGAGAAAGCAATTTGCCTGGGGAGCTGCTGCCTCCTAAGTGCTTGGAGAAAATCTTCTCAGTACTCAGGGTTATGGATGCATCTGGGTCATGCTGTGCCACTGGGAGCCAGCTTTTCATCGACTTGAGAAATGATGTGCCAAAAGGAGATGCCAGACCTTGTCTGGCTAATTAGTCCTGCTTCCTCTTCTTGATGAATCATTTTAAGATGTTCAAGGGAACACTGCTACTGCTGACCACAGCAGTCTGTCTAGGGAGCATCATTTGTTGGGATTCTAGAACATTAAAAGCCCCAGGGAACAACTGCTGAATCGCACAGTCAGATGGATGCCTGCTTGGGTAATAGAGCTTCGGTTTTTTGGTGTTTTTGTTTTTTCAATTTCAGTTCTAACCAGTACACACTCAGCTTTCTGAAGATCATGAAGAAAACGCATAAGCATTCATTAAACATCTACTATAGCACTGTGCCAAGAATTTTACAAATATTTCATTTGATTCTCCAACAACTCTGGAAGTAAGTGATAATCTCACCCCCACATTACAGATTAAGGAAACTGAGGTAGAGCTAAATTAAATGACTCGCTCAGGGTCACACAATCAGAAGGTATAAAGTTGGGATTTGAACTCAGGGATTCCTGACTCCAGATCTAGGGCTCTATCCACTGAGTCTTGGAGCTGCTTCGTAGAACAATAAATGACAGGCTAGGTGTTAATTGCTGCAGTCCAATTAAGATGGGAGCTCTTGTGCATAGCACATCTTCAATGTCTTGAAATGTTTGAGAAATATTCTGATTGGCATATAGTTATGATGATTAATCATTCTCCAGTTTAGAAAGCACTTTCCAAATGAACATGCCCTATAAAATGGGTAAGGTGAGGAATATTGAAATTCAGAGGGGAATTCAAAAATCACATTGGTGTCCAGATTTAGACTTAGGTCCTCTGACCTCAGAACCCTCTAAACTATTCCAGCCTTTTAAATAAACTGCCACTTAACAATAGGGACGATGACAGTGTTTTTGGTTTTAATTGATATAGGAAACTCCTAGATGAGGAAAGCTGGTGACTTTTCTATAGCTAAAAGGTTTAGAAAGTTGCCAAGAACACTGACAGTTAAATGACCTGTCCAGGGTCACACAGCCAATACATGTCAGAGTTAGCTTTTATAGATATTTGAGATAGATAGATATAGATGTATCTATAGATAGATGAGAACCTTTTATTCTGACAGCAGCCAAAACTTAAAAATTAGCCTGTTTTATCATTTAATTAATTCATCCGACAAAAAAAGATCCTAGATTTATTGAATTTTGAGATCCACCCACAGTTGCCTTGGCAACATTTGATCAAATGATTTCGCAGGCCTGATACAGTCCACAGTTCCAGACATCCCCCCCACCCGGCCCCAAACCATGAAATTTCTCATCTGTTATTCTAGCTAGCACCAGAGTAGAGAACTTATCTTTAGCTATTAAATTGGAGCTATAAGAAAATAGATTCCCATTGATTGCGGAATTACTAATTAAATTGTGGTAAGTGAATTATTTCATATGAATTATAACAGGATATTGTTATAGCATGAAGGATAACAAAGATACAACGACTGCTACAAAATATAAATGAAAAGATCACTTAATGGCAGCTGAATTATAGAAAGTCTAAAAAAACAATGAAAGATTTCAGAGAAAAGATAAAGAAACCTTTCTCCCTCCATGTAGCAGAGAAAAGAGGTTCCAATAAGACAAACAATGCATGGTCAGATGCTGTCACTCTTTTGGATGTTCTTGCTTGTCATTGTTACAAAGAAGGGTTCCATTGGATGAGGAAGGGATTTTTTTGAGGGGTGTGTTTTTCTCCTCCAATAACTATTTTGTATAGAAATAAGTTATCAAAAAAAATTTTTTAAGAGGAATGGAAAACTCAGAGAAAAATAGAAAAGATCTGAATGAGCTCACATAGGATTAAAAAATAGGAGTATAATATCCATGGATAACCCTAATAGTTTGAAGAAAAACAGCATTAAAAGATATCAGAACTCAGGGGCAGCTAGGTGGTGCAATGGATAGAGCACCAGCCCTGTAGTCAGGAGTACCTGGGTTCAAATCCGGTCTCAGACACTAATTACCTAGCTTTGTGGCCTTGGGCAAGCCACTTAACCCTCATTGCCTTGCAAAAAAAAAAATCTAAAAAAAAGATATCAGAACTCAGAGGAGATATATCTAATTTTGGATGCAGAGGAGTCACATGTATTTTTGTTTTGCAGTCATTGTATCTTTGTGAAACACACTTCCCACTTTACATTGGAGAGATAGTAGATTAAAGTCAGATTTTGGTACCTGTGGTTAAAAGTGCTATAGACATCATATCATTTTATTTTGTTTAACCCTTCTTCTTTGTTATAAGAAAGGCTTTTCTGCATAAGCATTGTCATACCTAGTTGATAATGCTGCCTTGTTTTCTTGAACTTTTTTCCTTCCCCCTTAGGTTTTTTTTTTTGCATCTTTTGTTATAAAGTAAGAAGTGGACTGGTGCTAGGCATGGTGGTCCCTGTTACTGGGGAGACTGAGGCTGGGGATCACCTGAGGTCAAGATTTCTGGCACACCTTGGGAGCAAGAAGAACCATCAGACTAAGGAGAGTGAATCAGCCCAGATCAGAGACAAAGATCAATGATTTTAGGCTGAGGGCCTGACTTGTAAATGACCCTGGAAAGGAGATAGGGACATATAGTCTTAAGAAGAGACAGATCAAGGGAAACAGAGAGAGAGAGAGAGAGAGAGAGAGAGAGAGAAACAAAAAGATTTTCAAAATATTTACCCAATGATTAAGAAATTGCTAAATAAATTATAATAGATGAATATAAACTATTACAATATTTCAAAATGATAAATATGGTAAATGCAGAGAAATATGGTAAGATTTATATGAACTGGGGTGGCTAGGTGGCGTAGTGGATAAAACACTGGCCCTGGAGTCAGGAGTACCTGGGTTCAAATCCGGTCTCAGACACTTAATAATTAGCTAGCTGTGTGGCCTTGGGCAAGTCACTTAACCCCATTTGCCTTGCAAAAACCTAAAAAAAAATTTATATGAACTGATGCAAAGTGAAGGAAGTGGAACCAGGAAAGTAATTCTATAATGTAAGTAGAAAGAGCAACAACAAAACAAATGAAACTGAAACCTGGGAAATTAAAATGACCAACTTGGCCCCAAAGAAGAGATATGAGAAGATACCTTCCTTATACTTTATTATGGAGGCAGAGGACTATACTAAATCATTAGATTTTTAAAAAAAATAACAGAATCATACCATTTGAGAATCAGAAGGTACTTCAGGGATCATTTAGTCTAATCTTAGATTCTTTTTTTTTAAGGTTTTTTGCAAGGCAATGGGGTTAAGTGGCTTTCCCAAGGCCACACAGCTAAGGTAATTATTAAGTGTCTGAGACCGGATTTGAACCCAGGTACTCCTGACTCCAGGGCTGGTGCTCTATCCATTGCAGACCTAGCTGCCCCTCTAATCTTAGATGCTTTTTTTGTTTGTTTTTTGCAAGGCAAATGGGGTTAAGTGGCTTGCCCAAGGCCACACAGCTAGGTAATTAAGTGTCTGAGACTGGATTTGAACCCAGGTACTCCTGACTCCAAGGCCAGTGCCTTATCCACTATGCCAACTAGCCACCCCTAATCTTAAGATTCTTAAATGAGAATCTTGACTGCGACATATATGTTAATAAATTATATTTTATCAGGTTTTCTTTGCAATAGAGATTAGAATTACTGGTAAATGACAATGACTTAAAAATAAAAGCTTACAAAACCTTTGCAAAAAAAATAAGAATACAAGTTCTCAGCATAAAAAAATGGGGACTACTAAAATAAATGACCTGGATAATTTAAGGTTAAAAAAAAAAGTTGACATTCAGGTCCTTATCTTAATCAGACAACTATGTCCTTCTCTGATCCCAAGGGAGGCAGGACTTCGTGAACAGAGCCAGGTAGTGACATTTTGTCTGTGTTAAATTCGCAAAAACACTTTAACTTTTGTTTTCCCACTTACTGATGAATTGCCTTAGGATGAGAAAATCTGTCTCCACACTCAAAAGAAGCAGCCTTTACAGCCTCTACTCTTAGAGGACGTGTGTTGGCATAGTTGTTGGCCCAGCCTACTGAGCAGACAGGGCTCAACTTGTCAGGAGCCTGTTGAACACCGCTCAACATTCTGTGGCTAAGGGTCCCTCTGGGGGTATGAAAACACACTGGGCTGACTGTCCAGGCGGGTGAGCCGCTCAATAAGGCAGTCATCAGATTTACATACACCACAATGTAGGGGTCTGTCTGTGGCATACACACAAACCAACCCTGAGGTGACAGACTTTCCAAAACGGAAAGGCAAGACGCCAATCCCTCAGACACAGTTATGCAGATTAAATTCTGGGAGGTAAGAAAGAATTGTGGACCCTGGTGGTAAGGTTTATGGTAATGGGTAGAGGATTAGATTTAGAGTGAAGTCCTAAGTTCAAATCCTCAGTTGGACATTTAACTAGCTGTATGTCAGACTAAATATCTCCCAGCCTACAAAGCTTCAAACTGAAAATAGCAACTATCTTACAGGATTATTATGATGCTAAAATGAGCTAATAAATACAATATAGATAAATGTTTATGATTACTCATACATATATCACACACACACATATATATATATATACACACAAATATTCATGTATCTATCTATTGTTGTTCAGTCATTCAGACTCTGTGATTCTTTTTGGAGTTTTCTTGGTAAAGATACTGAATTGGTTTGCCAACTTCTTCTCCACTTTATTTGACAGGTGAGGAAACTAAGGCAATGGTAAGTGAATTGCCCAGGATCACACAGGTAGTAAGTGTTCAAGGTTACATTTGAACTCAGGTGTTTCTAACTCTGGACCCAGTCTCTACCCACTCCCACCTAGCTGCTCTTTAATCTTATCTTCCTGTAGCGTGATTTAAACCCAAACTCTGCCACTTATTAGCCATGTAACCTTGGATAAGTGATAATGGAGTTTCCTTACCTGAAAAAAACATCAGAGGGTTGAACCACAAAACCTCTCAGGTCCATTCCTATTCTAATTCATATCCTTACTTGGACTGCAAAGGGCTCTCACTTTTTCACAATTCCCAAAGGTAAAAGAATTCTTGGTATAGTTATGGTTAGACTAATGGCAATCAGAGACCTAGGGATAAGTGAATTTGAATTGATTCCTTTAAAATATTCTTCTCCCAGACCTTATATTACAGGGGACTAAAAATATCTCATTTTTTAAAAAGCCTTACTATAGATTCAATAATTACTGAAGCTGGATTACCAAGGCTTACATTTTTCTGACACCTAGTTTATATTGTCACATATTTGAGTATAAAATTCGCTCTCTGGCTGGGAACAATGTCCTCCTCTGAGAACAGAGGACAGTAGAATTGTTTAGCAAGACCAACAGAGTCAGCAACTGGGGTTGTGTGTCTGTTAGTTAAAGGAGTATTGTAAAAGACATAACAATGTTACCCCAGGAAGAGTGGAGTCTGTATTGGGGGAGATTCACTCTTGTGTGTGTATATCAGCTAGTCTCCAATTCCTTTTATCTCACCCACTTCCACTTTGTAATAAGATAGTTTTAATTATAGTTAGATATAATGCCCCTAATATTTTGCCTGAGGATTCTTGATCTATGGATCAAGGGCAGGAAGAGACTTCAAAACTTATCTAGCAACAATGCTCTCATTTTACATATGGGGAAACTGAGGTCCAGGGAAGTGAAAATTATCCAAAATGAAACAGGAAGGAAGCCTGAGAAATGGGATTTGAAATCAGGTCTGAATCTGGGTTAGTACTGACTCCATAATTAGTATTTTTTTCTACAGTACCAAGCCTCCTCCTTACATATTGGGCAGGAATCATCCCTTGCTCCCAAATAATAACAATAATGATAATAAAATGTGCACATCACATAGCTATATTATGTAGCTATACATTTGTGATTATTTGGGATTTTTTGCCATTTCCTTCTCCAGCTCATTTGACAGTTGAGGAAACTGAGGCAGACAGGGCTAAGTGATTTACTTAGGGTTACACAGTACATATACATATATAAATACAATTATGTTTATCATTTTTAACTTATTCCTTTTCCCGATACCCTGTTGGGTTATCTTATCATAAAGAACAAACACAGCAAAATATACTACAACAGAGCTGAATTTTAAATCGGAAGACCCACATGAAAATCCCAGCTCTTTTACTTAAAACCAGTATGACCTGGGATAAGATATTGAATCTTTCTGAGTCTGTTTTCCTAATTCTGCCAGGCAATTGTGGGAGGGTTCAACCTGGACAATCTCCTCTAAATCAAAACATACTTATTTAAATACCTCCCAATTCTCAATCTCTGACCTCATTAGAAATGAGTTTACTATATAATTCTATTAAAGGGGACCCTATTTTTCCTGCTTTCCTTTTTTGAGAATTCTGACTGTAAAATCCATCTTATTCAGATTCTTAATTAAGTTACTCAAAAGGTAAGGAAATGCAGAAACCAAAGATCTTATAGGACATAGGAAATGCACATGAGATACATGGGTATGGATATTATGTTTATCTTTGTGTATTTTCTTGACACATCAACATGAGATACATGGAAATAAATTAATATTCCCTTAAGAAACTACTGTACCCACCCTCCATCAAAAATTTTTTATGCTTTAGTTTACAGCATTATTAATAATATATATATTTTTTAGGTTTTTGCAAGGCAAATGGGGTTAAGTGGCTTGCCCAAGGCCACACAGCTAGGTAATTATTAAGTGTCTGAGACCGGATTTGAACCCAGGTACTCCTGACTCCAAGGCCGGTGCTTTATCCACTATGCCACCTAGCCACCCCTTAATAATATTTTAATATGTGAAAAGTCATAGTTAATAACTCCACAATCAAGGAAGTGGGGGCACATTGGATTTGGAATCAGAAAAAAATCAGGATTTTCAAATTTTAGTTCTGCCATTTAATTCAGATGTGTTCTTAAACTTGTCACTTGATTGTCTTTAGATTTAGTTTCCTCATGTGTAAAATGAGGACAAAAAGACTTTTGAAGATCCTTTCAGCTCTAAATCTATAGTCCATTTCTGATACTTATCACATGGTGACTTTCGTGAAGTTACATATCTCCCTAGGTTTCATTCATTGAGTATTGTCATCATCATCATTATCATCATCATTATTAATATACATTTTAAAACATCATTCTGAGAAGAGGTCTCCAGGTTTCACCACAAATGGGTCTATGAAACAGACAAAGTTAAGAAATCCTGCTATAGAGCTAGAAGAAACATTAAGAGGCCTACCAGTCCAACTCCCCTCTTTTTACTGATGAGGAGACTGAAGGAAGCCTAGGGAGATATGTAACTTACCAAAAATACCAATGGTATTACAAAGCCAGCCATGGGACAAGCAACTTCAGGTCCTTTAATATCAAGAAACTTTCAACTTGGTCTGTTATGTATATTTCCCTTGGTGGGGGGGGGACTTTTCCAAATGACTGTTTCAAAAGGAAAATACTCATTCAAGGAATCAAGTATTTAGGAAATAGCAGGTGTTTCCAAGGAGTGTGACAAGCACTAGGGCAGATAAACAATTTACCTTATATCCCACCCTTTCATCTTCAGTTAATGAGCCTAGTGAGCAGGATTTTGTAGCCAACTTTGCTGGGACAGAGTGAGGGATCTTTGTATCCATTGCCATCAACCTATTCCCAGTTCTCCAAAGTCTTAGTCCACAAAGTGGGCTCTGTCATAAGGACTGTTTTGCTAAGCCACTCCTTCCTAGGCCCATATTTTTCTTGTTTCTTCATATGATCATACTTCATATTTTTCACCTTGGACTAACTGACTTCATCCAGTCTGTCCTTTAAACTCAAATGTACTCATTAAAATCCTATTGGATATGTGGGCCCTTATAAACTACTTCATAGACTAGTTTACTGCATAACCCATACTGAAAGGAAAGAGTGCTATAATTTAAGGCATGAAAGTAAAGCCAGATTTGATTAGATTACAAGAAATTTATTATTAGACTATGAAAATACAACGATACCTACCTTACAGGCTACTAAGGCATATAATTAGCTACCAGAGACCAATGGGAACAGAGCTAAAGAACTTGCATTAAAAATGGAGCTTCTATGAATATGTCTTAATTCACATGCCTCCTGTTTAGGAGGAGAACCTTGGAATGCCTCTATTATCCACACTAGGTCAGTTCAGTTCAACAAATGTTTGCTGATCTGACTTGAATTCTAGGAATGGCAACAAAGGTTGGATTACCTTTGGGCTTAGTGGGGAGCCTTTCTGGAAGGGTGAAAGGCCAAATCTTCATTCAAAAGCATTGAAAGTCAAAAGCATGTAAACACTATGGTTTAATGAGGTCATATACCACATCTATACTATCCCTTACAAAAAATGAGCAGATATTGTCATAAGAAACAGAAAAAAATCATGCATAGAAGAATGCTGTAATCAAATCAAAGGTAGAATGTTAATCTGGTATAGTAGTATCTAAACACCCATGGTCTAATTAGAAAGGCATTACCATAAATAATGAGTACATAACACTCATACAACAAAGTTACTTTTCCCCCCTCTTTGTTCGTCCCTTGTTTATCTATAGATCATTAAAAAATAACTTGTTTTTGACATAGCCAACAGATCTAAATAAACATACAAACAAACCATGACCAATGTGTTTCTCTTCTTTTCCATACTCCCAATCAAAGAGATCAACTATAATTTTGTGGTACATGCAATCTTACCCTTCTGTAATTTCTTAATTAGCTTTTTTAAAAAAATGATCATGGGCTTTATTTTTAAGAAATTAACTACCAGAGGCAGCTAGGTGGCACAGTGGATAGGGAATTGACCCTGGAGTCAGGAGGACCTGAGTTCAAACCCGATCTGAGACAACACCACTGTCTTGCAAAAACAAAGAAAACAAAAAAAAAAAGCAATTAATAACCCATGAATATCCATTCCATTTGACTGGCGTTCTGTTTTTTTAATGCTAAGATTTAGAGATGTCTGGGGACAAGATTCTAGTTGGCCCTTGGGGATCGCCATTTTCCCAGAGGAGGGGGAGGTGTGAGAAGGAGGAGAGAACTATGATCCTTTCCAAAGAAAATAACATGGAGCAAAGAGAAGAAACAGGCATAAAGATCCTGGATGAGAGCATGAGAAAAGATCTCTAATTTGGGGCAGAAAGAACTTATAAATATATGAACATGTTGTCTTCCCCAGTAGAACATAAAGCTCTTTTGAGTGCAGCATTGTTTTATTTTTACTTTTATATCATCAGTGCATGTTTGTGGAGCAACTTTCAAATACTTGAATGGCAAGGGAAAAGAATTTAGACTAGCACTGGGCTACAAGAGTGACAAGGTGTACTTTCTAATGATTACAGAGGACATGGTGAACAGAAGACCTACTTACTTAAGAATAAAAGCTATTGTCACTGGATGTTCCAGACTTGGTCAGATAACCATTTTGCTGGAAACACTGCAAGGGATCCATAGTCTGGGTAAGATACTAGTAGACAGAGTCAGATTCTGGATTGAACTTCTTTCTTTTCTGCTTATTGCTTCTGAGTTTGTGAAGATTGCAAGGAAGGTCTCAGTTCCCTCATCTCTAAAATGAGAGGTTTGGGGCTGAATTATCTCTAAGGGGCAGCTAGGTGTTGCAGTGTGAGGTCTGAAGTCAGGAAGACCTGAGTCCAAATCTGGTCTCAGATACTTAGTAGTTGCCTCAGTGTCCTCATCTGTAAAGTGAGCTAGGGAAGGAAATGGCAAACCACTCCAGTGTCTTTGCCAAAGAAAACCTCAAAGAGGACATGACGAGTCAGACAGGTCTGAAATGACTGAACAACAAATCTTTGAGGTCCTTTCTAGTAGAAAGATTCTATTATCCTACAAAACCCAATTAATACACACAGTTTCTTTCATCATTTACTTGCCTAGCCCAAAGAGCTGGGGGTTGTTCAAGGAATCCCAGTCAGACAAACAGGTGACAATGACCAGGGAAGGTCCAGTGAGAAACGAGCATTACAGAAACAGGGAAATGAACTGGAAAATGGGACAATGTTCTCAGTCTGGATGTTTTCCATGAGAAAACTGGTGGGTCACTATCTTGAAATGATTCCAACTAGATAGCCCAGGATCAGTGATCTACTTAAATTCCTTGGTATTCCCTGAGCCCACTGGATTATCTTCTCCCTTATTTTTTAAAACTGGTCAGTTAAAAAACCCCACCATGCCATTGCGGTCACAATAATAATTACCCATTTATATAGCATTTTAAAATGTACAAAATGTTATATATTTCCATATATATATACATACATGTGGAAATATATATTATCTGATTTAATTCCTCCAGGTAGATATTACCACAGATGTGGCTATAGAGGAGGATAAAAGTTTATTGGCTTGCCGAGGGTCACATAGTAAAGGTCTGAGATGGGATTCAAACTCAGGTCTGCTTGATTCCAAGTTCAGCACCCCATTGTCTCTCACTATACCACATTTCATTAATATTTTGTTTTGTTTTTACTAGGGGATAGTGATGATGAATTTGTTTAAAATGGAATCAAAGCAAAACTCAAAACCTAACAAAAAAGATTGTTAAAAACTATTTTTGCATGTACTTGGAAAAACAAACAAATAAATACATGAATTTAAAAAGGAGCATCAAAATATATCTATGACATTGTTTTCATTAGAACATAACCTCATTGGGACAACTAGGTGGTGCAGTGGATAGAGCACCAACCCCAGTCAGAAGCAACTGAGTTCAAATCCAATTTCAGATACTTAAAACTTACTTAGCTGTGTGACCTCAGGCAAGTCACTTAACCTCATTGCCT
The DNA here is from genome assembly GCF_037893015.1 of Macrotis lagotis. Lineage (NCBI taxonomy): Eukaryota > Metazoa > Chordata > Mammalia > Peramelemorphia > Peramelidae > Macrotis > Macrotis lagotis. Next base: position 55,209,786 of record NC_133660.1, on the reverse strand, counting down.
TGCAAAAATCAAAAGAAAAAAAGAACATAAGCAACTTGAGAGTAAAGATTTGTATCCTATGTGCCCAAAAAAGTGCTAACCCATCATAGGTAGCTAATAAATACTTGCTGATTTTCTCCACCAACATTCATTTTCCTTGGGGATGATGACATTATCATGGAGGATAAACCGAAATGACCCTTTTAAAATTGTATGCATGGAGAATAATTAAAAGTAGTTTGTTTGCAATTTCCCCATCTTTCTTCTTTAAAGTTTGCAAAGCATCTTCTTCTAAGTCTTTTAGGGTACAGATAAATATTCTCCCTATTTTTAAGATGGGCAAACAGGCTCAGAGAAGGTGAGTGATTTTTTTCCCTCATAGTCATACAGCTAGTAAATGTTGGAGGCAGGAATTGTACCCAAGTATTTGATTCCAAGTCTAGCACTCTTTTTACTCCTCCCCACTAATTCCTCTTATAATCTATTACATTTTATGTGACCCAGGAAGATTAAACAATCAATGAATCATCAAAAATGCTTCTCACTGAGGCTAAACATTAAATGTAGTTATTCTGGGAAGGAACCTCATCAGGCAAGATAAGGAAGCTTTGAGAAGTCAAGGTAACATGTTACAAAGACACAAAGGCTCTAGGGTATTATAATTAAAGGTTCCATTATCATACATTTTCTGGTCTTTCTCCTCCGTCACCTCCCAAGCCTAAAGGTGTTATGGGCTACTGGTCTGTTTTAATGTATTCAGAGAACAATATTTTCTTTTTACTCTGAAAACTTTTAGTACCCAATATAGAGATTCATCAGGTCAAGTTTTCTATCCTGAAGATGGATGTGATCTCTTCCAGGTTTTGAAGTATTTATAAGGATTTGTTTAATATGCTCACAATTTCTGTTTATGCAACACAGACATCATAAAATAATTAATTTTCTTAGGTAATTTATCAAAGTTGTTTGTACTTTTTCTCTATGGGAAATATCACAGAAGTAGAAAGGACTTAGTCCCTTGCTCTCCCTCATTTTACAATTGAGGAGAGGTAAAGGAGGGTCAAAGTTACCTAAGCAGTATGTGACAGAGAAAAGGTTTGAACCTGATCTTCTGGTCCTCTTCCCACCATATTCTGTAGTTTTTATGGTTTTATTTCTTTTCTTTTTTCTTTTCTTTCTTTCCTTTCCTTTTTATTCTTTGTTTCTCTCTTTCTCCAGAGATAAGAGCCTTGAATCCTCAGTTTAAAAAAAACTGCTGTAATAAATCAATAAAAAAGAATCTTATATTAGTCATAAGATCATTGGAAGCACTGCCTTCATTTGACAGATAAGGAGAGGAGGCCTAGAGGAGCTAAGCTAGAGTTGCCACTAGGTCAGCTGACTCTAAACTTGGGGTTCTTTCCATGATGTCTGTTCGAATGCACATTGAAATAATTTAAAATCTATCATATTCCAAACTACATTAGGGACTTCCATTGTCATACACTGTATGCAATATTGTTGATCTCTGAGAGTCAGTATTCAGATCTTTTAGTCCATTTTCTTGAAATGACAAGGTTCTAGATGTGAGCGAGAGTTAGAATAAGAAGTAGAGGATGGAAGTGATTTGGGGAACAGAGATGATGGTGGTATCCTTGGCAGATATAAGGAAATTCCAAAGACAGAAGAGTTTAGGGAGTAATTTAGTGAAAAAAAATTGTGTGGTACTGGTTGAAAAACATAAGTTTATCATCAGGATAGATTAGGAATGTAAGATCCAGAAACAAATGAATATAGCGGTACCGTGTTTTTAGAAATCTAAAGACCCCAAGAATTGGGGCAAGGACTTTGATATTCAACAAAACTTATTGAAAAAACTACAAAACAGGGGCAGCTAGGTGACACAGTGGATAGAGCACCAGCCCTAAAGTTAGGAGGACCTAAGTTCAAATTTGACCTCAGACACTTAATTGCCTAGCTGTGCAAACACTGGGCAAGTCACTTAACTCCACTGCCTTAAATATATTTTAAAAAACCTAACAAACTATAAATAGGAGAAATTAGATTTAAGCTAATATTTCACACCACATTCCAAATTTCCAATCTAAACAATGAGGTATGGAAACAGTTTCTTGTTCAAACAGGGATAGAGGAACTTACAATTCTTAATACACAAAAGTGAATAATTTTGGCCCAAGCAAAATCAAAGTAGTTAAAGTTAGGAGAAAAACTTTCATTTGGGGAAAATTTTTTATAGCAAATTTGGTGTTTGATATAGATATACCCTAAAACATTTAAGGTCTTTAGAATGAGTTTCTAGGAGGTGCAGTGAATGGAATGCTGAGTCTGGAGTCAGGAGGGCCTGCAATCAAATCTGGCTTCAGACATGTGCTAGCTGTGTGATCATGGACAAGTCACTTATCCCTTATTTGCCTAATTTCCTCATCTGTAAAGTGAGCTGGAAAAAAAAATGGCTAACTACTCCAGTATCTTTTCTAAGAAAATCCCAGAGAGGAAAGTCAGAAAAGATTAAACAATAACAAAAACTAATCTGATTGGTTCTCAAATTAGATCAGAGGATGGGTTTATATGCTAAAGTCAGGCAGATTATGATACATGTCTGCAAATACTTTCTCTCATTTAGTTCTGCTTCACAAAAGGATAGGAGGTTATTTTAAGCCAGGCAGGAATGAGCCTGATTAGTTCAAGTTCAATGAACCTGACTGGTTTGAAGCAGTCTACACTTCACATCTACACAAATGTAACTAATAATTCTGTGAACAATGCCAATCAGAACTTCTGGTCAAACCCAAGAATATAAAGAATCTGACTCAGGTCTGGGTTTCTATTGATGTGCTATTACACAGATGGACATTTCTGTTAAATCTGATTGTCATTTTTATTCTGACAATTTTCCTTTGGTCAAGATAAGCTCTTTAGTATGTTGTCTTCAGTCAAGAATCAATGGAAAATTTGAGAAGACTATTCACAAGTGATGGTGATGTAAAAACAGAATGCTTTAATGAAGCTTATACCTAGGGATTCACAGGAATCAGCGATCAACTCATGACTAAATTTTCAGGAGTATTTATATCTTAAATCATCAAGCACTATAAATCAGGGCTTTGTTGATAGTCTAAACTTAAGAAAGTGTTAAGAGAAATGTTAATAATGAAGATTAAGCTTTAAAAAGGCATCTCTTTTGGAAAGCTTGCTGTTAAACATTTACCAGCATGCCACTGTTAAAGCAAACATACACAGACATGAAACTGGGTTTAAAAAATTCAGGTAAGGATCTGCTCCAAGAGATAGAAGTCTTCAAATCAACAATTTAATCAACAAGAAAAAAAGACAAAGTAGAGTTCTGGTAACTGGAATCAGAAACATTTGGGTTCAAATTCTGCCCATTGCTATGTGACCCTGGGAATTATAATCTGTCTTGGATATTTACTACCCATGTAATCTTGTGGGTAAATTGCTTTGCTTCCCTGGGTCTCAGTTTCTCTAGTTGTAAAAATGAGAGACTTGGGTTAGCTGGCTTCTAAAATACTTCCCAACTTTAGAATTATAATCATGTAATATTATTTATTAACAACATAGTATTTATTCAGCAGTGATATTTAAAGGGCATGATGGGAATACAAAAATAGTTAATGAAACCCTTAGTCTGGGTAAGAGGGATAGAACACAAGAGATATTAAACTACTTCAATACTGTTTACTAGGTATTATGCTAGGAGAGAACTAGGGCATGGTCTTAAGACTCAGTTTACAATTGAGTTCAAAAGACAAGATTAACAAATGAAAAAATAGTGAACAACAGCAGGCAGAATATACTTGGGTCCTAAATCACATTCTTTAGTCATAGAGAGGGTTGTTGCTCTTCCTTCTTGGAAGACCATGACATCTGAAAGGTGATGTCCATGATGCAGTGAACTGAATTTAAAAGGAGGGACGAGCAAAGTAACTAGCCTCACTTTCTCCTCCTTAGCCTTCTGGATCAAGTGGCCAGATATGGATCAGGGCAATTGGAGAAAGTCCTGGATGCAGTGGGATATCTTTTAAAGGAGATCACTGTCTAGTGTGGTCAGAGAAGGCCTCAATTGGGCTTGAGCTAGACCTTGAAAGATGGGTAAGCTAGGCAGAGGCCTGAGAAAAGGGCATTTCAGGTGAATGCACGTGATTTGCTCAGACATTCAGACATAGACATTATTCAGCAAAGATGCAGAGGTACTTCCATTAGCTGCTAATCCTCTTGATAAGGGAGAGTACATCTGTTTAAAGCAGATGTTCAAATAAAGTGCTCTAGAGTGGATTGCTCTGAGGTACCCGTTTGTTCCCTTAATTTGCTTGCCTTGACAGAAGGTTTGGCTCCCTTCTGTGTTCAGCTCCAAGACTGTGTGTGAAGTATCTTTCCAAGGATGAATGAACCCCATGAGCAGCTTGATGGTTCAGTGAACAGAGTCCTGGATCTGAAAGATCTCACTTAAAATCCGGCCTCAGAAACTTGTTAGCTCTGTGACTCTGGACAGGTCACTTAACCCTCATTTGCCTCAGTTCTTCATCTGTTAAATATAGACACATTAGGGAAGGAACTAGTAAACTAATCCAGTATCTTTGCCAAGATGTTGGTCATGAACAAGTGACTAAACATTAACACCAAAGGCTGATCCACATGAATGCTGATTTTACCCTAACTGTAGAGAAAGCATCATGATACACAGACAGGGAAATTCTCTAAAGTGGTAGGAAAACTTTATAATCCTCATTTTAACAGATAAAGAAATAGAAGCAGAGAGAGAATAAGGGATTTGCTCAGAGTCACACAGCTAGTAAATGTCTGGGTCTGGATTTGAACTCAGATCTTCCTGACTCCAGATCCAGCGCTCTGTCAGTGTCACTAAGCTATTCACTTTTACTTTTAGAATCCCTAGAAGAGAGAGCTTGATGTAGAATTTCTGCTATCAATATAGGCCAACATTTTCTCTGCAGTCTACAGTCTAAGAGCAGATACTTTGTATTTACAATCAAACAGCTTTTGTCATGGTCCTATCTGGCAGTCTTCTGAGGTCCTCTTCTGAAAATAATTTTCTTTAATTAAATAAAATTCACTGAATTATAAAGTAACCCAAATATCAGTGAAAATAAAGATGTATTTTTTTTCCTATCCAAATTCATGGACTCCCTGGAATAATCCATCCATTCATCCCCCTATCCCCTCAACTATCCAACCTATCTATTCATCCATCTACTCTCTCTCTCTCTCTCTCTCCATTCATCCATCTATCTATCTAAACATCATTAAGAATCCAACTATGGTTATCCAGGTTCACATAATAAAGAAAAATATGTCAAAGGAAAATCTCTGGTAGCCATGAAGTGATGGTTAAGGATGCTTCTTATTCTCATTCTAAAAAGCTAGTTAGGGGAAATTTGTTTCTTGAAGTAAACTATCTGTTTTTATGTATTGTAACAAGTCATAAGTAAGAGTCTCCCAAACAGGAAGACTAAGGGACTCATGTATCAATGGAAAACAAGACTATGAGTATGACAAAAATCAATGTCCTCCTCTCTTTTCCATTCAGTCTGGAAGGTGACCTAAATATCCCAACTTATGTCTTAGTTCAAAGATTTTATCAGGGAGCTTGAGGTTTTATTCTGAAAGGCCTCCCTGGGTATCTGTGACTTTTGCAAACAGAATAATTCATATCCAAGTCACAATTTTCATAATACAAAGTTATTGAGTTATTTCACTTCATTCTTTCAGTAATTCCATAAGGGAGGTTATTTTATTATTTTTATATAAAAATAACATTTATTTTATTATTGCCATTTTACAGATGAGTAAACCAAGGCTTATGGGAATCAAGTGGCTTTCTAAGGTAGAATAAAACAACCTGGGCTTGATCTCAGGTCTCTTGCCTCCATATCCAGTACTCATTCCACTAATCTATCTCATATTATATCTCAAATTTTGTCCTGAGGTAGGTGCACATTCTTTTTATGATCTTCAGTATTTAATGGCTGGTAAGATACCTTCTTGTGGAAACTTGTAGGCAACTACTTTGTCGCTTTTTAGAAGTCATTCAAAAGAGAATGGCACTGGTTGCTGCGAGTCATAATAAAAATAAAGAACAGTAGTCACCTATAGTCATAATGAATAATGGAAGAGAGTATTAATTAGAGATAGTTGTGAGTACAAGTGCAGACAGGATCTTGTTTTTCAGTAATTTTTTGCAGTTGTGTTCAACTCTCTGTGACCCTTTTGGGGTTTTTCTTGGCAAAGATACAGTAATGGTTTACCATGTCCTTCTCTAGGTCATTTTACACATGAGTAACTGAGGCAAATAGAGTTAAGTGACTTGCTCAGTGTCACAAAGCTGGGAGATATCTGAGGCTAGATTTTGAACTCAGGTCTTCCTGATTCCAGTCCTATTTATCTATTGTGCCAATCTATCTGCCCCAGCAGATAGGCTGGGGACAGAAATGGCAATGGAGTGATTCCAATGCATGGTCCACCAAGATTTCACAACCGTCAGTTTGTCTGGTTATAAAAAAAACAAACAAACACGTTTTTTAATTGTGAAAACTTAATCTCTTTTGTAATATTACCAGCTGATTTTTCTGTTTCTTAATATGAGAGGCAACTTGGTGAAGTAATAGAGTACCAAACATGGGATCAGGAAGATGCTCTGCATTTAAGTGCCATCTCCTGTAGTAGTAAACATAAGTAAATCACTTTAAGTAAATCACTTAACCTATTTCTCCACTGTAAAATGGAGGTAATAACACCTGCAGAAAGTACCTTGAACGTTGCAATGTTGTTGTGATGCTCAGTTGTGGTAATTATGTGAAGCATTCTGCCAACTTTAAAAGTGCTATGTAAATGTTGGTTATTACAAGCCAAGAAGAATTGGTTGAAGGTTCACTGAAAATTGATAATTTGGACCTTCTTTTTTGGCAAAGGCAGTAGACAGGGAGTAGGAGATACAAACATATCCTCTTCAGACAGTAACAATGTTTTAGTTTTCTTTGCTTAATTATGTTCTTTGTTTCAAGAACAATCTATCGTTGATGGTAATAGGTAGAAACACTGGGAATAGTGGGAAGAGGAAGTTGTGTTTTAGGGTAGTTTTAGGGGAAGTACCCAGAGAAAGGAATGATGACCAGGAATGTAATCCCTTCTTGGCACAAGGCCAAAGAGAATAGACAGAAAAACAACAATGTGTCTATTTATGGTCTTACTTTTTGATATTACTTGGAGAAATTTGCCATGAAGTGACGTGAAGGGATAAAGGGACCCCTTCCAAAATAACCATGTGAGACAAGGAACCCTCCAAATGTAGGATGGAGCATTTCTATTGCCTAAGATAGGAGAGTTTCTTAGCATGTAGATGATTAGTAAGAGATTGGCTCTGGGAGGAGATAAAGGAAACCAGAGATGTTAGGAATCCATAAATTAGATGGAAGTAGTTGCAAATTGTAGAAAGACAACAAGTTGGAAATGCTGGCTCAGGAGTTTCCCTGAGCTAGGAATTCTTGGGGGGAAGATTTTTGTCATTTGTTTTTGAGGAAGACCAGGACAAGCAAGTGAATTAATTGATTTGAGTGAGGGGGTACTATGCCAAGTCACCTGCCTCACTTTCTCTTCCATCTGGATCCAGTGGGCATATGGAAATCAGTAAGATGGAAGATGGCCCTGAATCAGGGTTAAGCTAGTAAATGTCAAGTGTCTGAGGCCGGATTTGAACTCAAGCCCTCCTGACTCCAGGACTGGTGCCCCATCCACTGTGCAGCTAGCTTTTCTTGGGGGGAATCTTATCTCAAGAAACTTATAAAAATTACACTTTAGAATTAAGAGTTGAAGTGACCAAATAACAAGAAAAAAAAGACTTTGTTAATGACCTTGACTTCCAGTTTAAGATAAAGATTTAAGACTTGGAAAGGAATCATGGAATGAATGTAGGTACACTGAGAAGATGGGATGTTTAGCCATAGTCCAGAATTCTAAGCACCTAGTATAATGCCTGCTACCCAATAATGAAAAGGATATTTGTCATTCTTAGAAGAATTGAAGGGCAGCTTGGTGGTGTAGTGGATAGAGCGCTGGCCTTGGAGTCAGACCCTTGATACTAACTAGCTGTGTGGCCTTGGACAAGTCACTTAACCCTGACTGCTTTGCCTTCAAGGTCATCTCCAGGCATCCTAATTCATATCTGGCCACTAGACCCAGATGGCTCTGGAGGAGAAAGTGAGGCTGGTGACTTAGCACAGCCCTCTCACTCAAATACAATTCATGTGCATGTCATGTCATGAACCTCCCCCAATGTCAAGGTCTTCTTCAAGAAGGAAGGGCAATCATCAACAACAACAACAACAACATCATCATCATCATCATGTTAAGTCAACAGTCTCAAAGCAAAGAAAGAAAGGAAAGAAATGCTTCATTCATGGTTCTTATGCTGAGAAATCAGACAGTGACAGAAACTGTAAGGTAAAGAAAGAAGAATGATGGATTAGTTTGGTTGAAGGGATATTTATCAGAAAGAAAGATTCAGGGAGGATATGAGAGCTGTATTAAAATTCTGAAGGGTTGTCATGTGGAAGAGAGACTGGGTTTGTTTTGTTTGGGCCCAAAGGGTAGTACCAGAAGCAAGAGGTAAAAGTTAAAAATTAACAAATTCAGACAATAATCAGAACTATCTAAAAGCAGAATGAGTTGCTTTAAGAGAGGTTAGAGGAATGCTGTCAGATTGTTGTGATAGAAGATTCCTTTGATGAATGGTTTGGACAAGATGACAAATGAGATCCTTTCCAACAGTCTGTGACTGGTGAACTATATGAATAGAGTGAACCCAACCTATTTTACCTTCTGAGTCCACTGCTACAGTCTTTTCTTTCTGCTAACCTTCTTGCCTTGAAGACATAATGCCAAAAACAAAATAGTAGAATTGTAGAATCCTTCCTTCCTTCTTTCTTTCTATCTTTCCTTTCAGAACCATTTGGTACAATATAATGTGATCACCACTGAATTTCATAATTTAGTGCCATCAACCAAAGGCAGAAACAATTACAAAACAGTGTCAAACTGTGCTGGTGTCTATTCAGTTCTCTTCAGCAGGAACAATAAATTCCCCAATTGAAAGAAGTGGTGGTGGGGGATACTGGATCATCCTATGGTGTCTCATGAAGGGATTTTCATTAATTTCCTCCAGTCTTCACTTGATGCTGCTTTTATGTGAGAAAACCTTAATGCAAAATTTTTGCATGTGTTTTTAAATATTGATTTTACTTTTGTACATTTATCAAAAGCACCCAGGATGCAGGTGTTCCTGCCTTCACAGAGACAATAAAAGTTATACAAAGAACTTTGCCATTCCTTTCTATATTACCCAGCTCAGGAAAGAAAAACATATAGCACATTGGGAAGCCACTCAACTGGGCAGAACCAATAGGTTATAATGCTCCAAGGGAAAATTTGCTACTCTATTTACACATTGATAGCTCAGGATCCAGGCACTGAATTTATAATTTGCTATCCTAGGAGATGGGTGTAAAGCATTCAGAGGTCCAGTAAAATGCATACAATAAAATGTATGACAAAATATGTCAAAGGTCTGCCAGAAATTGAGTTGCAGTATGATATACTGCACTGATTAATTTTATTCTTCTATTTAAAAAAAAATCACCATTTGGATCTTGGAATATAGAAGCTTCTAATACATTTCTTTTCTTTTCTTTTGGTTTTTGCAAGGCAATGAGGTTAAGTGACTTGCCCAAGGTCACATCCCTAGTAAGTGTCAAGTGCCTGAGGCCAAATTGGAACTCATGTCCTCCTGACATCAGGACCAGTACTCTATCCACAGTGCCACCTAGCTGCCCCTTTTCTAAGCTTTTAGAAGTAGATCTTTCTGCCCTATACATACTGAGTTCTGAGTATAGGATTTATAATTTATTTATTTTAGTTTTTTGCAAGGCAAATGGAGTTAAGTGGCTTGCCCAAGACCACAACCATACAACTAGGTAATTATTAAATGTCTGAGGCCGAATTTGAATTCAGGTACTCCTGACTCCAGGGCCGGTGCTCTACCCACTGCACCTAGCTGCCCCAGGATTTATAATTTATAATTTAAATCAAAGACTGATAGTATTTGCCTTGAATTTTCTTTTCTGGATTAAATGTTCCTCTTAAGAAAAATATATTAGGGGGCGGCTAGGTGGCACAGTGGATAGAGTACTGGTCCTGGAGTCAGGAGGACCTGAGTTCAAATCTGGCCTCAGACACATAATTACCTAGCTGTGTGGCCTTGGGCAAGCCATTTTTTGTCTTGCAAAAACTAAAAAAAAAAAAAAAAATTAGAAGTATATTCAGGCTTTAGGTTAGTATTGCTACTCTGTTCTTTCATTAAGTGCTTGTACTTTGAATTAACAGCAACATTGTGTGTTGATCAACTATGATAGACCTAGCTCTTCTCAGCAGAACAAGGAAAAGACAATGCTCTAAAACTTCTGAGAGAAAATAGAAGTATGGAGTCTGAATGCAGGCCAAAGCAAACTATTTTCGATTTTTAAAACTGGTTTTATTTTTTCCCCTCTCTTCTGGTCTCCCCCTTGTTCTGATTCTTCTTTCACAACATGACTAATATGGAAATATGCCTATGGTTATACTTGTGTAACTTACTTCACATTACTTGCTGTTGGGAGGGGGAGGGCGAGGGAGAGGAGAGCAAGGAGGCAGGGAGAAAAATGTGAAACTCAAAATCTTACAAAACTGAGTATTGAAAATTATCCTTATATATAATTGGAAAAAATAAAGAAAAATAACATTGAAAAACGCTTGAGCTTTGAATGAACTGTGTCCTCTGGATGACCAGAGAAAAAGTAAAATAGATTGGAAGAGGCAGGGGATGTTTAATCACAATTTTCTAACTCTACCATTTCATTTTTCTTTGCACTATGCTATCTAGCTGACATGAGAACTAAATACGATGGTGGGGGATCATGAGTGGATCATTTGAGTGGATAAGGGTTAACAAAATACTCTGAACCTGAGAAATCATGTTATTCTATAAAGAACGGGAAGTGGACAGGTAGAGAGGGAAGTGTCCCAAATATTGTAATATTAGAAAGGAATAGCAAATTGACTGATTTGGTGCACAAACTATTTGTTCTTGCCTCTTTTTTGTAGTTCGGTTGTTTTCAGTCATGTCTGACTCTTTGTGACCTGTTTTGGGGTTTTCTTGTCAAAGATAATGGAGAGATTTGGTATTTCTTTCTCCAGCTCATACTACTGATGATGAACCTGAGACAAACAGGGATAAGAGACTTACCCAGAGTCACAGAACTAGGAATTATTTGTACTCCAGTCTCAGTGCTCTATCTCTCCAGGGTCACCTGGCTTCCTCAGTTCCTGCCTCTAAGGCTTTCAAATAATATTAACACAGAATATCCTTAACACCTCTTTTCTTCATATAACCATATTCCTTCCACTTTCAAGGAAAAAATTCATGACTAGATAGAAACATAGCAGAAGACTAATCTCCATAGAAGCCTTTTTTTGGAATTAAGGAGTAGGAGTGGATATCTCCTAATTTTATCAACTTTCTAAGCTATGCTTATGTCCATTAGCTTTTCTTATTTTAAGCTGTGCATTTTCACTTACATTACTCTTCTCATCCATTAGAATATAAGTTCTTTGAAGTTGTTTTCTAGTTTCTTACTCTCTATACTCCCTAATATTGCCAAAAGTACAATAAGAAAAAATTTTTAACTTAAGTTGCAAAGGGAAAGATAGAATTTGATTCAGCCAGTATTTGTTAAGTATCTACTGTGTATGAAGCATTCTGATGGGCACTGAGGGAAAAGGCAAAGTTTAAATAGCAGCCTTTGAGGGTAGGAGGATAATTTCATATATAGAGAGACATCTCCCTCCCAAATGATCTTATGGACTACATGTGTGCTGGACTTATGTAAAGCCTTCTGAATTCATAATAGTATGATTAGCCACATTGACCCTGATTGATATCATGAAAATTATTTTGGTCCTTTTCAAGCATGAAGGACAAAAAATAACAGGGAGCTTCTGGGGGCAGGGGGAGATCATTGCCAACTGCATTAAATCAAAGAAAACTTCCTGAAGGAGATTACATTCAGGATGGACTTTAAAGAATGAATAGCAATTAAATTGATGGTGAAGGGGAGATGTGAAATATTTCAAGGGATAAAGAACAGTGTAAACAAATGCACAGTTGAAAAAAGTATTAGGGTTGTGGGCAGGAGATGCCCTGTTTTAATGTAGCATCTAGGAAGTGTAATAGGATGTCAAATCCTTCTTTTTTAAAAAAGTCAAATTCAGAGTGTCTTCCATGAAACAAAGTTGTTCTTCTCTTTCAGATTACTTACATATTATCTAGGCATCTCTTTTGTGGTGGTCAAATTCCACCTAACATCAAGCTCACTTATTTTGCCCCTCAGAAGAGACAAATATTATGGGGGCAGGGACTGTGATGCATATAAAGTAACTGACTTTACATGAACTATCAATACATTTTCATAGAATGAATTGATCAGAATGACTTACCTTATTGTTTGGGTCACAGAAAAGTATAGCTCAAAATTTTAGCTGTGATAACTGCTGGGAAAACTGTTTTTCCCCCTATAGATGATGTCATGGTTCCAGTTCACTTATATCTGAATTTCAATATAAGGCCAGCTGTCATTTCCACAGGTACTAAAAACTCGGCAGTGGCATCTGCTAAGTAATCTCTCTCCTGGATTTTGCATTGCCCTAGAAACCACAAAAGACTTCCCATAGGGGCACAGTAGTCTTTTCTTTCATTCTGCTGAATTAACTGAATAAGTTTCTTCACAGGAACTAGTCATGAGTGTTTAGAAGGAAACTTGTAAGGATAAATTAGCTGAAAGTACATTGACTTTTTTTTTCAGTTGGGAACTAGAAATCTTCTTTGGGAACAGAAGACTTTCTCATAGCTTTAAGAAACACAATGTAAAGTTAGGTACATTCTGTACTGAATACAAATATAATTTAGGATTAGCATTATATTATTAAAGATGAGTTTTCCAATTTCTTTGATGATTGACAAAGAGGAGAGTGGAAGACTTTGGAGTCAAAGGAGTTGGGTTCAAATTCTGTCTGTCTCTACAGATGTGATCTTTCTATCATATCAAATGCAGTAATAATTGTAAAGTACTTAGCACAGTGCCTGGGAAACTTTATTAAGTAGACATTTAATCAATACTCCTATTTTCTTCCTTTCCCAAACCTCAGTTTCTCAGATAAGGAGGTTGGACAAAGTGGTCTCTAAAATCCTTTTCAGCTTGAAAAAAAAATCTGCACTCCACTGATTGTAATTTGCCATTACAGCACTTTATCTGACTGCCTCCTTATCTGCCCTCTCTTCTCAACCTACTGCCTGACAGAGGGGTGGAGAAATAATAAAAGAGAGCTTTAATAGTTTTGCTATTTTTTAAAATTTACTTAAAGTCTCCTCAGCATTTATGAAAGAACTTGAGATTATGTCTTGACAACTGGCAGGGGCCTTAGAGGTCCAAACCCCTTATTTTTTAGATGACACAGAGGTAAGGTGACTTGTCCAGGGTCACACAGTGAGTTACTCTGTATTTGAATCAGGATCTAAGTCCAAGTTTTGCTGACTTCGTATCTTTTTTTTTCTCTGTATTGAAATTTTACCTTTCATTTTATCTCCAGAGCTTAGCACAATGCCTGGAACATCTAATAAATGTTTGCTGACTGTCTGAAAGATTAATTAGATGGCTGGCATGAAGTTACTCTACCGGACTTGTCAACCAAAAGGCAGAGTACCCTTGGCAGTCCATCATATTCAAAGGCATCTGTGCCAGCAGATTCTGGGACTGACAAGTCAGTGTGATCATGTGGGGTGAGAATGACTGCCGCTTTTTATTTCATCTGGGAGTGCAACGAAGGACAAGTATTGATTTTTTCCTCTTGTGACCCAAGTGAAAAAGTTAAAAATCTCTGAGCCTTAGCAATTATAAAAAGAGGGTTGCCTGAAGTTCTAGAATTGACTTCATGTTATCTAAAAATAAGACCACTTTTTTATTTTTAATTGGAGAAATTTTTTTTGTCTTTTTTCTGGTTTCATAACAAATGGGACTTTGATGATAAGTTCAGGTGATAACCATATGTTTTGATTCTTAGCAAAATGCCTTAATTAAGGAAAGATGAAAGCAGTCAAGCATTTCCTTCTAATATGAGGCAGGTGACTCTTGTCTGAAGTTAGATTTCTGTAAATATATACACATAAATATATGAAGTGCATTATGTATATATTTGCAAAATGTCCCAAGTCTTAATGCAGTTTGAAGTCCCTCTTTAATATATGTGTGTGTTTATGTATATATATATGTGAATTATATGTAAATATGTGAAAATGCTCAGCAAACATATATGGAATCAACTTTTTAAAATAACAGTTAGTTTCAAATAGCTCTAAATCATTATTTATTAGAGAAATGCAAATTAAAGCTTCTCTGAGATACCACCTCACACCTTTCAGACTGGCCAACATGACCAGAAAGGATAATGATCATTGTTGGAAGGGTTGTGGGAAATCTGGGACATTAATACATTGTTGGTGGAGCTGTGAGCTCATCCAACCTTTCTGGAGAGAAATTTGGAACTATGCCCAAAGGGCAACAAAAATGTGCATACCCTTTGATCCAGCAATACCACTACTGGGTCTATACCCTGAAGAGATGATGAAAAAGGGTAAAAAACATCACTTGTACAAAAATATTCATAAAAGCCCTGTTTGTGGTGGCAAAGAATTGGAAATTAAGTAAATGTCCTTCAATTGGGGAATGGCTTGGCAAACTGTGGTATATGTATGTCATGGAACACTATTGTTCTATTAAAAAGCAGGAAGGATGGGAATTCAGGGAAGCCTGGAGGGATTTGCATGAACTGATGCTGAGTGAGATGAGCAGAAGCAGAGAAATCCTAACAGCAACATGGGGGATGATGATCAACCTTGATGGACTCGCTCATTCCATCAGTGCAACAACCAGGGACAATTTTGGGCTCTCTGCAATGGAGAATACCATCTGTATTCAGAGAAAGAACTGTGGAGTTTGAACAAAGGCCAAGGACTATTACCTTTAATTTAGAAAAAAAAAAGTCATTATCTTATTGTCTGATCTTGCTATCTCTTTATTCCTTAAGGATATGATTTCTCTCTCATAACATTCAATTTGGATCAAAGCATACCATGGAAACAATGTAAAGACTGACAAACTGCCTTCTGTGGGGGGGTGGGAAGTAAGATTAGGGGAAAAATTGTAAAACTCAAAATAAATAAAATCTTTAAAAAATAATAATATAAAATAACAGTTTCAAAAAGTAGATGTCCATTGATTAGTGAGTGATTGGGCTAAAATTGTTTTGTATATGGATGAAATGGAATTTTACTGTGCTGAAAGAAATAATGAATAAGAACATGGAAAAATTTACATGAATTAATGCAGACTAAACTAAGCAGAGTCAAGAAAACAATAAAAGGCACAATAATGTCAATTCGACCAAGAACTTAAAAAAAAATTGAAGGGGCCTGCTGAAGAAATACAAAGCACAAGCATAGTCCCAAAGAAGAAAAAGAAGATCCTTCCCCAATATTTCTTAGCAGATGTAGGAGGGCCACAGATGTGGAACACTAAATATATTTTGAGACTTTTTTGATAGTTGAATTCGTCTTGCCAATTTCTCTTCTTTTTTCTTTTAAAAATACTTTGTTATATGAGAGGAAGCTAGTTGGCGCAGTGGACAGTGCATTGGCCCAGGAGTCAGGAGTACCTGAATTCAAATCCAGCCTCAGAGACTTAGTAATTGCCTAGCTGTGTGACCCTGGGCAAGTCACTTAACCCTACTGCCTTAAATAAAATTTGAGAGATAGTTCTCTAGGAGAGGAGAATGGATGACAGGAGATATTTAGGTGTTATAAAAACAAAAGTCAGCAATGAAAATATATTTTAAAAACCAAACAGTAGTTGTTGTTCAGAAACATTAATGCCAAATCCTAGATTTCATCACAGATTAAATTCATTCCTAAAATCTTTCTTTGCTTTGAAAAGGCCTTGCTAAGGGGATAGGACAGATGCTGAGACCCAATTCTATCAGAGTTTTCAGTAGAGGGGGTTGGTTGTGGTGCAGAGTGGAGTAGACAGAGAAGGGGAGGTATCATTTAGTCACTACTTCTGTATGAGGGACTTCCTATTCTATCACTGTTTGAGATAAATGACTTGGTTCCTAATCTATAAAATAAGCTGGAGAAGGAAATGACAAACCACTCCAGAATCTTTGCCAAGAAAATTCCAAATGAGATTATGAAGAGTTCGACATGACTGAAATGACTCAACAACAATGTCAGACATTATGAGAATGATTGGGTAAACCCAAGAAGTTTACATTCTGAAAGGGGTAAACAATACCTAAATGTTGAGAAACATAAACTATATACAGAATAGATGGAAATCAACATCAAAGACAAAGGCATTAGGACCAGGTAGGAACAGGGACTTGGTGTTGGTGGCAAGAACAGGAAATGCCTTTTAAAAAAGGTGAGCTTTCAACTAGTCTTGAAGAAACTCTGGGAAAGTAAGAATGTTTGACTTGGGAATCAAGAAAAATGGAGGGGGCAGCTAGGTGGCGCAGTGGATAGAGTGCTGGTCCTGGAGTCTGGAGGACCTAAGTTCAAATCCTGAATCAGACATTTAATTGCCTGGCTGTGTGACCTTGGGCAAGTCACTTAACCCCATTGCCTTGCAAAAAAAAAAAGAATGGAGATTGTGTCCTCTTCTGGATGGTTATTAGCTAAATGGGGAAGTCATTGAACTTTTCTGAGCTATAAAGTGGAGAATTAATAAAACCTTAACCCACAGCATTGTTGTGAGGCTCAAAAGAGACCATATATATAAAGCCTTTGCAAATGTGTCTATTTAGAGCCACGGGACTGGGGCAGACAAGTTGTTTCCTCAGTTTCTGTGTCACTACAGAAGATTCTGGTTACAATATAAACTCTAAGTTTGGCACTAAAACTTTTTGTAGTCAGTGGACAACCTATCTCTCCAGATGGTTCCACAAATCAACCTCGTCCAGGTGGCTCTCTGGCGAAACTTGCCTGATTGATGTCCTCAGTCTAAAATGTCTATGGCTTTGGCTTTGCAAAAGAGGTCCTCCATGGTTAGAATGCATGCCCTCCTCATTTCTGCCAATGGTGCCTTACACCTTTCTTTAAGAGTTAGCTCAAGTACTACTTTCAAGAGCTATTTCTCCATTGCCCCAGTCTTTAGCTTTCCACTACCATTCAACAATTCATGGTAGTCACTTTGCCCATATAATGATAAGATCTAGTAATCTGTTACCTCGAATACTCTTAATAAAATGTAAAATACCTGAGGGCATGAATATTTGTAATACCCAGCAACTGAATTAAAGATCTAAAGGCAGTCTTCCCATATCTACCAAGATTTCTGTTCTTAGAAGCTTCCTTGTCCCCTATACTCCACCCCAGGGACTCCAATTTAAAAATATTTGGTCTTACTGTATATTTCATATGCATATAAAATGACGACTGCTCTACTCTTTTCAAAGAGTAACTACTAATAATTCCAACTAAAAGTTACCTCTTTTCACATAGTCCAAGACCTTCTACCTTGCCTTAGTGAAACTGAAATTGTATGTATTAAATTTTTTCTAGGGACAAGCAACTTCATTAAGTCTACACTAAGGGGACAGCTAGGTGGCACAGTAGATAGAGCATGGGACCTGGAGGCATTTCAAATCCAACCTCAGACACTTAATAATTACCTAGCTGTGTGACTTTGGGCAAGTCACTTAACACCACTATCTTGCAACCACTCCCCCCCCCCCCAAAAAAAAGTCTATACTAAAGACAGTGGCTCTGTGTCTTAAGTCTACCTTAAATGCAGAGATCTAATTGATTTGCTCTTTACTGGTCACTTGAAACATCCTGAACAAGCAAGCATTCCTTGGTTGTTGTTCCCCCAAGGCTCTGTAGGAATGCAGTAAAAATGCCTATCTTTGTCCTCTATAGTCATCAATACTTAGAGGTGCATTTTCTTCTTGAAGAAGGCAAAACCTACACAAGCAACTGCACAGAAACTAATTCTAGTTTCCCTAGGCAGCAAAGTGGCAAGGTGGATAGAGTGCTAGAGACTTGGTCAGGAAGACTTGAGTTTGACTCCTAACATCACTTACTAGCTATGAGACCACAGACAAACCACTTAAACCTTTCTCACCCTCAGTTTCCTCATCTATAAAATGGGAATAGAGCAGTATTTAATTCTAGGATTCTTGTAAGGATGAAATGACAATAAGTGGAAAGTGTTTTATAAATATTAAAGTGCTATAAAAATTATTAATGTGTTATTATTATTAATAAAGCAATGCATCTCAACCAACTTTATTTAATTACAAAGATCTGGTAGTTTCAATAACTAGGAAACCTTTAAAAACAATGCAAGAATTAAGTCCTGTGACATTTAAAATTCTTTCAACACTATGGGCTAAAACACATTTAAAAAATTAATTTTAGCACTAACATTTATTTTACACTTTAATTTCTAAATATATTCTTCTCTGATAAAAACAAAGCAAAACAAAACAACTTTATGATAAGACTAGGGACTAACCCTGTGATTTCATTGATATAGGGAATAGACACAAGGAAACTCCCTCTCTATCAATGTAGGTCAACATTTTCTCTACAATATAGTTGCAGAGAATTGCTGAGCACTGAGATGTGTACAGATTCACAAGGTTAGTGTGGCAGAATCATCAGATTTGTAGTGTTTTGTAAACCTTAAATATATATAAATGTTCATTGTTGTTGTTGTTAATCTGCCCAATCAACTTTTTTTTAAAAAATAAGGCAAATTCTTTACTACTACCAGTTGCCTCCCCATCCATCCAAAGAATAATAAAAAGGGGAAAAAGCCACTTGGCAAATAGAACAAGACACAACTGTTTGACAATCTAGGCATTGCTCCACACCCTTACTCTCCCACCTTTGCACAGGAGGGAGGCACATTTTCTTTTCTTTTTTTATGGGTGGGGCCAAATTTAGTTTTTATAATTATATAATGTTCAGTTTCGAGGTTTTTATTTTTTGTGGTTGTTTTTTCCCGTGCACATTATCATAATATTGTTTTCCTCTGTCTTACTGTCCTCTACTGGAACTTATGTCTCTCAGAATTCTGCTAATTCAATGATTCTTGCAGCACATTGCTATTCTAATACATATAATTCATAGACATTTGTTTGGCTATTCCCCAATTGTGAGCTTTTTCAATATTATGGTAACAACAAAGTGTTGCAATGAATACTTTCATGACTTTGGGGTCTTTATTTCTGCCATTGACCTCTTTGAAGTATATACCTAGAAGCAGTATCGCTAGGTCAAAGTCACTTCAGTAATTTTCCTGGCATCATTGCAAACTGCCTTCTAGATCATTTGAACCAATTCACAGTTCCACAAAGATAGTTCCCTTCTTACACTGTCATATTGACACACACACACACACACACACACACACTTTTTTTTTAAGGGAAACTCGGTGGTGGTACAGTAGATAGAATGCTAGGTCTGGGCTCCTCTTCCTGTGTTCAAATTTGGTCTCATATACTTACTAGCTGTGTGACCTTGGGCAAGTCATTTAACTCTATTTGGCTTAAGTTTTGTCATCTGTAACAAGAGTCGGAGGAGAAAATGGCAAACTACCCCAGTATCTTTACCAAGAAAACCCCCAAAATGAGTCATGAATAAAGAGACTGACAACAACAAACATCTATTGTCATCTTTACCAATTTACTGACAGAAAAGTAGAACCTAAGAATTGTTTTGGTTTGCATTCTGACTTAGAGAAGTCTTTCATGTGATTGTTAATATGTTGTGATTCTTTTTTTTTGAGAATTGTTCCTATCCTTAGTCATTTATCCACTGAGGACTGGCTCTAGGTTTTATATATTTGATTTAGTTCCTTAGTTATTTTGGATATCAGACCCTTTCCAGATATATTTCATTAAAAAATCTCTCCCCCCTCCCCCAAGATGGCTTGCTTTTTCATTTTGGTTTCATTGATTTTGTTTGTGCAGAATTTTACAGATGAGGAAGTTCTGTCATAGAGAGGTTAAATGATTGGTTTAGTGTCAAACAGCTAGTAAAAGGTCTTCTTGACTCCAAATCCAAAGTTCTTTTCATTACATTGTGTCTTTACCACCTACCAGATTAGGAAAGGACATACCATGTACATAGATAAAGAAAGAAAAGTGCAGCAACTACTAGAATAATCAGGAAAGCTTGAAGTAGGAATTGGCTCACAAGCTAAGACTCATAAGAGGTACAAGTAAAGAAGATAAACCTTCTGGTTGTGGGAAATCTGGGACACTATTACATTGTTGGTGAAGCTGTGAACTCATCCAACCTTTCTGGAGAGAAATTTGGAACTATGCCCAAAGGGCAACAAAAATGTGCATACCCTTTGATCCAGCAATAGCACTACTGGGTCTATGCCCTGAAGAGATGATGAAAAAGGGCAAAAACATCACTTGTACAAAATATTCATAGCAGCCCTGTTTTGTGGCAAAGAATTAGAAATCAAGTAAATGTCCTTCAATTGGGGAATGGCTTAGCACACTGTGGTATAAGTAAGTCATGGAACACTACTGTTCTATTAGAAACCAGGAGGGACGGGAATTCAGGGAAGCCTGGAGGGATTTGCATGAACTGATGCTGAGTGAGATGAACAGAACCAGAAAAACACTGTACACCCTAACAGCAACATGGGGGTGATGATCAACCTTGATGGACTCACTCATTCCATCAGTGCAACAATTAGAGACAATTTGGGGCTGTCTGTGATGGAGAATACCTTCTGTATCCAGAGAAAGAATTGTGGAGTTTGAAAAAAGACCAAGGACCTTTAATTTTGGGGGAAAAAACCCTAATATCTTATTGTCTGATCTTGCTATCTCTTATACTTTATTTTTAAAAAAACATTTTTTTTTTAGGTTTTTGCAACGCAAATGGGGTTAAGTGGTTTGCCCAAGGCCACACAGCTAAGTAATTATTAAGTGTCTGAGGTTGGATCTGAACTCAGGTACTCCTCACTCCAGGGCTGGTGCTCTATCCTGCGCCACCCTCTCTTATACTTTATGTTTCTTCCTTAAGGATATGATTTCTCTCTTATCACATTCAATTTGGATCAATGTATACCATGGAAACAATGTAAAAACTGGCAAATTGCCTTCTGTGGGGGTGGGGGAAGGGAAGTAAGATTAGGTGGAAAATTGTAAAAGAAAATAAATAAAATCTTTATAATTAAAAAAAAAGGATGAACCTTCTGATAGGGGCTCAGCCCCAGGGAGGTTCGGAATAGTGAAAGCTGAGGAAGAACTAATAGGTCCATTTAGCTGGAATACATAGTGCATAATGAGGAGCAATGTGAGTAATCGATTACTCCTCAGCTAATGCTCTACTTCCTAGTCTCTATGTCTCCAAAACAGATAGATTTAGTACTTTATACTGTATGCTATTCACATTTACATTTTCAGCTACCATCTCATTACTGCAGGAAGTACTATTTAACAAGTACTAATAATATTCAAGATATAATCCAGAATATATAATTAGGCATGGTGTCATAAAGAATTAATTCTAATGGATTTGGACTATAGCTTAAAGGGCCATTATTAAAAGGATTCAGTTTTGAGTTTATGTCTTACATTTGATAAAAAAAATCTTTTAAGAATTAAGAACTTACTTAAGGATTTGTAAAGTGTCCCAAGAGGAATTAGTAAGCATGCCATAAAGTCAGAAATAATCCTTAACAAATGCTTAAGTAATATTTGCCCTTATTTCCTAAATTACTGCAGAGGCTGTCTTCAGGTACCTATGACATTTCTGCAAAGTAAACACTAGCATATCTAGACTGTTCTGGATATCTCAAATAGCAATTCAAGGGGAAAGTAATATTTCTGTTAAATAAATTAAAATACCTTAAAGGACTGTAACTGTACCTGCAAACTACGCATATTACTGGTGTATGGAGAATAGCAGTTAAAGCCTTTTTGGTGTCAAGGGTCCCTTTGGCAGTCCATGGACCACTTTTTAGAAAAAAAATTTTAAATACAATACTTATAATTAAAAGGAAATCAATTATATCAAAAATTTCATAGGTCCTTCGTGATGAACTCCTTAATACATAATGAATTCCGTACAAATCATTTTGTTTTGTTTTGTTTTGCTTAATACCAAATTTATCAGACTCAAATTTTGTTAGTCTTTTGGAGTTGACACAGTATGGTAGCAGAAAGTCATCCATTAGGAATCAAGGAAGCATAGATTGTGGTAGACAATCAATAAACATCTATTAAGCACCTACTATTGCTAAGGATACAAGAAAGGTAAAACCAAACAGGTCTCTTGGAGCTCACAGTCTAATAGGTAAGACAACATGCAATTAACTATACATGAACAAGATATATATATATATATATATATATATATATATATATATATATATAATATAATGGAGATAATCAACATAAGCAAAACATTAAGAATTTCATAAATAGCTAAAGCCCTAAGAAATACAAGGAGGTGGAGATGAAAAGGGAAAGGATTCCAAATATGAGGAACAGCCAATGAATGCGTCTTGTTTGAGGAGTGACAAGGAGGGCAGTGTCATTGGCGGTCTCAGAGTTAGAAAAAAGGGAAACCACTGGATTACTCTCTTACCTTGGAATCTAGCAAATAGTTTGATGTTCATTTGTGTCGGGCCTAGCTTACATTTGGCTTGGGTTCCCTAAATGAGCCCATTAAATGTATAGCAAACCAAATGGGGCTTCTGATGAGGTAGAACCCATTTTCAAAATGTAAGTGTTTTGTTCTAAGTAGCCCTGATTGCAGGAGTATTTGGAGACC
Organism: Macrotis lagotis; assembly: GCF_037893015.1. Classification (NCBI taxonomy): domain Eukaryota; kingdom Metazoa; phylum Chordata; class Mammalia; order Peramelemorphia; family Peramelidae; genus Macrotis; species Macrotis lagotis. Next base: position 55,186,829 of record NC_133660.1, on the reverse strand, counting down.
TTATTTGGCCGTCAATACACAGTATGTCCTTTAAATGGAGAAGGGAGGGACCTACTGCTCAGGCTGCTCGGGCTACCCAGGTCCCAGCATTTTTCTCATTTTAAAAATCCCTTTTAGAGACACTCAGCTCTTCACAGTTCATGAAGAGGTTTTCATTTAACTCTGTATATGTCTTACTCCCTTCTCCTCACAAACTAACTCAAAAAGACACCTAATACTGATATCTTTGGGGCACAGGGGATGAAGCCAAGTTTCCTGAATTCATTAGGCAAAGAAGAAACTTTATCTCCTTTCCCCCTTAGAAACCAAAGCTGGTCATTATTACACATCCCCTCTGAATGACTAGCTCAGTCTACATTGCCACGGATTGAAAAATGATGCTGAGCTGTTTTCTCATGATACGTCTCCTTCCCAGGTGGAGTCCCCAGTGAAGTCAAATGAAAAACTGGAAAGAGTAGTGATTGTCTCCCAGAGCTAAACCAAACTGTTGTTGATTCTGATGTTTCTGGCTGCCATAAGGGCTGAAGAAGAGACTTGACTGCAAATGTCATTGAGTGTAAATGGGTCCTGTGGTGAATGAGAAGAACGTCCTTGATTCTCGGAGGCCTGGGAGCAGCTGGAAGACATGTTTCATTCATTCCCTGAATATTTATGAAATACCATTGGCAACAGAGTGCTAAATACTGTGGGGAATACAAATAGGCCTGGCCTTGAAGGATCTAATAGCAGTGGTCTCAAAACTTAAAAAAAAAATATATGTCACATCAGCAAAACATTTTTGAGCATGCAATAACTATATTTATTTACATATTATAAGCATATACCACTGCATTCTAAAATACACATAAAACTGAACTTAGAAAATGATAAAAATAAACAGAATTTAAAAGTAATTTTTAACAGTGCAAAACCATTTTTGCTTTCCCCTAAACAATGTGATTATTCGTGTGTTTATATATATATATGCATCTATATATATTTTGTGAGAGCAATGTTCTTGAATATACCTCATTACTTTTTCAAAACCTTGGTTTGGCATTTGGTGATAGAGTTATTTGGAAGACTGTGTTCTAAGTTCATTGCCAAGAAATTTGAACTGAGGTGAAAAGGATCTATTTATCAGTGTGCTGACCTAAGGTGAGGAGATCCCTCTCTGCCATGGGATCAATGACACTTCTATTATATCAAGCCTTACCTATTTATGCTACAACTTTTGCATAAGTAGTTTGTTTGACAGAAAAAAACATATATGTGTGTGTGTGTGTGTGTGTGTGTATGTACATATATATGTATATACATAGAGAGAGAGAGAAGAGAGAAATGGCAGAAATCCTTTTCCTTTTAAAAATAATTTTTGCAAAGGTTCAGAAAAAGAATATATTCCTTCAACCCTAAAAAACCAGAGCAGCAGATAATCTCTTGATTATCCAGACTCTGATGGTGAGAGGGAGATGCATTCCCACTCTAGCCCCATCAACATTCACCTATTTCCATGGATATTTATTTTAGACTTGTCTTCACTTGCGTGAGTGAAGACATAGAGACATAGACACATTCCCACATAATACGACCATTATCACAATCAGCTCATTCATTTTTTTTTTATCAGCTAGAAATGGTCCTGGGACTATCATTATCCTGCTAATATTCTTTTCTATTGAATATTCTACAGACTACTTTACAGGTGAATATAACAATTGCTTTTTGTGTGGTTGAATAAAAGTATCAGGACATAAGTTTGTCCTATGAAAGCTCACTAGAAACATCCTTGGTACACATTTCCAATAGCAAACAGGGTGCCCATGCTGCCCTGTATCTCATCCTATTCCCACATAATTTTCATCTCCTCTGTTAGGTTTAATGATGATTAGTGATAATAATAACAGTAACAATAAAGATAATGATTTCCTCCACTGCCTCATTATGACTGAGACATCTGTCAAGGCAGTAAAGGAAGGTGGGGGTGTTGACTAGTTTGCTTCATTAAGTATTTTTTCACCGAATCAGATGGAAATCCTGCTGTCATACCTTTCCCTCCTGCCATTAGGAGGGGTGCTGGGCTGGGCTTCACTCCTTCACAGCCTTCGTCTTCCAAGGATCCTGCCCCCCGCCTGCCGCCACTGCCCCGATGGGTTATCATACGCTGGCATCAGTGGCCCAGTGGCGAGCTGGCGGGAGAAGGACTCCGACAAGGCTGGCTTTCTCCATGGCAGCATCCCTCTGGTGATGAAGACCTAGAAATGAAGTCACTCAACCTAGAACTTGCTTGGGGAAAGGAAGGGAGTTACCCCGAAGAGATGCATCAGAACTCAGCCACTTGGAGAGATTGTAACCTCAACCTCACTCCCCTGTAGCTATGTAGGCACCACTGGGGAAAATCTCCCTTCCTATCTCCCAACATAAGCCCACACTGTCCCCAAGATCATCTTGTGGAGACTCCTCTCAATGAAATGTATGGAAGGAAAATGCTGGAGCAACATGAAGTCCTACCAGATAAACTCTAGTGGAGTTTCTGGGGTATATATAGCTTAGAGAATACTGCTATAGTTAGTGAAGAGGCACTGGAAAATGCTGAGCATAGGAATGATGTGATATGAGCAGCATTTGAGGAAGATTAATTTGATATACATATCTAAGGAAGTCTCCCTATAAAAAAATTAACAATCAGTAGAGTTAAAATATGTACATACAGAAAGATAAGATTAAAAAAAAATCCTAATCAGCACCCAACAGAGCTACACCCAAGGTTGGCAGGGGTTCCTAACCTTAACCCATCCATGAACTTAACATTTTTTTATAACTATTCAAAAATAATTGACTTCTTTTGTCATCCATATGTTTTATGCATTTAAAAATGTCCATCTTGAAAAGGAGCCCATTGACTTTACCAGATTACCAAAGGGGCATCTGACTCTTCATGACCCCATTTAGGATTTTCTTGGCAAAGATACTGAACTGTTTACCATTTCCTTCTCTAGCTCATTTTACAGATAGGGATTAAGTAATTTGCCTAAGGGCACACAGCAATTGAGTGTCTGAGACGAGATTTGAACTCAGGAAGATGAATCTTTCTGGGTCCAGATCCAGCTCTCTATCCACTGTGCCATCTGGCTACCCTACACCAAGAAAGTTCATGGACAAAAACTAATTAAGAGTCCTTGCTGCAAAGGAAGGAGTGAGCAATTTTAGATAGCAGAAGATAGGAGGGTAGAGCGGAAAGAAGCTTTTGAGTCATAGAACATGGGTTCACATCCCACTTCTGATGTTTTCTTCTGGTATAATTTGGGTAAGACACTTGCAAGCCTTGCTGGTTTCCTCACTTTAAAATGAGGAGGTTGTATGAGGTCTCTGATTAGATTTATGATCCTATGAATCAGAACTGGCTTCATAGAGGAAGTGGCATTTGAACTGAGCCTTATTGGAGGTGATGGATTGTAACCTCAACCTTAGGTGGAATGGGGTAGAGTACCAAGGTGGAACTAGTGAAGCCAACAGGAGCACTTAATGTCTGAAAAAAGTAAACAGTTTACTTGGTAGACATTTAAAAATTATTCCTGAGGAAAAGAGTGAATAATTAAGTCAAATGAAAACAAAAACTTGAAGGGGAATAGTACTGCACAGGGCCTTGACTGTCATACTGAGAAGGCTGAGTTTTACTAAGTAGGCACTATAGGTGAAGAGAAGCAATGAATGATGGTAAGAACCTCTGGATATTTTGAAAATTTCTAGTTTTGCTGTCCTAGGTTCTTTCAATGAGATGCAAGCTCCTTATACTTTAGTGGATGGTCTCTGGACAGCTTGGTGGCACAGTGGATAGAGTGCCAAGCCTGAAGTCAAATTCAACCTCAGGCATGAGCTATGGTTAGTCACTTAACTCTATTTGCCTGAGTTTCCTAATCATAAAATGAGTTGGAGAAGGAGATGGCAAAATACTCCCCTCTCTTTGACAAGAAAATCCCAAGTGAGGTCATAAAGATGGAAAAGTAACTAAGCAACGAGATGGACTTTTTGAGCTACTGATAAAATATCTTGATAGTCTGAAAATTTAGTTGTGTGTTCTTAGACAACATTTAGTCAACCCAAGGCCTGTCTCAAAAGTCTTTCCAACTAGTCTTCAAGATCCATTCAAGAATTTCCATTTTGTGGTGAGGACTATAATCTTCATTATGAGACTCAACTAATCTGGCAGTTAGAAGAATGGTAGGTAAGAGGCAAAGGGAGAGAGGGTCTGGCTAGGAGACTACTTTGAGTCCAGGAAAGAGGCAGTAAAGGCTTGAATGAAGTCCACCATGGGGGCATATCATAAAGATAACAAATGGCAGGAACAATCAATTAATCTGGGCATGAGGACATGTGAGGAACTGAACAGAAACAGCTTCAAACAAGGACAGGTATATGAATGGGAGGTAGATTTTGGAGGAAACTTGTAGAGTTCAGAGTTCTCCATATGTATCTTTGAGTTGTGTGATCTAGTAAGTATCTGGCCTGTGCTTAGGATAACTGGAGAATTGCACTATTTCTCCAATTTATAAATCCTGATCTCAAAAAAAAAAATGACAATAGATTACAGGATTTAGCTTTGAAAAATAATTTAGTCCAGATCTTTTATTTTACCATATAGAAACTGAGACTCAGCGAGAGTAGGTGATTTGGCAAGATCATACAGTATTCAGTTTTTCAGATGTAAAAATAGCTAGCTTGAAATAGATGATCTCTAAGGCATCTACTGGGTCTTAGGTGGTGTAGTAAATAGAGTGTTGGTCCTGAAACCAGGAGTGTCTAATTCAAACTAGTTGTATGAATACAAAGTAGCTAGTCATGTAATCCTGTTTGCCTCAGTTTCCTCATCTGTAAAATGAGTTAGAGAGGGAAATGGCAAACCACTTTAGGATCTATGCCAAGAAAACCTCAAATGGGGTCAAGAAGAGTCAGACTTGACTGAAATGACTCAACAACAAGAAGAAAGTACTTTCTGGTTCTACCCTGCCATGATTCATGAGCTTTGAATGTTTGTAAAAACTAAGATCTCTTCATCCATGATGGCTTCATTTTGTCTTTTGGTTCCAAGATTCTCACTATCTTTGGGAGACAGATATGAATTTCATATCTGTGCACTATAAAATCAATTTTCTAGGTGACTTTTCTATTTCCTTTTTTAGGTTTGTTGTTATGTTTTGCTGCTTTTGTTTTTTATAGAATGAGAAATCAGGGGATGATAGACCAATGAGAGTCTGTATCATACAGGGAATACTAAAAGTCTTACTGTTGTTTCAAGCTTTAATAGCCTCCATTTTCTTTAAAGAAAAGGAAATGAATTTAACTTAATAATGTCATTCCCACAGCCCTCCTCTTCACTCCCCCCCCCCAAAAGGGGAAGGGGTGTTTACATGGTGCCTTAAATAAAATAGGCACAAACCTGTTTGCTAAATGAATGAAAATTTGGTTCATGGGAAGACCTTGAAATCACTATTCTGATAATTAGTGGAAAGATAAGGATAAGACAGGATGAATTCAGGTTGCATGCAGATTAGCTGAGTTTCATTCAAAGTCCAGTTCAGGTGCTCTCTGTTCTCACTCAGTTCTCTTCTCTCTTGGTAACCTCATCAGCTCCATGGACTTAATGATCACTCTAGGCAGATGAACCTCACATCTACATGTCCATTCAGACTATCTCTTTGAGCTTCAGTCCTTCAGCATCAGTCATTTACTAAGCATTTCAAATTCCAGGGGATCAGTAAATGAACTTTATAGGCATTGTGCAAAGAATATCTTAAATTCAGCATATTGAAAACTGAACTCATAATTTTTTCTCCTAAACACTCTGATCATCCACTCTTTACAATTTTGGTGGGGCAGCTAGGTGGTACAGTGGATAGAATGACAGTCCTGGACTCAGAGTCCAAATCTGATCTCTGGCACTTGACCCTTTCAAGCTGTATGACCTTGGGCAAGTCACTTAACCTGACTGCTTCACATCCAGGGCCATCTCCAGTTGTCCTGATTCATGTCTGACCACTAGACCCAGCTGACTCCAGAGGAGAAAGTGAGGCTGGTGACTTAGCACAGCATCCCCTCACTCAAATCCAATTCATATGCTTTTCATGGCATTACCTCCCTGATGTCATGGTCCTCTTTAAGAATGAAGGACAAACATCTTCATTATCATCATCATTTCTGTCAAAGGACTGACTATCCTTCCATCTTCCTAAGTTCATAACCTTGATGTTATCTTTAATGCCTAACTTTCCTTTATCCTGTATTTCCAATCAGCCATCAGATCTTACTGCCTCTACCTCCACAATAACTCTCAAATATGGCCCCTTCTCTCTACTTAATCATTTCAATCTTAGTTCAGGACCTTGTCCTCTTTAGCCTAGAATACTTCAAAATCCTCCTAATATTGTCAGGTCCCTCCCTACTTCAGCCCACCCTTTAGACTGCAGATGAGATTTATTTTAAGTGTAAATCTACCTATAGTACTCTCTTACTCAGGATACTCCCAATGGCTCCCTACAGCCTTCTAGTTTATCATACACACTTTAGTCTTTAAGTTCTTAACAACCTGCACCAACCTCATTCACCAACCTCCCACCCTCTTAAACACAGACACCTCACTCAGCCTTCTCCCCGTGGCTAAAATGATACTCCAGGTCCCTCTCCAAGCTTCTGTGCTACTTGACTTCCATACCTGGAAAGCTAATATTGTCAACTGCCAGCATCTTCTTCCCCACATGAACTTGCATTGATCAATACTTTATCTTGATTTTCTTTATATTTATCTATTACATACATGTGCACATATGCATATAGATCCTACTATATATACACATATATAAATGAGTGTTTCTATGTATAGACACTTTCACAGAATGTGAACTCCTTTTGTACTGCACTGCTTCATTCTGTGCCTAGCACATAGTAGGTTTTCTTTATTAAAATTAATTAAATTGGATTGCATTGAAATAACCACTGCTCCAGCAGTTACCTATATCCTTACTCTCAGAAAAAAAAAAACCACCCAGTCCAAGAGCCCCAGTCTTTTTTTTTTTAGCACAGCTGTTGTATTGTGAGTGAATGAAGTTTATTAATTAAACATTTTTGAAAGGGCCATTAAAAATGAATTATGGTAACCCTACTGAGGTTGAATAGTAAGAGAAATGAATGATTTAGGGTCCTTCTTGAGGGAGATGTGAGGCAGCTTAATGAGGTTACAGAGATAGCAGCATGATACTTTTGATGTTTTCTTACTGAGCAGTAGGTTACTATCAAAGGCAACCCCAATTTGGGCTTACTGCTGTGGAATAATATTATCTAAAAGACCTGGGGATTCAAATGATCTGTGTTATCTCAGTCACTACCTTATGGATATGTTCAGACATTGAAGAGCAAAAGTCTCATAATCACCTAAGCAAATCACAAATGAGTTTTTAAAAAAAAACACTGGGAAAAAATGATCAATTGACATTGGAAGTTTATAGTTTATATTGCTCAAAGGAATTCTTAACCTGGGGTTTGTGAACTTTAAAAAAATAGGTATAATGAGAATTGTATTTCAATATAATTGGTTTATTTTGTAATACTCTCTATCTTATTATATACATTTAAAAATATTATTCTGAGAGAGGGTCCATAGGCTATATCAGACTACCATAGGAGATCATGACATAGAAGATTAAGAAATTCTTCCTGAAAGAAACAGGATGGATCTGAATGATATAAGACAGAATAGAATAAGTCACAGGTGAAGGAATTCTATCAAATTCTATCAAACCCAATTAAATAGCATATTTCTGTCCATATCCTTAGATCCAAAAATCCTGCTGGAAGGCAAATACCCCAAGGAGTTCAAAGAAAGTTCTAATAAATATTAACATAGTTATGGCAACAATTTCTAGTATCAAAAAACGGGAAACAAATTAGATGTCACCAATTGAGGATTGGTTATTAAATTCTGATATATTAATGTGATAGAAAATTTCGGCATTTTAAGAAAAAATAAGATAGAGAGGAATATTATAAGACTTATATGAACTCATCTCAAGTAAATAAAAGCAGGACTATAATATTCACAATGAATACAATGATGCAAATGAAAAGAACCATACCACCAAAAATTCCACTGAACTTAGTGTAATTATGGTATTAAAGCTTATCCCAAAATAGCCATGAAAAAATGCACCTCCCTCTTTTTCTTGCTAAGGGAAAGGGGACCTATAGATATAGACTATCACATTTACTATCAGATTTCAAGTGATATGTTGGTCAAATTTGATGAATTATTGTTTTCTTTCCATCTTTTTTTAATATAAGGCATGGCTCTCTAGGAAGAAGAAGGAAAAGAAATTTATTTGGAAATGAAGATGATATAAAAACAAAACAACAATACAGATTATTTTTAAATGTGCATATGTAGACAAAGACTATATATGAGTACATATGAAAATGAAATGAAAATAAGGAAACTATAGAGATAATTGAGGCAAAAAATACTCCTGCTTTTATCTTAAATATCTAGATAAATGACAAAGTATTTGGATAGTTATTGTATTCATTATTTAACTTCACTCCCATTCTTGTTCATAAATCTATCCTAAGACAAGAGCCAGTGTTTTGCTACTCAAAGAAGCTAACAGGTGCATTTCAAAAATTGATGAGGAAAAATTTCTCAATAGTGAATGAAGTAAGGGGCAGCCAGATAGCACAGTGGATAAAGCGCTGGCCCTAGAGTCAGGAGCACCTGAGTTCAAATCTGACCTCAGACACTTAATAATTACTTAGCCATGTGGCCCTGGGCAAGCCATTCAATTCCATTGTCTTGCAAAAAAAAAAAATGAATGAAGTAAAAAAAAGTTTTCACTGATTTTTAAAAGAAGAATATTTTAAATAGTTTGTTTTGTGTATCTTTTTTTATCAAAATAAAGGGCAAAAGCATTTTCTTCATTTAAAACACTGTATGGGAAAAGTTGGTTTCAAATCCTATCTCTGATACATTTTAGCATTTTTGACCCTGGACAAGTCATGTAACTTCAGAGATCGCTGGAAGAGGGAATATTCCACCCTTAAAAGACTCAATCATAGTCTAGATTACTCTTACTCCATTTGGATATGATCTAGATATTTAATCGAACAATTTTGAAATTATTCAGTTTTTGGCAAGGCAAAAACTATTCACCTATTCCTACGAAAAACAAATTTGCATATATTTATAATGAAGTTACTTGATCAAATGATTGAATTTTTAATTAAATTTGCCAATATGAATACTTTTAGTCACACAAACAACCAGCAAGGTGAAAATAGATATACATCTAACTGCTAACTAAAGTCAATATTAATTCTTCAAAGTATATTAGAGAACTGGGACAGCTAGGTAATGCAGTAGGTCTCTAACTATCATTAGAATTGGAGTCAGGAGGACATGAATTCATATCTGTTATATATAATATATAAAATAAAATCATGTATATATTACATGATATATATGTATATATACATATATACACATATATACACATACACACATATACATACATACATGTATGTATGTGTGTATATATATATATATATATATATATATATATATTATGTGTGTATATATATATATATATATATATATATATATATATATATATATATATAAAATCTATAGGAAATAGCTGTGTGTGACCCTGGGCAAATCACTCACCCCCAACAGCCTCAAAAAAGAAAAAAAAAGAATATATTGGATACCAAATAAAAAAATGGTAGCAGGCTCTTTGGAACTAGGTCTTCTAACCCAAGGTAATTTTAGTCTACCAGGCAACATTCTTTTATCATGAGAAGTATTTTTAAAAATTTGGTACTGTATGACCAAACATTCCCTTGAAATGCATTCAAGTAGAATTAGACTCAATATGAATGAAATGAAATTAAAGCATTATCATAGTGAATAAATTCGAGTTTAAGGAAATAAATGAACTTTTTGAAAATTTCTTTGGTTGTTCTCAAAAGGTTCTTATGGCTTTTCTCATCTGGGGTTTTGTGTGCAATTCTGATCTTCTCCCTTGATAAAATACCTATCTGGAGAAGGTCAAGAAGGAGAATTCAGTTTGGTTCCAAGGAAAACTGTTGAGTGTTCCAAGGCATGTGACCTCAGTTCAAATCCTGGGTTTGCTGTTTAACCTGTGAGACCTTGAACAGCTCACTAAACTTTTCTAGATCTTGATTTCTAATTTCCCGAAATGAAGGGACTGGACTAAATGATTTTTTTGAAATCTCATCTGATTTATCACACAAAAGTTTTCAAGGAAGTAAAGAGGTTCATCAATAAGGAAAAAGTAAAAAATAAAGGACTTCTATCTGGAAAGTTGGAAATACCACTAAAGTCTGAACAATAGTGAAAGGTAGGATGAGTTGTTGACTAAATTTCACAAAACTACAGTTTTGGGGCAGCTAAGTGGTGCAGTGGATAGAGCACCAGCCCTGGAATCAAGACTACCTGAGTTCAAATCCGGCCTCAGACACTTAATAATTACCTAGCTGTGTGACCTTGGGCAAGCCACTTAACCCCATTGCCTTGCAAAAAAACCCTAAAAATACTTTTAAAAATAAAAAAAACCCCAAACTACAGTTTCATATTGAGAGGCCTGAAAAAAGGCAATATTAGGACTTACAAAAGGAAATACCACCTTACATAGCACTTTTGTTTATTTTACCAATGGTTAGTATGGATTGTAAATATGAATGGCCCCAAATTAAGTTGTCAAATGACAGCTCTTTAACACTCATTTCCTGGGGTGTGACTTTCAGGGCTTTGGCTAGATTGCACACTTTAGAATTGGAAGAGACTTAATAGAGGTCATCTTCCAGAACTTCAGCATGTTTTAGAACTTGACTAAAATTATTCTCTCCAAGTTGTCATGGATCTCTTAATTTGTTGTCATTGAGTTGTTTCAGTTGAGTCTGACTCTGTGTTCCCATCTGGGATTTTCTTGGCAAAGATACTGGAGTTGTTTGCCATTTGTTTCTCCAGTTCATTTTATAGTTGAGGAAACTGAGGCAAACAAGGTTAAGGGACTTGTCCAGGGTCACAGAGTTAATAAGTTATCTTCAGCCAAATCTGAACTCATAAAGGTGAGTCTTCCTGATTTCAGACCTGACTCTACCCATTCCACCACTTACCTGGATCCTGATCTCTTTAATTATCAAGTCTGATGTTTCAGGTTTTTTTTAGCCTTCTTTCTTTCAGCTCTTTCTGTATCTACTATCTGATCACTATCTCCTCATATACATTTTCTTCTTTCTGAGCTTATGCAATACAACTATCTCCTGACTGTCTCCCATCTATCTGCTCCTTTTCAGGTTCCTTTACTGGTTCATCATCCAGCTCATACCCTCCCTGGGGGCTCCCCAAGGCTCACTCTTAGGTCTCTTCTTCTTATTTCTTTATATTCTCTTTCATTAACCTTAGCATCTCCCAGGGGCTTAATTGTCACTCATAGTGATGAGTCATGGATTTATGTCTGTCCTGCAGACATCTACAATTCAATACGTCAAAATTAGAGTGCATTTTCCCCAAAATCCCCACCTCTTCTAAACATCCCTATTTCTCTCAAGGGCACCAGCAGTACAGCAGTCTCCCAGGTTCATAGCTATTATCCTTGACTGCTCACTCGACTTCACACTGAATATTCAATATGTTGCCAAACCTGGATGTTTCTATCTATGCAATATCGCTTACATCCAGTCCTTCATGCAGCTACTACTCTAGTGATGGGTCTGGACTCTTACAAAGGTCTTCTAATTGGTCTCCTTGCCTCAAATCTCTACCCACTGCCACCCTTCCTCCTTAAAGTTGGAAAAGTAATTTTCCTTGAATGAAGGTCTGACCATATCACTCCTCTACTCAGTAAGCGCCAGTGGCCCAATAGCTTTAGGAGAGAATATAAACCTGTTTAGCTTCATTATCTTGCTCCAACCTAGATTTCTAATCTCACTGTAAATCAGTACAATGTCAGGCACAAGGGCAGGTTTATAAGAAATATTGATTGATTTGATTAGGGTGGAAGTAAATTAGTGGGTGGAGAGAGAAGGAAATCTATGCGCCAACTGGCAAGTAAGCTGAAAAAGCACAGACCCAAGGGGTCCCTGGACCAACCTGCCAGCTGCTCCAGCACCAGCTGCTGGTTGCCTTCCTAAGTCTAGTACTTCAAAGCTGGAAGTACATTTTCCAGCTCCAAGAATCTGTCTGTTAAGTGACAAGTGGTATGAACAAAGACTGAAGCTAGTTTAGCTACTGGCTCTGCCTCTTTGCCAGGGAACAGGTGGTCACATTCACACATCAGCATCGCCCGGATGGCGGCTGGGGTTCTGGGAATCTCTCTATGTACTGAGAGAAGTGGATGCTTACAATTATCAGAAACAGGAGCCTTAGTCACAAGGAGAACATTAGTAAAACTTAAGTTGGTTCTGATAACTTTGTGATTTTAAAATATTTACTTGAGTCAATTCATTCCTATTATGCTCATTGATTATCTCTAAGCAAAAGAAATAGGTGGTCTACTGCAAAAAGTGCCACCTCTTTTTTTCGTCTTAGCAAAAGAATGACATCACTGAAGGATCAATTTACTCAGAATTAATAATAGTTAATGTATATGCTTTAACCTTGTAGGTTGGTAAAGAATTTTATATATCTTATTTTATTTGATACTCCCAATAGCCCTGAGATATAGGTACTATTATTATCTTCATTTTACAGATGGAGAAACTTAGGCTGAGAGAGATCAAGTAACGTGCCCAGGTTCATATGGCTAATGAGTGGCTGAGGCAAGATTTGAATACAGATATTTCTGTCTTAAATTCCAAGCTCTGTCCACTACCAAACCTGGTTGCCTGTCTAGACCCTTCTTCTTTCACTCCTCACCCAAGGAGATTTGCTTTTAATTGACTATGTGAAATTTCTTAAATAATGGTTTTATATCACTGAGGCAGCCCAATTATAATCAAAATGTTAAATAAGGAAAAATTTCTCCAAATATCTATAAAAGCAAAGCTTTCAGATGGCTACCTCATTGTGGTGCCTTGGCTATATTTTAACAGTGAAATAAAGGGAACCTACCTGAAGACTGCAAGGCTCAGGGACCATAGCACAAGTGGCTTCCTCAGTTCAAACTTTGCTCGCTTGTTCATTAGGTGCCGACCACCAAATATAAAGGCAGCATACAGAGCTGAAAACAAGAACGATTTCTTCCTATAAAGAAAACAAACCAGAAAAAAAAGTGTCATGAGTCTCCCATTAGTCATTCAACACTGATATCTGGACTCATCCCTATGCGGCAATTTTCTTCCCTTGAAATTAAATCACATTTTATACCACTCTTGCTAATTGAAATCACTGGAAGCTAGTGATGCAAGACACATTGATCTTTCTTGTATGAGGACAGAGGAGCTAAGCTGCTGAATTGGCTTAAGCTACATTTTAGTTTCTCTCTTCATAAGCAAGATTGATCCAGAGATTAACCAACACATTTAACCTTGGTGCCAAGCACTGGGTTTCTTTTAGGGTTCTTGAGTTTTCTTTTTAGGTCACCTATAATTTGTTGTTATTCTGTCCTGCCCAATTCTTCATGACCCCATGGACCTGTCCCTGTGGTTTCTTGGCAGAGATACTGTAGTACTTCCTTCTATAGTGTTGTCCCCATTTTATAACTAAGAATCTGAAGAAAATAGGGTTTAAGGGATTGACTGAAGGTCATAAATCTAATAAGTGTCAGGCTGGATTTGCACTCAAATCTTCCCAATTCCAGGCTCAGTGCTCTAACTGCCCATCATACTTATGATTTCCTAAAATAAATATCTATATAAACATTATATATATATATATATATATATATATATATATATATATATATATATATATATATATATATATCATATATATTCACATGTATACATATATTTCAAAAACTACCACAAGGAAGACAAGGGAGATAAAATGGAGAATGGTGCTTAACAATATCTAGTATTTATATGGCACTTTAAGGTTTGCCAGATGTTTTTGGAAATATTTCCTTTATCCTCAAAATAATTCTTAGTTTTAGGTGCTATTATTACTTATATTTTACAGGGAACTGAGGCAGATAGAAGATAAGTTTCTTGAGCAAGCTCACACAACCAGGAAGTGTCTGAGGTTAGATTTGAACTGAGGTCTTTTTAATTCCAGCATTCTATCCACTGTGCCATCTAGCTGTCTGATTAGACATTTTTCATTTTCATTTTTCAAAACTGGTTAACAATGAGTTCTTGTATTTTCATGAAGATTAGATATCTGGTAACTGAGTATCTGTCTTCAAGAAGTCTATTAAAATTGTAGCATTACAAAGTAGTTAGCAGGTTGAACCTGGAGAAAGGAAGACCTGAGTTCAAATATGATTACAGATACTCGTTTGTCTCAGTTTCTCGTCTATAAAATAATCTGGTATTCTCCAGCTCAGTTTGCATTTTATTCTAAATGCAAACCACTCTGGTATCTCTGCCAAGAAAACCTGAAATGGAATCTCAAAGAATTGGACACAACTGAAAATGATTCAGCAACAGTGTCAAAAGACCTGGTCCATCTCAGATTTGTATTTCTGGCCACCAAATATGTGCTACCTTTTTCTTATTGCTTTTCATATTCCTTATATAGATAGAGCTTGAAAGAATGTTAAATCATCTTCTAGCCTCATAGATCTAGAGCTGGAAGGACCCTTCAGGGGCCATTTAATCCAACCCATTTATTTTACAAATGAGCAAGCTGATGTTGAAGAAGTTGAAATGTGCTTACTGCAGACACAGTGCTAAGCAGAGTGTTTAAGACATACCAGGGTCTGCATCTGAATCTGTTAATCAGATCTGGCCAAAAACAATTTTTTCATGGGGCAAATCTGAATTGGAAATAAAAGCTTTTTCTTGTGTGGGGGGAACATGAGGAAAGTGTTTTCATACTGAGAAAGCAGCACCTTAAGTATTAAGTTCATCAGTAATTCATCCCCAAAACATTTACTTTCATAGTGACAAGATTATTTTGTTCTGGTAACATGTCTTTATTGGGTAGCTTTCTTGACAATGAAACCTGAAAACCTTGCTAAGCTTGTTGTCTCTCATGGTAAAAATCAAAGTAAAAAGCATGATGAATGATGAAAACCCCTTCAAAGACTTCTTACAGAAACAATATAATACAAAATGGAAAATCAGTTTTCTGTATAGGAATTCCCCCCCCCCCAACATGTACAAAACTATTCATAGAAGCTCTGTTTGTGATGGCAAAGAATTAGAAATTGGGGGGATGTCCATCAATTGGGGAATGGCTGAATGAATTGTGGCGTATACATATTGTATATTTATAGATATATATGTATATATACTTGTATATGTATATGTATATATAAAAATATGATGGGATACTATTGTTCTATTAGAAATCAGGAGGGATAGGATTTCAGAGAAGCCTGGAAAAACTTGCATGAATTGATGCTGAGCAAGATGAGCAGAACCATAAGAGCATTGTACACCTTAACAACAACATGGAGTGATGATCAACCTTGATGGACACGCTCACTCCACCAGTGTAACAATCAGGAGCAATTTTAGGGGATCCATGATAGAGAATACCATCTGTATCCAGAGATGGAAACTATGACGCTTAAATGAAGACTATAAAGTATCACCTTCAATTTTTAAAAAGGTGTCTTATGTATTATGTATTATATAATTTTGCTATCTCTAATATTTTCTTTCTTCCCCATGGATATGTTTTTTCTCTCAACACATTCAATTTTGATCTATACATATCATGGAAACAAATGTAAAAACTAAATCAGATTGCCTTCTGTTTGGGGGGAGGAAGGGAGGGAGGGGGGGGGAAACTGTAAAATTCAAAACTTTGACAAAATAATGATTGGTAGGAATTTTGGGGGTAGGGTGAGGCAATGAATTTAAGTGTTTTGCCTAAGGTCACACAGCTAAGAAGTATCAAGTATCTGAGATCTGATTTGAACTCAGGTCCTCCTGGCTCCAGGGTCAGTGCCCTATCCATTGCACCACCTAGTTACCCTCTGCATAAGCAATTTAATAGAGATTTTTGAAATAACCCAACTTAGAACACTTCCAAAAAAAAGAGAAAAGTAAGTTCCTGGGCATAACAGAAAATACAATGGGTTAATATGAAATGCATTCTCTACAAGTCTTCCTACATCTTCCAACTCCTGGCATGTATTACTGACTCATAAAGGATTGGATTATACTCTATTTACATAGAAAGCATTCCTATTTAAATTAATGTCATATAAGTATTGACTTACTTGGCTAAGATGTAAAGTAATAACTATAAGAAAGTTTACTCATAAATGAAAATTTAATAATATATTTCCACTGATTGTTTCCCAAAAGCGTCTCTGGCCAACCTGATATTCTGTCATCTGAAAATGAAGAATAATTAAAGTTTCCCAATAACTGCAAGTCCTAATTGTAATAATGACAGAAAATAGAAGTAGAGAATTAGGGAAATTATCTGGAAAAGACAACTATTTAGATATATCCAGCAAGAGAGATTTGACAATAAGGATTAAATAGTTATTGTCTAAAATCTAGCCTTTGCTAAGACATACCCTTAAATGCAAAGCAGTGACTGTGAATCTCTTGTGCTTGTATTAGGGAAATAGATTCAAAGAGATAAAAGTCTCCAGAATATCATGATGATTTGCTAAACTCAATTCTCCCCTCTAACCTGTGGCAAACCAAGCCAAAAAAAACCACTTTCCTGTTACTCTTAGTGAAAAGCAAAAGTTTTCCCAAAATTCTTTCTGTTTTTTTTAAATAGAATCTTCTTTGCCATATTCCACATGATGCCAAATAATTAAGACTCATAATCCTCTAAAAGTCCTTTCTAATTAATCACGTGTATGTGTGTGTATGTGTGTGAGGGGGTTCCTAGGAATCCTGAAAACTGAGTTTAAGTACTGACATAAATTTTATTTTACTACCTGTGTGGGTCCCTGAGGTAAGCCTCTGGGCCTCAGTTTACTTATCTATTAAATAGGGATGACAACCACACCTACTTCCCAGGGTTACTATAAAGATCAAATGAAATATGCATGTCTTTGGAAACCATGAAATGCCATATAAAGGTGACCTATTATTATCTCCATTTCACAGATGATAAAACTAAGGTTCAGAAAGATTTAAGAAGGCATGCACTAAACACATATTACCTCCTACTGCACTCCGACCATTGACTGGTTGCTCACAATAACACAGCTAATAAGGGTTAGAGTTGGAACCTGAAACTAGATCCTGACTCCAGATTCAGAATTTGTTTCACTATTCTACTCAGGGACAGTGACTCTCCCCTTATGACTTTAGGGCACAGTACTTAGGAACCTAAAGAGTGGCCAATAACTCTGTGCATCCTCAGAACTTTACTAAGCTAGGCTTTCCTCTGACCCATTTGATGGTTTCACAGATGCTCTTCCACATAGTTCTAAGGCTATTAATATAACCTGTTCGATGATCACACCGGTTGTAAATCAAGCATCAGTGATTTCCATAAAAAAATAAACTGTTGAGAGGGGATAGTTTCTACTGTTTTCCTGTTCTAATTGTTCATGCCATTTTAGTCTACTCAGAAATCAAAGTTGGGAATAGGTCTTTGCTAGGAGTAAGTTAGAGCCAGTGCCTGGGAGTCAACGGTTAAATTTTTCAGTGTAAGCATATAAATCTTAGAAATTGGCAAATGCTGAAGATCAGGGTTTGATTTATTATTTTTAAAGTCATCTAGAGGAGGAAGCTAGATGGTTTAGTGACTAGAGCCTTGGAGTCAGGAAGACCTGACCTCAAATATGACCTCAGACACTCACTACCTGCTTGACCCTAATCAAGTCACTTATCCTGTTTATATTAATTCACTAGAGAAGGAAATGGCAAATCATTCCAGTATCTGTGCCAAGAAAACCCCATACAGAGTCATGAAGTTGGACATGACTGAACAATACCATTGTCTAGATTTGTGACATTCCTCCCATAGTGCTAGCTATTAAACATTTATCAGCACACCACTGTGCTATCATGGTTACTGACTGACTTCCATCAAAGCTAACAAATGGTCAACCGACCTTTACTGAATGATCTGCACTGGAGGGGAAGTTGCGAATTCCAGGGAAGCTCATTCTACTTTCAAACTACTCTAAATTTTATTAAGTATTCCCCATCTAATTTCAACTCCTCAACATCTACCCATTACTTTGAAACCTGCTTCTTGGGACCAAGCAGAAAAACCTAAACACTTCCTTGTTATAGCTATTCAAATATTTCAAGAGACTTCAGTTTCCTCATCTTTCATAGGATTCAGGATTTCTGGAACAGAAAGGTCAATTTTACAGAAGAGGAACTGACACCTAAAGAGGCTGAACTGTTCAAAGAAACACAGGCACCAGGTAATAGAGCAAAGACTTGAATCCTAATCATTGTATGACTGAAGTCTAAGTGCTCCAAAGTGTCTGCTTCAGCCATCTTCATGACTTAGCAAGCAATGATGCTGGCTTTCTGCATGGTAGGGAGATGTCTACTCCAAACACGTGAAGGCTTCCCCCAGAGGAGTGGAAGAATGAGACCTGCCAACACACCATTCTCATGACAATGTTATTATTGATATGTCAACATAATTTCATCTCTATGAGAACTCCATTCATCAATACACATTAGATAGCTCAATGATAGAATCTTGAACTTGACATCAGAAAGACTTGAGTTCAAATCCTCCCACAGATACTTTCCATAGGCACTCCTACAAGTCACTTAACTTTCACGAGCTCCAGTTTCCTCATCTGTAAAATGGGGAGAATAATACCTAGTAGTACAATACCATTGAACAATACTATTGTCTAGATTTGTGGGCTGTTCTGAGGATTGAGTAATACCTATAAACTGTTTCACAAATCTCTAAAGTGCTATGTAAATGTTAGCTATTGTTATTAACCCCTCCAGACCTGTAAATGATCTCTAAGAGTTCCTGCCATAGATAAGATGATTTATCAACTGGTGACAACCTCCTCCATGTAGCTGGTTCTTGAGCAACAAAACGTAGATTTATGTCTTGCCAGTCCCATCGGCAGCGTTCTACTAGTTTTTTTTTATAATTAATAGAGCAAAGGTAAATGAACAGATGCATTTCTGGAAGACAGGGAGTATATTTTCTTGGATATTGGAGAGTACAGTATCAAACATAATAATAGAATAATAATAGTGTTCTGAAGTTTGCAAAGTACATGTTCTCATCTGATCCTCACATCAACCTTGGAAGATAAGTTCTATTACTATCCTTATAAATGATGAACTGGGCTAAGGAGGGTCGGGAATCACAGGTCAGGTTTTCACAGCTCAGAAGTATCTTTCACAAGATTTGAACTTAGTTCTTCCTTATTCTCAGTCTAACATTCTATCATACATTCTTAGATGATTAGAGATTAGTAACAAACAAAACACCTCCACAATGAAATCATAGCATGTTTTGAGTTTCTTTTCTGTGCTCTGAATTCTGTTCCTTCCTGATGTTTCTACGTCGTTCTAAATCTTATCTGGGAAACTTCTAGTTCTGAATGAATTAGTGAATGACTCCTGGTTATCTCTGCATTGCTGCTGAACTCTGTAAAAGCCTTGCAAGGAGGGAAGGTTGGATTGGAATGAAAGTCACTATATAAAATCATACTATTTTATCATACTGCTTTTTTCTCCGTTGTCAGACTTCAGCAAAATACAAACTTGGTAAGAATCTCTATGTCCTCTTCTAGCATCTGTGCTTACTGCCCTTTTATTTCTCCCAACAGACAAATCCTACTTTCAAAATTGTCAACTGATCTCCTTATTTTAGGCTAAGGAAACTTTTGTGTCAGCAAGATTTCAGTACTAGTCTTAAACACCTCTCTGTCTAACCTAGGCACCAACACCATAAAGTCAAAATTATAAACTCAATTGGCCTTCACATATGTGGAAAATAAAAAGAAACCCACACTGGTGAGGACAAAAATGCATGGAGCCACCCAACTCTATCCAGAATATAGGACTAATTGGTTTGTTAGGTTTGTATTTGAGTGAATTAAAATAAGATGTCTCCTTGGGCTATGTAGAATGGATAGAATTTATGGAGTACATAAAGGAAGTAGAATGCTAATGAGTAGGATAAAAATGTGACCACTTTACCTGTAAAAGACATTCTTTCCCTTAACTACTTGTGTGGTGTGGGGATTATTTAAATCAAGATTCTGAAATTGATTTTTAAGGCCCATAATTATAGAACTGGAATACTACATGCATTCAGGTTCATCCAAGAGGCAATATTGTACTACAGAAAGAACACTGGATTCCGAGTCCAAAGGCCTGGGTTCTAATCCAGGTTTTGCTACTTATAACTTGTGTGATCATAGACAAATCATCACATTTCTCTGTGGTTGAGTTTCCTTCTCTGAAAAATGGAAGTATGAGCTAGCTGGCTTCTAAAGTTAGTTCCAGTTCAAAAGCTTTGCTCTTATGGTGCTAAGAATTTGAAGGCAAGTTAATTCTTAAGAAAACACAAAACTGTGCTTTCATAATTCTTTTGGTGTCTGCACAGTATGTTGAGGAATTTATACTCAATATTTGTTTCTTCTGCATAACACTACTTAAGTTGTTAATGAACAAAGGATTCTTGAATGTGAACATTGTCTAATGTGACAAGAGTTACTCTTGGGTATTCCTCAAAGTCTCAACACTCAGAGAGTGTGGTCCATCTATCATTTCATACTGTCATCATGTGATCAACCTATTTCCTTTCACCATTATATGATTTTTGGATATTTACTTTGCCTCTGAGAATCACTGTCTATTTACATACACGATGCAACTTCCCTTTGGTTTTTGATTAATCCATGATTTTGATTCTTTTAAAATTGTGGCATTTCATAATTTGCAAATCTATACCACTACCAGAAGAGTATTGTTATATAAAAAGATGGATTTTTGTGTTTGTAAATTTTGTAGGCAATGATTTAAGTAAAATCTAGTCTACTTTAAACCTGTGTCTTCCTCTAGCAGCCTGATCAAGCAGCACTATGACCTGTTCCACTTGCTGTCTGATTAAGTATCATGTGTGAACAACTATTCTTCATCCACTTAAGATTCTCCTATGTGGAGATGGGTTGAATTTGAGTTAGATGAGGCTCTGCAGTATTCCGAGGATTGTTATGATCAGCACAATGTCACCCACTATATCATTCAAAAACATATTTTTCAATTCACACCCATAGTTAAAAACTGATTATGAAATAGTTCTCAAAAGAATGATTGAAAACTTTTAACTACCAGGGAAAGATTACTCTAAATTAGTGCTCATGAGAGAAATATAAATCAAGACAACTCTGAGTTTTTATCTTATGTGTAACAGAGATAAAGATGAAAAAAGATAGTAATAATCAATGTTAGAAAGGATAGGGAAAGACAGACAGTAAAACAATTGTTCATGGAACTGGGGAATTGGTCCAACCCTTATGTAAAATAATCTGGAAATTAGGCTAAGAATGGTGTCCAAAATTGCCTTTGATGTAGAAGTTCCACTGCTATTTAAAAAAAATCAGGGACAGAATATGCAAAAATATTCACAGAAGCACTTTTTATAGTAGTAAAGAGCTGGCACCAAAGAAGACTGAGGAAAGACTAACTATCTGTGGTACTGGAACGCAATATAATGATAATGCATGGAAAGAGACAATGAATATAAAGAATTTAGAGAAAGATGTGAAGGTTCATAATAAACAGATGTAAAAGCAGCTATGTATTAACCCCAATGCTGGAGAAGGAAATGGCAAATCACTCCAGTATCTTTAACAAGAAAAACCTCAAAGGGGATCAGGAAGAATTGACATGACTGAAGCAAATGAACAATATTAACTTCAAGAAGAAAAATGCAAAGAACAATAACAAAACAGAAATTGAACATTATGCAGTTATGGCAACCAAGGTTGGTTCCAGAGAACAAATGTACCTCCTTCCCTTCTTTGAAGATATAGGAGAATTTGAGTGTGGAGCACTGCATTCACTGTCAGACTTGATTGAATTGATGAAGTTTTTTAAAATTGTTTTAATAAATAATATTTTGTTACGATGGATAGCACCATGGGTAATGAAGTGGGTAATGAAGTAGGATGGACTACATATGAAAATAAAAGTGATATTAAAAACAAACCAAAAAATGAATAAAAATGAGAAGACTTTTAAAAATGAGAATGTTACTCTATCAAGGGACAAAAATTTGCAATTTTATAAGCCCATCTGAATTCAGAACAAATTTAGGATAAGCAAGTTTTGTGGTAAGAATAGATGTTGAATTCTAATTTAATCTATTTGGCCTAGGAAACCAAGTATTTTGGAGATTCTTTCATTACCAACAGTTTTTTCATTTACATTTTTTCATCAGATGCTAATGTAGAGATCCCACTTTCTCTTTAAAACAAAAAGTGATAAAATCATTCTGTCATTCAGTCTAACTCTGAAGCAGGCCATAGAAGGCAGGATTATTTTCCATCAGCTTCAGTGAAATACTATACTTAATATTGATTTATTCTTCTTTCTAAAAGCATCCATTAATTCACAAAAGAGATATGCGGCCGAAAGTTGTCCAATATGATCTTTGATGCATATTATCTGCCAAGAGCTCACAACTCATGGGAGATAAGTACTATTATTATCTCCATTTTACAAATGAGGAAACTGAGGCAATCAAATTAAATGACTTGCCCAGAATCACATAGCTAATAAGTGTTGAAGGCTAAATTTGAATTCAGGCTTTTCTGATTGTAGGTCAAGTGTTCTATCCACTGTGCCAACTAGTCATCCTAGGTGGTATGCTGAATTTGTATTGCTATTTTGAATATTATCAACCTTTTCCCATTCCTGAAAAGCAGTAGAGTTCAGATGAAAGATCACTGTATTAGAGATCATGAAGGAGCTGGGTTCAATTTCTGGCTCTACTTGCTGTGACCCTGGACAAATGAATCAAACACATTTGACAGATGAGGAAACTGAGACACAAACTGTTTGATTCCCTATAATCAGATGAAATCATTCACTGTCATTCAGTCTAACTCTAAGCAGGCCATTGAGGGCAGAATTATTTTCAGTCAGTTTCAGTGAAATACTTGCACATAATATTGATTTATTCTTCTTTATAAAAGCATCTGTTAATTCACAAAAGAGATATGCTAGGAATGATCAATTTCAGGAAGAGAGCTAAAGATTATATTAGTGACAAATAAGAAATGAAGTAAAAAACAATTCCTTCCCTCACTTTGAGACTATTTTAAGAAGGCATCAGTTTTCTAAATTTTTGGAAGACGTAAGACATTGCTACTAACAATGGGGAAAAAGCACAAAACTTATGTATGATTATTTCATAGAAATTTTTTATGAAAACTCATATTTGTCATTCCTAGATTTTTTTTGATTAGCTCTCATTCTATTTCTTCTCTTGGGCTTTTCTAGTAGGATGAAAATTTTTGTTCTAATCAGTTTTTTTACATACACTCAATGTATAGTTTGAATTATTCAAAAGGTATAACCTTCCTGAAAGGGTAAACTGTTTCCCATGCTTGTAGATTTTCTAATGGGTTGGTTAACCATTGCCACTATCATACAAAGGACTTGGGTTGGGAGAGATCACTTCTGAATTTCCAACTTAGTGATTTGTTTTTTCCTCAGTTAATAAGTCCCTAAAATGGTCAGGGTTAGAAGAATAAAAATGAGAAAAAAGGCAGGCAAATATATTAACAACTGCATTTTAGTTTATTTAAACTAGCTTTTAAAAATTAAAAATGGACTATGATTATATAGAAATCAAGTGCAATAATTTCAAAAAGAATTGATAAGATTTACTAGATCAAATAATTGCTGTTACAAGATGACCAAAAGAGTATAAAAAGCATATTTTTCCAAATTATAACAGCCTTTAGATAATATTTTACACCTCTCAGTTTGCTTCAAATGATAGAAAGAAAAAATGACAAATGTTGGAGGGGTTGTGGAAAAATTGGGACATCAATTCATTGTTGGTGGAACTGTGAACTGATCCAATCATTCTGGAGAAAAATCTGGAATTATACCCAAAGAGTTATTAAACTGCCTATACCCTTTGACCCCAGTAATATCACTACTAGGTCTATTTCCAAAGATTACTGGGGAAATGGAAAAGAACCTTTTTGTTCCAAAATATTTACAGCAGCTCTCTTTGTAGTGGCAAAGAACTGAAAATTGTCTTTATCAATTGGAGAATGCCTAAAGAAGTTATGGTATCTGAATGTGATGGGATACCGCTGTGCTTTAAGAAATTGAAGAGATTAATAATCTTAGGAAAACATGGGTAGATTAGCATGAAATGAGCAGAACAAAGACTACACTAACAGTAATATTATTTTAAGAATAACTTTGAGTGAATAAACCATTTTGACTATTATAAATACCCAAATTAACTATAAAAGACATATGAAGGAAGAAGCTATCTGTATCCGGAGAAAGACCTGATTAATAGAAGTAACAGTAGCCATCTCTAGGGCAGGAAAAAGGGAAAAAGGAAGAAAAAAAAGGGAAAAAAATTTATGTGATAACTTTATATAGTCAATAAGAACTATAATAGATTTGTAGTTTCATATGCAATTATCATTTTAATTATACTGTTCTAGAAATGCTTCTTGTATCCTATAAATTCAAAATAGAATTTTAAAAAAGCACTCTTGTACATAACATTTTGATTCATTTGCCTAGATGAGAGATGATGATGATGATGATAGTTACTACTTATAGAGTACTTTCTATTTGCCAGGTCCTATGTTAAGCATTTTACTATTATGATCTCATTTCAGTCTCAAAACAATCTTGGGAAGCAGGTGATATTATTATCTCCATTTTACAGATGAGAAAACTGAAGCAAACAGGGATTAAGTTACTTGCTCAGGATCATACAGTTAGGAAGCATGTGAAACTGGCCTTAAAGTTTATTCACTGCCCATTTAACAGTCAAAGGTAATATTGTTTTAGAATATACACAACCCCATTTTTAGCATTTAAAGTCCTTGAGAATTTGACTTCAACTTTTTTTTTTTTTAAGATTCCTGTGCTTTGTTCCTTTGCAAAGGTTATTGCTAATGCCTGGAAACATGGTCCCTTCTAATTTCCATCTCTTAGAACCCAAAGCTTTTTCAAAGCTGATTTCAAGGGAAACCTAGTAGGTAATTCCTGATACCATCAACTAAAAAAAATAATACTGTCTGGACTTTTTATACGTAATATACCCTTATTGGCTACTCCCCTCAATTTGCACAAGTAGTTAGTTGCAGGTTTTATCTGAAGAGGAATGCTGATAGCTCAAGTTTTGAAAGCAGTAGGCAGTCTTTAGTTTACCCTAATACTATTTAGTTTACAAGCCCCCAATATTGTTTCCCATTAACAATCAGCCACAGAATACAATGTTCACATCTTTAGTCATTCGGTTGTTTCAGTTATGTCCAGCTCTTCGTGACCCCATGTGGGGCCTCTTGGCAAAGATACTGCCATTTTTGCCAAGGATTTGCCATTTACTTCTCCAGTTCATTTTTCTGAGGAGGAAATTGAGGCAAACAGTCATCTGCCTTTCCCAGGGTCACATCTGAGGCTTGATTGAACTCAGTAAGACGAATCTTTCTGACTTCAGGCTTATCCATTCTCTTTGACTTCTAAAGGTATGATCCTTCGAATTTTGAATATTACATTTATCCCAACCATCTCTGTTGAAATCTGCTTAGTAATAACACTGATTTTCTCACTCTGAACTTTGAATGTACTGAAGTATTAGTAAGGGAATGATGATTCCTTGGACAAAATGTTGTGCATACATTTTTAGGACTGTGGAAAACAAAAAAAAAAATCTGTCCAAAAACTTTTTGGAAGGGACTTTATATAACTTTTTAGAAAACTGATGCCTTTTAAGATAGGCTAGATACCAGTTCCAAATTTCCATACACATGTTGAACTTATTAAAAATTCAGAATTTTGTATAATAATAATCAGTTTTTGCAATGCCTTCATGTTATCTTTTGGCTATTAAACCATCCCATTTAAACGTTCATTACTGAGAAATTGGTATTACGATATTGTAAAAATCAAAAATTCTGCAATAACACAAGAAAGTTGTAGTACTCTAGAGCACTGCTAAAGAACACAAAGCTAATTTCCTTTCTAAGATAAATAAGTGGGAAAGAAGACAATGGGCATACTTGTCTGCTTTTCTCTTTTCCATTTGAATATTTCTGTCTCATGATAGCTAAATGACTGCATTAAAATGTAGTATGGCTAATAGAGTCACTGAGCCTATCGGTCAATACATTATTGAAATCTGTATTCATGTGAACTGGTTGGCTGCATCACAATCATTTTTAAATGAAGAAATTTAGCCTTAGACGTTTGCTTATTGGACAGAAGGACACTAGTCATTCTTTATCTACTGAAAACTGATAGCTGCTAACTGCCTAGTCATGGGGAAAATCAGGTTAACTTTCTTTTCTAAATCTTAAAGTTAAGTGAAATAAATTTCTTCTCAGTGGAAACCACACATAACTGTTAGAATGTAAGCCTCTCACTCTATTTATGACCATAGCATTATTGTTTAATACTTGGTAAGGCCTCACCAAAGATGATCAAATTCACATAAACTAGACACATGCTGCAATATTTTTTCTAGTCGGAGTTTACTCCCCCAAACATGACTTAATCACAGAGATCAAGAACAGGGCAAGTAAGAATCCAGGTCATAGACATCCCATACAGCCAACACAGATGGGTCCTGTCAGCCTTTAAAATCATTCTTTTCTTTTGAAAATCATAATTGTTCAGACATGTCTTTTGGTAGGCCAGTCCCTGAAGGATAAGATAATTCTCATTTTAAGAAATTTTAATGAATTTTGGTTTTTTTTACATTACAAACATTTTGCAGATTACTCCTGCTCTAGGGGAGGTCTCTCATAACAAAGAAAAACAAACAAAACTAAAAGCATTGTGACCTCAAGTGAAATTGAATGCAACCTTCCACTTCTCAAGAAGATATCCACTCCTATGGTCTCTATTTAAAAACAAAAATTTCACAGAAATATCTTTTTTTCTCTCTCTCAAACTCCTATTACAATTGGGGGGGGAACATCATTTTAAACAAATATGCATAGTCAAACAATATGACAAGATAATTCAAGAAGATGGCTATCGTTGAGTATATTCAATGAAATACTGATGTTCACTGGACTATCATGGATAATAAATAATAAAAATAGATATTTTCTTAAGAAATGGCTTTCACTGAATCCACTCTGTGCCTCAGTTTCCTCAATTGAAAAATGAATGGGTGATCTCTAAACTCCCTTCTACTTCTAGCTCTACAGCCCTTGGATCCAGTTCAATAGATTTAAAATGGTTTTTTCCCCCCATCTATGTCAGTGTATCTATTCTCTAAATATCTAATCAACTTTGCTTACCCTAGACTTTTGAATTTTGGCTAAAAGTCTTTTACTTCCTCCAATTCCCCAGACCAAGGGTCTCTAAAACTATAAGCCTTTGTATCTACTCTCAGAGAATTCTTTGTTTAATTTGAAGGATGAAGTAAATGTTAGATTATGCTAAATAGTTGAAATGCTAAATAACTGAAACTATCCAACAGTTTTCAATATCATATTCAGTCTCTAGCACAATTCATTAATATAATAATTGTCATATATATGAACTCATTTGATCCTTAAATTATTTCATTGATCCTTAACAACCTTAGGATGTAGATGCTGTTATTATTTCCATTTTACAGTTGAAGAAACTGAGGCCAACAGTGGTTAAGTTACTTGTGTCTGAGGCAAGATAATTAACTTGGAGCTTCTGGATCCCATCCAGCATTTATTTATTTCCAAGAGTTTTACTACAAATGATTTGTAGTGCTTTGACTCCTTAGAAGTTTTTTTTACCCCAAACTAAACAAGTGAAGCAGGAATCTGTTCTCTTTCCTGTGTATGTTGTCAATCACTGGTATAATTAGAACAAAGGTTGAGTCGGGTATTCATTTTACTTTTCTTTTCCCCCAAGTGGGTTTGGTGACCTTTTATCTTTGGCATCTACGTGCATGTCTGTACACATAAATTTTCATTTTGGATTCCCATTAAGTTTACAAATGTGTTGGTTCAGAGAAAGAAAAAAGGGGGGGAGGGAAATATTGAAAAGAATCTTCAATAAATTCAAATTCAATTAAAACCTCAAAAAAAGATACCTCAAAAAGCTGAAGAAAGTCCTTTTTATTATCTCAGAGTTTTTGTTTTCAGAATGTTTTCAAGAGTTTTAAATGTCAATGAAATGTGACATGGGAAAACACTCTTCCTTCTTCAAGTCGGGGGAACTTTGAGGTTCACGGTGTGACTTTGGCAGAAAAGAGAAACAGTAGTAAGAGTGAAGCAAAGGGTAATTCTCTTAAAAACTGACAACAATATACAACCACCCAAAAAAAAGAATAACAACTTTTAAAGGCAGCCTGGCAGTCAGACTGTGGTCATATGGATCTTCCATAGTATCTTGTCCTCTTATTAAATATGTTTGAAAGATTGATAAATATTTGGGGACAAGTTTCAGTACTGTTTTTCCCTAGGGGAAAAGCACTGTGTCCTTGTGGTCACAAAAATATTTTAGTTTCTTAATCATTTTCATGTGATGGACCTCTTTGGCAGTCAGGTAAAACCTATGGATGTCTTCTTAGAATAATGTTTTTAATTAGTAAAAAAAGAATACACAGGATTACAAAAGAAACCAATGATTTTGAAGTTCAATTATCTATCTAGATAACTCTGTATGTAAAAAATTCATAGATTCCAGGTGATTGACTCCAGCAACTTATGAGAGCTACAGAGAGAGAGAGAGAGAGAGAGAGAGAGAGAGAGAGAGAGAGTGTGTGTGTGTGTGTGTGTGTGTGTGTGTGTGTGTGTGTGTGTGTGTGTGATATACACAATCCCTCTGTGCATTTATAATCTAAGGCAACATGTTACTTAGCTCATCCATGTCATATTTATAAAACATGCATGAATATTGCTTAAACAATATTAGTTTTCTGAGTGTCTCTTCCCTTGATTTATAAATCACTTTTCTTATTTGTCAGCCTTAATACCCCTTCCCTCAGACAGGTGAGTACTAAGCATAGATACACTAAGGCAAAAATTCCTTCTCTAAATAAACTTGTCTAGAAAAGGTTCTCACGTAAGGTTAGATATGAGAAGGTTTTAATGAATATACAAAGCACTAAAAACAGCTATGGACCATGTCTTGAGAAATGCCAATGTCCTAACTACAGTTGTAAAGTACTGAATGGTTTTCTTCAGCTATATTTCTCTGTTCTCAGGAATGATTTCTTTAGAGTAGAAGGAGAATCACTGGAAATGTTCAGTAAAGTTAAAAAAAGACCAAAAATAAATTTCAGAAACCTAACTTAGGAAAATATATAATTTTAATACTTAAAAAAGGAAACATAGGTTAGTAGAGATGGTGCTGGTCTCAGCATCTGGAAGACAATCTATTATGTGACAGTGGAAAAGACATTGAATGTCACAGTGACCCAGGCAATTTCTCTATGATTTTTATTTGCAAAACTGGTGCTAATTTGCATTGGAAAATAGGATTTATTTATCTCTAATTCTCTACAGTAAAGAAATCACCAATCCAGAACCTATTCTGCTGGTCTATTTTTTTTCCTTTAAATAAATAATGTAAAGATTAGTCAGAGTAGTTGGGGGAGAGGGGGATATGGGACCCTGGATCCACAAGAATTTGGCTAGCTGGTTCTAAAACACTGAGCATGATTCCAACAACAGTCTGTGTCAACTGTCTGAATGGACCAACCCAGTTACATATGGAAAGAAAATAGATAAAACAATGGAAATGGCATAATCATGGGAAAATTCCTAGGAAAAGGGAGAAGAGGGCATTAATCTCTCAGTGGTACTACTCTAAATGAGTTATCTCTGTCTAAATTATCTGTCTAAACCTCATTAATGGGTCTAAACTCCATTTAAAATAGTATTCTTGCCACAAATGAAATCAGATAAAGATAGTATACTAACTGGTCTTAAATTGAAGGAGGTTCTCCTCAGGGAGATTTTAAAAAAAGTGCTGAAGCAACTGGTTTCAACGCATGAACAAAAGCAACAGAAAATAATTAAATAAAGCACTTAGTCACTTCTCCTTGAAGTGTTTTTAATTAGGATTAGTAAAGAGCACATGGTTGTTATATATTGCTGTGGTTTCGTTGTTATGCTGGTGGTAACAATGTCTAGAGAAGTATATGAAGAAGAAGAGAGACTAAGAGTCTAGGATGACATATCTTGATAACTTAAATGGGGTGATTAGGTAGGAATAGGGGCAGATGGTCAACAACATGCTCATAAATAGAGATTAAAATTAAAAACATGAAAGTAGCCAAAAGACTATAAGCTATTCATAAAACTCACATATGTACAACATTAATCTTTTAAGAAAAGTTAGAAGGGGCTGGATGTGGTTAAGAAGCACACATTGTAAAAATGAAATCTACTGTACCATAGTAGACAAGAAAAGACTTGTAACTGATAGGGCTATTATTTCAAATGTGGCTGGCTATTTGTCTTCAGTCTCTACAACCATAATGGTCAACTGACTAGAGTAAAGTTAAAAATCAATACCAGATTGAGTGAGATAGATGTCAAACTGAAAAGCTAAAGGGATGAAGAAAAGTTCTGTGCAATTATAGCAACTTCAACCCAACCTTTTCCAAAAAGCTGCCAACTTTGCAAAGCACTAAAAACAGCTGTGGTCCATGTCTTGAGAAATGCCAATGTCCTAACTACAGTTGTAAGGTGCTGAATGGATAAATCCAAAATCACTGTTGGGTGAAGTTTAAAGATTGCAAAAACAGTTGCCTGAAGAGAACAGAATGAAGAATGACCAAATTGTTTTGATCAGCCAATATATGGTTTCCTCCTCAAACATGGAGTGATGTGACCAAAGGTAACATTAAATTGGATTTAAAAGTCATTTGCAAAAGAGGAAAAAAATTCAAAAGCAGTAAAGAAAAGAAGCCTAAAAAAAACTCCATATGCCATAAGGTTAATCAGGATAATACCCAGTATATAATCAGGAAAATCCCAACAGTATTTGCACATGAAACTAGAAGGCAGATATGAAATGACAGAAATATGTTGGGGATTTTTTCATCAGAGTTAAAATGCTCATAATAAAACCACATCTGGACTCCAACACCTCAGTAATTATGTACTATATGAAGATCTGATAACAATGTGTAAGAAGATAAAGTCAGGGGAAGCACCTGGCATTACCAACTGTATATGGAAAAAAATCCAGGATGGGAACAATATAACTCCATTTACAATTTGAGATCTCTGTAAAAAGGAAAAGAGCTCTTCAAAATGGCCATGATAATGGTTTGTATTATATCCGTGGAAAAAAAAATGAAAAGACACCAAATTGTTTCTATACGTAACATGCTTGTTCTGTCTATCCATCTATCCATCTATCTATCTATCATCTATCATTATCAGCTAGGTGGTACAGTGAATAGAGTACCAGGCTTAAAAAAAGGAAGACCTGAGTTCAAGTCTGAATTCAGACACTTACTAGTTATGTGACCATGGGCAAATTACTTAACCCTGTTTGCCTCATCTTCTTCATCTGTAAAATGAACTGGAGAAGGAAATGACAAATCACTCCAGTAGTTTTGATCTCAAATGGGGTCACAAAAAGTCAGATATGAAACCTCAACGACAAACATACATAAAAACTTTCTATTAATTTTGATGATTATGCAACAGACTAAAATAGAAAGTATGATCTTTGGTTAAAAAAAAAATAATACAACTAGTAACCAGCACAACTTTGTGTAGAACACCAAAGGAGGTTTCTTGGATTTGAAAGGCTGTTATGTAGAAGAGGGATTAGCCTTATTCTCCTTCAATACAAAGGACAGCAACAAGATCAATGTAGTAACCTACATTTTCCAGATGAGGAAATTTTAGGTCAAATATAGCTGTATGATGAGGCCTTCAAAGCTTTCCAGCTCTGATTTTGGGGGGGGGGGTTCTCTGACTCAGGTAGGAACATTGGCATGGAGGTTATCACCAAGAACATGTAATCCTAGAAAAGGGGATGGTCTAGTCATGTAGCAACTTTGATGATGTAAAAGAACCAGAGGATAACATACAATGAAGAGACAGAGAAGACTTATTAAAATACATGGATAAGAATAACACCAAGTAAGAAAAAATGAACAGATTGCAACATGTACTAGAAAATGGAGTACCTACTTTAATGAGATCATAAATCAGTGGAAATCTTTAAATAAAATTTGTTTCAAATTTAAATGTCAGAATGTTAGGTCCCTAAAGGTTCTCATTTTACAGATGAAGCAGTTGAGATTTGAGGGTGAGGAAGAAGAGGTAAAAGACACATTCATGATATCATAGTAGGTGAGAGGCCAATATGAAATAGAAGAACCTTGGATAAGATCTCAGTTCAAATCCTGCCTCAGTTACTTGCCTGCTATGACTGGTTTACTACTCTGTAAAATGAGAGATCATACTAGATCAGGGGTTCTTAACCTTGACTTTAAAAAGAGATATCTATATTTCAATACCATTGATTTACTTTGCAATCTTCTATATTTTACTTCAGTCATTTAAATACATAACTCTGAAAAAGGGGTCCATAGGCTTCACCACATTTCTAAAGGGCTCCACAATACAGAAATGGTTAAGAGCTCCTGGACAAAAATGACATCCAAGGTCTCCTTCCATTTAAACTAGTACCCTGTGATCTTCTTTGTTACCATTCAGTTTGCCTGACACTCTTCTCATTATGTATCTGCCTCTTACAAGAAGAAGGGAAGGTCAGAGAGACCTTCAATAATAGGAGCTTAGCAACATTTCACTATCTTTAAAAAAAAAAATCTTCCAGCCTTTTTTAGGTTAAGAGCCTGAATTTTAAAATTCTTTTTTGCTGAATGAGGGAGGGAGCAGGATAGGATCTTTCTTTGTTCCTTTTCTAGCCTTGACTCTAACTTACCTCTCTAACTAATAATCCATAAGGAAAACAATTGGTGAAGAAAACAAACAGGTAAGGGACAGTGGCTCTTGTCATGCCCTGTGCCATCGGGACTCCCAAGAGCTGATGCTTTCCCAATGTAGAAGTAAGCTGCTCTTTGCCATGTTGAAGAATAGTCAGTTGCCTTTTCTATACCAGGGTCTTATGTCTACATTTCTTCAGGTCTCTAGTAGGCAATTATATTGGGAGACCTGTGGCATTACAGTGTTACTGATTCATGATGCAGTTGTTGCTATAGGCACAATTTTCATGTTTCTACATTAGGGCTTCTTAACCCTTTTTGCATTCTGGACATTTCTGGCAGTTTGGGGAAGAACTTTCTTAGAATCATGTCTTTGAATGCTCAAACAAACAGAAAACACCATAAGATTACAAGGGGAACCAATTATACTGAGATTCTGTTTTCAAAATATCTTTTCAAGTTCACCAACCCAAGGTTAAAATAGCCTTCTCTAGGAGTTAAAAATTATAAGAAAGAGAAGCTGATGGGGGCTGATAGAGGCAGGAAAGGCAAATAAATGAATGCAAATGTGAGAACATGACAGCAAGTGGCAGGAATGTCTTTAATGTCATATTCAGGTCAAGGGCAAGTGTATATCAGTCTATTTTAGAGGCAGTGGGTAAGGTACTTAGATCATTGATTCATTCTGAAAGTAAGCCAACAATTTAAGTGCTGCTATTTCATGTTATTATTTCAACTAAGAAGATATTAAAGTAAAGATGAGCAAGGGCTCCTGTGTCTATAGTGAGAAGAGATTCTTAAACTTTATCTCCAATATTATCAGCCAAGCTGGAATAACTCTAAGGCTCCTTCCTGTGATCAGAATCACTCAGTGCCAGGCCACTGCAATGGCAAGAATAATGCCCATGGAGTAGGAGAGGCTAAGATTCTCTCTGGTGTAAAGAGATAAATCTAGGGGGAGAATGGAATCTGGGAATGAAAACTATGTCATTGTCTTTTCAGCATATTTGGCCTAGGCTAACCCTATGGTTTCCAAAGCACCACACTGAAGAAAACAAGATTACGAGAATGGATTAGATTATAACAATGATCTCTCAGTGTGTCGGATCCCATTGGATTTGGTTAGACCCACATTTAAAAGTGAACTAAAAAAGACAAAAATCCCTAATGGGTAGTAGTATGTTTTCCAGAAGCCTGCAAAGCCTCCACTTGGAAGGTAGATGCCTAGGTTGTTCAGAGAACTGAGAGCATTCTTCCTCCTATATATGAATATACCAAAAATCAGAAGAAGGTGGTTCAAAGACTCCTTATACTGTACTCTGACAAGGGATAAGATGTTGGTCTGAACCCATAAGGAGGAGATAGTGGGGAGACAGATAATGATCTCTCTCCTCATCCATGTTGCTAAAAGTCTCATCTCTGTAAGAAGCCATTTCTGGCCTTCCCTAACACCCTAGTACTTTCCCTTGTGGAATGCCGCTAAAGTATCCTGGATACATTTTGTCTGTATAGTGATTTCTATGTGGTCTCCCTCAACAGACTGTGAACTCCTGGAGGGCAGGGACAGTTTTTTTTTTTTTGGGGGGGGGGGGGGGGTTGGCCAAATCATCCAGCACTTAGCCTGAGGTGCTTAAAAATGCTTTGTGATTTGGCAAATCCTAAAAATCAATAGTGTAAGTAATACAACAGGTATGTTTATGACTATTTATGGCCTCCCAGATTCTGCCAGTGGATTTAAACAATTAAAAAACAATTACACCATTATAGCTTTCTAATGAGCATTTCTGACTTCCCCAGAGAGTGCATAGGCCACATAAAATAATTTGACTTTAGGACCCTCACACTGTTAATTCCATTCCATGGCACCAAAGCAGATCCAGTGTCTTCCGAGTACCAGGCTTGGAGTCAGTAAGACCTGAGTCCAAATCTGGCTTCAGCACCTTACTAGCTGTGTGACTGAGCAAATAATTTAACATTGGTTATCTCAGTTTCCTCATCTGTCAAATAAGCCAGAGAAGGAAACTGTAAACCACTT
The DNA here is from genome assembly GCF_037893015.1 of Macrotis lagotis. Lineage (NCBI taxonomy): Eukaryota > Metazoa > Chordata > Mammalia > Peramelemorphia > Peramelidae > Macrotis > Macrotis lagotis. The sequence goes on along the minus strand of NC_133660.1, from coordinate 55,151,658 downwards.
AAGTATCTTTGTCAAGAAAACTCCAAAAAGGGTCATGAAGATTAGGATATGACTGATGACTAAACAAACAAACAAAAAATCCAGTGTCTTTAACAATGAATCTTACTTCCATTCAGAAAAATCATCTTGAATCAACTGAAAATAGAAGTGCAAATCTCGAGAGAATGGTCTAATGATCACCCAGCCTGACAACTGTACTGTACAAAGATTAGATCTAGTGCCATCTAGTCACCACCTATTACTATCCTTCCATGTCTTCAGCCAAATACTCTATTATTTGAAAATAACGCATGAAATAGGATCATTTCAGTAACATAGGAGAAAGAAGGCCAGATCTGTGGTTACCATCCTTAGGTTTCAGTTTTTCTCACTAGTATGTGCCTATAAAATGGAATTTTGATTTTAATTCTATTTTGTTAAGATTTAATCAAGCTAACTCCACCCTGCTCTTCCTTTCTCTTACCAGTTTACTTAGGTAACCTTAAGGTCACTTGAGTCATGATTTTATTCCTGAGACTTGCATTTTGTTATAGCAGGTTACTACCAATGCAAAATTATATGTAAGAAGTGGTGCCAAAAAGATGATTGGAAAAGATAGTGGGCCCATTATAAAATGATAACAAGTTAGCAGGCATGTGCTGAGTTGGCCTGACTGTAATATTAAGAGTCATGGAGGAAAGTACCTCCACCATGCTACATGGACTAGCCAGAAAGAATGTGACAACTGATATCCTATTGAGACGGCATGGAGAAGTTGCAACATGTGCCACTGAAGGAAAAGCCTATAATGGTAAAAACACAGATTCACTGATGTACAAAAGTAATAAATTAAAAAAGAAGTTGAATAGAAGTATTGTTTTTAGCCAAAACAAGTTTTCTAAAAGGAGTTCAGCGTAATATTTAAATATCTGAATAAAGAGAATAGTATTGGAATACAGAGAAAGTCTGGTCTGTGTGACCCATACAAGGGTGCTCTGATTTCTCAGCCAAGTTACACTTGAACTGGTTGAAAGGATTAAGCTATTTAATTAATCAGTCAGTAAATCAGCAAACATTTATTTAATGACTACTGGGACCAGGCACTGTATAAAACACAAGGAATTAAACAACAAACAAACACAAAAAGGTCTTTGGCCTTCTTGAGTTTACTCCACAAGTTTTCTGAAGAGACAACATGAACAAACATAGTTTTATCAGGAAAAGAAATCTTTTGGGTGATGAGGAAGAAGTTGGAGCAGCTGAGGGAACAACAGGAAAGGGAAAGGGAAGGAGACAGTGCCTCGGAAGTTCTGGTTCTAAAGGCAGAGGTGAGAAGCATGGTGAGGGACAGTCAAAACAAAAAGGCAGAGGGGACAGGAAGTACAGATAAGAGGAAAACTTAGGAAGGTTGGTATGACTGCACCATAACTCAAGAGAAAGTCAATAAAAACCTCCTTAAAAAAGATGCAAAACAATGTTGTCCAATAAATTGCTACAAAGATTCCATAGAAAAGCAATTGGGGTGTTTTGGAGACCTCTTTGTAATAGAAGAGAATTTAAGGTCCCTTTTTACAGTCACCTAATTAACACGGTGTTGGGATGCAAAGGAATCAGATCCCACAATATGCCTCGTTTACTATATCATTACGATGTTTATGGAATGTTAATAATACTAATACAACTTGCAATAATGATACTGTATAAGGCTTTTCCCCTCTTTGGAGTTTACAATGCTTGTTAATATTGAGACATTTTTAATTACAGAGAAGCTTCAGCATCTCTGGCAATGTCAGCTTGGCAATGCTAGAGTGTAAGTGTATAACTAATGATACAAATAGTTTTACTTTACAGAAGTTGCTGTTTCTGCCAGGGCTGCAAAGGGTCCCAAGCAAACCAAGTCACAAGATTAGAGCTTGATCTAACACAATAATCAAATTTAGTTCAATTCAGTTCAACAAATGTAGGGGCTACAAAGATAAAAAAGCCTAAATGGTGCCAGAGACTTCATTCTATAATAGGAGAGAAAACTTGTAAATGGTGAGAAAGCTAGGGAGGCTTTTTAGAAAGAAAGTTGACCACACTTGTTAAGTAATTAAATGGAAAGGAGTCAAGGCCAGGGAACATGGTGAAGATGCTGAGTTCTATTTTGGATGTGCTCAATTTGAGCTGCTGATGGAAATGGTTCTGGGTAGAATTGTTGGGCAAGCAGTGGGAAAGTTGAGACTAGCGCTCAGGAAAGAGAAATTTATATTGAATGGATGTTACAATCATCTACTTGCTGATGATGTTTGTCCTTCATTTTTGAAGATCATGAAGCCATAACAAGCAAGTGAACTGGATTGGGGGGGGGGAGGCTGTGCTAAATCACCAGCCTCACTTTTTCCTCCAGAACCATCTGGGTCCAGTAACCAAATATGAATTAGGATGACTGGAGATGGCCCTGGATGCAAGACAATCAGGATTAAATGACTTGTCCAAGGTCACACAGCTAGTATCAAGTATCTAAAGCCACATTTGAACTCAGTACCTCTTCTACACAGAAATGGTAATGTAACTCAAGGGAGATGATGAGATCTCAAAAAGAGAGTGACTACACCCTTAGAGGGGCCAGGACAAAACTTTGAGAAAGCCAATCTTAGAGAACAGAAGATGGATGATAAACCAGTGAAAGAGTGGAAAATTGAACAGTCTCTCTAATAAAAGAACCATTCATGTAGGAAAAGAATGAGAGGAAAGTAATGCCCGGTGAGGCTGGAGTGTCCAAGAGGAGTATCCCATGAGTTCTAATAGTATCAGAGCTATGGAGAAATTATGAAGGATGAAACTTGTAAAAAGACCACTGGACTTAACAATTAAGAAGCTGGAAGAGTTGGAAGAATGATTCTAAGGAGTGAATAGATGATGTACTCCATGGCTGTGTCCTGGTACTCTCCTCTTTTTCCTCTCTACTATTTTGTCAGCTCCCATGGTTCCAATGATCATTTCTCTAGTGAAAATTCTCAGATATACAAATCCAGTCCCAACTCTCTCCTAAACTCCAGACTAGAATCTCTAACTGCCTACTGAAAACTTATATTGGATGTCTTATAGACATTTGAAAGTCATTGTCTAAAAGTTATTACCCTCCCCTGCTCAAGTTCCCTAGGATAACACCCAGGAGTTACCTTAACTCCTCACTCTCACTCATGCTCATCCCATTTGCTAAGGCCTGTAGAGTTAACCTTAGCATCATCTCTGTATACCCCTTCTCTCCTCGAACACTGCCATTGCCCTTGTACACCTCACACTTAAACTATTGCAATAGTCTAGTCTGCTGGTTGGTCTACCTCCAGGCCATCCTCCAATCAGTTGTTAAAGTAGATTTTCCTATTGACCATGCCACCTTCCTACTCTAGTGATTCCTAACATCTTCAGGATCAAATACAAGATCATTTGGCATTCAAAGCCGTTCACGACCTGAACCTCTCCTACTATGTGAGTCTTCTTTCTCTTTATTTCTCACCTATACTCACCTATACTCCGAGATCTAGAATTGCCTTCCTTGCTGGTTGTTGTTCAGTTATTCAGTTGGGTCCTACCCTTTATGACTCCATTTGGAGTTTTCTTGGCAAAGATATTTAAGTAGTTTGTCATTTCCTTCTCGAGCCTATTTATTTATTTATTTATTTTAGGTTTTTGAAAGGCAAATGGGGTTAAGTGGCTTACCCAAGGCCACACAGCTAGGTAATTATTAAGTGTCTGAGACCAGATTTGAACCCAGGTACTCCTGATTCCAAGGCCGGTGCTTTATCCACTATGCCACCTAGCCACCCCCCTTCTCGAGTCTATTAAGGCAAACAGAGGTTAAGTTACTTTTTCAATGTTGCACAGCTAATATATGTCTGAAGCTAGATTTGAACTCAGATCTTCCTGGCTCCGGGTCCAGAGTTCTAACCACTGAGCCATCTAATTGCCTCCTTACTATTGATGCTTATCCTTCAATTTAGAGGAAGACCATAACATCAGGAAGGTGATGCCATGACATGCACGTGAATTGAGTTCTACAGAGTGTGCTAAGTCACAAGTCTCATTTCCTCCTCTGGAGCCATCTGGGTGGTCAGATATGAATCAGGATGACTGGAGACGGTCCTGGATGTGAGGCAGTCAATGTGACTTGCCCAAGTCACACAGCTAGTTAGTGTCTGAAGACGGATTTGAACTCAGGTCCTCCTGACTTAAGGACTCTTTATCCACTGTGCCACACTTTCATTAAAAGAAAAAGAAACACATTATTTTCAGAAAATTACTTTCCTCCATGCCTGAATTATTCTCTCTCCTCGTCTTTGTCTCCTGGCTTTCTTTGAGTTCTGGATAAAATCTCACCTTCTGGGGGAAGCCTTTTCTAATCTCACTTAATCCTAGTGCTTTCCTTCCACTGTGTAACTCCAACTTATTCTGTATCTATCTTGTTTGTAAATAGTTGTTTTCATGTTATCTCTCCCATTAGACCATGAGCTCCTTCTGTCTTTCTTCATATTCTTTGCCCTTAGAAAGTACCTGGCACATTGTAGATGCTTAATAATAGACTGAACTCAGTAAAGAAGGAAAATTTCTAGGAGTCTGGCAGTGAACTAGAAGATAAGTAGAAGATGAGAATTTTAGGAGGATCCACTAAAAAGGGAGAAATGAGAAACAGAACAGATGGTTCTTGGTGAAAAGATAGGACATCCTGCGGATGAGAGATAAAAGTTGAAGGGGTTGGCTTTATCCTAGGGATCTTAGAACTACAACTTGAAAGCCTGAAGGGTCCTTAGAGGTCATCTCATTTAACCTGTAAAGATGAGGAAGCTGAGGACCAGGGAGATAACCTAGCCTAAGGTCATACAAGCTGTAAGTATTACAGGTAAGATTTAAAACAAGTCTTCTGAATCCAGAGTCACATTCTTTCTGCAACACCATTGAAAGAGGTAAAACAACTGATTATTTGATAAGAAACATTCAAAGGTTTTCAGGAGTAAAGTATCTCTTGTTATTATAGCCCAAGGCAAACAAAGATGGTAGAGTGGACTATGTTAGACTTGGAGTTATGAAGTACCCAAGTTCTGATCTTATCTCAAATACTTTCTAACTGTGTGACCCTGGGCAAGTTGCTTAAACTCAGTTTTCTCATTTATATAATCAGGAAATAGGCCCTATGTCTGATCACCTGAATTTTTTGGAGGAAAAAAAAAATCAGTGAAATTGACCTAATTTTTACCCATTAGATATTTTGGGAAGACAAATGTTTGTTCACAGATAGAAATTCACAAGGTACCTGACCTGAAGTACACTTTTTGCTCTGACAGGACAAGCACTGACCCCATTATCTATTGCAGTATGTGATTCCAAGTCATAGCCTTTAAAAAAAATCTCCTTTGTATCTTTTGCATAAACTATTTCTTTATTCACATGAACTATTTCAAAGCAAGACATACCCAGAAACCCAGAGCAACTGAAGTCCTGAAAGGGATGGAAAAAAATCACACTTTTATTATCAGTCATAGACCCTTGAGACTTAGGTGAGTGAGTATAACACATTCAGCTATATCAAACAATTTCTTCTTCAGTTCTCTTACTCTCTCAGTTCACTTTCTCACAAAGATGCTCTGAGGAATGCCAAAAACTATGAAGAAAATTTCAAATCAGAGGGACACAAAAATCATGAACTGAAGTTCTGGCTTGACTAATTAGGTATAGTGGACAAGTAATCTATAAAATATTGCCATAAAAATGACACTGGATGGAGAGTATAGTTAGGATTTGACTCAAAACTAAGCATTACTACCCTTGTAATAATATTTTTTACTATGTTTTTACTAACAGTTCAAATCCCTCTTACCGGAAGATGAGAAATTCTCTGGGGACAATCTTCTCAGGGTGTAGACAGGCATAGATAAACATACTGTCCTCTTGGCTCAATTCGCAAAGCCAAGAGGCAAGTAAATAAAGTCTTATATTTGCAGTCAGGCAGGAAATTCAACCTTAGCACTTACTGGTTATGTGACTGGAAAAGTCACTGACCTCTTTGTAAAATAGACATTAGAAGCTAAGGTGGTGCAGTGGATAAGAGTGCTGGGCCTGGAGTAAGGAAAATTCATCTTCCTGAATTCAGCATTTATTGGCTATGTGACTCTGTGCAAGTCTTATTTGCCTCTATTTCCTCATCTGTAAAATGAGCTGGAGAATGAAATATCAAACCATTCTAGTTTCTCTGCCAAAAAGATTCCAAATGTGATCATGAAGAGTTGGAAATGACTGAACAACAAAAAAATAGGAATAATAAAATTACCTTATGCAAATACTAAGTATGATTATTCTCATTAATTATTATACTATGTTCAAGTTAGTTTGAATTCACACTACATATTTTCAATGAACTAGAACCTATAACGATAATTTAGATAATTATATCTTTGAATGTTGAAATTTTAAAATATACAATCATTTTGGAGGTTTTAATTATTTGTGCTAATCAGGATCTAACTCTTTTCTCTTTTTCTTATGATTATTGATTATGAATTACTATTGTGGTTGTGGTTATGTCCTAAATACTATGATATGCCAGAGATTTGAGAATTGAGGTTATCTACAATCCATGACAAGGTATTATAGAGAGATTTCAGCGAAGGAATCAGATCCAAAGCTGAATGATCACTTATCCTTGTATTGATTCACACTAAGAGAAGATATATCTTTTCATATAAAGCCCAGGTAGACATATTCCATTATTAATTTTTCTCCAGTTTTTTCCCTCATCAGCACAAATCAAACACTGGGGAAAGATAAGAGTTTGAAAAATAATGTAAGTATCTTCCTCAGAATGAATACATTTAACAGCAGAATGTTGAATCCCACCTGCAGGAAGCCTCTCATAGCCCTCTCAACTGCTATTCTCCCCCCCCACCCCCTTGGAGATTACTTCCCATCTACTCAGTATCTTGAATATATCTAGTTAATTGCATTGTCTCCTTCCATTAGAGCATCCTTATTGAAGACAGGAACCATGTTTCTGCCTCTCTTTGTATTCCCATGGTTTAGTACAATGCCTGTCACAGAATAAGCATTTACCAGATATATGAATAGATATGACTGAATTGTTACAATTTCAGAAAAGGCATAAAGTGATCTTTTGTGGCATAATTACAAACGGTATTTAAAATAAAAGTAAGATATGAAACTATGTAAAGGATAAAGAAAATGTAGAAAGCATATTTTTTTTATGTGTAACCAAAGTCTTGGAGGGAAATATTTAAAGACCTAGAATTGAGGATATTTTAAAAAATAAGTTTTTTTTTTCTGATGGAACTGTGAAAACACACACCATGGCAATATTTAAAGTTCTGGATTTAAAAAGAATTCCTTCAACATCAGAAATACCTTTATGTCACTCTAAGAAAAGAACTGGGCATTCTTGTCACCAGCCCTTGCAAAACAAAATTTGAATGTATTCGAAAATCTTAATAAGTACTGGTCTATACAATGTTGGTTCTACCAACTAAGATATAGACAAGAGAATTAAATTTACTGCAAGCACACTGTTTTAGGGTCCATGTTGCTGCAACTTCTTAATGCTGTATGACCAAGGCAAAGCAATCACATCCTATTTCTAATTCTCTGCTGGTTTTTCAGTAGTCTGCCAAAACAAACAAAAAAACCACAGGAAAGAAATATGAGGTTTGAAAAATGATTTTCATGTGTTATCTCCTTAAATGAGTGAATACAACTATGAACTCATTTTATCCACAGAACGATACCAAAAGATAGCTGTGATTATTAATTCCCATTTTACAGATGAGGAAATTGAAGCAGGCAGAGGTTAAATATCAATAGCAAAATGATGAAGTTATGTGGCAGTCACAACTGCAGGAAAACGTATAAAGAAAATTATTTAAAAGTTCATAACAAAGTTCAGCACTTTCATGAAAAGCAATCGCTATTGTTTCGGCTCCTTGTAGATTGCCCTGAGGATATGGCTTCATGTGTGGGACTGAGACAAGATTACTTGGTAGGAGGGAGGGAGGATTCCAAGAGGATGGGATAAATCCCCACTGCAATAATTCCTGAAGATATGGACGAAAGTCACATGGATGAGTTGGCCTGGATAGGTTGTTATCTGTTGTTGAGGGAGTATCCACAGCAAAGGGATCACAGCTCCGCTGGGGCATTGAAATGCCATCAATTAATCAAGAATAATTTACTAAGCTCTTACTATGAGCCAGTCATTGTGTTAGGTACTGGAGATACAAATATTCCATAAAAGCTTATATTCTAATGGGGGAAACAATAAAGACATTTGTATAGAATAAATATAAATATGTACAAAAACAAAGTAGTTAAGTAGAAGGTGATGTTTACTAGATAAAGCTGGTTCTCATTTCATTGAACACACACGATAAGCTTTACTATGTTATGTGCCAGGCACATATACCAAATTATTAGTGTCTGTCCTCAAGGAGATGATATTCCAACATAGGAAAAGAATATATGATGGGGTGGCCAAGGAAGGGAGCTTTGACGTAGACAATATCACTCCCTTCTTCTTTTCTTCTGCCCATCCTCTGACCTGATTCCTTTGCCTTTCTGATTTTCACATTGTAGTTGATCTTAAAGTGAATTTAGAGGTCAAAGTTGATTTCCAACCAAGGGGAATAGGAAGGGAATTATTTTTTTTAAAGGTAAGAACTGTTGCAAATCTGTTATAACTAATGTTACAGCTAAAGGAATCTAATTGCTGTTTTAAATATAATTACATGCATAAGTAAGAATGAGAGGCAACTGAAAAGGAAAGGTCTTGAACTTCTAAAAATAACTTTTTTACTAAGGTTTTGCTCCTTAGAAATCTTTAGGAGATCTTCTGGTAAAAGTGTGTGGGTAGAATAAAATCCTGAATGATTGACTATTTCACCCTATTTCCCTCACACTGGCTCCAAGATGTTGCTGGTCTCAGGAAAACCCAAGTCCCTCATCACACAAATAGTTCATGTTTTCCATGTCATGCTTTTTCCTTTAAGCTGATAATGGTTATCAGTCTATATAGGTTTCATGGTCAGATCCTACTTCTTCCTTTTTTTAATTAAAAATAAATAAACATCAACACAGTCACAGAGAAAAATCTACTGCTTATATTTGCAATAGAGAAGTCAAATATTTTCAAACACCACATCAAAAGTGCATATCCTGAGAACTGACATCTGAATTTAGTGGAGAAAAGATGGAATAACATCTATGTTAGCAAAGAAGAAGTGGTATTTGCCGAGGATTTTGTATTTCTGTAAAAAGCTTAGGGCAATATGCATGTACTATAGAACTGTGGGAAGGGAAACTGTCAAATAATAAAACATCACTATTCTGTCATACAAGACTCGATACCTCTTAATTTGAGGGAAAGGTCCAATAAAGTCATTTCCTGCCTCTGTTAGTCATGATTATTCATCACAACAGATCAACTTTTAATGGGAAAAAACCCCCAAGAAATGGTATCTATCTTTATTTCAAAAGCAATTAGCTAGGATGAGTATTCCTTCCTATCAGGATTATTCTTTTACACATAGCATTGCATTGTAAAATGCTAATTTCATCCCCAAAACTGAATAGTTTGCCTGTTAATCAACTTTTGAAAAACCATTTCTACTTCTATAATGAGAGGTATCTAGTATTTTTGCTTTAGTAGCATTAATATTAAGGAGTCTGCAGAATGAAAAACTTAACAGAATTTTTAAAAATCACCTCAATGGGAAGGCAGACAACTTTTAAGTTTTAATAAAAGCTTACTAAATGCTTATTGACGTGTGTGTATGCCTGCTTATGCATGTCTATGTTGTTTCCTCTTTTAGCATGTAAACTATTTGCAAGCAAGGACTGTTTCATTCATTGTCTCTGGTACCAGGCAAATAAAAGGAGCTCAATAGCTACTTGCTGAATGACTGATATTATTTCCCCCACTCTTCATGACAGTCATCTGATAACCTCCACAATTTTGCTCACCTTACCCAGTTACCTTCCCACCTTGGATCAGTCTGCAATTTCAACACTAATGATGATAGTGTTTCTACTACCCTGGAATTGATTTCTCTACTTTCTCAACTTCTGTCACGTCTACCTTTACACTAACTCTTTGTGGAGTTGGTTTTCACCTTCTCTCTAAAATTGCCCCACCTCTAAGATTTTGAGCTTCTCTTTCTCAGCACAATTTCCCCCTTTCCCTATTCCACTCTAATTGACACTTTTCTTGGTCTCTGTCAACCCTGATCCTTTACCCCTCATTCCCTAACTCTGGCACCTACAGTTTTTCTTCACTTGCCTCTTTCTTATACCCTTGGGCTAAATCCTTTTCTTTTCACAGGGAAAAAAAAACTACTAGAAAGTAATTTCCACTTATTGCCTTCATTACTTCATACTTTGTCATTAATTACTTAAAACTTCAGCCCTCTGAAATTTAGTTTTTATTACCACAGCTCTCTTTGAAGTCCTAATTTAAAAAAAAATCCAATAGTTTTTTTTTTTCCTTGGGACTCCTCTTCATTTATTACCTTTACTATATTTGACACCACTGCTGATTCTCTTTCTGGATAATAACTCTTCTCTGTTTCCATGATACGCCACTATCCTGCTTGTCCTTTTAGCTATAGAGAATGATAACATGTCTTTTTAAACACAAAGGATGGAAACAAGATCCACACCTTCCGATTATGAGATTCCATGATTCTGTCATTAACACTTCAGAACACCATATGTAAACTATCTCTGACATTCTGTCACAGTAGCCAGAGGTGAGCAAGACTGTGAAAGGAAAGTTGATACAGAAATAAGAAAAATGTCTGAGGACAAAATGAGGCTGGAAATTCTAATCAGACCAGACTGAGGGCTGAGATTAGCATTAGGGCTGTGATAAAAATTAAGTAGCAGCTAAATCTGTAACTACAGATGGAGAAGGCATATTTCTAATAGTGACAACAGCCTGGGAAAGGGCACTCCAATAGTTACTCGTTGGGACTGTTGTTCAGTCTAGTATTTCATATTAAAAGATGTATGTGTGCTTCTTTAAACTGGAGGCTGTCCAATGTACTATTTTCATTCAAAGTCTAGTGTACAAGAAAAAGCATCATATCTTCCCACTTACTGCTATGTCTCTTACATTTTTATAGGAAACAATTTATGCAATTGCCATTTCCTCACAACTACCTGACTAACCAAGAAACCCATTTATCACCTGACTTCTAAGTCAGCAAGGCTTAGTCTGAAAAGGAATCTTCTCAGTTTACTGAGAACCCATCTGATTTCTCATTGTTTTCAGCCAGAAAAACCTGAATAGATGACTGCAAGTGATAAGTCATCAGAGAATTATATTACAGTCAGAACCCTAGTGGATAGGGAAAAAACAAACAAACCTGGAAGCTGTACTTGGAATGATGCAATATATTTTTTCTATATGCATAGTAAATGCTTATTCATCCATTCATTCAAACACCTACCAATGCAGATTAAAACCTGTTCTGCAAGGTACAGTTTTAGAGAATTTCCTTAGACACAGAAGGGTTAAGGGACTTGTCTAGGGTCACATAGTAAATAGAAGTTATAGCTGGACTTTAACCTAGTTTTTTCAGCCTTTGTAACAACAAGAAGTGCTGCAATAAATTTCTTTGTATTTGAGTCCTTTTGTTCTGTTTTAACTTCTTTCAGTTTCATACCTAGGAAGGATTTTACTAGGGTAAAAATGAACCACTGGTTATGATTTTCTGGATATAGTTCCAAATTGTTTCCCACAATAGTTGGATCCATTTATAGCTCCACTAATCAATCAACTGACAAGCATTTAATAAGCCCCTAATAAGTGCCAGGCAGTTTAATAAATTACATTAGCGTGTCTGTGTTCCAACAGTCCCATCCAAAAATTGCCATTTCTTTTTTATCATCTTTATCAATACATTTTCACTTTGACATGCTGCCTCTTTAGAAAAATTACACAATTTTTCTAATCAATAAAATTGTGTCAAGGTAAGTAGTTTTAGTGCATTTATGGGATCCTTTCTATATAAAACAAACTTGTAGTTAAATTCTTGTGTTAATCAAAATAATAATTCACTTAATTTATCTGTTTCATAAGTTTGAATTTTTTTTCAAGTTAGATACAACTGCAACCGGAGACACATTTTACAGGGTTTTCTACCTAGATCTCTGTAATACTAAAATATGTTCCATATGTAATACTAAGGTAAATGTTTTATGTGACTACCAGGTGCTCCCCAAGGATACATAACACAGAAATTGCTTCTCTTTGAATTTAAAGTCCAAAAGATGCCCAGGTTCTCTGTAACATTACACTGAATAAATCTTTTTCCAATTCTGAGACTGCAACCTTCCCTATACAACAACCATTATTCAATTCCATGGCACCACACTGGCATGAAGTTGTGAAAGAGAATTAGCCAGGTTTGCCTCCAAAGTTTAGGCAGTTGAGGAAACTGAGGCACAGAGAAATCAGGTGACTTGCCTAGAGTTAGTGAGAATAGTGAGATCTGAGCCCTGTATCCATCACTCCAAGTTTGAGACCCTACAGAGCAACAGCGGTGGGAAAGTAACTGGGAATTGGAAGGGGAAACATTTCATGGGCATATGTGAGCATATACACATAAACATGCAAATACACATATGTTGACATGGATACAGACATGTATGCATTGGTATTTAGGGATAGATGTATGTGTATATTATCTGCATAGACAGCATTAATATTAAGGGAATAAATGCAAACCAATTCAAAGGTGACTGAGGAAAGCACTAGGTATCAGGGGGCTAAGACGAGAAATATTTTATGAAGCAGAGAGAAAGAAGAAATACAGTCTAAATATGGGTGACATAAAGTATAAAGGTATAGTGATTGAAAATGTAGAGTCATTTTTGAAGAACAGAGAGGGTCAGTCTGGCTGAACCACAGTAAGGTATGTGTAGTTATGCCCAATAAATTTGGAAAGGTAGGTTGAGATCAAGGTGCAAATTGCTTTAAAGGCCAAAAAGAAGTTTTTGTTATTTTTTCTTTAATTCATAGAGACAGTAGGAAGCTTTTGGCTGAGAAATCTTTTTCTTCCTGTGTTGTGTTCCTTATCCAGTATACTGTCATAAGGAAACTGAGAAGTTTAAATGCTTCATCCATGGTTGCACAGGAAATGAGTGTCAGAGGTACAATTTGAACTCAGTTTTCTGATTCCACAGGAGATGGTCCTTTTACTATACCTTGCTGATTTTGATGTTTTTCAAAGTCAGAAAGAATAATCCAAATGGGATGAGAGGTTTTGGGCATCTTGTCTGGATAACAGATATTTTTCTATACTGTCCAAGTAGCTTTTCAGTCATGACCCCATTTGGCATTTTCTTGGCCAATTTAGAGTGGATTACCATTTCCTTCTCTGGCTCATTTTATATATGAAGAACTAAGGCAAAGAGGTTAAGTGACTTGCCCAGGGTCACATAGCTGGTAAGTATCTGAGACCATATTTGGACTCAGGAAGTGAAGCCCAGTGCGCTCCATACCTAGTTTAATGATGACCAAATTTCCCTGTTACTTTCTGCCAGGAAGACAATCTTCTCTCTGTTAAATCATGTTAGCCTTTCTCTTGAATATAAACAAGATATGACTCATTAATTAATTGTTGTTGTTCGGTAATACGGTGGAGTTCAGCATATGTAAATGATATAAAAGAAATCTTGTTCTGTCAACAAACCATTTATTTAGCACCTACTATCTGCCAAGTTGTGCTAAGTCTAAGTATACAAAGAAAAGTAAAAGTCCTTGCTCTCAGGAGTTCACAGTCCATTTGAGTAAACAACATGCAAACAACTTTAGACTGGACAAACTGGGAGTAATCAGCAGAGAGAAGATACTAGAATTAAGAGGATTGGGGAAGGTTTCTTATAGAAAGTGGGGTTTTATCTTGCACCTGAAGGAAGTTCAGAGGCAGAGATGAGAAGTGGGAGTGTATTGTACTAGCACCAATATGGAAGGTTTGAAACAATAAGAACCAAAAAGCACAGGTCTGAAGAGTTGCACATGGTGGGCAGTAAAGTGTAATTTGATAGGTTGGAAGGAAGGACGGGCTCAATTGTGAAGGGCTTTGAATGTCAGACAAAGGATTTTGCATTTCATTTTGGAGTTTATTGAGTGACAAGGCTGAACTTGCATTTAAGGAAAATTATTGTGATGGTCTGAAGTGAAGAAGAAACTTGGGAAAGTCAGACCAAATAGCAGCAGGTGAAGAGAGAAAGTAAAGGTACATATGAGAAACATCATTAAGGTGAAATCATTGGATCTTAGCAATAGATTAGAAATGGAGGGTGAGAGTAAGGACTCAAGGATGAAAACTTGGTTGTGAGCCTGGGGGCCTGGGAAGAAGGTGGGCCCTTGGCAGTAACAGGGACGTTTGGAATGGAAGTGGGCCTGAGAGGAAAGACAACAAATTCAATTTTGGGGTATATTTCTGATGTCTATAGGATATCCAGTGTGAGAAATCTAATAGAGAGTTGGGAGGTCAGTAGAGAGAGTAGGTCTGGACAAGTAGATACAAGAATCATCAGCACAAACAAAACTGAATCCATGAGAGTTGATGAGATCACCAAGTGAAATAGTATATATATAGGGAATAGAGATAAGGACCCAAGTCAGACCTCTTTGGGAACCCCTGTTAGGAGGCATCATCTGTATAAAGATCTAACAAGGGAGACTAAAAAGGAGTGATCTAAGAACTAAGAAGAGAACCAGAGGGAGATAATGTCATAAAAAAATTTCCATTTTTATTGGTATTAACACACTTCATTTTTCTGTCTCTGATTCATGAATTTTCCACAGTAACTTTATTGTCATTTATAGTCATTTGGAAATTACTGATAAACCAGCAATCTTGTATATCCACAATGGAGAAGAATTTGCCCTTAATGAAAAATGTGTGGCCTAAATCAGTAGGATTCTAAATCACTGACTCCCTCATTAATGAAAATCAACAACAAATTTGAAAGTTGTAAGGACATTATTTAACAAAATGACCATCTGCACAATTCCAAAACTGAGGAAAACAATCTTTTGCAGTATTAATAACGCTGTTTGTGCTTGGCCCACCATTTTAAAGATGTACAAAAAGACATTTTCTCCAATCACAATTTATAAACTTATTGAGCATTTAATGAACACTCTGCACATTCTCAGTAGACTGATAAAATGTGAAAAAATCTATGGGTTCAGAAACCAAGTACTAGATTCCATCACCTTCTAATGATTCTCTCCAGTTTTTCATCAGGAACCAGTTAACAATTTGTATCATCTAGACTTCTACTTTATAATTTAGTTGAGTATGTTATTGAGGATAGAAACAAAAAGTGATTTCCTTTTTAATTCAAAGTCAATAAAGTTATTTGCTTCTAACATTCACTATCATGTTTACTGGGGACCACACAGTCTGGTTAATTTTTATTTTTCTTTGTTTTATATGTAACAACATGCCTGGAAATGACCTATCCCTTTAAGGAATGGAAACTACTGGTGTGAATATTCCTTTTACTGATGTCTATTAACAACCGTCTGTGATTTAGTTTTAGAGAGTGATCTGAGGTACCAATAGCTACAGTGATTTTTCTCATAGTCACACAACTAAATGTATCAGAGGTAGATGCTGAACTCAGATTCTCCCAATGACCCCTTTCGGGGCAATTAGATAGCACAGTGGATAGAGCCCTGGACATGAGTTCAAATCCAATCTTCTTTGAGAATGCGAAACAAACAACAACAAGCCTGACCTCTATACTGCCTCTTTATTTAAACTTCAGAAATTGAACCTGTCCCATTCAAGAATGTTCTCTGTTATTGGGTCCAAAGAATTATTGGTACCACATGATATACCACTTGATTTTTTTTCTTAAAGATTTTATTTGAGTTTTACAACTTCCCCCCCAATCTTACTCCCCCCCACAGAAAGCAATCTGTCAGTCTTTACTTTGTTTCCATGTTGTACATTGATCCAAATTGAGTGTGAAGAGAGAAATCATATCCTTAAGGAAGAAACAAAAAGTATACGAGATAACAAGATCAGACAATAAGATATGTTTTTATTTTCTAAATTAAAGGGAATAGTCCTTGAACTTTGTTCAAACTCCACAGCTCTTTATCTGGATACAGATGGTATTCTCCATTGCAGACAGCCCCAAACTGTCCGATTGTTGCACTGATGGAATGAGCAAGTCCATCAAGGTGGAACAGCAATCCCATGTTGCTGTTAGGGTGTACAATGTTTTTCTGGTTCTGTTCATCTCACTCAGCATCAGTTCATGCAAATCCCTCCAGGCTTCCCTGAATTCCCATCCCTCCTGGTTTCTAATAGAACAATAGTGTTCCATGACATACACATATCACAGTTTGCTAAGCCATTCCCCAATTGAAGGACATTTACTTGATTTCCAATTCTTTGCCACCACAAACAGGGCTGCTATGAATATTTTTTGTACAAGTGATGTTTTTATCCTTTTTCATCATCTCTTCAGGGTATAGACCCAGTAATGTATACCACTTGATTTTAAGCTATTAATTATAAACTTACAATTATATTGAATTTGGGGATACAACCTGTACATTGTTTTCTTATTGTTTCATTGTGTCCCTACAGAATCTCACAGAGTGCTAAGACTATTATAATGACTATCAAGTGCTTTGTGGATAACAAGTCTCACTGTCTGGACTCCATCTGCTACAGCTGGCACTTGTCTAACTTGTCTGTTTCCTTTCCAAGTATCTCTTATTTGTAATTACTGATGGATATATTCACAAGTTATCAGCAGGTGCACAAGACAAAATAAGGTCCTAAAAAAAATAGTAAATGGGTACCTTCACTGACACATAATTCTTTGGATCCTATAAAGCCATCTCTGGTAAAAATCAGTAATGACAACAAAATCATATATTTAAAAAAAACTATTTCTTTAGATAACTCTGTTTTTGATTATAGTCTCAAAAGACAATATGTTTATGGACTACACATTACTTTTTAAAAGAAGTAGTTTCAATTTTAGGAACTGAGAGAAGAGGGGTATTGTAGGAAAAAACAAAATATGAAAGAAGATTTGATGTTCTAAAGGTGGACTTAACATGAAAGAAGATGTAAAGTTTTAGCACATAAATACATAAAGCAAGCAATGGAATTACAGAGAGAAATATACAATAAAACTATAATAATGGGTAACCTCAATGCAACATGTTCAGAACTAGACTATTTGAGTGAAAGATAAAAAAGAAGTTTAGGACCTGAATATAATTTTAGAAACATTAGGAATGGGAATGGCTGGAATGGAAGTGAATTTATATATACTGCTCAGCTGTGTACGGACATTTTTACAAAAACTGACCATAAATTGGGACAAGAAAAAATTTTGAAATCCATACAGAAAAGCAGAAATACTCAACTTATTCTTTACTGAACACAATGCAATAAAATCATACTGAGGTATAGGCTTATGAATAAAGAATTAAAAAATTGGAAACTAAATAGTAATCTTGAAAAATTGAAGGATTAAAGCACAAATATAGAAACAATAGAAAAGTTCATCAGAAAATATGGTCACAATAAGAGAGTAGACAAAAAATTATGGGATACAATGAAAGCAATCTTTTATGAACATTTATGTCTCGAAATACTTCCATCAATAAAAGAGATAAAGAAATGAATTGTGCATGCATGTAAAAATAAATTTTTAAAAATCGACAAATAAAAGTGACAACTAAATGTCATAGTGGAAATTCTGAAAACTCAAAGAAACAATTAAAAAAGTTGAAGGAAAAAAATTCCATTGAACTGAAAACTAAAACTAAATTTTTAAAAAACCTGATAAAGCATTGGCCCTGGAGTCAGGAGGATGTGAGTTCAAATCCAGCTTCAGACACTTTTCAAATCCAGCCTCAGACACTTAATAATTACCAAGCTGTGTGGCCTTGGGCAAGCCACGCCACTTAAACCCATTGCCTTGCAAAAAAACAAAACCTGATAAAACAGATAACAATAAGCTGTTATGAATTTTAAGAGAAGAAAATCAAATTGTTCATATCCTAAATAAAAAAAGGAAAACCCACAATGATTGAAGATAAAATAAAGGAAATCATCAGAAATAATCCTGCCTAATTACATGCCCTACTAAATGAACACTTAATGAATATTTATGAGAATATAAAATGTTCCAATTAATGTAAAAAGAAATGATATTTAAATAACTTAATCTCAGAAAAAAATTGCAATAGTTATAAATGAAATATCAAAGAAAAATAGTTGAGTCCCTAGTCTGCTACAGACGCTAGCTGTGTTTCCTAGGTCAAGTTGTTCTATTCCCTCTAGGTCTCAGTTTTCTCAACTATTTAAAAATACCATGTTGGATCAAATAATTTCTAAGACACAATACAGCCAAACATTCTGTGATCATGAGGTACATTATAAAAATTTATAAAATTATTATAAAAAAAGTCCCTAAGAAACTAGGCTTCTAAGCTAACCCACAAAATTTATAAATTGAGATGCATTTCAATTAATTGAAATGCATTTCAACTAATAACACTAATTTAAGTTCAGAACCAGAGGAGATAGACATCTTTGAATCCTATTCAATTTTGATTATTTATTTTCATTTTGGAAAATTAAGAACATTATACATCTTTTTTTTCCTTGCACATCTTTTCATAGAGGTTTACCACTTAGAGAGTTTTATTGATTCTCACAGACTATTGGAATATAAACCAGGAATTTAGTAGTGTTTTCTCAATTCAATCTCATAAAAATTAATAAGTATCTATTATGTGCATGAAACTATGATAAGTTTCTGAGGATACAAATAGTATAGAGGGAGCTTCATAGAGTCTGATTGCTTTGTCAGCACAGGCCAAGTGAGTCATTTATATCTCTTATGCTTCAGTTTCTTATTTATCAAGTGAAGATGTTAGATTAGAATGCTTCTGGGGTCTCTTCCAGCTCTAGATCTATGAATGATGTAGTCCCATGCCCCCAAGAAATTAGTAGTTTATGATGAAGTGGGGACAGTGATATGACATGTACAATGCATGATGACATTCTTATTCCTGTTTCCCAGAATCTGGTGGGCCCTTACTCCGAAGGCATTATGATTTACTGAGCAGTCTTTCATATTTAATGGAGGCAGAAAAATATATTGGAGCAACCAATTGACCATCATGCTCTTTTCATCTTTTAGAAGAAAAAAAATTACTTGAATCTTCATCTATATTTGAGTGAACTCTAGAATTATCTCCATCAATAAATAATCTGAAATCTCTCCTATCAACTTATTATCCATTCTTAGAAAGCACTGACCCTAAAGTGTCAGTATAGTCAAATATCTAAATAAATTAATAGATAAAAGTTCACAGGTCTGACAAATTCAAACAACCCTAGCACAAAGTAAATAGCCTCAGAGTAGTCAAATTTTCTTCCTTTTTTTGTTCTTTATGAAGATCATATTTCTTCATTCAGTACATTTTGTTGCTTTGATTTGGGTAGCTGCTACTTTATGGAATAATCATTGATCATTTATACAATTATTTTTCAAATCTAACTAATCTCTCAAACATCAAAGAAAATAAAATTAGATGTTTTTTTGGGGGAAACTATTCCTTTATGACCCTCATAGAGAGGCTTCTATATTCCCTAATTTTCTTAATTCATTGGTCTCCTTTTTTGCTTTATGGAGCTATTCACTCTGACTATATTTAAAAAGTAGTATGATATGGGTAAAATTGGTTGATGAGTTCTAGGTACCTTTTATGTATAATATTGCAATGGTGGCTATGTTCTTTCAATTTTCAGATAAATAGTATATTTTGAGATAAATGCTGGTCTTGGAGTCAAAATACATGGTTTTCATCCATGTCACTTACTTGCTATGTGACCTTGGGCAAGTCAGGAGCAGTGGATGGAGTGCTGAGGCTAGAGTTGGGAAGACTTGAGTTCAAATCTGATCTTACAAACTGTGTGACCCTCGGCAAGTACTTAATCTCAGTTTTCTCAACTGTAAAATGGGCATAATGGTAACACTTTCTTTTCAGGGATGTTGTAAAGCTCAAATGAGATCATTCTTGCAAAAATCCCAGAGCACTTGGTGCCTGGTACCCAATAGGTACTCTATAAATGCTTATTCTCTTCCCTTTTCCCTTTTCTTCCCAACTTACCTGTCTGAAACTTTGTGTGTTTGTGCTGTTTTTAGGGGTTTTTTTAATTTTACAAGGCAGTGGGGTTAAGTGACTTGCCCAAGGTCACATAGCTAGGTAATTATCTGATCTGAGACTGGATTTGAACTCAGATCCTCCCGACTCCAGGGTCAGTGCTCTAACCACTGTGCCACCTAGCTGCTCCTTCTGTTGTTTTTAAAAGGGATTTTTGCCAAATGAAGCTCAGGTTATGTGACTGCTTAATGAATTCAACAAAAATGAGATGAATAGATATGCAAATCAAATTATTAGTAACATTAAGTCCAATTTCCTAGTTTGGTATGAGAACAAAATTTACTTAAAACTTATAGAGTGAAGGCTCCCAAGATGTGCAAGAACTTTTGCTCAGTGTAGGACAGGAATAATAAATGAAGTTTTCCTCTCAAGCACTTTGAAATGTTCCATTGTTGTGCTCTTAAAACTTCATTAGCTGGCAGCTAGGTGGCGCAGTGGATAGAGCACTGACCCTGGAGTCAGGAGGACCTGAGTTCAAATTCCACCTCAGACACTTAATAATTACTTATCTGTGTGATCTGGGGCAAGTCACTTAATCCCATTGCCTTGCAAAAAACAAAGAAACAAAAAAACTTCAAAAGCAAAAATGGAGGGATTTATTGTTTTTCATTTGTTAGTAGAGACTAATTCAACCCCCTCATTTTTACAGATGAGAAAACTGAGGCCTGGAGAGGTTATGTTATTTGCTGAGGGCAACACAGAGTAAATTGGTTGCTAATATCCTGGGTGGTGCTCATCCTTTGTTATCAAAGAAGACTAAAGTGACATCACTATGCCGAATTACAGTGTGTCTGACTGTGACTGATTAAACCAATAGATCAGATGCTCTGCCCCAGGTGGGGCAAAAATAGCCCGGACCAACACCTGGGTGCTTACTCTGAAGAGCTAGAGAGGTAGAGTAGAATAAGCATTGTATCCAGATTTTTCTACTTATATAAGTTATCAAGTGATAGTTTCATTTTGGCTCATGATACTCCCAATTAAAAAAACAAACAAACAAGCCAGTCCTCACCTGCTTCTTCAATTCATGGAGGCATTAAACTCACTCCAAACAAAAACTGTACAAACTCAGGAAAGCAAACCTGCCAAGGATTATATTTCTGAATATTCATATTCTAGTATTTTGTATGATTTTACTAGAGTTCAGAAAGCATGTGGTACCCAAGATTTTTTTTCTGCTTTGCTCCTGCTACGTTACAACCTTTGGTTATTTTGAAGCTTTGCTCTATCTCCCCACTTAAGAAGTCTTAAAGAGAGCTTGACTGTCTGTGTTGATATTTGGAGAGCGCGTGTGAGTGTATTTCACCTATTTCAACTCAATCGTTCATTCTTTTTATAGTTTTCTCCAAATGCTTCCTTTCAGAGTACTAGCAATGAGCATATCCTTCCTAGCAAAGAGTGCTTTATAAGCCAACATTAAATAGAAACTAGCTTTTCCACCTCCCCATCTGTGGAGGTCCGAAGCTGCTACTTGTTTTCCTGCTCTATCTGGTTGAGATGGCGTAACATTCCTATCACTGAGGCTGGTAAATTGCTCTCAACTCCACCTCTCTGGGATACTAGCAACCAGCTTGCTCCCTTGTGTGACCTTGAGTAAGTTAATTGATATTTCAAGGTCTCAGTTTCCTCATCTGTAGAAAGGAGGGGATTGGTTTATAGCCTCCAAGGGCTCTTACAATTCAAAATTAATGAACCCATGATATAAATATGATTAATAAAGTTATGATTCTATATGTATGTTTCTACATAAACATACATAGGTATGATATTTGTCCTTCATTCTTGAAGAAACCCATGACATCAGGGAGGGGGATGCCATGGCAAGCAGGTGAACTGGATTTGAGTGAAGGATCCTGTGCTAAGTCACCAGCCTCACCTTCTCTTCCAGAGCCATCTTGGTCCAGTGGTCAGATATGGATCAGGATGACTAAAGATGGTTCTGGCTGTGAGGCAGTCAGGGTGAAGTGACTTGTCCAAGGTCACACAGCTAGTAGGTATCAGGTATCTATCTAATTTGAACTCAGATCTTCCTGATTCTAGGGCTGCTGCTGCTCTATCCACTGCACCACCTTATGTGTGTGTGTGTACAGACATATATATATATATATATATGTCTCTTATATGTGTGTATTTAACTAGGAAATACACATTCTCTGTTTCTAGTGGGAACCAACATAAGACAGACTCTCTTTTACTTGGAGAGTTAACAGAATAGCCTAGTGACAATGTTCTGCCTGCGGAGCCTCCCAGCAGGTTAGCTTTCTCTAAAAAGCATTATAAGAAAGGCATCTGATGAAAAAATAACAGAACTGTCTTTGTATCCAGGAAAAAAAAAATTTACCAGAGTCTCAGAGTCTTGCTCTCCCTCATATCATGTCATTACCCAGATTTTTTCTATCTGATGCACTGCACAGTACTCTTTCTGAGCTTGCCTAAGTGATGCAATAGTTTGTTTACAGATTCAAGGGAGACACACAACTTATACTCAAAGTGTCAAACAAAGTAGAACTTATTGATATGAAAATAAAGGAATTGATCAATGACACATGCCTATCTGTGCCCTAGTCATCTTGGCTTCTATTTCTTTTGATTTCAGAATATTTTCTACACATGCAGGGTCCCAAAATAAGCTACTTCCTCTACTAGGTTTGGGGATGAAGGTACTTCCCACTTCCTTCCCTTTTCCCTGTCTCTACTGACCAACTATCTATTCAAGTTTTACTAAACCACCAATCATAATCAACAAAAGATAAGAAGACTCATAAAATCACTGATTCAGAAAATATGAAATCAAGTCTCGTCATTGTACAGATGAGGGAGCTGAAGCAGAAAGGTTGTAGATAATTTGCCCAGAATAAAACAGATAATGAGTGTCTGAAGCAGGACTTGAACTCAAATTTTCCTGACTCTATGCTTTTCTTCTGCCCATCATCAACCCTGCAGGATGGCACCAAGTCTCTATCAGTAGCAATATGACAATAGGCATTGTGCAAAGCACCTAAAAAATATTATCTCATTTGGGCTTCATAATAAATCCGGAAGGTAGGTGTTATTATTAGCCACATTTTATAACTGAGGAAATTGAGGCAGACAGAGGTTAAGTGGCTTGACCAGGATTGCACAATAAGAAAGTGAAGGGGGGGGGAGTCTCTGAGGCTGAATTTGAATTTCTGTCAACAGACCTAGTAGTATATCGACTGTGCCACCTAAGAAATCATCAACAGGTGATTTTTCTTCACCAATGTAAGCCACATTGGGCCATACCAAAGTGAAATTATGGCAGATAATACCACTATACAGTGGGCAAAGGAGATTCTATGTTGCATTGCTTCTGTGAATTTTCAGCTATGCCCAAGTAACTTTGGCCAGATAACTTTCCTGGCTCTCAGCTTCTCAGTTTTGTCATTTTAAAATAAAGAAGTTGGAAAAAAAAAAAGTGAATGTTAAAAATGGTTCAGGGCAGCTATGTGGCTCAGTGGATAGAGCACCAGCCCTAGAGTTAGGAGGAGTACCTGAGTTCAAATCCGGCCTCAGACACTTAATAATTACCTAGTTGTGTGGCCATGGGCAAGTCACTTAACCCCATTTGCCTTGCAAAAACCTAAAAAAAAAAATGTGAATGTTAAAATAAAGAGGTTGGATGAGATGGCCTCTGATATCCATCTAAGTGTTTATTCTTGATCTGGCTTCCAAGGATACTGAAGTGGTTTGCCATTTCCATCTAGTTTACTAGCTTACATTCAGAAAGTAGTGCCCTTTACCTCCATCTAGTAATAGACTAAGGCCAAATTTGAACTCAGGTCTCCCTCACTCTAGGTCTAATGTCTATCCATTGAGTCATCTACTTGAATAGTGAATATGTAAAAAAAAAATTATTGTAGATTTTTAGCACCCAGTACAATGCCTGTTCCATTTATTTGTTTGTAGGGGTGGAAGAGGGTCTGGGCCTATAATTTCATTGCTTTAAGAAACTTAGTTGAGAAAACTCCAAAAGAACCATGTGAATAAGCAATTAATCTTTAACTTACCAAAAACTTACCCAGTGTCATGCTACCAATATGCAAAAAATGTGGAATTCAAACCCAAGTTTTTTGGGCAGAGGTTGGCTTTCTCACTACCATGCCATACTATGTCATAGCAGGTCCTTGGTACATAAGCAAATACTTAATAAAATGATTGTGGATTTTTCTTTTTTAGAATTTTAGTTTAGTTCCTAGTTGAGTTCTGCATTTCTTTTTGAGTTTTAGAAACACAAGCATATTGGAATCATGGCTAAGTCATTATAGTGACCTGGCAGCAAAAAAGAAAAAAATGAAGGACAGACTTAAGGGGTTAATCCATTAGATCATCTTTTCTTTCCCCATGAAGATTCTGATTAAAGTTTTTAATTTCTTTATGTGAGTTATGTAAATAACTGTCCTTTGGGCTCCAGGTCAATAAGACTTTCTTTTTATTTTTGCAGGGTTAAGTGACTTACCCAAGGTCACAAAGCTAAGTAAGTATTTAAGTGTCTGAGTTCAAATTTGAATTCGGGTCCTCCTGACTTCAGGGCCAGTGCTCTATCCACTGTACCACCCAGTTGCCCCATCAGTCAATAAGTCAAAGCCAATCAGTAGAAATCAAGACACCAATGATCAGGTATGATGTTGTTATGATGCACTATGCTTGCCCAATGAAGGCAACATAAATTCCATCTAAACTCCACCAAGAAGATCCTTAAATGACTTTTTCCTGTATCCTGATTACCTGAAATTTGCTATAGATATAAGTAGTGTTTTACCATGAAAATTTTGTGTCATTTAATGACATGAAAATATGTATCCTTTAACTATACATAGTATTGACTATACATATTTTTGAATGTTCCCTAGGTAATAAGTATTTGAACATACCAGTAATTAAACATTTAAAGAAAATTATGAATATTTTAAAAATAATATGACTTTTAGAGTTATACTATTTCTATTAATGCAATATCACTGAAGAAAATCTAACAGTCAAAAAGAACTTGGTCACATGTTCACAAGTCAAATACGTTGATCAATAGAAAGGTCAATGTTACATATAGGATGGCTCTTAAATGTATTACACCTAAGTCTTACTACTACATAAGTCTTAATTTTGCAAAAAAGGAAAATGAAAGCCAAAGTTATATTATCCTCTAAAGTAATTTTGTGAATATATAGCAGTACCTCGAAGTTTAAAGTAGTCATTTTTCTTGTTTGTTTATATGCATGTATGTATAACATAAACATATTAATTTGGGTAACACTTCTATGATTTAGCAGTAGCAAAATGGAACCTGGAAAGATGCAAATCCATAATTATTCACTTTGGTTTAAGAAAGTATTCCAGTCTAGTTTCAGGTCTGAATCATTCTGGCCCATTGATTAAAAACACTGGTTTAAAGTTCAACAAATCAAGATTCAGAGGGTTTTGTAGATGTGATTACTCCTATCAAGGCAGAATATATATCTTTTGCACTTTAGCAGCTGGACTTTTGAAATTTTTGCTGCAAAAATTCATCACCCTAGTCTAACCTACTGATGAACTTTTCTGAACCAAGGTAGGTAAGTACCAAGAGGACATACATACATGCATACAGTCTGTCACCAGACCCATACTTGAATTCAATTCAACTGAACCTAAGTTTGTTCTAGGTCACCTTCATATCATGATGAATGAAGCCTAGATAATGGATGTCACTACTAGACTCAGTAGTCAAGATGACATGAGACCAAATTCTACCTCCGACACTAAGTGTTGGCTCCAAGAATATCATCAAACCTCTGTTCCTCCACAGCTGAAAAATGAGGACTTGGACTTGTTGACTTCTGAAGTCTTTTCTATGATATATGAATTTTCAATGAATGATGGTCACTTAAGATGGTAACAGTCATATCTGGTTTGCGGTTTCTGACCAATTTCCAAATGCATAAAATAAAAATTATTAGAAACTTTCTTAAAGACAAATGATGCCTGATATAATTCTGATACTAAAATGACAGGGTAATATTTTCTTGCTAATTTTCACGGTGTGTTTCTTTTTTGATGTTTAAACAAACACTACATTGTTATGATAACACATCATTACTGCTCAGTTCTTCATTCAAACCAAAATGTAATGTGATAATTTACTAACCAAATATAATGTCAGTTCATATTTAATGAGTTACAAACAAATAAGCTCGTTGTTTTGTTTATTCTTTTATATTTCTATAGCTTTTTTATTTTGGTAGAAAGAATCCTATAGTGGAAAAGTCATTTCAACTCCAGTAAGACCTAGGTTCAGAGGCAAAAATGTCTCTAACCCACCTCTGTGGCCCTCAAGGAGTCCCTTAGTCAATGGATCTTCATAGTTTTAATTAGCAAATATCTAAAACTTAAGGTGCAGATCAAATGATAAGAATCTACCTGAATTGGTGGTGAGAGTTCTTCAGTCATTCCCTCCCATCAATGAACCCCAGGTCTCATAACTATGCTATCCAGTTCTCTTTTGGTATGATCTCTAATTTATAAAAATTTAATTTGTTTCTTTTTTGGTTACTACTTTTGTGCTCACTTCTATACCTCCCACTTTTGAATGACTAGAATGCAAAAAAGGAAGGTGAGAAAGATCTAGCAAGCATTCTCTAAATAATATAATCAGCATGCTTCTAGACATGGGGTCTTTTCAATAGGGATGATTCAACACGAAAGAAGCTCTTACCTGCACAATTAGCCTATGATTCACAACCTTTGAGGAGTTTCTCTATAAGTTATTACATTTAATTACTATGTCACAGAAAGAAAGGGCAACAAATACTATTTATTAGCTGTGTCATAGGACCAAAGGCATTACAATTTAGACAAATATTCTCTAAAGTCTTTTCCCCCAATAATTAGGATAATGATCCTGGGATTTGAGTCTGCTACCTGTCTCATTCTAAACAGAAGATGTAGCTCTAGGGTAACACATATATGTTTAAGAAAATTGCAGGAATTTTTTAATAGACATTCATATTTACAGAGTAATAGGGGCAGTAATGGGGGCAAACAGAATGTTTGCTGACACTGAAACTACTTCTTTTTTCAAAATTGGGATGGAAAACATGGTATGTAGAAAACTGCCTATTTGTGAGGTCCATGGGCAATGAGTTATGGCTAGGATTGGTCACAGTGACATGCATATATATGTAGTTCTGTTCTACCTCCAAATGATAGGCTATGGTTGCCATTTATTTAACTTACATCATTGTAAAAAAAGAAGAGTTAACTTGCTTCACAGATGGCGAACTCCCTCTGGTGCCATTAATTTCATGATTACCTTGATCTTCATATTAAATTTTAGAGGAACCAGGAACCACATTTATCAGGGGCTATATTAAATAAACAAACTCATAACTAGCTTCATTAAGGAAGACTTGAGTTCATGTACTGCCTCTGACAATGTCTTGGCTCTGGGATCCTATGCATATGATTTGATTTCTCTGTGTTCTAGAGTTGACAGTCTAGATAACTCTCTAAAACCATAAGTTATAGAGAAATTATTGACCAGAATTAGTAGAGGAAATTTCTTCACCTGGAAGTTCCCTAAACCAATGAAATTACAGGTCTACTTCCTATTCCTACAGGTTTTTGATTGGTTCACATTATCCTAACAGTTTTCTATCGGGACCATTCAAAAGATATAGTTTATATTATCTCAAGCCCGATTCCAGACCTTTCAATTCACAGAACTGGAATTAACTGGATAGTTTATCAAGGAGAAACTAGTCACTGACAAAACACTATCTATAAGAATGGCTATCCACAAAAGATTTCACAGACATAACATTCAGAAGTGTCATTACCACGGTATTTAAAAGCTGTCTTTTTACCTGACCACACCCCTTAATCTAAGATTCTATCTAGTTAGACAAGAACCTTGGAGTCTGTCCTCAGGAACAGTACATCCTAGACTTCATCTGGGGTTTAGACAAGTAGGCCACTATGGCTATGGTGCACATCTAAGCTGGAATTCTAAAAATACTTCAGGAAAATTTAGATAAAGGGATAAGAAATCCTTACTGAACTGTCCTAGAAACCCAGTTTCAAAAACATGAACATTCAGTCCTTTTACTATTTAGTTTTCCAAACTGGTGGAAGCAGTTATTTTAAAGGAGTCACTGTGGTGTGGTAGAAAGAGTAGAGGACTTAAGAGACAGAAAACCTAGGTTCAAATTCTAGCACTGCTATGTACCAAAATTCTAAAGTAAAGAAATAATGGTAAGAGAGCACCAGTGTCCATTAGAGTTGGTTAAAGTATTTTAAAGGGTTAAAACATTACTATTATTTTTGCAAGAATGGGGTATATATCACCTGCTACCAGGGATTTGTTTAAACCAACATCTTCTGAACTTTTCAGTAAGATTTCTGAAGATGAAAAAAATGCTCTGCTTTTTTACTTTATGTTTTTGTTAATGCAAGGTAAGCAGTTTTGTGTAGCTTAGCTTCTCTCCACTAATTTAACTGCAGACTGTTCCAGTTTTCCAAGCTAATAAATAATGTTCTTACACGGAGACAGAGACAGTCAAAGACAGAGCCAAAGAGAATGAGGAGGGAGATAGATAGAAGAGGCAGAGATACAAACAGACAAAGAAAGAGAAACAGAGAAAACTTCACTAGAGGTCTAGAGCTGCCGAGGGTGACCTGTGTAGGATTCCTCTTTGTTCCTCCTTATAAAGTGGTTCACTTATTTTTAAGCAAACTTACAAATGCAATTTAAAAAATCAGTTTATCTTTATTTGGAGACAAGACTCACGAAAGTACAGAAATCAAGCCAGTAGAAAATTACTGAGGTAAATGATGCCAGTTTGACAGGCATTGGTGAAGTAGAAGTCTCAGTGTAGAAGGAAATTCTGTAACAGGAATTAAAAGGGTCAGTGAGCTAGACAAGGCTACAAGTTCTCTTGCTTTTGATTTGTGTGAAGTAGCAACACCCTCCTCTTATAAATTCCATACCTGCTGCTCCAAAGTTGCAAGCTTCCTCTAAAGGTTTCCATTTCCTAAGATAGCTTCTTTTGACTATGAAAAACTACAATCCCACTTACTGGCCCAGTGGTCAATAAAGAGACTATACTCAAAAGATTATCTTTAGTGAAATCAAAGTTTAAAGATAATGACCATAATAGATAGTCTTTGTCTTGCCAACTGCCTTGACACCCAGACCACAAATCATGACCCAGAGGATTTTATCCTACCACGAAACTTTGGCTCGAGGTCCTGCTGGTCGTAGACCCACAGTACTGAGGCCCAGCTATTGCCTATCATGCTTCTCTTATTAGTGGCTTTATCCCACCCACCAAACCACTTATCCACCTGGGCCACAAACCATTCCCTTGAGAACTCTATTCTATTAATGCTAGAAATTCCTGCCCGGGATACCACTGTCTTAATTAATGATTGCTGCAGACAACCACTATATCTCGGTTTGGATCCAACAGTACTTCACTCCACTCCCTAGGTAGGTTTCTCACTAGCTCCCTTGCTTGGTGGTCTTATATTCCTCTTTCCCCCACACAAGTTTCTAGTTCTTGAACTACCATCAAATCAAAGGTGTCTGCCTATTCCTCTTTATCCACCTATTATCTCTATAATTTTCCAAAGCAAAATATCCCTCCCTAGACATCATTCCCCTGTAAGTGCTGTTTCTCTATATTTTAGAATAGAAGTTCCTTTAGGGCAAGAACTGTGTTCACTTTTTTTTGTATACACAATATTAGGCAAATAGTAAGCTCACAAGTTTTAAAAATAATTCATATGGTCAACAAACATTTCTTATGTACTTAGTAAGAACAGTCAAACATTGTATTAGGTACTATGTAAACAAAAATAAAAACTGGACCAAATCCCTGACCCCAAGAAGTTTATGTTACATTGGTGGCTGTGAGTGAACAACAGATATGTATATACACAAAAATATGCATATATATATATACACAGATTTGCAATTATATGCAAAATATATGCAAAGCAATTGCAAGGTTAATTTGGGGACTTGGATCATGTTGAAGTGGTGCTCAAACTAAAATAGGGAACAATCTAAGAGGGTAGTGGAGAATAAAAGTGCATTCCAGACATGGGTATTACATCTATACAAGGACACCTAGATGTAGGAGATGGAAAGTCATGAGGGAGGAATAGCAAGGTCAATTTTGTTGCATCATAGAGTGTATGAAGGATCTGATCCCAATATATAATAAACCTAGAAAGATAGCCTGGGACCATATTGTTAGGGGGTCCTAAATATAAAATCCAATTTAACTTCTTTTAGAATACATTTTTTCACTCATGCAATCATGATTGTAGAATATGATGATGATGATGATAGCTTTAATTTGTATCATGGCTTTCTGAGGTCTCCTCACCATGGCCCCATTGTCTGGCCACCCTTCACCACACAGGAAAGCTAGACTCTACACCCACCCCAACTATGTCATCTTCTGCAGTCTTCTTAATACCCCAACAGTTATTCTCTTCTTGTTTCCTCTATTTCTCTCCACCCCTCTATTTCTGTCTCCTTTCTCTTTCTTTCCTTCTCTGTCTCGCTCTTCCTCCCTCTTTGAAAAGTAAAGGATGACTAGAGGTCAATGCTCTAGTGTAAGTCTGTCCTAATCTTTAATTATCCATATTTCATTCAGAGAAATAGGATTATAAGTGAGGAGTTGGAAGGAATTTCAGAGGCCACCTAGTCCAAATTCCTCATTTGATAGATGAGGAAACTGAGGCCCACAAAGGTTAAGTGACTTACCCAAAGTTCCACAGCTAATAATGGTCTTGGGAGGGAGGGGGATTTGAATCCCAGGCATCTCTCTCTCCAGTGATGGGAAAAGAAAGGAAAGAAAGGAAAGGGAAAGAAAAAAGCCTATAACAATGATTTACTTGTGCTCATTTAAATACATTTCTTCTTGGTACCAAGGAAGAGCAATTTGCCAAAGGAAAGGGTTTTTTTTTTTTTTGAGACCTTTTATATCTTTTCATGACCAAAAATCCTGTTAGCCAGACATCAAGAAAGACCAGTGGTCAGAAGAAATCAGCTTTGAAAAAAACTGTCTAATTAGATTCATTTAAAAACAAAGCTCCACCTTTAAAAATTAGATACTATATGCAGGTATGTAATGGCTTGACATGTTTCATGTTAAGAATATTGAAAATTAAATATTCTCACAATGACTATTTTCTCATTTCAATTCTCAATTACATTTGACATTTCATATATTTTTCATGACCCTATGGGGTCCATGCATATGATTCTTCTGACTGTAGTAATTATGTTAAAGACAGGACACAAATCTTGTCAAGTAAAGCTTTGCTCATTAACTTTTATATGAAGACATGAGACCATTAACTTTAATATGGAGACATGGGACAGGGGTGGGGGAATGAGTGAGATATTGAGGAGAGATAATCAGAAGATGAAGAAGATACACAAACATTATCACCCAGATGCCAAGATAAAGTCATACTAATATCAAGTGTCCAATTAGCACAACTCGAGGTCCTATATGGCCCAATGAATTTAACAAAGAATCTAGACAAAAAAAAAAACTATAGGTCTTTTACTGAATTCACTTTGTGACTCTGAGCATAAAATTTCATTTTTCAATCCTCCAATTATCCATTCTGTAAAATGAAGACAATCGTGAAATTCCTCACAGCATAGTGACTCTTGACTAATGAAAAATGCTACTCTAAATTAGAATTGATGAGGTCAGTGAAAATGAATTTCTTGTTGTCTACAAAGATTTTTATTAACCACAAAAAGACTTTCAAAGGAAAATTCCTTAGTAAAATGTCAACTTTTTTTCAATAGGAGAAAAGTAATTGTCACATATTGTTAGATATTGCTGCAAACCAGTAATTTAGACTTCCTTTCCCATTAAGTTTTCCATAACAAGCAGCATATCTATAGATACAAAAAACATATATATATATATGTATATATATACATACACATATGACTATATGTGTGTGGATATATAATTTCAATATGTGTATGTATATTTATCTACCTATCCTTCCCTATTTTAAGTTAAGGCCTTATAAAAGACTTTTCATCAACAACCCTGAGAGGTAGGTGGCATGGAATTTACTTGTTCAACCAGTTTTAAAAAGTACAACCTAAACAATTCTCTACAATTATGAAATTTTGCAGCTCAGACCACCTCATAAGAGTAGGATAAAATCTGTAAAGAGCATTTTAAGTTATCATCCCCTCTCACTCAAATTAATGGCACTAATACAATGGCATGCAACCAAATATGGTGTGTTCAAACGTACAAGGAAGAGGATTTTTAGTATTTCTGTTTTTGGTAGAACAAGGAAGTGTAAAAAAAATTAGGAAACAGCTCATGTGAAACATAAAGCAAATTCAGCAATGACCTTGGAAGGGACATGAAAAAATCTGTACCACACCTGATAAAAAGATTGATAAGGACTTTACATAGTGATGCTCTTTTTAATTCACATATTGGTTTCCCAGAGGTGTCAACCATTTCTTTGTCATATAGTGGGCAGTCTCATGACCTGAGCTACTTTGAAAATTATTAAGGTCCTTTGATGATGTCAGCAAAATGGACATGTAGAATAAAGCATCTCACTAGTATCTTTAATAAGAAGTGTTTCTTATTTAAAATAATGCTATAGATAGAATCCTTAGTGGCTACTAAGAAAATATAGAGACCATCTAAACTCACCTCTCCTTTTATAGATGAGGAAACTAAGGCTCAGGGAGGTTAAATGGTTTTTAATCAACAAGATAAATTAGAAGAAACACAGAAAAATCTAAGTTTCACTATCCTCAGAGTATTTTCAAATTTACTAGGGCAGAGATTTTATGTGTCACCAGACTGTCAAATGGGTTCATGATACCTTCGACAGTCTTGTGATGCCTTAAGAATGTTTTTAGTATTACTGTTTTCTCAGAATAAGGTTTGTAAATGTACAAAAGAAAATATGTAGGATTACAAGGGAAACCAATTATATTGAAATAATAATTGTTATGCTTAAAGTTCATGGATCGTAGGTTAAGAATTGCTAAAATTGGGGCAGCTAGGCAGCGCAGTGAATAGAGCACTGACCCTGGATTCAGGAGGACCTGAATTCAAATCCAACCTCAGAAACTAATTACCTAGCTATGTGACCTTGGGCATGTCACTTAACCCCATTGCCTTACAAAAAAATCCTAGGAAAAAAAAAGAATTTCTAAAATTAATACTTGATTTGGAATTTTCATTCAAATTTTGCAAAGTTCTCTATAGTACTATATCTTCCAGAAGTCTCACTGATACACCTCTCAGTTACATAGTTCAATCTTTCTAAGCAGAGAAGTAGATTAGTGAATCTGATTCTAAATTTGCAATGATTAATTTTTTTCTTGAAACAAAATTTTATTTTCTTAATGAGTTATCTATATTTTAACTTATTTCTATGAAGAATTCCCAAGGAAAGGCTCTGTTGAGTCTCACTTCTGTTGCCAGAGATATGGTAGAAAACTGGCAATTTCACTGAATAGGTAAGAGAACAGAGATCATATAACTCTAGAAGGTCTTAAAAGTCACCTAAGAGAGGTGATAAAAAAAAATCACTTCAATAAAGGTGTGCTACATGAGCTAGGGGTAGTTAAGTGACATAGTAGACAGAGCTCTAAGCGTAGAATCAAGAAGACCTGAATTTAAATCTGGTTTTAGACAATTACTAGCTGTGCTGGGCAAGTCACTTAACTTCAGTTTCCTCAACTAATAATAGTACCTACCTCCTAGGGTTGTATGAGGCTTAAATGAGAGGATTTCTCTCATTATATTACAAAGTAAGTGCTATATAAACATTAGCTATTATCATTAATAAGAAGAATTACCCAAAGTCAAACAGACAGCAGGTAGCAGAGGTAGGATTTGAACCTAGGTCCTCTGACTCTAAAGTCTTCATTACATCCATTGTGCCATGATATCACTTAAAACGAGAATTACCAAGTCAGATGAAAACAAGAAAATTAAGATAGATTTAGTACACTTGTTCTATAATAAATAGTAAGTTGATTTAAGAGACAGAAAATAAAGAATAGGAATAAATGAACATTTCTTTAATCCAGATAGAGAAAAGGAGCACAGTTCATTAGCTTTCTTTCACTAGGAATAGTAATGGGAATTATTTTAGACTTATATAAATCACCTGGAAGGGAGCGTGTACAATGCTAATTTTGAAGTTTATTATATATAACACTACACTTTAGGGGACATAAGAACCATGACCATACCTCAATAAATCACCAGAGGAAATCATTCTTGGAACTCTGTATGAGGAAGAGAAAGAAAGAAAAGAAGGGAGAGAGGAAGGAAGGCAGGGAGGGAGGAAGGAAGGCAGGAAAGGAGGAAGGAAGGGAGGAAGGGAGGAAGAGAGGAAGGGAAGAAAGGGAGGGAAGAAGGGAGGAAAAGTAGGAGGGAAGGAAGAAGTTGACAGTGGGACAAATACTTAAAAGGAGCATTTGCTTCCAAGTTTATACAGCTATATAAAAGTCAATTGGTCAAAAAGCATTTCTCAGGTGCCTACTATTGGCAGACACAATGCTAAGTAAGCAATGGGATAAAAAGAAGGGTAAAAACAATGTCTGCCCTCCAAAAGCAGAGACAAAAGGTAGATAAATTGGTATAAAAATAAAATAGGTAAAAGGCAAATAGGTATAAGCAGAAGCCAGGGCTGAGGTGGGGTATACCAGGAGAAGGTGATTTTAAAGCTAAGGAGTTCTCTGAGGTTCAGGCCAGGAGAGAGTAAGCCATGGCATCTGGAGATGAAGGAACAGCAAGAAAACTGACCAATATAGCTGGTTCATTAACTGCATGGAGGGGAATCAAGTTACAATGACCAGAAAAATAGGAAGGGGCCATGTTGTAAAGAGCTTTAAAGGCCAAACAAAGGCCTTATATTTGATCCTAAAAGTAATGGGAGCCACTGGAGATTACCAAATTGGGGGCAGGGGTGACATAGTGTTCTATCCTGATTCGGTTCGTGGGGCTTGTTTAGAGAAAAAAAAAAATCAACTTAAAATGGTTTGATCTTTGCCAACAAAGAAGATCCCAGATTTTATCTGTTTGACTGTGGGCAGAATAAACTTTCTACTATTTTGTACTGTTTATTTTATTTAAAACTAGTTAACTGTAAATTTTAAACTGATTTTTTTTCTCCTCAACAGAATAAAGCTTAAACCAATTAGATTTAATTTGAGTTATTATATCCTCATTTATTGGGCAGTAAGACAACAGGGAAATTGTTTTACCTGCCCTGAAGGAAGGCAATCCTTTCATCATGTCATTCCCATGTTTAAAAATAAATAATGACTTCCTACAACCTAAAGCATCCAGGACAGGGAGAGACCCCATGCTCTGGCATTCCAGGCCTTGAATCAAGAGGAACCTCACCTATCTTATTTCTGTTCCCCAATATCCCTCCACTGCAATCAGGTCAGGTTTCTTACTGTCTTGTGCATCTAATCATATTTTGTCCCACATCTAAGTTTTTGCTCATGTTCTGCTTCCTTTCTATTAATCTAACATCTATTTTCTTTGATTATCAACAACCTCAGTTCCATTTCCTTAAGCATATTATATCTCCATGATATTTTTCTCTTTTACATTAGTCTGTGGATACAATCTAATGTCCCACGTGCATGCCTTTGAACAGCTAAGTAATACAGTGGATAAAGCACTAGACTTGGAATCAGGAAAATTCTTTATCGTAAGTTTAAATCACGCCTCATACATTTACTACCTATTTAAGTCATTTAGCCCTCTTTGTCTCAGTTCCTCATCTGTAAAATGAGAAGAAGGAAACGGCAAAATACTCCATTATCTTTGCCAAGCAAGTCCCAAAACAGGGTCACAGAGAATGAGTGAAATGACTAAACAACAACAAAAGTACATACCTAAACTTTTGTTTAGAAGGGGGCAGCTAGGTGGCACAGTGGACAGAGCACCGGCCCTGGAGTCAGGAGTACCTGGGTTCAAATCTGACCTCACACACTTAATAATCACCTAGCCATGTGGCTTGGGCAAGCCATTTAACCCCACTGCCTTGAAAAATCTTTAAAAAAAAAAAAGGATATTAGACACAAGATTCTTGTAAACAGTACAATTTTTTTTTGTATATACTTTTGCCCCCAGTTACAGAGAATCAGGACAAGACTGAAATGACTAAACAAAAGCAAAAGTGCATACCTATACTAAAAAAGTATATTAGTTGTGGGCAGCTAGGTAGCATAATGGATAGAGCATTGACCCTAGAGTCAGGAGGACCTGAGTTCAAATCTGACCTCAGACATTTAATAATTGCCTAGAGTATGACCTTGAACAAGTCACTTAATCCCACTGCCTTAAATAAACAAATTTTTTTAGATTTTTTTTCAAGGAAATGGGGTTAAGTGGCTTGCCCAAGGCCACAGGGCTAAGTGATTATTAAGTGTCTGAGGTCAGATTTGAACCCAGGTACTCCTGACTCCAGGGCCGGTGCTCTGTCCACTGTGCCACTTAGCCACCCCAACAAATTTTTTAAAAAGTATATTAGATTCAAGATCATTATAAATAGTACAAGTTTTTCATATATACTTTTGACCCCTCAAGTTGGCTCTAATTTAATTAAACAAAAATGCATTAAGTATATGGCACTGCTTTCTATATTTATTTGTACCTCCACTGTGTGGCAGTCAGGATCCTTTACTGATAGGATCTTGACTACCACACAATCTGTCTTATTCTTACTTCTCAATATGAATCACCTACTCTATTTTGTCCTATGCTTTGAGAACCACCTGCATATTTTATTTTAGAATTTGTCATATTTTACATTTGTCAGTATCTCTACCATCACCAACAAGACAACAGTAAAGAGTCTTGAAGTGGGGTGAGGTGGGAAGAAAACGAATGCTGATAGTATAGTCTTTGGAAATCATTGTGGAGAGTGTGGTGAAGGTCTTTAGAGTCTGTTCAAGATTGGAACCTGGATCAAACACAAAGTATTCTAGCAATGAATACCTACCAAGTGCATAATGATGAAGGGAGAAGAGAAGCTATATATTCTATGAACTGTATAGATTTAACTATGAATGGGGGGGGAGTATGGAGTGCTGATGTTCACCAACTTTCCAGGTAATATTAAGGGTGTGCAAGAGATTTTGCTGTTATTGAGTCACTTCAGTTCTGTCTAACTCTTTTGTGAATTCATTTGAATGGTAGTTTGCTATTTCCTTCTCCAGCTCATTTTACAGATGAGGAACTGAGGCAAGTGACTTGCCCAGGGTTACATGACTAGGAAGTATCTGAGGGTGGATTTGAACTCATGAAGATGATTCCAAGGTCAATGTGTCACCTAGCTGTTCTGAGCAACTGCTTAAAGGAGTTGATTGATGGCAAAGTTTTGCTATTAGCACAGGTTTTGGATCTCCAATCCTAGTCAGATGACACAAGACAATTATTCTTTGAGGAGCTACTTAGGAAAAAGAAGGAAATGTCAATATGATTAATTTAATATTAAGAAAAATTTGTCCCCATAGCTCTCCTTCATGACATATCTAGAGTTAACCTATATAATATATACAGCTATGGTTAAAGACAAATACAAAAAACAGAGAAAGCAAAATATTCAAGGGAAAGGGAAAGGAAGCAGAATTTCCACAGTGAGTCAGCTTTTTTTCTGGCAATACTTTAGCTTGACAATGTATGAGTTTCAAGTTAGTGGAGATTATGAGTATTCCAGTCAAAGTCAATATATACAATCAGATAAGCAATCTGAAACTGCTAAGCCACACAATAGGTTCCCTTAGGTTTGGACTTTCTTCTTTTAACAAAGTGAGTCATTTATTTTCATTTTCTTCTCAGGTATACTTCACAAGAAGGGACTTTCATTTCCTCCAGAAAAAGTAGCCCTAACAACACATCAATAACTATAAAAAAACAAAACAAAACCCACAGTCATGTATGGAGGTAACTCATTCAGTCTGCCTGACAAGAGACTTTTAACTATGAATAAAATCATCTGGAGTATACAGCAAACAAGCTTCTGTTGTTGTTTATTCAAACTTCTGTTGTTGTTTAGTCATATCTTTGTGACCCTTATCTAGGATCACATTTCCTTCTCCCCAGCTCATTTTTACAGATGAGGAAACTGAGCCATAAAGGGTTATGGCACTTACCCAGGACACACAGTTTCTAAGAACCTGAGGTCAAATTTGAACTCAAGAAGATCAGTCTTCCTGACAACAGGTCCAGCACTCTATCTGCTGTGTCACCTAGCCTCAATTCTCCTTAAGACATGTGATGTAGAATAAACCATATAGATATTGTTTTTCTGGTGAAGAGTGTGACATCTAATAGAAATAAGGTGAGTTATTTAGAATTTGCTTCCTTCAGATAAAACAATTTAGATAAACAATAGGTTTTTCTGCCTTAAATTTTTTTGGTTTTTGAAATTGATTAGATTAACAGAACAATGATTAACTTTCACAGTTTTAACAACATGTTTTTGAGATGTTAAGATTTTAGGAGACAAAAGTTTTCTAAACTGAGAAGAGAATCACAAATTATTCATGTTAAAACTGTCTGTAGTATTCTTCAGGCGAAGGGATGGTCCCAAAATCTGAGCTATGAATGGATTTAACTCTACCAACATCCTCTTATAATAAGTTCTTCCATGCAAATGAAACCTATTAGAAGGGCATGTAATATTTGTGGCTGACAGTAAACTTTATGAAGTTTTCCATTAGGGAAAAAAAAAGAAGGAATTTTATTTCTCTGTCTGATCTGAATTAGAATGAAATGCTTGGGATTCCTGCTAACACTGTAGACTTACCAAAATGCCAGAGCAGTTTGTGACTGAGATGCAATGATTTCAAGTCTCCTAAGGAATACGGTTTCTAAATTATTTACTTGTTTGTTAGGCCTGTTTGTCAAGATTGCTTTGCCCTAGATGACCTAGATAAGTGAAGAAAATGTGGCATTCAGGCAACAACTGGTTCTCTCCCCTTTTCAAATTCCATTACTGACTTTCCCTTTCCTTCCTCTTTGTGTAGCTGGACCTTGGTAAGGGCATAGTTCAAATCTTGGTTCTAATACCTTTCTGTGTCATCTTAGACAAGCTTCTTAGCCTTTCTAGCCCTTGTTTTGGTCTTCTGTAAAATGAGAGGTTGGTCTAGTTGGTCTTTGTGGCTTCTCCCAGGGTTAGCTCTCCAATCTATCACTTCACATCTTTAAGAAACCTAACAAAACAACACCTGCTATGTGGTGTTATGTATAAAACTTAATCTATTTAATCTGAGTATCTGCAAAGAACTTTTCACTTACTTCTCCAAAGAAAAGGTAACCAGGACTTAGCGGGTCCCAAGCACAGGAGTGGGTTGGTATAGACAAAATTAGGGAACAGGAAAAAACTGGTCACAGCTGACCAACCAGCTTTCTGAGCAGTACACCATCTTACTGTAAGTGCCTTTGCCGCGGTACACAACCAGGAAGTTGCTGATCTATCGAATCCCACAGATAAGAGGAGCTAAGCCTGGTGACTCACTTCCTAACACTGTCAACCCATTACCTACATGGATGGAGCTGATTAAAACTGGTTTCTTTACTCTTGAGTCATTTATTGGGTCATTTGTTTCTGGTTTAAGCTGAAGTTGGACAATTCCAGTTACAAAGACTATATCTGAGAGTCAGCATAGAATAGTATTGTGGAGAAATCACTAGACTGGGAGGACAGAACATGTAGGTTAAGTATTGTCACTGGTCCATACTAGGTAGCTGATAATGGAGATGTTTAACCTGTCAATGCCTGAGATAACTTAGTAAACTATAAGTTAAATGAATCTCAGGACTGTACCAACAAAACAAAATAAACAAACAAAAAAATACCATCAAATACACAAAATCGACTCAATCTAACCCCTCCTTTACAACATGCTTCAATTAATATTAAAACAACACTGGATGATTCTGATCAAATAGTAGTCTCATTTGCCTAAACAGATTGGTGTCATTTTAATTTCAGTTTGAAATACTCATAAGTTTTGAAGTTTTTTGTTGGGATATCAAGTTACATTTAGATCCATCAAAATCAATATCACTGGAGACAGACTATTCCCCATACTCAGAAGCCATTCTTTCTTCGCCATTGCTTATTAGAATGGCTACTTTCTTTTAAGGTCTAGCTTAAGTGCCATTTTCTCCATGAAGCCTTTTTTGATTCTTTACTTCTTCAACCGTTAATACTTTCTTTTCAAAATTACATTGTATCTACTCATGTATGTTTAAGTAGAAATGCATGTATATATGTATTTTGTATTGTGAAAACATGTATATGCAAATAAATGTGTTTAAGAATGCATGTTTTCTTGATTCTAATATTAATACCATCAGTTTTGTCCAGCACCTTTGTGCCTGACATAAAATAAATGCTTAATAATTCTTTAAAAAAAAATCAATATCATTAGAGTTGGTTGACATCCTTACTTTAAAATTCATTTAATAATGAAAGGCGTTGCTTTTGACAATGAAATTAGTGACTGAGTATGGTGGTCCATGTATGTAATTGCTGTTCTTAGGGCATGGGAGCTCTGAGGTTCAGCAGCGCTGATAACAATAGGATGTTCTCACCAAGTCCAGGTCTAGTGGAGGGGTACTAGGTTGCCTAAGGTGGGGACAATTATTCCAAGTCAGAAAAACCGAGCAAATTAAAATTTTTGGACTGTTCAGTATTGGTATCTAGACCTTAAAGTAATCAATGGATAAACAGGGAGACCCAATCTCAAAAAAAAAAAAATCAGAAAACATAAATGAAGATTAAAGCTTCCCTCTCTTCTGCTGGATGATACAGTTTCAACACAAAAACTTACGTTGACCCAGTATGTTTCCACCATACAATGTCATAGTATGTGCATTGTGTTAATCCATTTAGAACTAATATAGATGTTGACAAATCATATCTGATGACCAGAAATCTTAAATATAACAGCTACAAAAGCACAGTCCCACTCTAAATATGGATAGGGGTTAGATTTGTGACTTTACTGGCTTAGGAAGAAATATCCAGATGAAGAAACTTCCTCTATCAATCCATGAAGGTTGTCATGTTTTCTTCAAAAAGTAGTATTAGATGAGTATCTCATACTCTGGGAATCTAGGTGGCACATTAAATAGAGTCAGAAAGACTCATCTTCCTGAGTTCAATTCTGGCCTCAGACATTTAGTACCAGCTGTTGAGCCCTCAGTTTCTCATCTGTAAAATTATTAGAGAAAGAAACAGCGAACCATTCCAATGTCTTTGCAAGAAAACCTCAACTGGGTTTATGAAGAGTTGGACATGAATGAAACAACTAAACAAGACAAGTGATATGTCCAGAGTCACACAGTCTAAATGTGTCAAAGGTTGTACTTGAACTGAGGTCCTTCTAGTTTTGAGGACAGGCTATGCCATACTACCTTTTTTTGCATGATATCATTAAGCCCATAAAATTATTTTTACAGTATATTTTTGGTTATCATTCAGCTCTACTCCCTCCTCCTCCACCAAAGAACAATGACTATCAATCTGAAAAGCAGTTGCTAAAAAAGATGTAAAATGATATTTTATTTTGATTTTCCATGCATGGAAAGACATTATATAGATATTTAATACAGTTCACCAAACAGTATATATTATTATCTCCTATAATTAATAGACTTTGTATATGTACCATTAATGCTTTTCTTTTCTTCATGAGTGCCTAATGTCCATGTCATCTAGGAGTGTAGTAGCTTCATTTATATTCAGATAAACTGATTTAGATTATTAATGAAATAAATTCATAATAGAAATGCTGTCAAATACAAACTTCATTGTTTTGTTAGTTAGCTAGAAATGTAAAAGTAGTCTCCAAATGTAAGCAGTCAGTCACTCAAGGCTTACTCTGATACCTATCTGAATTCTCCCTGTCCCTATGCTAGCAATGGAGTTGAATTTGTGACACCCTAGGCTTTGAGGCAGGCCTAGTGATGGGATGGATATTGCTTGCCCAGAGACCAACTTTGCCAATTCATCACTAAGAATATTTTGGCCACAGGAACTTATTA
Source organism: Macrotis lagotis (assembly GCF_037893015.1). Taxonomy (NCBI): domain Eukaryota; kingdom Metazoa; phylum Chordata; class Mammalia; order Peramelemorphia; family Peramelidae; genus Macrotis; species Macrotis lagotis. Next base: position 55,109,307 of record NC_133660.1, on the reverse strand, counting down.
AAAACCATCTATCTACAAACTAGCTGCAATCTTCAGTGGTAGGTCTCTAAAGTAATTATGATTGGATAACTATATAAGAGAATAATGTATGACTCAAAAAGGTAAATTCCCATAAGCAAGATATAATCATCCAAATATTTTATCCATCTGAATGTTTTAGAAGTATGAGACTCCTTCCAATAACCTATAACTTTAGATCCACTATAGATTGGAAGGAACTGGATGTAGACCTGGATGTAGACCATCTAACCCAATAACATGAGAAACTTAAGGTAGGGAGGGTCACCCAGAGGCTGACACCCTGCCCAAAATCACACAGGTATGAAATAAAAAAGGTAGGCTTTACTCAACACCTCTCAGATTGGCCAATATGACCAGGAAGGATAATGATCATTGTTGGAAGGGTTGTGGGAAATCTGGGACACTGTTACACTGTTGGAGCTGTGAACTCATCCAACCCTTCTGGAGAGCTATTTGAAACTATGCCCCAAAGGGAAACAAAAACGTGCATACCCTTTAACCCAGCAATACCACTACTGGGTCTATACCCTGAAGAGATGATGAAAAAGGGTAAAAATATCACTTGTAGAAAAATATTTATAGCAGCCCTGTTTGTGGTGGCAAAGAATTGGAAATCAAGTAAATGTCCTTCAATTGGGGAATGGCTTAGCAAACTGTGGTATATGTATGTCATGGAACACTGTTGTTCTATTAGAAACCAGGAGGGATGGGATTTCAGGGAAACCTGGAGGGATTTGCATGAGCTGGTGCTGAGTGAGATGAGCAGAACCAGAAAAACACTGTACACCCTAACAGCAACATGGGAGTGATGTTCAACCTTGAAGGACTTGCTCATTCCATCAGCGCAACAATCAGGAACAATATTGGGCTGTCTGCAAAGGAGAGTGCCATCTGTATCCAGATAAGGAGCTGTGGAATTTGAACAAAGTGCAAGGGCTATTCCCTTTAATTTAGAAAAAAAAACAGATATCTTATTGTCTGATCTTGTTACCTCTGAGACTTCTATTCTCTTCTTTAAGGATATGATTTCTCTCTCATCACGCCCAATTTGGATCAAGGTACAACATGGAAACAAAGTAAAGACTGACGGAGTGCTTTCTGTCGGGGGGGGGGGGGAAGCAAGATAGACGGGAAAATTGTAAAACTCAAATAATATCTTTAATAAAAATTAATTTAAAAAAAAAGGTAGGCTTTGAATTTGCACTTTGAATCCAAATGCTGTTCTCTTTCCATCACACTATTTCCCCCTACTGGTATCATGGCTGTCGATTTGTAATCAGTTGCCTCTTTCCCTATTAATGATATCTGAAGAATGACAATGATTAGTTACTTTTGTTTTTGTTTTGATGTTAACAATATTGTTTCGTCTTTATCGCAGCAAATTTGTTTTTGAGTTTTCATACTTCTCAAACTGGTATCCAATATGTAAAAAGAGTGATATGAACTTTGAAAATAGGAAATGCATTTGTAAAAAGGAATATAAGTTTGTTTTAAGCACCTTTCTTAATATGACAACTGACCAGTATACCAGTATACATTTGCAATAATGAACCATGTAATAAAAATAACACAAAGTCAAGTCCCTGGGCAAGCAAAGTCAAAAAAGCAAATTGGAATCAAAATTTAGCTCCAAAGGAGGCAGATTCCTTGATTGGACTTTGGTGCTGGCATTTAGAGAAGGGGTGATTAAGAAAGGATGATACTGTTCAAGTAGGAAAATTATAAGATGACTTCCAGTTCCTTATTACTAGTACTAGTAAGGTGACTGATTTGAAAGTACTGAGAGTATCAGCGGAGCCAACCTCTTGCCAAATATTTATGAAAGAATATCTAATCACGGTCAAACTTGTTTACCAGCCTGAAATTCCTAATGACAGAGTCAACTTGCTAATCGGAAATTTGAAACCCCAAATGAAATAAAATCAACATGCAACAGAAAAGACTCGATCAATTTTTTTCCTAAAAATTTTATTTTACTTAGTTGGAAATTACTGTAGAAAGAACTTCAAAACAATCAGCAAATCTGTCCCTCCCCCAACCCCCCCTCCCTTTAAGTTTTAAAATGCACTGTCTTTTGGCTAAGGTATACTGATACTGATTTTAAGGATTTATTACCTTTCCCAAAGAATTAAAAATGAGAGTAGTGAAAAATATGTTAGGAGGTCATATCCAAACATATTTTTTCTACCTTCCATTCTGGAGTTCTGTTCAGAAAACCTCCCTAGATTTGGTTAAATCAATGGACCGACTTGGGGGTCAATGTAAAATTAGTTGGAGTTGATTATTGTCAAGTAAACTTTCATTCAGGTAGTCTTCTTGAGGACAGGGATAAGTCTGTTTGTTTTTTCTTAGGATTTTGCAAGGCAAGTGGGTTTAAGTGGCTTGCCCAAGGCCACACAGCTAGGTAATTATTAAGTGTCTGAGGTTGGATTTGAACTCGGGTACTCCTGACTTCAGGGCTGGTGCTCTATCCACTGCGCCACCTAGCCACCCCTGTCCAACTCTTTGTGTACTCATTTAAGGTTTTATTGGCAGAGATTAATGGAGTGATTTATCATTTCCTTCTCCAGATGAGAAAGCTGAGCTCAACAGGGTTAAGTGATTTACCCAGGGTCACAAAGCTAGTGTCTGAGGCCAGATTTTAACTTTGGTCTTCCTACCCCAGTACCCTATCTACTGCACTGTGTAATTGCCACATAGTAAGTGCTTACTATCCAAGTCTGGCACACAGTACTAAATAAATGCATTGTTGACTTGGATTTTCTCTTTAATCATTTGCTATTGAATCTTATGGAGCTACTGTTGTTTTCCCTGTTTGACAATGAACATTAAAATAAGAACAGGATAGAATGGGATAGAAAAGTTCCATCCTTGCCTGGAAGGGTAATAGTGTGGTTGGCTCTATGGACTGAGAATTGTCTCAGATCTAGGAAAGTCTAAGTAGAAGTCTTGCTTCTTCCAAGTAAGACTAGAGATTCAGGGATCCCTTACCTCTCTGTGCTCCAGGCAGGTCTAAGGCAGAGAGAGACAATCTGCATTAGTAAAGAAGTTGTAGATTCAGATATATTTTCTTCATCAACAATCTTGGATTAAGATTTTTTTTTGACAGACAACATGTTAACTGTTTAAACTATTACCTAGAAATTTCTTAACTGATAAATTGCATTTGCTTAGACAACATTTTTCTAATTTGGGGACATAAGATTGTCTTTAAAGCTTGGACATGGAATTTAAAGGGCAGCCCTGTGGTATTTAACTTGCAAATAGCATTGTGTTAAAACTTCAAGGTTCTGTGATTTTGCTATTCCTTCTACTACAGAGGCAGGATTTCATTTTTATCTGTACGGATGGGGTAACTGAAAAACTCATTTCCTTGAAGCCATCCTCATCATGAGTTTCTCTGAACCTACCTGAGCTGGTTCTCAGATGGCAGTCTGTTGCCAGATCTATACTCAATACATTTCAAGCCTGTTAGGACTTGCCATAATTTTCTCTCCATTTTTAGCGACTTCAAGAACTGAGTATCAACACTCTGGTCATGATGGGTCCCTGGAGCAAAATAACTAGTATGACTATGAATACATGTGATTTCCACTGTCTTATTCCTGCACTGAATTTGAAATAAAGCTATCTAGTAAAAGATTCATTTGTGAATCTTGGAGCACCTGCAAATCTTTTATTTTGCTATGCAGAGCACATATCAAACATATGGTAATAGGCATATGCCATGTAAACAAAATGATATTTGGATGCTTTTCTTTCTTATCTATCCAACTTCTGATCACCCTTGAGGGACAAAAGGGCAGAAATAGCCTTTATAAAGTGATCATATGAGATAGTAACAAAGAACTTAAAAATTCCAAATAATATTGCTCTCAATTTTAAAGTTATTCTGACTTTTGGTGTAATATGTTTTAAAAAATATTTTGGGAACCTGAAATTTAGTTAATGGGTAAAAGTAGTGGCTTCTTCATGGCATATATTGACATGAGTATGCTATTGATAAAATGGTTTAAATATCAGCTCTCTATTGGTTGAATTACTGTTCTTTTAAATTTGCTGATTTTCCCTTAAAAATTATAACAATAGAGGGCAGCACCAATATGGCAGTGTGAAGGCAGCATTTCCTGGGGAGCTCCTCCCCCTCCCAACTCCAAAAGCCAACAAATTATGACTAGATAAAATTTAGAGGGGCAGAACCTATAGAAAAACTGAGTGATACATTTTCCCAGTCCAAGATAACTTAAAAGTTCCACAGGAAAGGTGTTTCACCAGGACTGGGGGTTGGGGAAAAAGCCGGCCCTAGCCCAGCCCAGTCCAGAGATCACTGGCAACAGCTTGAAAGGGTCGTGAGAGAATTCTGCTACACCAGAGTGAGTGTGGAGTGAGGAGCACTGGAGAAGGCAGCCTGCATTCCCTAGAATTGGTAAGGGGTCAGGGAAGACTGCAAAAATTTCTCTGCTCTCCCTTGGGGTAGGACTCTGCTGCTTAGCCTACACTCAGATCCAGGTTTGGGCTTCCATACTAAGTAATCAAGCAGGAGCCCTCCTTATAGCTCCAGGGCAGAGGGAAATGAGGTGGTCATCTACATATCAAAGCACAGGCAAGAGAGCATAAGACCTCTGAGGAATAAAGGTCCCAGTTGAGTGCCCCCCCCCCAAAAAAAAAAACCCAAAGCCTTGGAAGTACTGTCTTGGGCTGAGGAAATGAGTAAACAACAGAAAAAGAAATTGACCATAGAGAATTACTTTAGTCCCATCGAAGGAAGATCAAAACACATACTCAGATGACGACAAAGTTGAAGTTTCTGTATCTAAAACCTCCAAGAGAAATAGAAAATGGGCTCATACTATGGATGAGCTCAAAAAAAGCAATTAAGGGAGATGGAGAAAAAATTGGGAGGAGAAATGAGAGTGATGCAGAAAAATCATGGAAACTAAATCAACAGCTTGGTGAAAGATATACAAAAAAATACTGAAGAAAGTAATATGTTAAAAACCAGTTTAGGCCTAATGGAAAAAGCAAAGCAAAGGGCAAATGAGAAGAATGCCTTAAAAAGCAGAATTGGCCAGCTGGAAAAGGAGATAAAAAAGCTCTCTGAAGAAAATAACTTCTTTAAATGCAGAATGGAACTAAAGGAAGCTGATGACTTCGCAAGAAATCAGGAAGAAATAAAACTTGTCCAAAACAGTCAAAAATTAGAAGAAAATGTGAAATATCTCATTGGAAAAACAGCCAACCTCGAAAACAGATCCAGAAGAAATAATTTAAAAATTATTGGGCTATCTGAAAGCCACGACCAGGGGAAGATCTTAGATTTCATTTTTCAACAAATAATGCAGCAAAAATTGCCCTGAGATCCTAGAAGCAGAGGGTAAAAGAGAAATTGAGGGAATTCGCCAGTCATCTCCTGAAATAGATCCCAAAAGAAAAACTTCCAGGAATATTATGGCCTAATTCCAAAACTCCCAAATCAAAGAGAAAATTCTAAAAGCTGCCAGAAACAAACAATTCAACTACCAAGCTCCATAGTCAGGATTACATAGGATCTGGCAGCATCTACATTAAGGGCTCATAGGAATTGGAATATGATATTCTGGAAGGCAAAAGATCTTGGTTTACAACTGAGAATCAATTACTCAGCAAAACTGAACATCCTCTTTCAGGGGAAAAGATGGACTTTCAATGAAATGGGACTTTCAAACTTCCCTACTGAAACAACCAGAGTTGAACAGAGAAAGTTTGATCTCCAAGTATAGGACTCTGGTGAACCACAGAGGGGGTAGAAGAGAAGGACTAACTATGAGGAACTTAATGATATTAAACTGTTTATATTCCTGCATGGGAAAAAGATATTGATAACTCATATGAACTTCCTCATTTATAAGAGCTGTTAGAAGGAGCATAGACAGGACACAGGAAGGGGCAGAATATAATGGTATAATATAGTAAAAGGATGGAGTCAATGGGTGATAAGATAAAGGAAAGTACTGGGAGGAAGGGAAAGGAGATGAAGGAGCTAAGAAATTTCACATAAGAGTCAAGGAAAAAGCTTTTTGAGGGGAGTGGAAAGGGGGAAGGCAAGGGGGAATGAGTGAGCCTTCATTCTCATAAGAAATGGCTGAGAGAGGAAATAACATACACACTTAATAGGGTGAGGAAATCTATCTTACCCTAGACAAAATGAGAAGAAAGGGATGGGATAAGAAGAAATGGGGGGGAGGGAAGGGGGAATAGGTGATAGAAGAGAGGGAAGATCAAGGGAGAGGGTACTCAGATACAACACACTTTTGGACAGGGCCAGGATGAAAGGAGAGAGAATAGAATAAATGAGATTGGGGAGGAATAGAGTAGAGATACAGCTAGGTAGCCACTGTGGGAAAAATATTAAAGCAACTTCTCTGGTGGACTTATGATAAAGAAAGCAACTCACCCCAGAGATAAGAGTCATTGAAATCTGAACACAGACTGAAGTACATTTTTTTCTCTCTCTCACTATTCTTGAGGTTTCTCATTTTCTTGCAGGGGGAGGGGGGTTTATGTTTACTCTTATAACACATTCAATTTCGATCGATGTATATAGCATGGAAACACGGTAAAGACTATCAGACAGCCTTCTGTGGAGGGGAGGGGGAATTGTAAAAATCCAAAACCTTACAAAAAATGATAGGTAGATACTACTGTTGTAAATAATTGTAAAACAAATAAAATGTTAATTAAAAAACTTAGCAACAGAAATTAATGCTAACAAAAAATTACATTGACTTTGGTATAAAACTCTACTCAACATAAAAATGATGGTTTCTTTTTTAGAAAGAAATACATTAAATACATTATGAGTATATACAACCCAATAATCAGTGTGGATAGTTTCAGAAAGTTTCTAATTTATAGGTCAGAATTGACAATGTAATTAAATAGAAGAGGATTCACATATGACACAGTGTGATTGCTAGGTTTTCCTGTGGCAGAACAGAAAACTACAGCAAACAAAGAAGAGAGAGATTCAGATAGCTACTTTAACTTTTCATACACATGCATATGTAGGATAAAGGGCGCAACAAAACTCTAATGTGACAAGATCACAAATCATGGGATCAAAGTTATTAAGACATGACTGATATGTCTGAGCATACATATATTCATTATTTCATCTGAAATTGCACGTTAACATTTCAAATCTCTAGCACCCCTCACTTCTCTATTTAAATAAAAAAGAACAAAAGCTTATTTTTCCCTCACCTCCCACACCATTAAAAAAATTCTTGTCACAAATGTATAATCAAGAAAAATTTTCTCAATGATTGTAAACAAAAAAGTAAACAAATACCTACCTATATAGATAATTGCATCTATATCGATATCTATATACTGGGTATGTATCTCAAGCAAGTCAAGGACTATTCATAGCAATAATCTTTGTGGTTTCCAGCAACAAACTGGAAATAAATGAGGTATCCATTAATTGGAAAATGGCTCAAATAGTTGTGTCATATGAATGTAATAGAATATTCCTGCAGCCTAAGAAACAGTAAATGAGGATGTCAGAGAAATAAGGATAACTAAAGCCTGGACAATAACATAAATGAAATCACAACCCAAAGCAACTGAATTTAGATTAATTGCAATGAACAAACAATGAAACCTATCTCTCTCTCTCAATAAAGGACTGAGGAAATATAGAAATAGATTGCTGCATATACATTTAGATACTATTGTTTTCCTTACCTGTTTCTGGTGACCATAATAATAATAATAATTAGTATTTATAGAGAGAGCTTTAAGGTTTACATGTACTTTGCAAATAATATCTCATCTCATCCTCACAACTACCACAAAAGGTGATATTAGTATTAGTATTGCCATTTTTAAAATGGAACAAAAGCAGAAAGAGGTGAGGTAATGCTCTGAAGTCTAGTTTGAACTCAGGTCTTCCTGATTCCGAGTCTAATTTTTTTATTTGAGGCAGTAAGAGTGACCTGCCAAAGGTCACACAGCCAGGTAATTATTTAAATGCATGAAGTTGGATTTGAACTCAGGGTCCTCCTGACTCCCAGGCTCATGCTCTGTCCACTGTGGCACCTAGCTGCCCCTGATTTCAAGTCCAATACTCAGATATTCACTAAGCCACTTAGGTGCTTGGAGAAAAGATTCATTGCCAGCTGGAGCTGAGAGGTAGGAAAGTATTGATTGGGAAATGATGGTGGTGGTGGTGGTGATAAAAAAAAATAGTGGTAGCAACTTCAAAAATTATCTAGACAAGGATATCATGTTCTTAATTATTTAATTTTTTTAAAAAAGTAATTTTAAAAATAAAATTCAAAAGTAGTCAAAAAAATTGACCTATACTTATAAGTCGGGGGGGGGGGGGGGAAATAAGGTGAGGATAGACAGGATTTCACCCAAGTAGAAAACTCCTGGTTATAGAGCAGGATGGAAGACAAAGAACAACTTGGCCCTGGGAATGTATTACTTAACTACAGCCCAAGATCCTCCAAATAGGCACGGCACCCAATACCTAAGGTGGACTTTTCAGACAAACTTCCTTAGAGAGACAGACTATACGATAGAATACAACAGTAGTCCATTCAAATGCTATAGAATACTGCTGATTTTGCTGTGTACTCTAAGCAGGTCTGAAAAAAAAATCTATCTAAACCAAATCTACAAAATAGGAAGCTTACACTAAATCCAGCAATTAGTCCTCCTTACCTGCTCACTTTACCCCCAGGCTTAGGGTCAGGGTCCTGGGTGAGATTCCTTTTGGACTTTCTAAGAAACAAGGCTGAGAATTTCCCCCAAAGCAGGGGAAATTCAGTATTATCAAGGTTTGTAACTGATTCGCAGTTTACAATCCTGGAGAACATTTGGGACCCAGAAAGTTAAGGGATTAGGCTTGGATCACACAGTCACTATGTATCATTGGAAGGAGCTTGAACTCAGCGCCTCTTTCTCCCACTCTGACATAACGTTCTCCCACTCTAAGATACAAAGACAAATTGCATTACCCGAAACTACTAATGAGTAAGACAAGTATGACAAGTGATGAAAGAGATATTACATTTAGCGGCAAGGTATCTCTGAAGGCTTCATCTAGGAAGTAGCATTTGAACTAGACTAAATATTAGACATTTGTGATAGAAATGAGATTACATTGGAAAGTAATTATACTTTTTTAAAAATGGCTATAAGAGTGAGGGGGGCCTTGATAACCAATCCTACACTAAATCTTTAGATTGGTAACCAATTCTTGATAACCAAACCCACATCTGGGTGGCAGGCTTTAGCAAAATGTTAACAAAACTAGGAACTGTGCCACAGAAATTGGGAGCAAGATAGTTTGCTTCCTTTAATGCTGTAGGAATTATATGTAAACAAAGAAGCTGATTTCCCTTTCTGACATAAAAGTTTGCCCTTATCTGTTGATACATATATTCTCCCAGTTATCAGACCAATCTTTACAGTGTTTAGTTTAATTTTAAACAAAACAAATGAAAAAATAAACAAGTATTACTTTTAAAAATGAATATGGAATTGATTCAAGTTCTTTTTTTCCAAACCTGATTATTACTTCAGATTTACTGCCAAATTGTCTTTGCACTGTGAATCATATTCACAGCTTCTTACCTTCCATTTTAAAGATTTTTCACTAATAAGACTTCTCTTATTTCTTGAGCCCTTGAGTTCTGGTGATACACTTCCATTCATCTCAAAGATGGTCTATTACACCCTAATTGTGGATCCTATTCCTAGGAGTAACTTATAAAACTTTTGCTAATTTTGTGCATTTCTTCAGTGATTAATAGCTGTATTTTTATGAATCTAAGATACTAAGACCTAAATACTGTAGTGGTTATGGAAAAAGAATGGGAAAATTAAATAAAATTAATGGGGAAATTCTTTGCAGAGATTGGGGACTGTGTGATGGAATGTTGCATATCCTGTAGGTCAGAGAAAATATATTGGGTGATCCTTGACAAACTGCTTTCTTTTTCTTTTCTAAATCTTTCTTAGAAGAGTTGACTGGGTATGGGAGGGAAGAGGGTTAGGGACATATTCAGAAACCTTTGTGAAGTAAAAACAAAGCTTAATAAAATAAGGTTGTATAAAGGGGAAAAACAATTAGAGAGGAAAGTTATCATAGTATATAAAAGAGAATTTATCACAATAAGGGGAGTTAAGCAGAAAAATCTAGTACAGTGTGAATCCCTTTTAAATCATTGAGAATCCCCCACTCTTTCTAAACCACATTTCATTATGATTCATTGGATCACACTCTTTCCTTGTCTCATATACAACACATGTTTGTATATATGTAAAATAGAAAGGCACAGATTAAACTGCTAAGGACTTGAAGGACATGAGTCTTTAGAGTATAGATTTCCTTTAGCCAAGAGCTCACTCTCAAATGGAGCTACAAGTAGAGAAGAGATGTAATGGGTAATCAACGCTCTTAACCATTAAACTCACTACCATCTACTCATAATTTATTTTAGCAATGGGAATGAGTTCAGAGGATTCAAAAACCTAGGGGCAGCAGCCTTGCCATATCTAATCTATTCCAACATAATATCAGTCAATGAAGGTCAGAGATTTGGTTTTGTCTTTAAATCTCATGAGATGGAAGCCAGAAAGACCTCTGACATAAATTGATCTATGACCCTAGGCAAGCCACAGTCATTCTTGCTTTCCATAACTGTTAAAAATGTCATAACCTTATCAAGAAGGGACAGAATTGCATTGGTGACAGAATTCATTCATCTGGGAGTTTTCCTCATCCCATACCAATGATATCACAAGTCTAGTCTTGTTTCCTATTTCATCCCTTACAAAGTACATATTTAATAAAATGCTTACTAGCATTCTGAAATAGCATATTTGAACTGAAAAAAATTTATTTAACTGCAGAAATCATCAGAGCAAAGAACACATGGAAATTTCCAGGTTACTGCTTATGTAAATATAGCGTCTCATAGAATTGAATTTGATGCTTTCTTTTTACAGAAGGCAAGTGAAGTCTAGAAAGAAAGAACAGCTCAGATATGCCAACACCTTCTAGGTTCCTCAAAGTTGATTCAGTACAATGAACCCTTTTCTAGAGCTGTGCCAAAACCACTGAAAATTCTCATTGCAGTCCAATAATTTTGTAGTGTTGGACTCAATAATGTAAATGAGGTAGGTGTGTATGCAGCACAATTTCCAGATGCCACATAGTTAGCTCATTTAATTAATTCTACAGGTATTAATTTTCTCTCCAGAGACTTGTGTTTTTCCTGTGTCTCTATTAGACAAGATTGTTATTGTCCCTAGGGAAATTCTTCGCCGGTGGACACATTCCTCAAGGTTGTACATTTAAGAGTTGCAATACCCAAGGAGATTGTATTATAAAGTATATACACTAAAGATAAATAATTCATTATTTATTCATCTTTCACTCATTTTTTTCATTTATTCATTCATATTGTATTATTTTGTCTGAAGTAATATAATCCACTCTTTCATAATGAATAAGAATTGTCCAAAATCATCTAGAGGCTGAGTAGGAGGATTCATTGGGTAATCAAAAGTATTATCAGTCAGAGGTATCAAACATGTGCGGGTCAGATGTGGCCTATAACACTTGAGTGTAGCCTGAGCAAGATTAAAATGTCATTGGGAAATATTTAACAAGATAAATAAAAAATAATTATTCTCTGATGTGCTTATGCTTCTTCTTATTTTCTTTTATAGGTTTTTGCAAGGCAATGGGGTTAAGTGGCTTGCCCAAGGCCACACAGCTAGGTAATTATTGTCTGAGACTGGACTTGAACCCAGGTACTCCTGACTCCAGGGCCGGTGCTTTATCCACTACGCCACCTAGCCAGCCTTATGTTTCTGCTTAATGCTCACTCACCTTAATCACAAGCATTTATTCAGCACCTATTTCCTTTTAAGCACTTCACTATGGATTCAAACAAAAAGAATAAAATAATTCCTACTCCTTCCTGGCATATCTTGTCCAATTCTGAACAGACAAGGGAGGATATTTTGAGAGAAAGCAATGTTCTCATTCCCTTTAGAGACAAAAGTTATCATTCTTAGGCAAACAAGTCTTAATTCCAAGCTTCTTAATATCATGATTTGATTGGAAGGCTTGGGAGCTTGTGGAGAACAGTCCTCTTTTAAGTAAGCCAGTGTGATCTCATTAAGGACAAAAGGGGCTAAAGGCGCTAAGATTTCTTGGATAGGGATAGAGATTCACTCAACATACCCTCACAGCAGAGGGATTATTACTAGATTCATGTCAATCTGGAGAAAGATCTCAAGTTCTTTGGCTCTACCCATATTTTTACGTCTGGCTTGGCTGTAGATCTAGAAAACATGTTAAACTTTTCAGATAATATGAAGATGGGAGGAATGGCTAACATGAGAGGTGACAGAATCAACATTTATTATTATTTCCTATTAGGCAGGAAATATGGTCAAACCCAAAATAAGATAATTTAACAGGGAAAATGGAAAATCCTATGTACCTCTGTATCTATGAAAGTCACTCAACAAAAAATGATGAAACTACTCTGAAAGAACTTTTCTGACTGTAGCATCACTGAACCCCTGTTATTGTAACTCTTAATGAATTAAATGGACTCCTAGGACTATAAGGTGGGGAGGCGGGGCAGGAATCTACTAGCTTCTTCAACACCATACTACATTGAACTACATTGAACAAATGAATTAGGTTGATCCAGTGGAACGAACATATGCTCAATTTGGTTTCAAAAGACTTATTATTTTTGAGCTCTTGAATAGATCAGTTAATTTCTTTGGACCTCAGTTTCCTTATCCTGTAAAATAAGAGAGGTGAATAAGTAAGGTCCCCTTGAGTTCTGTATCTGTGACCCTATGAATCTATTTTAATTTTTGAAGACAACTGGAAAGGGCTTATATCTTGGGATCATAAACTTGACATATCTGAAATTTAGGAATCTACTTTTTTAAAAAAATAACATTTCCTGACAATTACCCAAACTATTAAAACATTGTACTTCCCCCCCCCCCCCCCCCCGTATCACCAGAATGTCTCTCCTCTTCCTGAAATAGATATTCAGATCAATTTATTAAGAGCTTGTAACTCTCACTGACTTCAATAGAAGGTATACACAAAAAAGAAGGGTTTGAAGATGAAGCTCTTTCATTAAGCCTTAACTCAAGTTTTCTTTTATTTAACCTCCTTCTGGGAAGATCCTAATGCTCCCAACTTCAAAGTAAACAAGAAAACTGAACTAATTTCTTCTAAAAATGTTAATTAACCCCTTTTAGAGAGGTCATGCTGTTTAATGCATTTACATTTTAATTAACTTTGCACACATGAATGGAAGGATTGGTATTGGACATAACTCCCAGCAGCCTAGAAAACTAAAGGGTATCAGCTATAATAACATCTTAAAGATAAATTATACAATACAGTGGACAAGTTCTTTTTTTTCTCGGTGGTATTAGTAAAAGCTATCATTTTACAGTTCTTATGGCTTATGAATATTTTACTCCATGACTGAATTTATCATTGCATCCTTTTGGGCACCCATGATACTCAATCTGTCTTACCCTTATCAAGGCCTTCCCATAAAGAGGGGGCTCACAGGGTCTATCCCTGGGGATGCCTTGTTCATATTCTCCTCACATTGTATGTATAACTGGAAAACTAGGGCTGTCTATAAGTTGTTCCTTTCTCTTATAATTGGTTCAGTGTGTTTTCACATGATATTCTTCTGCGCAATTCCTCAATTTGACATAGGGCTACCTGCTCTTGCCTGTGGTCTGAAATTAATGTAGTATATAAATGTCAGTGTATGCATACTTTTACTGATTTTAAAAGATCAGATAGGATTTTTTTGAAACTCACATTTAAGATAGTTAAAGAATATTCTGAAATTAAAATCGAAATTTAGGAATAGTTGTCTGGGTCAGGGTTAAGTCTGTCTCTACCTAAAATAACTTACTTTCATAGATATCTTTCACCTGTAAAAATATCTTGTCACTAGTAGTTCTCTTTGTATGTTTTTTTCCTCATCAGAGCTCTGGTAGTGCAAAATCAATGAAGTTGTAAATGACTGTCAATTTGGAGCCAAGTCAAATAATTCAGAACCTCAAGAAAGATCACATAATTTCTAAAGAAACATATTTCCTTTAAGGAAGGGACTGTTTACTATTTTTGTCCTTATATGCCTAGCACAGTGAGTAATACATAGTAAGAACTTAAAAAATTATTCTTAAATTGAATTCTGCGATGAATCTTCGTCAAATTAAGACTTAAACTATAACTTTAAGAAAAAAAAATTGGCCTACCAAATATATTTTGCTTAAGAAAAAGATATTTGCTTATAAAACTGATTAAATAGTTGGACAAACGCAGATATCACATTTTATCACATTCTACTCTCTCTGATCATGCTAAAATTAGGTAACTGTAAACATTAAAAATATCTTTCAAATGGGGAAAAAAAATTGCCATCTTGAAATAAATGAGGAAAGAGTCTAAGGAAATGGTGCAAGCAATTTCTTCCCTAGAAGATTCATAGGTGCTTTTAGGTCTGCTCTTGTCAATGGTAATACAAGATAATATTATGTGGAGTCCTTTATGTAAATGTGTTTCTTTGGCTGACTTCCATGGATCTGTGAACTCAGCAACATGGGTGCTCCTCCCAGAATATAGATTGCAAATCTATTCACTCGGCATAAAAACATAAATAAATATACATATATATATATATAAAACATAAAAACATGCTATATTTGTGAAATTTATTTTTATTAATATTGCCCTTATATCTAAGGTGTCTGGAGAGAATAAAGGGAACAACCAACTTCAATTACATACATAAATTTGCATTTTAGCATAGTTCAACATAGTTCCCCTGCCCCCTTTTATCAATGCTTCTAAATTAAAGTTATTGGCAGCTAGCTGTAATGATACACCAGATGAACATTTCACATAAGGTCTGAACTATGCCAGCCACATAAATTTGTACATACTCATCTACAAAAGGTTTAAAAGTAATCAAATTATACCTAAAAGAAATTGAGCAACACTCCATAAACTGTCAGAAAGCCTATCTTTTAGAGGTTTTTCACTGTGCTAGTTTAATCAGTATGGCCCTTAAGGACACGCATCTATCACTGGCATAGTTTTGACACCTTTAATATTATTTTAAATTTTCTCTGTAAATTAGAGGCAGCTGTAGTAAAGGAAAAAAAAAGGAGTTTTCACCTAGAGACTAAAGGACCCACATAGACAAAAGTTTTTTATAGTGACAAAGAGCCGGAAATGAAGGGAATACTCATTAGTTGAGGAAAGGCTGAACAAATTATAGACTACAGATATGATGAAATACTACTATGTGGTAAGAGATGACAAAAAAGACAGCTTCACAGAAACCTGGGACCTCTATGCCCTGATACCCAGTGAAGCGGGCAGAACCAAGGGAACAAATTCTACAACATTAAGAAAAACAACTTTGAAAGATTTTTGAGAACTCTGATCAATACAGTGACTGACTATAAAGAAGATAACCATCACCTCATAGAGAAAGTGACTGATTCAATATGAAGAATATGACATTTGGACATGGCCAATTCAGGAATTTGTTTTGCCTGGCTATGCGCATTTGTCACAATTGTTAGATGCGTTTGATTTTTCAATTTTCTTTTTTCAGTGGAGCTAAAGATAGAGGGGAAAAATGCTCTTTCCATTAAAAAAGTAAATTAAAAAGGAAAGACAATGCATTGAGGTCAACGGATATAGATGTCCATCTTTCTTCTGCTCTGTGATCTTTGAGAAACACTTTCTTCATGTGAAATGAGAAATTTGAATGAGATGAACTCTAATCATCTAATTAAATGATCTTATAACTCTCAATTTTTATGAATTTATATAACAAATTCTTCAATTAGCATCTAGAAAACTTCCTTCTTACAAACTATCTTAGGTGAAAAGATAGTTCTATTATGTTACACAGTATGTTTTCCAAAAAAATATGTAATATACTGTGTATCCTAATAAAACTGTGGGGTAGTGAAAAGAATATGCAACTCTTGAGATAACCATGTTCAAATCCCACCTCTAGCCCTTCCTTGATGTGTAACCTTGCTTAAGTCCTTTTTTCTAAGCCTTGATTTCTTCATCTGTTTAAAAATGTTTGCAGCATTTTGCACCGCCAAGCTATATACACATTTTATATAATAGTTACATATTATATAATAAGATGAATCTTCCTGACTCTCAAGTTTAGAGCTCTACCCGTGAAGCCAAGCTGCCTCAAAGAAGGGGTTTTGCTAAGTACACAACACAGAGAATACAAAGAATCTTACATTTCCTTATCTAGTAACATCTACATCACAATAAACTTAAGCTTGAGGGGAGGAATTAAGTTTGTTTTTGTTTTTGTATTCTCAGAACCCAGAAGATCTTTAATAACTGTTTCAAGTTTAAAAATATTGAGTTATTAAACTGAATGTTATACTGGAGTTGCTATAAATGAATGAAAAGAATGTGAAACTGTCTACTGGCACTATTGCCCTTTAAACTTGCAAATATTACTATAAAAACAGCACTATGATTTTATTCATAGGACCATAAATTTAGAGCAGGAATGGACCTCAGGCCATCTCCTCTAAACCTCTCATTCTACAAATGAGGAAATGGAAGTCCAAGGTCACCTCAGTAATAAGGGTCAGAGATAGAATCTGAACTCAAGCCCTAGAACAAGGAGCAGAAGGCCTGGACATACCAAAGTTATTGTTTGGCCTTTTTCTCTGGGATTTAAATCATAGCACCAGGTTGAACTTCCAGCTAAGTGCAAAGGAGAACAGAGTCAAGTAGCTCCATTTGAATTCCAATGGGCCGGATCAAAGTACATAAATTGCACTTTAAACTCCGTTTCTTTTGATTTTAAAAAATAAGTTTTAAATGATATTTGTAATTAAAAATAAGATTCCTTGTGAACCTTAAGAAATCCTATATGACTTGGGGGAGGGGAACTATGCAAAGCAAAAAAGACAAAAAAACCCCTTTACCATGAATTAGAAAAAAAGAAAGGGAAAGGGTATGCTAAATTGTGGCAAGTAGCAGCAGGGGATGCTAGGGTGCTGAAAGGGGGAGGAGGCTGTCAGAGAGATTTGAAGCCAGCCCTTTCATGACGTCATCTTACATGCATAATATTAGAGCAGTCAGCACAGGGCTCCTGCTTTCCTATTGGTGAACACCATGTCAGCAGACATCAGAAGATAATTATTATTGGCCAGACAATTACAACTGGAGCGACTGTCATCCGTGTTGTTAGCACAGACCCGGTGTCTGTGAGCTGGAGCCTCAGAAGAGGCACTCTGTGGGGCTAAGGGTGGGTGGGTGGGTGGGTGAGTGGGTGGGAACACTTTTTCAGCTCCCACAATGAGTTTGTGCCTATTTTGCACTTCTTAGTCAGTTTTACCCTCTTGCTGGCAGCAGTAACAAATTAAGTCAGAGTCTAGTTTAGAACGAGAAAAGGCAAAGACACTTCAAGGAAGGAAAACACAATTGCCTCCATTTCTCTTTTTGTAAAGCAACAGGGGCTACCCGTATATTCCCAGAAAATTACAACTCCCACTATGTAACACATAATAAAAACTGAATAAATTCTCATTGAAACTTAAGTGAGTCAAACACATTCATCTAAAAACTCCAATACTTTTAAACATCTTTATTATCAGATAGTTTTTCCTATCATTTGGAATAAAAACTGACACTTGCCAGATAAAAATTATTTGATTACTCAGGAATATTTTTACTTGGAATTATTTTGATGTGATATTTGTTCCCTCCAGAATATGTATTTTCTTTTCATGCTGTTCTAATCTATTAGGGACAAAATATCTGCCAAAAAAAAGGTAAAATGGGTTATTGCATTCATTTTATACCTTTACTCAGCCCTAATCTTCTAGATCAATATAAATAATCAGTGAAACATTCACTAAGATAATACAAAATTTGATAAAGATAGCTTTAGTGGAACTCTTTCTTGTTTGACAAAGTCTTATTAGAAAAAAGAAACAACCTTATTCCATTAATAACTGCTTAACTCACTAGAATCATGGAATTTTTTGTGGGGGGGGGGGATAGAGTTGAACTCAGGTCCTCCAGACTCCTGGTTCTATGCCCTGTGCCATCCAATTGTCCCTAGAATCATGGAATTTTAAGAGTTTGGGGCCTTAAATAATATCTAGACTATAAATTCACCATCCTGTCTCTGCTCATATGCTTCCAGTGAAACAACTCTACCATAAAAACAGAAAAATTTATCCTTCAAAGGGATCCTATTTAGTTATTTAATCTATATAACAAAATACCTGTTTATAGATGGCAGTCTAGATAATCATAAAAAAAAAGATAATTTAACTATTTTCCTAGAAGATTTTTGGATCTGTCATCTTTATATGTGTTTAGACTTCCTTCAAGTTTCTCTAAGATTCTACTTAGGAGTTCTATTTAGTGACAAATACAAGACATTTTCATAAGATAGGATTTCAGTTGGGTGTGGTTCTATTTGATTTTAGCATTGTATTTTTTTTTTACAGAAGCTGGTCCAAAGCATTTCTCTTGAACGGGTGGGGTGGCACTTACTATAGCCTTACTCAATTTGAGACTAAATCATTTTTTAAAATTTCATGTAATCAATATTATACTAAAATTTAATCTAAACTTAACAAAAGACTGAAAAACACAAAGCAATCTCTCTAGAGCAAAAGAGAAGGGCTAACAGATCTGGCTTTGTTTATTTTGTTCTTTTCCATTATGAATTTCAACACTCAGTCATCCTAGCTCTGCTACTAGTTAGCTACTTGATCTTGGTCACATTATTTAATTAACCACCTTGAGCCTCAATTTCCCCACCTGGAAAGGAGAGGTACTGGTCAAGATGATCTCAAAAGGTCCAGCTCTACCAGAAAGTAGTTCTGGAGGTAAGAATACATAATTGGCTTTTTTAAACATATATCTGGACTTGGGAAAGTGAGAAGTGAAGAATATTTCGCTTTCACTCTTCCACAAAGGAAAGCTTATTATTAGAGCAGCAATTTGAGGGTGTCAACACAGAAGTCAATGAGTTCATCAGACAGTTTTCCAAGTAGCTTATTTACCTGTCTACCTCCAGAAAATTCTAAACATAAGTATTTTCTCTGCAACTTTATTTAAATCAGGAAGAACAAGTTGCAGAACTAACTAAAAACAAATCTAAGAAAATAAGTTCAATAGACAAAAGGCTTATAGACTTGAGAACAATGTGTGTGTGTGTGGGGGGGGGGGGTGATGAAAGAAAAATCCATTACCTTTCAATTTCAATCTTCAGTAGCTTATCCTATCCCTCCTGCAAGGAAAGAGATAACTAATAGTGGTATTAATGACACATTTTAAGTTCCCTAAAAATACATGAATCTTCAAAGTAAGCCAATACTTTCTTTTTTTAGGGGTATTTTTTTTGCAAGGCAAATGGGGTTAAGTGGCTTGCCCAAGGCCACACAAGCTGGGTAATTATGAAATGTCTGGGATTTGAACCCAGGTACTCCTGACTCCAGGGCTGGTGCTTTATCCACTATGACACCTAGCCGCCCCTAAGTCAGTACTTTCACCAGGCCTCCACAGGTGTCTAGGGACACAAACAGCTAGTTCCTTCCTTTGGAGAACAGATAATGGCAGATGAATTTCTGACAAAGACTATTAAATCTTTTGTGGTGGTGGTAATTTTTGTTTCTTCTTTTGTGGTTAGAGGTGAAACTGTTAAGGGAAATGCTTTAAAAGTGTTTTTGATACAGGTAAAACCTAATCAAATTAGGAGGGAAGTCCTGGTGAACTGGAAAACAGTTTTTACAGATTGCTTTGTGTAAGCCTGGAAGGAAGGAAAATGTGTGTAAGGTAAGAATGGACTCAAGCAAAGAGGAAAAGTAAGAACTCCAGAATGAAAGGTGGGGCTAAATTACACATATCCACACCTACATTTATATGTGTGTATTCATACAAAACTTAAGCACATCCATCTCTCTGTCTCTCTCTCTCTCTCTCATATATATATGTATATATGTATATATATACACATATGTGTGTGTGTGTATGTATATAGGTGCATACACACATATATGGCGGGAAAGAGGTAGGTAGGAAAATAAATCCTGTTAGCTGAAAAAAATGGAATTTTAAAAAGACAAAGGATCTGGCCAAAAGACTGGTGAGAATAGAGACGGAGGAAATGGACTAGTAGAACTAGTATAGGCTATAAAGTTAAAAATGTTAATGAGATATGGTACTGAAACTGTGTTAAGTACAGTCTGCCAGGTCACCAAACCTGATTGAAAAGAAAGATGTTTGCCAGATAGAGTGTATATATATATATATATATACATATACACACACATACATATATATATAATAAAGAGGGAAGGGAATGGGGGTGGGGGCAGGAAAAAGCACAGGTAGTGTACACCTAGGAAGAGGCAGAGAAAGGACTGAGCATTTTTTTTAAAGAAAAGGCAGCCTTAGACTCTAACTACTGGGTGCCAATGTGCAGCTTAAACTAACAATTCGCTGAAAACGAAGAACAAGACACCCAGGTTGATAGTAAGTTGGGCATAGGGCGGCTCTTGCAAAATTTCAAACAAGGTCTACAGGGCCAAAAGAAATAGCAGCAGATGATGCCCATTAGAGGAAGAGAGTATGAAATACAGCGATAATGCAGCAAAAGGTCGCCAGCTAAACTAGCTTGGGATCACTAAGGAACCCCTAGTTTTCATCACTCTGCACCACTAGTACCTGAGAAATTTCTAGAAATTGACCAAGAAGGATGCCAAGGGGCAGGGCTGAAGGGAGAGCGCCACAGTTCGGAAGGGAGCAACCAGGGCTTTGAAAGGCTTAATTTTCTGCTGTGAGGGAGCTCAACAGGAGTTCCTGGCCTGCTCCCAGTGGTCAACCTGGATGCACCGCGGCTGCCACCGCCACAGCTGGGCGTGTGCCAGGCTGCCGCCCTCGCCACTCTCCTCTCTGCTGGCTGAGCACGCCCAGCAACCTCTGCCTCTGCGTGGAGCACACTTCCAGTTCCTCCCAAAACGTCTCCGATATTCTCCCTCCCTCCCGGCCTGCGCACAGACGCGCGCACATCCTCCATCCCGGCGCGCTCACCCCACATCACACCACTGCGCCCTCTGCATTGCCCCCCACCCCCCAGCTCCACTGCAGCCAGTGCAAAGGCGCCGAGCTCCGCCTCCCACCCCAGGCAGGCCGGGCTCCCATCCCTGGGAGTGCACCCCCATCCAGCCTCCTCTGGAGAGCAAGCCCAGGGCCAAGGACAGAGAGGGACAAGAAAGGGTTAAGTGCAGCGGCAAATGGGGACTGCTCGCCAGGTCCGGCCTGGGGAGGAAGTGGTGAGGGGGGAGAGGGGAAGAAGGAGCCGGCGGGGCGCCCGAGTCCACGTGTGCGTGAGGGTGTGCGCCCCCGGGCCCCAGCTGCCCGGCGCACGCCGCTGTCCTCCCTGGCGGCGAGGTGGGGGAGGGGGCGACCCGGCCGGAGGGGGGCCACGAGTGGGGGCGAGGTCCCTCTCGGGCTCCCCATGCACCCCTCTTCTCTCCCCCCTCCCAATCCGCCAGCCTGGCTTCTCCTGCAGCCAGCTCATTGATGGGATTGGGGCTGAACGTGTGTGTGTGTGGTGTGTATCTGTGTGTGGTGTGTGTCTGTGTCTGTGCGCGCACGCGTGGGTTTGCAGCTCGGCCAGCCTCGGGGAGGCTCAGACGGCCCCCCACAGACAGAGCCTGGGATCACCTGGGCTAGGGGCGTGCTGCCTGGAGGAACTTTCCTAGGCGAGGCTGGAAAGAAAAACAGAAGGTGCCCCCCATGTGCCTCCGGGATTAGCCCATTCCCCGCTCCCCCTGATAAATGCTGCAAGGTGACAGCGGCTCACCTGGCCCCGGGATTTTCTGCGGGGCTGGAGAAGGCAACATCCACAGGAAACGAGCCTAAGGCTTCCCTCGGTTACAACTTTGTTCCGAGGAGAAGCCCCTGACTCCCCCCAGGTTCCCCCACCCCCACCCCGGCGAGCAGGGCCCAGGCTGTTTTTGACTCCGGTACTGAAATAACTTGAATTAAAACCTCTCAACACCTAGCAAATTGTTAGGGAGGGCGCGTTTTCAATTAAAAGCAAAAAGTTAATCATGGTGCGTGGCTCTACGCATGCCGGGCTTCATTCATTTTTTATTCTGGTTGTCTCTTCCCTCCCACCCTTTCCTGTAACCGGAAAGGGGATCCGATCAAAATGGGAAAAGAGGTCTCGAGAAAGGAAAGGATGAGGACTGGAAGCCCGGGGTAGGGGGCGAACGAGGGGTAGCAGTATGGGAAAGGGTTGCAAGGAGAAAGGAAGGACATAAAGGAGATGGTGAAAGGGTGTGGGGAGTGGACCCGAAGGAGGTGGGGGGGGGGTGGAAAGGGGAAGGAAAAAGGGGTTGAGTGGGGGGGGGAGGTGGGTTAATTTTCACATTCTGATTGCTTTTTTCATTCCAAATATGTCAGACTCTGTATTAGTAAAAAACATTGTGAATTCTTACAAAAACTAGGAGATGATACACCTTAGCTTAGAATGGTAACTAAGAATCACTCCCTCTCCCTCTGCCATACACACACACACACACACACACACACGCACATCTTTCTATACAATAAACACATGTGTTCCATTATGTTATATAAGATAGAGTGCATATTCTCAGGAATTACACATCGCCCTAGGTGCTGATACACAGCATAAGCCGTCTATACACAAGATATACAAACACACAAATTCGCTTAGTATTTGTGCAATTCATCGCTCAAAATCTTGGTAGGGAAATGTTAACATTAAGGCACATCAAAAAAGGCGATTAGAGTCTAGACATAGTATTTCCCATCAAAACATCACCTACCAGTTCTCTTGCATCCACTGGATGGCTTCATTCTCGTTGAATTGCTTTTCAAATTCGTATTCTTGCAAAGTCAACACTGACATGTTCATTGGAACTGCTTCTGAGTCCCTGCGTATTCTATATAAAAATATATAAATGACCTGCAAAAAGCGGTTCCCCCCCCTCTCTAGTACTCTCTGCGGTCCTTCCCCCACCCACCCCCCTATTTGTCCCCCTCCCTGTGCAGCCTCGGTGTCTCTCTCAGCTGTATCCTGGATTTAGCATTGATTTTTCCTGCTCTTCCTATTCTCCTTCTCCTGTGTCTGGGGTTCTCCTCCTCTCTCAGCTTCTGCATCAACCGTAGGAGGAAACGAATGCCTTGCGGTCTTAGTGCCCGCACGTTTATCCATCACCCTTTGCTTGTCTAGGAGGAAATCTCCTCCCCCTCGTGTGATTGGAAAATTAACCCCGTGCGAGGATCCAGAGAGACCTCCTCCCTCTGCCAGTTTTGTTTACACTTAAGCATAAAGCCTGGAGGGGATTTAAAAAAATGCATAAGTGCCCGGGCTGTTTAATCACCCTAGACATCGGCCCTCTCCTATCTGCCGACCTTTCCCTAGCCCCCCCGCCCCCAGCCTCATTCTGGAAGTAGTCAAACTTGCTTGCCAAAAGAAATCAAAATGCACATCCTTTCCTGGATCAGCCGGAAAGACGCACATCGATGACTTCTTCTTTACTTACTAGTCCCCACCCCACCCCCACTCCCGTCCCTCCAGTGCCTGGGCTTGCAGCTAGACTTAACTAGAACCTGGCTGCCTGCTGTTATCGCGAGCTACAGGGCGGCTATCTGGGGGGTGCTGCCCTGACACTGGGCATCAAAAGCTCACGCTAAGGTTGGGAAGTGCAGGGCTGAATCGGGGAGGGGGAAAGAGCCCAGAGAAGTTAGTGCGATGGAGATGGGGGGCGGCGGGGGGGAGCGAAAATTAATGGCTTAAAAGAGCAGGGGGCAGGAGAACTGACTGGTCCCGTGGAGGAAAAAACCTGTGTGTGTCTGTGTCTCTGGGTGTGTGTGTGTGTGTGTGTGTGTGTGTGTGATTTTTGAGTTGTATGTGAGAAGGGGCACAATAATATTCATAGACCCCCTTCCCCATACATAACACACACACCCCTATGCCACAGTTAAGTTAAACTCTGTCTACTCAGTACACTACTTTTCAGCAAATTTTCAGTTACTTATCTATAAATTACAGGGGACTTTAAGAATATCTCAACAAGATACTCACTGGATGTATTTGTGAAATTTAAATAGACACAAATAGACAGACAGATAGATGACAGATACATGACTGAATGAACAAATGTGAGGGGAACTTTGCTTTGAGAACTTGATGGGCATTAGGACCAGGAAGAACTGGCCCTTTCTCCCTGACAGCCCCAAGTCTCTCCTCCAGCACCCCAACCCTAGCCCAAGAAAACAGGTTTGCTCATCAAAATAGAACCTACTAACTTGTGAAATAAGATGGAGGTGAGAGCAGGTAAAAAGCATTCTGAATTTTAAAAACATCTGAGAAATAGAAAAGAAAATAGTAACTGAGAAATAGAATTATGATGAAAAGCAACTAGAGGTAGTTTTATAGATCCAAGGGTAGGGAGAAGGGACATTTAGCAAAGTCATTTATGTTTTGCCAAGTAGATATTGTAATTAAAGATTCTTCTCCTGATCTCCCAGTTTAGGGCAGCCTACCTAAAAGGAATCTAAAAGCATGAAATAATTATCAGGCCCAGGATTGAGGTGAAAAAGTTAGTAAGAATTGAACCAACAAAAGGAACCTGGGTGTCTGAATAATAAGAACTATCATTTATATAATGTTTAAGGTTTGTGAAGCACTTTACATTTTCTCATTTTATCCTCATAGCAACCTAATACAATAACAAGCTGATACAATTTTCATCCCAATGTCACTGATGAAGAAACTGAGGCCAACAGAAATTTAAGTGACTTGTTCAGAGTTAAACAGCTAGGAAGTGTTTGAGGTAGGATTTCAACTCAGATCTTCCTGATTCTAGGTCCAGCACTAATTCCAATTGTCACCCTATAGGAAATTAATGAATATAGGATAAGGGAAATGTCTTTTAAAAATATTTATACTAGTTTTGAATTAGTTTTAAAGTAATCATTTAAAAGACATTTCCTAATTGCTTACTACAATAAGATTTGCAATCATCAGCTAATTTTATTTTAAGGTAATAGACTAGGTTAAATACTGACATCTCTGATGATGAGGACTAACCTTCAAGTCAGAAATTTCCAGGTTCGAATCCTATACTGACTATTTTTGTCCCAGGCAAGTGGATTAACCTTTCAGTGTCTTGGCAACTCTAGGTCTAAGGAATTGGTATGTTGTATTCACTGAGGGAAAGAGTTTTTGGTCTTGGGAATTCTGAACACTGATAAAATCAGGACAGCTAGGTTGGCAAAGTGGATAAAGCACCAGCCCTGGAGTCAGGAGTACCTGGGTTCAAATCTGATCTCAGACATTTGATAATTACCTAGCTGTGTGACCTTGGCAAAAAAAATCCTCAGATAAAATCATAGGCTTAGAACTATTTTTCCCAAGTAAAGCCTACTCCAGAATAAGAAATGAGTCCTTATCTCTTGATCTTTGCAAAGATTTGAATTAGCCTTACTATTCTGTTACATGAAGTACTCCTTATTCCCTCATATCTTTGCATATACATCATCTCATTACTTACTTATATGACACAACTGAACCTGGAGTGTTAGAAAGACAAATTAAAATTCTATTTCAGATACTTCTAAGCTGTATGACTCTAGGCAAGTCACTTAACCTCTGCCTGCTCTGCTTTGTCATCTCTAAATTGAGGATAATAATAGTACCTACCGCCCAAAGTTGTTGTGAGGATCAAATAAGATATTATACTTGCAACTGTTAAAATGATCTATAAGTGCAAACTATTATTGTTGCTATCTATATTTTAATGTAATGTATATATGTTTACATACTGTATATATTTATACATACTATATATTTATGCACACTGAATATATTACACATTTTATATGTTTATACACTATATATTTTATGCATTTACATATACTATATGTTTATACATACCATATATTAAATATTTATACTAACTAGATATGTTTATATACTGTATATCTTTATTGCATATGTTTATATACTCTATATATTTTTATACTGTATATATTTGTTAATTATATTTCTACATATACATACTGCATATATTAGATGTAATCCATGTATGTGTGTATATGTGTGCATGTGGGTGGGTCTAGTAAAAGAAGAGATGAAAGAAGACTTTGAATAGGCATCTTTAAATCTTACAAAGAAAGATTATTGTGTAAATTTATAAGTCATGACGAAATAAATAGTAAATATTGAGTATAAATTACTAGTATGTAAAAGTAGTTAAATGATAGTTTTTAATTATAAATATTGTTCTTAACTAGGCTATAAAGAAATGGATGCTTGAGGGGCAGCAAGGTGGCGCAGTGGATATAGCACTAGCCCTGGAGTCAGGAGTACCTGAGTTCAAATCCTGCCTCAGATACTTAATAATTACCTAGCCGTATAGCCTTGGCCAAGCCACATAACCCCCTTTGCCTTGCAAAAACCTAAAAAAAAAAAAATGGTTGCTCAAGAGGTGTAAAGATTGGACTTGTGATTTTCTTGCTGAAAGGAACTTCCAGATGAGCAAACTCCCTCTACTAATACAGATCAACACTTTCTTTGCAATTTAGTCTAGGAGAGATGACTAGAGAGGTCTTCAAGGTGAAGTGACTTGCCCAGGGTCACCATCACTAGGGTTCAGAGACTGAACTTGAACTTAGGCCACTTCTCAATATAACTCTGCAGAAGTATATAGAGGAAAAGTTCTAGGTTGGAAATCAGAATCCTTGGGTTCTAATTTAAATTTTATGCATGTGTCCTTAGCCTAATCTTCTGGAACTCAGGTTTCTTATGTATAAAATGAAGGGGCTGGACAAAATGATCACTAAGGTCTCTTGGAGCTCTGACCTTCTATCGTTTTACGATATATGTCTCTGAAAGTGAGTCAGACTTTTTTTTTTAATTTGAATTTAAGAAAATGATAACCTAATAGCACTCTATTTCCACTTTGCAAAACTTTTCCACAGATCAGAGTAATATGAGAGCAACAAAATTATTAGATTTTTCCCAACTAGTTAATCCCTTCCCACTCAAAAAATGTTGCATTAGCTTAATCAGTTCTGCAAATCTCAAATAGAAAAATGCCAATGAGTTGAATTTAAGGATTCCTTTGTCTGCTTGGTGACTTTGAAAACCGCATGTCAACATTATTTGTATTCTGTTGTATTTGTTTATTTTTTGAAAAAATTTCGAATTTCATTTTAACCTAGTTCTGGGCCCATCCAGGGAGGCCACCTGTTGAATACTAGTAGCACTCTTCTCCAAATGACCATTTAACCTCCCAAGGCCTTTGTTTAAACTGTTGAAAAATGTAGATTATTTTGGATGTCCTTTAGACCTTTACAATCCTATGAATTTATTTTAAAATATCTTTTAAAAATTCTCTTTTCTAAGATTCACCACTAGCTGGCCCCAGTCTACTATTTCAGACTAATTTTACTTCACGATGCAATGTAGTATAGTGACTAACCAGAGATCTGTACCTGTCAGAAAAAATCTGGATTTTGATTCAGCCTCCTGATAATGACTAGACTGTGGGAGTATGGACAACTTTTGTCTGCCTCGGTTTCCTCATCTATAAAATGGGGTTAATAAGAACACTTACCTCCCACAGTTGTTGTGAGGATCAAATGCATATATTCAAGCATCATATAACAGCAAGCCAAATACCTAATCCTCTGGTCTCTGTAGTGATCCTACTATTCTTTCAAAACTAGTTCCAGAACTCTCTGGCAGGGAAATGCTCTGTGATACATTGAACTCCTTGCTATTTCCTTCTTCTAAAGAACTCTAGTTCTATTATTTACTCTCATAGGGCACTTACTGAATTCTGTCTCCTTTTGGAGCTATTTGCATAGATGTCATCTTTTGTACTACATTACTTAAGGAGTCTATTGAATTTTCTCAGCAACCCTTGGAGAGAAGTGCTTCCAGGTATTTTTAATACTTTTTTTTCCTAGAGAGGACAATTTAGTGTCAGAAGATGTTAAAGAGGTTCACCCATGGTCTTACACCTCTATGTTTGAGGTGGGATTTGAACCCCAATTTTTCTTACTCCAGTTCTAGCAGGCTTTCATTGTGGCTTCCCCAATAGCATGGGAATGCTCTCTTCTTCGTATTCCTTCTCAACGAAGACATTGAATAGTCGAAACACTTCGTGGGAGGCATCTGGGTGATTCAGTGGATTTCATACAAACCAGACTGCAGTCAGGAAGACTCATCTTTAATGCTTCAAATCCACTTTTGGATGCTTATTATTTTTTCCTCCTCCTTGTTTTTCATTATCATCATAGTTGTCATCGTCTTCTTCTTCTTCTTCTTCTTCTTCTCTCTCTCCCCCATATCATTCTATTCTCTCTCTTTTCTTTCTTTTTTGCTCCTCTCTCTCTTGAGTCTAAATCTCAGTATTGTTATATCTTTGAAAATGCCTAACAGTTGGGAACACCAGTGGGTTTAAATGTATGTGTAATTGGGGCGGCTAGGTGGCACAGTGGATAGAACACTGACCTTGGAGTCAGGAGTACCTGAGTTCAAATCCGACCTCAGACACTTAATAATTACCTGGCTGTGTGGCCTCGGGCAAGCCTCTTAACCCCATTGCCTTGCAAAAACTAAAAAACAAACCAAAAAACACAAACAAATGTATATGTAATCTATATCTCTCTAGAGAACCTTAAAAACAAGATAGACCTCTCTACTCTAAATCTGTGATTCTATGATCTTAGAGTAATTAGGGATGTTTAGGTTTGAGGAGTGGGAGTGGGGAAGGGGAGGTAGCTAAGAAAATTGCTTTTTAAATTAGGTCCTCAGGATTCTACAGCAGATCAGGTGCTGGAAATAAATGATACATGTGCTTAATTTGTTTTCTATTAACTAAAATGTGTGAAGGAGAGGTATTATTGGAAAACAGTGTACTCTAAAGGAGAAGAGCCTTAGCTTAGGAGACTAGACTTGAATACTAGTCCCAGTTCTGTCACTTAATAACTGTGTGATCTTGTTTCTCCTCTCTGGGCCTCAGTTTTCTCATCTGTAAGGCAGGGAGGTTAGAGGATTCTAGGACTCAGAGTTCCATCTGGTATGTGGTTCCAGATGTGTACATAGAAATAGATTTAGAAGTGGAAGAAACCTTGGGGAGCCTTTCATTTGACAGATGAGAGTACAAAGTCCAAGAGTGGGGTGCTCTGGGACTTCATACAGAAGAGGTTCTAAGAGGACCTTAAAAAGAATGAAAAGTGATTGAAGTAGACTCTTCAAAGTTTCTTCCAGTTCTCTTACTCTGAGATTTCAAAAGCTACTTAGGTCAATCATTCTGCATAGATTCCTTTGTTTCACAGGGCAGTGTTTAGGGATTACCTTGGGAGTTTATATACAAGTCATTTTTCTGACTTCATAGTTGAAATGTTCAAAGCTATTACCAGAATAAGAGAAACTTGCTATAAAGAAACTGATGTCTTTAAAACAAAATTAACATCATTTATTTTTATATCTTCATATATTCTCACATATATCCTTCCTTCCTCCAGAAGCTATACAAAGAATAAAAAAGAAAGAGAAAAGCTGGGGAGCAAAAGTAACATCCACATCAGTGGAGTCTGACAGTCTACAACATACCTCTGCAAGGGAGGTGATGCCATGACAAGCACATGAATCAGATTTGAGTGAGGGAGGTTGTTCTAAGTCACCAGCCTCACTTTCTCCTCCACATCTCTCTGGGTTCGTTGACCAGCTATGAATCAGGATGACTGGAGATGGCCCTGGATGTAAGGCAATCAGGATTAAGTGACTTGTCCAAGGTTACACAGCTAGCTAATATCAAGTGTCAGAGGTTGAATTCGAACTTCCCTTATCTCGACTCCTAAGCCAGTGCTCCATCCACTGTGCCACCTAGCTGCCTCTACAAAGAAGGAAGGGAAGCACATTTTCAACCATCTTCTCTGGGGTTACTCTTGGCTGGTACAATTAAATGATGTTCAGGGTCATTTTATCAGTCATTGAAAGCCGTCATTCTTATAACATTTCTATATATGACAAATTGAGTAAACCTCAATCAAAAGCAGCAGCAGCAGTAAACCTTTAATGAATGTTTACTGTATAGAGGGCATTGTGATACACTCTGAGAATACAAAGAAGTATAAAAGTTCTTTCTGTCCTCAGGTCTAAGCTGCTGCTGTTGTTGTTTAACCACTGTTTTCAAAGAACACCAATGTTCTCACTTTTCAAAGCTGACCAATGTCACAATGTTGGCCTGTAATAGTGGATGATGGGTGATATATTGACTTGTCAGATTATTTGGATTGTGGTGAAGCAGAGTGGCTCCAAGTTGTTAACTTTGCTCTCTCTTCCAAAATCATTGGAAAAGTGCAAGGGAAAGACAAGGTGACCAGCAATGGCCTGGGTTGTAATGGATGTTGACCTTGGCTCTAAGCTCTCTAAATTGTTCTCGTCTACTCAGAGAAAGTCTTCACATGTTTGGGAAGACATCCCCCTAGCTCACCAACAGGTTTGAGGCCTGTTAGTTACTCTCAGCCTGGGTTAGCTTGTCTGTTGAGATGATCTCACCAGAGAAAGGCCACTGATGTGCTGTAGGTGAGAGTTGGTTGACTTGGTTGGACATCAAAGATGGCAGAGTAGCCTTGAAAGGGACCTGGCAAGCCAACATCCAGTACTAGTTCTCCTTGAATATCCCAAACACTCAGGTCTAAACTAATACTACCATGGGTCACTGCCCACTTTTAATAAAATCTCTGAATTCTCCCAGCATTGATCAAGTGTATTTTCATGTGTCCTAAGATTTCTAAACTGAAGTATAAGTGAACCATGATATCTAGAATTAGACTTTCTTCTGCCTTTGTTTACTAAATTAGTTGTCAACCATCAAAGGAGCAGTTTCTTCATTTACTCTTCATGTCATCAGATTTGCCTTAGGTCTGTGCAAAAGGCACTCATGAGCAGACTTTGTGACTTAACCCTGATTGTCTTGCATCCAGGGTCATCTCCAGTCATCCTGATTCATATCTGGTCAACGAACCCAGAGAGATCTGGAGGAGAAAGTGAGGCAGGTGACTTGGCAGAGCCCCCCTCACTCAAATCCAATTCATGTGCTTGTCATGGCAAATGACCTCCCTTGCAGAGGTGCATTGTAGACTGTCAGACTCCACTGATGTGCATGTTACTTTTGCTCCCCTGCTTTTCACTTTCTTTTTTAGTCTTCATATAGCCTCTGGAGACAGGAAGGATATATGTGAGATTTGGATTTTATTGATCTCATCAGCAAAGTCTGACAGAGTGGAGAACATGTTAAATCTTTTGCTCTTGAACTCTAAGGTCAATGTATTGAATAGGTGCATTGGTTTATCAAAGGATTTTAGAAAAAAAAAACCCAAAACACTGGGATAAAGTTGAGAGTTGGAAATTTGTTAAGGATTAAGATAAGAATTTTTTTTTCCTTGTTCTATTTAATACTATTTTTGGCACAAGATATTACTAACTAAAACTGCATTCTCAGAGGCAGAAAAAGAAAACAAAACAAAGCAATATACCTGGAACTGACTTTTTACTCCAAAGCATTGGATGAATGTTGTATGTATATTATGGATATGGATATGTTTGTAAATGTAGATATATATATAGGCCTCAAAAATGTTCTATAAATCAAGTGAGATATCTATCTAGAGAGACACAGTAAGAGATTCAGTAAAAATGAGTATATTTCATCATAAGGGAGAATCTGACCAAAATGAAAGATGAAGGATGTGTAAGAAAAAGCAAGAGAACCAGTTTGTCTGGATCATAAAGTGTATGAAAGGGTTTAATATAGAATAAGCCTGGAAAGGTAGATTGGAGCCAGGTTGTAAACGGCTTTAATGCCAAACCGAGGAGTTTGTGTTTCATCCCCTGTAAATGATAGGGATCCCCTTAAGTATATTGATTACTGAAGTAATAGGACCAGACCCATTCTTAAGGAACATCACTTTGGCAGCTGAGTAGAAGATGGATTGGAAAAGAGAGACTTAAGGCAATGAAACCAATTAGGATTCAAGGGAGACTTGGTAAGGACCTGAACAAGGGTGGTAGTTATATGAATAAAAGGACAAATGAGATAGATGTTGTGGAGGTAGAGACAACATTTAGCATCTGTGTATTTAAGAAGGATGAGGAAGAGTGACATCCAAGTTTCTATATAACTATCCCTAGCACCTGGGGCCATACTCTGCATTTTCTGTTTCATTTTCAATACTATTACAGCAAAGAGTCTAGTCAGGAGATGAGTTCAAATGATCTCAGACAAATACTATTAATTTAAAAAAAAAAAAGAACCATCATTTTCCTTGGGTCAAGCCTCTCTTTTTGATGGCAGCCTTTAAGAGCAAATTACTCCCTATGCAGCCTCCTCTATCTGCCTCGATTTCCTCAACTGTAAAACTGTAAAATGAGTCTTCTTGATTCATCTTCTTGAATTCAAATCTAGCCTCAGACACAACTAGCTGTGTGAACCTAGAAAATGAATTGGAGAAAGAAATGGCAAACCTCCCCAGTATCTTTGCCAAGAAAACCCCAAATGGGGTAATGGAGAGTCAGACATAATTGAAATTTCTAAACAACAATAGCATCTACCTTTCGACCTTGTTGTCAAGTTCAAATGAAACAATATTTGTAAAGCAACTAGCACACATTGTGTCTGGCATATTGTAGGAGTCTAATAAATGTTTTCCTTCCTTTCTTCTCTCCTTCCCTCTTTCCTCCTCTTCCTTCCTTCTTCCCTCTTTCCCTTCCTCCCTTCCTTCCCTCCTTTTTTTCCTTTTCTTCTTCTTTCTCACTTCCTTCCTTCCTTCCTGCCTTTCACCCTCTTTCCCTCCATAAAGTCACAGAACCTTCAAATCCCTTCTCTGCCACTCTGATTGTGACTTTTGGATAAGTCTCTTAATCTTGTAGACCTCACTTTCCTTATATATACAAAAAAGAGGTTTGGTCTAGATGGCCTCTAAAGTTTCTTTTGATCCTAGTAATAAGAATCCAACATTCTTATTTCTTTCTAGGGCCTGCTCATGAGAATTCAGCCCATTTGATCACTCCCTTCAGACTATTTGAATTCAAATCCTCTTGACTCCAGAACCAGTGCTCTATCTACTGTGTCACCTAGTCCCCCCCACCTTTTCTGATGAGGTAAACAGGGTTAAGTGACTTGCCCAGGGTTATACAACTAGTAAGTGCCAGGTATCTGGTCACATTTGAATTCAGATCTTCCTGATTTTAGAGCCAGTGATTTGCCCAAGGTCTCACAGCTAGCAAATATCTGAAGCCAGATTCGCATTCAGGAAGATGAGTCTTCCTGACTCCAAGCCTCACACTCTATCCACTAACCACCTAGTCAACCTATAGGGAACACATTTTCAAACATGTCTAGAGTGATTTGCTAAATGCTTTATAAGTATTACCTCATTTTGTCCTCATAATAACCCCATGGGATATGAACTATTATTTCCATTTTACATCAAGGAAACTGAGGTAGGCAGTAGCTAAGTAATTTGGCCAGAGGCAGACAGCAGTAAGTGTCTGAAGCCAGATTTGAACTCTCAGGTCATTGTGATATCAGCTCCAGTACTCTATCCACTGTACCACCTAGCTCTGTGTGTGTGTGTGTGTGTGTGTGTGTGTGTAAATACATTACCTTATTTATTATTGTATACCATATCTAATGTAATATAGATTATTATTGTGTGTGTGTTAATTTACCACCTTATTATTATATACCATAGCTAATGTGATATAGATTTTTTTAAAATTTATTTAAGGCAATGGGATTAAGTGACTCATCCAAGGTCAACACAGCTAGGCAATTAGTAAATGTCTGAGGCCACATTTGAACTCAGGTCCTCCTGACTCCAGAGCTGGTGCTCTTTCCACTGTGTCACCTAGCTGCCCAGTAATATAGATTATTGGGTATATTAATGTACTACCTTATTTATTATTGTATACTATAGCTAATATAGCTTATAATAATTATATATATAGTAATTAAAATTAAATAAGTTGTATCAGTATAACAAGTCATGAATTCAAGGTTTCTATTAGGCAGTAATTTGTTCAAAGTTTTAGATCTCAGCAGTAATACTATCAGATACTTTTAGTTTTCAATGAAGGAAAGAGGGTGGAGCCTGTAAACTAATAATGACCAATGAGCTTGACCCCTGAAAAAATTCTAGAACCCATCATTAAGATAATGGATTGTAAGCACTTAGGAGGGGACACGAAATAGTGATCATGAAAAGCCAGTGCCACTCTTATCAAGAACAGGCTATGTCACATTGAGCTTATTTCCTTTCTTGACAGGATAGTTAGACAGACAGATAAGAGGCATAATTGTAGACATCATGTGCTTAGATTTCAGCAAACTATTTAACAAAGTCTCTCATGTTACACTTGTGGATAAAATGGCGAGATAGAGGCTATGTGATAGTAGACTTGGAACTGTTTGAATGACCAGAGTATCAGAGTGACAATGAAAGTAGTGAATTTGAAAGAAGGTTTCTAGTGGAATGTTCCAGGGATTTCTCCTTGGCCTAGTGCTCTTCAACATTGTTATTAGTGACTTGGATTAATATATAGATGGCCTACTTATTACATTTTCAAATGACATAAATTTAGGAGAAAAAGCAAACACATCCAGTAAAATATGAACAAGATAGAACAATTTGTCAAATGGAATGGAATTTGAGGAAACCTAATAGGAATGAATGTAAAGTTACTACAAAATATCAACTTCACAAGCACAGATTGGGGAAAGTAAAAAAACTAGTACATGAGAAAAATTACTAGGGATTGTAGTAGACTCTATATTCAGTATGAGTCAAAAGTATAACATAGCATCTCCCAAAGCTAATGCTATATAGCCATTGTTACTGTTCTTCGGTCATTAGGATATGTCTGATTCTTTGTGACCTCATAAGATGTCAAGTCTTTTTATCTTTCACTGTCTCATGGATTATATTCATTGTTTCCATGACACTCTTTCTATCTCATACTCAATCATCCCATTCTCCTTTTACCTTCAATATTTCCCAGTATCATGGTCTTTTCCAATGTCCTGTCTTCTCATTATGCTTCAGTTTCTGTATTTGACCTTCTAGTAAATAGATTGAATTAATTCCTTTAACTATTGACTGATTTGATCTCCTTGATGTCCAAGGGACTCTCAAGTCTTCTTTAGTCACACAATTCAAAAGTGTTGATTCTGTGGTGCTCAACTTTCCTTATGGCCCAACTCTCAAAGTCATGTATAGCTTTGGGAATTTAGAACTTTTTGAAAATATAGAACTTTTTCTCTGTTCTCTGTTTTAGTATGCTGTCCATATTTGCCACAGTTTTCCTTCTAAGGAGCAAGTGTTCTTTTAATTTCATGGCTTCAGTTGCCATCTGCAATGATCTTTGAGCCATTTCTGCTTCTTTTCCTCTTCTTTGCCAAGAAGGAAAGCTACCAGTTGCCATGTTTTTAGTTTTTTATGTTAAATTTCAAGCCTGCTTTTCACTCTTCTCTTTCAAGTCTCATCAAGAGACTAATTAGTTCTTCACTTTCTGCCATCAGAACTACACTAGAGCTAGTCTCTAATGAAAGAGTCAAAATGGAGAATAAGTGAGGAAATTAAATTCTGTTCTGTTCTCTTTTTGTAGTACTGCATTCAGTTCTAAGTATATAAGTCAGTGTGTCCAGAAATGGGTGAGCCAGAGGGCAAATCCAGATGAAGATGGGTTGAAGGACCAGGAAATGTTTATCTTAGGGAAGAAGTTATATCTGAGTGAATGCATTGTGTTGCTTATGAGTTGGCTGAATGATCAAAGAAAGACACTGTTTTACATGACCTCAGGCCAGCCTCTTCACTACTCCATAAAACAAGGGTGCTGAAATGAATGTTAGGGGGAAAAAGACATCTAACTGATAAAACGGAGGGGATGGCTCCATTGTGCTCAGCTGACAACAGAAGTGGCTCCACAGCAAAGAATCTAGAAAGCTTAAGAGGGCCAGGGACAAGGTATGCTCACTTGAAGTTATGACAAATAATTCCTCGAATAAACAATGGTTTTCTATTACACTATGCAGCCTTTCATCTCTCTCTCTCTCTCTCTCTCTCTCTCTCTCTCTCTCTCTCTCTCTCTCTCTGCAGATTATTTCTGAATATAAATTTCTGAATATAAATATAATATAAATTCAGCCCTAACCTCTCTCCTAAAGGGGTCCTGCAAAGCTCTTTTTGGATCCTCTTCTCTTTTCTCTCTTATTAGATCTCCCTTATTTTATCAACTCCTTGTAGAGTTATCTTCTCTATGTAAAGATTCTTTGATTTCCTTATCTATTCTATGATAGGATGAGGATTTCTTCCCTTTCCTACCTCTCCCCTGGCCCATATAGGATGGATATTTCCTTAAAAGGGGAGAGAGCAGGAACTTGATTGGCTTGGAGGGAGAACAAGGGTTAAGCTGTGCCTCCTTGAGGCAGATTCTTGATAGACTGGCTTTGCTGACATGACTTCCTGACAGGGGTGTGCTAGTAAATGTTTAACAATTAGCTCTCCCCCCAAAATTTATACTGAACATATAGTTGTTTAATCTGAATTATTAACATTTTCTCCATCACTTTCTTAAGTCTAAATGATCAGCAAAACAATAAATCAAACCATAATTTATTGACATTGCCAATTCCTGAGATATAGATGCTCATACTGAAAATATAATAATCATTTCTTGAGCTGTTCTTAGCTGGCTCTTGTGTGATCCCACTTCCTGTTCATCAGTGGGTATAATGGGTCCCACCCACAAGAGGTGCCTTTCAGTCTTGTTAAATGCCAGAAGACTACCAGAGTCACTGAACCTGTCCTGTTGTTATGTTTACATATCTGTTAAGATATGAGTATTTATCTAAATGAATACAAGTTGCTTCTTTTTCTAACAATACTGAACTGGTATTGGTCACTCTCCTAACATACCTTACTCTCTCCAGAGTTCCAGTCCTTATATCACCAACTGATTTTCCTGAATTTCCCATAAATACCTCAAACTTGCTGTCTAAAATACAGCATATTATCTTTTTCCTGCAATCTTTTGAATTCTCTATTACCCAACAAGGATACCACAATTCTCCCAGTTACATGCAATTTCACAACTTCAGAGTTATCTTTAACTTTTACCGTTTATATTCAACTTTCTTACTTTACTGTTTCCAAGGGTTATTTCTACCTTAAAAACATCTACAACACATCTCTCTTTTCTCCACTCATGCAAACATTACCCTGGTACTGGTCCTCTTCACCTGATCTCTCCCTACCTTAGGTTTCCCCATTTGATTCTATTCTCCATCAGCTGCCAATGTGATCTTCCTAAAGGACAGGACTGACTAATTACCTTCAAATTCAATGAATTCTTAGGATTTCAAGAATCAAATTGAAAAATCCTCTTGTTGGCACTTAAAGCTCTTCTGAACCCAGTCCTTTCTTTTCTTTGTGTACTCTGTGATCCAGATCTCTTGCTGTTCTTTGCCCACAGTACTCCATCTCTGTGACTTGGCAAGGACCAAGGACTGTCTACCCCCCCCCCCCATCTGTCTTTTGATTTCTGTTTTTCTTGGCTTCCATATAGATTTAGCTCAAATCTCACTTCCTGCAGGGTCACTCTCTCTCTAATTTCTTCCTTCTGAAATTACTTTTTATTTTCACATCTCTTGCATTCAACTGTGAGCTTTTTGAGGGCAGGGATCATTTTATTCCCTTTCTTTGTGTCCTCACTGCTTGCCACAGTGCCTGGAACATATAAGCATTTTATATGTTTGTCAACTGCCTCCCTGCCCATTTCTTCTCAAAGTTTGCAGGTTTGCTTGAGAGTCAGAACTCTTCCCAATCTGACCCCTTCTATCCTTTTTAACCTATTTCCACCTTAATCTGTGTCCTGGCTTTTCCTGAACATGATATTCCCCTTTCCTTTTCTGTGTGTTTTCACTCTATATCCCTCAAGTCTGGAATGCTCTTTCTCCTT
This sequence comes from Macrotis lagotis, assembly GCF_037893015.1. NCBI lineage: Eukaryota > Metazoa > Chordata > Mammalia > Peramelemorphia > Peramelidae > Macrotis > Macrotis lagotis. Next base: position 55,071,124 of record NC_133660.1, on the reverse strand, counting down.
CTTTCTCTTCCCTTCTCAGTTAGTTGCCTTGACTTCCTAGAATTTGGTTCAAATCCCACCTTCTTCAGCAGACCTTTCACATTTCCTTCAACTGCTAATGCTTTTTGCTTTCTGATCATTCTCTTCTCTGTATATCTCTTATACATTCCTAGTTATTTACATGCTGTATCTCCCATTGTATTGTATTTGCCTCTCTTATGTGGTGATTGCTTAGAACAATGTCTGACACATTGTAAAGGCTTAATAAATGCTTTTTGATTGACAGACAAGCTGATTCAGGACAAATGTATCTTGTTTTTATGTTTCTGGAAGAATGTGAACCCCAGGAAGGAGGAGTTGGTTGGTTTTTGTGTAACAGTAAATGGCAGAAATAGAATTAAATGAAGATAATCAGATTTAGAGGGGAAGGTGGTCACTAATCAGAACAGTTTCCAAAGAGAGTATTATAAAGAATTATGGTTCTGGGGGAAGCTAGGTGGTTCAGTGGCAAGAGGACCAGTCCTGGGGGCAGGAGGACTTGAGGTCAAATTCTACCTCAGACACTTAATACTTAGCTGTATGACCTTGGGCAAGTCACTTAACCCCAATGCCTTGCAAAAACCAGGAAAAAAAATTGTGCTTCTCTCCATTTCTCCTTCTAAGAAAGGATACCTAGAAAAGCTAAGGCTCTCAGTAATTCAGCACCTTGGTTATATTAAATTGTCAGTTCATCAAAAAAAAAAACATCCTGTAAAATGCTTTCCATCCTGCTTTTGAGATAGAGAAATGAATTTTATAGAAAGTCACAATGCTGATTTCCCCTAAAACAAGATCACTGTGAGTTGATTCAAATATGATTGATTCTAGTTTTTTTGGAATAGGATAAAAATCATTTGATTAGCCATTAAATCTAATTATTTTTAAATTTTTAAAATGTATTTCAGGGAATGGGATTAACTGACTTGCCCAAGGTCACACATCTAGGAAATTATTAAATGTCTGGGACTACATTTGAACTCAGGTACTCCTGACTCCAGGGCTGGTACTCATTCTATCCACTGTGTCACCTAACTGCCCCCCATTAAATCTATAAAGAGCTAATTTAGATTTCTGATTCTATTGAACTTAAGTCAAAATATTCCCTTGTTTTCAAAGAAGGCAAAGATATTTTTCTTTTTAAAAATTATTTTTTATTGATTCCTATGGTTTTAATCCCATTCAATTCTAAATAAATCTTTTCCCTCATCCTTTCCCAGCAAGCATACCCAAAAATAAAGTTTAAAAAGAAAAATGAAAAAGAAACAATTCATAAAAATCACTCAATACTTGGACCATCACTGACAGGATATGAAATTTTCCATATACTGCCCCCCCCCCCCACTTCTGCAAGGAAGGGAGGAACATGTATTTTCTCTGCTATTCTCTCAAGTCCAAACTTAGTCATTAAGCAAAAGTCTTTTAAGTTGTCTCCCAATGATTTTAAAGCTATTTTCAGGTTGGGAATGGAAGTGGGATGAGAACCAAGATTCTGTAAACTCTGACAGTCAGATAGATTTACGTAGGTTATGATGACTCCATTCTTTGAGATCTTGAATTTTGATTTCTGAGTACCTTTAAAATTCAATAAATGTTACATCTGTATGTGTGTGTGTGTGTGTGTGTGTGTGTGTGTGTATACATATATATATATATATATATATATATATATATATATATATATATATATATATATATTTGGTCAGATTCTGCCATCTCTCTTAACTTCGTCATTTACATTTCTATCTCTGCATCCTTACATAAACTGAGATTCAAGCATGTATATTTGAGAAAGAATCTCCTTGTTGAATGAGAGAATGATTACTCAAGAATTGTGCCTATGTGAGATCTTTTACATGTTCAGTTATTCAATTTTTCTCCTCTACCCAGTGGTCTCTTTCTCAAGAGATGGAGTATGTTTTCTTTTGAAGTAAAAAAGCAAGAATAACTCTTCTCTCCCAATTTCTTGCCACTGCTGCCTCTTAAGCAGGCATGAATATCATCCTTTCAGTTTTCTTTTTCTGTCATATTAGCCAATCTGATAGGTGTGAGATAGTTCCTGAGAGATGCATTTCTCTAATCAATAATAATTTAGAACATTTTTTTCATTTGACTGCAGAAAACTTTAATTTCTTTTTTTGAAAACTGCCTGTACATATCTTTTGATCATTTCTCAAATGAGAAATGATTTGTTTCTTATAAATTTAACTCAGTTCTCTAATATTTTACAAATGAGACATTTATTAGAAACATTGGCTATAAAGATTTTTGCCTAGCTTTCTGCTTTCTTCTAATCTATGTTGCATTGGGTTTTGCTTGTGCAAAAACTCTTTAGTTTAATGTAATCAAAATTATTGATTTTTCATTTCATAATGTTCTCTGTATTAATTTGTCATAAATTCTTCCCTTTTCCATAGGTGACAGGTAAACTATTACTTCATCTCATAATTTGCTTATGGTGTCACTCTATGTCTAAAAATTATGTACTCATGTTTTGATGATTACCACTTTATAATATACTAAATCTGGTATGACTAGATAACCTTACTGTGCATCTTTTCCCATTAATTCCCTTGCTAATGCTTGATCATTTATTCTTCCAGATTAATTTTGTTATAATTTTTTTCTAGCTATCTAAAATAATTTTTAGTAGCTTGATTTTTATGACACTGGATTAGTACACTAATTTAGGTAGAATTGTCATTTTTATTATATTAACTCTTCCTATCTATGAGCAATTCATATTTTTCTAATTCCATGGATCTGATTTTGTTTATAAAGCATTTTGTAATTGTGTTTATATAGTTTCTAGGTTTGTCTTGGCAAGTAGACTCCCAAATACAGTTACTTTAAATGGAATTTCTTTTTCTATCTCGTAATGAAGTGCTTTGTACATAATATATAGAAATGTTGATGAATTGTTGGTTTATTTTATATCCTGAAACTTGGCTGAAGTTGTTAATTGTTTCAAATAATTTTTTAATTGAGTCTAGGATTTTCTAAGTATACCAACATATCAACTGCAGAGAGATACTTTTGTTTCCTCATTGTCTATTTTAATTCCTTCAATTTCTTTTTCTTCTCTTTTTTGCTAAACCAATATTTCTAGTGTAATATTGAATATTAATGGTGGTAGTTGGCATCCTTGTTTCATCCTTGATCTTATTGGAAATGCTTCATTACATACGGTGCTTGCTCCTGGTTATAATTTTAAGGAGGACTTCATTTATTCTTATTCTCCCTAGTGATTTTTAACAGGAAAGGGTACAGAATTTTGTCAAAAACTTTTTCAGCATCTATTGAAATAATCATATGATTTTTGTTAATGTTTTCATTTATATAAATCAATAATACTGATAGTTTTCCTAATTTTGAACCTGCTATTTTTTGTGGTATAAATCGGACCTGACCATAGTGAATCATTTTTAAGATAAATTGTTGTACTCTCTTTGTGAATATTCTATGTAAATTTTTTCACCAATATTCATTAGGGGAAATTGTTCTATATTCTTTCCCTGTCTTGGCTTTTCCTGGTTTAGATATCAGCACTGTATTTGTATCATTAATGAATTTGGTAGGATTCCTTCTTAGTCTTTTTTATCAAATAGTTTATATAGTATTGAAATTAATTGTTCTTTAAATGATTGGTAGAATTCATTTATAAATCTGTATGAGCCTGGAAATTTTTTTCTTAGGGAATTCATTGATGGCTTGTTCAATTTCTTTTTGTAAAATGGTATTTTTTAAGTATTTTATTTCCTCTTCTGTTAATCTGTGCAATTTATGATTTTGTAAATATTCATTCATATCACTTAAATGGTCAGATTTATTGGCATACAGTTCAACAAAATAGCACCTAATTATTACTTTAATTTCTTCTTCATTAGTGGTAAATTCACCCCTTTCATTTTTTGAAAGGTAATTTGGTTTTCTTCTCTTATTTTTAATCTAACCAAAGGTTTATCTATTTCATTAGCTTTCTCATAATACTAGTGCTTTGTTTTATTTATAATTTAATAGTTTCTTGTTTTCAAGTTTATTAATCTCTCCTTTGATTTTCAGAATTTCTAATTCAGCATTTAATTGGGGATTTTTGCTCTGTTCTTTCTCGAGATTTTTAGGTGTCCAATTCCTTGATCTCTTTTTTCTCTTTTGTATTCACATAAACATTTAGATACCTAAAATTTCCCCTAATATTGACTTTGGCTGTATCACACAAGTTTTGGTATGTTGTCTCCTTATTGTCATTGTCTTAGACAAAACTATTAATTATTTCTATACTGGGTAATTGATTCTTGGTTGTAATTCAAAGTCCTTTGCCTTCTGGAATATCATATTCCAAGCCTTCCAATATTATAATGTAGAAACTGCTAAGTCATGTGTAATTCTGACTGTGACTCCTGATATTTAAATTGTTGCTTTCTGGCTATTTGCACTATTTTCCCCTTGACCAGATAATTCTGGAATTTGGCTGCATTATGCCTTGTAGTTCTTCTTTTTTGGGGGGGTCTTTGTTTTTAGGAGGTGATACTGGATTCTTTCAATAAATATTTTACCTCTGATTTTAGGATAGCAGGGTAGTTTTCCCTGATAATTTCTTTAAAGATGTTTTCCAAGCTTTTTTTTTTGATCATGACTTCCAGGTAATCCAATAATACTTAGATAATCTCTCCTGGATTTGTCAATTGTTTTTCCAATGAGGTATTTTCGATTTTCTTCAATCATTCTTTTGATTTTGTTTGATTTATTTTTGATCTCTCATAGAGTCATTAGCTTCCATTTGCCAAATTCTAATTTTTAAGTAATTATTTTCTTCACTTAACTTTTGTACATCCTTTTCGATTTGGCCAATTCATTTTTCTTTTTTTTTAGGTTTTTTTTTTTTGCAAGACAAATGGGGTTAAGTGGCTTGCCCAAGGCCACACAGCTAGGTAATTATTAAGTGTCTGAGACTGGATTTGAACCCAGGTACTACTGACTCCAGGGCTAGTGCTTCATCCACTGTGCCACCTAGCCGCCCGCCCTTCCAATTCATTTTTCAGTGCATTTTTTCCACCTGATCAATTCTATTTTTTTTAATTCTGCCAAATTATTTATTCTTATTTTTGTATAAATGATGTTTTTTATACATTACTAAAATATTCTTGTTTAAGAATAACCATAATACTCCCTTCCCCCCCAAAAAATATAGACCTGCATGAGCAATAAAGTAAAGGAAAGAGAAAAAATTAAAATTAAATTTAAATAACAATAATGATAATGATAATAATAATAATAATAATAATAATAATAATAATAATAATAATAATGAGGGAGCCAAGTGGCACAGTGGACAGAGCAAGCCACCCCAACCCCATTGCAAAACCAAAACCAAAACCAAATAATAATAATAATAATAACAATAACAATGATGATGACGATGATGATGATAGTAGGGGCAGCCAGGTGGCACAGCGGACAGAGCACCGGCCCTGGAGCCAGGAGCACCTGGGTCCAAATCTGGCCTCAGATACCCAATGATCACCCAGCTGTGCAAGCCACCCAACCCCATTTGCCCTACAACCCCCCCCCCCAATAATAATGATAATGATAATAAAAAATGTGCTTCAGTCTGTGTTCCAACACCTCCAGCTCTGTCATGGGTGGATTGCATTCTTTATGATAAGTTCATCACAAAAACTACTTCCATATTTTTCCACCATTGCTGATTGCAACTCCCTCCATTCATAGTTCCCCACAACCATATACTATATTTTCTCTCTCCTTTCACTCTGTCCCTCTTCCTAAAGGTGATGTAGGGTAGCTGAGTGGTGTAGCAGCCAGAACCCCAGCCCTGGGGACAAGAGGCCCTAAGCCCATATACCACCCCTTAGGCCCAGCATCCATCTAGCCCTGTGGTCCTGGACAGGCCATCTAATCCCAGCTCCTTGCAAGAAGTAAAAAAGAAAAAGTGTTATATCTGACCACTATCCCCCTATGGTCCATCCTCTCCTCCTTCATTCACATCCCCACCCCTTCCCCCTGTCCCCCCTTTTCTTCTTACTCCAGATGCCTATAACCCATTGAGTACATATGCTGTTTCCTCTTCTAGTCACCTCTGATGAGAGTGAAGGTGCCCTCATTCCCCCTTGCCTTCCCCCCTTCCATATCATTGCAATAGCTCATTGTAATAAAAAAAAATCTTATTATATGAAATATCTTAGCCTATTCCACCTCTCCTTTCTCTTACTCCCATTACATTTCCCTTTTAGCCATTGACTCCATTTTTACACTATATTATATCTTCAAATGTAGCTCTTTCCTGTGCTTCATCTATAAAAGCTCCTTCTACCTGCTCTATTAAATGAGAAGGTTCATATGAGTATTATCAGTATCATTTTTCTATGCAGGAATACATGTAGTTCATCATCATTAATTCCCTCATATTTCACCCTTCTCCTCCACTCTCTGTGCTTCACCTGAATCCTGTATTTGAAGATCAAACCTTCTGTTCATCTCTGGCCATTTTTTTTTGTAGTTTCTGCAAGGCAATGGGGCTAAGTGTCTTGCCCAAGGCCACACAACTAGGTAATTATTAAGTGTCTGAGGCCAGATTTGAACTTAGGTACTCCTGAGGGACAGAGCCAAGAAGGCGAAAGGATCGAGTCTTAGGCACTCTCTGATAAAACTCATAAGCTAAGGACTCTAACTAAACTTTCGAGGGACAGAACCCACAAAGGGACCCAGAGAGGCAGTTCTCCTACTCAAGGGGGGATGGGGAGGAGAGAAAAAGGGGAACTAACAGAAGGATGGGAAGGAGGAAGGGGAAAAGGGGAAAGGGGAAAGAAAGGGGAGGGGGGTTGATATAGGAGGGCAAACACACTGAAGGTGGTGATATTCAGAAACAAAATACTGGGGATTATGGATAAAGGGAAAAAGGGGGAAAATACAAACAGAAGGAAGGTAGCATGGAGGGCAATAAAGAGTTAGTAATTATAACTTTGAATGTGAATGGGATGAACTCTCCCTTGAAATGAGAGTTTATAGCAGAGTGGATTAAAAGCCAGAATCCTACAATATGCTGCTTACAAGAAACTCATTTGAAACAGAGAGATACATATAGAGTAAAAGTAAAAGGTCGGAGCAAAATATATTTTGCTTCAGCTGAAGTGAAAAAAGCAGGAGTTGCAATCCTTATCTCAGACAAAGCAGCTGCAAAAATAGCTAGTGTTAAAAGAGATAAGGAAGGACTCTATATCATCCTAAAAGGTATCATAGACAATAAAGTAATTTCAATACTAAATACATACATACCCAATGCTATAACATCGAAAATTTTCTAGAAGAAGTTGAAAGAACTACAGGAAGACATACACTGCAAAACTCTACTAGTGGGAAAGGTTTATCAAACTATGGTATATGTATGTCATGGAATACTATTATTCTATTAGGAACCAGGAGAGATGGGAATCTAGGGAAGCATGGAAGGTTTTGCATGAACTGATGCTAAGTGAGATGAGCAGAACCAGAGGAACATTGTACACCCTGAAGGCAGCATGGGGGTGATGATCAGCCTTGATGGACTTGCTCATTCCATCAGTGTAACAATCAGGGACAATTTTGAGCTGTCTGTGATGGAGAATACCATCTGTATCCAGAGAAAGAATTGTGGAGTTTAAAAAAGACCAAAGACTATTACTTTTAATTTAGGAAAAACCCCCATTAACTAATTATATAATTTTGTTATCTCTTATAAGTTTATTTCCTTTGCTACTATACTTTCCAGGAATTTACACATAGATGATGGGGTTGATATATGCATGGCCAGAACTAGGTCAGTATTTCCTGAAGGAATGTGTGAAGAGAAGAGCTTTCAAACTGCTTACCAAATTGAAGGTCTACATGGTCATTGTGCTGACCTCATTGTTTTATGCCTATGAAACCTACACAGGAACCTGAACCTTCCTTTTGAAGCTTTAAAGCTTCAGCTTCCATTTGAATTTTCTTAGGAAAATTCTGAAGACCACCTGGCAAGACAGATTATAGGACACTGAGTTCCTTTCTTGAATTGAATTGCCAAGCATTCAAACTCTAATGTAGAGAGTGCAACTCTGATGGACTGATCATGTTATTTGAAAGGCAAATGTATATTTGGTTAAAAAATAATTGTATGGAGAAGTTATACAAGGCAAGTGTTCACCTAGAGATCAGAAGAAACAATACGAGGATACTTTTAAGATCTTCCTGAAGAACTTTGGAATCTATTATAGAACCTGGGAGACACTGGCACAGGATTGTCCAGCTTGGCATATCTGCATCAAAGGTGATGTGTTCTATGAGCAAAGCAGAATTGCAGTAACTCAAAAGAAATGTGAGAAAAGCAAATTTAGAGACATCTCCACTCCAAATGTTTATATGAATTACTTGTGCCCAAACTGTGGCAGAGACTTCCAAGCTCATATTGGTCTGATCAGCCACAGTAGGACACATTGTACCCCAATATAGTTATGTTATTTTGGTCCTCTTTGAGAGCAACAGACAATCAATCCTCAGTTCCTAATACAATGTCTGGCGGAGAGTAATCATTTAATAAATATGTTTTGATTGGTTGAAGATCATGCAGTGAAGTAAGTGTTTCTGGCATGCTTTATGCGTTAATCTGTTGGTCCATTATTGTCCCTATCACACAAAGGCCACAGTTGATGAGGATAATATCTGCATGAGTAGTTCACCTAAAGCTGAATATCTATAGAGATCAGCTTGACCTTCTAAGGGTGGACCTTGCACTCTTTCTGTAGCTGCAATATGGAAAACACATCAAATCAGAATTCTCTTTCTTTAGCCCAAAAGTATACCTATACAGCGAATATAGTACCTCTTATTCCTCAACCCTGAACCTCGACTTTCTTAAGAACCCCTGAACTTGAATGCATTTAACTCAACAACTAGTGAATAGTTTGTCATATGGTTCAAATGTTAGTATCAATTGGAGCTTTGTTCTCAGGCTTGTGTCTTGGGCAATGGACTTTTGCTTACTCACACTATGATGGGGTCCCTACTCTTACCCCATAGCCTGAACTACCACCCTGCTACACCAATTCAAAAAAACTTCAGTAAGTATTTTATTATTGTTGCTGTTCATTCATGTCTGACTCTTATGATGCCTTTTGGGTTTTACTTGGCAGAGATAATGAAGTGATTTGCCATTTCTTTCTCCAGCCCATTTTACTGATGAGGTAAATTACTCAGCGTCACACAACTAGTAAGTAAGGCTAGATTTGAGCTCCTGGACTTTGTCTACTAAGATGCCCCTTCAGTCAATTAAAGGGATCCTAATATTGTAAGCTCTTACTTGAGGTTTGTGGTAGTTGTTTGGACGACATTTCTTCCCATTCATAGCAAAGACTAGACTGTAGACAACTGCCATACTATTTTGGAGGAAAAATTTCTGTCCCCAATGGCAATGTGGTTTAGTGAATAGAGAGCTAACGTTGAAGTCAGGAAACCTGAATAAAGTCTTACTTCTGATACAAATTTGTTGTATGACATTAGACAAGTCATATAGTTCTCAATACTACAGACAGTTCTTTAAGAATATCAATTCCAGTCAAGTTGCCCTGGGAAAGGGAATTAATTTGCTTGAATTAATTTGCTTACACCGAGAATTTACTGGTCTAGTTGCTATCTATCCATTTGTCAGCTACCTGGGTTGTGTGACCTGATCAAAGAGGACTAGCACATCTAATGTGAGGGTTTGTTGAGCCCTTTTCAGGGCTGCCACCTGTCACTCAGTTCTCCTGTGCCTCCAAAAAGCTGTAACATGTATGGGCCGTACCCCGGTAAACTGTCTTGGCATATAAAATAAACCAGATCGAGGGGATCTGAAGAACCACAAACCTATTGGTGAGGTAGGAGGATGTTTACGCCAAGAACATAAAACCTTGCCCTGTCAGAATGGGTAGATAATAACAATTTATTCCAAAGATCAGGTAAGTGGCTGAGAAAGGTGCTATGGATTGCTTAGAGCTTAGATACCAAAGTCATTCATTGAAACCTGACTTTTACTACTACTAGACTTCATTGAGTCAGGAAGATAGAAATTAATGAATTTGTGCAGCTCTGCCTTACTTAAATCTAATTCACTTGCAATTAAAACATCACCCTCTGATGTCATTGATTCTCTTTGAAAATGAAGGACAAGGGGTGACTAGGTGGCACAATGGCTAGAGCACCAGCCCTGGAGTCAGGAGTACCTGGGTTCAAATCTGGCCCCAGACACTTAATAATTACCTAGCTGTATGGCCTTGGGCAAGCCACTTAACCCCATTTGCCTTGCTAAAACTTAAATAAACAAACAAATAAATAAATAAAAACAAACAAATAAATGAAACTATAAAAAAAGAAAATGAAGGACAAAGAATATCATCTATCATTTTTCTATAGTTTATCTAATTATCAGCTTGTAGATGAATATGCCATGTATGTGTATATATTTATACTTACATATGATTAATAAAAATTATAGTTAGTATGTAACTTACTCATACTAATTGTGCTTGGCCCTTTACAATTTATTATCTCATTTGATTCTCACAATAACCTTGGGAGGTAAGTGTTTTATTATTATTTTCTGCATTTTACAGATGAGGATACTGAAGCAAATAGATGTAAAGTGACTTGTCCAATGTCACATAGCTGGGAAGGATTTGATGTTGTTTTTTAACTCAGGACTTCCTATCTCCCGACCTAATGTTATCCGCATTATCACCTCTTTAGATTTATGAATTTATGTGTGCATAAGTATATATAAACACATACACAATATTATAGTTAAGGGTATTTTTCTCAAATGTAACCATTCTGAAAACTTATATTTCCAAGTGTTAGACCTAATCAATTTTCAAGACTTTTTTTTTATCAATTATTACAAACTTTTCACTATCTCAAATTTTAATTAGAGGAAGCTGAATGAATAGAAATAGTCATTGCTAGGAAATAGAACAGATTAAGACATCAAACCCCAGTCATTTCTTTTTCTTAAATTTTTTTGAAGTAAAAGTATCACTTGTCATTACTTACAATTTTTTTAAACGACACAGTGGAGTTTGATCCTAACTCATTAGAGCAGTACATGGTCTATTTGCATAATTTGCTTTTTTAAAATCCTTATCTTTGATTTTCTTATAAGTTTGGAACTCTCTTATATGGAAATTCCCCTCCATCACATTGATTGATAATTTCTCAGTAATTTAGAGTCTTGGAGAGATGCTTGGGCCACTGAGGAGTAAGATGACTTGTCCAGGGCCATAGAGATAGTATGTATCAGAGGTAGGACTCTACCACCTCCCTTCTTCATTATATTGTATTTTAGGAATTAAAAAAAATTGCTTTAGAGGCAGCAGCATTGTGAAAAGAGCATTGGACCTAAAAACAAGAGAAACTTGTTTTAAAATATTTACATTTTCAAAACATATTTACAGTGTGACCATGGGCAAATCACATTTTTTCTTTGAATCTCATCAGTTTCCTTATCTTTTTTTTTTTTTTTGCAAGGCAAATGGGGTTAAGTGGCTTGCCCAAGGCCACATAGCTAGGTAATTATTAAGTGTCTGAGACCAGATTTGAACCCAGGTACTCCTGACTCCAGGGCCGGTGCTTTATTTTAGTTTTTGTTTTTACATCACTTGATTTTCTGAAAACATTCATCCTCTTCCCTACCCAGTGAACCATCTCTTATGGCAAAGATCAACTAAGAAAGAAGAAAAACAAATGAGGTTTTTTTTAGATTTTATTTATTTTGAGTCTTACAATTTTCTCCCTAATCTTGCATCCCTCCCCCAACTCCCCACAGAAGGCAATTTGCCAGTCTTTGCAATGTTCCCATGGTGTTATAAATGAATGAAAAGAAAAATCTGCTAGAGTGAGAGAAAATTGTACATTTTATTCATGAACCTTGCAAGATACACCTTACAAGGTATGGTTACCTCACCTAGGCGTGAGGCACGAATTGGTCTTGGAAACTCAGGTAATTTATGGTCTTCAGAAACTCTTTCCTCTCCCTCTTGGATGCTCGTAGGAGCATTGAATTATAATCTAAGAGGTCCACCCATTCCATGACATGCCCCTAATATGATCCTCCCCCCCCACATCATACGATGCATGATAGGCTAATGAACCCCAATCCTCATGGGGGTGTGTGGGCTAATATTCAATTACCTAATTGTGCAAACTCAGTTGCATTAGGTCAAGATCTCTAGGTTGTTCTTGACCTGTTGAATACCGGTTTGGGGTTTGCTATCCCTGGAATGGGATTAGGAAAACTCTTCCAGTCTTGTGATTGGCTGGTCCATTCCCTCTTTGTAATGGATTCCCTAAGGGCTCCCCTCCACACCCTGTGAAGACCATTACCCTACATTCCTCACAAAACCCCCCTTTTCTTTTTAATAACAACTTGGTCTTCACACGTCACCAGCAGTGTCTTTCTCAAATTAATTGACAATCGTCATCCTTGATAGGACTACTGACTTTCCCTATCAATACCTTTACCTCTTCCTTACTAGAACTGTACACCTGTACTAATTTGCTGATAGACTTTTGTACTATTTGAGTTATTAACTGGATCATACATGGGAGACACACACTGCTAACAGGATGATCCCACTTAGGGCCAATAGTGAGATACCCAGTAACTGTTTCCACCATGAACCAGTAAACCAATTCATCTAAGAGGTACTAAATGGGCTTGTCCAGGTTTGGACTGGAACATGTGCCAACTTTCTAATATCCCTGGTTATCTTCTTTACCACCTGCCCATTGTCATCTATCTTTAGGCAGCAGCTTGACAAGTTCAGTTTATCATAGCCTCCTCCTTCCTTGGCCAACAGGTAGTCTATTACCAATCTACGTTGAATACTCGCCTCTCTTGTTTGGTCAGCCAGCAAGTCCAAGGCCCTAGCTGTGTGATGGTAATTTTTCCACTACAGTTTGGAGTCTCATTAGTCTATTCAGGATATAAACTGAGGTTCCATAGTCCCAACTCCCATCCTCTGCCCTTAAGTCTAAATAACTCCCTGACCAACTCTTTGGACAACTGGGTCTAGGCAGTAGTCCTACAAATCCAATAATGTCCCTCTAGTGCTAGTTGGTCTCCCAGGAATAGTTTCCAACAAATGGATAACTGTTCCTCCTCTTTACTTCCAAGGGGCCCTCTTAAATAGGCCATATAATCATCATGATAATAGGTACATTTCCAAAGTTGCTGTACCTCCTTCTACTGCAAGTTTTTATACCAAATGTCTTTAGAAAGGTCTTCCTGGCTCCAACACTAATCAAACTAAATTCCTTATTTTGTTCCATTGGATCAACCCCAAGAATAGCTAATATACCTAGTGATGCTCCTTAAATTATCTTTCTTGCAAATGGCCATTTCAGCACTTTCCTTGGAAGTCCATACTGACTCATAATCAGTTTCCCTTAATAAATGCCCCAGTTTGCGCATCTTTACATGGGATCCAGGTACCATCATTAATCTCACATGAGTCTGAGGCCACCTATCTCTTAAGTTGTACAGTCCTGCTTCTGGACATATCCAGACACTTACTACTCCCCAGGCAAATATCCTGGCCAGTCAGTTATAAACAATAGTCACCCTGAACTGACTCTGTCACATGCCTCTGGTGTCTCTCTCCTCTGGATCAGAATCCTGTGCCACAGTGCACCTTTGACCAGGGACTGAGAATCTAGGCCAGACCCAGGGGTACCTAAGGCCAATTCTCAAACATAGTTCACTGCTGTGAACTATGGCAAGTCCAACAACCACACCAAAAGACTGGGTATTGACTTCTGCCAGCTAGACTCTCCTCCCACCTTTATGAACACCCTGTTGTCTAAATCAGAGATAGGACTCACTCCCTAGATAGGTTATACAGACTCAAATAGATATAATAATTCTGCACAATAATCTCCCTCTTTCTCTCAATGGAGAACATTTTCACCCTGCCACCCCTCCTTTCCATAAGGAGAAGGGCATAAGTATGGGTATCACACTTACAGAGTCAAGAGGAAGTTACAGATAAACAATGTACACATAGGTGAGAGATGGTGGAGATGAACTGGTCCAGTGTCTTTCCTGTCTTCTCCTTATCTTCTCTTCTCCCTTGGAGACATCCAATGTCCTTCAGCATCTTCTGAATCTACTCCAAAAAGTCCTCTCCAGCTCTGGTGACTAGTTGAGACCTTGTCTTCTGTTAGAGAAACTGCTTAACATCTTATTCAGATCAAAATAAATGCTTCCATCACTAAACAATGAGATCCTGGAGCTTATTACAATTTACATTTTGCCTTAGTGCCATATTGATACACATAGTTCACTTTTAACACAAACTTCCATTAGTATTTTATTACATGAGCAAACTCACAAGCTTGAGTCAATGTGATCATTCTCATTGGGAGTTTGCTCCATACACCTACATTCAACAGTCATCTTTGTTCTAAGAGTACCTAGCATCTGGCTTAAAATAAAATAATTTTAACCTTTGCTCTCATTACAATAATGACTCGAACATCCTTAACCAAAATGAATTTTTTTTCCCAAATATTCTCATATTTTCCTTTTCCTGGTATACTTATCTAACTCATACTTGTTTCCTTAAACTAGAACTTGAAACTGTAATTATCCTAAGAATTTCCCATTCTTCTTACTTAAATATCCCCTCTAACACAAAAACTAAGGAAACCTAATTCCTATCTTAGCATGTAGTTGATAGCATGTGTCAGAGCCAGACACCTAACCTATCTCTGGCTATTAGATCTAACTTACCTAAAACTTTCCAGGACATTAAAGGAAATTTCCTTTATAAATATTGAATATCAGTGTCCAGGCAGAGGTCACATGGGTAAGTCAAATGTCTTAGGCCAGATTTATTCTTCCAGGTGAGATATTATCCTAATGTCATTTTGGGGGAATTCAAGTCAAAGGGGTCCAACCTCAGCTGTACTGTGAAGCCACCCCTTTGGCTGCCTATCCCTGTCACCTGACATCCTTGGCCCACTGGCTTCCTTGGCTCCAAGAACATGACATTTACCCAGTAGCATTTCTTTTTCTTGACCATCCTGGTACTTGACATAAGAGAAAATTAAAAGTCCCATGATCTCAAATAGTTGTTTTACCTAATTAGAACTTCCAGTGAATGCAATTCAGTAATTTCCAATCATAATCTTAATGGAGTCCCAATTAATGAAACCCCTACTGAAAGCTCTGAGTATCCTTCCTGAGTCTTTCTAACTATGTCTGGCCCTACAGGCCTCATCTACTTCTTACTAGAGATATCCCTTTGTCTGAAAGAATATCCACTCTCACTCCATCTCTATATAAAGATGGCATCAGATTCCCCTTGGCTAGAGAAACCTCCTTCTAGCCTATTGTATATTATAACAAATAAATGCTTCCTTTGTCCAGGAGATTGCACAGAGAAATCTCAAATTATCTTGTGTTTATCTTAATTATTTTGTGTTTATCTTTCCCATATTACATGCTTTTGCTTCAAAGCAAACAACCACTGCTTTGGAATATACATATAGATCTAAAATATTCTCACTTCACATATATGATTAGAAACTTCTATACCTAAACTTGTTTACCTACTAGCCATTCTCAACATACAAATGGTTATTTTTGTTTTGGCAAGGCAATTGGGGTTAAGTGATTTGCCCAAGGTCACACAGACAGACAATCACTGAGACCTGACTTGAACTCACGTCTCCTGACTTCAGAGCTGGTGCTCTATCCACTGCACCACCTAGCTGCCCCCTAACATACAAATTACTTTTCAGAATTCTTTAAAACCATTAAAACATCTTAGGTAGCCTTAAATTTCCAACATGCGTTATTAATTTCATTATAACAGAACAGCAATAAGAGTGACAAAGTAACACACAAATCCTTCCATTATTACATTATTCATGAACCCACAGATCTATCCCAGAAAGGGTCATACTTTTTCATATTTTTCTTATGGCCCTTCAAAGCAGTTGCCTTAATCCCAGGCTTTAACAACACAATATTTAAATAACATTCACAATAGATAATTAAATATTGCAAGTATAATCTTCTTGCAGTTACAAAAGAATCACATAACAGATAAACACATCTTATTCATCAATAAGTTACTTTACAATAGGGCCCGCAATTGCAATTTGTTCAGAGCCCCCTCATCAGCTGTCTGCAGTTACCAAGAGAGAAGTCCACATTCTTGACTTTTTTAAAATTAAACGTGCATTGTTAATATACATTAAACATTAAGATTCTTATTTAAACAGCTCATTTCCCTTAGAACAAGAGCAAAATGAACATCCCATGATCTTTACACTTTTGTCTTTACCCAAATTCTCAGAATCCAATCCCATACATATGACACATTTAAAACCCCAATGTAATTACAACTCAACTAACTTCCCAACAGTTTAGTTTGATAAAAACTTTAAAGTACCTTATTTTTTTATAGAGTACTTTAGGGAGAATCCAGCACTCAAATTCCAAAAGCTCTATCAAAAATAAAAATACAATTGTTAGCATTATTATTCTTAACATTAAAACCAATTAGAGCTTTTTCCCAAAAGAAATCAGTAAACATCCCTGATAACCTTGTAACACAATACCACTTTTCTTTAACACAAAGGTGCTACAAATCCCAGACCACATAACTCCTTTCAAAAGTTACAATACTGTTAAAATAGTTTAATCCCAAACTAAATTAACAATCTAGGTTATTAAATTCCTCCCATTCTGTACAAATTTTGTCAGAATGTTACAGCACTAGTATCCCTCTTTTAAAACCCTCAGTGTGCTTTCCAAAACTCTAGCTCAGAAACTTTAAAAACAATGAGAGTCATCACTCAGGCCACATGGCCAGCAGATATTCATTAAATGTGATTTCCTTTCAATAAAGGAGTCTCCTAACCCCTGGATCTTAGATATTTTTTTTTTCTTTCCTAAACACATATCCCACCTGTGGAGGGGTCTCTTTCCCTTTAAGGCTTAAGCACTTGAGCTCTCCTGTCTCTCCCCCCCACCCCATGGGTGGGTGGGGCACTTAGGTAGACTCAGTCTAGGGTTCAAGTCCTAACAAGATGGTGTATGGGATCAAGACCACCACGTGTCCAACCTACCACCCCTTCCCCCAACCCAGGGAGAAAGTATGGGATCTTTCCCAGACACTAGTAAGGATAAAAAGTCTTCCCTCCTAGAACTTGTCAATCTTTCCCGTAAAGGTTCTTTCTTCTCTTAAACTCTTCTACACTCTCCCCAAAGTACAGCTTTTTCTCTTTCAGAATTCCCCTCCCTTCCTTTAACTCTACACACCTTGCACAGCTATCACTGGCTCAATGAGGGAAGGGCTAATTTCCATGTGGGGGCCACTGCACACTACTTCCTTCTCCCCCACCTTCTGAAACTCCTGGGCCCAACTCCCAGCTATCCCTCTTTTAAAACTTAAGCTTGGTCCTCAGACCCAGAAATGCCTAAAACACACACACACACTTACACAAGATAGGACATAGAATAAATACATACACTCCCATGGGAACATTCAAACTCACACAGCACTGAATCCAATAGGCTTCCTCAATTTAGAAAGCATTTATTTTTCTCCTCTCTCCAGACTTTCCCCTTCTTCTTGGTCCCCGCTGTTAGCCTCCTCCTCTCTAGGAGCAGCCAGAAGATCCCACCTAATTTTTTTTTATCTTTTTCTAACTTACTTAGACATAATTTAGCATCCCCAATTATCCAACATGCTGCATATTACACCTCCTCTTTATTTAAAGGTACCCTATTGTTCACTGTTCATCAGACCCAAGCCTTGGCCACTGGACAGACTGTCCTTGGATGGGGGTTTGTGGCCATTCAGAACAGCAGTATCTGATGAACTTACTCTTCTCTTGACCCTGGACAGCATCCTCGCTGTCCCAGCTAGCTCATTTCCTACTCAAAGGCCTCTCCTTGGGTATTGGATGGGGGGGGGCGGTTCTCTTCCTCCCCTCCCTGAGGCACCTTTTTCGACTCCTGGCCTCCCATCTAGGATTTCCTTTCCCGGAATTGTCTAGAATCAGCCTCAGAAGATAAAAACTGAAGTTTCCCCACCTTTCTGGGTCGTTTCCACAATTTTCCATCACTCTCCCCATCAATGGCAGGGTTTCAGGTCCATTCAGATATCCACCCAGAAAAGAAATGAGAATCTGGCTTGAAATCAAGCTATGAGCGCTCCTTCTCCTGGTCTCTTCTGGGGCTTCTTCAAGGGGTTCTGTGAATCCCGAACATGAGCTCCCAAATTGCTGTAAATGAATGAAAAGAAAAACCTGCTAGAGTGAGAGAAAATTGTACATTTTATTCACGAACCTTGCAAGCTACACCTTACAAGATATGAGTACCTCACCTAGGCATGAGGCATGAATTGATCTTAGAACCTCAGGTAGTTGATGGTCTTCAGAAACTCTTTCCCCTTCCTCTTGGATGTTCATAGGCTCTCAGAGTTTGAGTTACAATCTAAGAGGTCCACCCATTCCATGACATGCCCTTATATGATCTCCCCCCACATCGTACGACGTATGATATGCTAATTGTCACAGGGGGTGACTCAGTTGCATTAGGTCAAGATCTCTAGGTCACTCGACCAGTTGAGAACTGGTTTGGGGTTTGCTATCCCTGGAATGGGATTAGGAAAACTCTTCCAGTTTTGTGATTGGCTGGTCCATTCCCCCTTTGTAATGGATTCCCTAAGGGCTCCCCTCTACACCCTGTGAAGACCAACACCCTACATTCCTCACAATGGTATACATTGATCCAAATTGAGAAATCTCAGTAAGTTAGTTTTGATGAGTTCCCTCCCATCCTTTCTCTTTTCAGTTATTTTTCACCTGGAATAGCTTTGTTAGGGGAGAGGGGAGAGCCATATTAAAAGTGGACATAATGAGAAATGAATGTATCAATAAAATTACCTTAAAAAAGAGAAAAAACACCTAACAAACACATTAATTAATTCTGACAGTCTCTATAATATTCCATATCCACAGGGCCCTTTCTCTGCAAAGAAGAGAGGAGAAGCATATTTTATTCCCTTTTATCAAAGGACAAGCTTCTGGGTCCTGGAGTACTAGTTGTCACCGTGGATAAAGTACAAGCATAGAGTTAGGAAGATCTGAGTTCAAAGTCAGCTTCAGACATTTACTGTGTGATCCTGAGCAAGTCATTTACCCTCATTCTGGGGATAATAATTAATTGTACTCCCTCCCAGGATGATTGTGAGGACCAATCCTCATATATACATATATACATTTATGTGTTAGCTCCTATAATTTTTTAAAGAATGGATGCTGGAGCAGCTAGGTGGTATAATGGATAGAGCACCAGCTTGGGAGTCAGGAATACCTGAGTTCAAATGCAGCTTCAGACACTTAATAATTACTTAGCTGTGTGGCCTTGGGCAAGCCATTTAACCCCATTTGCCTTGCAAAAACCTAAAAAAAATGGATGCAAAGCAATGGCAGTTGTTTCAAGACTGGTGAGAAACTAGAACCTTTGATATCTTTTCCAATTCTAAAGTGATAAGAATTTGACCTATGCCCATCTAACTTGTTGTGGGAAGTTTATTCCTTAAAATGTCAATAGACATGTCCAATAGACATTTTACCTTTGTCATTTTGTCTGAATATAGCTGTTCAAGTCAAATGTCCCTTCTTGCTCACTATCCCATTTTCCATATACTTAAAGGCAAATAACCTTCCTGAGAACTTTCCTCAACTAAATGCTGCTGAATATTTTTGGAAACATATTGGTCTTTTTCTATTTGATCATTCATATGTTTGTCTTCTCCATATGACCCATAAAGAGAGTCAAGATGAAAAAAATGAAGGGATTAGGAAGAAAAAACCTTTGGGAAAGAGAAAGTAGCAAAAGATAGCAAAGGTAGTTTGAATATTTTTGTGTTTAGTTGTTCCATTCAAAAGTAATAGCAGCTCACATTTATATAGGGCTTTACAGAACACTGGAAGGTAGGTAGTGGAATTCCTTATTATAAAGTTCCAATTTTATGAATAAGGAAATGAAGATTCAAATAAATGAGTCCATTAATCAGATAATCAAAGATTTTTCCAACTTTGTCATTTCAGATAAAGGAAACTAAAGATCAGTGGGGGTAAATGACTTATTTGTCCAATATCATGGAGGTGGCAACGGCAGATTTGGAAGTGGAACCAAACCTGACTCCAAATCCAGTTTTCTATTTCTATTTTCTCTTTCATTGAGCTGTGATAGCAAGGATTTCTTGCTAGGTAAATGGGAAAAGACAGAACTTAAACCTATATTTTCAAACTTCTGGGAAAAGGAAGAAAAAGAGAATGCAGCAAATAATAAGAAAATGAATAAGAATTAAAAACAAGGGTCTCCCAAGTTTTGAAGGGTTTAACTTTTAATGAGTCATGAGTGAGACCATGATTAGCAAATGACTTTCTTTTTTTTTTTTTCCCTAATTTAGGAGGCTTATTTTGTTTAAGGGAATCTGTCTGTCTACAAAATTCCTGCAATAAAATGTTGAATGGTCATATGGCTACTGAATAAATACCTACTTGGACCAGGTAGAGTGGAAGGGTAAGGTTGAACTGATAAAGGCAAAATACCAGAGGATATGAAAACATTACAAAATGTGAAAAAGCAAGAAAACAGTGCATTCATTGATGCTGGGGTAAAGGAAGACAATGCCTCTTTTTAACTTTAAATGCTCTGCCTTTTCTAAATCAAACTATTATTACTTTAATGATTGGTGATAAACATAGAAAAAATCATTTTCAAAATAATGACACAAACTTTTTACTTTGCATCCATTCTCCTTAATATAATAAAGTCTCTAATTATTGCCTGATTTATTCTAAAATTATGAAATTAAATTCCATTATCTCTTATTTATATATAATTTAAAGGTAAATATTATTTCAAAAAAGGTTATGAGGTCACTTCTTAATTTATTCAATGATCTTTCTTTGTGTTATTCAAAATTTACTGATAGATGAAAACCTAACCACTCTAAAGTCCTATTAATTTAATGAAAGAATATTTAGAGTAACATGGGAAATTTGGGGCAGATAAAAGAGCACAACATTTGGAGTCAGTGGACCTGGCTTGACTTCCAACTCTCCTCCTTAGAGTATAGTCTGTTTGACTTTGGGCAAGTTATTTGGACTCTTTCCAGTTTACCTTTTTTATGATGGGGTTGGTCTAGGTGATCTTTGAGATCCTTTCCAGTTCTAAATTTTTTTGTCTATTTCCTCACCCAGAGTTTTGCCAAAGTGTTTTGTGTGTGTGTGTGTGTAGGAGAGTATCATCTATGCTGGAGAATTTTGAGCTAAATATCACAGAATAACAAGAAAGATATTGTAAAATATTTCTTAGTAAAAAAAGATGTGTAAATTTCCAAGTCAAGGCTAAATAGGTGCCTAATGGTGAAGATATATTCCTAATGATGACATGACCAAATTGTTGTTGATGATGACTTTTTCAGTCATGTATGGCTCTCTGTGACCTCATTTGGGGCTTTCTTGTCAAAGATACTGGAGTCGTTTGCTATTTATTTCTCCAGCTCATTTTACAGATGAGAAACTAAGGCAAACAGATTTGTCACATGCCCAGGGCTACACAGCTCAGTTGCTTGTGTGAGGTCAGATTTGAATTTATGAAGATGAGTCTTCCTGATTGAAGTTTCAGTATTCTTTTCACTGGGCCACCTTATTGCCCCCCATGACCAAATAGTTGCCACATATTGAAGATACATGACTAGTGCTTGAACAACAACAACAAAACAAAGTTTAATTGGGATTTTCTATAGAAATAAAAGTCTCATTATTATTTAGGCCATGGAAAAAAGCTGCTGCTTGAGGAGTAGTATCATATGGTAGGGAGAGCATTGGACTTCCCATTTTAAAAAAACCAAAGGTCCAGCATGAAGCTTTCCATTACCTAAGTGCTATCAAGTTATTTCATGTTTCTGGGTCTTCCTTCTTTCTAAAGTGAGGCAATTGAACTAGATTGTTTCTAAGGTCCTTCCCAGCTTTAGGATTCAGTGATTCTTTAATTCTGTAACCCTACATCTAGTGCCTAGGAGATACACTACAATCTCTTACTGTATGGACTTTTTGAATTTCTCATAATGGTATCCTTAGGATTTCTCTTCAAATGTGAGGAGAGGAGAGGTAAAGTCAATCAGAAGGTTGAGGAAAGGTTAGGAAAGGAAAGAAGTAAGGAAAAGAAGGGAGAGAAATAATAAAGGAAGAGGTAATGAGAAGTGAGGAGAGAAATACAAAGAAATAAAGAAAAGAAAAGTTGAGGAGATGAAAGGGGAAGGAGGAGATAGACAAGGCAAGGGCAGCATTGCAAGGAGAGAAATGAGAAGTAAAAAGAATTGAGAGAAGAGGTGAGGAGAGCCAAGAAGAGGAGAGAAAGGTGAGGTAAAGGGGAGAAATGAGGACAGAAGAGTCAAGGAGTTGCTTTAGAAAAAGGAAATATTTGGATAGAATGCATAGGTTACAAAGGGCCTCCTTCCATCTATTCACAGATTTAGGTAAAGAGATCCAGAATTTCTTGTCTAATATATATGCTACCCGAGTAGTTTAACTGGTTTATTTTACTGATAGTCAATCTTCAGTATATTTTTGAGTCAGGGAGGAGGCTCAGGGAGGAGGCATATTTTATCACGAAGAAGTTCAGGAACTGTGGATAAATTCCTGCAATAGACTTTTAGCTCATTCTCATAGAAGATAATGAACTTTCTTGTCTGTGAGAAAAATGCGCTCTCCATCAAGTTTGGTCAGAATCATTGTCTCTTGCATCTGTGGTGGCTCCCAGTAACCCACAACATCAAGAGACCAAAAATGACCTACTTAATCAGACCTTGCCTATTGGCTCTTCCATTATCTCCTTCTTAATAACATGATGTCCCAATATTATTTTGCATGTTAATTAGATGTTTTTAGAACCTGATCTCCCATCTTTTTAATTTCAAAAATATTCAGTATTATCTTAAATGCCTCTGAAGACCCTAGTTCATACAGGATAACAGACATTTTTCAAATGATAGCGAATGTGATTCTTATTAACTGGTGAGGATCTGTAGTAGTACAGTGTAATGGAAAGAGGACTGGGCAAACTAGAAAAATTGAATTCTAATCTAAGTCAGCCCAGTTGTTTGCACAACTTCTCTATTTTAACCAGGCCCTTAACCTCTTGGCTTCTGAATAGTTTCTCATTTGTCAAATTCCAGTAATACTATCTGCTTTGCTTACTTCTCATCTATGTCATTACAAGAATTATCTAATGAGCTCCTGGCTTCCAGTTTTTCTTCCTCCTATCCTTTCTTTTTGGGCAATTAGGTAGCTTATTGGATAGGGTGCAGGGCTTAGAAGAAGAGTCATTCTCCTCAGTTTAAATCTGGCCTCAGACACTTACTGTCTAAGGACTCTGAACTAGTCAATTAATTCTATTTGCCTCAGTTTCCTCCCTTTAAAATGAGCTGAAGAAGGAAATGGCAAACCATTTTCTTTCCTGAGAAAATCCCATATTTGGGTCACAAAGAAGTCAGATGTGACTATATAGCAGCATTCATCTTCTTAAGAGTAGTTAAAATAATCTTCCCAAAGTCTAAGAATACCTACTATCTCTCACTCAATAATCTTCAGTGACTCCCTATTTCCTCAAGAATAAAATACAATCTCTTCATCTAGGCATTTAACACCCATAATAATCTAACTTCAGCCTAATTTTATGGATTTAATTCATAAGTTAGTTATGTAATTATGACTTACTGTACAGCACTGGTGTCAAACTCAAGTAAAAGATTACATATGGATCCCTATGGGCTGCATAATTGACCTAGAAAACTACGTATTAACATTATTTATTATCTATGTTCTATTGTGTTTTTATTTATTTTGTTAAACATTTCCCAATTATATTTTATCTAGTTTAGGTGGGAGTGCCAATGTTTCATATTTTTAAAAGCTTGCCTATTTCCTTCTTACACGCAATCAGAAAGTCTTCATTGTTTGAATAAATTATTCTTATAGAGATTTTTCATAGGTAGAAAATATGGATTATTAATTTTGGGAATTTTCTTGGTTGCTTTTTTTGTAGAAGTTATGTCCATTTCCCCCCCCAATTTTCTTTCTTTCTCTCTTTCATATATCTTGAGAATTGAGCTCTGAAACACTGAGAATTATGTTTAGCACAACCTTCTCTATACATGGCCTCATTCAGACACCCTTCATCTTATTTATCACCTTTTTGTTTTCTTATGTTGTATTTCAAGAACTGCTGTTAGAATCCAGTTATGGTGACTCCAAATTCATTGATGGAGAAAAGAGTTCTTTTTCATTCCTTTCTTGGCTCTGCTTCTGACTGTCCAGAGTTCACCACCAGGTCTGTTATTTTTTTTCCCCTTTGTTGAATTCTTCCTCTTATCTCTATTTTGAGCAAGTGACCAGGCATCCACCCATCATTTCTCAGCTCTGTTTCAGAACTCTCTAGTCTTCACCTCAATACCCCAAACTTGTCCCTTCTCCTCAATATCCCAGCTTTTCAGTTCCCTTTAAATTGTTGGCTTTCTGATTTAAATGTGTGCTCTTTGAGGGTATAGTCTGTCTTTCCTTTTGTTTGTATTTGTATCCTGGGTTTAGATTATAAACTAATAGTAAATCCTTAATAATATTTTTTTACTTTTCTTGTTATGGAAAACTATGTATTTCTTTTACTTTTTATCTTTTTTTGTCCCATTTCCCTTTTCATCTTGAATACCTTCAGAACGATGTGGTTAAGTTCTATGGAGTTACTTTTTCCTTCACTGTATATCACTATTTTGTGAGGCAATGCCATTCACCAATCTTCTTCATAAGAATTTACAAACATGTTTGCATTTCAAACCCCTATTTACTTTGGCTGCCTTAATTCTCCTCTCAACGAAGATGCCAAGTGTTTTGTGGCTAAGTTTATCTTGAGGCTATTTTAGATTTTGCCTCCATGTGCATTGGTTAAGCTTTCATGGGAAATGTTTGTATTGCAGTTGTTCTTTTGGAATTAAAGGGCTTTGTGACATAGTTACAATTTTCTAGTGCTACTGCTCTTAAGTGTACTCTATACACACTGAAGTTCAGGTGTATTGACTTTCTTGTTATTTCTGATAAATTCCTCTTCATCTTTCACCTCTTTACATTTGATCTCATTGTTCCACAATGTCAGAATCTATCTAGAATTTGTCTCTTGGAATCCTTAAATTCTTTTAAAAGGTCCAGCTCGAATACCACCTTATACATGATATTTTTTCTGATATCTTCAGATGCTATCTTTTCCTCTAATTTTCAAAGGACCAGTCTATGTGTGTAGGTATTAATATTTAATTATAAAAATAATTAAAAACTTTTAAAGATTAAAACATTTTTAATTAAAAATAATTTAAAAAAAAGTTAAAAATTCAACAAAACTGAAGAATTCTTCAAAAAATCATGACATTAATGCACTGTTTCATATCTCTGGACTCTCCATAGCTACAAAGACATAGGGGCAATGGATTAAGTGACTTGCTTAATCACAAGGTCACACAGCTAGTAGTATCAGGTATCTGAATCTGGATTTGAACTCAGGTCCTCCTGACTCCAGCACCAGTGTGTCACCTAGCTGCCTCTCATTTGTGGTTTTAAGTCTTTTACTCTAAGAAAATAATTCAGCTTTATAGGTTTTATTTAGCAACATGCAACCTACAAATGGGTTTATGACAGATGTTGACCTTAGTGATGTCTGTTCAGTAATGCTTTGCATATTAATTTCAAGGGAGGTATAAAATAGAGGGGCATATGTTCATCTATGGAGTTTATCAGTGATGTGGATAATATCCTGGGCAGAATCCAAATAGAAAGATTCTTTGGTGATGTCAAGGTACTTCAATTCAGGGATATTATATTAATTGCATTGAACACCAATAGGCCCCAGTGCATTTTATAGTCATTTGAAAGAAATTGGTTTAATCATTTACCCTGGAAGAACAAAGTAGATGAAAAATGGCATATTTCCCAAATAATGACATGTAGCCCATTAAGTTCTCTGTCTCTGTGTCCATCTCTTTCTCAACAGTATTATAGGTAGTCTGGGCTTAATATGAAAAGATAGGATTGAATCCAGTTAAGGAAATGGAGTAGAGTTTTCATTCATCCAAAGTGATTCCCTGCTGCAAATTCCATCTACTTAAAATCAATATTCTCTCGCTGATGCTTGATGACAAAAAATCATGGTAAACACCACATTCTCAGAAAAATCAAAATTTTGAGTGATCCACAGGGCAATAGACAGATACAAAGTGAATGTCAGTAGGCTGTATGGTATAATAAATGTACTATAGATATTTATTTTTGTACCATAAATAGCTATAATTTTTGAATGAGAAGTGGCATAAAAGACCACATTAAAGAAGCCTATGACTGAAAAGTAGGTAGTCACAGAAGAATAAGATTCACTATATGTATATTCTAAATTCTACACTAGTACTCACAAAATGTTAAAAGAACTAGAGTAAGCACTCTAAGTAGATCCTCAATGGGGGATTTAGATATAGACAATGAATGAAAAAGCATAGAGCAGTTGTGATTGGTCCTGCATGGGAATATACACAAATATGAAGTGTATGAAATATATAGGCACGCAAGTCTTGCTTTTGGTATGTCAGCTAAATAAATGATTAGAATCTTTCTTTGGAGCCATTGAGGTAGCATAGGAAACAGAGAGATGAGGGAATAAATATTTATATACTGCCCTATTTTTTTTTTTTTTAGGTTTTTGCAAGGCAAATGGGGCCACACAGCTAGGTAATTATTAAGTGTCTGAGACCAGATTTGAACCCAGGTACTCCTGACTCCAAGGCTGGTGCTCTATCCACTGCACCACCTCGCCGCCCCATATATACTGCCCTATTACAGGGCAGGCAGTGGTAAATACTTTACAAATATTAGTCTCCTTTAAGAAAGGCTCTTGCCATCCACTGCAGTCCTCTTCTTTGTGTGACATAGTTTATGTAAGCCAGGAAAATATATCTGACAAAACTTTATTTGATTTAGGGGAAAGAGGGAAGGAAGGAGGCATTGTCCCTCCTGTCTAGAATGAATAGAAACACTTGTACTAAAATGAAAAGCAAAACTTTTCCTTTTTGAAATTTTCTCTAGGGGTGGCGAGGTGGTGCAGTGGATAGAGCACCAGCCCTGGAGTCAGGAGTACCTGAGTTCAAATCCTGCCTTAAACACTTAGTAATTACCTAGCTGTGTGGCCTTGGGCAAGCCACTTTAACCCCATTGCCTAGCAAAAACCTAAAAAACAAAATTTCTCTGTAGAGTAACTGCTTTAATTTTCGTTTAAAAAATATAGCCACATAATGGGATGTTCTCAAACCATTAGAGTAGTTTTAATTTAGTAACTCTTGTAATACTTTTAAAACTTCAGATAAACAACAAGGAATTGTATGCAATTGAATAGTTCTTGTCTAATAGTTATGCTAATTGAAAATAGGTAGGAGATCATGTTTACAAAGATGGATAAAATATTATTCTTTAATGGAAAAATTTAAAAACTTAAAAGGAACTCAAGTTAGTAATCTTAGAAAAGTTGTAGATGCCTTAGAGGGATTATCACAAAGATAAACAAAATTCAGTAATGATTGTTCTTAGCCCCTAAACAAAATGTCAAAGGATAATTCACTGGAAAAATACTTTCTTTAGTAGTCACTGAACCAGAATCAAAATCACAAAATCATAGACTTTCAGCATTGGGAGGGATCTGAATGACCCTTTATGGGGTCATTATGGAAAATGAATTTTGATTATCAAAGACCCCCTAAATAGTTCTCTAGTATCTGTCAGAGAGGATCTACAGGGAAGGGGCAGCCATCCCTGTCAAAGTAATCCATTCAACTTTGGGACAACTCTCAATGTTAGAAAGTTGTCATTAAATCTAAATTTGTCTTTAACTTCCACCTCTCTCTCTTCTAGCTCTGCCTTTTGAAACTAAACAGAATAACTTCACTGCCTCCTCTGAATGGCAGCTAACTTGTCCTTCTTCAGACAATATCCCCAGTTCTTTTCTGTTTATCAATGACCTTTTTTTTAAAAAAAAAATGGTACCTAGAATCTATTGTAGTCTGACTAGTGCAAAGTTCAGTAGGACAATCCTTTCTTTATTCCTGGAAGCTATGCCTCTCTATGCATCCCAAGATTAAATTGACTTTTGGGGGCTAAAGTTATCACATTGAAGGATCATGTTGACTATTCAATTCAACAAAACCTACTGATCTCTTTCAGATATACTGCTATTTAACCATATTTCCTCTTTGTTATATGTATGGTATTATATGTATGATATTATATGTATTTTATGTATATACAACATGGTATTATATGTATGAAGCTGGTATAAACCTGAGCATAAGATTTTACATTTGTTCCTATTGAATTTCCTCTAATTAGATTCACTCCATTCTTGCCTATCAAGACCTCTGACTTAACTACCATCCATAGCCAATCCATCATCCCTCCAAGTTTTTTTATCAACTGCAGATCTGACCAGCCTCCTCTCTCATGCTCACTCCCTATCCAATTGTTTGCCAGTGTCATTTTCTATCTTTGTGACATCTCTCATATGTATCCTTTCTCTGTATTCCCACTGATACCAGCCAGGCCTAACCCCAATCACCTCATTTTTGGATATTGGGATAGCCTTCTGATTATTCTCTATGCATCAAGTCCTCTCCCTTCTTCATCTATCCTCTACTCAGGTGCCAGAGGGATCTTAAAATGCAATTCTGATTATATTACCCTACATTCAGTAAATTCCAGGGACTCCCAATTACCTTCAGAATCACATGTAAAATTCTACAGGTGCCTTTTTAAAGCGATTTACAACCTCTTATTTTCTTAGGCTTATACTTTATAATCTGGCCCCTTCCTTCATCTTCAGTCTTAGAGGGTTCTCTTCACTGAGCATTCTACAATCCAGTTAAACTGACCTTCTTACTGCTCCTTAGAATGAAGAAAGGATAAAAACCAAGATTATAAGGGAAAAGAGTCCTTGTCCTCAAGAAATTTCCCATTCAAAAGAGGCAAGACAACTAACAAAAGGGAGCTGAGTTCTGTGGGAAGTGTGGAAAATGAAATCATTTGACTTGGGAGCCTGATGAGAAGGAAGGCCAATTAACCTGAGCATAAAAAGTAGATACCAGGAGGAACTTATTATGGGAAAGGGGTGGGGGCAACCATGGTGGTGGTAGTGGTGGTGATGGTAGTCGGTGGTGGTAGTGGTGGATGATGGTAGTCAGTGGTGGTAATGGTCGGTGGTGATGGTGGTAGCCAGTGGTGATGGTGGTGGTATAGATGATGGTGGTGGTCAGTGGTAGTGGTGGTGGTGAGTAGGGGGGTGGGGGGTTGTGGTACAGTTAGATGGCTCAGTGGGAGGTGTGCTGGGCCTGGAGTTAGGAAGACCTGAATTCAAATTGAGCTTAGACACTAGTTGTGTGACTCTGGGCAAGTCACTTATCCCTATTCACTTCAGTTTTCTCATCTGCAAAAAGAACTGGAAAAGGGAATTGATAACCACTCCAGTATCTTTTCCAAGAAAACTCCAAATGGGGTCATGAAGAGTCAGACATCATTGAAATGACTAAACCACAAAAGGGTGGTAAGCTTTTTCTGGGAAACTAGGCCTGAGGCAGATAAGTCAGCAATAGAGGGAGAATGGTTTTATAATTCACCAAGTTCCCTATACCTGAAATGCTCTCCCATCTTAACTTTAC
Organism: Macrotis lagotis; assembly: GCF_037893015.1. NCBI lineage: Eukaryota > Metazoa > Chordata > Mammalia > Peramelemorphia > Peramelidae > Macrotis > Macrotis lagotis. The sequence goes on along the minus strand of NC_133660.1, from coordinate 55,041,275 downwards.
CTTCTGCCTTCCCAGACTTCTTTTAAGGCCTAGCTCAAATCCTGTCTTCTACAAGAGATGGTATTTGATCCCCCCTCCCCCTCCAAACAACCCTTGGAATTGCCAGTACCTTCCTCTTCTTCAAATCTGTGCTATCCATGCCTGTTTTCTGTGATCTCTCAGATATCAGAAGATGTAGGGTGACTTGAATTGGGTTGGGTGACTTGAATTGATCAAGAGCAGCTAATCTTAATTATCTCCATATTTATCTTAGTTATTAAGTCCAAATAAGGAAAGATTTTGTTAGTTTGAAAGGGCAACAAGAGCCAACAATATGGTACATTAGTCAAAAGAGTTAATGTGACCTTGGGCTTCATTGAAAGGCTTAGAGGAATGAGGAAAAGATAGTCTTGCTGCTCTTTGTACTGGTTAGATACCAATGGATATTATACCAGTGGTTCTGGGCATTTTAGAAAGGTCATTGATAAGATAGCCATTTCTGTATTTTTTTCCTAATTCTCTAAAGGGCATTCTCCTTTTCAGAGAAAACAGAAGCTAAATTAAATTTTTTAAAGCTTTTCTCTGATTTCTGTATATTCCCCTCCCCCAGGAACATTGTCCTTGAGATGAGGAAAGACTGCTGTCTAGCACATGCAGAGAAAATATAAATCCATTTCAAAAAAACAAGCCATTCCCCAATTGACAAATGGTCAAAGGATATTCAAAGGTAATTCACAGCTGAGGAAATCAAAGCAAGCCATAGTCATATGAAAAATTGGTCTAAATCATTACATATTAGAGAAATGCAAATTACAGCATCTCTGCAGTACCACCTCACACCACTCAGATTGGCCAATATGATCAGAAAGGACATTGATCAGTGTTGGAAAGGATGTGGGAAATTGGGGACATTAATACATTATTGGTGGAGCTGTGAACGCATCCAACCTTTCTGGAGAGCAATTTGGAATTATGCCAAAAGGCCAACAAAAATGTGCTTACCCTTTGATCCAACAATACCACTACTAGGTCTACACCCTGAAGAGATTATGGAAAAGGGTAAAAACATCACTTGTACAAAAATATTCATAGCAGCCCTGCTTGTGGTGCCAAAGAATTGGAAATTAAGTGAATGTCCTTCAGTTGGGGAAATGGCTTAACAAATCGTGGTATATGTATGTCATGGAACACTATTGTTCTATTAGAAACCAGGAGGGATGGACATTTAGGTAAACTTGGAAGGATTTGCATGAACTGATGCTGAGTGAGATGAGCAGAACTAGAAAAACATTGTACATTCTAAAAGCAACATGGGGGTGATGATCAACCTTGATGGACTTGCTCATCCATCTGTGCAACAACTAGGGACAATTTTGGACTATCTACAATGGAGAATGCCATCTGCATCCAGGGAAAGAATTGTGGAGTTTGAACAAAGACTAAAGACTATTACCTTAAATTTAGGAAAAACAACCATTATCTTATTATGTAATTTTGCCATCTCTTATACTTTATTTTTCTTCCTTAAGGATATGATTTCTCTTTCATCATATTCAACTGAGATGAATATATACCATGGAAACAATGTAAAGACTATCAGAATGCCTTCTGTGGGGGCTGGGATCAGGGAAGCAAGAATGGTGGAAAAATTGTAAAACTCTAAATAAAATGTTTCTTAAAAATAAAAAAAAGAAAATATAAATCCATAATAAGGTCCTTCCTGCTTCTGGCACCTTTGGAAGGGGCATCTGCAGAAAAGCCACAAGACAGAGAGATGAAAGATGATGGAGGACCATATCCAGAATTGGTGTTGCCTTTCCATGATGACACCAGACGCTGAATCTTGCTGGTTCACACAGATGGAAATCAAAGGAATAGCTGGGAGCATCTCATCAAATCATGGTTATGTCTGGGTGTTCAAAAATAACTTTCATCAAGACCTCTACTTTATCTTGTTCATTGATTCAGTTTGGGGGTTTGTATATCAATATTTGAGGTCATAGGTTTTACTATTATCTTCTCTCTTGGGTTTTGTCTCTGATTAGTTTGAGTAACTCAACACATCTTACATTTGTAGAGTAGCATCATTCTATGTCATTTAACTTGGTTGAGATGGTTAGGTATTCTCACGTATCTATCCTCTCCCCTTTAAAATTTAATGCCCATTTGATTAGTTTGATTTTTTTTTTCTTAAGGTGTTATTGGTGTGGTTTATTTTTACATTACAAACCTTTACAGATTGATTCCACATAATGAGAAGTCTCTTGTAACAAAGCAAAATAAAAACAAAAACTAAGTGAAATGAGCAATATAATGACCTCAACTAAAAAGTTCCACCCTTCAACTTCTTTAATATTTTTAATTAATATATTATATAATTTATGTGTATATAAAATATATAAATAATATATTAATATTATAAAAATTTAAATTAATATAAATCTATTTTCTCTACTTTCTACCTAATCCCATTTTTATAAAACAGAGAAAAAGGAAAAACAAATTACTTATTTCAACTAGTCATAGTTAAAAAAAAATCCCTCATTGATACCCACTCACATAGGTATACATTAGTATGTTCAATTTGTTACCTCTCTGTAAGGAAGTAGCTAATATGTTTCATCATTGCTCCTTTGGAATCATGGAAGAACATGGTATTGATCATAGTTTTTATAGTTTTCGAAGTTATTTGTCTTTATAGTGAGGTTGCTGTAGAAATTGTTCTATTTCTGTTCATTTCATTCTTCATAAGTTTATACAAGTATTCAAAATTGATCACTATTATAATATTGAGTTCTATAAATAATTTTTCTGTTTCTTTTGATGCCCTATGTGAACTCATATAAACCTTATCATATCTTTAAAATTACTTATTTCTTCTGGCATAATATCCCATCACATTCATTTACTTTATATTTCCAGATTTTTTGCCATCACAAGAACTACTTTAATTATTTTTGTGCATATATGATTTTTACTATGTTTTTTTCTCTTTTGAGTAAAGGGTAAAGTGGAATAGTTGCATCATGGGGCATGCTCTGTTTAGTAACTTTTTGTGTATGATTCCAAATGGTTTAAGATAATGGTTATAAATGGCATTTCTATATATCAATATATCTCAGCAGGAAGAGAGAAATTCCATTTAAAATAACAACAAAATATACAAAATACTTGGGAACCACAAGATATCTATGCAAATATAACTATAGACAACTGTTTACAGGAACAAAGACATCTAAATATTGGGAGATTTCTTTCCTCCTACCACCACTCTCCCTATTAAGAAAGTCAGAAACATTTATACAAATATAATTTGGAACATGCATAGGCAAGCAAAACAAATTTCTGCATTAAACATATCCCAAAGAAGCAAGATGCCTCAGTTTGCATCCTGAGTCTATCAGTTCTCTATTTGAAAATAGGTAGCATATTTCATCATGCATCTTGCAGACTAGTGGTTGGTCATTGGGTCGATCACTGTGTTGATTCCTAAGTCTTTCAAAATTGTTTTTGCCTTTATAGTATCACTGTTATTATAAAGCTTGACTTTTGGTTTTTACTTCAATCTACATCTTTTCATCTAAATTTCCTCAGGTTTTTCTGAAATCATCCACTTCATTGTTTTGTACAGCATAATAGCATTCTATCACATAACTTGTCCAGCCATTCTCTAATTAATGGTTATTTCCTTAGTTTTCAATTTGCTATCACAAAAGAGCTGCTATGAATATTCTTTGTACATGTATTTTCCTTCTTCTTTGATCTCTTTTGTATATAGATTTGTATTACTTGGGTCTAAGAGTTTGCACAATTTGGTGGCTTTTTTTAGTTTCATATTTCTTTCTAGAATAGTTATTTGGAATTTACAAATGAAGTTTACCATTCCACCAATAATGCATTATTGTAATCTGCTTTCTCATAGCCCCTCGGCTTTTATCATTTTCTTTTCCTATGAAGTTTGCCAATCTGATGGGTCTGATGTAATACCACAAAGTTATTTTAATTTGCATTTCTTTCATTATTAGTAATTTAGATCATTTTTATATGACTATATAGTCTTAGTTTTGATTACTTCCTTGAAAGAAGACTATTCAGGGGCAGCTAGGTGTATAGAGCACTGGTCTTGATGTCAGGAGGACCTGAGTTCAAATGTGGCCTCAGACACATAATTGCCTAGCCGTGTGACCTTGGGCAAGTCACTTAACCCCATTGCCTAAAATTAAAAAAAATGTTTTAAAGAAAAGAAAGAAGTGTATTCATCATTTGAGGAGCAAATCAGAACTTCTCAAAACTATTTAGAACTGGGTTAAAATAATAGACTGATTAGAGATAGATACAAGACATATAGAAAATACTGTAGCTAGTAGCCTAGTGTTTGATAAGACTCTATTTACTGAAGGACTCACTACTTGATAAAAATTACTGGGAAAATTGGACAGCAGTATGGAAGAGACTAAATTTAGATCAACACTTAACTTCTTATGCCAAGATAAGCTCTAAAGAACCCTATTATAAAGGGTCACATCATAAATAAATTAGAGAATTACCTATTACTGATCAGATATGGATATATGGACAGAAAAAATTCATAACTAAACAAAATATAGGGAGGATCATAGAATATAAAAGTGATAATTGCATAAAATATAAAAGGTTTGTAGGATAAATAAAATAGAGCTAAGATTAAAAGAGGAACAAATGAGAAAAAAATCATTTTAGGCAATTTCTTTGATAAAGCCTTTTGCTAAGAAAAAAGAAAGTGATTTATTTAATAATAATATCCATTTTCAGTTAATAAATGGTCTAAGGATATGCACATAGAATTATCAAGGGAAGAAACCTAGCCTGTTTATAATTGCATGAAAAAATGTTCCAAGTCAATACTAATTAGAGAAATATAAATTAAAGGAACACTGAGATAGATCTTTACTCCTGTTAGATTAACAAAGATGACAAAATAGGAAAATGGTAAATGTTGGAATGGTTGTAGAAAAAGCAGGAACATAGATGAGTTTTGCTCCAGTGAATCTGTACAATTATTCTTTTGATTAGATTTTCATGCTACCAGACATATAAACTTCTATTAGCCTCTGTTAGGAAACTACATTTCAGCCTAGAGGATCAAATGAGATAGTATTTTATCCACTTATAGAGTGGCAGTTACTGTACATATATCTCCAAAGACAGCAGCTTCTGTTGAATTGTTATTCCAAACTTATCAAACTCCCCAACTAACCCCCAAAAGTCCAGCATGAATTTTTTTTTCTGGATAAAATATGTTTGCTAACATTCTAGAAAAAATAGAAACAACATAAAAGAGAGAAAAATAGAAGGCTCCTTCTGATCTCTACATCTTTATATTTCAGAAGTTGATTAATTACAATACATTCAAAAATGGCTAAAACATTGGGTCATTAGGGAACTTTAAAGCATTCATAGAAAGATGAATATTGTTTAGCTATTTTGTGTCTTTATATTATGCCTATATATGTGTATATATATATATTTAAGTATTTATTTTAAAAAACCCTTTGAGGTCATCAAGTCCTACTCAATTTTATACATGAGTTCAAATCTGGTCTCAGACACTTAATAATTACCTAGCTGTGTGACCTTGGGCAAGTCACTTAACCCCATTGCCTTAGAGTACAAATCAATTTTATACATGAGGAAACTGAGGCAAGTAGGGTTAAATAAATTGCCCAGGGTCACATTTGGCTAGCAAGAAACTGATACAGAATTTGAGCTATCTTCTTCCAGATTATACATCTACTTCTTTAGCCACTACACCATCTACCCTTACTTCAGAAGGTAAAGTCCCTGAGAGTAGGAGATTTTTTAAAATTTAATTTAATTTATTTTTTTTTTTAGATTTTTGCAAGGTAATGGGGTTAAGTGGCTTGCCCAAGGCCACACGGCTAGGTAATTATTGTTTGAGGTCAGATTTGAATTCAGGTACTCCTGACTCCAGGGCCGGTGCTCTATCCACTGCACCACCTAGCCGCCCTGAGAGTAGGGATTTTTAAAAAAATTCTTTGCACTTACATCTCCATTGTTTAGCAAAGTACTTGGGATCTAGTAGTTCTTAATAAATTATTGACTGATTATGTACTAAGTTCAAGGACAATTTCCCATAGCGGTGATCAAAGCTACTTCTATTAAGAGTAGTTTGTTTTGAAAGTCCCCTTCATATTCAAAAGGTAGTGCAGTGAAATGAGAACTGAGCTGGTTCAAACCTTGTGCTTTGATCAGACACTGTGCTAAATGTTTTACAAATATTATCTCATTTGATCTGTACAACAGCCCTAGAGTACAAGTGCTATTATTATTCCTATTTTACAGATGAGGAAACTAAAGTGAAGTGACTTGCCCGAGGTCACACAGTATCTGAGGTCAGATTTGACCTGAGATCCTCCATACTCCATGGCCTCCAATTTATCCAGTGTGCCACCAAGCTGCCAAGGCAGAATATTTAAATACAAATATAATATTGAACAAGCTATATTTAGGTTTTTGCAAGGCAATGGGGTTAAGTGACTTGCCCAAGGCCACACAGTTAGGTAATTATTAAATGTCTGGGACCAGATTTGAACTCAGGTACTCCTGACTCCTGACTCCAGGGCCAGTGCTCTATTCACTGCTCCATCTTAGCTGCCCCTGAACAAGCTATTTTTAACATAATTTTCCTCAGTTATCAATGTGATCTTGTTGGACTAGATGACTCTTAAATCTATTATTTTGTGAGCTTATAATTTGTGGTCCTATGGTACATGAATCTGAATCTGAATCTTTCAGCAAAAAAGAAAACTTGAAAATGAAAACCAGCTTCCAGACTAGTGATTATCTGTAACTAAGGATGCTTGCTTAGAGTCATGACACCTTTATTTGCTAAAGAATAGGGAATAATATTAATCTGTACAAGTAGAATTGTAGAAGAGAAAGGTAGGTTTATCTGTTGATTTGTATATTGGAGTCTTTAACTAAATGAAACTTTGCAAGAGTGAGGTAGGCTTCCAAAGCCCAGGCTTTATACTCACAATGGGGTCATTATAGGTTCAGAATTTTTTTCAAATATATAATTAATTCCCTGATAGTCTTACAAAAGCAATGGAGATTCCAGGCAAGGTGGACCATGCCTGCACTACTCTGCTGCTGGGTTGGATCAGGCTGATAGGTGAGCTCAGGTGTTTTAAGATGAAGTGAGATAATGCCCACTAGGCAGGGCAGTGGACAGAGTACTGGGGTTGGAGGCAGGAAGATCTAAGTTCAAATCCAGTCTTGCTAGTTGTGTGACCCTGGGCAAGTCACTTAGTCCTGTTTGCCTCATTTTCCTTATCTGTAAAATGAGTTGGAGAAAGAAAACCCCAAATAAGGTCATGAAGAGTTAGACACGACTGAACAACAATGTTAGGCATTTCCATTAATACTGTCTCCAATGTGATGCATCCTGGGGATCAGAGGACTACCAGGTTGCCCAAGGTGGGATGAACAAGTCTAATCGAAGCACTCTTGCTGATCAGCAGTGATATCAGGTCTGTGAGTCCAAGAAAACCCAGTTTCAGAAAAAAATTCAGCTAAAACTAATCTAATTTACTTTTAATTATCTAGCTGAATCTAATTCTCTCCTTGGAAATCACAGAGCACCATAAAATTGAGATCTGGAAGGTATCAAACTCTTTGGTTTAGAGGTGAAGAAGCTGGAGGTACAGTTTCAGTGTTATTATCTATTGTTCAGAGATAACTATGGAAAGGGAGTTTAATCAGCAACAGGTGATGCATATTTGGTTATGACAATTTATGCTCACCCTAAAACAAATTAGACTGGCCCTCCCAATTCCGTATACCTCCCTTTCACTTCTGTAATGATTGTGATGAAGTGTCACAGAAAGAAGGTGCAAAAAATGACACCATTTTTAGACTAATTTTCTAATGTTTTTCAGCTGTATATGACTCTTCATGATCTCATTTGGGGTTTTTTGGGGAGAGATCCTGAAGTGGTTTTCCATTTTCTTCTCTAGATCATCTTACAGATGAGGAAACTGAGGCAAACGGGGCTAAGTGAATTCCCCTCATCACACAGCAAGTAAATATCTGAGGCTGGATTTAAACTCAGGAAGATGAATCTTTGACCCTAATGATCAAATACTTAAATGGATCTATGTTCTCATCGATGTGAACTTTCTCTCCAATAATGTGCCACTCAATCAACAAACATTAAACAACTGCTATGTACCCAAAATAATGCTAGAATATAAAGAAAAAGGAAAAAAAAAACCCCAAAACAGCTCTTGTCCTCAAGGTACTTTCCATCTATTAAGGGAGAAAAGATCCACATGACTAGGTAAATCTATTCCAGGTACATGCAAAACAGATGAAGATACAAGCATCTGAGAATGGAAGCAAACCAGAAAAAGCCTCTTGCAGAAGATGGCATTTTGGCTTATGTTTTAAAGTTAAACAGGTCAGAGATGAGGAAGTAGAACATTCCAGGTATGGAGGACATGCTGAAAAAGTGTGGAGATGGGAGGTAAAGCAGTTTGTGAGGTATTCCTCACATATAAATTCTGGATAGATTATAAACAGCAAGAAGAGCAGTAATACTGAAAAGGTATAAAAGACTCAGTTTTTGAAGATCTTTAAATGTCAAAGGGATTTTTAATTTGTTCCTTGATGTAATAGGAAGTCCCTGGAGTTTACTGAGTAGAGGAGTAATAAATGCAGTCCTATGTGTGGAAGCTGGATTGGAAGGAGGAGGGACTTAAAATCAATCAGAAGATTATTGCGAAAATCTGGAAAAAAAGTGAGAAAGAGGCTTGAACTATAGTAGTGTTTATCTCAGTGGAGAAAAAAAATGGATGTATATGACAAATTATGTCATAATAATACGGAAACATCAAGACTAGAATTAATTTGGTATGTAAAATGAGGGAAAAAGAATTGAGGGAAATGCTGGGGTTACAAGTCTGAGAGATTGAATATACAAATCTGCAGAAATAAGGTTTGAAGGAGGGTTTAATGTGACTTGGTATGGACATGTTGAGTTTGTGGTGTCTCTAGGATGTCAGTATGGAAACATACAGAAGTCACTTGATATAGTACTGAAGTTCAGAAGAGGGATTTGTCTGAATATATAAACTGTGCATACAGATGATTTTGTATTGAACCCAAACAAAGTATTTCATGAGTGAAAATATAATTTTAAATGTTTATCTCTATCAAAAAATCAACCATGCACATTTTAAAGTCATCAAAGATTTTCTTGATAGATGTATACACAGACATTAAGCAAATTCAGATATTAAGCAGAGTTCTGATGATAAGTATCAATCAAATAGAACAAGGAGATATGTACTTTCCAAAGTCTTTGACCACTGTTATGGAAGATAATTTCCACCTAAGTGGACTATAAATCATTATCTGAATGATTCTTTTTACATATATCATTGTGCTGATTGATGTTTGTCCTTCGTTATAGAAGAAGACCATGATATCAGGGAGGTGATGCTATGGCAAGTACATATATTGGATATGATTGAGGGGGACTGTGCTAAGTCATCAACCTCACTTTCTCTTCCAGAGTTATCTGGATCCAGTGACCAGATATGAATCAGACTGGAGATGACTCTGGATGTGAGGCAGTCAGAGTTAAGTGATTTGCCGAAGGACACATCTAGTAAAAGTCCTGTCCTTGAGATCACTACTCTATCTACAATGAACTCTACAGGGTTTTGCAATGATAGCATTGTCACTTAAAAGTGATAAATTTAATAGTTCATATAAGAAAAAGCAAATGATTTCCAGATTATAACAGATGATGATTGCATGGGTAGTCCAATGAATTAGCATATATGTTTTTTTTTTGCAAGGCAAATGGGGTTAAGTGGCTTGCCCAAGGCCACACAGCTAATTATTAAGTGTCTGAGGCTGGATTTGAACTCAGGTACTCCTGACTCCAGGGCCGGTGCTCTATCCACTGTGCCACCTAGCTACCCCTGAGTTAGTATAAGTTAAATGTATATATGTATGTATGTATATATGTATGTATGAATGTATATCTATCATCTATCTATATCTATCTATCTATCTATCTATCTATCTATCTATCTATCTATCTCATTCTATCTATATCTTAGACAAATGCTGCAGATGTACAATGAACTGGGTCACAGGAAGAGATAAGGGTTGCTCAGATTTGTTAAATTTTATAGCTTCTCAACAATTATTGATGCTTGGTTTTTGACTTGGGAAATTTCTTTACAACTACCCCTTCTATTAATCTAAGCCCTTTCTTTTAACAAGAAAAACCGTTCTGCAAAACCAAACAATAGTGACATCATTGACAATATATTTTGTATCTGTAGTCTCCTACTTCTGTACTGTGAAAAGGATATGTATATTTAATCATCTGTTTTCTAGGTCTAAGAATGACTTAACAGTTAAGCTGTGTTCAATTGCCCTATAGTGTTGATTGTATTTATATTATGGTTATCTTTGCATATTTTGTTCTAATTTTGCTAATTTTGCATCAGTTCACATGTCTTCCTTTATCTCTCTGAGTTCCTCCTTCATTAGTCAGATTACTTTTTTTTAACTGTATAACTCTACCCTATTACATTCATATGATAAAATTTCTTCAGTCAGTATTTATTCACTCTCTCCCCATCCCCTTCCCAGTTTTTTTTAAATAGCACAAAAAAAAAATTTGTTGCTATGGCTATTTTGCTATATAGAGGGCCTTTCTATCTTTGACCTCCTTGGAGTATACATGTGGCACAGTGGTGGAACTGAGTCAAAAGGTATGTCTTGTTTAACATCCTTGAAATAATAAATATTTACCCAGAATGGGTAGATTAATTCAAAGTTCCTTCCATTCATCAATCATTAAGTATTTAGCAAATGTCTCCTATGTTCTGGGAATATTGAGACAAAATTGCATTGTTCCCCTATTGGAAGACATTACTAAAGCAACACCATTTTAGTGTGTTCATATTTCTATAACCTTATCTTATACTGATTGTCTCCATCTTTTATCATCTTCTCAAATCTGAAGTGTTTGAAATGAAATGAGTGGTTTTATCTATTCATTCATTTATTTATTTGCTTCCCTTATTTATGATGATTATTATTATGGCTTTGGAACATTTTTTTCATATAGGTTGTAGAGCCTAGAAGGAACAGGCTGTAACGAACCTTTCCCTTTCCACCTCTGCCTCCATTACCCAGGTCCCACAGGACACCCCCTTCTGACTGGATACTGATACCCTCCATTCCCACAGGGACTGGAGGTAATTTAGTGCCCTGCTCCAATCCAATTCTTGGGTTCATTACCTGGTCAGGGACTTGGCTGCTTACATTATTGAGCCCAAAGGATCCAAGTCTCATCATCCACCTTGATGATGAACCTTCTTGGAACCATTGTCTCCCCAGATTAGAATGGAGCTCTTTGAGAGCAGGGACCCCTTTTATGTTTTTATTTTTATCTAAAAGATTCAGCATAGTGTTTGTCACAAAGAAAGCAGCTAATAAATACTTTTCATGTAGGCTCCTTTCTACAAGATTATTGATAATTTGCAATTTTTCAGAAAATTTGTTCTCCTTTGACCATTTCTCTTTTGGAAATGGATTTAATTTTATATATCTGAGGCTATTCATCTGAGATAAAAGATTTTTATCAGATATTTGATGCAAAGATTTCCTAATGGGAGTTTGTTTTCTTATACTTACTGCATTGATTTGCAATATAAAAGCTTTTGATTTTATGTCTCTCATTTTTTGTGATTTTTATTATTTCTTGTTGGTTTAAGAATTTTTCCTCTAGCAGTAGTTGCAAGAGATACATCCTTTCCTTTTTGCTAAAAATGAAATGATTCTTTCTATTTGGGTCTCATTTCTATTTGGAGATTATTGTATTATATGGTCTAATTTCTTTGTTCAGTATCTTCAGAGGTGCTATTGTTAGCACTCTCTCAGTTCAGGTTCAGTGCTGGGATAAAATTTAAAAAATTCTAAAACCATTGAATAATAGTTAACAAAATATAGTTATCTAAATATAGCAAGGAAATACAACAACACAATGACCCTTAGCTTTTCTGGATGAGGCTACCCTTTGATTCCAAAAGGAAATGCATCTGATTATCCAGAAAGAATATGGTCAGGGACATGATAACTTTTGTGGTCTCAGACTGACCTAGACCTAGACCGTCCTGACAGACTTTTTATGTTTTATGGCGACTATGAAGAAGCATCAGCAAAGTTGAGGCCCATCAGGACCCAGGAGAGATTTGTCTGCTTTTTAGGAAAAACTATCCCATTCAAAGGAAGCAACTGAGCTTATACCATATGGGGAACTAGAGAAAGAAGCTATATCAAGAAAAGAAAGGGTCAGTTTCCTTTTAAAAAAAAACTATTTCCTAAGGATTTGGAGAAGGAAGAGGGGGCTGGACCTTGCTAAGTTGGGGGTGGGGAGAAAGAAAAATGCTGGTAAATATTAGTCCTGTCACAGATATGAAGCTGAGTCCTATCCCACTGCAACATTTAAAAAAAATCAAAATTTCAATATGCTTCTTTGTTTTTGGTATAGAGAATTACTTTATTACAAAGCAGACCTGTTCCTACTTTGAATCATATAGACTTGGAAATAACTTGGGGTCTGAGAGGTATAATGAATCATACATATAGTTTGTTGTGGTTGCAGGCCTTGAAACCCAGACTTCCCAACTCTAAAGCCAGCTCTTTTTACTATGTCATAATGCCACAAGGTGAGAAATGAAAACACAGATAGCAAAGTATACAGGACACCTGTGGCACATTACTAATGATGCCAGGTGCAAAATATGGTGCCAAAGACATCTTTCACCTTGTGATCATATAGAAAAGCAGGTGGGTCATTCATGTATTAAATGAGAAGAATAACAGGTAATCCTAGGTTTTCATTGATTAACATGAAATACTAAAAGGTACCCAGCATATTGGGTAGAATTTTATGGGATATTTGTGGTAATATGTGGATACATCACTCAAGGTGAGAAGCTGTAGATTATTTGTGATCTGATCTAGAGAACCACTAAGTTCTTGAATTGCCAGCTCTAAGACCTTGATTCAGTGAAAGATATACTCTCCGTTGAAGAGATTATTTTGAAGTCCTTTAAATCTGATGCAGCATTATTATATTTTATTATTATTATGCTCATTGGTAATATGGTAAAATAAATGTTAAGTTCTATATGCAATGCAGGAAATTATAAGGGAAAACTCCAAATATGCTGGAACAAGAAAACAGTTTAACCACTGAAAAAATCCACAGTGCCCTTTCAGAAAGAGAACCCAGAATAAAAACCCCATGGGCTGTTATAGAAAATTTCTGAACTCTCAAATAAAGAAGAGAATATTACAAGCAAAAAGGAAACTATTCAAATGCAAAGGAAACACAATCAGACTCACGAAGTAACTATCAGCTTCAACACTGAAGGACCAGAAGACCTGGAATACCAAATATTAAAGAGCAAAGGACCTAGGATTACAGCCCAGAATGTACTACCCTGCAAAATTCAGCATATACTGAAAGGGAAAAAGATGGATGTTCAACAAAATAGCCAATTTCCAGAACTTCCTGACACAAAGACCAGAACTGAACAGAGAATTCAATCACCAAATATACTATTCAAGACTTGCATAAAAAGATAAATGAAAAGGGGAAGGAAAAAATAAAACAAAACAAAGCAAATATTGATCAAAATCATCAAATTGTATACAACCCTAAAAGGGAAGATATATCACTTCTAATTCTTTAGAACTTTACATCTCTTAGTATAATTATAGGATCAAATATAATTGAAGAGATTGGACTTAAAGGATATGGGTATAGTTGGGTCTTATCTCTACATTGAAGAGGTCCAAGATGACATCACTGTGTTAGAGACATAAAGCCCTGATGAAAAGCAGGGGTGTTAATTCTAAACTTAAATTGTCTGATTATCTTCTGACCCCCTTTAATTCTGCTGTGCTGAGGAAGCCTAGCACTTTGTCTAGTGAGAGCTTCATAAACTGGGTGGTCCTGAGTCTGTGTCTCATTTGTAAGTTCTCAGGTGAGACCTCCAGAGCCTCCCAGCTTGGAGCCCTTTAAGATTCTCGTAGTTAATTAGATCAAGGTTTAACTTAATCCTTGCTTCACTTGACAAGGAGTTAATGGGATGAACTGTACCATAAAATGGAAGTGGATAGGAGAATAGATTAAAAACAAAAATCCTACAATATGTTGTTTACCAGAAAAACATTTAAAGCAGAGACATATACTCAGGAGGATAAAGGTAAAAAGTTGGAGCAAAATATATTATGTCATTATGTCTCAGTTGAAGTAAAAAATCAGGGGTTATGATCCTGATCTCAGATAAAATAGCAAAAATCAATCTCATTGAAAGGGCTAAGGAAAGAAACTATATCTTCTTTTTTTTTGGTTTTTTCAAGGCAATGGGGTTAAGTGACTTGCCCAAGGTCACACAGCTAGGTAATTATTAAGTGTCTGAGGCTGGATTTGAACTCAGGTCCTCCTGACTCCAGGGACAGTGCTCTATCCATTGCACCACCTAGCTGCTCCACTATATCTTTTTAAAAGGCACCATTGATAAACTTGTATGCACCGAGTGGTATAGCATCCAAATTCCTGAGGAAAAACTGAGTGAATTACATCTAACCACAAAAATAAACAAGAAAGAAGTTAAGAATGTGAATAAAATCTTAGAAAACTTAGATATGATAGACTTCTGGAGAAAACTTAATGGAGACAGAAAAGAATATACCTTTTTTTCAGCACCTCTGACAAAAATGACTGTGTACCAGGGCACAAATGCCTTATAATCAAAATGAAGACAGGCAGAAATAATAAATACACACTTCTCAGACCATGATGCAATAAAAATTACATGTAATAAAGGGTCATAGTTGGAAATTAAATAACTTTATCTTAAATAATGGGTGGATCAAACAGCAAATAATAGAAATAATCAATAATTATATCCAAGGAAATTATAATAATAAGACATCATACTAAAATTTATGGGATGCAGCCAAGGCAGTTTTGAGGGGAAACTATATATCTCTAAATGCTTATATGAATAAAATAGAGAAAGAAGAGATCAATAAATTGGACATGCAATTAAAAAAGCTAGAAAAAGAACAAATTAAAGATTCCCCAATTCAATACCAAATAAGAAATACTGAAAATCAAGGGAGAAATTAATAAAACTGAAAACAAGAAAACCATTGATCTCATAAATAAAACTAAGAGTTGATTTAAAAAAAAGATAGACAACGTTTTGCTTAATCTGATTTAAAAAAAAAGAAAGAAGACAACCAAATTCAAAAAATGAAAAGGGTGAACTAACCACCAATGAGGAGGAAATTAAAGAGATAATTTGGAGCTAGCTTGCCGAACTGTATGCCAATAAATTGTATAACCTAAGTAACATGGATGAATATTTACAAAAATACAAACTGTCCAGATTAACAGAAGAAGAAATAAAATACTTAACTCCATTTAAGAAAAAGAAATTGAAGAAGTCATAAGTAAACTCCCTAAGAAAAAAATCTCCAGGTCCAGATGGATTTACAAACAAATTTTACCAAACATTTTTTATTAATTTATTTTTTATTCTCATTTTGTACAAATGTTTTTTTACATTAATAAAATATTCTTGTTTACGAGTAAACAAAATACCCCTCCTCCCCCATGAATATAGATAGACTTGCTTGGGTGAAAAAAGTAAAGGGGAGAGAAAAAAATTAAAATAAAAAAAATAATAGTAATAATTGTAGGTATGGCCAGGTGGCGCAATGGACGAAGCACCAGCCCTGGAGCCACAAGCACCCGAGTGCCTCATAAACCCAACAATCACCCAGCCATATGACATGCAAGCCACCGGATCCCCACTGCCCTGCGAAAACCAAAAAAAAAAAAAAAAAAGAAAGAAGAAAAAGATCCAAAATAAAATAAAATAGTAATAATAGTAGGGGTGGCTGGGTGGCAGACAGAGCATTGGCCCTTGAGGCCGGAGCACCTGGGTCCAAATCGGGCCCCAGACACCCAAAGATCACACCGCTATGTGGCCCCAGGCAGGCCATCCAGCCCTACCTGCCCTGCACCCCCCCCCCCAAAATAATAATAACAAAAAATGTACTTGAGTCTTTGTTCCAACACCAACAACTCTGTCATGGGTGGATCTCATTCTTTAGGATAAGTCCATTCCAAAAGTTATTTCCATATTTTTCCACCATTGCCATTGCTGATCGCAACTCCCTCCTTTCTTATTTCTCCACTACCATGTACTCTATTTTCTCTCTCCTTTCACTCTGACTCTGCTGTAGGGTCGCTGAGTGGTGCAGCAGACAGATCCCTGGTCCTGGGGCCAAGAAGCCCTGAGCCCTCATACCACCCCTTAGGCCCAGAATCCACCTGGCCTCATGGTCCTGGGCAGGCCTCCAATCCCAGCCCCTTGCAAGAAGTAAGAAAGAAAATGTATTATATCTGACCACTCTACCCCTATGGTCCATCCTCTCCTCCTTTATTCACATCCCCACCCCTTCCCCCTGCTCCCCCCTCCTTCTTACTACAGATGCCTATACCCCATTAAGTATATATGCTGTTTCCTCTGCTAGCCATCTCTGATGAGAGCAAAGGTTCCCTCATTCCCCTTTGCTTCCCCCCTTCCATATCATTGCAATAGCTCATTGTAATAAAAAAAATCTTATGTGAAATATCTTGGACTATTCCCCCTCTCCTTTTTTTTTCTCCCATTCCATTTCCCTTTTTTTCTATTGACTCCATTTTTACACCATATTTTATCTTCGAATTCAGCTTTCTCCTGTGCTTCAACTATAAAAGCTCTCTCTACCTGCTCTATTAACTGAGAAGGTTCATATGAGTTTTATCAGTATCATTTTTCTATGCAGGAATACATGCAGTTCATCCTCATTAAGTCCCTCATATTTCTGCCCCTCCTCCAATCTCCATGCTTCACCTGAGTCCTGTATCTGAAGATCAAACCTTCTGTTCATCTCTGGCCATTCCAAAAGGAACATTTGAAATTCCCCTGGTTCATTGAAAGTCCATCTTTTTCCCTGGAAGAGGACATTCAGGCTTGCTGGGTAGTTCATTCTTGGCTGCATTCTAAGCTCTTTTGCCTTCTGATATATTGTATTCCAAGCCCTACGAGCTTCCAATGTAGCTGCTGCTAAGTCCTGTGTGATCCTGACTGCAGCTCCATGATATTTAAATTGTGTCCTGGCTGCTTGTAATATTTTCTCTTTGACTTGGGAGTTCTGGAACTTGGCTATAATATTCCTAGGGGTTGGTTTTTTTGGGATCTCTTTCTCTGGGGGATTGGTGGATTCTCTCCATTTCTATTTTGCTCTCTGCTTCTAGAATATCAGGGCAATTTTCCTGTAGTAATTCTCTGAAAATGATGTCAAGGCTCTTTTCCTGATCATGACTTTCAGGTATTCCAATAATTTTTAAATTATCTTTCCTAAGTCTGTTTTCCATATCAGTTGTTTTTTTCAATGAGATATTTCACATTTTCTTCTAATTTTTCATTTTTTTGGTTTTGAAGTATTGATTCCTGATTTCTGGTAAATTCATCCATCTCCCTGAATTCTATTCTTTGTCTGAAGGATTTGTTCTCCTCAGAGAGTTTTCTTATCTCTTTTTCCATCTGGCCAATTTTGCTTTTTACAGCATTCTTCTCCTCAATAACTTTTTGAACTGTTTTATGCATTTGACCTAAGCTGGTTTTTAGCATGCTATTTTCTTCAGCATTTTTTTGGATTTCCTTGATTAAGCTGCTGACTTTATTTTCATGTTTTTCCTGTATCTCTCTCCTTTCTTTTCCCAGTTTTTCTTCCAACTCCCTCATTTGATTTTCAAAGTCTTTTTTGAGCTCTGTCGTAGCCTGAGCCCAATTTCTGTTTTTCTTGGAGTCTTTAGATGCAGGAGCTTGTGCTTCCTCATCTTCAGATTGAGTATTTTGGTCCTTCTTGGTCTCATTTGCAAAATATTTCCTCAATAGTCTTCTTTTTATTTCTCTGCTTGCTCATTATCCCAGCCTGGGCCTGGTTTGGGGTGTTTCTTGAGCTTTTGGGACACTCCCCCAAGGGTCTCAGTGTGTGAGGCTCTGTCCTCCCTCCTGGTCTGTGAATGACCATAAGTGCCCCCCTCTGCTTCGGGGCTGAGGTGGGGGGGGGGCTGCTGTTCTATGTGGGGCCTAGACTGGGATCAGGATCTGAATGTGGTCAGAGCCCCAGAGTCCTGCTCCAGAGGCAGAGGACCAAGCTCACAGTCTCTCTTCACTCCCCTCCCTCAGCTCAATGGGCTCATGGCCTGGGGGCTCCTGCTTACCGGCTCCGCCTGCTTCTGTTTCCTAGATATAGGGCTGGCGAAAGACCATGCTGCTGGCTATGTGCCCTGAGGGCTGGGCTCCACTTGCTCGCTCTGGCAGAGGTCCCCTCCCCCCCCCCCCCCCGCTGTTCCCCCACTTTGTGCCTGGTGCTCCTTGGGGTGCAGCTCAGGAGACTCTGCCCCCTGCTGTGAGCTGAGACTCCCAGTGCCCTGGGGCTGCCTCCGGGAGGCTGAAGTTCTTTGGCTCTGGCTGGCCACCCCTCTGGCAGGCCACCTCTCTGATCCCGGGAGCAGAGCCTTTCTGCTCTTTTCCAGGTTACCTTGAGTAGGAGACCTGCCTCACTGGGTCCCTTTGTGGGTTCTGTCTCTTGAAAGTTTAGTTAGAGTCCTTAGCTGATGAATTTTGTCAGAGAGCTCCTAAGACTTGATCTCTTCTTGTCGCCATCTTGGCTCCGCCCCTTTACCAAACATTTAAGGAACAATTAATTCCTATTCTACATAGACTATTTTAAAAATAGAAGAAGCAATTCTGCCCAATTCCTTTTATGACACCAACATGGTGCTGATGCCTAAACCAGGAAAAACCAAAACAGAGAAAGAAAATTATAGACCAATTTCCCTAATGAATATTGATGCAAAAATCTTAAATAAAATTTTAGCAATGAGACTACAGCAAGTTATTACTAGGATAATACACCATAATCAGGTAGGATTTATACCGGATAGGTAGGGATGGTTTAATATTAGGAAAACACTCAACATAATTGAACATATCAATAGCAAAACAACAAAAAACATATGATTATCTCAATAGATGCTGAAAAAGCCTTTGATAAAAGACAACCTCCATTCCTATTAAAAATACTAGAAAGTTTAGGAATAAATGGAGTTTTCCTTAAAGCAATAAATAGTTTCTATCTAAAGCATCAACAAATATTATATGTAATGGGAATAAACTCGGAGCATTTCCAATAAAATCAGGGGTCAAACGAGGATGTTCATTATCACCATTACTATTAAATACAGTATTAGAATGCTAACTGTAGCAATTAGAGAAGAAAAAGAAATTGAAGGAATCAGAGTTGGCAATGAGGAAGCAAAGCATTCATTCTTTGCAGATGATACGATGGTATAGTTAGAGAACCTGAGAAAATCATCTTAAAAACTCCTTGAAATAATTAACAAATTTAGCAAAGTAATAGTATATAAAAATAAACCCATATAAATCATCAGTATTCTATAAATGAACAACAAAGCCCAAGAGTAAGAGATAGAAAGAGAAATTCCATTTAAAGAAACTGTAGATAACATTAAATACTTAGGATTCTACCTCCCAAGATAAACCTAAAAACTGTATGAACACAATTATAAAGCCCTTCTCACCCAAATAAAGTCAGATCTAAACAACTGGAAAAATTGCTCAATTGCTCATGGTTAGGTCGAGCTAATATAATAAAAATGACAATTCTACCCAAATTAAATTACTTATTCAGTGCCATACCAGACTACCAAATAACTACTTTACCAAGCTAGAAAAAATAGTAACAAAATTCAACAGAGGGGCTGCTAGGTGGCGCAGTGGATAAAGCACCAGCCCTGGAGTCAGGAGTACCTGAGTTCAAATCCAGTCTCAGACACTTAATAATTACCTAACTGTGTGGCCTTGGGCAAGCCACTTAACCCCACTTGCCTTGCAAAAAAAAATTCAACAGAGCAAAAGGTCAAGAAAAGCAAGGGATCTGATTAAAAAAATATGTAAAAGAAGGTGGCCTAGTTCTACCTGATCTTTTAAAACTACACAATAAAGTGACAATCATCAAAACTGCCTGGTACTAGTTAAAAAACAGAATAATGGGCATGGCTAGGTGGTGCAGTGTATAGAGCACCTGCCCTGGAGTTAGGAGTATCTGAGTTCAAATCTGGCCTCAGACACTTAATAATTACTTAACTGTGTGGCCTTGGACAAGCCACTTAACTCCATTTGCCTTGCAAAAACCTAAAAAAATAAAGTAATGGATCAGTGGATTAGGTTAGATTCAAAAGAAACTATAGTACACATTAACAACATTATGAGTTGAACAACCCTGATGGAAACAGCTCCTCTCAGCAGTTCAGAGAATTAGAACAATCCTATCAGACCAACTATGGACAATGCTATCCCCACCCAGAGAAAGAAACCTTCAGAATCTGATGAATACTTTATAAAAGTTATCTCTAATGTATCTTTTCCCCTTAATCCCATTTCATCATATCAAAAATTACTAATCTGTAAACATATTTATCAAAATATGTATGTAAAATGCTAACCTCACTGTATGCCACTGAGGGGAGGAGGGTGGGAAGTGAAGGTGGAAAGAAATTTTGTAACTTAAAAATACACATGTGCATATGGATGAAAAAAATAAAGATACCACTCAAAAAAAAAGGAAACTGAAAAAAAAAGTTCTATATACGGCCCTTGCCAAGTTTTTCTTGGATGATCTGGCCTAGCACAGATTAAAGATTGGGCACCCATGATCTAAGGCAAAGGGGAGAGTACTGGATCACTTTGGGATTTGACAACGATTGCTGGCTTTGGAGGCTGGAAGAGCTAGTTTTTAATCTTGGTTGCAAGCATCATCCTGGATGAAGAACAAGTGTCAGAACTCTCAGTTCCCCAGGCAATTCAAAAAACAAATAATATATTTTTAAAAGACAAAAAGAGAGGAATAATAGAAAAAAGTTAATCAGTAGCAATAATTAAAGGAATTATTAGGGGAATTATAGAAATTAGAGGAATAATAGAAAAAGTTAATCAGTAAATTTTGAAAAAGTGTCAATATTTGTGGTGTTTTATATCCTTCCCTTTCTTCTTTCCTTCCAGTGCAAAATAGTGGAGGGAGAAATCTGATATCTCTTTGTAATTTCACAAATTGTATTTTTGATTATTGAACAGTTACTGCTTTTCTACATTTATGTGGTTGTGGTTATTGTGTGTATTGTTTTCTTTACTCTGCTTTGTACCTGTTCATTTAAGACTTTCCATGCTTCTCTGTATTTGATATATTGATCATTTCTTCCAGGAAAGCAATATTCCCCTACATTCATGTACCACATGCCCTGTCAGTAGGCATCTACTTTGTTTATATTTTTTGGCACCTCAAAAGGCATTTGACAAATATTTTGGTATATATAAGAACTTTTAAAAAATAATTTAATATACTCTTTAGAATATATACTTAGCAGTAGAAACTCTATAACAAAGTGTATCTTATGATCACATTTATTTGGGAAGTGTTTTTTGGTTATAAATGCATATATGTATGTGATATTTTACATATATATGTATTTATATGCACATATACATTTGTTGTATCTTGGATACCAATCACTTATCAAAGATTTTTAAGCAAATATCTTTAACTATTTTTGAATTTATTATGGATTGTGGTGCAAGATATTATCTAAGCCTAATTTTTGCCAGATTACTTTCAATTTTGCCAAGAATTTTTATCAATTAGGGAACTTTTTCCAAAGTAAATTTTGTTTCTGGGTTTACTGAACTCTGATTTCTGAGTTCCATTATGTCTGATTCTCCCTTGTCTAGCCTATTCCATTTATTTAATTTTTAAACTAATACCAAATTATTTTGGTGGCTGCTGATTTAGAACATAGTGTGAAGACTAGAAGTATTTTTCTTCTTTCATTCCTATTTTTTTAAGGTATTTTCAAGGCAAATGGGGTTAAGTGGCTTGCCCAAAGCCACACAGCTAGGTAATTATTAAGTGTCTAGGCTGGATTTGAACTCAGGTATTCCTGACTCCAGGGCATTGCTCTATCCATTGTGCCACCTAGCTGCCCCCATTCCTGTTTTTTCAAAATTTTCCTAGGTATTCAAGTTCCTTTCTTCCTCCAAATGAATTTTGTTATTATTTTACTTAATTCTGTAAAGAATTCCTTTAGTAGTCTATTAGCATAGAATTAAAGTTGTATATTAACTTTGACAATATTGCCATTTTCATTATATTGACACTACCAAGCCATGAACACTGTTTATTCCTCTAGCTACTTACATTGTCTATTCTATTTTAGAAGCACTTTGCATGCATAGGTTGATTGTTCCTCAGGCATTTTATATATTATATGATTATTTGAAATAGGATTTCTCTGTCTCTTTGATTTTATTATTATTATCTTTATATAACCAACATTATTGCATTTCTCAATTAGTATCTATTCTGATTCTCTAGTAATTTTTCTAAGTAAATCCTGAATCAGTAACAAAGAGAGATTGAAAAAAAATGTTTTTAGCTATAACTTCGTTCTTCTAAAGGAGCCAACTGGATAATTCTAGGGAGCAAGGTGGTTGTTATTTTACTTTTATTACGATTCTTTTTAACAAACATAAATATAGTTTCCAAGAAACAGAGAAACAAAAATTCACTGAAGCTTTTTCCACAAATCCCACTTACTTCATTTCTGCCAGATTAAGACTGCCAAAGCATCTGATTATCACCTGGCACACAATGAAAACAAACACAAAGAAAGACAGTTCAAATCTTTTGAATCTTTCCAATTTTATTTCATATCTTTCAGCAGTTGCAAAACAGCAATAACCATAATTTTAGAGCATAGTTGTAAAGGTGAATCAGGTAATTGAAACCTTAGGGGAAAATGTGTTATCTTTCAGGCTCTGGGATAGGACAAAGTATAAAAGAAAAACTGCCTGAAGACCTCAAGTACAAATTAGACTAGTAAAATCATTGAATTGACAGCAGATGGTGCTGTCCCATCTCCCTTCGTTACAGCTAACGCAAGCTACAACCACCCATGTTGGCAAGGATTTTCTGTCAAAGATTCTAGAGTCCACACTTTTGTTATACCTCTCTTTAGAGGGATGGAGCTATCTAAGCTAGACCTCAGGGGATCATCTAGAGACAGAGACTTTTCTGTAAATATATGCTTCAGTTATTTATAAGGATTCCCCCAGAGTTAGGCAGATAAGAGGTTCTTACCAAGAGTCATCTCTTATAGACAGAATTGTGCCCAGAGAGACTCAAAGGTCATCTCATCCAAATATCTCATTTTACAATGCAGTAAATGGAACTCTGCTATTGACTATTGCCGTCATCTTAGCTAAACACACTTAGCTTCATTCTTCACCTGCAAAATGACAGGCTTGGATGAGAGGGTTTCCTAGGTTTCAGTTCTAAGTTTGATTCATCTAGATTATAAAAGATTACAAAATGGGATTTCTTCTTTAATTTCTTAATAGTTCTAAATAATTTATAAATAAACTTAATGCATTTCTTTTTAATTTACTTAAAGATTTTATTTATTTTGAGTTTTACAATTTTCCCCCTAATCTTACATCCTTCCCCCCACCCCACCCCACAGAAGGCAATTTGTCAGTCTTTACATTGTTTCCATGGTATACATTGATTCAAATTGAATGTGATGAGAGAGAAATCTTAACCTTAAGGAAGAAACATAAAGAATAAGAGGATAGCAAGCTCAGACAATAAGATACCAGTTTTTTCCTAAATTAAAGGTAATAGTCCTTGTTCTTTGTTCAAACTCCACAGTTCTTTCTCTGGCCACAGATGATATTCTCCATTGCAGACAACCCCAAATTGTTCCTGATTGTTGCACTGATGGAATGAGTGAGTCCATCAAGGTTGATCATCACCCCCATGTTGCTGTTAGGGTGTACAGTGTTTTTCTGGTTCTGCTAATCTCACTCAGCATCAGTTCATGCAAACCCCTCTGGGTTTCCCTGAATTCCCATCCCTCCTGGTTTCTAATAGTGTTCCATGACATACATATACCAGTTTGTTAAGCCATTCCCCAATTGAAGGACATGCATTTCATTTCCAATTCTTTGCCACCACAAACAGGGATTTTATGAATATTTTTGTACAAGTGATATTTTTACCCTTTTTCATCATCTCTTCAGGGTATAGACCCAGTAGTGGTATTGCTGGATTAAAGGGCATGCACATTTTTGTTGCCCTTTGGACGTAGTTCCAAATTGCTCTCCAGAAAGGTTGGATGAGTTCACAGCTCCACACACAATGTAATAGTGTCCCAGATTTCCCACAACCCTTCCAACAATGGTCATTATCCTTTCTGGTCATATTGGCCAGTCTGAGAGGTATGAGGTGGTGGTACCTCAGAGAAGCTTTAATTTGCATTTGTCTAATAAGTAATGATTTAGAGCAATTTTTCATATGACTTTGGATTGCTTTCATCTCCTCATATGTAAATTGCCTTTGCATATCCTTTGACCATTTGTCAATTGGGGAATGGCTTTTTTAAAAAAAAATTTGACTCAGTTCTCTGTATATTTTAGAAATGAGTCCTTTGTCAGAAACATTAGTTGTAAATATTGTTTCTTCCCAGTTTACTACATTTCTTTTGATCTTGGTTACAGTGGTTTTGTCTGTGCAAAAGCTTTTTAATTTAATGTAATCAGAATCATCTAGCTTGTTTTTAGTGATGTTCTCCATCTCTTCATTAGTCATAAACTGCTTCTGTTTCCATAGATCTAACAGGTAAACTAGTCCTTGATCTTCTAGTTTGCTTATAGTATTGTTTTCTGTGTCTAAATCCTGTATCCATTTTGATCTTATCTTGGTATAGGGTGTGAGGTGTTGGTCTAATCTAAGTTTCTTCCATACCAACTTCCAATTTTCCCAGCAGTTTTTATCAGAGAGAGTTTTTATCCCAACAACTGAACTTTTTGGGTTTATCAAACTGCAGATTACTATAACCATTTCCTCCTATTGCACCTAGTCTATTCCACTGGTTCCACTCTATTCCACTCTATTTCTTAGCCAATACCAGACAGTTTTGATGACTGATGATTTATAATATAATTTTAGATCAGCCACATTCTTTTGCACTTTTTTTTATTGAATTAGTGAAAATTCTTGACTTTTTATTTTCCATATGAATTTACTTACAACTTTTTGTAACTCATTAATTTTTTTTTGAATTTTGATTGGTAGGGCACTAAACAGTTAGTTTAGTTTTCTTAGAATTGTCATTTTTATTATATTAGCCCCACCTATCCATGAGCAGTTGATGTTTGCCCAGTTTTTAAAATCTGATTTAATTTGTATGAGAAATGTTTTGTAATTGTTTCAAAACATATCTGAGACTGCCTTGGCAAATAGATTCCCAGGTATTTTATATTGTCTGAGGTTACTTTGAATGGAATTTCTCTTTCTAGCTCTTCCTGCTGTATCTTGCTAGTCATATATAGAAATGTTGAGGATTTGTGAGGGTTTATTTTATATCCTGCAACTTTGCTAAAATTGCTAATTGTTTTCAGTAGTTTTTTGGATGGTTTCTTGGGATTCTCTAGGTGTACTATCATGTCATCTGCAAAGTGTGAGTTCTGTCTCTTCCTTCCCAATTCTAATTCCTTCAATTTCTTTTTCTTCTCTAATTGCTGAAGCTAACATTTCTAATGATATTGAATAGTAGTGGTGATAATGGGCATCCTTGTTTTACCCCTGATCTTATTGGGAATGCCTCTAGCCTCTCCCCATTGAATATAATGCTTGTTAATGGTTTCAAATAGATACTGCTTATTATTCTAAGGAAGAATCCATTTATTCCTACACTCTCTCTAGTGTTTTTAGTAGGAATGGGTGCTGTATTTTTGTCAAAAGATTTTTCAACTTCTATTGATATGATCACATAATTTCTGATAGATTTGTTGTTGATATAATTAATTATACTAACAGTTTTCCTAATATTGAACCAACCTCTGCATTCCTGGGATAAATGCTACTTGATCAAAATGTATTATCCTAGCGATAGGTTGTTGTAATTATTTTGCTAAGATTTTTTTTTTAGGTTTTTGCAAGGCCAGGGCCGGTGCTTTATCCACTACGCCACCTGCCCGCCCCTTGTTAAGATTTTATTTAAGATCTTTCCTTCTATATTTATCAGGGAGATAGGTCTATAATTTTTGTTCTCTGTTTTAACTCTTCCTGGTTTAGGTATCAGCACCATATTGGTTTCATAGAAAGAGTTAGGCAGAAGTCCATTTTCACCTATTTTTCCAAAGAAGTTATGTAGAATTGGAACGAATTGTTCCTTAAATGTTTGGTAGAATTCAATTGTGAATCCCTCAGGTCCTGGAGATTTTTTCTTAAGGAGTTCAGTGATGGCTTGTTGAATTTCTTTTTCTGAGATAGGGTTGTTTAGGTATTTAATCTCCTCTTCATTTAACCTGGGAAAATTATATTTTTGTTATTATTTGTCTATTTCACTTAGATTGTCAAATTTATTAGCACAGAGTTGGGCAAAATAATTCTGAATTATTACTTTAATTTCCTCCTCATTGGTGGTGAGTTCACCTTTTTCATTTATGATACTAGCAATTTGGTTTTCTTCTTTCTTTTTTAAATCAAATTGACCAGAGGTTTATCAATTTTATTGGTTTTTTCATAAAGCCAACTCTTGGTTTTATTTATTAATTCATTAGTTTTTTTGCTTTTGCTTTTATTAATTTCTC
Source organism: Macrotis lagotis (assembly GCF_037893015.1). Lineage (NCBI taxonomy): Eukaryota > Metazoa > Chordata > Mammalia > Peramelemorphia > Peramelidae > Macrotis > Macrotis lagotis. Next base: position 55,014,399 of record NC_133660.1, on the reverse strand, counting down.
CTTTAATTTTTAGAATTTCTAATTTGGTATTTAATTGGGGTTTTTTAATTTGTTCTTTCTCTGATTTTTTTAGTTGCATATTTAGTTCATTGATTTCTTCTTTCTCCAATTTATTCATGTAAGCATTTAAAGATATAATATATCCTGACAGCCACTTTGAGTGAATCCCATAGGTTTTGGAATGTTGTTTCCTTATTGTCATTATCTAGGATAAAATAATTAATTCTTTCTATAATTTGTTGTTTGATCCACTCATTCTTTAAAATGATGTTATTCGGTTTCCAATTTGTTCTGGGTCTATATCTTCCTGGTCCAATATGGCATATGATTTTATTGCATTGTGATCTGAGAAAGATATATTCACTATTTCTGCCTTTCTGCAATTTATTATTAGGTTTTTATGCCCTAGTACATGGTCAGTTTTTGTATAAGTACCATGTACTGCAGAGAAAAAGGTACATTCCTTTCTATCCCCATTCATTTTCCTCCATAAGTCTATCATATCTAGGTTTGCTAACAATCTTTTTACCTCCTTAACTTCTTTCTTGTTTATTTTATGATTCGATTTATCTAAATCTGAGACCTGGAGGTTGAGGTCTCCCACTAGTAGAATTTTTCTGTCTATGTCTTCCTGTATTTCTTTTAACTTCTCTTCTAAGAATTTGGATGCTATCCCATTGGGTGCATACATATTCAGTATTGAAATCACTTTATTGTCTATAGTACCTTTTAGGAGGATATAGTTTCCTTTCTTTTCTCTTTTAATGCTATCTGTTTTTGCAGCTGCTTTGTCTAAGATAAGGATTGCTACACCTTTTTTCACTTCAGCTGAAGCAAAATATATTTGGCTCCAACCTTTTACCTTTACTCTCTATATATCTCTCTGCTTCAAATGAGTTTCTTGTAAGCAGCATATTGTAAGATTCTGGTTTTTAATCCACTCTGCTATTTGCTTATGTTTTAAGGGAGAGTTCATCCCATTCACATTTAAAGTTATAATTACTAACTCTTTATTGACCTCCATGTTTTCTTCCCTCTGTATTTTCCCCTCCCCCCCTTATCCGTATTCCCCAGTATTTTGTTTCTGAATACCACGTCCTTCAGTGTGTTTTCCTTCTTATATCCACCCCTCCCCTTTCTTTCCCCTTTCCCTTTTTCCCTTTTCCCTTTCCTTCCTTCTGTTATTCCCCCTTTTCTCCCCCTCCCCGTCTCCTCCCCCACTTCTCTTTTTCCCTTTTAATACTTGAAAGGTAAGATGTTTTTTAAGTTGACTGAGCATATGTGTAAGTTATCTTTAAGCCAAGTTTAATGAAAGGAAGATTCAGGTGTTTCTCCTCTCCTCCCTTCTTCCCTCTATTACCATAGGTCTTTTGTACCTCTTAATGTAATGAGATTTACCCCCATTCAATCTCCTCCCTCCTCCTGTCTCCTTCCTGTCCCCCTTTTTAAGGAGGAAGTGTTTTAAAATCATTCTATCTAGGTCATAAAAAATTCTGAGTATCCATCACTTCTGGCTAAGTATAATCTCTCTAATAGAGTTACAATTCTTGAGAGTTATTAGAGTCTTTCTCCCAAGTAGCTGTATAGCCAGTTTCATCCCATTGGATAGCAGTCTCATGGATAAGTCATGAATGTCCATCACTTCTTGGCTAGGCATATTTTCTCTATTAGAGTTACAATTCTCAAGAGTTTTGAGACTCTTTTTCCCATGCTGGGATATAGCCAGTTTCATCTTATTGGATAGCAATTTTTTTTTCCTTTGCCTCTCCTTTTTTTAAAAACCTTTTCATGTGTCTCTTAAACCTCCTGTTTGATGTTCAAACTTTCTATTTAGCTCTGGTCTTTTCATCAGGAATTTTTGTAATTCTTCCATTTTGTTTAATGCCCATCTTTTACCCTGAAAAAGAAGGCTCAGTTTTGCCATTTAGTGAATTCTTGACTGCATTCCAAGCTCCCTTGTTCTTTGGAATATCTTGTTCCAGGCCCTTTGATCCCATAATGTTGATCCTGCATAATCCTTACTGTGGCTCCTTGTTATTTAAATTGTTTCTTTCTGTCTGCTTGCAGGATTTTTTCTTTTATCTGATAGTTCTGGAATTTGGCCACAATATTCCTTGGTGTTTTCATTTTAGGATCTCTTTCTGGAAGTGACTGATGTATTCTTTCAATAACTACTTTGTTCTCTGGTTCTATATCAGGGCAATTTTCCATCACTAAATCTTGTAATATTAAGTCCTGGCTTTTTTCCTCTTCAATGTTTTCAGGAAGACCAATAATTCTCAGATTGTCTCTCCTTGGTCTAGTCTCAAGGTCAGTGGTTTTGCTAATGAGGTATTTTACATTTTCTTCTACTTTTTCTATTTTTTGGTTTTGTTTAACGACCTCTTGTTGTCTAATGAAGCTGTTAGTTTCTGCAGGCTCCATCTTTTTTTTTTAGAGAGCTGTTTTCTTCATTTACCTTTTGCAACTCCTTTTCCAATTGGTCAATTCTATTTTTGAAAGAGCTTTCCATTTGACCAATTGAGGTTTTGAGAGAATTATTTTCTTTTTGTATTTGCCCAGTTGAGGATCTGAGAGAATTCTTCTCATTTTGTGTTTGTCCAACTGTATTTTCCAATGACTTGTTTTCTTGTTGCAAGGTGTTAATTATTTCTTGGGTATCTTTTCCCAAATTTTCCAATTGATTTTTAAACTCCTTCCTTATTTCTTCAAGGAAGTCTTTCTGTGCTGGAGACCAGATCATATTCTCCTCAGAGGTTCTAGGTCTCTCTGGGTTAGGGTCTTTTCCTTCCAAGAATTTTTCTATGGATTCTGCTTTCTCTGGCCTTTCTTCATTTTGCTAAAACCTTGAGTTGGGGAGGGGCTAGTTCACAGAGATTTAGTGTTATGATCCCTAGGGGCTTTACTCAGTGAGTGTAATATCTTCAACTGGCTAGTACAGGGTGTTGGTTGCTTTCTCTGGAGTGTCTGTGACCTTGATTGAGGCTCTCTCCCTTGACCTGCAGGGAGTGACTGAAGCTGTTAAATACTTTTGTCTTCAATCAATGGTGGACTATACCCTTGGTGAGGTCATCATTCTCCCTATTGTCCAACTGAGCTGGTTCTCCTGTTCACACACCTGCACCTGGTGCAAAAGTAGTCTGTAATTGAGAGGCTTCAGCTGAAATGTAGGTGGACTCGGAATTCATCCCTACTAGAGGTGCCCAGGGATGATGTCTGCAGCTCTCCTGCATCAGAACTCTACCTCCAGCCCTGTCAGCAAATTCCCAAGGGTCAGTGCCAGCACCAATGCCTCTGCTCCCTACTTGACCCAAGCCCCTGTGGTTGACCAGGCTCTAGCCCCACCACTGATCTACCAAGTCTGGTTCTTAGGCCCTCAGGCTCCTGGACTCTAGCCCTGCTGCTAATCAGGCTGATCCACAGCTGATCTGGGTCCCCAGGCTCTCCTCAGTCCTGTGCTCCTGACAGAGTCTGCCCTTGGTACACAGACTCACCCATGACTGCAGAAGACAGATAGATGTTCTTTCCCCTGGATTTTCTTTCTGGGTTTTGTTGATTGGATTTCTGTTGAGAGGTTTGTTTCATATCACATATGGGAAAAGATAAGGAGATTTTAGAACTGTGCCTGTCTTCTCTCTGCCATTTTGGCTGGAAGTTCAACTTAATACACTTCTAAATAAATCTAAACTTTCTTGTTGTTGGATCACTTTAGTGATCAAATGATGATTTACATTAGTGTGTACATATGTATGTGTATAAATACACATACATATGTAGTTAGTTAGTTGTCATCTTTTATTATAGAGGAGGATCAAAATGAAATCACTATGTTGGAGTTAAGAAACTGTGCAATTATTGCAGATCAGACCAATATGAGCATGGAAGGCTCTATCACAGGTTAGGCACAAATAGTCCAAATGAGGGGTGGCTAGGTGGCGTAGTGGATAAAACACCAGCCCTGGAGTCAGGAGTACCTGAGTTCAAATCCAGTCTCAGACACTTAATAATTACCTGGCTGTGTGGCCTTGGGCAAGCCACTTAACCCCATTTGCCTTGCCAAAAAACCCTAAAAAACCCCCAAATAGTCCAAATGAACAGGTGTTTCTAAATTTGCACATATCATATTTCTTTTGAACTACTACAATTTTGCTTTGCTCATAGAGCACAGTGCCTTCTTTGATGCAGTTTCGCTATGCTGGGAAGTCCTTTGTCAGTGTCTCCCATGTCTTGCAATTGATTTTAAAATCTTTAGAGAGACCTCGAGAGAGCCCAAATTTTGCTTCTTCTGACTTTCATGTGAGGTCTTGCCAAGCATGAATTCTTCATAAAATAATCTTAACCAAATGTACATTTGCCTTTTGAACAATGTTACCAGTTCATCAGAGTTGCACTCTCTGCTTTAAAGTTTGAGTGCTTGGCAGTTTGGTTCAAGGAAAGGACCTCAGTGTCCAGTACCCTATCTTGCCAAGTGATCTTTAGAATCTTCCTAAAAAAATTAAAATGGAAGAGATTCAGTTTTCTGGCATGACGTTGGTATATTGTCCTGTTTTTATGAGCATACATTAATGAGGTCAGCACAATAACTTTGTAGATCTTCAGCATTGTAGGTAGTCTAATACCTTTTCTTTCCCACACTTTCCTTCTGAACCTCTCAAACTCTGAGATGGTTCTGTCAATTTGAGTGCCATCCTCATCATCAATGTACATCATTGGAAAGTACACACTGTAGTGAATACTACTACCATTCCATGTAGTTACCCCATGTAGTTATCCCATGTACCCCATTATTGAGCAGTAACATTTACTACACATGTGTGTGTACAGTGAATTTATCCATAGAATTCAGATTTTCTCCATTTGCTATAGCCAGTGTTTCCATGTACGAAGAGAGTTCTGCTAGCTGGTGGATAACCTCAGTTTTCTTGCTGTTAATTGTCAGAAAATTAGCACATGTAGCAGAGAATCAATTCATACTTTGCTGCATCTCAGCCTCAGACTATATTGTGCCTCAGGCACAATCATCTATGAACTAAAAATCACACGCTACTTACAATCTCAGTGTAAGTTGCCATCATCATGATGTTCATGTGCCACGAATTGAAGTCCACCTCTCTGGAGAATGCTGGAGCCACTATGACTGAGATGGATGTATGGTTTATGGCAAGTAACACATAATCCAAGGGTGTGGTTGTCTTATATGACATTCTTTCACTGGGGTGAGGAACTGGTCAGACCTCACAGCACCAGTTGGTTTATGATAGACCTTAGTTTCTTTAGTAAAACTCAATGATTTGTATTCATGCTTAGTCTTCTAAAACTATGGGAAGAAGAGCCATTTTTTTGGATGCTTTCTCTTTATTTCCAAAACTTTTAAGATGAGTTTATAGAAGAAATAATCAGTTATCCCATGTAGTCAACAATTATTGACCAGTAGTATTCACTACAGTGTATACAGTAAAAGTAAATAGTTTAGGGAGTAAAATGTTCCTTAATGCTTTAAAACCTCTCGTGTATACTTTGTGATAAAACTGATAGACACAACCACATTTGAAATGTTTAGCACAAAATTACTGGATAATCAAAATATAATGAAATTTAATATTAGTCAGTTCTAAATATAAAGTGTTTTTATTATTTTATTTTCCCCTAGTTACATGTAAAAACAAGTTTGATTTCTGAGTTCTCTTCCTTCTTCCTACCACACTCCCCCTTGTTGAGAAATCTAGCTATTTGATCTAGATTAAAAATGTGTAGTTATGCAGAACATTTCCATCATAATTATATTGTGAAAATAAACATAGCACCCCCCCCAAAAAAAACACAAGAAAAATAAGGAAGAAGTATGTTTCAATCTCTCTGTATTTAGACACAATTAGCATTATCTTTGGGGATGGATAATATTCTTTATCTTAAGTTCTTCAGAGTTGTCTTGGGTTATAGCATGGTTGAGAAAAGGTAAATCATTCACAGTTAATTATCCTACATTATTGCTATTACTTTTTATTCATTATATTTCCCATTGTATTTGCTCAAGTAAATCTTTCCAGGTTTTACTGAGAGCTTCCTGCTCATCATTTCTTATAGCAGAATAACATTCCATCATAATCACATACCACAATTTGTTCAGCCATTCCCCAACTGATGGATATCCCCTCAATTTCCAATTTGAAAACTGTTCATATCTTCCGATCATTTACCAACTGGGGATCAACTCTTATTTTTTATAAATGTGATTCAGTTCTCTATGTTTGAGAAATGGAATCTTTATCAGAGAAACTTGTTTCAATATTTTTCCCTAAAGTTACAATTGCTAGCTATATTTGCCTCCATCCTATTCCCTCCACCCCTATTCTCTCTCTCCTTTCACCCTGTTATTCAAAAATGTTTTGCATCTAACTACTTCCTCCCACAAGCTTCTTTCATTTCTTCTTCCCTTCCTCTCTCCCATCTCCTTCCCCATCTATTTTCCTCTAGGGTAAGATAGATTTTTATACTCAGTTGAGTGCATGTTATTACCTTTCTGAGTGTATTCCAATGAGAGTAAGGTTCACTCTATCCTCTCATCTGCCTCCTCTCCCACTCCATTGCAAAAGTTTTTTCTTAACTCTTTTATGTAAAATAACTTTTCCCATTCTACCTCCCCCTTTCCCTTTGCCCAGTACATTTTTTCTCACCCATTAACTCCATCTTTTTAATATATTATCCCTTCATGTTCAACTCCCACCTGTAGCTTGTCTATATATGTTTCTTCTAACAGTCCTAATAAATGAGAAAGTTCTTCTGAGTTATCTTCCCATGCTAGAATATAAGCAGTTCAACATCATTAAGTCCCTTGTGATTTGCCTCTTCTGTTAACCTTTTTATGCTTCACTTGAGTTTTATATTTGAAGATCAAATTTTCTGTTCAAGTCTGGTCTTTTAATCAGGGAAGTTTGAAAGTTCCCTATTTCATTGAATGTCCATCTTTTCCCCTGAAAAAGTATGTCCAGTTTTGCTGGGTAGTTAATTCTTGGTTATAATCTAAGCCCTTTTTGCTTCCAGAATATCATATTTCAAGCTTTGATCCCTTAATGTAGAAGCTGCTAAATCTCATGTTATCCTGACTATTATCCATGACAATTGAATTGTTTCTTTCTGGCTGATTGCAATATTTTCTCCTTGACTTGGGTACACTAAAATTTGTCTAAAACATTCCTGGCAATTTTCATTTTGGAATTTTTTCAAAAAGTGTTAGTGTGTTTATTCAATTTCTATTTTACCCTCTGTTTCTGGAATATCAGGGCAGTTTTCTATAATTTCTTGAAAGGTGACATCTAGGTTCTTTTTGTGACCATGGCTTTCAGACAGGCAAATAACTTTAAAATTATATCTCCTGTATCTATTTCCCAGGTCAGTTGTTTGTCCAGTGAGATATTTCACATTGTCTTCTAGTTTTTCATTCTTTTGGTTTTATCTTAATTTACTTTTGATTTCTCACACAGTCATCAGCTTCTCTATGCTCAATTTGATATTTTAAGGAATTATTTCTTCAGTGAGTTTTTGTGTCTTCTTTTACACTGGGCCAATTCTGCTTTTTGTAAGGCATTCTTCTCCTCATTGACTTTTTGGACTCTTTTTCCATTGGGATCAGTCTGGTTTTTAAGATGTCCTTTTCTTCAGTATTTTTTGCGTCTTCTTCACTAAGCTTCTGATTTGGTTTTCATGATTTTCCTGTATCTCTCTCATTTCTCTTCCCAATTTTTCCTCTACCTCCCATATTTAATCCATTGAATTGGCCATTGAGGCCAATTCACATTTTTCTCAGAGCCTTTGACTTTGTTATCTTCTTCTGAGTGTGTATTTTTGTCTTCCTTATCACTATAATAACATCTATGGTCAATTTTTTTTTCTTCTGTTGTTTTCTCATTTCCCCAGCCTATGATTTGATTTTAACTCTTTGTTAAGGTAGGGCTCTGCTTTCAGAGTGGAGGGCATACTGTCCCAAGCTTTTGGGGTTTTTGTAGCTGTTTTCAGAGCTACTTCTAGGAACCTGCAAGGTTTCAATTCTTCCAAGGTAGTATGATCTAAAGAGAGGCTTTTGCTACTCTCCTGGCCTATGCTCTAGTCTCTGAGTGACCTGCCCTGGAACTCTAAGGAGTCTTCTACTCCCACTCACCTGCTTTAGCAAACTCTTTTGTGCTCTTTCTCTTCTTCCTGGGACTGTGACCCAGATCAGAGGATGGGCAAAGCAATGGATACCCTCTTCATTCATAGAAAAGGGACCAATATAACCTTATGACTCTTCATCATCTGTGGACTGAGAGTACTGGAACCAGTGGGTTCTGCTGTTTCAGTGGCTTCCAAGGACTGCTCCTGGACTGCTGGGTCTGATCTGGACTGGGCTTTGATGTGCTGTGCTGTGCTGTGCCCCTCTCTTTCCCTTGTGCAACAGATACTTCCCATCAATCTTCCTTATTGTCTTGAGCTGGAAAATTGTTTCACTTAGTCTCTTTGTGGGTTCTGCCATTCTAAAATTTGTTTAGAGTCATCTTTTAAAAGTATTTGGAGTGATTTGGGGGAGAACTTGGGCAAGTTTCCACCTTTGGATCCACCCTCTAAAGTATCCTTTTCTATGTAGTTAGAAAAAAAATAATTATTCTGTTGCATGGCTATGGTCTTATATTGTGCATATTTTTGAAAATATTTCTCTGAATTATTGTATAAATACAAATGAATAATGTAAACTGATTTTTTAAAAACCTGGCCTTTACCTTGAACTTTTGGCTACTATACAGTAAATGCCAAAAGACAGACCGTATGTTTTTTTTTAGGTTTTTGCAAGGCAAATGGGGTTAAGTGGCTTGTCCAAGGCCACACAGCTAGGTAAATATTAAGTGTCTGAGACCACATTTGAACCCAGGTACTCCTGACTCCAAGGCCGGTGCTTTTATCCACTATGCCACCTAGACGCCCTCGAATGTCATTTTTAAGTTAACTTTTAACACTTTGCAAAGTGATACTGCAGGGTTTTGTTTTATTTTATTTTTTTGGTTAAGCTGTATAGTCAAGTGGATTGGTACAAATATACAAAGTTAGTTTTGGCATGTACTCTTCTGGTGTAGTATTGTTTTTCTAATTTAAAAAAATTGCCTTCTTTACAAAAAAAAATCATGCATCAACTCTCCCTTCACTTTGGTCTTAACTTGTAGCCATTTCAAGTGTGGTAGCTAACTTTGATACCATTTTCTTCATCATTGAAAGCATCTGACAACACTGCTGAAACAGCATGCCAAAAAGCATGGGAACAAGCACACATTGGTGATTGGGATAGAGTGAGAGCATCATCCATCATCCAGAACCTGGGCAAGCACATGTAAATGATGTGCAATATTGATAAACTTCTCTAGGTAACCAAACTTTGCCATGATCTTCCACAAGTCCTAATGAGTGACAGAAAGATCAGTGAATGTTATATACAGATCTCTAAACATAATAGGATGAACCTGTTAAGGAGGACTCTAACAAGAATCTTACCAGCAATGACTTTGAGATAGGCAAAAATGGTAAAATGGTATGGCTGATTTTTTTGATTCCTGCATAAATTGGATTTAGTTCAGCAAAGTTGCTTGAAGTCTTTGACCTCTCTCTTTAAAATTTTTTTTTAATTCAAGGCAATGGGATTAAGTGACTTGCCCAAAGTCACACAGCTAGGCAATTATTAAGGGTCTGAGGCCAAATTTGAACTCAGGTCCTCCTGACTCCATCCACTGCACCACCTAGCTGCCCCCTTGACCTCACTCTCTTTTCCAGTCATTAAGTCCAGTGTTTTGACAGAGTCAGGATGACTGATGATGCTTGAGATGCAGCAGATAAACTTGGCTTCTTCCATATCTGATAAAGGTTCAGTCATCTTCATGGCCTGTTGAAGTAAATTGTTCTCATTCACCCATTCTGCCATGAGAATCTTCACGTGCTTGGAGTAGACACCTTTCCCCCCATGCCCCCCAACTCACTGAAGGGATTGGGATCTCGTATTAAAAGAGGTCTCTCAGTTATCTGAACCTAGTTTAGCTGTCTGTAAAAACAGTTTAATAGGGTATGGCCTTTCCTTCTCGATCTGTTTCTTCCTTTATAAAACAAAGAGATTGGCTGAAGATTTCTTTAGATTCTAAAATTCTGAGGTTCCTCATAAGGACTTTCACACTAGAAATGAAAAGAAAGTCAACCCATGGTGAATGTTATAGATGATGTATCAGTCCTCTTCTTTAATAGTCTTATTTTCTAAATAGGCCCTTGTAATACTGAGGCAATATGAGAAGTAATTTGGGGAAAAAAAGAAAATAATAAAAACAATCATTTTTCCAGAGAAAATTTCAATATTGAAATTGAAATTGGATTGGGGCTGCTATGTAGGAATAAATCAAGTAGAAAAATAAATAGAATAATAATTGGTCATGTCCCTTTCTAAATGAGACACAGACAGGATGTTGTAATTTAGGGATCATCTTGTTTTTGACTCTGTCTCACAGGATAGAAAATGATAGAAAATTGTGTTCCTAGACTAATAATTGTCACTAGACCAATATATTAGCTAAAAAGAAAAAAAATAAAATTATTTGGGAGGGTTTGGACCAAATCAAGGGAGAAAGGTAAATCCTTTTTTTGCTACTTTAAAAGGAGAAATTCCTTCTCATTTCTGTGTATTTAAATGAATGCTTCATTAGTTCTCATTCCTTTTGCTCCCCCCTTGCTTTTTTTTCCTTCTCTCCTTTTTTCTCCTCTACAGCCTCCTCCTCCTCCTCTTTCTCCTTCTTCTCACCATCACTGACTCATTCATGTCTGATTGAGTTGCAAACATTTTTTAAGATCTGTTTAGCACTATATAGTAAAAAGTAGAAATATCTTTGATATAATTATTCCTCACTCACAGTCATTTCTTTCTTCTCATATAAGAAGTCTCCATTGTAATAAATAAAGGAATTCAAGGAAAAGACATTCACACAATGATCATGTTGAAAACTGCATGTTATATTTTACACCTGAGGTCAGAAGAATGATTCATCATTAGTGTTTTGGAGCCATGTTTAGTTATTACATTGAAAAGAGTTCTTGTCTTTCCAAGTGATTTTTTTCTTTATATTATGTAGTCATTGTATACATTGTTCTATAGGCTCTGAGGTGCCTATGTGTACACACACTATATTTTTAAACTTCCAATGATTGATTATGGATTAATATTGAAAATCAATAATAAAATCAATTTTGTAGCTATTAACATTGAATTAAATGAATGAGATGAAATTAATGTTAATAAATAAAACATACATTTTTAGCACCAAAAGAATCTGATTTTGTTGCTATTAAGTCTCTGTCAATCATCATTAAAATCATAGATAATGGGAGACAGTGCTGTAGTTGGGAAATTTTGTTCCAATTTTCAGAAAAGGCAAAAAAGTAAAATCTGCAAATATTAACAAGAAGGCTTAGGTTCCTTATAATATTTGAGAAATTATTTTTAAAAGGATGGTCAGTTAGAGTTGAAAGTAGGAAGCAGTGATCATAAAACCATCATGCCTTTGCCAAAAATAGATAATGCTAGAGAAATTCTATTATTAGAATGGTTCATTGAGGAGAATATGACTGACTTGTAGGAACCCAATTCTCAAAGATGTCCAGTGTCTTATTTCTGTTGTCAACACAGAGGGAAATACTTTATAATCTGATCTACTCCCTACCCCCCACCCCCTAGGGATGGAGGGGTGTGAAGAAGGGTGAGGACACCCCTAGCTTTAGTGTTTGTACTTTGGTTATTTCTATAGCTTTTCAAGTAAATATTCCTATACAAAAGCTAATTGATGTTAGTTGATTATTAATAATATGTAGGAGATATCAATAGACTAAATGAAAATGTGGCAGCTAGTGATGATAATTGGCAGAAGACACTAAATAGGGGCTCAAGATCATTTCTTTTAAGAATAATAACATTACACTTCAAGGATATGCACAGAAGGAAAGGAAAATATAGCAAATGATGCCCTGAGGAACCTGACTTACTAGTGAGTTTGTGGGTTGGAAGAGTAAGACTTTGGTCTTACTACATGTAATACTACATATTATTTTGATGTAATAAAACATTTTACAAAGTTTCTCATGGCATTCTTGCATATCAGAAGAAATGTACACTTGAGAATAGTGCAATTTAGATTGAACTTGGAACTCTGTGAATTCAAAGTATGTTCTCTAAATGGTTTTTTTTTTGGTTTTTTATTTATTTATTTATTTTAAATTTATTTTTTTATTCTCATTTTGTACAAATTTTTTTTTACATTAATGAAATATTCTTGTTTACAAGTAAACAAAATACCCCTCCTCCCCCATGAATATAGATAGACTTGCTTGGGCGAAAAAAGTAAAGGCGAGAGAAAAAAATTAAAATGAAAACAAAAAAGTAATAGTAATAATTGTAGGTATGGCCAGGTGGCGCAATGGACGAAGCACCAGCCCTGGAGCCACGAGCACCCAAGCCCATATCCAGCCTCATAAACCCAACAATCACCCAGCCATGTGACATGCAAGCCACCTGATCCCTACTGCTCTGCAAAAACCAAAAAAAAAAAGAAAAAGACCCAAAATAAAATAAAATAGTAATAATAGTAGGGGTGTCTGGGTGGCAGACAGAGCATTGGCCCTTGAGCCAGGAACACCTGGGTCCAAATCAGGCCCCCGACACCCAAAGATCACCTTGCTATGTGGCCCCAGGCAGGCCACCCAGCCCCACTTGCCCTGCACTCTCCCCCAAATAATAACAAAAAATGTTCTTGAGTCTTTGTTCCAACACCAACGACTCTGTCCTGGGTGGATCTCATTCTTTATGGTAAATCCATCACAAAAGTTACTTCCATATTTTTCCACCATTGCCATTGCTGATCGCAACTCCCTCCTTTCTTATTTCTCCACTACCATGTACTCTATTTTCTCTCTCCTTTCACTCTGACTCTGCTGTAGGGTCATTGATTGGCTCAGCAGACAGATCCCTGGTCCTGGGGCCAAGAAGCCCTGAGCCCCCATACCACCCCTTAGGCCCAGAATCCACCTGGCCTCATGGTCCTGGGCAGGCCTCCAATCCCAGCCCCTTGCAAGAAGTAAGAAAGAAAATGTATTATATCTGACCACTCTACCCCCATGGTCCATCCTCTCCTCCTTTATTCACATCCCCACCCCTTCCCCCTGCTCCCCCCTCCTTCTCCCTGCTCCCCCCTCCTTCTTACTACAGATGCCTATACCCCATTAAGTATATATGCTGTTTCCTCTGCTAGCCATCTCTGATGAGAGCAAAGGTTCCCTCATTCCCCCTTGCTTCCCCCCCTTCCATATCATTGCAATAGCTCATTGTAATAAAAAAAATCTTATGTGAAATATCTTGGACTATTCCCCCTCTCCTTTTTTTTTCTCCCATTCCATTTCCCTTTTTTTCTATTGACTCCATTTTTACACCATATTTTATCTTCGAATTCAGCTTTCTCCTGTGCTTCAACTATAAAAGCTCTCTCTACCTGCTCTATTGACTGAGAAGGTTCATATGAGTTTTATCAGTATCATTTTTCTATGCAGGAATGCATGCAGTTTATCCTCATTAAGTCCCTCATATTTCCCCCCTCTCCTCCAATCTCCACGCTTCACTTGAGTCCTGTATCTGAAGATCAAACCTTCTGTTCAGCTCTGGCCATTCCAAAAGGAACATTTGAAATTCCCCTGGTTCATTGAAAGTCCATCTTTTTCCCTGGAAGAGGACATTCAGGCTTGCTGGGTAGTTCATTCTTGGCTGCATTCTAAGCTCTTTTGCCTTCTGATATATTGTATTCCAAGCCCTACGAGCTTCCAATGTAGTTGCTGCTCAGTCCTGTGTGATCCTGATTGCAGCTCCATGGTATTTGAATTGTGTCCTTCTGGCTTCTTGTAATATTTTCTCTTTGACTTGGGAGTTCTGGAACTTGGCTATAATATTCCTAGGGGTTGGTTTTTTGGGATCTCTTTCTCTGGGGGATTGGTGGATTCTCTCCATTTCTATTTTGCCCTCTGCTTCTAGAATATCAGGGCAATTTTCCTGTAGTAATTCTTTGAAAATGATGTCAAGGCTCTTTTCCTGATCATGACTTTCAGGTATTCCAATAATTTTTAAATTATCTTTCCTAAGTCTGTTTTCCATATCAGTTGTTTTTTCAATGAGATATTTCACATTTTCTTCTAATTTTTCATTTTTTGGGGGTTTTGAAGTATTAATTCCTGATTTCTGGTAAATTCATCAATCTCCCTGAATTCTATTCTTTGTCTGAAGGATTTGTTCTCCTCAGAGAGTTTTCTTATCTCTTTTTCCATCTGGCCAATTTTGCTTTTTAAAGCATTCTTCTCCTCAATAACTTTTTGAACTGTTTTATCCATTTGACCTAAGCAGTTTTTTAGTATGCTATTTTATTCAGCATTTTTTTGGATTTCCTTGACTAAGCTGCTGACTTCATTTTCATGTTTTTCCTGTATCTCTCTCCTTTCTTTTCCCAGTTTTTCTTCCAACTCCCTCATTTGATTTTCAAAGTCTTTTTTAAGCTCTGTCATAGCCTGAGACAAATTTCTGTTTTTCTTGGAGTCTTTAGATGCAGGAGCTTGTGCTTCCTCATCTTCAGACAGTATTTTGGTCCTTCTTGGGCTCATTTTCAAAATATTTCTCAGTAGTCTTCTTTTTGTTTCTCTGCTTGCTCATTATCCCAGCCTGGGCCTGGTTTGGGGTGTTTCTTGAGCTTTTGGGACACTCCCACAAGGGTCTCAGTGTGTGAGGCTCTGTCCTCCCTCCTGGTCTGTGAATGACCATAAGCACCTCCCTCTGTCACGGGGCTGAGGTGGAGGCGGCCCTGCTGTTCTGTGGGGGGGGCCTAGACTGCGATCAGGATCTGAATGTGGTCAGAGCCCCGAAGTCCTGTTCCAGGGGCAGAGGACAGAGCTCGTAGTTTCTCTTCACTCCCTTCCCTCAGCTCAATGGGCTCATGCCCTGGAGGCTCCTGCTTACCAGCTCCACCTGCTTCTGTTTCTGGCTCTGGGCTGCAGAAAAACCAAGCTGCTCCCTGTGTGCCCCAAGGGCTGGGCTCCACGTGCTTGCTCTGGCAGAGGTCCCCTGCTATTCCCCCACTTTGTGCCTGGTGCTCCTCGGGGTGCAGCTCAGGAGACTCCCCCGCTGCTGTGAGCTGAGGCTCCCAGTGCCCTGGGGCTGCCTCCAGGAGGCTGAAGTTCTTTGGCTCTGGCAGGCCACCCCTCTGGCAGGTCACCTCTCCGATCCCGGGGAGCAGAGCCTTTCTGCTCTTTTCCAGGTTACCTTGAGTAGGAGACCTGCCTCACTGGGTCCCTTTGTGGGTTCTGTCTCTCGAAAGTTTAGTTAGAGTCCTTAGCTCATGAGTTTTATCAGAGAGCTCCTAAGACTCGATCCCTTCTTGTCGCCATCTTGGCTCCGCCCCTCCCCCTAAATGGTTTGATACAATCTTGGAGACCTTCAGTAATTTATATTTGGCCTTGCAACGCTTAATATTTTTATCAATAACTTGGATAATGTCATAAAGTGGCAAGCCTATCCAATTTTCAGATGATGCAAAGCTAGGAGCAAGGAGGTATAGATAATATATTGAATATAGAATCATAGTCCACAAAAATCTGGATAGAGTCTTGGACAGAACTTAACAAAAAGCAATCTAATAGAGACAATACTACATTTTGGTTTTAAAAAACCCCTCCAACTTCATAAATAAAAGATAGGTAAGCATGTCTGGTTAGCTATTTACCTGAAAAAAAAAGATCTAGGGAGTTTTGTGGGCCATAAACTCAATATGAGTCAGCAGCTTGTTTCAGCAGCCAAAATTATGATCTTAGGATTAACTGAGAGGTTTACATAAAGCACTAAGGTGATAATTCTCTTGAACTGCTCTAGTCAGCCCATGTGTCCAGAACATTGTGATCAATTTCTATTTTAGGAAAGGTACTGCTAATCTGTAGCAGTGGTGCTATACTAAAATAGAAATGGGGCCAATAAACCAAACACAAGAATTCCATTGGGCTACATGTTGACTTAGAAAACCATATATTAGCATTATATTCTATTGTATCTAAATTGATTCTGAAAAGTATTTCCAAATTACATTTGGATCTAGTTCAGGCCGTAATTGAGGGTATGGTGGACTGCAATCCATAAGCAGTATGTTTGACACTTCTGACCTAAAGAATGTCCATTGGAGACCAAGGATAGTGGAAGGTTTCAATATCATACCATATGAAAATAAGTTTAAGGAACCAGGTTTAGCCTGTAGAAGAAAAGATTTAGGGGAATAAAATGACTCGCTGTCTCTTTTTTTAATTTTTAATTTTATTTATTTATTTATTTAAGCAAATGATTTTTTTATGTATTACTAAATTATCCTTGTTTAAGAGTAAGCATAATACCCCTTCCCCCCCAAAAAATATAGACCAGCATGAGCAATAAAGTAAAGAGAAAAAATTAAAATAAAAATTAATAATAATAATAATAATAATAATAATAATAAGTGCAGTCAGGTCGCACAGTGGACAGAGCACTGGCCCTGGAGCCAGGAGCTCCCAAGTGCAAATCTGGTCCCAGAAACCCAACACACCCAGCTATGTGACTCTGGGCAAACCACCACAACCCCATTGCCCTGCAAAAAAACAACAAAAAAAAGACTGAAAATAAAATAAAATAAAATAATAGTATTATTATTATTATTATTATTAGTAGTAGTAGTAGTAGTAGTAGGAGGAGGAGGAGGAGGAGGAGGAGGAGGAGTGGTCAGGTGGCTCTGTGGACAGAACACCAGCCCTGGAGTTAGAAGCACCTGGGTCCAAATCTGGTCTCAGACACTCAACAATCACCCAGCTTTGCAGCCCCAGGCAAGCCAACCAACCCCATTTGCCCTGCCACCCCCCCACAAAATAATAATAATAATAATAATAATAATAATAATAATAATAATAATAATAATAACAACAATGAAAAATGTGCTTCGGTCTGTGTTCCAATACCTCCAGCTCTGTCATGGGTAGATCACATTCTTTATGATAAGTCCATCAAAAAAGCTACTTCTATATTTTTACACCATTGTCATTGCTGATCACAACTCCCTCTATTCATGCCTCCCCACTAGCATATACTATATTTTCTCTCTCCTTTCACTCTTTCCCTCTTCTTAAATGTGTTGTAGGGTAGCTGAGTGGTACAGCAGACAAATCCCTGGCCCTGGGGCCAAGAGGCCCTGCGTCCACATACCACCCCTTAGGCCCAGCATCTACCTGGCCCTATGGTCCTGGACAGATCATCCCATACCAGCCCCTAGCAAGAAGTAAATAAAGAAAATGTGTTATATCTGACCACCATCTCCCCAACTGTCCATCCTCTCCTCCATCACTCACATCACCCCTTCCCCAGTTCCCCTTCTTTCCTTATTCTAGATGTCTATACCCAATTGAGTATATATGCTGTTTCCTCTCCTAGACACCTCTGATGAGAGCAAAGATTCCCTCATTCCCCCTTGCCTTCCCCCCTTTCATATCATTGCAATAGCTCATTGTAATAAAAAAAAATTATTATATGAAATATCTTAGCCTATTCCACCTCTCCTTTTTTGTTCTCCCATTACATTTCCCTTTTAGCCACTGATTCCAGTTTTATCCTATATTATATTTTCAAATTCAGCTCTCGCCTTTGCTTCATCTATAAAAACTCCTTCTACCTGCTCTATTAAATGAGAAGATTCATTATCAGTATCATTTTTCTATGCAGGAATGCATATAGTTCATCTTCATTAAGTCTCTCATATTTTCCCCTTCACCTCCACTCTCTATGCTTCACCTGAGTCCTGTATTTGAAGATCAAACTTTCTGTTCAGCTCTGGCCATTCCAGCAGGAACATTTGAAATTCCCCTGGTTCATTGAAAGTCCATCCTTTTCCCTGGAAGAAGACATTCAGTTTTGCTGGGTAGTTGATTCTTGGTTGCATTCTGAGCTTTTTTGCCTTCTGGAATATTATATTCCAAGCCCTACAAGCTTTTAATGCAGTTGCTGCTAAGTCCTGTGTGATCCTGACTGCAGCTCCACGATATTTGAATTGTGTCCTTCTGGCTACTTGTAATATTTTCTCTTTGACTTGGGAATTCTGGAACTTGGCTATAATATTCCTGGAGGTTGTTTTTTTTTAATCTCTTTCTTGGGTAGATCAGTGGATTCTCTCAGTTTCTATTTTGCCCTCTGCTTCTAGGGTATCAGGGCAATATTCCTGTAGTAATTCTTTGCAAATGATGTCATGACTTTCCTGTATTCCAACAATTTTAAAATTATCTTTCCTGAACCTGTTTTCCATATCAGTTGTTTTTTCAATGAGATGTTTTACATTTTCTTCTAATTTTTCATTCTTTTGGTTTTGAAGTATTGTGTCTTGATTTCTTGTAAAATTAGCAACCTCCCTCAGTTCCAGTCTACATCTGAAGGATTTGTTTTCCTCAGAGAGCTTTCTTATTTCTTTTTCCATCTGGTTAATTCTGTTTTTTAAAGCATTCTTCTCCTCAATAACTTTTTGAACTGTTTTATCCATTTGACCTATGCTGGTTTTTAACATGTTATTTTCTTCAGCATTTTTTCAATCTCCTTGACTAAGCTACTGACTTCTTTTTCATGTTTTTCCTGCATCTCTCTCATTTCTTTCCCCAATTTTTCTTCTGTCTCCCTTACTTGATTTTCAAAATCTTTTTGAGCTCTGCCATAACCTGAGCTCAATTTCTGTTTTTCTTGGAGCCTTTAGATACAGGAGCTTGTACTTCCTCATCTTCAGATTGAGTATTTTGATCCTTCTTGGGATCATAGACAATGTATTTCTCAATGGTGTTCCTCTTTCTTCTCTGCTTACTCATTTCTCCAGTCTGTGCCTAGTTTTGGGGTGCTTCCTGAGCTTTTGAGTATTATTGGGACACCCCCCACACAAGGATCTCAGTGTGTGAGCTCTGTCTTCCCTCCTGGTCCTTCAATGACCACAAGCACACCCCTCTTCCACAGGGCTGAGGTGAGGGGGGGCCCTGCTGTTCTATGGGGGGGCCTAGACTGCGATCAGGATCTGAATGTGGTCAGAGCCCCAGATTCCTCTTCCAGGGACAGAGGACAGAGCTTGACAGTCTCTCTCCACTCCCCTACCTAGGCTCAACACTTATCCCTGGGGGCTCCTGCTTACAGGCTCTGGCTGCTTCCAGTTCCTGGAGTGCCCTGAGGACTGAGCTTCATGTACTCGCCCTGGCAGAGGTCCCCCCATTTATCCCTCAAGTTGTGCCCAGTTCTCCCCAAGGTGTAGGTCAGGAAACTGCCCCTGCTGCTGTGAGCTGCAGTTCCAAGTACCCTGGGGCTGCCTCCGGGAGGCTGAAGTTCCTTCACTCTGGTGGGTCACCCCTCCAACCTGTGGAGCCAAGACTTTCCGCTATTTTCCAGGTTACCTTGGGCTGGAGGACTGCTTCACTGTATCCCTCTGTGGATTCTGTCTTTCGAAAATTCAGTTAGAGCCCTTATTTTATAAGTTTGGAAATATCAGAGAAAGAGAGCACCTAAGAGATGATCTTCTCCTGTTGCCATCTTGGCTCTGCCCTGCCCAAATGACTCTCTATAAGTTGAAAAAAATTTTTTAAGTCAGTTGCATTTCCAAATATGTTCCTCCCTGCCCCCCCTAATCACAGATCAATTCCTTGTAACAAAGAATAAAAAAGAAAGAGAAAAAATCAGAAAAATTAGTTAGTACATTAGTCAGATATGATAGTATATACAATGATCCACACAAAAGAATCCCTTCATACTTCAGCAAAAAGTGGAGGGAGGTGCATTCTTATCTTTATTGTGGGAATATTTTTTTGTTATTACAGCTACATTGATTTTAGTTTAGTAGTTATTATTATTATTTCTATTTATGTTATAGTCTTTGTGTGTGAATATATATTTTTAATTTTGTTTATTTCAATTTCCATTAGATCATATAAGTTCTATGCTTTGTTCAATTTTTCATAGTTTTCATAGTTTGTTTCCTATGGCTTAGGTAGTATTTCAATTCATTGTTTAATCAATTTGCTGCCACAAAAAGAAATCTTCTGTAAATATTGTGTCATATGTTATGCACTTTCTCCCCTCATATTTTGATGTCTATGGAATGAATAGCTAGGTATATCTCTTTTTAATTTTGAAGGACTGTCATATGGAAGATGGGGTTTATTTTGTTTGCTTCACCACAGATGAAAAATCTCGGACTATCATGTCAAAGATGATATATGGGAAAATGAACCTCCCCTCCACATCAGAATTAAAGTTATCCAAAAGTGAAATGAGTTGTCTCAGGAAATAGAAGTCTCAAAGCAACAACTAGCAGACAACTTGGATATATGGTAAAGAGTTTTCTTGCTACTGTTGGACTAGATTTCCTCTTAAGTCTCCTCCAGTTCTGAAGTTATTGAATTCATAAACCAATAGGATCATAGAGTAAGAACTGGAAGAGATCTCTTAGTCTAGGGGAGTCTCAAAATGACTATGGACAGGAATCAGATTAAAATGTAAAATGGGAAATGTCTAACAAAACAAAATTAAAAATAATGTGAATTTGTGGTTTTCTAAGTCATTATTTGACCTATGAGGATGTTTCTATTTGAGTTGGATACCTCTCAGCTATGCTGATTGATTGTTGTCCTTTGTAATCTAAGAAGACCGTGAGATCAAGCAAATGGTGGCATGACATGCACATTGTCTTGATTATAGTGAAGGAAATGTTGAGCAAAGGTATCTTTCTCATTGCCTTCCCCAGACCTGATTTAAACAGGATTTCTGGTAATGGTCTCAATGCTATTGTTGGCCTTATGGATGTGGGACCCTCCCTGTCAGTGAGGTGTCATGGTGCTCCAGCAGCATGGGGGCAAGGCTCCAGCATACAATTTTCTGGCAACAAAATCATGACAATACAATATATTCCAGTTCTGTCTTTTGATGGTCTAATTGTTACTATGGTGACTTTTGGGGGGGGGGTATTCTTTCCATACTAAGATAAGGCTAGCCTGTCTCATGAAAGACTAGTTATTAAATATACTACAATTTGGTGGCAAACTTTTGATACTAGGACAACTGTCTATGCTGCTCAGCTCTGCAAATACAATCCGACAGCCTCTAACTCACCAGATGCTATCCTGTGATGGTTTCCAAGGTGGTGTGGGGAAGGAAGGAGAGGTTCTCTCTCGGGATGAACCTATTCCTGCCCTTCACAAACTATAGAGAACTCTACCTGGGCTCTCTCTATTGCCTTCTCAAGGATCTGTTGCATTACTGCACTAGAAACCTTGCAGCACCAGACTCCCCAACTCTGGATTTGGGGATCTGAACTTTAACCCTCTATTTTGCCAATGGGAAAACTGAGCCTCAAGAAGATGAGACATAAGGATTCTACATGGGACAGAATCAGGATCTGAAATCACATTTTCTGTCTCCAAATCTTATTCTCTTTTTTCCTTTTTTAAATCTACATGAAGATAGATTCAGATCAATTAAATATAAAATATTCCTATTTATCACATTAATTTGTATAATTAATGCACTGCCAATCAAAGTATCTAATCTATTTCACAGAATTAATTAGAGTCAAAATAAAATTCAGGTAGTCAAATAGTTGGGAGAGATGATCAAGATGAAGTTTGAAAAAAGGTGCTGAATGGAGTTTCACCATGAAAGATTTCAAAGCATATTATCATCCATAAGAATTGTAGAAACTGTATCAATCAAAAAAAAAGAATTCAGTGGCACTAAATTAAATATACTAAAATGGAAAGCAAACTAGAAACTAGCATTTGATAAGGCCAAGACTTACAAAAGTTTCTAAAGAATGAAATCATTGTTCAATAAATGCTGTTGGAAAAATAAAATAGCTGTAATATGTGTGTGTGTATATATACATATATATGCATTTACTTGTTCATATTATGTAACAAACTATAATAAATTTTACTTGGATCACTAGAGGGAATTAGAAATCACTTGAAGTATTTAAGAATACCTTAAAATATCAACTTTGTCAACTGAGAGTGCATTTTTTTTTAAATCCATAAGGCAAACTCTGGTGCATTATCTACTTTCTCAAAACACAAACATTCTATTTTTATATGTAATGGGGATTTATAGAGTTCTAGAATACACTCCCTTCATATTTTGAGAGAGTTTGTAAATTAAGAAGATGGCCACAGTAGGGTGATAACTAAATCTGCAAAGGAAGAGGGGTGTGGGACTTAGAAAAGTATCTATTATAGCTCGGATTTTTAAAGCATTGGTATGATTCTTTTGGGATTTTTCAAATAAAATAAAAATCACTTTCCCTAAAGTGGAAAAACAATTCCATCTGCTTCAGACTTGGAGAGTGACAACTTAATCTCTGCAAATTTAGTTTCTCCTCCCACAAAACATTCATTATACAAATATAAATATGAATTGTGAGTAAACATATTTATCAAAGCAAACAAGTTAAAATAGTAATGTGGAAACTATGCAGATTAGTTGAAGTGAAAGAATTTTTAAGAGTCAAGGGGCCCTAGTACCTGGAAATAAGAGGAAATTTCTACTCAACCAGAGTGACTGGAATGATCTCATCTAAATCTATAATTATGTGGCATTTTATATGACCCTTTAATTTTATGAATGAAGGAAACTGAGACTCAGGAAGATCAGATAGCATGTGACAAAGTCAGGATTTAAATCCAGGCTCTCTGACTTCAAAACTAAAAATTCTGTACACTAGGAGCAAAAATATCTTTTCTTTGGTCACTAGAAGAAAGAATAGAGTGTTGTTGTTGATGATGATGATGATGATGATGATGATGATGATGATGATGATGATGAAACAAAGAAGAGCTGAGGGAAATGGATTGCTTTAATAAGAGATTAGATCTGGGCAGACTTCAGAAAAGCCTGAAAAGACTTGCATGAACTGATACTGAATGAAGTAAGCAGAACCAGGAGAACATTCTACACATTAACAACCAAATTATAAAATAATCAGTGATGATGGACTCAGCTCCACTTAATAGTTCAGTAATCAAAGACAATTCTAAAGGACTTGGGATGGAAAATGTCATCCAGAGAACAAACTATGGAGGCTGAATTCAGAGCAAAGTATATACTATGTTTATTTTTTATAAGTTTTTATTCTTTTTCTTTCTTTCTCATTACTTTTTCCCCCTTAGCTCTAATTCCTCTTTTACAACATGACTAATATGGAAATATGTTAAACACCGTTATATATGCACAATCTATATCAGATTACTTGTTGTCATGGAGAAGGGGTTGAAAAATGTGGAATGCAAAAGCTTACAAAAAGGGAATGTTGAAAACTATCTTCGCATGTAATTGGAAAAAATAAATTAGAATAACATAAAAAAAGAGGCTAGATCATCTATTGTAAGTATGGCAGGCAGGTGTACTATTGAGAGCTATATGGAGAGAAGCAAAGATTTGGAAAAGTGACTAAGTAGAGAAGAATTTGAAGAAGATAAAATAAACATGATTTTTGTCACTTTTCTATGAATTTAAGCAATCTTGAAGCAGAAATTAAAAGAATCAAATGATTGGGTTTATCCAGAGATAAAGGTTAGCAGTTTCAGAATGGCAAAAGTTAAGGGAAGTAAAGGATTCTAGTAAAGGGTAGAAAGAGAAACGCTGTGCTGTCAGATCATGTGGTCAAAGCTATATATGGTGAAACAAGAGTGAAGAGGATAGATATATAAGGTGAGTAGAGATGGAGCAAGGTCATTTTGAGGTTAGGTATAATAAAATCAGAAAAATGAGAGAGAGGGAAGAATAGAAGCTTTTGGTTGGAGAGTGGATCTCTGCTCAGGATCTTGGAGGTAATACAATTTCAAAAGAGGACTATTTGATTCAGCCACTCCTGTTAACAGGTATATTAGTAAGACAGGTGGAGCGGCATGTAAGTGGCACAGTGAATGGAGTTCTTGGACTGAAGTCAGGAAGAACCATCTTTCTCTTCCTTCTTTCCTTCCTTCCTCCTTTCTTTCTTTTTTCCTTCCTTCTGTTTTTGCAAGGCAATGGGGTTACGTGACTTGTTCAAGGACACACAGGTAGGTAATTATTAAATATTTGAGGCCACATTTGAACTCTGATCTTCCTGACACCAGGCCCATGCTCTATCCCTGTGCCACCTAGATCCTCTAAGAATCACCTTTCTAAGCTCAAATCTAATCTCAGATACTTAGCAGCTGTGTGCTCCAAGGCGAATCCCTTTAACCCCTTTTGTCTCAGATTTCACTGCAAAATGAGAGAGAGAAGGAAATGGAAAATCCACTACAATTTCTTTGTCAAGAAAATCCCAAATAGTGTCACAAAAGGTCAGACATGACTGAAAATAACTGAAAAACAACAACAATAATGGAATAAATGGATCTTAAAAGAGGAAAGGTGTTTGAAGGATACTGGTAGAATAATTGTAATCTCTAAATGTCAGTGTGAGCTAAGGAATAATTTGCAAGGAATGTAATTCTCTTGGGTGGTGGGGGGAGGGGATGGGAGGGGATGGTAATGGAATGCAATGCTGAAAACTTTTGCTTTCACTTTTTTTTATATTAGAATAACAAAAATAAATCCCCAAAGACAGTGATTACAAGATCAAACACTAATAAGATAGGTGACCATCTGGTGCATTGAATATTGGTGTAAGAGGATGATACTGTATATTAAGAGTGGAAGCAGAGAAGCAATGCAACAGAATTCTGGGCATATGTCAAACTACAGAATTAAAGAACATGGAGTTATACTAGGAAAGATAAAAATCAATCAATGAATCATTCAACAAGCATTTAATTATTAACCTCTCACTATATTAAAACTCAAATGAACTCCAAATTGCATCAGGGAAACTGGGACAGGAAAATACTATTGAAAGAAACATTTCATAAGAGTTCTAAGCTAGAAAATATAGTGAATTCTGGAATTTCTTTCCTTTTTCCATTTGAATTCATGAAGAAAATAAAATCTTACCCTAAGAACTATATAGTTTTGAATGAGTCTGGTAAAGAAGAAAGAGGTAGAATAAATTGGCTCTTCTGGGTAGAAGATTGTATTAGAGAACCTCTTATATTTAAGAGTAGAAGATGTTCTGGTGACTGGTCTATAAATTTTATTATTATTTCATTGAATGCAAAGTATGACTTAGTCTCCCAGATTCTTTGTTTATGTTACCTTAACAAACAACTCTCTCTTTGGCTCATTTTGCCCCTATCCAGTATTCCCTCTGAGAAATCTCAGAAAGTAGCTATGTTTTCTGTCTATATTTCCATAGATTAACTCAGATGTAGTAAGATCCTATATAAGAAAGCAAGGTAACAATACAAATATCTAGTACAGAACAATATTTTTTCCACCCTACAGAAAACTTAAAAGTGCAAAGGGTTTAGGTAAGTAAGAAAAATGCATACACAAAAGGACAACTGTTTCCTCTTTAACCCTGTCTGACTTGTCTTGCCTCAGGTCTTGCTTGAGGTAATCTACTTGTGGTTACAGTCATCTCCATGCTGTACCCCTTCATCCCTTTGGGCTTGTCTTTCTTCATGGCCATGATCCATAGAACCAAATTTCCATTATTTCTTCATTTCATGACTGTCATCCCTCCATCCTCTGGATGCAGTCCATCTTTATGTATTCAAGTCCTTATCCTTCCAATGAGCATCCACATTCTGATCTAAGACATCCCAGAACATGTACTTTCCCTACCTGAGCCAGACCTTTGACATTTCTGTATATATACCTGCCATACTTCCAGCTGACAAAATTGCTGCATTAGTTGATGGTAATTGAAAATTACATCAATTATAATCAAGTTCTATCATAACTTTGTGAACATTGTCACCAAAGAACTAATTGAAATTTGGCCAAATGGTAAATCAAAGGGATACCCATCAATTGTAGAATTACTAAACAAGCTGTAGCTATATGATTGAAATGGTATATTAGTGTTCTATAAGAAATAATGCAGGATGATTTCAGAAAAAACCTAGAAAGATTTATATGAACTGATGCAAAGTGAAGTGAGCAGAACCAGGAGAATATTATATACAGTGACAACATTGTTTAAAGAAGAATTGTGAATGACTTAGCTATTCTCAGCAACACAATTGATGAAGCATTCTACCCACCTCCAGAGAAAGGACTAGTATTGATGGAATAAGGACTGAAGTATGTTTTTTCACCTTTTTTTCCCTTTCTTTCATTTTTTTCTTTAATTCAAGTCTCCTTGTACAAAATTATTATTATGAAACTATCTTACATAATTATACATGTATAACCTATATCTGATTGCTTATGATCTCATGGGGAAAAGAGGAAGGGATAGAATTTGCAATTCAAAATTTTAAACAAAAATTGGAATAAAAGGAATATGACCAATTGAAATATGCAAATATTTCTCTCTAGCTGACTCTTTTGCCATGGTGATATACATTTAATATTAAGTAATTACTTTGATATACACAACAAGCTTTTTCTAGTGCAGTTTCTTTGTTATCTTTACTAATAAGTTTATTTATTATTTCTAACTGGAAAAAAACTAGACTTTGTCCTGTGGTTTTGTGTTATTTTGTCTGTGTTGGCCTATTGCTCTCATTAATTTTTATAAGCATTTTTTATCTCCTTTACACTGAAATTGTCATTGTTGCTACAAGATCACATGAATTATATCAGTAAGGTCAAGAAAGCATTGGGTATAACAGAAACAATCCTTGGAGTCAAAAGATCCAGGGCTTTCTCTTGTGTTTACCAACTCCTAGACCTTTGATAGTCACTTAACTATTCTGAACTTGTTTCTTATCCATGAAAAGAGAATACTTACCATAAGCCACGGGCTTCTGTCTCAGTCAAGATGCCAGCATTGATGGGCAAGGATCTTTCGGTACTCCAGAAGGAGAGACTGTGGACAACTCTAGATGGCCAGAGTCAGAAATTTGTCCCTAACATGAGCCAAAAGTCACAACATTAAGAGATCAACCAACGGTCATATGGAAATTGTAATATTTCAGGTGAGGATTCAGTCTTGAGGCAAAGAGTCACATCCAAGAATGACTTAGGCTATATCAGGCAGCAGAAGTAATAGGTTTACAACATGGTAAGAAACAAGGTGAAAAGCAGGGAGACACCAATTAAGTTAAATCCTGTAACTTTTAGTAATATTTCACCCATCTGAATGATGTGACTTTTCTTGGAAACTATAGGTTCTAGGACTTTTCTATTTTCTCATTAGGTTCATTGACTAAGGGTGACTGCTTTGGGGAAGCATTGGGCAATTAATGGCAAAATTTCAATTATGTAACTGGGTCTTGGTACATGCCAAGATACTTAAGACAAGTGCACCCATGTGGGAGGTATTGAGGAACTAATTTGGGGAGGAGATAATCTATTTTTGCCTATCATTAGTGTTCAGTGAGGATAAGCATCTTTAGTGTGAGGTTTTCAGGACTATTCATACACCTTTGGTGTCCACCTTCACCCAATTCTTTCTTGTAGCTTCAAGAAGTTTGTCCAATAGTCAGACCCCAGGAAACCGTCTAAGCAGATGGGTTAAATCAGGTGAGGATAACTGACAGGCCTCAAACCATGTGAAGATTTTCCCTGGAGAAATGGGTGAATGAGAACAATTTGTTCAAATCACCATGAAGATAGCTGAAGCAGGTACTATGGAGCTTAGAGCTTGGTCATTATCAAAGTTTTCATGGTCATCTACTGCATTCCAGATCATCATTAATCATCTTGTCTTTTGTCTTGCCACTGAACTTTGATGATGTTGGAAGAGAGAATAAGGCTGATGACTCTGTGTAACTCTGCCTCATTTAAATCTAATTCTTTTTTAGGTGAATTAGAACACCAGTTTTAGGTGATCTGGCCATCAAAGCCAGGTTGTACTCATCTCACAGAATTGTAGGCTAGAGGATTATATGTATGAGAAAGTGCTTTGTATATGTAAATTCCAAAACTTTTAAGATCTTTAAGAAGTAAAATGGGCAGCTAGATGGCAGAGTGTCGTCCCTGGAGGACCTGAGTTCAAATTAGACCTCAGGCTATCTGTGTCAATTATCTGGGCAAGTTAATTAACCCTGTTTGCCTCAGTCTCCTCATCTGTACATTTAGCTAAAGAAGTACATGGAAAACCACTCCAGTATCTTTGCCAAGAAAACCCCAAATTGAGCCACAAAGAATCAGAAAGGACTGATCAACTAAACAACAGTCACAACAATAAAGAAGTAGAATACTATTTCCCAGAAAATCTTAGTCAATTAATCAATAAGCATCTATCCTGTTCCTTGTATCTAATAGATAATATGCGTAGAGCAGAGAATACAACAACAAAAAATGAAGCCTTTGCCTTCAAGGAAGCAAAAAAATTGCCTTTTTTAAAGCTTAAATGTATCACCAAGTTTATTTACAAGTGTAGTTAGAATAGTAAGGAAATATACTAGCTCTTGAAAAAAACTCTTTTGTGTATGTTACATTTTCTTAGTGAAGAGAAGAAACTCTTAAGTGTGAATTGCTTAAAAATAAATCCACTGATTGGCCAATATGAGAGTACCCCTCTTTAAAAAAAAAGAGGGGTGGTGAGGTGGCACAGTGGATAGAGCACCAGCCCTGAAGTCAGGAAGACCTGAGTTCAAATGTGAGCTCAGACACTTAATAATTATCTAGCTATGTAACCTTGGGCAAGTCACTTAAGCCCATTGCCTTGCAAAAACAGAAAAAGAAAGTCAACCTAGAGGTGAGTTAATAGCATCAAAAGTATTTTGAAAATATTAATGATAAGCATTTCTTTTCCCTGTGCTTTTAATATGTGAATCCTGTGCTTTTCCCAAAACATGATTACCTTCTTATAAATAACAAAAAAAAATAGAGTTAACAAGAGGAATAGAAACATTTCTATATAATCTAGACAGGCTAACTATGGTTAAAGTAGTCAATTTATAAGCATTTTTTATCTCTTTTACATTGAAACTGTCATTAACAAGGTGTAAATAATTGCCATTCTTGCTGCATTGATATAGTATAGAGAGTAAAGGAATGTTCTCACTGTCTGTAAAACTTATCATATAGTTCTTTGGTAGACTACAGTATTCTAAAGTTGCCTCCAGTTATATTTCACAATTCCACTAAAAATCTCTACTAGTCTTTTAAAGATGCTTATTTCATTGGAGACAGATTCTTTATTATGGTCAGAAATAAGGGAGATAAAATTTTCTGTAACAACAACAAACTCAAATATGCAAATAGACATATCATCTTATCCTTTTAGATAAGATGCAAGTTGCAAACAGAAAAATAAAGTCAAAAATTTATAGCTAGAAGGGACCTGAGAAGTCATCAAGTTCAAATCTTTTCATTTTACAGATGAAGAAACTGAGGCTGTGAGGTTAATTGACTTGCCATTGATTACACACAGGATTTAAACTCAGATTATCATGACTCGAAGCCTAGTGTCCCCTAATTACCCAATGCACCAACCTCTTGTACCTGGCCACTCTGAGCATCTTGTAACCATGTTCTCCCATGTATTCTCCCTAAAGGGTCCTTCTAAGGTGACGGTCTCCTTCTTAAATTTTTCTTAATATAAAGAGAGTATCAGACTCTTCATCTACATCCCTTCCTTCATGCTATATGACAAACCCATCTTTATTTTCTACCATGCATTTCCCTAATGACATCTTTTTTCTTGCCCATTATGAAAAAATTTCAATAACTATTAACAAAATCATTTATTCAAATAAAATTTTAAAACATTTTTAATCTGCAAACCACTTAAAATTTAACAAAAAGATTGTAATACAGAAACAATGACTGCATTGATATTTACTTCAGGACTTCCTGCCTTTGATATCTTTTTCATCTGTATGCAGCATCAAATTGTATTGTTGAATTGATCTTTGTGGTCAATGTGAATATTGTTTGGACTGTTTTTTTTTTGCTATTAATGGCCTTGAATGAGAAATTCCAAATCTCATTGCAATCTTTATATTTGTCAGTTTTTACCTCATTGCCTCTCTAAGTCCTCAGGGTCCTCAGAAGGTTCAAGGTTGTAGTTCATTCATGCCTTTTCATTCTATCTGATCCTTGTCCATGTTTTTCTATAAATTCTTGGGTCCACATAATGTTTCCTGTTGCACAGAAGGTCATGAGCATTATTGTTAGTAACTATACTTTAATTGAGGCAGAAATATGAGCCAGAGGATAGAGGGCAAAAAGCATGTTCTCTTTGGTTGGCTCTAATTAGTCCTTGCTCAATTGGAGGAGCTTGATAATGATCGAGACTTCTTAGGTCCAACCTACACACAGCTCCTACAGATTATTTTATGACTTCATGCCATCTGAAGTTTGGAAAAAAGAAATGGAGGAGACAAGACTAAGTGGGGATGAGATGACTGTTTTTTTTAAGATGGTGGAAGAATTTTTTTTTTCTTTTGGCCCCAGGAGACAGAATCAGAAGCAGTGGGTGCAAATTACAAAGGGTCAAACTTGTATAGATTGATGCAGAGTGAAACAGAACAGAACTAGAGTACACTGTTCATGAGATATGGTTGGTTGGTTCTTGTCCTTTATTATCTAAAAAGACCAAAAGAACAGCACTATGTTTGAGTCAAATGACAATGTGTCCTACTCTGTGACTGGCTGATCTGACCAATATGAGTTCAGAATTCTTTATCACAGATTGGGCACAAATAGACCATGTGAACACCTGGAGTGAGTACTCTAAATTTATATATGTCACATTTCCTTTGAGTTGCTTCAGTTCTGCCTTCTTCATAGAGTGCAGCCCCCTCATAGATGAGGGTATGCCATGCTGGGTGGTCCTGTGCCAGTGTTGCCTATGCTGTACAATCAATTCTAAAGTTTTTCAAAGTGACCTTCATGGTGTCTAGGTATTGTTTCTTCTATTCCCTATGTGAGTTCTCCATAAAAATAGTCTTTTTGGCAAGCATATGTCTGGCATTCTAACAATGTGTCCAGCCCATCATAGTTACACTCTCTCTAGTAAAGATGGAATGCTAGGCAGTTTAGCTTGAGAAAGGACCTCAGGGTCTGGTACTTTCTCCTGCCAGGTGATCTTCAGAATCTTCCTAAGGCAATTTAAATAGAAATGACTCAGTTTCCTGACATGGCACTGGTAGACTGTCTAGGTTTCACAGGCATGAGGCAATGAGGTCAGCATAATGAAAGGAATATTTAAAGGAAGCAAAACTATGAGTAACTGTAATGACTAGTCTTGATACTGAAGAACAGATAATTATGATAATGATTATAATTTTTATTATCTCTAGCACTTATATAGTGACTTTAAAAGTCTCAAAGTATATAAAATATTATCTCATTTGAGCCTCATAACAACCCTGGGTGATGGGTGCTATTATCTATATTTACATATGAGGAAACTGAGACAAATAGAGTGTAAATGATTTGCTGAAGTTTGTATGACTAGTAAGTGTCTGAAGCAGAATTTGAACTCGAGTCTTTCTCACTCCAAGTTTAGCTTTCTATCCATTCCTTCATCTAGACAACTTCCAGCTAAAACTATATGCTTCTTTCTTTTCAGAGATAAAGGGGTTGACTATGGTTACAGAGTAGTTACTCTTAGAAAGTATTGTTTTGATTAATTAATTTGATTAATTATTTTACTTGTAAAAACAAAAAGCATCAAGAAAACATTTTTAACATTTATTTAAGGCAATGGAGTTAAGTGACTTGCCCAAGGTCATACAACTAGGCAATTATTAAGTGTCCAATGTCATATTTGAACTCAAGTCCTCCTGATTCCAGGGCTGGTGCTGTATCCACTGCACTACCTAGTTGCCCCCAATAAAACATTTTTTTAAAGGAAAAAATGAAACCAGTCAAAATGGTGGAGTAACAGGAGCAGTACAGTTCAGTTTTCTGATACAACCACTGCAGCAAAAATGCCATGTATGGGAATAGGAAATCTAAGGAGAACACAGTAGGCCATTTTCCCACCAAAATCACAAATATAACTCATAGACAAGTGACCAGGTCAGGACCCTGGGAAAACAGGGACACAGTTTTGTCTTGCTGACTTCAAGAAGGAGATCCCAGCCCTGGGACACAGAATTTGTTCATAGCTCTGTCCCTCTGAGCTAGAGAAGAACTAGTTGATTCATTCTATGGGCTTAGAGTATTCAGAAAGGTTGAACTAACCCAAGAAAAGGAATTGTAGACTCAACTCCTGGCAAAGAATAGGGGTGAGAAGATTACATTGTCACACTGAATCTGAAGAACCTTTCAGGTAGGTGACAGGGAGTGGGAATCTCAATGATTTACTGAAACCCTATTTAGAGAAAAGTGTGGAATTATAGTTCCTAGATAAAAATCAAGATCCAGGGGAGGCTAGGTGGTGCAGTGGATACAGCACCGGCACTGGAGTCAGGAGTACCTGAATTCAAATCCGGCCTCAGACACTTAATAATTATCTATCTGTGTGGCCTTGGCCAAGTCACTTAACCCCATTGCCTTGCCAAAAAAACTAAAAAAGAAAAACAAAACAAAAACCCAAGATCCATAGCCTGGGAAGACCAGTGATCAGACTACTCTTCATCAAATTCTTAATGAATTGAGAATACAAAATAATAGAGGAATACCTTCAAAAATATAAATTCTCCAAAGAAACAGAAGGCTAAATAAGAGATCTTAAGTAAACTTATTTCAGAAGAAGGAGAATTAACTTTAGAGGAAATACTAAAGATTTAAAAAACAAACAAACCTGTTACTTCAGACAGATTTAAAGGAGAATTCTTCAGGCCTATAAAAAGCAGTACTAATGCTATTCTCAAAAATTGAGAAAGAAAAGAATTTGCTAATATACCAATCTCAACAAAACAACATTGTTTCAAAATTCAATCCGGAGAATGAAAAATAAAAAGAGAAATATAGATTAATAAAATTAGTGAATGCTAATACAAAAATTTTAAATAGAATCCTGTAAAACTACAGTATTTCATATAAGAAATCTTTCATTTTGATCAAACTAAATTTATACTGATACAAGGATGATCCAACTTTAGGGAAACATCAATGATATTAAATCATATTAAAAAATAAGTACATTATATTAAAAATAACATTAAAATAAGAACAACCATATGATTGTTTCAATAAATGCAGAAAATAATAATAGCTTTAATATAGCATGTGCACATAGCACTTCAAAGTTTGCAACATAATTTACTTGTATTATTTAATTTGATCTTCAGAAGAGCTCCAGCTCCTGGTGATGAATGAATGAATGAATCTCAATATATATGATATTCAAAGATGACTAGTCTGATGTAAGCTGAGTGAGACTTAATATGGTTGCTTATTCACCTTTGGTGTTTCCCTGGTGGTTTCAAGAAGTTGTAGCATAAACAGCAGCAGATGGTTGAGGGGGTAACCAGGAGGCCTCAAACAACACAAGATCTACTCCAAGAAGGAAGATTTTCCTTGGAAAAACGGGTGGATGAAGACAATTTGTTCCAACCACCTTTAGGTTGCTGAAGCAAGTGATGTGGATTACTTGGAACTTGGTCAAACATCAAAGATGCCAAGGTCATTTATTGCATTCCAGGGCACTGACAGTCATCTTGATTTTTGTCTTGCTACTAGACTTCAGTGACTTTGGAAGAGAACCTAATCTTATGCAACTTTGTATTACTTAAAACCAATTCATGCAGGACCTAACACATCACCCTCTGATGTCATTAGTCTTCAAAAACAAAGAATAAACAGCACTGTGGAGAGAGTGAGCCTCAAGAAAGTGAAATCTCTGGTTTAACAGACAGTTGCTAGGGTAATAAACATTGTAGGATGGATTGTATCCTGAAATCAAACTAAGAAAACTTTTAACCTCACTCTATGAGTACCACAGTTATTGATACAATAAATGTGAGGAGAGGATTTACCTGTTGGGGGTCACTGAAGACAGTAGAAAGTCAAAACTAAGAGCATTGAAAAGGACATTACGGGGGTGGTTAGGTGGCACAGTGGACAGAGCACCGGCCTTGGAGTCAGGAGTACCTGAGTTCAAATATGACCTCAGACAATAATTACCTAGCTGTGTGGCCTTGGGCAAGCCACTTAACCTCTTGCCTTGCAAAAACCTAAAAAAAAAAAAAGAAAAGGGCATTATGGAAGAGTTGTCAACTTAGAGATAGAGAAGACAGTCAAACATGATACAACTTAACTGGATATCTGGGTTTAGTGTTTTTCCACAATGGGAATTTAGGAATTGCAAGTGATATTGGGTAATTCATGCCCCTTATGGGGACATGACAGTATGTCATTTTTTCCCTTTTAATAAAACTTTTTGATATAATTATGGCCCACATGTTGAACAATAGAAAGTTATTAGAAATCTTGAGATTTTCATGGGTTTTTTGATGGGCGATCAAGAAACCCCTTAATACAAGCTGGGCCCTTTTGTGCATATTTAATTAAATTTTTTTTTAGGTTTTTGTTCAAGGCAATGGGGTTAAGTGACTTGCCCTAGGCCACACAGCTAGGTAATTATTAAGTGTCTAAGGCTGGATTTGAACTCAGGTACTCCTAACTCCAGGGCCATTGCTCTATCCACTGTGCCACCTAGCTGCCCATAAACTAAATTTTTAAGAATCTTAAAATTTCATGATACATTAATATATCAGAAAACCTGAACTGGGAATCATATGTTTTAGACAACCCCCTTTCTCAAAGCACTGGAGTGTGGCATCTCAATCAATAAATCAATCAAAGGCAAACAATCAAGAGTTCCTTAAGTGACAAATATTGTCTCAGATCTGGACCCAGAGAGAAAGGCTTGAGAAAGTTACTCCATTTTGAAATTAAGGTCAAGTTCAAGCAAAATTGGCAAAATTAGCTTGGAGATACAGTGTATAGAGTGGCAGGCTCAGAGTAAGGAAGACTCATTTTCCTGAATTCAAATCTGGTCTCACACTGTGTGTGTATGTAAAATTGTGTAACCCCTGGCCAAGTCACTTCACCCTCTTTGCCTCACTTTCCTCATCTGTAAAATGAACTGGAGTAGGAAATGGCAAACCATGTCATTATCTTTGTCAAGGAAGTCTCAGATAGGGTCATGAAGGTTCGGACATGACTGAAAGCAACCCAACAATAACAACTAAATACAAATCTTGGAATCTGAGAACATTTCACTCCACTGTTCCGTATTCTCAAGGCCAATTACAGCTAAAGAACAAGTCTTTGTTTCTGCTATATTTTCCTGGGTATAAAAACATGATTATGTGCTCAACTGAGAAGGATTCCTTCTTTGGTGCTCCTCAAGTTATGTGTTTTTCCACCTATCAAAGGGAGGCAAAATCAGGAAAGGGAGAATGAAATAGATGCTTTTTAGATATTGTC
The DNA here is from genome assembly GCF_037893015.1 of Macrotis lagotis. Taxonomy (NCBI): domain Eukaryota; kingdom Metazoa; phylum Chordata; class Mammalia; order Peramelemorphia; family Peramelidae; genus Macrotis; species Macrotis lagotis. Next base: position 54,978,935 of record NC_133660.1, on the reverse strand, counting down.
AACATGTTGATTTATTTTGCTGGTCCAAATGTACTTGTTAAAAAGAACAGCTTCTCCTGGGTAAGGAAGGTAGAGAACTAGTCAGTAGTGATCGATAAATAAATAAATAGAAGAGCATTAATAATTTAAAAATATATACAGGAAAAAAAGACAAAAGGGAAAACAGAGTAATTATTCTTTACTACTTTGTTAGATTTAGATCTAATTATATATATATATATATATATATATATATATATAATTTTTTAAATCTTATTTTTTCCAATTACATGCAAAGATAGTATTCCTCATTCATCCTTTTGTAAGCTTTTGAATTCCACATTTTTTACCAGCCACCCTCTCCTCTTCCCTCCCCATGGTAATGATCAATCTGATACAGGTTGTATATGCAGAATCATATTTAATATATATTCACATATATTTTTAAGATGAACTATACTTAACAGACTTTAAAGTTACTTTATTTTTCTTTGCATATTGAAATGCTCTTGTCATATATGGAAAGGTTCACAATAAAAAAAGATATTCAAAATAAGTGAGAAAAAAAGGAAAAAAGTAGGGGATGGTGAACTTGAAAGTGATGGTGTTTAGGGTTCTAAAATTATGGCAGAGCTTCAGTTACTCATTGTCTTTTGAATAAATAGTACTGAAAAATCATGCAGGGCTGCCATCTATGTCAAGGTTACAAATGGATATGTTGACCAACTTTGGGACTCCTAGAACAGAATGATTTACATCAATAAGTCACCTAACTTAAAGTCAGATCTCTGCACTGATTGTATTAAAATAGGTCTCAAATAATCACGGGATTAGGGATGTCATGTAGGCCAGTAATATCATACCATAGTGCTAATCAATGTCTTCAACTGTTCTGAGAGCAGGTGACTAGGACACAAGTTGTGTTAGTCAATTGCATATTATATCTATTGTTCTAATAAGAGGAGTTAATAATAATCAAACTAAGCATTTCACAATATTTATCTACTTTGACAAATGTTGCTGAATCACTGTGGGCATGTTGGAAGCCTTATTTACCTATCCTAATGAAATCTTTGCATCATGAGCTTCTTGAGATTAGAAACTATGCTTTTTTCCCTTTCATTATATCCCTAGAGCTTAGCATGGTGCTATGCACATAGTAGGCACTTAAGAAATGTGACTGACATTTAGAAATATAATATCATAGACCTTATGGAAGGGATGTCTGAAGTCATTTATTCTAAGCCCCCTCATTTGACAAAAACTGTAGTAGAAATCAGAAGTAGGATTTGAACCTAGGTCCAATGATTCTATAACTAGTGCTCTCTCCACTGGACCAAGTTATTTCCCTATATATCTCTATCAAACTTTTTCCATATCTTTATATATTTTCTTTTCCTTCCCTTCTTTCTCAGAGATATGAATTCTTTTTCCTTTCCAGAGTTTATCTCTCCATCTAATTTCATCCTTTCTTGCTTCCTCTGGGAATTTTAACAATCACCTCTTCTTAACATAACTCCAGTTAATCACAAAAGACACAGCATCTCTTTTCTTTTTTATGTTTAAAATAAATTTATTTTATTTATTTTTGAATTTTACAATTTTCCCCAAATCTCGCTTCCCTCCCCCCACCCCATAGAAGGCAGTCTGCTAAACTTTACATTGTTTCCATGCTATACATTGATCTAAATTGAATGTGTTGAGAGAGAAATCATATCCTTAGGAAAAAAATAAAATATAAGAAATAGCAATACTACATAAAAAGATATTTTTTAAAAAAAATTAAAGGTAATATTCTTCGGTATTTGTTCAAACTCCACAATTCTTTTTCCAGATACAGATGGTATTCTCCATTGCAGATACCCCAAGCAAATTCATTAAGGTTAATCATCAACCCCATGTTGCTCTTATGGTGTACAATATTCTTCTGGTTCTGCTCATCTTGTTCAGCATCAGTTCATGTAAATCCCTCCAGGTTTCTCTGAATTCCCATCCCTCTTAGTTTCTAATAGAATAATGGTGTTCCATAACATACATATATCACAAGTCGTTCAGCCATTCCCCAACTGATGGACATTCACTCAATTTCCAGTTCTTTGCTACCACAAACAGGGCTGCTACCAGCATCTCTTTTCAATCAGTAAATCAATCAAAAGTAAACTAGGTATGAATAAATCCTTTATCAATTTGAAAGACTCAAAGGGGCTTTGGGCATTGGATAAAAGTAGATAACATAGGAAGTGGGAGGAGAATGAATCAAATATAGTGAACCTATAAAAACCACTGGCTAATTTGGGGGAAGACAATCGAAAAGGGAGTAGACTCCAAATACTAGGGCTGAAGATTCAAGAAGGAATCTCTCTTGGAAAAAGATCACAGTGCTTCCTTTTCCTTTCTCTCTTTGCTGTTCCCTTTCCCAAAGATCATGTTAGAATAGTGATAGAATAGAATAGAATAGAATAGAATAGAATAGAATAGAATAGAATAGAATAGGACTAGAAGAAAATAACAATTCCTGTCAGGAGTAGAGAGAGGCCAGGGAAAACAGAAAGTGTCCTAATACAAAGTAATTATGTATACAGGGATAAAATGACTAAATTCTTGTGATCTATGAATTATGAAAGGTTGGAAGATCTGAAAATCCTCTTGGGACTTGGAGTAGTGTCTACCACAACTCAATGGTAGCATTCTCAAAATGAATCATTAATGACAGTAGCTTGCATTGAAAGCTAAAAGATTAACAAAATAGACTGAGGAAAATCAACTTTAAGATTCTATAAAGGGACTAATTCTCAGAGCCCAGAAGTGACTTATACTTTATCAAAGGGGAAATTCAATGACAACTTTACGTAAGGAGAAAAGTACTTTAAGGAGATTGAGTTTAGTCTTTTTTCTATATTGTAGTTTGAATTTGAATTCAGTCTCCCAGGGACCTTGTGTGTGCAAGAGGAGAATGTCTCTTCCAATTTTGGGGGGAGACATTGTTTTTGTAAGAGTTGCCCTTGCTATATCCATTTAGTAAATACCTTTTCCAAAAATTAATTGAGGCCATTGGTTCATTAACAGTGGGAAACATATTGATTGGGACTTGTAAGAGATATCAGCATCCTTCCAACTTATTAATTATATATTTTTTTTGGTTTTATTTTGTTTGGGGCTTCTTTTGGTTTTAAAAGGTAATGGGGTTAAGTGACTTCTAGGTAATTATCAAGTGTCTAAGGCTGGATTTGAACTTAGGTCCTCCTGACTCCAGGGCTGGTGCTCTATCACCTGTGCCACCTAGCTGCCCTTATAGTAATTATATTCTAAGGATTTAGTCTACCAATGAGATGAAGGAAATAATTGGGGAGGGTCTACATCTCTTTTGCATCTCTCCCTCTTTGCTAACTCCTTTTCTTCATAGATGAATATTCTCAGGGCTTTCCTATACTCAAAACAAAACCCCAAAACTCTTCCCTTGATAGCATTTGTTCTTGGATCCTATCAAAAACTGTAACTCAAGCATCCTGATTCCTATATCTATGACTCTAAAAACCTCAGGAAAGGAGGCAGGGTGGTGCCATATAATTAATGCTAGATTCAAGGTCATAGAACTTGGATTTAAATTCTGTCTCTGTTACTTACTATCTATGTGACTTTGGATAAGTCACTCCACTACTTGCGTCCTCAGCTTCCTAAATTGTAAAGTGAGGGTGTTAGACAAGGTAACATGAAGCCCCTTACATCATTAAATTTATTCATCTAACAGAGTAGTGGTTCTGATGAGATTAAAGAAAGGGGTGAATGTCATCACATAAAAATAAGTCTATCTTATTTCCTCTCATACTAATTGGTTGACTGGGATAGTTCTGTATTCCTCAGGAGAACAGTCAAGAACCATTTGAGTCCTCCAGCTTTTCTGTGATTACTGATTAGAACTGGTTATCGTAATTCTATAGTCTCCATGCCTTGCTTCCTTTGTCATCTTGTGGCATCACCATGCCTGTTAAACAATCAAGTTTAGATAACATGAAAAAAAAATTTGTAAGTTTTAATGCTATATAAACGCTAATTATTATTATAACTCTTCAGAGTATTTTACCCTTCTCTTTAGGCAACCTCTCAGCCAGATACCTTAAAGTACTTATTTCCCTTAATTATTCCCCACTCAACATAATCAAGACAAATAAAATATTAAATCCTTAATTTTATAAAATAATATCCTTAATATAGTCTCATTGTACTATTCTTCTTTAAAACTATAGAAATGCTGAGATTTTGCCTTGCTTGTCAGAAAAATACATGTACTAATCTTGAAATTTAGTTCAGATTATAAATTTTTTTGAAAGCAGACACTATGTTTTATAGCTAAATAGATTTGCCTTAATCCACTGGAGAAGGAAAAGGAAATCCCATGGACAGAATGGTTCCTGGAGTCACAAAGCATCAGACACAAATTGAATTGACACAACAACAGTAACAGCAACAGCAGCAGTAACAATAATAGCAGCAACAAGAACTACAACAGTAACAAGAATGTTAACTACAACAACAACAACAACAACAACAACAACAATGTAGCAGGCATTTTACAAAGTGCTGAGACAAAATGAAAGGTTAAACAATTCCTGTTAACATGGTCATCCAAGGTTCGATACTATATGAGCACAGAAGAGTAAATACAATATAAATAGATAATTTGAGACTTTGTGTGTGTGTGTGTTACCAGGGGAGAAAATCACTAAAGAGCTCAAGAAGGAATTGACACCTAATTTTTTAAATTTTAATAATTGATTCTTTAAAAATATACAATGTGTGATACACTTTCCTTCATCACTTTCTTAAGTCTAGAAAATAAACAAAATAATAAATTAAGCCATGATATATGCTGTTTATTGATTTCCAATGTGTAAAATGCTCACAATAAAAATTTAACAATTGTCTCTCCAGAGTCATTAGAGCCAATTCCAGCTACTCCCTCTATAAAATATCTATAAAATATAAAATATCTATCTATAAAATATCAAGTCAGTTGAGAAAAGATAGAAATTATAACATTTGACTTCTGAGTAATAACACACTTCTAAGGAGCAAAGGTAGGAATGAAGTGTGGCAGAGAGGGAAGATATCAAGGATGGTCATTTGGCTGTATAGGAATCCCAGGCTAGAAGATCTAGGCTATCTTTCCCCACATTGCTATGCCTTTATTTTCACAAACATTAATCAAAAGTAAAATGTGAAATGAATTTTGTGTGGGCCTGAGAACCAGAACAAAGGTGATGACTGTTAGGAATGTATAATTGATATGTTTTTATATTGTATGTTTGTTTTTAATCTCTTAACTTCTACTAATTTTTTACACAATACAAACATTTCCAAATCATCCTCACTCAATGAGAGGTCTTTTGCAACAAAGCAAAAAAAAATTAAGCAAAATTAACAGTACCTGAGAAGTCATTTGAAAATTCATGGAAAATTCCATCCCTGTAACCCCTTCAACCTCTTTCTTTAAAAAAAAATAATAGACATACATTTTTCACTCTCATAACCTACCCCATTTTAAGAAAAAGAAAATCCAATTCTTTATAGCAAATATGCATACTCAGACAAAACCTCATTGGTTTTGTACAAAAATGTTTCATCCCTTCTTGGATCTATCATCTTTTCCTCAAGAGGTAGATAGCATATGTTTTCATTGGTTCTCTGTTTGATTATGATGCTGATTATAATTCTTACAGCTTTCAAAGTTGTTTGTCTTTATATTGTTGTTTTTATTTGAATTGTTCTTCTGGTCTTGCTTACTTCACTCTCCGTCAGTTCAGACAAGTCTTCAATGTCTCTTTGAAATAATTTATTTCCTCATTTCTTTCAGTACAATAGTATTCCATCACATCTATACACCACAATTTGTGTAATATTTCCTCAATTAATGGTCATCCTTTTAGTTTTAAGGGTTTTTGCCACCGCACAAAAAAAGTTACTATAAATATTTTTGTACATACAGGAACTTTTCTTTCTTTCTTTGATCTCTTTTAGGTATAGACCTAACAGTGCAACAGCTGGGTATAAAGCCCATATGTTAAACAATGTGTATAACTAATTCCAAATTTCTTTCCACAATGGTTGTAGCCTGTTTACAATGTATCAATGCACGAATTATGCACAACTACTTGAACATTTTGCTATTTTCCTTTTTCTGGTCACCTTTGCCACCCTGATAAGTCTGAGATAGAATCTCAGAATTATTTTAATTTACACTTCTCTAATTAATAGACTTAGAGTACTTACCAAGAGTAAAACTTTTAAAAGTTGTTTGGATATGGGGCGGCTAGGTGGCACAGTGAATAAAGCACAGGCCCTGGAGTCAGGAGTACCTGGGTTCAGATCCCGTCTTAGACACTTGATGATTGCCTAGCTGTGTTGCCTTGGACAGGCCACTTAACCCCATTTGCCTTGCAAAATCCTAAAAAAAAGTTGTTTGGCTATAGTGGAATTTTTTTTAGCTAGAACTAGAGATTTGAACCTCAGAAAGGCCATTAATCAAAATCTCTCCTCAGATATTTATTTCTTATGTGACTAGGAAATTACTAGGAAAGTAATTTATCCTTTCTGTACTTTTATTTCTTTATTTGTAAAATGTGGGAGTTTTAGTCAATTACCATTAAGGACCTAGGAATTTTTAATCTGTGATCTTATGATTCTCTGATTTTTCTGAACTCTTAATTCCTAAGTATTTCTTCCAGTGAATGATAATTTCAATAAATCAATGGATGTTTATTAAGCAGATATATGATAGACATTGTATTTAGTACTAAAGTTCAAAAGGGGCCAAAGTACACAATATATACAAAGATATTTATTGCAGTTCTTTTTGTGGTGGTAAGAAATTGGAAATTGAGGTGATGCCCATCAAATGAGGAATAACTGAATGAGTTGTGGTACATAAATTCAATGAATTACTATTTTGTTATAAGAAATGATGAATAAGTGGATTCAGAAAAACTGGACTTACTTGAACTAATGCAAAGTGAGCAGAATGAGGTGAACATTGAACACAGTAATAGCAATATTGTATGGTGATCAAATATGAATGACAGTTTTTCTCAGCAATACAATAATCCAAGACAAGTCTAAAGTGGTGAAATATGCTATTCACAATCAGATAATGGAGTCTGAATGCAGATCAAATCATACTATTTTTATTTCTTTATTTTTAGTCATTTTTTCTTTTGATCTGTTTTCTTTTTTCACAGCATGAATAATATGGAATTATGTTTTTTTTCCATAATTGCACATATATAACTATATAAATTTCTTCCTATCTAGAGAGAGGGGAGATAAAAGAGGGAGGGGGGAAATTTCAGTCTCAGAATTAAAAAGAAATAAATGTTAAAAAATGTCTTTATATTTAATTGGAAAAAATAAAATACTATATATGTAGGTTAAAAATTAAGTACTAAGGATACTAAGATAAAATTAAACCGTACTTGACCTCTAGAAGCATATCATAGAGAAGATATTTAATGAGAAGTTATTTTCTACTCTTATGTTACTTTCTTCATCTAATGTTTATATGAAAACTTAAGGATTTAACTAGTATATAAACAATTCTAAATATAGTTTTCCTTTAAAATTTAAGGGATATACTTTAAAAAATTATCACCTATTTTCCTTTTCTTGAATGCACAGACTTGATGTATACATTTAATTTTTTTATTTGAAGAGATAGATCATTTACCTCTTGTCTCTTTGATAAATAGTTATTTGAGTATCAAATTGTGATCCGAATGTTACTTTGGTCATCTGTGGAAATGCTCCTGGCAGAGTGATGCATCCTGAAAAATGACAGGGTCTATTCATCTCTAAATACATTTATATTACAAATGTCATGAAGAGTCAGTCTTCTCCCACATGACATCCTGGGCACAATAAGATAAAAGGTCAGAAGTAATTCTATTTCATTTGGAAATTTCTTTGAACAGTAAGACAGTGTCTTAGGGGAAAACATGATGCCAGAAACAAAAACCTATTTATTGAATCTGATTTAGGAAAGGACACAAGTAGATAGTATTGCCATGGTCAAAGTAAACCGGGTTTTAAAATTTGGTATTGATTCAGTGAGTGTAATTAGGGGAGGGGTTTGCTAGAAGGCAAGATAGAATTACTAAAAGCATAAAAACACATAAAGGTCAAGCTAATTACAGTTACCAATGAGTTCATTAACCTCAGAAATTGATGTCCCCTCTCTTTAGTAAAAGAATACAGTAAAAAAATGTGACTAGTAGAAAAACAATTCAAAATTCAAATAGTCACAGTATAGAAAATCTGAATAATGTGTTAAAGGAAAACAAATAAGGCATGTAAAATTAGTCTAAGAAGAAATTTTAGTATTTTGGAATGTTTTTCATTCTCTGTCAACTCATGACAGATACATATGTAAGATTCATATTCATATCTACAGTTTTCATGATATCACATTGATGTCCTTTCAGTATAATTTCTATTCAATTGAAATAATGTCCATTGAATTTGGGAATCAAGATTCTTAAGTGCAGAAGTCCAAAGGTTTATTTTGGGTTTACTTTCTCAATTTATCTCCATGATTCCAGTTTTTGGAAAGATCCAGGTCTGGCTATGGAACTCCTCAGGTCCAGAAACTGCAATTGCTCCCCACTGCAACAGAAGAATGTCGACTTTTAAGGCCATCCACAGTATGATTCCAACCTAACTTTCCTACATTTGATTCCAACTCAATTTTCCCACTTATTTCATATTACTTCCTTTACAAGCTTCATTTCAGTCTAAGTGTACTAGTAAGTATTCCTAATCTCAATTTTTATTCTCTCCAACAACAATCAGTTGTAATAAAATTTTGTTTTGATGTTGAGAATACATCTCCAGAGGAGTATAGTGAAGAAACTACTCTGTACATCTTGAAGTATTGCTGAAATGTGAGCTATTAGACTTTTATTTTCCAGATGGCCCTTTAGACTTTGGTTGTTGTTTAAACAATTTGAGTTGACTCTAGAATTAATTTAGAATATGTTTTTTTCTTGACCTTTAATCTTCCTCTCCTATCATTCTTGCTGAAGGTGACAAGTTGAGGAGAAAGCTTGCATATGTAAGCTTTATAATTGAAAATAGCATTAAATTAAAATAGTAGATTAGTCCTTTCTCATGAATGATTGCTATTTTAGGAGTAGGGAAACTTATAAGCCTCTTTTAGGAATAAACAAAGACTGGCATTATCTGGCAGAAACCATATTGTTACCTTTCTTTAAATCCCTGAGACCTGGAACATAATAAGCACATAATAAATGCTTGTTACTGCTACTGATTAAATGATACCCAGTGTACCTTCTAGGATAAAACTACTTCCACCAGGATTCATGTTAAAGCAAGTAGCTAAGAAATATATTTGGAATTTCTAGTAGGCACACAATGTTGTTGGACTTAGCAAGAAACCTATCTTCTTTGGAATTTCGTCTTCCTCTAGTTAGGAAACCTCTATACCCACATCTTGCTCTCTCTTCCACAATTATTATAGCCTCACCTTTAAATTATCCGTAACAAGAAATGCCAGACTCTATTCCAATAGCTTCTCTCTAACTCAAATGCCATCTCCTACCTGATGCCTTCCTTGAGCTCTCCAGCAAGAAATGCCTTATCTATATTATCTTGTAGTATTTATTCAGATGACACAAAATCTAGTGGAGTTGAAAGATTAAAATATATTGCAAGAGAACTCAGCAGGTATCATATCCAAATGGCAGCCCTAGGTGAAAAATGGTTGGTGAATGAAGGCTAGCTTATGGGAAATTGGAGCAGGATACATGCTTCTCTGGAGTGACCCAATGAAGAACACATGAAGCTGGAGTAAGTTGTACAATCAAAACTAATCGAGTCATCAAGCTTGTATGCCTAGCCAAAAGAGTAAATGATAAGTTCACAACCATGCGACTGCTACTTGCAGAACAATGCTGTGTCACCATCATCAGTGTCTGTGCTCCCCTCTTTACCTGATGAGGTGGAAGAAAAATTTTATGAAAAAATTTTATTTATCATCAATGTAGTAAAAGATGGAAAACATAATTCTGGGTGACATTAATGCTAGAATAGATTCAGATGATCAGACATGGCAGGGAGTTCTTGTGGGAGGAATGGAGTCAGAAACAGCAGCAGCAATGGTCACTTGCTACTGAAGAATTGTGCATCACATAGCCTTCTCACTACCACTATTTCCATTTATTTAAACATGATAAAACTTCATGAATTCATACTCAGCAAACATTGACATTTAATAGACTCTGTGATGATAAGAAGAGAGACAGACAGGATGTGAGAGTGATTCAGGCAATGTGCAGCTCAGAATACTGGACTGATTATAGACATCTCCAGATTAAATATTTTCATTCAACAAAAGTGGTGGCCCCAGAGACTTTGGGCCAAGATGGCTGAGACAAGACAGGCACTGTGTTAAAAGCTCCTCTTTCCCCTCAGAAACAACATGAAAGAAACCTCTTAACAGAAATTCAATTGACAAAACCCAGAAAGAAAAGCTAGGAGACAAACATCTAACCAGGAAGGTCTGTGGGTGGACCAGGAGATGAGAGCAGAGGGTCAGCATGGGGACAGCAGCTGGGGGAAGCCAGAGGGCCAGCCTCAGCCATAGAGACTTCAGTGAATGGCAGTTGGGAGATCCAAATTTGGGGGGGGGAGCTACTGGAGAGTGAGTTCTAGCACAGAGTTTCAAAGAACTGAGCTCCATACTTTCAGTGGAGCCCTTTGCCCAGAACAAACAACAAACAACTCCCCACACCCTCAGGTTAAGGCTGGTCATCAGAGTTCACTCAAGGGAAACAGATTAACTCCCTCCCTCAGGGCTCAGCCCAGTGTTCAAGGTCAGGTCCCGAACACTCCAGAGAAAGCAACCAGTGTCCCCTACTGGTCGGCCCTTGGAATTACTAAGCCGAGTGAACAAAGCCTCTAGGATCTTCAAAAACGAACCTCTGAGAGCCAGCCCCCCCAATACAAGATCCTAGAAAGATGAAGAAAGACCAGAAAAGGGCGCCCCATGGAGAAATATTTAAAAGGACAAGATTCTAACCCAGAGAGATCTAGCACTGCTGAGGAGAATATGAATTGGTCTCCAGCCCAGAAAGATTTCCTTGAAGAAATCAGGAAGGAGTTTAAAAATCATTTGGAAAAGTTGGGAAAAAAACTAAAGAGAAAATTAACACCTTGCAAAATTAACATTTAGCAACAAGAAAACAAATCCTTGGAAAATACAATTGGACAAATACAAAAGGAGATTAATTCTTTCAGATCTTCAATTGGGCAAATGCAAAAAGAAAATGATTCTTTCAAATCCTCAATTGTGCAAATGCAAAAAGAAAATGACTCTCTCAAAACTACATTTGAGCAAATGGAAAATTCCTTCAAAATAGAATTGATCAACTAGAAAAGGAGTTACAAAAGATAAATGGAGAAAAATCATCTCTTAAAAACAGAATGGAATAGGCAGAAATTAATAACTTCATGAGACAATAAGATTGTGTCAAACAAATCTAAAAGATCAAAAAAAATAGAAGAAAATGTAAAATACCTCATCAACAAAACCACTGACCTAGAGAACAGATCAAGAAGGGAGAACCTAGGGGTGGCTAGGTGGCATAGTGGATAAAGCACCGGCCTTCGAGTCAGGAGTATCTGGGTTCAAATCCGGTCTCAGACACTTAATAATTACCTAGCTGTGTGGTCTTGGGCAAGCCACTTAACCCCGTTTGCCGTGCAAAAAAAAAAAAAGAAAGTAGAACCTGAGAATTATAGGCCGTCCTGAAAACATTGAAGAGGAAGAAATCCTGGACTTAATATTACAGGATTTAGTGATGGAAAATTGCCCAATATCATGGAACCAGAGGGCAAAAATAGTCATTGAAAGAATAAATTGATCCCCCTCCAGAAAGAGATCCTAAAATGAAAACACCAAGGAATATTGTGGCCAAATTCCAGAACTATAAGATAAAAGAAAAAATCCTGTAAGCAACCAGAAAGAAAAAACATTAAATACCAAGGAGCCACAATAAGGATTACACAGGATTTAGCTGCAGCAACTTAAGAGATTGAAGGGCTTGGAATGAGATATTCTGAAGACCAAGGGAGCTTGGAATGCAGCCAAGAATCCACTAACTGGCAAAGTTGAGCCTTCTCTTCCAGGGAAAAAGATGGACATTTAATGAAATGGGAGACTTCCATTATTTCATGATGAAAAGACCAGAGTTAAATCATTACTTACTAGAGAAATGCAAATTAAAGCATCTCTGAGATACCACCTCACACCTCTCAGACTGGCCAATATGACCAGAAAGGACAATGATCGATGTTGGAAGAGATGTGGGAAATCTGGGACACTAATACATTGTTGGTGGAGCTGTGAACTCATCTAATCTTTCTGGAGAACAATTTGAAATTATGCCCAAAGGGTAACAAAAATGTGCTTACCCTTTGATCCAGCAATACCACTACTAGGTATATACCCTGAAGAGATGATGAAAAGGGGTAACAATATCACTTGTAAAAATATATTCATAACAGTCCTGTTTGTGGTGGCAAAGAATTGGAAATTAGGTGAATGTCCTTCAATTGGGGAATGGTTTAACAAACTGTGGTATATGGATATCATGGAACACTATTGTTCTAATAGAAACCAGGAGGGATGAGAGTTCAGGGAAGCCTGGAAGGATTTGCATAAACTGATGCTGAGGGACATGAGCAGAACCAGAAAAACATTGTACACCCTAACAGTAACATGGCAGTGATGATCAACATTGATAGACTCAGTGCAACAGCCAGGTACAATTTGGGGCTATCTGCAATGGAGAATACTATCTGTATCCAGAGAAAGAATTGTGGAGTTTGAACAAAGACCAAAGCTTCAAATTTTGGGAAAAAACCCATTATCTTATTATGTAATTTTGCTATCTCCTATTTTATTTTTCTTCCTTAAGTATATGACTTCTCTCTCATTACATTCATCTGAGATCAATGTATACCATGTAAACAATGTGCTGTGGGGGGGTGGAGAGGAGGGAAGCAAGAATGGAGGAAAAATTGTTCAACTCAAAATAAATAAAATCTTTCTAAGGAAAAAAAAGTTCTGGCCCCAAGACAAAAAGTCTACCAAAAGACTTCGTGATAATGAATTAGAGTTCTATGAGTGGGAAGTTTCTTATTAACTTATAGGGAAAGTTGAGCCAGCACAAGGTTGGCAAAAGTGGAATATAGATAAGGAGTTTGTTATACATCACTACATTTGCTCATCTGGTTCAAAACACTCACAACCAGACAGGTTTGGCAAAAATGATGCGGAAATTCAGAAACTGCAAAATGAAAAATGAGAACACCACAAGGTTTTATCAGCAAGATTATTCATTCATCTCTAAGAAACTAGCATTTAACTCCATCAAAAGTAAAGTGAAAGTGAAGTTTAGAGAGATATAGGATTCTTGGCTTAATAAGGCAGATGAAATTCATTTTTATGCTGATAGTAAAAATCCAAAATATTTTTATGATAACTTGAAGGTTACTTAATGGGTCAGAAACCTAAGGTGTATCTCAGTTATTCAGTCTTGAAGGAGCCAGATTGATTAATAATAAAATAAATTCATGATCCTGGAGAGATGAGCTGAATATTTCCATAGTATTCTTAACAGATCCTCATCAATCAAGCCAAAGACATTGACCATTATCTTGGTAAAGTCAATCCCTCTCTAGATAAATTTCCAACTGAAGAAGAGGTTTTGAATGCCATTAGGCTCCTCTTCTGAGGCAAAGTACCTGGTGCTGATTCTATTTCAGCTGAGATTTACAAGGTGGTGGTATTGAGGAGGGGCATTTCTCAGACAAAAGTTGACTGAAATTTTCTAGGTTTTACGACAAGAGGAGATTATACCCAACAGTTCAAGGATATCTCCGTTGTCTGTCTCTATAAAGGTAAAGGGAATAGATTGACTTGTGGTAATCACAGGGCAGGAATGGAGTTTGGGGAATGGGGAGGTCTCTCTCTTAGTCATTGCTTTCAAGATTCTTACCACAATCCTCTTTAATAAGTTAATCCTTCACCTAGAAGATGGTCATCTACCTGAGAACCAGTGTGACTTCAGAAGGTTGATACAGTGTTTACCATCTGACAATTGTAGGAGAAATGAAAGAGCAGAACAAAGATCTATACACAATGCTTTTAGATATAATCACTAATACTGTCAATCATGAGAATTTATGGAAAATCATGTCAAAATTTGGTTGCCTAGAGATCAGTATTCATGTTGGCATCCTTGCCCAGGTTTTGGATAATGAGTGATGCTCTTGTGCTTTCCCAGTGATCAATGGAATCAAGACAAGACCAAAGTAGAGGGAGAATTGTATGTGATTTTCTGTTTGGAGATAATCATGCCCTCAGTGAAGCTGAAATTCAGTAAAAGATGATTGATCCTCTTCTGCTTGTGCTAATTTTGGCCTAATAATTAACACCAAAAAAACCACAAGTGCTCCATCAGCTAGTACCACACCAACCATATGTGGAACCTTATATAGGTTACAGCAAATGGAGAAGTTTTTAATGCTATAAATGAGTTCACTTACCTTGGCAGTATACTTTCCAGGTATATGTGCATTGATAATGAGATTGACACATTCACTGCCAGAGCTAGCTCAGTGTTTGGGAGACTCCAAAGGAAAGTGTGGAAGAGAAGAGGTATTAGACTGACTTCCAAACTAACTCTACAGTGCCAATGTGCTGACTTCTTTGCTGTATGTATGTGAAACCTGGATGGTATAGTGGTGACATGCCAGGACACTGAATTACTTCCATTGAAATTGTCTTAGGAAGATTCTGAAGGTCACCTGGCAGAAGAAAATACCAGACACTGAGGTCCTTTCTCAAACTAAATTTCCTAGTTCTACTGCAGCTCCAATGGTCACATTGATTGAATGCCAAACATATGCTTGTATAAAAGACTGTTTATGGAGAACTCACACCAAACAAGTGCTCATAAGATAGTCAGAAAAAGCAATATGAGGACTCTCTCAAGGTCTCTCTAAAGAATTTGGAAATCACTTGGGTGATGAGGAAGACACAGGACCTCCCAGCATGGCAGACTCTCATTACAAAAGGTACCATACTCTATGAGCAAGGCAGAATTGAAGCTTCTCAAAGAAACATGGGATGCATAAGTTTAGAGTACCCATCCTAGGAGTTCACATGGATGTTTTGTGCCCAACTCAAGGTAGAGACTGCCAATTCTATATTGGTCTGATCAGCCACAGTTGTATACAGACACACACTTATATACACACACACATTTAAGCATACATATATGTATATGTGTAGATTTATTTTAAAGCAATGCATATGTGCATATATTTTAATAGCTCCAGCATGTATAGTATATGTAATGTGCATGTAATATGTATTTATGTGTGCATATGTAGCTAAGGTGACATGGTGGATAGAGTGTAAGGCCTGGACTAAGGTAGACTCATTTTTCTGATTTCAAAACTGGTTTCAAACTCTGTGTTTGATCCTGTTAAGTCACTGTTTACCTCAATTTCCACATTTGTAAAATAAGTTGGAAAAGGAATGGCAAACTACTTTAGCATCTTTGCTGAAAAAAACTCTAGATATGGTATGGAGATTCAGACACGACTGAAATGACTGAAAAGCCAAAAAATCTAAATATGTCTATAAATTGGTGAAAGCATACATGCCCATTGTATCCATATATGTCACTTTTTGGCCCTGATGCCCTCCAGGCCCTCAGTGGTGGAACCCAACATTGAGGGGGAGCTGGGCAGTGGCATCTGTGCCTCTCTCTGAGAGAAGGATCGACACCAGAAAGAAGTTTTCACTGGCCCATTTGCTTCTTTTTCCTTGTTCCACTTGCTTTTCTGCTTTCTTATGATCATATCCTCTTCCTCCTCTCTACCTAGTTGATCCTGTCAGCAGCATCTGCTTGTCTGAAAGATAAAACCATGGTTGTCTAAGTCTCTCGATTGTCTAATTTTCAGAACATGCATTTAGGGTTAGGGTTAGATATGCTATTTTGTTGCCAATTTATAGCCAGAAAATCATATGATGATGTAAGCCCCAGCATCCATGTCATCGCCAGAAGTCCTTTTCACTATTGAATCAGATCATGGGGTATTAACAATTCTGGAAAAGACAGTGAGAAGGATGTCTTTGCACATTTCCCTCACCATAATCAATATAATGAGCATATCATGCCATCATTCATTTGATGTCATAAGACCTCTTTGATAAAAAAGGACAATAATAATAATAATATACATATACACATTCTTATTTTTATCCATGTAGTGGCAGAATGGAAGCTCCCTAAGATCCAAACAGGCTTCATCTTTGTCTTTTTCACTTTTTGTTCTTAGAGTTTAGTATAGTGCATGGCCCGTGGGAGAAACAATAAATAAAGTGATTAAATTCTCCTATTCAAACTTTTTAAAAATCCCTAAAGATAGCAGTTTCTTCATTCCAGCTCTATGAGAACCTTATGCTATATAGTTTACAAAAGAGGAAGACAAACCACTAGATTTTTTCCACTTTTGTTCTTAGATTCTTATCTAGCAAGAATTCTTCCTACATCTCTCCAGTAGACTTTTTTCCTTTGGAAAAACAAACTGACTCTCAACTATATCCTAATCATTTAGATTTTGGGGACCCTCTCTTTCAAAGAAGAAATAGAAAATAAGCATATAAATATAGAGAGATAGATCCAGTACAAAAAGGGGTGACAATAATGGCCAGAATATAGGAAGTATGGAATGAAGATGGCCTGGAAGAATATGGTCCATTTATAGCAACATATTTTGAAAGTGTAGAATATTAGAAATGAAGAAGGTGATTATGAAATGGTCATTAAAAATTATCACATGAATATAATAGTTTCTTCTATTATTATAGCTGTACTGTTAGGAATTATGAGAACTATAGCAGGCACATTCTTCTCTTCTTTACAGAGTGAAGGGTTACCAGGTGGCACAGTGGATAGAGCACTGGCCCTGAAGGCAAGAGGACCTAAGTTCAAATCTGGCCTCAGACACTTGGCACGTAATAGCTATGTGACCTTGGATAAGTCACTTAACCCTCATTGTTGCATCCTGGGCAGTTTCCAGTTGTCCTGATTCATACCTGGCCACTGGACCCAGATGACTCTGGAGGAGAAAGTGAGGCTGGTGACTTAATACAGCCCTCCTTCACTCAAATACAGTTTACATACTTGTCATGGGATTACTTCCCTGATGTCATGGTCTTCGAGAATAAGAACAACAACAGAGAGTGGGGAAGGGGGGAGGGACTATGGGTATGAAATATTTTACCAATTTCCTGACATATAATGCATTCATTGGTTATTTTGACTAAACTGTTTTTTTTTGTTGTTGTAAGTATTTTTTCTAATGGAGAAAGGAGGATATATATTAGGTGATTAAGATGATATAAAACCAAAAGTATCAATAATAAATTAAAAATATTCATATGGCCCCTTTTCATTGAAGGAATCTGCTTTTCCCATGTCATGGGATTATTTCTGCTTACAAATACTACTTATACAAATCTGGTAGCTATATCTTAGCAGGGCCTACTGATTCTATAAGATCATCAGTTCTCAAAATAGGCTCAATATTTTGTTTAGTAACAGCATGAATGTTTTGTAATCAACATAAGAGCTTATTGTTCCATCTGGCACCAGTACCAAACCATCTGGAGAAGCCCAATGACTTACAAATAGGAGAATTTCTCTCAACCCTGGCATCTCAATCACCTTTATCTTAACGATTGCTTAAGTTTATCATTTTTTTTTAATTTTTTTTAGATTTTTCAAGGCAATGGGGTTAAGTGGCTTGCCCAAGGCCACATGGCTAGGTAATTAAAAGTGTCTGAGGTCAGATTTGAACCCAAGTACTCCTGACTCCAAGGCCGGTGCTCTGTCCACTGCGTCACCTAGGAGCCCCAAGTTTATCATTCTTGAAAATGGAAGTGCTTTAACTGGCACAATAAAAGACTTTATTACTTATGTTGAAACTATAGAGAATCATCTTTTCTCTCCCTTCCTTCAACTTTCCTTGAAAAAAATTGAAAGCTGGTTAGAGGCTTCCGGCCAAGATGGCGGAGAGAAGACAGGCATAGTTCTAAAGTCTCCTGATCTTTCCCCATCTATCACATGAAACAAAGCTCTTAAAAGAAATCCGACCCACAAAACCCAGAAAGAAAAACCAGGAGAAAGAACATCTACCTCAAGATTTGTCTCTAGCAGCAGCTTTGGCCAAATTCGGTCTGTGAGTCTGCCCTCAGAGGGAGGATCAGCCCCGGATCAGCCAGATTAACAGCTGAATTGGAACCGGGAGTGTGAAGGCCAGAGAGCCGGACCTGCTGATTCAGTGGTGGGGCTGGATGAAAGGGGCTTGGGTCCACAGGGAAGCAGAGGTGCTGATGTTGGTGCTGTCCCCCTGGAGCTTGGGGACCAGGCTGGGGGAAGAGTTCTGGTGCAGGAGAGCTGCGGACACCATCCCTAGGCTCCTCAGGTCTGAGAAACTCTGAATGCAGGCCTCCATTGCACTGAGGCCTCTTCCCAAACAAATGCAAACTACTTCTGCCTCAGGCCAGGTGTGTGAGCAGAAGAACCAGCCCAGCTGAGGAATGACCTCAGGCCAGGGTAAAGACCACCATTGACTGAAGGCAAAAGAATTCAGTAGCTCCAATTCCTCCCTTCTGGAAAAGGGAGAAGGCCTTTCAACCAAGGTCACAGACACTCCAGAGAGGGCAACCAGCACCTCCTACTGGCCACACAGAGAAACTGCACTCAGTAAAGCCTTTAGCGATCCCAAGCCCAGGTGAACCCACCCCCCAACTCAAGGTCTTAGAATAATGAAGAAGGGTCAGCAGAAAGGTGGATCCATAGAAAAATTCCTGGAAGGGAAAGACTCCAACTCAGGGAGACCTGGAACCTCTGAGGAGAACACAATCTGGTCTCCAGCACAGAAAGACTTCCTTGAAGAAATAAGGAAGGAGCTTAAAAATTTGGGAGAGACAATTAATACTTTGCAACAAGAAAACAAAACCTTGGAAAGTACAAATGGACAAACATAAAAGGAGAATAAATCTCTCAGATCATCAATGGACAATTACAAAATGAGAATAAATCTCTCAGATCATCAATTGGACCAATACAAAATGATAATAATTCTCTCATATCCTCAAATGAGCAAATTCAAAAAGAAATTAACTCTCTGAAAACCTCAATTGGTCAAATGGAAAGCTCTAAAATTGACCAATTGGAAAAGGAGTTGCAAAAGGTTAATGAAGAAAACTCCTCCCCCCCCCAAAAAGAATGGAGTCTACAGAAACTAATGACTCCATGAGACAAGAAGAGTCAGTTAAACAAAATAAAAAAATAGAAGAACTAGAGGCAAATGTAAAATACCTCATCAACAAAACCACTGACCTGGAGAATAGATCGAGGAGGGGCAACCTGGAAATTATAGGACTTCCCGAAAACATTGAAGAGAAAAAAAGCCTGGACTTAATATTACAGGATCTAGTGATGGAAAACTGCCCTGATATCATGGAATCGGAGGGCAAAGTAGTTATTGAAAGAGTACATCAATCCCCACCAGAAAAAGATCCTAAAATGAAAACACCAAGGAATGTTGTGGCCAAACTCCAGAAGTATCAGATGAAAGAGAAAATCCTGCAAGCAGCCAGAAAGAAACAATTTAAATATCAAGGAGCCACAGTAAGGATCATGCAGGACCTGGCTGCATCAACTTTAAGAGATCGAAGGGCCTGGAATGAGAAATTTTGAAGAGCATGGGAGCTTGGAATGCAGCCAAGAATCTACTTTCCTGCAAAGCTGAGCCTTCTCTTCCAGGGAAAAAGGTGGACA
Source organism: Macrotis lagotis (assembly GCF_037893015.1). Taxonomy (NCBI): domain Eukaryota; kingdom Metazoa; phylum Chordata; class Mammalia; order Peramelemorphia; family Peramelidae; genus Macrotis; species Macrotis lagotis. The sequence goes on along the minus strand of NC_133660.1, from coordinate 54,959,022 downwards.
TTTAACGAAATGGAAGAATTCCAAAAATTTTGATGAAAAGACCAGAGCTAAACAGAAAATTTGAACATCAAACAGGAGGTTCAAGAGACACATGAAAAGGTAAAAAAGGGGGGTGGTAAAAGGAAAAAAATACAATGCAGTAAGTTGAAACTGGCTATATCCCAAGCATGGGGGAAAAAAGATTCTCATAAACCTTGAGAAATGTAACTCTAACAGAGAGAATACACCTAGCCAGAAATGATGGACATTCATGACCTATCCATGAGACTACTATCTAATGGGATATAACTGGCTTTAACTCCACTTGGGAGAAAGACTCTAATAACTCAGGAATTTTGACTCTATTCAATAGAATATACAGAACTAGAAGGGACAGACACTCAGAATTTTCTATGATTTAGATAGAATGACCAAAAAAAAATTACCTCCCTTAAAAGGGGGACAGGAAAGAGATGGGAGGTGGGAGGGGATTGAATGGGGTAAATCTCATTACACTAAGAGGTACCAAAAACCTATGGTAATATTGGGGAAGAAGGGAGTAGAGGAGAAACACCTGAATCTCCTTCTCATCAGACTTGGCTTAAAGTCAACCTACACATACTCAGTTAACTTATAAAACATCTAACCTTTCAAGTATTAGAAGGGGAAAAAGGGGAGGGGGACAGAGAAAGGGAAGGGGAGTGGGGGGAAAAGGGGAAATAACAAAAGGAAGGGTAAAGGGAAAAAGGGAAAGGGGAAAGAAAGGGGAGGGTGTGATATAGGAAAGCAAACACACTGAATGGGGTGGTTTTCAGAAACAAAAGACTGGGGAATATGGATAAAAGGGGGAAGGGGGAAAATACAAACAGAGGGAAGATAGCACAGAGGGCAATAAAGAATTAGTAATCATAACCTTGAATGTGAATTGGATGAACTCTCCCTTAAAACGTAAGCAAATAGCAGAGTGGATTAAAAACCAGAATCCTACAATATGCTGCTTACAAGAAACTCATTTGAATCGGAGAGATACATATAGAGTAATGGTAAAAGGTTGGAGCAAAATATATTTTGCTTCAGCTGAAGTAAAAAAAATCAGGGGTAGCAATCCTTACCTCAGACAAAGCAGCAGCAAAAATACATAGCTTTAAAAGAGATAAGGAAGCAAACTTTATCCTCCTAAAAGGTACCATAGACAATAAAGTCATTTCAATATTGAATATATATGCACCCAGTACGACAGCACCCAAATTCTTAGAGGAGAAGCTGAAAGAACTACAAGAAGACATAGACAGCAAAACTCTACTAGTGGGAGACCTCAACCTCCCGCTATCAGACCTAGATAAATCAAATCATAAAACAAACAAGAAAGAAATTAGGGAGGTAAATAGATTGTTAGAAAAATTAGATATGGTAGACTTATGGAGGAAACTGAATGGGGATAGAAAGGAATATACCTTTTTCTCTGCAGTACATGGAACTTTTACGAAAATTGACCATGTACTAGGACATAAAAACCTAATGATCAACTGCAGAAAGGCAGAAATAGTGAATACATCTTTCTCAGACCACAATGCAATAAATGTCATATGCAATACTGGGCCAAGGAGATATAGGCCCAGAAAAAATTGGAAACTGAATAACCTCATTTTAAAAAATGAGTGGACCAAAAAACAAATTATAGAAAGAATTAACCATTTTATCCTAGATAATGATGATAATGAAACAACATGCCAAAACCTATGGGATTCATTCAAAGCAACTCTCAGGGGATATATTATAGCTCTAAATGCTTATATGAATAAATTGGAGAAAGAGAAAATCAATGAACTAAACATGCAACTAAAAAAATTAGAGAAAGAACAAATCAAAAATCCCCAATTAAATACCAAATTAGAAATTCTAAAAATTAAAGGAGAAATTAATAAAATTGAAAACAAAAAAACTATTGAATTAATAAATAAAACCGAAAGTTGGTATTATGAAAAAACCAATAAAACTAATAAACCTCTGGTCAATTTGATTAAAAAAAGAAAGAAGAAAACCAAATTGCTAGTATCATAAATGAAAAAGGTGAACTCACCACCAATGAGGAGGAAATTAAAGGAATAATTCGAAATTATTTTGCCCAACTCTATGCCAATAAATTTGATAATCTAAGTGAAATGGATGAATATTTAAAAAATATAAATTGCCCAGCTTAAATGAAGAAGAGATTAAATACCTAAACAACCCTATCTCAGAAAAAGAAATTCAACAAGCCATTACTGAACTCCCTAAAAAAAAATCTCCAGGGCCTGATGGATTCACAAGTGAATTCTACCAAACGTTTAAGGAACAATTGGTTCCAATCCTATATAAACTCTTTGGAAAAATAGGGAAAGATGGAACTCTGCCTAACTCTTTCTATGAAACCAATATGGTACTGTTACCTAAACCAGGAAGAGTTAGAACAGAGAAAGAAAATTATAGACCTCTTTTCCTGATGAATATAGATGCAAAAATCCTAAATAAAATCTTAGCAAAACAATTACAACAAGTCATCACTAGGATAATACAATATGATCAAGTAGGATTTATTCCAGGAATGCAGGGTTGGTTCAATATTAGGAAAACTGTTAGTATACTCAATTATATCAACAACAAACCTATCAGAAACCATATGATCATATCAATAGATGCTGAAAAACTTTTGACAAAATACAGCATCCATTCCTATTAAAAACACTAGAGAGTGTAGAAATAAATGGACTGTTCCTTAAAAAAATTAGTATCTATCTGAAACTATCAACAAGCATTATATTCAATGGGGAGAGGCTAAAGGCATTCCCAATAAGATCAGGGGTGGAACAAGAGTACCCATTATCACCACTACTATTCAATATTGTATTAGAAATGTTAGCATCAGCAATTAGAGAAGAAAAAGAAATTGAAGGAATTAGAACTGGGAAGGAAGAGACAAAACTCTCACTCTTCACAGATGACATGATGGCCTACCTAGAGAATCCCAAGAAATCATCTAAAAAACTGGAAACAATTAGCAATTAGCAATTTTAGCAAAGTGGCAGGTTATAAAATAAACCCTCATAAATCCTCAACTTTTCTATATATGTCTAGCAAGAAACAGCAGGAAGAACTAGAAAGAGAAATCCCATTCAAAGTAACCTGAGACAATATAAAATATTTGGGAGTCTATTTGCCATGACAGACTCAGAATCTTTTTGAAAACAATTATAAAACACTTCTCACACAAATTAAATCAGATTTAAATAACTGGGCAAATATCAACTGCTCATGGATAGGTAGAGCTAATATAATAAAAATAACAATTCTACCAAAACTAAACTATCTGTTTAGTGCCCTACCAATCAAAATTCCAAAAAATTACTTTAACAAGTTAGAAAAAATTGTAAGTAAATTCATATGGAGAAATAAAAAGTCAAAAATTGCCAGGAGCTTAATGAAAAAAGTGCAAAAGAAGGTGGCTTAGCCCTACCTGATCTAAAATTACTTTATAAAGCATCAGTCATCAAAACTGTTTGGTATTGGCTAAGAAAGAGTGGTGGACCAGTAGAATAGACTAGGTGTAAAAGCAGGAGATGATTATAGTAATCTGCTGTTTGATGAACCCAAAGAGTCCAGACATTGGGATAAAAACTCCCTCTTTGATAAAAACTGCTGGGACAATTGGAAGTTAGTATGGAAGAAACTTAGATTAGACCAACACCTCACACCCTTTACCAAGATAAGATCCAAATGGTTACAGGACATAGACATAAAAAACAATATTATAAGCAAATTAGAAGATCAAGGACTAGTCTACCTGTCAGATCTATGGAAAAGGGAGCAGTTTATGACTAAGGAAGAGTTGGAGAACATCACCAGAAATCAATTAGATGATTTCGATTACATTAAATTAAAAAGCTTTTGCACAGATAAAACCAAGGTAACCAAGATCAAAAGAAAGGTAGTAAATTGGGAAACAATCTTTACAACTAATGATTCTGACAAAAGAGTCATTTCTTAAATATACAGAGAACTGAGTCATATTTTTAAAACAAAAAGCCATTCCCCAATTGACAAATGCTCAAAGGATATGCAAAGGCAATTTCCAGATGATGAGATCAAAGTAATCCATAGCCATATGAAAAAAATGCTCTAAATCATTAATTATTAGAGAAATGCAAATTAAAGCTTCTCTGAGGTACCACCTCACATCTCCGAGATTGGCCAATATGACCAGGAAGGATAATGATCATTGTTGGAAGGAATGTGGGAAATCTGGAACACTATTATGCTGTTGGTAGAGGTGTGAACTCATCCAACCCTTCTGGAGAGCTATTTGGAACTATGCCCCAAAGGGCAACAAAAATGTGCATACCCTTTGACCCAGCAATACCACTACTGGGTCTATACCCTGAAGAGATGAGGAAAAAGGGTAAAAACATTACTTGTACAAAACTATTTATAGCAGCCCTGTTTGTGGTGGCAAAGAAGTGGAAATCCAGCAAATGTCCTTCAATTGGGGAATGGCTTAACAAACTGTGGTTTATGTATGTCATGGAACACTATTGTTCTATTAGAAACCAGGAGGGATAGGATTTCAGGGAAACCTGGAGGGATTTGCATGAACTGATGCTGAGTGAGATGAGCAGAACCAGAAAAATGCTGTATACCCTAACAGCAACATGGGAGTGATGTTCAACCTTGAAGGACTTGCTCATTCCATCAGTGCAACAATCGGGAACAATTTTGTGCTGTCTGCAAAGGAGAGTGCCATCTGTATCCAGATAAGGAGCTGTGGAGTTTGAACAAAGCACAAGGACTATTCCCTTTAATTTAGAAAAAAAAAACCAGATATCTTAATTGTGTGATCTTGTTACCTCTTAGACTTCTCTTTAAGGATAAGATTTCTCTCTCATCACACCCAGTTTGGATCAATGTACAACATGGAAACAGTAAAAGACTGAGAGAGTGCTTTCTGTGGGGGGGTGGGGGGTGGGGGAAGGGAAGCAAGAATAGGGGAGAATTGTAAAACTCAAATAATATCTTTAATAAAAAGAAATTTAAAACCTTAAAAAAGCAGGTTAGAACAAATATTAACTTTTCTTTATTTGTATGGGCAGATATCTGATCATTCTAATTAACCTTATCCAAAGGCACTTCTTCCTTAGATTACCAAAGCGTGTCCAAATTTGCTTACACATCTGTCTTGTATCAAGATGACCCAAGACTTAAGTGCCAATGTACACTTAGACAAAAATTGCACCAAGCTCCGTGCATATATAGCTATGATTTATTTCCCTATAAATGTCTCTATCTTTCTGAGTTTAAAAAGAGAAAGGTTTGACATAAATTCTGAAGTTATACACTCTGAAAATTATTGAATTATTTTAAATTATTTTAATTAAAAATTATTTCTCATTAGCTCCATGTACTCTTTTTTTTAGGTTTTTGCAAGGTAAATGGGGTTAAGTGGCTTGCCCAAGGCCACACAGATAGGTAATTATTAAGTGTCTGAGACCGGATTTGAACCCAGGTACTCCTGACTCCAAGGCTGGTGCTTTATCCACTGTGCCACCTAGCCACCCCAGCTCCATGTACTCTTTACTAAAAATTGAGATCTCATCTCCAATTGTTGTTATCCAGCTGTTTCAGAACTATCCAACTCTTTGGGACCCTCGTTGGAATTTTCTTGGCAGATACTAGAGTGCTTTGCCATTTCCTTTTCCAGCTCATTTTGCAGACAAGGAAATTGAGGGAAAGAGTGTTAAGTAACTTGTCTAATGTCACACAACTAGTAAATGCCTGGAGGAAAATTTGAACTTAAATCTTTCTCAGGGGTTCCATCCACTGTACTACCTATTCTGTCACATAAGCAAAATCTTTTTCCTAAGTTCTTAGCAGACTTGTAAGCGGACAGTCACATATCCCTCTTCAAAGAACATATATTCAGTGCCATCTTATTCCTTCTCATTGTCTCATCTCAGTAGGTAGGGAAAAGTGTTCCTTTGAAGGATCTCTGATAGGTGATTTCATGAACCTTTTGCTTTTCTTAATTTTTCCTGTTCTGTTTCTAAAAGTCTCTTGAAAAGTTTGTTAGTTTTAAATGCCCCTGTATCTTTGAAAGAGAGACTCTCCCTTCCATACTCTAATGGGTCTGAAATTTTTGTAGACGATTCCCCCTGACTGCTCTCTGGGACTATATGGGGCCCAATTCAGACTACTAATTGGAAACCAGAAACCTATATAATTCTCTGGATGCCATTTGTTGAATGACCTCAGGGGAATGGTATGTTTTGCTATTCTGTCATGCAACATTCACAACAGTTGTTCATATGAGGAATGTTTTGGAACATTCCAGAACTTTCCAGAATAATGATGGAGAAATATTGTATTATATACTTGTGTTATATAATATAATATAATATTGTATTGTATTATATTGCAACACACAGCTAGCCTTTTCACTTTTTGATTTCAAAGTTCTTTGTGTTCCTGGGGCATGCCTAGGAAGGGAATGGGGTTTGATATTTAGAAACAGTTGGCATGTCTGTTATAATTTAGGACCTCAGGCATGTTACCAGGCATGTTAATGTGATCTCTTGAGAGAGACTTGGACCTTTTGGGGATGTCCTTGTTGAGGAGTTCTTTCAAGGAACTTGTGACTAAGTTAGGTGGATCTGCTTCAAATTAGAAAGCTAAGGTATTCTTTTGTTCACCTCTTGATTGAAGGAAGAGCTTCCACTGTTTTTCATCATTGTGTCTTTATAGTGTCATAAACTTAGCTGCCCCCCCATTAATGTTTTAAATTGATAAAAAATTAATAGTACATGTCTAAGGATGAAACCTTAGTACCAAACCATTAGAGTCCTCTTTAAAATGACATTGATACATTAACTAAATATTCTTTGGGTCATTATAAATTTTTCTAATAAATAAAAGTCATAGGATCTCAGAATTTCAAGTTGAAGGGGAGTTCAGTGGCCAATTTACCCAATCCAAATCTGAAAAGGAAGCCCCATTGCAAGTTTTTAAACAGATGATAGATTTTTGCTCAAGATCTCCAATGAAAGGAAACCTCCTACTGCCAAGTCTATTTTTGTAATTGTTCAGTCTTGGCTGATTCTTCATGGTGCATTTGGGGTTTTCTTGCAAAGATACTGAAGTAGCATGCCATTTCCTTCTCCAGATCATTTTTCAGATAAGGCCAACAGGGTGAGTGGCTTGCCCAGGGTCACACAGCTAGTGTCTTAGGTTAAATTAGAACTCAAGTCTTCCTGACTCCAGGTCCAGTGTTCCATCTCCTGTGCCACCTAGGGACCAATCTATCCTTCCTGGAATCAAGCTTAAATTTGCCTCCTTGCAATCTCTTTGCAACCATGGAATCTGGTTTCTGCCTGTCCTGAGTCAAAGAGAAGATTTACATTATCTCTTCACCTGGCAGCACTTCAAGTACATTAACAGATTTATCATGCTGCCCCTGAATCTTCTTTTCTTGGTTTAGATATTCATAATTCCTTCAGTCTGTGTTATATTATATGGAAATAAGACCTTTTGCTTTTCTGAATACTTTCCTCAAGATATTCTTCAAGGTTATCTTTTTGAATCTGCCAATATCTACCAGTCCTTCAAAGTCTAGTTCAAAGATTATGTTATTCATGTGCACTTTTTTGATTTTCCTGATCTTGAATGTGATCTCCCCCTCCTCTGGACTCTCATAGACCCTCTGTACATGAGTCATGGTATGCCCCATATCGGGTCTTGTGCTAGATCGATTTGTCTCATCTTCCTTACAAAAATGAAAGTTTATTGAAGGCAGGAATAGCACTATCCTCACTCTTGTATATTTTACACATTGTGGACATTTAAAAGATTGATTGAATTGAAATGATTACCTGGGATTTTTTAGATTCTGAAAGAAATAAACATTTAAAGGAAACCTTTGAGAGTACATTGTAATGTTTGAATGTCTTGGGGTATGATGGAAATACCTTTCTCCTTTATGATCTTAGGGCAGTAATTTCTCTTTCCTGAATTTGATGGAAGGGTATTTGCATCATACCCTGAGACAGGGATGCCTCCAAGGCTTCTTTTGGGTCTAGTTCTATGATCTTTGTAATCCCTATGTCTTGGTCTATTTATTATTTTGTTTCATTTAACTCTTTCTAGTGCCTTCCTTCTGTTAATGATCTCTACTCTATCCTACCCATAGTCTGTTGTTTATGTAAACAGAGTTGTTTAAATGTTGTCTCCCTCATTAAATTGTCAACTCCCTGAGAGCAGGATTGTGTTCTGCCTTTTTTTTTGTATCTCCAGGGTTTATCACAGAGCCCAGCACCTATTAATCTCTAGAGAAATGATTATTGACTGAATTATCAACTGACTGGCTTATCAATGTTATTAAGCTTGGTGCCCAGAACCAAATCCAAGGAAGAAATAAAATTTATTGCTTATAGGGAAAAAAGGTCTATGAATGTGAGTTATTAAGAAGTCACAATGTATAAAAAACACAAAGTAACAATAAAACAACATTTAAAAGAAGATAAGACAGTAATCTGATATAGTTACAACATCATGGAAAAACAACTTTGCATGATAGGAAAGTCCTAAATATATTTGTGAAGAAGGGATTCAGATTAACTCCAGTTAAACTGAAAAATAAAAGGGAAAGCAATGATCAATGGAGAAAAAAACAACATGAGATGGGAGGCATGGGGTCAAGCTTTCCAGTGGAGAGGTTAACTGCAAGTCTGGAAGAATGAGTAGGAAGGAGAAGACAGTGAAATGTGGAGCTGTGAAATTGATGATGTTCAGTAAAGTATGAGGCAAACTTTGAGATAGAAGTGGAAGTAGAATTGGGTACTTGAGGAAAGAAAAATTTATAATGTTTATTACATTACATTATATTAGTGTATATTATGTTATGCTATTTATTACATTGTATTACATTACATTATATTTTATTACTTATGTATGTAGTACTTATGTATGTAGTACTTATGTACTTACTATTTCATGTCACATGATTTCACATCATATGTGAATATTATAGAAAGTCAATAAAGGAGTAGAAATGAAGGTTCTGTTGAAGTTAGAGATGAATAGCAGTTGAACTGATCCAAGTAAGAAAACTGGTTTTCCTTGGGAAAGTGCTAAAAGGGTCGAGATAGATAAAGCTCATAGGATCACAGATTAGGATCTGGAAGAGTCCTTAGAGGCTGCCATTTCCAAATCTTTCATTTTACAGATGAGGAAACTGAGACTCAGAGACATTAAATGATTTACCTAGTTTACACAGATATAAAGTGTCTGAAGCACTGAGGTCTAAGTGTAGAGTTTTTCTGACTCTAAGATGAGATTATTCACTTTGTTATATAGTTTCAGAGATGCCAAAATTAGGGGAAAACAGAAACCCTTTTTGCTTAGGAATGAACCTGCACTCTCATCTGACATAAAATGAAGGGCCAAAGTCTTAGAATTCTAGAACAATCTATTGCTATCTCATAGTAAAAATTTTGCCCCATCATACATAACAAATCCAGATACATGCCATTTCTTTTCATAAAGAAATGTAGGAGGTGGAGCCAAGACAACGGAGTAAAGACAGGGACTCCCCTGAACTCTCCCTCAACCACTCCAAATACCAATTTTTTTGCAAGGCAATGGGGTTAACTGGCTTGTACAGCTAGGTAATTAAGTGTCTGAGGCTAGACTTGAACTCAGGTACTCCTGACTCCAGGGCCGGTGCTCTATCCACTGTGCCACCTAGCTGCCCCCTCCAAATACCTTTAAATAATGACACTAACCAATTTCTAGAGTGGCAGAACTCACAAAAAGACTCAGTGAAACAATTTTCTAGGTCAAGACAACTTGGAAGATTAGTGGGAAGGGTCAGCTGGACCAGGAGGAGAGAGGACCACAGCCTGAGATGCTGGAGCAAACTGGTCCCAAATCCAGGTAGAGAAAACAAGCATCCTGGATTAATGGTAACAGTAGAGGTTTCCAGACTTCTCAGCCCAGGGATTGCCAAGGACAATGTGAAAGGTCATCTGGAAAACTACCACACTAGGGTGAGAATGGAGCATATTCCAGGAGAAAGCCTCAGGAGGCAACTGATTCCAGAGTTCTTGGTCCATGAATGATAAAGGAATTGGAAGTAGATTATTGCTTACATCAAGTCAGGATTCAGTTTCTTTGCTCATACTCAGATCTGGTGGTGGACTTGGATCCCAGACTTAAGAAAATGAGTAGAAATTCCATAGAACTTACTGCCACAGCAGAGCAGGGACCCTCCTCACAGTTCCAGGACAGAAAGGAGTGCTTTTGGTCAACCATAGACTAGAGTAAGGCCAAGAGAGTGGTACAAACCTCTTCTTAGATCATAAGACCTTGAAGAATTGAAAACTTACAGATCTCTAGAAGTATCTTTGGAAGCAGTCGCAAAAACCCCCACCCTGAAAGCAAAGACCCACCTTAACTAAGAGTTAAAATATAGTTATAGAAAGGAAAAAATCTGACCATACACAGTTATTAGGATCATCAGAAAGATCAAAATATATATACTCAGAAGAAGATAACAAAGTCAAAGCTTCTATTTCCAAAAACCTTCAAGAAAAATATGAACTGAGCTCAGACCATGGAAGAGCTTAAAAAGGATTTTGAAAATCAAGTAAGGGAGGTAGAGGAAAATATGGGACAAGAAATAAAAGTGATGTGGGAAAATCATAAGAAGCAAGTCAGCAGCTTAATGAAGGAGACACCAAAAATACTAAAGAAAATAACATCTTAAATATAAGACTGAGTCAAATAGAAAAAGAAGTCCAAAAAGTCAATGAGAAGAAGAATGCCTTAAAAAGTAGAATTGGTCTAATGGAAAAGGAGATACAAATGCTCACTGAAGAAAATAATTCCTTAAAATATAGAAATGAACAAAGAAAAACTGATGAGTGAGAAATCAAGAAACAAACAAAATCAAAAGAAGGAAAAACTAGAAGATGTGAAATATCTCATTGAAAAAGCAACTGACCTATTAAGTAGATCTAGAAGAGATAATTTAAAAATCAAGATATTATCAAGGAAAACTGCCCTAATATTCTAGAAACAGAGAATAAAATAGAAAGTGAAAAAAATCCACCAGTCATGTCCTGAAAGAGATCCCAAAATGAAAACTGCCAGGAATTATAGTCAATATTATAGTTCCCAGGTCAAGGAGAAAGTGTTTAAGCAATCAGAAAGAAACAATTCAATTATCAAGAAGTAGGAGTCAGGATGACACAAGATTTAGCAACTTCTACATTAAGGAATTGTAGGACTTGGAATATAATATTCCAGAAGGCAAAAGAGTTTGGTTTATAACCAAGAATCAACTACCCAGCAAAACTAATGAACTTCAGTGAAATAGGGGACTTTCAAACTTTCCTGATGAAAGACCAGAGCTGAACAGAAAATCTGATCTTCAAATATGAGGCTAAAGTGAACCATGAAAAGGTAAACAGGAAAGTCAAATAATAAGGAACTTTTATTAATGTTGAACACATATTGCTTTGTGAAAAGATGCTGTTGATAACTCATGAAGTTTCTCATTTATTAGAAAAGTTAGAAGGAGCACATATAAACAAGGCACAGGTGGGAATTGAATATGAAGGAATATATTAAAAAGATAGAGTTAATGGGTGAGAGGAAGAAATCCTGGGAGAAAGGGAAAGGGGGAGGCAAGGGGGAAATGGGGTAAATTGTTTTACATAAAAGAGATAAGAAAAAGCTTTTGCAGTGGAGTGGAAGAGGAAGGAGTTGAGGGAACTGAGTGAGCTTACTGTCATCAGAATTGCCTCAGAAAAGGAATAATGGAGGAGGCTAGGTGGCACAGTGTATAGAACACCAGCCCTGGAGTCAGGAGTATCCAGCTCAGACACTTAATAAATACCTAGGTCAGCAAGTCACTTAACCCCATTGCCTTGCAAAAACTAGAAAGAAAGAAAGAAAAAAGAAAGAAAGAAAGAAAGAAAGAAAGAAAGAAAGAAAGAAAGAAAGAAAGAAAGAAAGAAAGAAAGAAAAGGAAAAGGAATAACATACACCCTCAATTGGGTATAGAAATTTATCTTACCTCAGAGGAAACTAGGAGGGGAAGAAGTTGAGAGAAAGGAGGGGTTGGTGCTATAAGGGAAAGAAGATTGTGGGAGGGAGAGTAGTCAGATGCAAACCACTTTAGAGGACAAAAAGAGAGAGAATAGAATAAATGGAGGTGATGAATAGGATAGAGGGAAATATAATTGGCAATAGTAACTGTGGGGAAAAATATTGAAATTGTTTCCCTGATAAAAACCTCATTTCTCTAACACAGAGAACTGAGTCAGCCTTACAAGAAATACAAACCATTCCCTAGTTGATAAAAGAACTAAAGATATGAAGTTCTCAGATGAAATTATCAATGCTATCCATGATCATAAATATTTTTTAAAAGCCCTAACTCACTATTGAATTAAAAAGCAATTCTGAGGTACTATCTTGTACCTACTGGATTGGATAATATAAAGAGAAAATGACAAATGTTGAAGGTATGTAGGGGAAATGAAAAATTAATGCATTGTTGGAGGAGTGGTGAAATGATTCAATAATTCTGTAGAACAATTTGGAACTATGCTCAAAGGATTATAAAACCATGTCTACCCTTTGAGCTAGTAATGCCACCACCAGGTCAATATTTATGAAGAGATGAAAAACAATAAGGAAAAGGACCTACAGATAGATAGATAGATAGATAGATAGATAGATAGATAGATAGAGCAGCTCTTCTCTGGTGGCAGGGAGCTGGAAATTGAGGGGATGCCTATCAGTTGGGGAATGACTGAACAAATTGCGGAATGTGATTATGATGGAATGCTATTTTGCTATAAGAATTCTGATGAACAGGATGTTCTCAGGAAAAACCTAGAAAGACTTACAGGAGCAGATGCAATGGAAATGTACCATATACAAAGGAACAACTATATTGCAGGATGATTACCTGTGAATGATTCTCCTTTCCTTAGCAAGGCTATGGTCCAATACAACTTTGAAGGACTTATGATAAAGAATACCCAAAGACAGAGCTGCTGGTATTTGAATACAGATTGAAGCATACTTTTTTTTAAACTTATTTTTCTTGAGGTTTCTCTTTTTTTTTTGGAGGAGGTACTATATTTATATTTATAGCATGACTATTATGGTAATGTTTTGTATGACTAAATATTTTTTAAGGAAAATTTCATTTATCCCTAGTATTTTTTCCAAATTTATTTTATTTTTTTCCTAGTTACATGTAAAAACAAGTTTCAACATTCACTTTTAAGACCTGGAGTTTTGTATTCTCTCCCTTCCTTCCACCTTGAAAAAGCAAGTTATTTGATATGTGTTAAAAATGTGTAGTCATAAAAAACATTACCACACTGGTCATGTTGCAAAAGTAAACAACCCCCCCAAAAAGAGAATCACAAGAAAAATAAAGTTAAAAAAGTATTCTTTAATCTATATGCAGACACTATCAGCTCTGTGCCTCTTGGGTATGGTTTCAAATTGTTCTACAGAATCCTTTCACAACTCTTCCAAAAGTGCATTAATGTCTCATTTTCCCTATATACCTTTCAACATTTGTTATTTTCTCTGAGGTAGTATCTCAAAATTGTTCTCCAATTATTTCTCCAACCAATAGTAGGTTAGGACAATTTTTAAAAATGATTTAAGTAGATAGCATTGATAACTTCATCTGAGAACTGTTCATATCTCTTGATCATTTATAAGTTGATGAATGCCTCTTATTTCTTATAAAATTGATTCAGTTCTTTATGTTTAAGAAATGAGATCTATATCAGTGAAATATTTCAATATTTTTCTTCCAGTTACTATTGCTAACTATATTTCCCTACTTCCTATTGCCCCAATTCCATTTATTCTATTCTGTCTCTCCTTTCAGCCATTAACTCCTTAAAAGTGATTTGCATCTGACTACGTGCTCCCATAATCTTCCCTCCCTTCTGGTACATATCCCTGGCCCCCAGTCCCTTCCTTCCATCCCTTTACTGTCCTACTTTCCTCTAGTGTAAGATAGATTCTCTCTCTGAGCCAATTCTGATGAGAATAAAACTCACTCACTTTCTCTCAACTCTCCCTTTTCCATTCCATTGTAAAAGCTTTTCCTTGTTTCTTACCCCATTCTGCTCCCTCTTTCCCTATCTCCCAGTATTTTCTCCTCTTACACATTAACTTCATCTTTTTAATATATTATTCCTTCATATTCAACTCCTGTGCCTTGATGATATATGCTCTTTTTAACTATCCAAGTAAATGAGAAAGTTCATATGAGTATCAACATCATCTTCCCATATAGGAATGTAGGTAGTTCAGCATCATTAAGTCCCTAATGCTTTGCCTTTCCTATTTACTTTTTTTTGCTTCACTTGAGTTTCATATTGGAAGATCAAATTTTCTGTTTAGCTCTGGTTGTTTCATCAGAAAGGCTTGAAAGTCACCTATTTCATTGAATTCTTCTATTCCCCCCTGAAAGAGAATGTTCAGTTTTGATAGGTTATTAATTCTTCGTTATAATCCAAGGTCTTTCGCCTTTTGTATTATCGTATTCCAAAACTCTATAATTGCTTAATATAGCAACTGCTGAATATTTTGTTACTGTGACTCCATGATAATTTGAATTGTTTCTTTCTGGCTGCTTTCAATATTTTCTCCTTGAGTTGAGAGCTCTGAAATTTGACTATAATATTCCTGGAAATTTCCATTTTGAGATCACTTTTAGGAAGAGATTGGTGGATTCTTTCTATTTCCATTTTATCCTCTGTTTCCAGACTATCAGGGCAAATTGAAAATTTCTTGAAAAATGATGTCTAAACTCTTTTTTTGATCATAACTTTCAGGTAGTTCAAGAGCTTATAAATTATCTCTCCTGAATCTATTTTCCAGGTCAGCTGTTTTACCAGCGAGGATATTTCACATTTCCTTCTTTTGATATTGTGATACTCCAATAATTTTTAAATTATCTCTCCTGGATCTATTTTCCATGTCAGTGTTTTACTAGTGACATGTTTCACATTTCCTTCTTTTTCCTTCTTTTTGATATTGCTTTATTTCTTGATTTCTCACAAAATCACCACTTTCCTTTTGCTCCATTCTATATTTTAAGGAATTATTTTCTTCAGTGAGCTTTTGCATCTAGTTTTCTATTTGGTCAGTTCTGCAAAAATCAGTCTTCTCCTCATTGCTTATTTTGGAACTTTTTTTTCATTTGACCAAGTCTGGGTTTCAGGATATTATTATTTTTTTAAATTTATTTTTCTTAAAGATATTATTTGAATTTAACAATTTTCCCTCCAATCTTGCTTCCCTCCCCCCCCAACACGGAAAGCACTCTGTTAGTCTTTACTTTGTTTCCATGTTGTACCTTGATCCAAATTGGGTGTGATGAGAGAGAAAACATACCCTTAAAGAAGAGAAGTCTAAGAGGTAACAAGAACAGACAATAAGATATCTGTTTTTTTCTAAATTAAAGGGAATAGTCCTTGTGCTTTGTTCAAACTCCACAGCTCCTTATCTGGATACAGATGGCACTCTCCTTTGCAGACAGCCCAAAATTGTTCCCAATCGTGGCACTGATGGAATGAACAAGTCTTTCAAGGTTGAACATAACTCCCATGTTGCTGTTAGGGTGTACAGTGTTTTTCTGGTTCTGCTCATCTCACTCAGCATCAGTTCATGCAAATCCCTCCAGTCTTCCCTGAAATCCCATCCCTCCTGGTTTCTAATAGAACAATAGTGTTCTATAACATACATATACCACAGATTGCTAAACCATTCCCCAACTGAAGGACATTTACTTGTTTTCCAATTCTTTGCCACCACAAACAGGGCTGCTATAAATACTTTTGTACAAGTAATGTTTTTACCCTTTTTCATCATCTCTTCAGTAGTGGTATGGCTGGGTCAAAGGGTATGCACATTTTTGTTGCCCTTTGGGCATAGTTCCAAATAGCTCTCCAGAAGGGTTGGATGAGTTCACACCTCCACCAACAGTGTAATAGTGTCCCAGATTTCTGGTCATATTGGCCAATCTGAGAGGTGTGAGGTGGTACCTCAGAGAAGCTTTAATTTGCATTTCTCTAATAATTAATGATTTAGAGCATTTTTTCATATGGCTATGGATTACTTTGATCTCCTCATCTGTAAATTGCCTTTGCATATCCTTTGACCATTTGTCAATTGGGGAATGGCTTTTTGTTTTAAAAATATGACTCAGTTCTCTGTATATTTTAGAAATGAATCCTTTGTCAGAATCATTAGTTGTAAAGATTGTTTCCCAATTTACTACATTTCTTTTGATCTTGGTTACATTGGTTTTATCTGTGCAAAAGCTTTTTAATTTAATGTAATCGAAATCATCTAATTGGTTTTTGGTGATGTTCTCCAACTCTTCCTTAGTCATAAACTGCTCCCTTTTCCATAGATCTGACAGGTAGACTAGGCCTTGGTATTCTAATTTGCTTATAGTATTTTTTTTATGTCTATGTCCTGTAACCATTTGGATCTTATCTTGGTAAAGGGTGTGAGGTGTTGGTCTAATCTAAGTTTCTTCCATACTAACTTCTAATTATCGCAGCAATTTTTATCAAAGGAGTTTTTATCCCAATGGCTGGACTCTTTGGGTTTATCAAACAGCAGATCACTATAATTATCTTCTGCTTTTACACCTAGTCTATTCCACTGGTCCACCACTCTATTTCTTAGCCAATACCAAACAGTTTTGATGACTGATGCTTTATAAAGTAATTTTAGATCAGGTAGGGCTAAGCCACCTTCTTTTGCACTTTTTTTCATTAAGCTCCTATCAATTTTTGACTTTTTATTTCTCTATATGAATTTACTTACAGTTTTTTCTAACTCAAAGTAATTTTTTGGAATTTTGATTGGTAGGGCACTGAACAGATAGTTTAGGTAGAATTGTCATTTTTATTGTATTAGCTCTATGTATCCATGAGCAGTTGATATTTGCCCAGTTATTTAAATCTGATTTAATTTATGTGAGAAGTGTTTTATAATTGTTTTAAAAAAGATTCTGAGTCTGTCTTGGCAAATAGACTCCCAAATATTTTATATTGTCTGAGGTTACTTTGAATGGGATTTCTCTTTCTAGTTCTTCCTGCTGTTTCTTGCTAGACATATATAGAAAAGTTGAAGATTTATGAGGGTTTATTTTATAACCTGCAACTTTGCTAAAATTGCTAATTGTTTCCAGTAGTTTTTTGGATAATTTCTTGGGATTCTCTAGGTAGACCATCATGTCATCTGTGAAGAGTGAGAGTTTTGTCTCTTCCTTCCCAATTCTAATTCCTTCAATTTCTTTTTCTTCTCTAATTGCTGATGCTAACATTTCTAATACAATATTGAATAGTAGTGGTGATAATGGGCATGCTTGTGTCACCCCTGATCTTATTGGGAATGCCTCTAGCCTCTCCCCATTGAATATAATGCTTGTTGATGGTTTCAGATACATACTGCTATTTTTTTTTTAAGGAACAGTCCATTTATTTCTACACTCTCTAGTGTTTTTAATAGGAATGGATGCTGTATTTTGTCAAAAGCTTTTTCAGCATCTATTGATATGATCATATGGTTTCTGATAGGTTTGTTGTTGATATAATTGAGTATACTAACAGTTTTCCTAATATTGAACCAACCCTGCATTCCTGGAATAAATCCTACTTGATCATAATGTATTATCCTAGTGATGACTTGTTGTAATCATTTTGCTAAGATTTTATTTAGGATTTTTGCATCTATTTTCATCAGGGAAAGAGGTCTATAATTTTCTTTCTCTGTTCTAACTCTTCCTGGTTTAGGTAACAGTACCATATTGGTTTCATAGAAAGAGTTAGGCAGAGTTCCATCTTTCCCTATTTTTCCAAAGAGTTTATATAGGATTGGAACCAATTGTTCCTTAAACGTTTGGTAGAATTCACTTGTGAATCCATCAGGCCCTGGAGATTTTTTTTTAGGGAGTTCAGTAATGGCTTGTTGAATTTCTTTTTCTGAGATAGGGTTGTTTAGGTATTTAATCTCTTCTTCATTTAAGCTGGGCAACTTATATTTTTTAAATATTCATCCATTTCACTTAGATTATCATATTTATTGGCATAGAGTTGGGCAAAATAATTTCGAATTATTCCTTTAATTTCCTCCTCATTGGTGGTGAGTTCACCTTTTTCATTTGTGATACTAGCAATTTGGTTTTCTTCTTTCTTTTTTTTAATCAAATTGACCAGAGGTTTATCAATTTTATTGGTTTTTTCATAATACCAACTTTTGGTTTTATTTATTAATTCAATAGTTTTTTTCAGTTTTATTAATTTCTCCTTTAATTTTTAGAATTTCTAATTTGGTATTCAATTGGGGATTTTTGATTTGTTCTTTCTCTAATTTTTTAGTTGCATGTTTAGTTCATTGATTTCCTCTTTCTCCAATTTATTCATACAAGCATTCAGAGCTATAATATATCCCCTGAGAGTCGCTTTGAATGAATCCCATAAGTTTTGGTATGTTGTTTCATTATTATCATTATCTAGGATAAAATGGTTAATTCTTTCTATAATTTGTTTTTTGGTCCTCTCCTTTTTAAAATGAGGTTATTCAGTTTCCAATTTGTTCTTGGTCTATATATCCTTGGCCCAGTATTGCATATGACTTTTATTGCATTGGGATCTGAGAAAGGTGTATTCACTATTTCTGCCTTTCTGCACTTGATCATTAGGTTTTAATGTCCTAGTACATGGTCAATTTTTGTATAAGTTCCATGTACTGCAGAGAAAAAGGTATATTCCTTCCTATCCCCATTTAGTTTTCTCCATAAGTCTACCATATCTAATTGTTCTAACAATCTATTTACCTCCTTAATTTCTTTCTTGTTTGTTTTATGATTCGATTTATCTAAATCAAATAACAGGAGGTTGAGGTCTCCAACTAGTAGAGTTTTGCTGTCTATGTCTTCTTGTAGTTCTTTCAGCTTCTCCTCTAAGAATTTGGGTGCTGTCGCACTGGGTGCATATATATTCAATATTGAAATGACTTTATTGTCTATGGTACCTTTTAGGAGGATAAAGTTTGCTTCCTTATCTCTTTTAAAGCTATGTATTTTTGCTGCTGCTTTGTCTGAGATAAGGATTGCTACCCCTGATTTTTTTACTTCAGCTGAAGCAAAATATATTTTACTCCAAACTTTTACCTTTACTCTATATGTATCTCTCTGCTTCAAATGAGTTTCTTGTAAGCAGCATATTGTAGGATTCTGGTTTTTAATCCACTCTGCTATTTGCTTAAGTTTTAAGGGAGAGTTCATCCAATTCACATTCAAGGTTATGATTACTAATTCTTTATTGCCCTCTGTGCTATCTTCCCTCTGTTTGTATTTTCCCCCTTCCCCCTTTTATCCATATTCCCCAGTCTTTTGTTTCTGAAAACCACCCCATTCAGTGTGTTTGCTTTCCTATATCACACCCTCCCCTTTCTTTCCCCTTTCCCTTTTTCCCTTTACCCTTCCTTTTGTTATTTCCCCTTTTCCCCCCCACTCCCCTTCCCTTTCTCTGTCCCCCTCCCCTTTTTCCCCTTCTAATACTTGAAAGGTTAGATGTTTTATAAGTTAACTGAGTATGTGTAGGTTGACTTTAAGCCAAGTCTGATGAGAAGAAGATTCAGGTGTTTCTCCTCTGCTCCCTTCTTCCCCACTATTACCATAGGTTTTTGGTACCTCTTTGTGTAATGAGATTTACCCCATTCAATCCCCTCCCTCCTCCAGTCTCTTTCCTGTCCCCCTTTTTAAGGAAGTAGTGTTTTTTAAGATCATTCTATCTAAGTCATAGAAAATTTTGAGTGTCTGTCCCTTCTATTTCAATATATTCTATTGAATAGAGTCAAAATTCCTGAGACTTATTAGAGTCTTTCTCCCAAGTGGGGTTAAAGCCAGTTACATCCCATTAGATAGCAGTCTCATGGTTAGGTCATGAGTGTCCATCATTTCTGGCTAGGTGTATTCTCTCTGTTAGAGTTACAATTCTGAAGATTTATGAGAATCCTTTTTTCCCCCATGCTGGGATATAGCCAGTTTCAACTTACTGGATTGCATTTTTTGTTCCTTTTACTGCCCCCCCCCTTTTTACCTTTTCATGTGTCTCTTGAACCTCCTGTTTGATGTCCAAATTTTCTGTTTAGCTCTGGTCTTTTCATCAGAACTTTTTGGAATTCTTCCATTTCATTAAATATCCATCTTTTTTCCCTGGAAGAGAAGGCTCAGCTTTGAAGGAAAGAAGATTCTTGGCTGCATTCCAAGCTCCCTTGCTCTTCAAAATATCTCATTCCAGGCCCTTTGATCTCTTAAAGTTGATGCAGCCCGGTCCTGCATGATCCTTACTGTGGCTCCTTGATATTTAAATTGTTTCTTTCTGGCTGTTTGCAGGATTTTCTCTTTTATCTGATAGTTCTGGAGTTTGGCCACAACATTCATTGGTGTTTTTATTTTAGGGTCTTTTTCTGGTGGGGATTGATTTATTCTTTCAATAACTACTTTGCCCTCCAATTCCATGATATCAGGGCAGTTTTCCATCACTAAATCCTGTAATATTAAGTCCAGGCTTTTTTTCTCTTCAATGTTTTCGGGAAGTCCTATAATTTTCAGGTTGCCCCTCCTCGATCTATTCTCCAGGTCAGTGGTTTTGTTGATGAGGTATTTTACTTTTGCCTCTATTTCTTCTATTTTTTGATTTTGTTTAACTGACTCTTCTTGTCTCATGGAGTCATTAGTTTCTGTAGACTCCATTCTTTTTTGGGGGGGAGGAGTTTTCTTCATTAACCTTTTGCAACTCCTTTTCCAATTGGTCAATTTTACTTTTGAAAGAGCTTTCCATTTGACCAATTGAGGTTTTCAGAGAGTTAATTTCTTTTTGAATTTGCTCATTTGAGGATCTGAGAGATTTATTCTCATTTTGTAATTGTCCAATTGATGATCTGAGAGATTTATTCTCCTTTTGTGTTTGTCCAATTGTACTTTCTAAGGTTTTGTTTTCTTGTTGCAAGGTATTAATTGTCTCTCCCAAATTTTTAAGCTCCTTCCTTATTTCTTCAAGGAAGTCTTTCTGTGCTGGAGACCAGATTGCGTTCTCATCAGAGGTTCCAGGTCTCTCTGAGTTAGGGTCTTTCCCTTCCAGGAATTTTTCTATGGATCCACCTTTCTGCTGACCCTTCTTCATTTTGCTAAGACCTTGAGTGGGGGGGGGGGTTCACTGGGGCTTGGAATCATTAAAGGCTTTACTCACTGAGTGCAGTTTCTCTGGCTGGCCAGTAGGAGGTTTTGGTTGCTTTCTCTGGAGTTTCTGTGACCTTGGTTGAGGCCTTCTACCTTTGATTGAAGGGAGGGGTTGGAACTATTGAATTCTTTTGCCTTCAATCAATGGTGGGCTTTACCCTGGCCTAAGGTCATTCCTGAGCTGGGCTGGTTCTTCTGCTCACACACCTGGGCCTGAGGCAGAAGCAGTTTGCATTTGTTTGTTTGGGAGGAGGTCTGAGCTGCAACGGGACCAGAAGGAGACCAGGATGGTGTCCACAGCTCTCCTGCAACAGAACTCTACCCCCAGCCCCATCCCCAAGCTCCGGGGGACAGCACCAACACCAGTGCCTCTGCTTCCCTGCGGACCCCAGCCCCTGTCGTCCAGCCCCACCGCTGATCCAGCAGGTCCGACTCTCAGGCCCTCAGACTCCCGGTTCCAATTCAGCTGTTAATCTGGTTGATCTGGGGCTGATCTTCCCTCTGAGTCCAGACTCACCTGCCCAAATTTGGCCAAAGCTGCTGCCGGAGACAAATCCTGAAGTAGATGTTCTTTCTCCTGGCTTTTCTTTCTGGGTTTTGTGGGTTGGATTCTTTTAAGAGGTTTGTTTCATGTGATAAATGGGGAAGAGATCAAGAGACTTTACAACTGTGCCTGTCTTCTCTCTGCCATCTTGGCCAGAACTCAAGATATTATTTTCTTAAGCATATTTTTGTATCTACTTCATCAAGCTGTTGACTTTGTTTTCATGATTTTCCACATCACTCTCATTTCTCTTCTACATTTTTGTTTACTTCCCTTACTTGATTTTTAGAATCCTTTTTGAGCTCTTTCATAGCTTAAGTTCAAACTTTTTGAGGTTTTAGAAGTAGAAACTTTGACTTTGTTATCTTTTGAGTGTGTATTTTGATCTTCCTGATGATCATATAACTATATATGATCAGTTTTTTCTTCTGTTATTTGCTCATTTCTCCAGCTTATAATTTTATTCTAACTCTTTGTTAAGGTGGCACTCTGCTTCCAGGGTGGAGGGTATATTATCCCAAGCTTTTGAAGGTTTTTGCAGCTGTTTTCAGAACTACTTGTAGGAACCTGCAAATTTTCATTTCATTTCTTCCTATGTCTTATGAGATTTTATGACTCGTTGTCTGAGTTCTGGTATGTGAGTAACCACAAGCACTCCTTTCTCCTCTGAAATTGCAAGAAGGGTTCCTGCTCCACTGTGACAGTAGTCTCTGTTGTGCTTCTACTCCTCTTCCTGGTACTGGGGCCTCAGACTGTGACCCATATCTGAATTGGGGCAAAGCAACAGAGTCCTGTCTCAGTGGTAGCAAAGAGATCCCTGAAATCTCCTTTCTACTTTCTACCCTTTCTCTGCTGATTCAGTGACTCTGAGGTCTTTTCCTGGTCTTCT
This sequence comes from Macrotis lagotis, assembly GCF_037893015.1. Lineage (NCBI taxonomy): Eukaryota > Metazoa > Chordata > Mammalia > Peramelemorphia > Peramelidae > Macrotis > Macrotis lagotis. The sequence goes on along the minus strand of NC_133660.1, from coordinate 54,936,279 downwards.
GGGATCGAGTCTGTGCAGCTGAAGCCTTCACTCTCACCTCCATCTGGAAGAATTTTCCTGCTGACCTTCCAAGTTGCTCCATAATCCCTGGGCTGAGAGGTATGAAAACTGCCACCACTGCCACTGACCCAGGTGCCTGGCTTCCTGTCCCTGCATGACTGCGGCCAGTTCACAGAGGTGTGACTTGAGCTGCTCTGTGATCCTCTCTACCCTTGGTCCAACAGACCCTTCCCACCAATCTTCCAAGTTGTCTTGGACTGGAAACTTGTTTCACTGAGCTTTTTCGTACATTCTTTCACTCTAGAATTTGGTTAGAATCATTATTTAAAGGTGTTTGGAGTGGTTTGGGGAGAGCTTGGGCAAGTCCCTGCCTTTCCTTCTCCATCTTATAATACATATTTTTAACCTGTATCAAATATCTTACTTTCTCATTGAAGGTGAGGGGAAGGGAAGAAGGGAGAGAATTTGGACCTCAAAGTTGAAAAATTAATATTAAAATTTGTTTTTACATGTAATGAGGGGAAAATAAAATAAAAAGAAGAAATATAGTGCCAACTCTAACCATCTATGATTCGTTTAGGTTCCACTGAACTTTTCCCAGGACTGGCTTGATAATGATAAGTACTGGTTCAATTCTATTTATTCCAACTACCTCAATGCACCCTGCAACCTTAATTGGATATTCTGTTCTCCTTGCTCTATTCTAAGTCCTCTGTATCATTGTAACAGTGTTTAAACAGCTGCTACTTTCTATCCTAGAGGTGTCTACATTTCAGTAGTGAGCAATATAATTTCTATAAATAGTATTCTATCTGGCTAAAAAAAAAGTCTTTTTTGTCCCTTAGCATCTAGGAAAGACTCTAGGACTAGTTTTATTTCAGAATATAACCCAAAGCAGATATGAAATTCTAAAAATGTCTTGAGTTTAGAAAAATTTCTTTCTCCCAGTCATTGGAACCCTCTTTCATGCATAAAAACCTGCTTAGTTGTGACTTAGCTGGGCCATCTTGGGTCTCAAAATTTCTCTCAAGCCCAACCTACTTTGCCATGTTGTAGCTAGTTTTGGTAACAGTACAGACAAGTTGATAAAACTTCCAAAATGAACTTTCTTATTGAAGCTTTTCAGTTCTATATAGAATGGAACTCGAAATCTTTTTCATCCAAAGTATTAGTTTAATGCCATAGAATCTCAACTTCAATGAAAAAAAAATCATTCAATACAAGACTACTCTTCTAAGTGAAAGGGGGAAAAAGCATACAATTTGGGAGCTATGGAGTTAAAAAGCAACTTATAAATAACCCTGTGAGAGTTTCTGGAATTGATCAGGGCCAACCATATAGCTGAATGGGAACAGGTAAATGATCTTCCCATCAAGTATGTCTTCCCCAACTTTCCTGGAATTTTTTAGTGGTTATAAAATATACCAAAATAGAGGAAGGAAGACAATTTATATATAACTAGGTGCATACATGATAGATGCAATATAAATAGAAAGTAATCTCAGAGGGATGGGGGGGGATAAAGGGAGGACTTCCTGTACTGGGGACTTGTCTACTCAGTCTTAAAGGAAGCCAGGGAAGCTAGGAATTAGAGGTAAAAAAGGAGATCATTCTAAATATGGGGGACATTTGCCAAAAAAGGCATGAAGTTGAGAGATAAGAGTATTATATGTGATAAACAGTAAGGAGACTAGTATGACTTGAATTGTAAAATACCTGAAGGGGAATAATATGTGAGAAATCTTGAGTAACAGGAAGGAGCAAGGTTGCAAAGGTTTTATTTTTTTAAATTTATTTACTTTCATCCATATGCATGTGCATATTTCCAAGTTATAACATTTCCCTCCTCCCTCCCTTCCCATTCCCCCCTCCTCTCAGCAAGAAATAGTCAGATTAGCATTTTACATACTTATTTTGATAAACATGGTGACAAATAAGTAATTTTTGGCATGAGGAATTAGGATTAAGGGAAGGAGATACATAAGAGAAAATTTTTATAAAGTGTTCACCAGATTCAGAAGGTTTTTTTTTTCCTGTGTGTTTTGTTTTATTTTGCTTTTCTTCCTCTGGATGGGGATGATATAGTCCATAACCAGTCAATTACAGTTGTCCTAGCTCTCTGGTCTGCTAAGAGGAGTTGCTTCCATCAAGGTTGTTCATCTCATAATGTTGTTGATATGTACAGTGTTCTCTTGGCTCTGCTCCCTTTGCTCAACATCAGATCCCGTAAGTCATTCCATGCTTCTCTAGAGTCTGACCCTTGTATAGAACAATAGTGTTCCATAGTATTCACGTACCATAACTTGTTTAGTCATTCCCCAATTGATGGGCATCTCCTCAATTTCCAATTCTTTGCCACTACAAAAAGAGCTACTAGGAATATTTTGGAATATGTAGGAATTTTCCCATTTTTGGCAATTTCTTCTGGATATAGTCCTAGAATTGGAATTGCTGAGTCAAAGGGTATGAACAGTTTTATTACTCTTTGGGTATAGTTCTATATTGCTCTCCAGAAAGATTGGATCCGTTCACAACTCCACCAGAAATGCATCAATAATCCAATCCTCCCATAATCCCTCCAGCATTGATCATTTCCCCTTTTTCCCATCTTGGCTAATCAAATAAGTGTGAGATGATACCTCATTGTTGTTTTATTTTGCATTTCTCTAAGCAATAGTGATTTGGAGCATTTTTCCCTATGATTTTATATATATATATATTATATATATATATATATATTATATATATATATATATATATAGCTTTAATTTCTTCATTTGAAAACTGTTCATATCCTTTGACCATTTATCAACTGGATTACTTGTGATCTTATAAATTTGATGTAATACTCTATATATTTTAGAAATGATATCTTTATCAGAAATCCTGGTTGTGAAGATTGTTTCCCAACTTTCTGCTTTCCTTCTAATTTTGGCAGCATTGATTTTATTAGTGTAAAACCTTTTTAATTTAATATAGTCAAAAATCATTCATTTTGCAGTTTATAATGTGCTAGAATTCTTGTTTGGTCATAAATTTATCCCTTTTCCATAGATCAGCTAGATGAATTTTTTTGGTCTATTAATTTATCTGTGGTATTCTTTATGTCTAAATCCTGTGCCCATTTTGACCTTACTTTGGTATAGGTGAGATGTGGGTTTATGCCTAGTTTTTGCCATACTATTTTCCAGTTTTCCCAACAATTTTTGTCAAATAGTGAGTTCTTATCCCAGAGGCTGATGTCTTTGGGTTTGTCAAATAATAGATTGCTGTAGTCATTTATTATGGTTTCTTTTGAACTAATCCACTAATCCATTACTCTATTTCTTAACCAGTACCAGGCAGTTTTGGTGACTGCTGCTTTATAGTATAGTTTTAGCTCTGATAGAGCTAGATCACCTTCCTTTACATTTTTTTTCATTAGTTCCCTTGCTATTCATGACTGTTTGTTGCTCCAGATGGATTTTGTTACGATTTTTTCTAACTCTGTAAAATAGATATTTGGTAATATCATTGTTATGGCACTGAATAAGTAATTTAATTTGGGTAGAATTATCATTTTTTATTATATTAGCTTGACGTAACCATGAGCAATTGACATTTATCCAATTATTTAGATCTGAATTTATTTGAGTGAGAAGTGTTTTGTAATTGTGTTCATACAGTTTCTGGGTTTGTCTTGGGAGGTAGATTCCCAAGTATTTAAGGTTGTCTATAGTTACTTTAAATAGAATTTCTCTATCTCTTATTCTTGGACTTTGTTGTTCATATGTAGAAATGCTGATGATTTAGGTGGGTTTATTTTATATTCTGCTGTTTTACTGAATTTGTTAATTATTTCAAGGAGATTTTTAGATGATTTTCTTGGGTTCCCTAAGTATGCCATCATATCATCTGCAAGGAATGAAAACTTTGCTTCCTCATTGCCAATTCTGATTTCTTCAGTTTCTTTTTCTTCTCTAATTGCTATAGTTAGCATTTCTAATACTAAATTGAATAAAAATACTGATAATGGGCATCATTGTTTCATTCCTGATTTTATTGAAAATGCTCCCAGTTCATTCCCATTATATATAAAATATGTGTTGATGGTTTTAGATAGATACTATTTATTATTTTAAGGAAAACTTCATTTATTCCTAAACTTTCTAGTGTTTTTAAATAGGAGTGGAGGTTGTATTTTTTCAAAGGCTTTTTCAGCATTTATTGAGATAATCATATGATTTCTGCAAGTTTTGCTATTGATATGTTCAAACATGTTGACTATTTCTCTAATATTAAACCATCCCTGCCTACCTGGTATAAATTCTATCTGTTTGTAGTGTATTATCCTGGTAATAACTTGATGTAGTCTCATTGCTAAAATTTTATTTAAGATTTTTGCATCAATATTCATTAGGGAGATTGTCTATAATTTTGTCTGTTTTGGTTTTTCCTGGTTTAGATATCAGCACCATGTTGGTGTCATAAAAGGAGTTTGGCAGAACTCCTTCTGCTACTGTTTTTAAAAATAGTTTATGTAGAATAGAAATTCATTGTTCCTTAAATGTTTGGTAGAATTCACTTGTAAATCCATTTGAACCTGGAGACTTTTTCTTAGGGAGTTATTGATAGTTTCTTCAATTTCTTTTTCTGAAATGTAGTTCCTCTTCTGTTAATCTGGGCAGTTTGTATTTTTGTAAATATTCATCCATTTCACTCAAGTTATCCAATTTATTGGCTAGCAGTTTGGCAAATTAGCTCTGAATTATCTCTTTAATTTCCTCCTTATTGGTAGTTAGTTCATCCTTTTCATTTTTGATACTGGTAATTTGCTTATCTTTTTTTTAACATCAGATTAACCAAAGGTTTGTCTATTTTATTGACTTTTTTTCATAAAATCAATTCATAGTTTTATTTATAAGATCAATGGTTTTCTTGCTTTCAATTTTTATTAACCTCTCACTTGATTTTCAGAATTTCTAATTTGGCATTTAATTGGGGATCTTTAATTTGTTCTTTTTCTAGCTTTTTTAATTGCATGTCCAATTTATTGATCTTTTCTTTCTCTATTTTATTCATATAAGCATTTAGAGATACAGAATTTCCCCTTAAAACTGCCTTGGCTGCATCCCATAAATTTTGGTATAATGTCTCATTATTATCATTTTCTTGGTTATAATTATTGATTATTTCTATTATTTATTATTTAATCCACCCATTATTTAAGATAAAGTTATTTAATTTTCAACCATGACCCTTTATTACATGTAATTTTTATTGCATCTGAGAAGTGTATATTTATTATTTCTGCCTTTCTGTATTTGATTATAAGATCTTTGTGCCCCAATGCATGGTCAAATTGGGTAAATGTGCCACGTACTGCAGAGAAAAAGGTATGTTCTTTTCTTTTTTTAGTTTTTTTTTGCAAGGCAAATGGGGTTAAGTGGCTTGCCCAAGGCCACACAGCTAGGTAATTATTAAATGTCTGAGACCAGATTTGAACCCAGGTACTCCTGACTCCAAGGCCGGTGCTTTATCTACTATGCCACCTAGCCACCCCGGTATGTTCTTTTCTATCCCCCTTATGTTTCTCTAGAGGTCTATCATATCTAAGTTTTCTAAGATTTCATTGCCCTTCTCAACTTTCTTCTTCTTCATTTTATTGTTAGATTTATCTAGCTCTGAGAGAGGGAGATTGAGGTCTCCCATTATTAAAGTTTTGCTTTCTATGTCTCCTTGTAATTCACTCAGCTTTTCCTCTAGGACTTTGGATGCTATACCTCTAGATGAATCTATGTTTAGTAATGATATAGCTTCATTACTAAAGGCACTTTTTAAGAAGATGTAGTTCACTTTCTTATCCCTTTTAATGAGATTGATTTTGTTTTTACTTTGTCTGAGATTAGGATCGGCATCACAGATTTTTTTACTTCAGCTGAGGATAATATATTTTGCTCCAACCTTTTATCTTTACCCTGTGTGTGTATTTCTCTGCTTCAAATGTGTTTCTTGTAATCAACATATTGTAGGATTTTGGTTTGTAATTATTCTGCTATCTGATTCTGTCTTATGAGACTATTCATCCCATTCACATTTACAATTAAGATTACTAATTCTGTATTTCTCTCCATGCTATTTCTCCATTTATATTTTTCTCTTTCCTTTTCTCTTATTCCTCCTCACCAAAATTTTACTACCTTTCCCCTTTGACTTTTCTCTTAAAAGTTTAACTTTCAGTTTATTTTCACTTGTATCTTCCTTTCCCTTTTATCAATCCCTTCTTCTCTTATCTTTCCCTTTCCCAGTCCCTCCCCTTCCCTGTAGATTAAGTTAGATTTTAAAACCCAAATGGGAATATATTTTATTCCTTCACTGGGCTAAATCTATTGAATAGAATTTACTCAGCATTCACAGTCTTCCTTCTTTTGGTCTAAAATTATAAATCTTTGTGTCTCTTCCCTTAGTGTTATTTGTTAACCAGATATCACAGATTGTTTACTTGATTGTAATCTTTATGTACTCTTGGGAAACTCTCTAAGATTTCTAACCCTTGGAGAGAAGATCAGTGAAGGAACCTTTCTCCTAGAATGTTCCTGATTTATGTAATCATATTTCTAGTCTAAAATTTTTCCAATTTATAACAAAAATTTTTGATACTTCAGGAAGTTTGTGATTTCCCTGGTTCAAATACATTCTTCACCAATCATTATCGATCCCTATATTATAGATGGCTTAATGAGGTGTTAGGTTTTAAAATTTTATTACTAATCAAGGAGGAAATAATCACAAGCAAAACAAACCTCTGTTTTGTAGGGTACATTGTAAAGTAGATTAAAGGTAGAGGGCAAATTAGAAGTAAAATTCAGTTATGAGGTCTGGGTGAGGAGAAGAGAAGAGAGGAGATGAATGAAAGCAGGTTACTTCAATTATAGGTCAGCCAGTAGTGTTGATCTTCTTTTTTCCACCAAATACTTCAGGAAAAAAAAATCAGCCTGAAGTGCTTACTGCACTAAAATCTGGAAGTGGTAAAAAATGGCTATGACTTCAAGGAGATTATATGTTAGTGGGTAATAGATAACTAGATGTGAACAAACTAGATAGGAGGTTATCTCAGAGGTAGGATATAGACCAGAAAAGAGTTTCTGAAAAAAGTGAAATATGAGTTGAGTGTGAGACATAAGAATTCAAGGCAGATGGGAAACTGAAAGTTAGAGATGAGGAGGATCTTCTGGGAGTCAAGATAGCCAAGTAAGCAGGACCTCTTTATTGAATTATCCCAAATTCACCTCTACCAATCATAAGATTCAAAATAAATTCTGAAAAGGCAGAACAAGCAAAAAGATGGGGTAAGGAAAGTTTTCTTGTGCAAGAAAGATTGGAAGGCTGGCAGGAAAAGTCTGTCTCACTCAAATAAGAGGAAGAACAGTCTAGCAAGCTCTGCTTCAGCAAGTCTAAGGAAGACCCTGGTCAGCAACCAAGGAGGAGCAGATGAGGGGTCAGTCCCTCTACTCCCACATCTCATGGAGTACTGCCCATGAACCCAGTGTAGCACCACACACTCCCAACCCCTCACTGTTAGCCTATCACACTGCTAGACCAGGCTACCCCTTCAAAATACTTGGTACAAAACCAAATCCCTCCCTGCTAGTGCAACACCAGGTCCCCACCTTGGGCACCAGCATAGTATCATGCAAAGGACTAGCCGCCCCCCCCCCCCCCCCCGCCTTAACATAGCACCAGGCTAGCAGCCAAGGCCTGCAATTCTCTTTACAAGACGCTTGGGACAATGTCCTCTCTACCACAGAAGCAGAACTCAACTTTAAAAATAAAGAAATAGGGTGGAAAAAATGAACAATAAAAACAAAAATAGAATCTGCCATAGAAAGTTATTATGGGGGCGGCTAGGTGGCAGTGGATAAAGCACCGGCCTTGGAGTCAGGAGTACCTGGGTTCAAATCCGGTCTCAGACACTTAATAATTACCTAGCTGTGTGGCCTTGGGCAAGCCACTTAACCCCATTTGCCTTGCAAAAAACCTAAAACACACACACACACACACACACACACACACACACACACACACACACACAAGTTATTATGGTGCCAGAGAAGATCAAAGCATAAGCTCGGAAAAGGGCAATGATATTAAAAGACCTACATTCAAATAAAACCTCAAAAGAAAAAAGAGAATTGGTCCCAGGCCCAAAGAGAAATCCTGAAAGAGTTCAAAAGGGACTTTAAAAATCAACCAAGGGGGCGGAGCCAAGATGGCGACAAGAAGGGATCCAGTCTTAGGCTCTCTGGGATAAAACTTGAAACTAAGGACTCTAACTAAACTTTTGAGAGACAGAACCCACAAAGGGACCCATGGAGGCAGTTCTCCTACTCAAGGTAACCTGGAAAAGAGTAGAAAGGCTCTGCTCCCTGGGCCGGAGGGGCAGCCCGCCAGAGGGGTGGCCCGCCAGAGCCAAAGAACTTCAGCCTCCCGGAGGCAGTCCCAGGGCGATGGGAGCTGCGGCTCACAGCAGTGGGGGCCTCTCCTGAGCTGCACCCTGGGGAGCACCAGGCACAAAGTGGGGGAACAGCAGGGGACCTCTGCCAGAGCAAGTATGTGGAGCCCAGCCCTCAGGACACACAGTCAGCAGCCTGGTCTTTCTGCAGCCTAGACCCGGAAACAGAAGCAGGTGGAGCTGGTAAGCAGGAGCCCCCAGGGCATGAGCCCATTGAGCTGAGGGAGAGGAGTGAAGAGAGACTGCAGAGTTCTGTCCTCTGTCCCTGAAACAGGACTCTGGAGCTCTGACCACATTCAGATCCTGATCGCAGTCTAGGCCCCCCCATAGAACAGCCCCCCCACCTCAGCCCCGTGGCAGAGGGGGGCGCTTATGGTCATTCACAGACCAGGAGGGAGGACAGAACCTCACACACTGAGACCCTTGTGGGAGTGTCCCAAAAGCTCAGGAAGCACCCCCAAAAAACAGGCTTAGGCTGGGAAAATGAACAAACAAAGAAACAAGAGGAAGACCATTGAGAAATATTTTGCAAATGAGCCCAAGAAGGACCAAAATACTCAGTCTGAAGATGAGGAAGCACAAGCTCTTGCATCTAAAGACTCCAAGAAAAAAAAAGCAGAAATTGGGCTCAGGCTATGATAGAGCTCAAAAAAGACTTTGAAAATCAAATGAGGGAGTTAGAAGAAAAACTGGGAAGAGAAAGGAGAGAGATGCAGGAAAAACATGAAAATGAAGTCAGCAGCTTAATCAAGGAAATCCAAAAAAATGCTGAACAAAATAGCATGCTAAAAAATAGCTTAGGTCAAATGGATAAAACAGTTCAAAAAGTTATTGAGGAGAAGAATGCTTTAAAAAGCAAAATTGGCCACATGGAAAAAGAGATAAGAAAACTCTCTGAGGAGAGTAAATCCTTCAGACAAAGAATAGAATTCAGGGAGATTGATGAATTTACCAGAAATCAGGAATTAATACTTCAAAACCAAAAAAAATGAAAAATTAGAAGAAAATGTGAAATATCTCATTGAAAAAACAACTGATATGGAAAACAGACTTAGGAAAGATAATTTAAAAATGATTGGAATACCTGAAAGTCATGATCAGGAAAAGAGCCTTGACATCATTTTCAAAGAATTACTACAGGAAAATTGCCCTGATATTCTAGAAGCAGAGGGCAAAATAGAAATGGAGAGAATCCACCGATCCCCCCCAAGAAAGAGATCCCAAAAAACCAACCCCCAGGAATATTATAGCCAAGTTCCAGAACTCCCAAGTCAAAGAGAAAATATTACAAGCAGCCAGCCAGAAGGACACAGTTCAAATATCGTGAAGCTGCAGTCAGGATCACACAGGACTTAGCAGCAGCTACTTTGGAAGCTCGTAGGGCTTGGAATACAATATTACCAGAAGGCAAAAGAGCTTAGAATGCAGCCAAGAATGAACTACCCAGCAAGGCTGAATGTCCTCTTCCAGGGAAAAAGATGGACTTTCAATGAACCAGGGGAATTTCAAAGGTTCCTTTTGGAATGGCCAGAGCTGAACAGAAGGTTTGATCTTCAGATACAGGACTCAGGTGAAGCATGGAGATTGGAGGAGAGGGGGGAAATATGAGGGACTTAATGAGGATGAACTGCATGTATAGAAAAATGATACTGATAATATTCATATGAACCATCTCAGTTAATAGAGCAGGTAGAGGGAGCTTTTATAGTTGAAACACAGGAGAAAGCTGAATTCGAAGATAAAATATGATGTAAAAATGGAGTCAATAAGAAAAAAAGGGAAATGTAATGGGAGAAAGAAAAAGGAGAGGGGGAATAGTCCATGCTATTTCACATAATAAGATTTTTTTTAATTACAATGAGCTATTGCAATGACATGGAAGGGGAGAGGAAAGGGGGAATGAGGGAACCTTTGCTCTCATCAGAGATGGCTAGGAGAGGAAACAGAAAATATACTCAATGGGGTATAGACAACTGGAGTAAGAAGGAGGGGGGAGCAGGGGGAAGGGGTGGGGATGTGAATAAGGGAGGAGAGGATGGACCATGGGGGGACAGTGGTCAAATATAACACATTTTCTTTTTTTACTTCTTGCAAGGGGCTGGGATTGGATGGCCTGCCCAGGACCACAGGGCCAGGTGGATTCTGGGCCTAAAGGGTGGTATGGGGGCTCAGGGCTTCTTGGTCCCAGGACCAGGGATCTGTCTGCTGCACCACTCAGCAACCCTACAGCAGAGTAAGAGTGAAAGGAGAGAGAAAATATAGTACATGGTAGTGGAGAAATAAGAAAGGAGGGAGTTGCAATCAGCAATGGCAACGTTGGAAAAATATGGAAGTAACTTTTGTGATGGACTTATCATAAAGAATGTGATCCACTCACGACAGAGTTGTTGGTGTTTGAACAAAAACTCAAGCACATTTTTTGTTATGATTATTTGGGGGAGGGTGCAGGGCAAGTGGGGCTGGATGGCCTGCCTGGGGCCACATAGCAGGGTGATCATTGGGTGTCTGGGGCCAGATTCAGACCCAGGTGCTCCTGGCTCAAGGGCCAATGCTCTGTCTGCCACCCAGCCACCCCTACTATTATTACTATTTTATTTCATTTTGGGTCTTTTTTTTTCTTCTTTTTGGTTTTTGCAGGGCAGTGGGGATTGGGTGGCTTACATGTCACATGGCTGGGTGATCATTGGGTTTACGAGGCTGGATATGGACTCGGGTGCTCGTGGCTCCAGGGCTGGTGCTTCGTCCATTGCACCACCTGGCCATACCTACAATTATTACTATTATTTTTTTTAATTTTAATTCCTCCCCCCTTTACTTTTTTGCCCAAGCAAGTCTATCTATATTCATGGGGGGGAGGGGTATTTTGTTTAATTGTAAACAAGTATATTTTATTAATGTAAAGAAAAACATTTGTACAAAATAAGAATAAAAAATAAATTTAAAAAAAAGTGCCCCAGACAACTTAAGCTTCATCAGCCACCATCCTGATTGATCATCAGTATCAAGACAAGACCCTCCACCAGCAGAATGATTACAATTTACTGAGGGCTCAAACGATGTTTGCATTTTTGCAATAAAGTATTTTAAATTAATTTAGATACAAAACTATTGCACACTTAATATACCAGGGTATAGTGTAACCATAACTTATATATATGCACTAAATTTTGTGTCACTTGTTCTATTGCAATGTTCACTTTAGTGTAGGAGTCTGAAACAGAACCCACAACATCTCCATATATTAAATTATCCTATTTAACTGTAAGATGCCTTCATTTTCTAGCTTTTCTTTTCCATGTATAAGAGGAGTGGTAATTATGGACCGGGGATCAAGAAGGAATTGCAAATGAATACAGCAGCAGTAGATTATGAAGGTCCAAGGTCTGAATGAAAAAGAGGTAGGAACTTTGATGACACGATTCCTTCTTAGATAACTTCTTCCATTCAACTGCTCCATGATACATTAGTTACAATCAGATAGGGATATACTTGAGATAGCTGAGATGGAGAAACATTAAAACTTCAGACTTTTAATTTAGTACCATGTCCTTCATTCCACGCTCCCATAAACTGAATGTACTGAGACCTTAATTCCTGAGTTTCTGCATCTATGACAGATGACTGGTCTCCTAAAGGAAGAGGGAATCAAATATCCAAAGGAACTGTGCTGTACTCTTTGTCTTACTTGAAGGAGTCCTCAAAATGAACATTATATAGAATTCTTGGGTATAGATCAAGCTTATATCTACTGAGTTTTAAGAGAGCAATAGGATGTTAATCCATCATTGGAAGTTTCTTTATTAACCCACAATATTTTATTATTAAATACTGACTATCTACTTACTCACACCAAGAATAAAAATTCTATATGTAACATTCCAGCTTGTATGTATTTTTCCAAGGAGAAGCAACTCCAGTATTCCATGGTTAGGCATAAAAAGATAAAAAACTAATACAAAGAAACAGAACCGCCAAACTATTGTTCATCTTTCATTCCTGAAGAGGATCAATGACATCAGAATAGTGATGTCTTGACTTTCAAGTTAATTGGATTTAAGTGAGTCAGGGCTATGCAGAGTCATTAGTCTCTGGGAGGGGAAGACCCTCTGAATTTCTGGTCATAAAAGAAGACATCAGGACATGCACATAAGACTGATTAAAATGAGGGAATATTGTGCAAAGACACCATTCTACTGAGCCTAGTGACCTGACACAGTTAGATCAGGATGGTTGGTGATCAGTGGGAAAGCCTTGACCTTTTAGAGTCAGATCTTTTCCATATTACCAAGGTTCTTTGGCAGTATGGTATTACCTCTAATTTTTGAAGACAAACTTTCCATAGTAAGGTAAAACTAATCTCTCTCCATGATCTAATCATTATGGTAACAAACTTTTGATAGTTAAATAAAACTAACCTGTATCTCAAATGATCTAACTTGTGGTGACAAACTTTCCACAGCAGAATAAAGCAACCTGTCATTCTATGGTCTAAGCAAGAGTTCACCAGAGATCTTCCAAAACTGCTATCCTTTCTAAGGTTAGCTCCTCTCCATTCCAGGGCATCCCTGTCCTTCACGAAGAAAAAATAATTTTCTTCAATGGATTTTCTTTAGCTTCTTCAGGATACTTCTCCTTACAACACTCAGAATACCCATCTCTACTGCTCTGTATTTGGGAACCTGACCCCAACTCCCCTTCAATGGCAAAGGACAACAGAGACTATTCCTTGGTCCTTCTGGAATGATGTTAGCCTATCTCTCAGTACCAATTGAATCAAGTTCAACTGCTGTTCACAAGGATCCCTTCAAACTTTGAAGGTCAAAATGCATTTGGTTTTAAAGGGATCATCAAGTAACTCCATCTAAATCTCAATGGGCTTGATCAACTCCTGCTTTTCCAGGGCTTTTATTCTAGGAAATCATAAGTGAAAACTATATGAGACAAAAGAGTTAATTGACCTAGTCAAAAAAATGATAGACTAAATAAAGTGGAGCAGGGGAAGGAATCTAGCCTCCAAATCTCAAGATATCCTGTGAAGTATGAGTAAGTAAAATTTATATTTCTTTGGACAGAGCACCCATATGTAAGGGCATGATTTCTCAGAAAGATAGAGGCAAAAGAGGAGGGGGGGAGGTAGAAGAGGAGGAGGAAAAAACAGTATTGCCCAACTGGAACTGTCAGTTGGGTTCCCAGGAGGCAGCTATTACTATTCACAGATTGTTGTTTGTAACAATGACATCAAGTGAATTGAATTTAAGTGACAATAGGGCTGGCTGTGCAAACTCATCAACTTCATTCTCTCCTCCAGAGTCATCAAAATTCACTGGTAAGACACATTTCAGAATGACTGGATGAAGGCTATTTTAAAAGAAAGAGGAACACTAAAACAATCAAAAGTTAAAATTATGATGACTGAGTATGGTACCAATAAGAGATATGAGATGGTACTTCTTCCTCTTTTGTAGAGGTAAAGAACTAGGGTATTGTGAGGAATGTAGAGCATTGTTGATCTTCACTAGGTGGAGTGGGGCCTTTTGAAATCCACTACAAAGGGGGAATGGCCCCAGCCAATCACAAAACTGGGAGAGTTCTCCTAAGCCCATTCCAAAAATGACAAACCCAAGATTAGAAGAAACTAGTCCTTAATGGTCAAGAGTAATCTAGAGTGTTGACCTTCTTCTTTGCACATGCTCAAAGAGATCTATCTGTTCTTGCTCATTAGGGTGGGGAAATGTATAGGGACCAATACATCAATTAGATTTGTGACTCCAATCTATGGTTGGCATGAAGGGGCAGGAACAAAGCCTTTCAAATTGCATAAAAGAGTTTGTATTTGGGGGTTTCCTTGCCCCTCTCACCCACCATGAGAGAGGTGTGCCATTTTTGTTAAGATATCTTAATAAAAACCATTTTGATCACTCTGGACTAAGTAGTCTCCAGTCATTTATAACAGGCATGAAACCGTATATATCAAACTTTTTTATGTTGCTTGTTATCCTGAACTGTTGTATAGATTTTTTCTTTTTTACTCTTCAAAATCAGGAATGATTCTTTGAGTGTTGGAAGAAGTATACCTTGGAAAATGTCAGGGCTGTACAAGAAAAGATATCAATAAAATAAATAGGAAGGGAACATTTTAGCTAGTGGATGAGATCTTAGAGATGTTTTGATTGGTAGATTCACCAATCTGCATACCCTTAAACAACTTGTGGTAATTGCTAATGGGATCAGAGGTAACTAGATAAGCATAGGAATTTGGGGGGCGAAGAAAAAGTGAATGAATTCACTCTCTGGTATGTTAAAACTATTCAGAATTTTATTATAAAATATAACAAAGTAAACAGGTTAAAAACTTCACCGCCCAAAGGGAGAGGAGCACTTAAGACAAAATGATTAACAAAGACCTAGAAGGTGGAGAGTGAAGCAGAGACTGAGAGGAGATAAAGAGAGACAGAGAACAGTCAAAGCAGAGTTGGCAGGACAGAGAGAGAAAGGTAATTAGCCTTGAGCAGAGGTCCAACTTAGATTTTATCACTTTGCCCCTTATCTGGGCACTGAGGGCAAAAGGGGAACTCCCTTCCCCCCTTATAGGACTCAAGTAGAGGGTTGAAGACTGAGGGGTTTGGAAATGAGGTAGGTATACAAATTTTACATTAAACAATGAAACAATGAGAGTCAATTTACATTTCTAGAGCAGGGAAATCTCCACCCATTTAATAAGATTTAACAACATTTAAGATTACAGATTTTGTTTCTGCTGCATTCATAATCTCTATATAATTTTCTTGCATTAGTACCTCTCTGTAGAGAGAAGTGCATCCTAGGGATTTCAAGACATCATTTTTTCTTATAATCCTAAAAATCTCAGCAATTCTCCCAGTCAGGGGCTAGGAAGAACATGGTATTCCCCATTGAGGTACTACCAACACTACCGGAAGGTAAAAAATCCTCCAAAAAACCTCATTATAACTCCTCCAGGAATATATGGAGTAGATTCACTTTTAAATATTTTAAAAGGTGACAACCTACTTTGGGAGAATAAAGATATAGAAAGAAGGCACAGGTATTAATTGGGTCTTGGGGGAGGCAGGAAAAACAGAGGCACCTGGGGAAAAAACAACAGAGGTACTCATAAGTTGGGTCCTGCAGAATGACCAGTGGGCTAAGAGTTAGTTATTGGGGAAGCAGAAGTATCTCCATTTTCCATTGGGCCCTGAGCCATTGCAAAACACTGGCTTTGAAGTGCTTCTGACCTCTTCTAAGAAAAATTCCATTTCTGGAGATCTGAAGCCAAGGCAACATTGACTTCCACAGAGGAAGCTGATTCTTACCTTCAAGTATTGCACATAATTGGGGCAGCTAGATGATGCAGTGAATAGAGCACTAGCCCCAGAGTCAGGAGGACCTGAGTTTAAATCTGATCTCAGACAATAATAATCCAACTGTGTAACCTTGGGCAAGTCACTTAACCCCATTGCCTTGCAAAAAATAACAACAAAAAGTAATGTATATAATCTTAATAAATGGCATTTAAAATTGGATTCTATAACAGTATCAGGAAATTGACTTGCAATGTAATTGAAGATAAGTTTTCCCACAAAGAAAAATTTGACTCAGATTTCAGGAAGGAAAAAATATTACACTTAAGAATACAATAAAACCATAGAGTATCATATTAAAAGGAGAAATTAGCAAGAATATTCAGTAAGTCAAATGTTACTCTAACAGTATCTAAAAACATGACTTTCTACATGAAGAGGATTGGCAAAAGATTTATCTCTTGGAGAAATATTTTTGGAAAGAAAAAATATTCAAAGTCACCTGCTTGAAAAAACTCCATTTCTGGTATAATTCCGAATAGCTTTCTTTTCTACTCAGGAGTTTCTTTCTATATTTCTTTAATTCAGGCTAAACAACAGTTAAAGTACCTCTTTCCACATTCCCATTTAAATCATTGCACCTCACCAGAGTAGATAGCCAAATAGTTCTACCTTCATCAGCATTGATTGATTTGACTATTAGAAGAGTAAACTAGAAGCGGGATTGTTTTTCTTCCTTATTTACATTGTTTGGGGATTGTTTTTATTCTTTAGTCACATTGCTCTGGGTTTGCTTAATTTAGGAATGTGGTTCTCTAGGGAATAAAAGTTTGTACAAGGCACATAATTTGCATTGTTAACATTTTGTCCATAACATTCATGAATCTGGACAGTGAAAACAAAATAAGCCCTAATTTGAAGTTGATTTCTGATTTCTGAGATGTAAATGCTCACAATGAAAATTCAAAAATTAGTTTTCCCTAGATGGTTAGAGCTGACTCTAGCACATTCCTTGTAACTCATTCCACAGGAAAGCAGGAGAGGGGGGAAAAATCCTTTTTTTTAAATTCCTTAAACAAAACACTAAGAAAGCAAAGCCTTTATTCATGCTGTTTTCCCTTCTAATTCAGCCTCCTTGGAATCTTCTCACTCTTCATCTCTTGAAATCCTTTCAAATCTTTCAAAGTCAAACTCCAAGCCAATTTCCTCCATGAAAACTTGTCTAATAACTCTAGGTGAAATTAAACTTCTTTCTCACTTATGTTGGTGCGTTGCAGACTAGTAGAAATAGAAACTAGGTGATACATAGAGAGATGGGTCTTATATGCAGGAAGTTTTTGCTGTTCAGTCATTTTTCAGTTATGTCCTATTCTTCATGATCCCATTTAGGGTTTTCTTGACCTAGAGTGGCTTGTCACTTTCTTCTTCAGTTCATTTTATGGTTGAGAAGCTGAGGCAAACAGAAGGAAGTGATTTGCTCAAGACCACACAGCTAGAAAATGTCTGAGGCCAAATTTGAACTCAGGTCCTTCTGACTTTGGGGCAAGCAGACCAACCACCTAACTACCCCTGGAGACAAGAAGACGACTCAAATCTTACCTCAGAGCCACTAGCCTCAGTTTCCTTAGCTATAAAATGGGATTACTAATACCACATACTACAATATGACTGCTGTGAGGAACAAATGAAATATGTGGAAAGAGCTTTGTAAGCCCTAAAGTACTATATAAATATGAGCTTATTGATCATAGTATAAAAATTCAAATCCTACTTAAATATGTTTTAATATTCTATCTATCTGGCTAGATTTTGTCTATATCCATTCACATACTTCTAGCCATTGGGGCTGCCCAAACAGAAACAGGCTGACCAAGTCCCATCGACCTATTTTAGTAAAATTTATACCAGACTGAATAATAATCAAGAAATCCTTGAGTACATTACTATCTTAGAAATGTACTATCTATCTTAGAAATGAGGAGCAAAAACAATAAACCCAGGCAGAAGCCCATGGGAAATAGGAAAGTGATCAATCAAGAGAGGCAAGGCAGATACAAGCAAATAATTCCACTTTAATCTTCCAAAAGAATCCAAGAGAGAGGGTAGAGACATCTGTAGCCTACAAGGTTCTGCATTTGGAGGTAGCAAGACTTTCTCAAAGAAATCTCAGAATTATCAGAGAAGTTCCAGGAAAGGGACTTGCTCAAGGAGCAGCAGTAACCAGTGTAGGTACTCAAAACAGAGCACCCCAAGGCCAGGACCTCTGAATTTCTTCACACTCTATTATGAGACACAAGAAGACCCCCAAGAGTCAGTCCTCAGACCTCACAGATCTAAGATGACCGAAGCCCAAGCAATTGAGGTGCACACAGGAATCCAGGTAGAACAAAGCAAAGCCAAGAAAGTTCAACCATCCTACCCAAAGATGTGCTTCTGGTACATAGCTTCAATTCAAGAACTAAGGTTTATAAGAACTAAGAAGTGAATCAACTGAAGAATGAACTGACCGATATTGAAAATTACTTTAGATTTAGAAGTCTACCAAAGCAAAGAGAAAACCAGTCCATGACAATTGCAATCCAAGGCTCAAAAAACAATTGGATTTTTACAAGAAAATAATAAGAATACACAGAAGAAATGAGATAAGAGATTTAAAAATTTAAATAAAAATTAAATGGGTGAGGGAGATAGATCAGAAAAGAATAAATTGCTTAGGAGAGAAACTGGTAAAAATTATTCAAGTAATGCACTCCTTGAAACTAAAGTAAACCAAACAAATCAAAGAATCATTTTCCTCCTCTGTAAAATGAGAGGATTAGTCTAGATGATCTCTGAATCCCTTCCTACTTTCTCTCTAACAATGAAACTTTGAAACAATACTCTTCTCTTAGTAAAGGTAACACTATAGATGTCAAATCTGGTTTATGTTGTTTGATATTATCATTGTGTTGGTTATATTTCTTAGTGACAAATGAGATTTTTATGAAAGTGGTAGCAGGAAATGTCTATGGTATGAAATACAAAAGATAACAATAAAACTAATAAAATGATAAATAAGCATTTATTGAAAGCCAACCATATACCAGGCACTGTGACAGATGCAAGGGATGTAAAGACAAAAATGGAAGTCTCAGACCTCAAAAAGTTTAAATCCTATAGAGAGAAACAACTTGTATACAAAATAAGCAAATACATCTAGAACCCAATTAGTGTACATAAAAAATTCCCTATAGTGGTTGCATTATTCCTATTTACAATGTTTATTTCCATTGGACTTGAAACAATAACCATATTTTACACACATAAACTTCTAGTAGTAGGATTGCAAATTCAAATACATGAATTCAGAGAATTCATTTTGTGTGTGTGTGTGTGTGTGTGTGTGTGTGTGTGTGGTGCTAGGAACCTACTTGTATAAAATGTAACAAAGTGGGAACAGTAAGACTGGTCAAACAGGGGCACAGTCCTGAAAGTGAATATCAATCTACATGGTTTGTTGTTCAGTCCTTTTCAGTCATGTCCAGCTCTATCTGGCCCCATGTGAGGTTTTCTTAGCAGAGGTACTGGAGTGGTTTACTACTTCCTTCTTCAACTCATTTTACAGATGAGGAAACTGAGGCAAACAGAGTTAAGTGATTTACCTAGGGTCACACAACTACTAAGTTTCTGAGTTCAAGTTTGAATTCAGGAAGATGAGTCTTTCTGCTACTTAGTGAGAGAGTGAATGAATCAAGCTTAATGAGTCTGATTCCAGAAGTACCTGAGGGAGGGCTGGGCTGTTTCTCCCGCTCTGTTTCATAGTATGTGCTTCTACTGTGTGGTCAAGAAAAGTCTTTTCAGTGGCCACTGAGCAAGTACAAAATGCATACAAAATATTCAAGAACACATTCTCTTCTCTGATAGATTTCAAATGAAAAAAGATTGTGAGCCTCTGACTGTAGAGTGTTTTGGGGAAATGGGAAGAATTAGTAGTGGTGGAGGCAGAGGGCCGCTGAGACTGCCTTATCTCCAGACCTGGCTGCCATGGAGCCATTAACTCAAGGTCTTACTATTTCTTTTGTCTCATGTTTATTCTTTTCTGATCTTAGGTGGATGAGTATTAGAGACAGAAATTTGCAGGTCACTCAGAGGGCTCCTTAGCAACAAGAACTGCAGCAGCAAGGAGCTGTTTCGATGAGAAATCAACACTCAAGAGCAACCTTCAGGACCAGCAGACTTAGTCAAAACAGGGTGATCATAGATAGGCCAGTCACATTTCCTTCATTTGCCTCATCTATAAAGTAAGAGAGTTACTCTATATCAAGGATACTTGTGCTGGAACTTTGAACTTGTATTTCTAAAAAAAAATTTTCATTATTAAAATTTGGAGATTTTGACAATCATATAATTGGCTTCCTAAACAATCCTTTGTATTTGATTTTAAAAAATATGAATCTGAGAAGGGACCACAAGTTTCACAAGACTACAAAAAAAGGGTTAAGAATCCTTGGACTGGATGGCTTCTGCTTCCTTTTAACTCTAGATTTATGTAATCCCATACAGGCGTATCTCATTTTATTGGGCTTTGCTTTATTGTTTATAGAGATTATATTTTTTTTCACAAATTGAATATCTGTGGTAACCCTGGATCAAGTAAATTTATTTGGGTCATCTATTTCACATATTGGTAATTCTCACAATACTTCAAACTTTGTTATGATGAGCTGTGATCAATGAATTTTGATGCTACTATTGTAATTGTTTTGGAGCACCACAAACTGTGCCCATATAAGATTGAATTTAATTGATAAATGTTGTGTATGTTCTGATCCTTTCATTCATTAACTATTCTCAGTCTCTCTCCCTCTCCTCAGGCTTCCCTACTCCCTAAGACATAATAATGAAATTAGACTAGTTAATAGCCCTACAATGACCTCTAAATGTTCAAGTGAGAGGAAGAGTCAATTCAACAAACTTCCTTGTTGTCTCATTTTTAACATGAAGGCAAAACCATCCACCAGGAAAAAAACTATTACTTGTTGAAAGTTCAGGTGATGGTTAGCATTTTTTTTAGCAATAAAGTAGGTTTTAATGAAAAGTATGTACATTGTCTTTTAGACATAATATTATTGCTCACTTAAGAGACTACAGTATAGGGGTGGCTAGGTGGCGCAGTGGATAGAGCACCAGCTCTGGAGTCAGGAGTACCTGGGTTCAAATCCAGTCTCAGACACTTACCTAGCTGTGTGGCCTTGGGCAAGCCACTTAACTCCATTTGCCTTGCAAAAACCTAAAAAAAAGAGAGAGACTACAGTATAGTATAAACATAACATTCACATGTATTAGGAAACCAAAAAATTGTGTGACTCACTTAACTGTGATATTTGGAACCAAATTCGAAATATATGAGTTATACCTGTAACTGATCGACTGTGAAAACATATACAATGTCCCACACTCAGAGGCTAATCTGAATTCTATGAATTCAGCTAGGCTGGTCCTATCACAACAGATACATACTCTGTGTCTTACTGGAAACTAAAGTCTTTCCTCCCCGGGATACCCTGATCTAGTTCATTCTCCACTTTACATATAATTTTGGAGAACCTGTGGTCAACTCCTTGCTAGGATGAGGCATAGGGAGAAGACTTTTTTTTTTATTTCTCATTGATGGAATTTTTTAAAAAAGCATTTTCACAACATAGTACATAAAAAAGACAATTGTATATAAAACTGTAAATCTACTCTACACAACTTGCTATTTCTTTCAACTATATAACAAAATTATCCTGTAATTTTTTTCTCCTCTTTATTCCCCTCTCCCTCTGACCTAGGAATGGCTGCCACTAGATATAAATCAGTGTGTGTGTGTGTGTGTGTGTGTGTGTTAAAATTATTCTATCCATACTTCTATTTATCAATTAAAGAAAGTTCTGGATGCAGATAGCAACTCTCTCCATATGTCTTTTATAGTTAATTTGGGTATTTAAAATAGACAAAATAACATTCACTTAAAGTTGTTGTTAAAACAATATTGCTGTTACTGTATATATTGTGTACTTTTGGTTCTGCTCATTTTGCTCTTCATTATTTCATGTAAATCTATCTACATTTTTTAAAATTTATTTTTATTAAAGATGTTATTTGAGTTTTACAATTTCCCCCCCAATCTTACTTCCCTCCCCTAACCCGCCCCACAGAAAGCAATATGTCAGTCTTTACTTTGTTTCCATGTTGTACCTTGATCCAAATTGAGTGTGATGAGAGAGAAATCATATCCTTAAAGAAGAGAAGTCTAAGAGGTAACAAGATCAGACAATAAGATATGTTTTTTTTCTAAATTAAAGGGAATAGTCCTCAAACTCCACAGCTCCTTATCTGGATACAGATGGCACTCTCCTTTGCAGACAGCCCAAAATTGTTCCTGATTGTTGCATTGATGGAATGAGCGAGTCCTTCAAGGTTGAACATCACTCCCATGTTGCTGTTAGGGTGTACAGTGTTTTTCTGGTTCTGCTCATCTCACTCAGCATTAAGTTCATGCAAATCCCTCCAGGCTTCCCTGAAATCCTGTCCCTCCTGGTATCTACATTTTTCTAAGATAATTGAGCTCATCATTTCTTATAGCACAGCAGTATTCCATCACAATCATATACCATAATTTGTTCAACCTTTCCCCAACTGATCTTTTGTTTTTTGTTTTTTTGCAAGACAATGGGGTTAAGTGACTTGCCCAAGGTCACACAGCTAGGTAATTATTAAATGTCTGAGGTCACATTTGAATTCAGGTCCTCCTGACTCCAGGACCAGTGTTCTATCC
Organism: Macrotis lagotis; assembly: GCF_037893015.1. NCBI lineage: Eukaryota > Metazoa > Chordata > Mammalia > Peramelemorphia > Peramelidae > Macrotis > Macrotis lagotis. The sequence goes on along the minus strand of NC_133660.1, from coordinate 54,913,670 downwards.
ACTAAGCAACCTAGCTGCCCCTATTTAATGCTGGTAAAAATCACATTTTTAAAAGATTATGCTGATGACTTTGCGAGAAATCAGGAAGAAATAAAACTCTTCCAAAAAGGCCAAAAATTAGAAGAAAATGTGAAATATCTCATTTTATTAGGAGAGGAGTAGAAGGCAGGAGTCAAATACTATCTTTATAAAAAGGTGCAGTTAGTCCTAGGAAGAGATGGCTAATGTAAACAGAATTGATGAATTTGCTACAAGTTCTTTCTTCATTCCATATGGAACTACTTTTTAGAATATTGTAAAAGAGATGAATTTCCCTTTAAATGTTAATGTTTTGCCTAAGCTTACTAAAATGTCTTTGGTGAATTTGTTTTGAATGGTATCCAGGGCCAGATATGCTGATTTTGAAGGTATGCCCTCATTTCAGTTCTGGTAAAGATAGGAGACATCTGTTACAATAGTCCATCCTCAATGATAGTGCACTTAATGGAAAGCCCAAGATTTTTAAAGGCTCCTTTTATTATCCTATCCATCAGATTTATGGATGAAATGTCTTTCTTCAAACTCTAACCAGAAAAACCACTCTTTAACAGTCTAGAAATATGATTTGCCAAGGGAAAGGAAATAAGAGTCAGGAGAGGTTACATAGAGGGAGTAATAAGATAGGAAGGAAATATTAGCCATGACATATTGCCTTACTATTACATGAACAAAATGTTGAATTGTAACACAAAAGTCACTATTATGGTTATTAAATGAACATTATTATAGTATGACTGAAAGTTAAAAAAAATATTAGAGTTGAAGAATTTATTACAGAAAGGATGCTTTTATTTTTCCAAGTAAGCAAACTAATTTGTCTCATATCATTATCAATTTCAATATATTATTTCAGTCAATCAATGTACATTTATTAACCATATAAATTAGACACTGAATATTCAAATACTAAAATGGAGCTTACTTTCTATTTATGGAGATGTGTGTGTGTGTGTGTGTGTATGTGTGTGTGTGTGTGTGTGTGTGTGTAGAGAAAATAACAAGGTGACTTTAGGGGGATAGCAAGTTGAAGTATCAGGAAAGGCTTTATGTAGAAGACTCAACCTGAACTGAATCTTTTTTTTTTGACTGAGTACTCTCAGTTTATTTATTTTATATTATTACAATAATCTTGTTGTGAGAGTAAGCATAACTCCCCCTCCCCTCCCAGAAAAAGGTGAGAAACCTCAAGAATAGTGAGAAAGAAAAAAAAATGGACTTCAGTCTGTGTTCAGATTCCAATCTCTTTGGATGTTTTCTTGGCAAAAATACAAAAATGATTTGTCATTTCCTTCTCCAGTTCATTTTACAGATGGGGAAATGGAGGCCAAAGGGGTTAAATGATTAGTCAAGGGTCACACAGCTAGTAAATGTTTGAGTTCAGATATGAACTCAGGTCTACCTGACTTGAAGAGTGATAGTCTATCTACTGTGCCACCTAGGTAACTATCCATATAAATGTATATGGATGTGCATACACAAATCTTACTTTTAATTTTAAATTTATCTCTTTTAAGGGTTTTATTTAGAACCTTTTTCCAGTTTTTCTGATATACTCCTTTCCTATTAATCAGTTCATCAACCCAAAAGCATTGATTAAACACCCACTACATATCAGGTGGTGAGTATAAAAAGGGATTAAATGAAAGAATCCTTGACCTGAAAGAGGTCTGCTGAGGAAGACATCATACATACAAAATGAGAATAATGAAATAGGATTCAAGGATATATTTAGTGCTTTAAGGAATCTTAGGGAACATAAAATCAAACTCCCTCATTTACAAATGAGAAAATGGAAACCCAGAGAGGTGAAGGGACTGTTCCAGAGTCACATAGCTAGTAAATAGCTACAAGGTACATTTTTTTTGGGGGGGGGAGATTGGAGTTGGCCCTAATTTTAGGAAAGGGATTAGGGAAAAACTTCACATGAAAGACAGCAACTGACCTGAGTTTTGACAGAAATTAGGGATTTATAGAGATGGAGGTGGAAATGAAGAAGGAGCATACTCCAGGCCAGGAAACATTAGGGCAGAGATAGAAAAATAGGAGATGGAGTATTGTGAGAGAAGAAAACCAAAAACACCTGATGTTTGGTCATATTGTAGGAACAATGTATAATTAAATTGGAAAGGTACTGGATAGTGGGCAGCTTAAAGGGTTTCAAATGGACAAGATCAGTGCTGCTTACCCTTAGTGTCAACAAACAATACTTACTCTGTAATTTCATTCTGACCAGTTGACCTCCTTACAAACTCTGGGCTAAGAGCTCCCAGTTATTGAAAGTTCTCCTCTGGGATTCTTGCCAAGGTTAAGATGCTAGAACTGAGACCCTGTTCTGCTTCTGGGGTCTGAGATATGCTCCCGCTGCTTGTCTCTTTCTCATTCTGATACCAGAGGGCAACTAGGTGGCACAGTGGATAGAACACCAGCCTTGGAGTCAAGAAGATCTAAGTTCAAATGTGACCTCAGACTCTTGATACTTAATAGCTGAATGACCTATGGCAAGTCACTTTATCCTGATTGTCTCACATCCCAGACCATCTCAAGTCATCCAGATTTATATTTGGCATGGCTCCAGAGGAGAAGGTGAGGTGATTTAGCACAGCCCCTTTCATTCAAATCCAATCCACATGCTTGTCACGGCATCACTTCCTTGATATCATAGTCTTTTCTTCTTCTTCTTCTTCTTCCTCCTCCTCCTCCTCCTCCTCCTTTTTCTTCTTTTTTTAGGTTTTAACAAGGCAAATGGGGTTAAAGTGGCTTGCCCAAGGCCACACAGCTAAGTAATTATTAAGTGTCTAAGGCCAGATTTGAACTCAGGTACTCCTGACTCCAGGGCTGGTGCTCTATCCACTGCACCACCTAGTCACCCCTCATAGTCTACTTTGAGAAGGAAGGACAAATATTATCATCATGCCACCCAGGGCCTCTCTATCTGGGAATTTTTTCACTGGGTTAGGATTCCCTTCTTTTTTTTTTTTTTTTTTTTTAAGGTTTTTGCAAGGCAAATGGAGTTAAGTGGCTTGCCCAAGGCCACACAGCTAGGTAATTATTAAGTGTCTGAGACTGGATTTGAACCCAGGTACTCCTGACTCCAAGGCTGGCACTTTATCCACTACACCACCTAGCTGCCCCTAATCCACCTAGTTGCCCCTTAGGATTCCCTTCTTATGTCACTCTGGATCTATGGCTCCAAACATGAGTAAGCAACAAAACTCTCAGTTGGCACCTTTCCCAATTGTGGTGTCCCAATGTGACTCTGGAGATATCCTAATATTGACCTGTTGGTACCCAGGTATTCCCTGGAACATTCTCCTACCCTGGTGCACAGGTTCTTCCTGAGCACTGAAGTGACTCCTTGTCATGCTCCTGACTGAACCCAGGACCTGAAGAATCACATCTGTGTTCCCTTACTGATTTCAGCTGAACAAGGATTCACTATGTCTTTTTCTGGATTTCTCCATCAAGATTAGATCTGAGGTATTTTCTAGATCTATTTTTTTTCCTATAGGTTTTTTCCCCCAAGGCAGTGGGGTTAAGTGGCTTGCCCAAGGCCACACATCTAGGTAATTATTAAGTATCTAAGGCTGGATTTGAACTCAGGTACTCCTGACTCCAGGGCTGGTGTTCTATCTACTGCGCCACCTAGCCACCCCTCTAGATCTATTTCTACAGGCTTTGTGAATAGGAACTCAGCAACTTTCTACCACCTCCTTACCTCTATTCTATATATTGCTTTAATGATTGATTTAATCCTAAAAAATAACACATTAGAATATTGATAAATAATATTTTCACATATAAGAACTAAACAGTTCAACCTCATTGAGTGCCTTATAATTGTCTTTAATGTTTACCTTATTTTTCTTATGGCTTTTATATATCATATTTTCTACTGGATTCTGGTCTTTTTCTCACAAATACCTGAAGTCTTTCAGTTTCTTAAATGTCCATTTTTTTTCATTCAGAATTATACTCATCTTTTCTTGGATAAGTCATTTTTGGTTGCAACCCAGGTTCTTTTGTTCTTTGAAATATAATATTTTAAGAAGTATAGTCTTTTTTTAAATCTTTTTTTTAATTTTATATATTTAAGGCAATGAGGTTAAGTGACTTGTCCAAAGTCACACAGCTAGGTTATTATTAAGTGTCTGAATCTGGATTTGAACTCAAGTCCTCCTGACTCCAGGGCCAGTGCTCTATCCACTGTGCCACCTAGCTGCCCTGACCTATAGTCTTTTAGTGTAGATGCTGCTAGGTTCTTATTGTTCCTCTGCAGTTTATAAATTTTTTCCTTGTCACTTATAATATTTTCTCCTTAACTTTGGAGCTTTGAAACTTAGCTATAATATACTTTTAAATTTTGATCCTGGAATCAATGGGGGTTTTTCCCCTATTTACCCTTTATCTTCTTGTTCTAGAATTTTAGAACAATTTTCTATAGTAATTTCTTGTAATATTGTATCAATATTCTTTTTTTAAAATCAAAACTTTCAGGTAATACAATAATTCTTATACTGTCTTGCCTTGATTTGCCCTCCAGGTCAGGTGTTTTTCTAATGAAGATATTTCACATTCTTATCTCTTTTTTTTCATTCTTTTGATTTGATTTTTTATTTCTTGTTATCTTATATCATTTGTTTCCCCCTCCCCCAGTTCCAGCTTTCTAGTAGTTATTTTCTTTCTTAATTCTCAGATTTCTCTTTTTTTCAATTGTTGACTCTTTTTTCATAATTTTCTTGGATTACTCTCATTTTTTCCCCATGTTTTCTTCAATCTCTTTATTTGACTTTTTAACTCCTTAATGTTTCTCTTTCAGTTAGGTGTGGCTTTTTCTTTAACTTCACTATCTTCCTCTGACTATGGATTCAGATCTCTGGCCATTTTCTTTCTCCTTTGCTTACTCATTTTCATTTTCATTTTTAATTTTATTTTTAACAGTTTGTTATTACAATCACCTCTAGTTCTGAGATGTGAATAAAGGCATTCCAAGCCTTTGGTCCTTCTTTCTATTATTTTCTCTACCTCTAAGCCACAGCTAGGGCCCCAGACACTCTATTGTTCTTCTCACAGCTGCAAACTTCAGCTTTCCCCTTTATCCTGAAACAAAACCAGGGACTTTACTCTCCCAAAAGTGCCCACAGCTAGCATGTTTCCTGTCCCTCTGCTATTCCACTTAACCCACTCCTTATAATCCACAAAAACAACTCAAGACTAGAATATGTGTCTAGTCAGCACAGTTGTGCCAGAACTCTTGCAACAGCAGAGGGTCCTTCAGTCTTCCTCTACTCAGTCATTCAATCCCTACACCATACATGGGGTGAAAGCTCCCAAGGCTGTTTCCTATCCCAAATGCTCCCAGCATTTATTGGTTGACTGACTTGGGTCATCCTGAAGATGTTTCTATTTCAGTTAGACAAAGCCTCTGGCCTGGAGCACAATTGCTTTACCCCAACTTTTGCTTATTTTTCCTCTCTTCCTTTTGAGGCAATACTCTATCATAATTGGTGGAAAAGTTTGAAGAGCTTGGAATTTTCTGACCTACTCTGATATCTTCTCATATTTTTAAATTCTAATATTGAAAAGTAAAAACGTGTTCTATGATCCAGATACTCTGATCTTCTTGATTTTTCTTAAGAGAATGTCACATCTCCTGAGTTTATATGCTTGTACTATCCCCCCATGCCTGTCATACTCTCCCTCACCATCTTTTATTTTTGATCATGGCTTTCATGATTTTCATGGCTTTCAAGTAGTCCAATAAATCTTAAATGATTTCTCTTGGATTTATTTTCCAAGTCAGTTGCTTTTCCAATGAGACATTTTACATTTTTTTCTATTTTTTTTTTCATTCTTCGGATTTTTATGCCTCCTTTTCCATTTGGCCAATTCTACTTTTTAAGAAGTTGTTTTCTTCAATAAATTTTTGAATATTTTTTCACCATTTTTTTGGTGCTTCCTTTTTTTAAGCTAGTGATTTTTTTCATGATTCTCAAACAACACTCTCATTTCTTTTTCCAATTATTTTCCTACCTTACTTGGTTGAATTTTTTTTTTTAGGTTTCTTGCAAGGCAAATGGGGTTAAGTGGCTTGCCCAAGGTCACACAGCTAGGTAATTATTAAGTGTCTGGGAATGGATTTGAACCCAGGTACTCCTGACTCCAGGGCCAGTGCTTTATCCACTGCGCCACCTAGCTGCCCCTCTTGGTTGATTTTTTTTTAATTTTACTTTTAATTTTATTTTTTAATTAACATTTTGTACAAATTTTTTTTACATTAATAAAATATTCTTGTTTAAGAGTAAACAAAATATCGTCCATGAATATAGACTTGCTTGGATGATAAAGTAAAGGGGAGAGAAAAAAATTAAAATTAAAAAAAATAATCGTAATAATTGTAGGTATGACCAGGTGGCTCAATGGATGAAGCACCAGCCCTGGAGCCACGAGCACCTGAGCCCACATCCAGCCCCACAGACCCAACAATCACCCAGCCATGTGACATGCAAGTCACCCGATCCCCGCTGCCCTGCCAAAAACCAAAAAGAAGGGGGAAAAAAGACCCAAAATAAAATAAAATAGTAATCATAGTAGGGGTGGCTGGGTGGCAGGCAGAGCATTGGCCCTTGAGCCAGGAGCACCTGGGTCAAAATCCGGCCTCAGACACCCAAAGATCACCCTGCTATGTGGCCCCAGGCAGGCCACCCAGCCCCATTTGCCCTGCACCCTCCTCCAAATAATAATAATAAAAAATGTGTTTCAGTCTTTGTTCCAACACGAACAACTCTGTCATGGGTGGATCACACTCTTTATGGTAAGTCCATCGCAAAAGTTGCTTCCATATTTTTCCACCTTTGCCATTGCTGATCGCAACTCCCTCCTTTCTTATTTCTCCACTACCATGTACTATATTTTCTTTCTCCTTTCACTCTGACTCTGCTGTAGGGTCGCTGAGTGGCGCAGCAGACAGATCCCTGGTCCTGGGGCCAAGAAGCCCTGAGCCCCAATACCACCCCCCTTAGGCCCAGAATCCACCTGGCCCTATGGTCCTGGACAGGCCTTCCAATCCTAGCCCCTTGCAAGAAATAAAAAAGAAAATGTGTTATATCTGACCACTCTCCCTCTATGGTCCATCCTGTCCTCTTTTATTCACATCCCCACCCCTTCCCCCTGCTCCCCCCTCCTTCTTACTCCAGATGCCTATATCCCATTGAGTATATATGCTGTTTCCTCTCCTAGTCACCTCTGATGAGAGCAAAGGTTCGCTCATTCCCCCTTGCCTCCCCCTTCCATATCATTGCAATAGCTCATTGTAATAAAAAAAATCTTATTATATGAAATATCTTGGCCTATTACCCTCTCCTTTTTCTTTCTCCCATTACATTTCCCCTTTTTTCTATTGACTCCATTTTTACACCATATTTTATCTTCGAATTCAGCTTTCTCCTGTGCTTCAACTAGAAAAGCTCCCTCTACCTGCTCTATTAACTGAGAAGGTTCATAGTCATTTTTCTATGCAGGAATACATGCAGTGCATCATCATTAAGTCCCTCATATTTCCCCCCTCTCCTCCAATCTCCATGCTTCACCTGAGTCCTGTATCTGAAGATCAAACCTTCTGTTCAGCTCTGGCCATTCCAAAAGGAACCTTTGAAATTCCCCTGGTTCATTGAAAGTCCATCTTTTTCCCTGGAAGAGGACATTCAGCCTTGCTGGGTAGTTCATTCTTGGCTGCATTCTAAGCTCTCTTGCCTTCCGGTATATTGTATTCCAAGCCCTACGAGCTTCCAATGTAGCTGCTGCTATTTCCTGTGTGATCCTGACTGCAGCTCCACGATATTTGAATTGTGTCCTTCTGGCTGCTTGTAATATTTTCTCTTTGACTTGGGAGTTCTGGAACTTGGCTATAATATTCCTAGGGGTTGGTTTTTTGGGATCTCTTTCTCTGGGGGATCGGTGGATTCTCTCCATTTCTATTTTGCCCTCTGCTTCTAGAATATCAGGGCAATTTTCCTGTAGTAATTCTTTGAAAATGATGTCAAGGCTCTTTTCCTGATCATGACTTTCAGGTATTCCAATCATTTTTAAATTATCTTTCCTAAGTCTGTTTCCCATATCAGTTGTTTTTTCAATGAAATATTTCACATTTTCTTCTAATTTTTCATTTTTTTGGGGTTTTGAAGTATTAATTCCTGATTTCTGGTAAATTCATCAATCTCCCTGAATTCTATTCTTTGTCTGAAGGATTTGTTCTCCTTAGAGAGTTTTCTTATCTCTTTTTCCATCTGGCCAATTCTGCTTTTTAAAGCATTCTTCTCCTCAATAACTTTTTGAACGGTTTTATCCATTTGACCTAAGCTGGTTTTTAGCATGCTATTTTCTTCAGCATTTTTTTGGCTGTCATTGACTAAGCTGCTGACTTCATTTTCGTGTTTTTCCTGCATCTCTCTCCTTTCTTTTCCCAGTTTTTCTTCCATCTCCCTCATTTGATTTTCAAAGTCTTTTTTGAGCTCTTCCATAGCCTGAGCCCAATTTCTGTTTTTCTTGGAGTCTTTAGATGCAGGAGCTTGTGCTTCCTCATCTTCAGACTGAGTATTTTGATCCTTCTTGGGCTCATTTGCAAAATATTTCTCAATGGTCTTCCTCTTGTTTCTTTGCTTGCTCAATTTTCCCAGCCTGGACCTGGTTCCTGAGCTTTTGGGACACTCCCACAAGGATCTCAGTGTGTGAGGCTCTGTCCTCCCTCCTGGTCTGTGAATGACCATAAGCATCCTCCCAGCCACGGGGCTGAGGTGGTGGGGGCACCCTGTTGTTCTATGGGGGGGCCTAGACTGCGATCAGGATCTGAATGTTTTCAGAGCCCCAGAGTCCTGTTTCAGGGGCAGAGGACAGAGCTCTGCAGTCTCTTCACTCCCCTCCCTCAGCTCAATGGGCTCATGCCCTTGGGGCTCCTGCTTACTGGCTCCGCCTGCTTCTGTTTCTGTATCTGGGCTGTGGAAAGACCAAGCTACTAGCTGCGTGCCCTGAGGTCTGGGCTCCACGTGCTTGCTCTGGCAGAGGTCCCCTGCTGTTCCCCCACTTTGTGCCTGGTGCTCCCCAGGGTGCAGCTCAGGAGAGGCCCCCACTGCTGTGAGCCGCAGCTCCCATCACCCTGGGACTGCCTCCGGGAGGCTGAAGTTCTTTGGCTCTGGCGGGCTGCCCCTCCGGCCCGGGGAGCAGAACCTTTCTACTCTTTTCCAGGTTACCTTGAGTAGGAGAACTGCCTCACTGGGTCCCTTTGTGGGTTCTGTCTCTCGAAAGTTTAGTTAGAGTCCTTAGTTTATGAGTTTTTATCAGAGAACTCCTAAGACTGGATCCCTTCATGTCGCCATCTTGGCCTGGGTCACTTTCTTAAAATGGAACAAAAATCAAGTTTGTCGCATTGATTGACCTGTACTTTCAGGGAAGATTTCTCTGTAGTATGCAATACTATTTGTAGAATTTTACCACAGTAGAACTTCTTTCAAAATTGGAATCAATTCTGTCAAACTAAGCTGCTGGTTTATCAATCAAGTTTATACCATATTCTTCAATGTTGTTGTGTTTCAAGGAATAGGTAAAGAGATGAAGGAATGGCTGGTTGGGGGGGAAGCTAGAACATATACAACATTTATTGATTAAGTTTTCTGTCTTATATGGGCATAGTTTATGGTGCCCCCAAATAATTATAATAGTAATATCAAAGATCACTGATCACAGATCACCACATCAGATAATAATGAAAAAGTTTGAAATATTGTGAGAATTATCAAAATGTGACACAGAAACGTGGTCCAGGGTTGCCACAAATCTTTGATTTATAAAAAAAAAAACCCCAAAACATCAGCAAAACATTGAATGAGATAAATACTTCTACAATTATACAGCTAGACTAGGATTATTCTAACCTCTATTTTCTAGATGAAGAAACTGGGGCCTTAAGAGGTCAAGGGACTTGCAGTAGGGAGCAACTCATCTCTTAACCAGCAGCTATGCTGAACTCAGAAGTGACTTTTAGAGGAGTGAATGCTTTGTAAGGACCACTTTATTGGAAGTCTTTCTGGAGTATATTAAATTGAAGTATTAAGCTGAGAGAAGAAAAAGTAGACACCAGGTTTGGGGGGGCATGTTGTTACTCCTGTTCTTGCAACATTTTCTGAGTAAATATTCCTTTAAAAAAAACAAAGTCATTGATATTAACTGGTAAAATTTAGAGTGGGACAAACAATGAAATGTTCTTGAGGATCTCCTTAACAGGTAGCAACATTTTATATATATATAATATATAGGTATATACCATATTTAATGAGATTAACATCTCACTAACTGGCATTGATAATTGATATGAATTGATACAATCTGGGGTAGGTTTTTAGTTGATAACATTAGAAAGACTATACAGAAATAACAGATTTGAGATATAGATTAATATATGCATATATATTTGGACATAGTCAAGTTGAGAATTTCTTTTTCTTGATTATGCAAATTCATGGAGAGAATTTTGTTTTTCTCTTGACTTTCCACCCTTGCCCTTCACATACAATGGTATAGAAATTGAGAGATTTGTGGGGCGGAACCAAGATGGCGACAAGAAGGGATGGAGTCTTAGGAGCTCTCTGATAAAGTTCATCAGCTAAGGACTCTAACTAAACTTTCAAGAGACAGAACCCACAAAGGGACCCAGTGAGGTAGTTCTCTTACTCAAGGTAACCGGGAAAGAGTGGAAAGGCTCTGTTCCCCGGGATTGGAGAGGCGGCCCGCCAGAGGGGTGGCCCACCAGAGCCAAAGAACCTCAGCCTCCTGGAGGCAGCCCCAGGGCGCTGGGGGTCTCAGCTCACAGCAGTGGGGGAGTCTCCTGAGCTGCACCCCGAGGAGCATGGGCACAAAGTGGGGGAACAGTGGGGGACCTCTGCCAGAGCGAGCACGTGGAGCCTAGCTCTCAGGGCACACAGCAAGCAACATCTTCTTTCCCCAGCCCTGATCCAGGAAACAGAAGCAGGCAGAGCCTGTAAGCAGGAGCCCCCAGGGCATGAGCCCATTGAGCTGAGGGAGGGGAGTGAAGAGAGACTGCAGAGCTCTGTCCTCTGTCCCTGAAACAGGACTCTGGGGCTCTGACCACATTCAGATCCTGACCACAGTCTAGGTCCCCCCATAGAACAGCAGCCCCCCCCACATCAGCCCCTTGGCAGAGGGGGGCGCTTATGGTCATTCACAGACCAGGAGGGAGGACAGAGCTGCACAAACTGAGACCCTTGTGGGAGTGTCCCAAAAGCTCAAGAAACACCCCAAACCAGGCCCAGGCTGGGAAAATGAGCAAGCAAAGAAACAAAAAGAAGACTATTGAGAAATATTTTGCAAATGAGACCAAGAAGGACCAAAATACTCAGTCTGAAGATGAGGACACACAAGCTCCTGTATCTAAAGACTCCAAGAAAAACAGAGATTGGGCTCAGGCTATGACAGAGCTCAAAAAAGACTTTGAAAATCAAATGAGGGAGTTGGAAGAAAAACTGGGAAGAGAAAGGAGAGAGAGATGCAGGAAAAACACGAAAATGAAGTCAGCAGCTTAGTCAAGGAAATCCAAAAAAATGCTGAAGAAAATAGCATGCTAAAAACCAGCTTAGGTCAAATGGATAGAACAGTTCAAAAAGTTATTGAGAAGAATGCTTTAAAAAAGCAAAATTGGCCACATGGAAAAAGAGATAAGAAAACTCTCTGAGGAGAATAAATCCTTCAGACAAAGAATAGAATTCAGGGAGATTGATGAATTTACCAGAAATCAGGAATCAACACTTCAAAACCAAAACAATGAAAAATTAGAAGAAAATGTGAAATATCTCATTGAAAAAAACAACTGATATGGGAAACAGACTTAGGAAAGATAATTTAAAAATGATTGGAATACCTGAAAGTCATGATCAGGAAAAGAGCCTTGACATCATTTTCAAAGAATTACTACAGGAAAATTGCCCTGATATTCTAGAAGCAGAGGGCAAAATAGAAATGGAGAGAATCCACCGATCCCCCAAAGAAAGCGATCCCAAAAAACCAACCCCTAGGAATATTATAGCCAAGTTCCAGAACTCCCAAGTCAAAGAGAAAATATTACAAGCAGCCAGCCAGAAGGACACAGTTCAAATATCGTGGAGCTGCAGTCAGGATCACACAGGACTTAGCAGCAGCTACTTTGGAAGCTCGTAGGGCTTGGAATACAATATTACCGGAAGGCAAAAGAGCTTAGAATGCAGCCAAGAATGAACTACCCAGCAAGGCTGAATGTCCTCTTCCAGGGAAAAAGATGGAGTTTCAATGAACCAGCGGAATTTCAAAGGTTCCTTTTGGAATGGCCAGAGCTGAGTACACGGTTTGATCTTCAGATACAGGACTCAGGTGAAGCATGGAGATTGGAGGAGAGGGGGGAAATATGAGGGACTTAATGAGAATGAACTGCATGTATTCCTGCATAGAAAAATGACACAGATAATACTCATATGAACCCTCTCAGTTAATAGAGCAGGTAGAGAGAGCTTTTATAGTTGAAGCACAGGAGAAAGCTGAATTCGAAGATAAAATATGGTGTACAAATGGAGTCAATAGAAAAAAAGGCAAATGGAATGTGAGAAAGAAAAAGGAGAGGGGGAATAGTCCAAGATATTTCACATAAGATTTTTTTTAATTACAATGAGCTATTGCAATGATATGGAAGGGGGGAGGCAAGGGGGAATGAGGGAACCTTTGCTCTCATCAGAGATGGCTAGGAGAGGAAACAGCAAATATACTCAATGGGGTATAGACATCTGGAGTAAGAAGGAGAGGGGAGCAGGGGGAAGGGGTGGGGATGTGAATAAGGGAGGAGAGGATGGACCATGGAGGGAGAGTGGCCAGATATAACATATTTTCTTTCTTACTTCTTGCAAGGGGCTGGGAATGGAAGGCCTGCCCAGGACCACAGGGCCAGGTGGATTCTGGGCCTAAGGGGTGGTATGGTGGCTCAGGGCTTCTTGGCCCCAGGACCAGGGATCTGTCTGCTGTGCCACTCAGCGACCCTACAGCAGAGTCATAGTGAAAGGAGAGAGAAAATAGAGTACATGGTAGTGGAGAAATAAGAAAGGAGGGAGTTGCGATCAGCAATGGCAACGGTGGAAAAATATGGAAATAACTTTTGTGATGGACTTATCATAAAGAATGAGATCCACCCATGACAGAGTTGTTGGTGTTGGAACAAAGACTCAAGCACATTTTTTGTTATGATTATTTGGGGGAGGGTGCAGGGCAAGTAGGGCTGGATGGCCTGCCTGGGGCCATATAGCGGGGTGATCTTTGGGTGTCTGGGGCCGGATTTGGACCCAGGTGCTCCTGGCTCAAGGGCCAATGCTCTGTCTGCCACCCAGCCACTCCTAGTATTATTACTATTTTATTTTATTTTGGGTCTTTTTTTTTCTTTCTTTTTTTTTTTTTGGTTTTTGCAGGGCAGTGGGGATCAGATGGCTTGCATGTCACACGGCTGGGTGATTGTTGGGTTTACGAGGCTGGATGTGGACTTGGGTGCTCGTGGCTCCAGGGCTGTTGCTTCGTCCATTGTGCCACCTGGCCATACCTACAATTATTACTATTATTATTTTTTTATTTTAATTTTTTTCTCTCCCCTTTACTTTTTTCGCCCAAACAAGTCTATCTATATTCATGGGGGAGGAGGGGTATTTTGTTTACTTGTAAACAAGCATATTTTATTAATGTAAAAAACCATTTGTACGAAATGAGAATAAAAAATAAATTTAAAAGAAAAAAGTAATTGAGAGATTTTTATTAATTGAAGAATTACAATTGAATTTTAAAAAGAGAAAGACATTTCAACTTCTAGTGGACACTCCTAATACCATGAAAGGGAGCAGTAGCTTATTTCTGGGGAATGAAGATTCCCATAAGAATTCAGTTCTTATATAGCTTCAGTTCTACCAAATTCACATCCAAATGCAGCATAGCTGCTATAGGAATCTTCAATTCCTAGACAAAAGAGTCAAAGGTACTTCTAAAGGTCTCTTCTTTCTCCCTAGGACTGACAACCCTATTCTCATTTTTCAATTTCCCAGTCTTACAAATTTTCATATATTAGAAACTCTACTGCTTTCATAGATGCCTTGAGCAAAGGAACCAAGTCACTTAGAAGCAAATGAGGCAAAAGAGCAAGCAGCTGAAATTGAGGGCTTTTTTGAATGCCAGCACAACCAGTGAAGATGTTTCTGCTTCACTATGTACTGCAATTAGTTGACTGGAAACAATTCCAGAAACTAATGGTCCACTATCCCTCTTACAGCATCTCCCCTAGGTATCATAATAGCTGTCCCAGAAGCAGTTGCCTAGTTCCCTCAACATAGAGAAGCTTTATAAGTCATGCAAATGGGTGGTATCTCTTCTAGAGTCAGATCTCCATAAAACTGGCTCTTAAGATTTAAAGAGACAGAGGAAAAAATTCACTGTAACAAACCCCAGCAATGATCTGCCTTTTTTTTTTTAAATATATTTGCTAGGTTCTGCAGTCATGCCTCTTTCTCCCCTCTGAAAGGAGATGGAATTTTCTCAATGCTTCTTTGGACAAGAAGACAGAAGAAGGCTTATTTTAAAGTCAGCAAGCCCAGAGAGAAAGAGGCCATGTTGCAAATAGTACCAAGTTCTGCAGAGAATGACTAATCTTTGCAGACCAATGACCAATTCTCTGGGGAGAATGAGGACTATTATTTGCGAATTTATTATGAATCTGTAGTGACACAATTCTGGGACCTCATCATACTCTCATCACAGAAATGAAGGAGAGAATAAACATTTATATTGTATTTCCTATGGCTTCATCAATCTTATCTTGTTTAATCTTCACAACAACCCTGTAAGGTAGGTACTGTTATTATTTCCATTTTATAAATGGGGAAACAGAGGCAGATAGTGCTTAAGTGATTTGCCTAGGGTCACACAGCTAGTGTCTTTGACTGGACTTGAATTTAAGTCTTTTTGACCCCAGGTACACTTCTTTTTCCACTGTGACATCTAGCTGTCTTACTATCATCTCTTTTCTTCCACCAAGTTACTTAGGGCTTTGCTCATTGTTGCAAAGTATTAACCCTCCTCCTGGCATGCTTTCCTTACCATACAGTTTTCTTGTGATGATCAAAGGTTTTTCCTTCATTTCGTCTCTTCTATTCAAGTTGGACTACCCTATGCCTTCTGTTCTCATTTTACCTTTTCCTATCTCAGTAACTTGCTTACACTGTCCTGGTGTAGACTCTTCTATATCCTTTTTATTTTCTCCATCCCAAAAGTTTAAGACCCAAATTAAGTGTCAGGAACAGTTATTTCTCCCTCAAAAGCCCCAACCATCAACATTAATTAAGCAATTATATTCTAGGAGCTATGTTAAGTGCTAGGTATACAAAGAAAAATGAAAACAAACAGTTACTGTCCTTCAAAAACTTATTTTATTCTATTTGAGGACACATACATACTCAGTAGATATAAGATTATTTTGGGATTAAGATTCTAGTAGGTGGGGACATCAGAGAAGGTTTCACATAAAAGATATTGCTTGCTATGAGCCTTGAAGGAAATGAAGAATTTTGAAAAATAGAGGTGATCTAGGGGGTACATTCTAGGCATGGGGGACAGCCAGCATGAAAACATAGAGGCAAGTGATGAAGTATTATGTATGAAGAATTGTAAGGTCCATTTAGATGGACTATGGAATTCATAGAGAGAAGAAATGTGTAGTAAATAAGTCTGGAAAAAGAGGAGAGGACTAAGGGACTTTAAGTGCCAAAGAGAGGAGTTCATAGATTTAGAGCTGAAAGATGCCTTCGAGGTCAGATAGTCCAACCCACTCCCTTATGTTATAGATGGGAAAGTGGAGTCCCTGGAAGATTAAGTGATTTGCCCATGTTAATGTAGGCAGTAGATGCCAGATATAGATTGAACCCATATATTCCTGACTCAAAGTAGCTCTCTCAACACATTATAATGATTCTCTAATAGTTAGTTAATTAAATTGAAGATAGCATAGCCCACAAAACTCTTATCTACCTGGATTTGACAGACAAAGTGTTTAGGTCCTCAGTCTAGGGATTGAGGTTCTTGGTTTAAAAGATAGGAAGAGAATATAATCATTAGGTTTTGAAGGGGTCCTATAGAATGGTTTTCCTTGGAAGATATTGGCTTCATTGGAAGTCTTCAAGCAAAATTTGAAGTAGTACTTGGGAATTATTGATTGAACTTATAGGATCTGAGTTTTGTTTAATCATGAGATTCTGTGAGTATGACTCTTCCTTGGACACAGAAATCAATGAACAAGACTCTGTCATTGCCTTAGCTTTTTTGAAATTTAGCCTTTAATTATTCTCTAGACTAGTTCTGTCTCCTCAGTCAGAATATAGACTTCTGGTGGATAGGAATTATTTTTTATACCTTTTTTCATCCACAGTACCTTCTTAAGCCCATAATAGATATTTAATAAGTGCTTGATGACGTCTTTTTTTTTGAGCAAGTTGGCATTAACTCTATTCTAGTTTCTGTATAATTTTAAGTACATAAAGGTTTATTCCCACAAGCTTCAGGAATGGGTAGAAGTCACAGGACAGTCCCCTCCACCCTCCAAAAATTTTTTAAAAATTGCATATTTTAGTAAATACTCTAAAGGGAAAATAAAAATAATTTATACATAGGAAAAGCTATTCCAAAGCCTGAAACTATCAAGTTCAAGCCCATGCATAGCCTGTATTGGAGGCTTCATGCTTTTGTTCAGGATATTAAAGAAAAGCCATAAGTCTCCCAGCCAAGAAAAAGTCAAACCGTTTAGGGACAAGGAGAAAGCAGGCACCAAGGAATGTGGCATAAGCCAAGACAATTCTGAAAGAGAATAGATGACAGGCACCTACCAGGATTCATAATAGTTAATGGAATTCAGGAAAAAGGAATACCAGATTCCTTGAAATGATTTTTAAAAAACTTTTCTGAAGGGAGGTGCTTGGCTGACACCCCAAAGGCTCACATGAGGGCCCAGTTTTCACCTGACTGCTGGAGGGTAGACTGTGCTGTAGCCCTGACTTCCTTGGGCACCTCCTTGCATGGCACAGGCAGAATGAAAGGAGAATGTGGAATAAGAGGAAAGCTAATGGGGAAACAACTCTGCTTGGAATGCTATGTGCCCAAGGGTTGGCCTTTGGTCCAGGGCGGGTAGCCGTGCCACCAGGGCCCTTGGTACCAGTGAATTAGTTTGGTTAGAATATCTAGCTGGGGTTATACATCAGCTTCCACTACCTTCCTGAAAAGCATTACAAAAAGGTCTGACCATTGCAGCAACAAGCTGGTCCATTCATTCTAGACACACATATGTGTTTCCCCCCCAAAAGCTGAAGCTCATCCAAAAGGGTCCCAGGTTCACCAAGAAGGGATTGGTGGGGTGGTTCAAGCTGACATGGAGAAGACACACCTTCCTGCAGGTCACATGCAGATGCTCGATCCCACATCTCAGCCTGAGGTATATTCAGTGAAGGCAGGTAGCTGTACTTCTCCAAGGAGAGAGAAGCCTTTAAGAGCAGAAAGGTAGAGGAAATCTAGAAGAGAATTGTCTGAATGCAGGTGTATGGTTTGGGAAGGGGGAGGGCACTCTCCTTAGCCAGCAATTTTGGTCACTGTGGTAAGCAACTTCTTCCCATTCCACATTGTCTTGAATTGCTCAGGGACAGGGAACTCATTAAAGTCACCACTTTCTGTGGGAATGAGGACATTCATCTCAGAAGACTTGGCACTGACTATTTCACAGTCCAGAGAATTCGTGCTCAGGTATATGTGGCAGCCATCTGTCTTATTGATGGAAATAGTTGACACTTTACCCATCACCTGAACTTTGATGTCTTTGCTGTTTATGATCTCTACAATGCCCACAATGTCATCAAACAGTAGACCAAGCTTCTTACAGTTATCTAATGTGATGGAATTGATTTTGCCCTTGATATGGAGTGTAGAACTCACACATTTATATATGTAAGCTACTTGCTTCAGTTCTGTGTCACTTATCACTAGGTTGGAAACATTCTCCTGGTTTTCCACTCTCCATTTCTTGCCCTCTAGCTCCAACACAGGGGGTTCCTTCTTGGCAGTTGATTTGGGAGCAGCACCACCAGCAGGCTTGGGAGCTGTAAAAGGCTTGGGGCCACTGCTCACAGGTCCACTTTGGTTCTTTAAGGCCGGGTTCTTATGAGTCTTCATGTCATCTGATACATGTTTCAGGGCATGTGTGATGCCCTCTCCATGATTAATCTGAGCAAACAGTGCCGACCAAGAGGCAGTCATCAGAACCAGTGCTTGTGGGCACAGGTGGAGGAGGAGGTCCAGGTGGTGGGGGAGGAGGGGCTGATCCTGCTGAGGGGCCTGATGATGTGCCACTCAGTTCTTTTGCTGTGGGTCCCATCTTGCTCCAGGCTAGGCCAGTGGTGTGGTACTCTTTAATGTATGCCTGCAACTCATTCCAGATATTCAGATAAGCTTTTACCCAGTCCACATGCTTCTTATCCACATCGTTGAACTCCGTGAGTGCCCTATTTGTATAAAACATTGCAGCATCATTCATTTCCTTCACATAAGGGCCAGGCTTTGGAGACATGCCCACCCAACCCAAAGCAGGGATACTCTCCTTGACAGCTGACAGATGATTGAACAATTTTCTGCCTCAGTTTCTCTCCCGAAAGGTCTGAACCTCCTGGATCTGCTCAGAAGTGGGTGCCAATAATGATGAAAGCTTATTTCCATCTAGTTGCTGGCACTGACAGGCTGTCATCAAAAGAGGGCATTCAATCTTCAGTCCTTTGTGAACCATCTCAGCATGTTTTTGAACATCTCCTCCAAATTCTTTGCTGATTTTTAGATATTCTGCTACTGGGCCAGCAAGCAGAGAGTCAAAAGCTTCTACATATGGAGCTACTCCTCCTTTCAGAGAACTGTCTCCACACCCTCCATGCATTCCAGTGGAGTGGGATACCACCTCTAGCCGGCCCACTACTTTCTCCAACCTCTCCACCAGATTTTGCATATCGGTCATAGCTCATCACCTCCATCCGCCATCCGCCTTGGCAGCAGCCTGCGATCGACTTGTCTTTTCTTTATAAAAACCCGTATTATGTGAATGGTAGATGTGACATTTTCTCAACCATTTTGAAGGTGATAAAAGAAGTCTAGAGACTAAGGAAGAGTTGGAGAACATCACCAAAAACCAATTAGATGATTTCAATTACATTAAATTAAAAAGCTTTTGCACAGATAAAACCAATGTAACCAAGATCAAAAGAAATGTAGTAAATTGGGAAACAATCTTTACAACTAATGATTCTGACAAAGGATTCATTTCTAAAATATACAGAGAACTGAGTCATATTTTTAAAACAAAAAGCCATTCCCCAATTGACAAATGGTCAAAGGATATGCAAAGGCAATTTACAGATGAGGAGATCAAAGTAATCCATAGCCATATGAAAAAATGCTCTAAATCATTAATTATTAGAGAAATGCAAATTAAAGCTTCTCTGAGGTACCACCTCACACCTCTCAGATTAGCCAATATGACCAGGAAGGATAATGATCATTGTTGTGTGGGAAATCTGGGACACTATTACACTGTTGGTGGAGGTGTGAACTCATCCAACCCTTCTGGAGAGCTATTTGGAACTATGCCCAAAGGGCAACAAAAATGTGCATACCCTTTGACCTAGCAATACCACTACTGAAGAGATGATGAAAAAGGGTAAAAACATTACTTGTACAAAAATATTTATAGCAGCCCTGTTTGTGGTGGCAAAGAATTGGAAATCAAGTAAATGTCTTTCAATTGGGGAATGGCTTAGCAAACTGGTATATGTATGTCATGGAACACTATTGTTCTATTAGAAACCAGGAGGGATGGGATTTCAGGGAAGCCTGGAGGGATTTGCATGAACTGATGCTGAGTGAGATGAGCAGAGCCAGAAAAACACTGTACACCCTAACAGCAACATGGGAGTGGTGTTCAACCTTGAAGGACTCGCTCATTCCCTCATTCCGTCAGTGCAACAATTGGGAACAATATTGGGCTGTCTGCAAAGGAGAGTGCCATCTGTATCCAGATAAGGAGCTGTGGAGTTTGAACAAAGTTCAAGGACTATTCCCTTTAATTTAGAAAAAAAACAGATATCTTATTGTCTGATCTTGTTACCTCTTAGACTTCTCTTCTCTTCTTTAAGGATATGATTTCTCTCTCATTACACCCAATTTGGATCAAGGTACAACAAGGAAACAAAGTAAAGACTGACAGAGTGCTTTCCATGGGGGTGGGGTGGGGGGGAGGGAAGCAAGATTGGGGGGAAAATTGTAAAACTCAAATAATATCTTTAATAAAAATAAATTTAAAAAATTTAAAAAAATTAAAAATAAAAATGAAAAAAAGAAGTCTAGAGGCACCCTTGATTAACCTACATCTTCAAGAATTAATGTAAAACATGATATTTTCCCAGCATATGTTAATATATTTGTATCATGAGGTAGGATTTTAGTACTAAACTCCAACTCTGATACAAAAGGAACAAGGGAAAGGCCAACTCTTTCTAATGTGGTTTCCCAAGATGTGTAATTTCTTTCATTAGTAAACATGAGCTACCCACATTTTCTTGTCACAGGTGCAAATGTAACATTTGTGCAGATGAGTAAACAGTTTCCTTTTTCAGTATAAACAGACATGGCAGTTTAAATCTGCCAAGAATTGCAATACCAGAGGCATTACTTTCTTGAATATTCATAGAGGTAAATGTATATTATTGCAATGAACAAAGGACTGATATGATTAGAGGCATAATAATCTCATTAACTTTTACTCAGATTAGCAAGAAGGAAAAAGCATTCTACAGATTATACAATTTAAAAATGTTTTACAGTCTTGGAGGTCTTTGGTCCAATTTCTCAATCCAATTAATATTCAAATTATTAATTTATTAACCTTTAATCAACTTACTCATGAAATTTTTTGCTTTCTTTCATATTATTGAATATAATATATATTGTTTTTCATAGTATGCCAAACCTATTGTCCAATATTGTTAGGGTACATGAGCCTTGAATGATGTATTGTGGGATGATATGGTTATCCTCCTTGACATCAAATCCACAGGTTCAGAGTAATACCTACAAATAGATGCCATGTTGTCTAGTTATGGAAATTCTAGTATATAGTGAAAATTTTGCTCTAACAAACATTGATATATCCCGTCCTATTCTAATAAATCCAATCAAGCAAATATTTATTGTTTATTATGTACAAGTAATAAAGACTTGTCCAATCAGACTTATTGATGTCTTAATATTGTGCCTTTTTCATGGGATATTTCACTTAGGTGTGTGTGTGTATGTGTGTGTGTGTGTGTGTGTGTGTGTGTGTGTGTGTGTGTGTTAAAGACTTTCTTCCAGTTTTACTAACAACTCTTTCAAACACTCAATAGCATCTGCTCATTTTAAATATTCTTGGACAGTGAATAAGACTGTATTCATTTAGAAATATAGAATCTAGAAAGTTAATTAAAACTACATGTTTATGTTCTATTATATTTTTGCTTAAATATTTTCCAATAACATTTTAATCAGAGCTGGCATTTAGGAATGTTGCTGGCTATAAGACCAGCAAGTGTTGGATATCTCTGATCAGGATGGAAATGGAAAACTAGAACAATTTAATCCAGGGTCCTATAACCATTTAGTGGAAGAGTCAAAGAGAGCTCATAATTTTATTTGGATTCAGATGATTTATCTTTAGATCTTCACTCCATCATTTATTCTCAGGCAAATCACTTATCCTGCCTGGGCCTTGGTTGGAAAAATGAAGGGATTGGACTAGAAAGACTCTAAGATCCCTTTTTGTCCTAAAATCTAAGCTCCTAAAGCCTATGCAGGATTCATCTTTTTAGGCTGAAGGATCTGAATGATATACTCTATGTCCTTGATAATTTTAGGCACTTTTGATTTTTTCCAACTTCATTTTTAATCTTTCTTGGGTTTGGCAATCAAAATAATACTTTAGATGAAAGTTAAACAAAATTTACAGCAAGATTGGGACTAAAAGTTCTTCTTAAGCATACATAGAACTTTCTTGGTTCATTTTAATCAATTGTCAATAATCAGTCATTGATCAGCATTTATTAAGTACATATAAAATATACTTCTCTGTCCTCACATTTTGGATCAGAGGGGAGAGACCACAGAAGTAACTGAAAAGTTGTTGAGTATCAAAGCTAAATCAATGATATTTCAGGTGATGAGTTTATCCTGGGGATGTGGCATGATGTTCAAGGAGCTGAATCCAAGCAGAGTGAGAAGCTGATGAAAAGGGATGTATTCACAAAACTCAGCAGGGTTCTCAGATTGCTCTCCTAGATCAAAATTGATAAGTCATAGTCCACTATTCCATAAACATACTTTGAAATAGATTCTAGCTGTAATTTATGTGATTGGACTCCCTGACTTAAATATCTAAATCAATCCTTCATATAGCTGTCAAAAAGATAGTGCTAAAGCACAACCTTTCCCTGTTCAGTAAACTCTAGTGATCAAAAGCAAACCCTTCTGTTTGAAATTTAGATGTCTTCACAATTTGATTTTAGCCTAACTTTTCAGGTTTTTCCCATTAGTCCCCTTTACTCTATCATTGTTCAGTCCAAAATCCATTTGGAGTTTTATTGACAAAGAAATTGGCATGATTTTTCAATTTTCCTCAGCTCATTTTACAGATGAGAAAATTGGTGTAAACAGGGTGAAATGACTTGTCTAGAGTCACACGGCTAGTAAGTATCAGAGATGAGATTTGAACTCAGGTCCATGTCTGGCACTCAATCCACCATGTCACCTAGCTGTCCTTATATCCTTTATAGTCTAGTCAAGCTGGCCTTCTTGATGTTCCTCACAAACAAAATTTCACACCTTTTTATGTCTTTGCACAAACTATCTCTCATGCTTAGAAGGCACTTTCTGTCTCCTAACTCTTAGAATCTCTACCAAGTTTCCTTTGGATAACAACTCAAACTGCCTCCTTCATGAGGCCTCAGATACTAGTGTCTTCCTTTTTAAAATCAATTGGCATTTATTTGGAAAGTATGTTGGTTCTCCTGGTAGAATACAATTTCGTTGAGAGAGAGATGTTGCTTATTTTTTGTAATTTTTTGTATTTTTTTCTCTAGCTGCTAGCACAGTGAATAACTCATAGGAGATGATTAATAAATTCTTGTTGATTGGTTACTTTTCTTTCACTGATTTACTTGCTTCCATCATTCTTTTAAAATCTGAACATTTCTCCACATCATCTTGGAATTTTCACCTACCAAAGAGTTAAATTAAATCTTTCAACTTGAAAGCTTGAAACACCTACTCCTTTATATCATTTTTATTTTTGATATGTTAAAAACCAATATTCATATTCTTTCAGGGATCTTTTATTTATTTTTCTTTTTTTGTTTAGCATTTTATTTTTTCCCAATTACATAAAAAAGCAATTTTAACATTCGTTTTTAAAATTTTGAGTTCCAAATTTCTCCCTTCTTCTCTCCCCACACTCCTTCACTGAGAAGGCAAGCAATTTGTATGTAGTCATGCAAAATTTATTTCCATATTGGTCATGTTGTGTAAGAAAACAGACCAAAAAGCCTCAAGAAAAATAAAGTTTAAAAAAAGTATGCTTCAATCTATATTCAGACACCATCAATTTTTCTCTGAGGATGGATAGTATTTGTCATCATAAGTCCTTCAGAGCTGTCTTAGATCATTGTATTACTCAGAATAGTTAAGTCATTCACAGTTCCCCACCTTACAATATTGTTGTTACTTTGTACACAGTACATATCACTTTACATTATCTTTTATAACTCTTTCCAGGTTTTTCTGAGAGAACTCTGCTTATCATTTCCTACAGTCCAACAGTATTCTATTACAGTCACATAACCATTCCTCAATTGATGGGCATACCTTCAATTTCCAATTCTTTGCCAAAAGAAAAGAACTGCTATAAATATTTTGGTACAAATGGGTCATTTTCCTTTTTGTTTTTTAATCTCTTTTTTGGTTTCAAGACATAGTAGTGATATTGATAGGTTGAAGGGTATGCATGGTTTTATGGTCCTTTGAGCAAGTTCCAAATTGCGCTAAAGAATGGTTATATGGGGGCAACTAGGCTGAGCACTGGCTCTGGAGTCAGGAGGACCTGAATTCAAATTCAACCTTAGACACTTAATAATTGGCTAGTTTTGTGACCTTGGGCAAGTCACTTAACCCCACTGCCTTGCAAAAACAAAACAAAAACAACAACAAAAAAGAATGGTTATATGGTTGGATCACTTCACAGTTCCATCAGCAATAAATTAATATCTCATTTTTCCTCCACATCCCCTCCAACATTTGTCATTTCCTTTTCTATACTATTAACAAATCTAACAGGCATGATGTGGCACCTCAGAATTGTTTTAATTTGCAGTTGTCCAATGGATAGATTTAGAATATTTTCTTTTGATAATTTATCAATTGGGGAATAGCTCTTATTTTTATAACTTTGACTCGGTTCTGTATATAACTGAGAAATGAGTCCTTTACAAAGAAATTTACTTCAAAATATTTTTTCAGTTATTATTGCTAAATTTATTTCCTTCCATCCTATCCCACCTATTGATTCCATTCTCTCTCTCTCTCTCTCTCTCTCTCTCTCTCTCTCTCTCTCTCTCTCTCTCTCCCCTTTCTGTCCTCCTCAAAACAGTTTTGCTTTGGACCACTGCTTCCCCCAAACTACCCTCCCTTCTATCCTCCTCCTTCCCCCACCCCTTCTCTTATGCCCCTCACCTCTTTACAATAAGATAGATTTCTAGTGAATACATATGTTATGTTATTTTTCCTTTGAGTCAATTCCGATGACTGTAAGGTTTACTCATTTCCCCTCTCCCTCACACCCCTATCTTCCTCATCTCCCTTTCCATTGTAAAAAGCTTTTTCATGTCTCTTTTTTGTAAGATAATTTACCCCATCCTGCATCTCCTTTCCCCCCAGTGCATTCCTCTTTCTCACCCCTTAATTTTAGTTTTTTAGATACCATCCCATCCCTACTAATTCAACTCACACCTGTTCTAACTGCCCTAATAATCAACATTTTTGTGTGCTGTAAGTATCATCTTCCCATACAGGAATGTAAGCAGTTTAATCTTATTAAATCCCTTATGACTTCCCTTTCCTGTTTACTTTTTTATGTTTCTCTTGAGTCTTGTATTTGCAAGTCAAAATTTCTATTCAACTCTGGCATTTTCATCAAGAATACTTGAAAGTTCTCTATTTCATTGAATAACTATTTTCCCCCCAAAGGATATACTCAGTTTTACTGGGTAGTGACTTCTCTCTCTCTCTCTCTCTCTCTCTCTCTCTCTCTCTCTCTCTCTCTCTCATATTGTGATTCTTGGTTGTAGAAGTTGCAAAGTTTTTTTTTTTTTTTAACTGGTAGTATACTAATGAAATTTTGGAGATCTTTGTACTAGACTCTGCTTTCTTGGTCCTGAATGGCTATTTTTGAAACTGGTAGTGTTTTGTCATCCTTGTATGCATCTGGAAAAACTACATTTTATTTAATCATTTCTCTAAATCAAGAATATTCATTCTTTTAACATTTCACCTGCAAAAAGCCTACTTAGCAAAATTTCAATTAATCAATGAACAAATGTTCATTAAGCATCTACTATGTATTAGGGACTGTACTAAATTCTGGGAATACAAAATAGGCAAAAGATAGCCCCAGACTTCAAGGATCTTTCAATCTAATTATAAACATAACAAAGATGGGTTTGTGAATAACAACAAATAAATACAAAAGAAGATATATAAAGAATAATTAGGAGATAATTAGTAGACAGCAGTCCCTTAAATGAGAAGAAGTTGGGGAAGTCTTCCTATAGAAAGTAAGACTAATTGAAGTTTAAAAGAAGTTAGGGATGTTGTAGTTCATTCTCCATTTTTGAAGAAGGCATTATAGATGATATCTTGACTTACACATTGATTGGATTTAAATGAGGCAGAGTTCTACAAAGTTGTCAGCTACACTCTCTCTCCAAGTCATTGAACTCCAGTGATATGACAAAAGACAGCCCAGGGGATGACTTGGATTGAAGTAGATAACCTTGATATCCTCAATGTTCATTCAGTCTCTAACTGCTACACAGTATCTACTTCAGTTGCCTTCATGACTGAGAACAAAATTTCTCCTCCAATCATTTGTCTTATTGTATCTTCAATCTCTTCCCACTCTAGTAATTCCTCTTGTTTGATCAATAAATAAGGTCTAGAATTCCTTATCTACCAAAAAAAAAAAGCTCCATATGATTGACATTTCCTCAAGAGAGTGTCATAATCTCTCCTGTCTTTTGTGGACAAACTTCTAGAAAGAAGAGCATGTTCTCTCTACTTTCTGTCTACCAAACTGCAAAGAGATCAAAGAAAGAGAAAAAGACCTGTATGGGCAAAATTATTTATAATAATTCTTTTTGTGAACAAAGAAGTGAAAGCTAAGGGGGTGTTGGAGAATGGCTATAAAACTGTGATATGTGAATATAATGGGATAATGTTATGCCAATGAAAATGATGAAAGGGATATTTTAGAGAAACTTGGGAAGACATATACTGATACAAACTGATGAGGAGAACCAGATTGATAGTAACATTCTAAAGACAAACAACAACAAAATGATCATACATGATTCCAGAGGACTAATGATGAAGAATGCTACCCACTTTGTGACTCAGGGTGCAAAATGAGAAATAGTTTTTGAATATGATCAATGTGTGAATTTTTTTTGCTAGAATATTCATGTTTATTACAAAGTCTTTGTTCTTCTTTTTAATCAATAGATAGAAACAAAAGAAATCTATTTCTTCTCTGTTCATTGCTCTTTATAAGTTTCACAACTCTACTGAAGCCACATTCCCTAGTAATAATCACCTTATTGCCAAATGATTGTCTTTACATTCTTTATCCTCGCTGATTTCTACAGCATAACTCTTTCTACCAATTCCTCTAAAAATGTTTAAAATTCTGAGCTTAAACACTGAAAAAAGCAATTTCATAAACACAACAGAACACAAAAAGAGGATTTATAAAAATTTAAGACTTTATTTTTTGAGCATACATATGTAATAAATTCCACACATTACTTTCTTTTTAAAAAAAATTTAAATTTATTTAAGGCAAGTGACTTGCCCAGGGTCCCATAGCTAGACAACTATTAAACATCTGAGGTCAGATTTGAACTCAGGTACTCCTGACTCCAGGGCCCCTTGCTCTATCTACTGCACTATCTAGCTGCCCCCACACATTACTTTAAAACTGCCCTGCTTTATGATTTCTTCTTAACTTCTTTTTCCTTATGTGCATACTCTGAAACATTACAATGGTTATTCCCCTCCCCCTCTCCATGGGATCCATTATCATTGCTATCTTCCTTCTCCCTTCTTCCTTTCACCAATAATTGAGAGGAAGCAAAGGGAAAAACAACTTTTTAACAAATAAACATAGTCAAACAAAATGAAGCATTAATCCACAAGGCAGCCATGTCCAAAAACAGATGTCTGCAACTGAATTCCATCACCTCTCTGCCAGGATATGGTAATGCTTTATCATAAAGATTCTGGAGAAATGGTTGACCATTTCTTTCATCTGAATTTTAAGAGTTTCAAAGTTGTTTTTCTTTACAAACTTATTGTCTTTGTTTATATAATTCTTTTGGTTCTGCCCATGTCACTTTGTGCTAGTTCATACCACCAGGATTGTCTGAAATTGTCTCATTATTTCTCAAGGAGCAAAGCTATTCCATTGCATTCACATGCCAGATGTCATCCAGCCATTTTTTAGTCATCTAAATGGAAATTTAGGTCACCTTGTTAATTCTGAATTTTGGGTTTTTTTTTAGGATTTTGCAAGGCAAATGGGGTTAAGTGGCTTGCCCAAGGCCACACAGCTAGGTAATTATTAAGTGTCTGAGGCCAGACTTGAACTCAGGTACTCCTGACTCCAGGGCTGGTGCTCTATCCATTGCGCAACCTAGCCTCCCCCTAGTTTTTTGTTTTGTTAACCCCTTTAATCCTTCCTTCAAGATCATCAAATTTATTTTATTTGTACAACTGAGGGTTGGTCATGCTCAGATCATCCAAATGAAAGTAATAATGTTTGTCCTTCATTTTTCAAAGACCATGGCAACAGGGGGATGATGCCCTGTTATCCATGTGAATTGGATTTGAGTGAGGGGATTGCTGTGCTAAGTCACCAGCCTCACTTTCTTTCACCAGCCATCTGGATCCAGTGGCAAGATATGAATTTTCATGACTGGAGATGGCCCTGGATGCAAGGCAATCAGAGTTAAGTGACTAGCTCAAGGTCACACAGCTAGTAAGAATCAAGTGTCTGAGCCTGGGTTCAAACTCCTGTCCTCCTGACTCCAGATCTAGTGCTCTATCCGTGGTGTCAACAAATGAAAATACTGCTATGGTAAAAGTAGTGATCTGCTTCTGGGAGAAGTAGAATGTTCATTCTACCACATGGATGAGAATAGCGTCTTTCCATTGGCTGTACCGTATGTGTAGGTAAACCATTCATTCAATAACTTATTTATTTATATATTTAAGACAATGTGGTTAAATGACTTGCCTAAGATCACACAGCTAGGTAATTATTAAGTGTCTGAGGCCAGATTTGAGCTCAGGTACTCCTGACTCCAGGATCAGTGCTCTATCCACTGCGCCACCTAGCGGTCCCTACAATAACTTTTTAAAGATAAATAACTTTTTAAAAATCAAGATCAATGATCAATGAAATTATAATACATGATTCCTGATGACGGATGATGAAGAAATTTTTTGAAAGTGGCCACTGTGAGAATTTGTTTTGCTAGATTATCCATTGCAAAGGCTTTATTTTTCTTTTCTTTTCCCATACACATGGAATAGACTGAATCTATTACCAGACTGGGACAATTTCCATCTCTTTCTGGTATTGTCCAGGGAATAAAATATGGTCACCTGAAACATGAATACCATGGTTTGGGGGAAGCATGGAACTGGGTGTGTGGGAAAGGCCACCTTCTACTCACCCTGTTAAACTCCATATACCTGAAATCTAATGACTTGGGGCTTTTGTGTTGTTTTATTTGTCTTTTTTTTCAATTCTAGGCACAAGTGATGGAATCCCTAGACCTTGGAGCTTGAGTCACCGTGACCTTAGAGCCAGGATTTTAGGTTAGATATTTCTGCCAAATCATCAGGAAAGCCCTAAGAATCCAGGGTTCCAGGACTCAAATCTAACAAAGGGAACCCCTTAGAGATTGATGTGGTATAAAAAGGGGGATTATATCCCCAAGTGCTGGGTGAGAGTGTTTACATATTTACTCTTGCCCTACACTTAAAGAGAATATTCTCATAAAATAGAATTTGACTGCATTTTTAACCTTCACCCAAATCTACCTTCAATTTCAGGCAAGAATAAGTTTCACTGGGGCGGCTAGGTAGTACAGTGGATAGAGCACTGGCCTTGGAGTCAGGAGTACCTGGGTTCAAATCCGGTCTCAGACACTTAATAATTACCTAGCTCTGTGGCCTTGGGCAAGCCACTTAACCTCATTTGCCTTGCAAAAACCTAAAAAAAAAAAAGAATAAGTTTCATTGAGGGCAGCTAGCTGGCACAGTGGATAGAGCACCAGTCCTGGAGTCAAATACTACCTTAGACACTTGATATTTACTACCTGTGTGATTTTGGGCAAGTTTTTAACTACATTGTCCCACAAAAAGGAAGAAGAAGAAGAAGAAGAAGAAGAAGAAGAAGAAGAAGAAGAAGAAGAAGAAGAAGAAAAAGAAGAAGAAGAAGAAGAAGAAGCATTTCATGCTCATTCCCTCATCCCTTCATCTACATGTGTATATTCTTCTCATGCATCTCAATTATGAACAATAGATAGTTCCACAATTTCTTCTTCCTCCTTCCTAAATTACTGTATTTCTACATTTATTCTCCCTTTTCTTTCCCTTCCTAAAATCTCTGGAAACAGAAACAATCAACCCCAAGATCTCTGTTTTTCATATTGAAATGGGCCAATATACTTTTGGAAAACAATAAAATTATTAAAGGATACTTATTTCTTCTCCTATTAAAATATGATACCATAACACAGTACCCTCCAATTTCTCAGATACGTGTACCTTTGTAGATTTCTTTTAATTCATATTTGAATTTCAAAATTCCTGCTCAGTTTTCATTGTAAATGTTTGGAAGTTTTCTATTTCTTTATGGGTATTTGTTTTCCTTTAAGATTAATCTCAACTTTGCAAGGCAAGTTATTCTCAGTTGTAAGCCTATCTCATTACCGTTTTGAAATATTTTATTCCAAGATCTCATCATATTTTTAGTGGAAACTGCTAGGTCTTGTGTGATCTTTAGTCATTCTTTGATACTTAACTAGCTTCTTTCTGTATGCTTGCAAAGTTCTGGATTTTGATTATGATTTTCCTGTGATTTTTTTATTTTAGGGTTTCTTTGAAGTGGAGACTGGTGGATTCTTTCTGCTTTCTTTATGACTTCTGTTTCTAATAGACTTAAACAGTTTCCATCTCAGTTGTTTTGAAAGTGTCCATATTTTTTTAAAATTATGACTTTCAGGGAGTCAGATTCTTAAATAATTTATCATTGATCTGTTTTCTCAATTACTTTTTCTGAATCAGATATATTACATTTTCTGCCATTGGGTCACTCATTAAATTTTTTTCCTTAATCATTTCTTACTGGTTTATGGAATCATTTATTTCTCTTTGGCATAATAATAATAATAATAATAATAATAATAATAATATTTGTCCTTCATTTTTGAAGAAGACCATGACATCAGGGAGGTGATGCAATGACAAGCACATCAACTGGATTTGAGTGAGGGGACTGTGCTAAGTCTCCAGCCTCACTTTCTCCTCCAGAGCCATCTGTGTCCAGTAGCCAGATATGAATCAGGATGACTGGAGATGAACCTGGATGCATGAATTATACCATTTTCTGTTCTAAGGTATTTCCTCTCCGACTAATTTTTTTTCAAAGCTTTTCCTTCATTTTTAATCTTTTGCTTCATTTCTTTTCTAGGATGTTCATATAGGACTTGCTAAAAAAAATTATTTTTCTTTTGAGGTTCTAACTATGGTTGTTAGATCTACAAGAAATTTTGATACTGGATGTTGTTTTCTTTGATTTACTCATCTGCCCAACTTTAGGTCCTGAATTGGGGCTTTGTGTTGGGGCCAGATTGCTTATCCTATTGTACTTTTGGTTAGGGTGGTTGTTTTTGCTTGGTCTGAATCTGGGGTTCCTGGATCTTTATACTGAACTCCAGTTCCAGGAATCCTACTTCTCTCAATTTTTGGGATACAGAAAACCATCTTTAGGATTTTTGGTATCTTGGGCCAGAACACTAGGGACCTCAGAGCAGTTGAACCTGTACTCTCCTATTCTGAGTATTAATTGGCACCAATGATAGACTCCATATTAGTCACTGCCCACTGTCAACTATCTTTCCCAAATCTCTGAACCACTAAAGCTCCTCACCTTGAGACTTTCTGACCATCTTTTCAGTTCTGTTTTGTTCTTTTTCTATCTTGTACCTGCAAATCCTGCCAAACAGTGCCACCTACTGTTACAAATATATGATGTGCTGAACCTTTAATACAAAAGGAGCAGTTTACAGCAGAAGTAGAAACCAAAAAAAAGGGTATTTTTGTGAAAAGAGGTGTTAAAGGAAGAAATGTTATTAACTGTCAATGAATGTAAGATATTATTATTGTTATAGATGAATATTTTTATACCTAAAAGGAGAAGAAAAAGAATTTTGCTTTAATAAAAATCTGCTATTATGTGAAAAAAGAAACAGCTTTCAGTTAAGATTTGAGCAATTTTGAACAGAAAATGAAGTGTGGTGTAAATATAAAGGCCTAAATCACCTTGTGAGTGATTCAGGGTTATATCTGTCTTTTGTATGAATATATACAGAGAAAGAACTTTTGCTTTAAAAAAACTATCAAAACATTAGCATAAAGAAACAATTTCAAGGACACCAAATTGGTAGACCTTGCTGAAGACTTTAGGGCTGCAAAGAATTATGGTATTGTGATACCACATATAGTTCATTTGTATATAGCTATTTTATGACTAAACCAGGTAAAATTGAAACATAAAAGCAAACCTTTGGAGGTAGAATGAGATAAGATTTTAAAAAGACTATCAATTTGATTGAGGAAATTTATGGAACTGAAGCATTTTTTGTAAGGCAATGGAGTTAAATGACTTGTCCAAGGTCACAGAGCTAGGTAATTATTAAGTGTCTGAAGTTAAATTTGAACTCAGGTCTTCCTGACTCCAGGGCCAGTGTGCTCTATCCACTGCTCCACCTATCTGTCCCCCTGCTCATGATTTCTTACAGAATAATAGTACTATATCACATTCATATACCTTAATTTGCTTAGTCATCCCCATTTGAATGGGCATCCCCTCACTTTTCAATTCTTTGCCATTATGAAAAGAACTGTTATAAATACTTTCATATATGTATAAGTTTTCTACCCTTTTTTGTGATTTCTTTGTGATGCAAACCAATCAATGGTATTGCTAGATTAAAGGGTATGCAGTTTTATTGTCTTTTGGATGTAGTTCCAGATTGCTCTACAGAAAGGTTGGATTACTTCAAAGCTCCACAAAAAATGCATTCCTATCCTAGTTTTCCTACATTCCCTCCAACTATATCGTTTTTCTTTTTTGTCATATTGGCCAATCTGATAGTTGTGAGGTGGCACCTCAGATTTGTTCTAATTTGTATTTCTCTAATAAATAATGATTTAGATCCTTTTATATTACTATAGATAACTTTAATTTCTTTATCTGAGAACTGCCTGTTCATATCCTCTGATCATTTATTAATAGAAGAATGATTTGTATACTTATAAATTTGACTCAATTCTCTATATATTTCAAGAGTGAGATATTTATCAGAAGCAGGGGCTATGAAAAATTTTCCTTAGATTTCTGCTTTTCTTCTAATTTTGGTTGT
The DNA here is from genome assembly GCF_037893015.1 of Macrotis lagotis. Taxonomy (NCBI): domain Eukaryota; kingdom Metazoa; phylum Chordata; class Mammalia; order Peramelemorphia; family Peramelidae; genus Macrotis; species Macrotis lagotis. The sequence goes on along the minus strand of NC_133660.1, from coordinate 54,880,482 downwards.
TTTGGTTTTGTGTGTAAAAAGATTTCAATTTAATATAATCAAAATTATCCATTTTTCATTTCATATTGTTCTCTCTTCTTTTATCATAAATTCTCATTTTCAAATATGATAGGAAAGGGACACAATAAATGTTGGAGGAGATGGGAGAAACTGGAACATTAATGCACTCTTGGTGGAGTTGTAAACTGACTCATCCATTCTGGATAGCAATCTGGACCTATGCCCAAAGGGCAATAAAACTGTGCATACCCTTTGATCCAGAAATAACACTACCAGGCCTGTATCCTGAAGAGATCATATAAAAAGGGAAAAAACTGAGATGAATAAGAACATTCATAGCAGCTCTTTTTGTGGTGGCAAAGAACTGGAAATTGAGTTGATGTCCATCAATTGGGAATGACTAAAGTTATGACATATGAATATAATAAAATATTATTACTCTAGAAGAAACAATGAGCAAGTAGATTTCAAAAAAATCTGGAAAGAATTACATGAATTAGTGTTGAATGAAGTGAACAAAACCAAAAAAATATTGAACGCCTTAACAGCAACATTGTATAATGATCAATTGCTCTTCTCACAATTGCCTTCTACAGTGATCAAAGACCTGCAATGGAAAATGCTATCCTTATTCAGAGAAAGAACTATGGAATCTGAATGTGGATCAAAGCATTCTATTTTCATTTAAATTTGTCTTTTACTTTTTTCCTTCTTGTTTTTTTCCCCTTTTTTTGTTCTGATTTTTCTTTCACAGAGTGACTAATATAGAAATATATGTAACACAATTGCATATGTATAATCTATATCAGATTACTTGCTATGGTAGGCTTGGGGGAAGAAAAAGTAGGAAGAAGAAAACTTTAAAAAATGAATGTTGAAAATTATCTCTACATATAATTTAAAACAATAATTAATTAAAAGAAAAAAGATTTCATCCTACTCAGACCATCTTATCTGGGAGTTCTCACCCCATCATTATTCATTGTTCATTGACTGGGTGGAGTTAGATTTCTTTTGTATAGTGGTGTGGCTTGAGATGAGTTTTTTTGGCCATAAGTACCAATATCAGAGTCACATCACTCAACCCCTTATTCGAACAGATCCACTTTTTATTATTAATTCATTCTCTTCTTATTTGTTAACCAATCAGAGTTGATTTCCTCCTCTCAGAAATATCCAAACTACAAGTGAATTTAAATGTTCAGTGAAACTCAAGATTTGTCTTTGATTTTTGAGAGTCATTTATTGATCATTTGCTAGCCATTATTAATAAATTGATTTTTAATTGCTCAGAATTTATGTCTTTTGGATTTGTCATTTGTCCTAGTGCTCTATGGATCCAGGGATTCAGAGGAAATATTTTTGCCTTAATCTTCAGTGATTTATCCTGTGTGTTGTAGATAGAAGTTAAGGCATTTGCTTAGAGTCCCACAGCTAATAAGTGTTTGAAGTCAGATTTGAAGTCTTCTGTTGCTACTGAGTCACTGAACTGCCATGCAAAGAGCAAACATGAGTCTAAAGAATCAATGATGAAATGCTACCATTTCCCAACAAACAGATGATAGACTTAAAATGTGGAATGTGACTTTTATTTTTGGGCATGTGGGATTTTTTCTCCCTTAACTATGATTTTCTACTAGAAGAGTCTTGTTTTCCAATTTTTTTCTTGTTTCTAATTGGGGCAGGAAGTTGAAGGAATAGGGTTGCTGAGATCAGAATTAAAAAAGATATAAAGAAAAAATAAAAGATGACCATTGAAGAATTTTTTTTAACACAGAAGAACACAGAAAAAAGTCAAAAATAAACACAGACAAGGGCAATTTTAAAATTTATACACTGAATGTTCATATTCAACATAGACATATTGAATATATTATATACAATTAAAAAGCTAATTAGGCATAGCAATCTCAGTTTTTTAAATAAATTGTTGTATTCTACTTAGTTTATTTTATTTGGTTTGAGTTCAAAATTTTTTTAAATGATTTTAAAAAGGGGAATCATGGAAGATTTTTCAACAAGGATAAAGAGTGACTTCTAGTCCCTAGCTGTAATTTAACATTTGAGAATTGATTGCTAAAATTTTAGTGTGAACATTTTATATGAAAATCAACAAATGCAGGCTTGATTTGTTTTGCTGTTTCGTTGATGGAAAAATGTTAATGCAGATTACTCTAAAAGATGTATTGAACACACTTTTTTCCTCCCAGAGAGCCAGTTATTTTAAACATTTACTAGCACACTACTCCCTACTGGATAAAAAATAAGTTTCAGAGTCAGAAGACCTGAATTCAAGTAAATACTGCCAAAGTGGAAAATCACAACTTTTCTCAGTTCACTAGAAACTTCCTATAGCTATTTGCAGAGCAGATTTTCACAGATAGAAAGCTAAGAAGTCTTCTAGGTCAATAAAATTATAGGTCTAATGCATTTCTCTCCCTCCTCCCAATCCCACCCCCAAGAAAATATCACTCAGTACTTTAGGAAGTATAAAAGAATTTATTTCCATTTTAAGCTTGCTATTTTAATATAGTTCTATGCTCTGACTCTTTCAAGATGAAAAGTACACAATGAAAAATATATGGTAAATTCACAGTGTGACTTATTCTTTCTGAACAATCTTCCAGAAGCCCCCAGGACAATGATAATGTACCAAAACCTGCTCATGAAAGGGCCCTATCTATATTCATTAAATTTGTGATACTTTTCAAGCTCCTACATTTGTTGAGTAGGTTGCATCAAGGGGTAACTGGGTGGTACAGTGGATAGAGCTTCAGCCTTGGATGGTCTCAGACATTTAACACTTATTAGTTCAAGGGTCTTTTCCTGATTCATTTCTGGCCACTGGACCCAGATAATTCTGGAGGAGAAAGAGTGACTTAGCACAGTCCCCCTCACTCAAAATCCAACTCATTTGCTTGTCATGACATCAACAAAGCACAAAATATCATCATCACCATCATCATAAAGTAAGTAGACACCAAACCAATGATAAAAACTTGGAAAAGATGTCAGCACAACTTGATCAACCTCCATGTGACTTAGCAGAATTCCCAACACATCCAATTCTCAGCAATGCTTAAGTAAATATTCTTCTTTAGCTTTCTCACTTAACCGATAAATAGTATGTTAAACCTAAATATGAAGAGAGAGAGGGAAAGTGGGCAAATGAGATGTTCTCATTTTTTTTTTGGCTTTTATCCCAGTTCATTCACCACTATAAGATTGTCTCAGACCACCAGGATTAAAGGTATCTGTCTTCTGATATGCCCTTGGAGAAGAAAGGGAATATATAGGCTAAAGACCCTATGTGGATTCTAATAGTCTTCTATGCTGTGTATGTAGCATAGTCTGGAACCCACTAAGAATTTTTTTTCTCAGTTATGGGGTAAGCTATTTTCTTAAGCAGTATCTCCCTCTGTTGTCATCTCCTGGACTGAGAAAGTTTTTTTCCAGCAGCCTAATATTTAGTAAGAAGCTTTGGTTCTATACAGGTAACTCCCATGAGCTGATATCTATGCAAGTTAGTCATTGTGAATTCTTGGGATGGGAATGTGGAGAATAGGGGAAATGAAATCTCCTCTGCTCCTCTCCTTTTGTTACTCTCCTATTCCAAAAGAAAGACTTAAAGTAAAAGACAAAGAAAGGGGGAGGGGGGGAGAGAGAGAGAGAGAGAGAGAGAGAGAGAGAGAGAGAGAGAGAGAGAGGCAGAGAGCTGTTCTGCTAGTTTGTTGACTTGCTGTCATTGATCTGCTCATCTCCATCTGAACCAGAATTTTTCACAGTGGAGCTAAAACTTGTTCCCCTATACTTGCATCTTTCTAAAACCAATCTTTTGTCCCTGGGAAAATTAATTCATTCATCTTTAAACCTTTAGTCCTAGAACTCAACCCAGTTCATTGATGTTTAAGTATGTACAAACTGGTATCTGATGGCTGGTCAAAGACATAAGACCAGTTCATCAAGTATAGTTTTCCAAGAGAGAAATCTATCAATAGTCAGTTGACAATATAAATCTTCCGATGTTCTCCAAAATCATCTTTTTTTTATAAATTTTTAAGGACAGGTGTAAATTTAAATTTAATGTTAGTAAGAGTTGCCCCAAAATGGGCTATACTGCCTTCAGAGTTAGTGAGTCCTTTGTAACTCTAAATCTATAATCCTCAGATCATTTCTAACTTGAAAGAGAACAAAACATAGGTGTTCACATGTATATACATATATGTATATATACATATATATAGTTTCACATTTGTATATTTGTACAATTATATGTTTAAATGCATATACATATATCTATGTGATGTAAATAAAATCACTTTGTAGAACTTAATAGTAATTTCCTATTGTGATTGCCCTTTTTTCATGGTGTTATAAGTACTAAGGATAATACCTGAAGTGGTAGAAAGTTTGCTCACTGAAAACAATGATTTCACATATGGACATACCATATATCCCCATGACATACCCTTTTTCAAAAAATTTGGGGTCTAAAAACCCGAAGTAGCTTATACTGGTTGTAGATTTTTTTTACTTGCATTTCCTGCTTTTTTGTGCTTGTTGTCTTTCTGCTCATTGTTTCTCATTTGTTGCTGGTATATTAGGTTGCATTTTGCCATGTTCTGCCTAGAAATGACTCAGAAAAGATTTTCATACAGTGCTGAATTCAAGATCAAAGTGATCCAGTTTGCAAAAGTGAACGGAAAGCACACTGCTGAATGTCAGTTTGGACCTCTTCCAACTGAGAAAACAATCCGAGCCCAGCTCCAGGAAGAAGAAACCCTCCTGAAAATGTCCTGGCAAAAGAAGACCATGAGAGGCAAGGCAGCCAAATAACCTGAGTTAGAGAGGGAATTGAAGCTTTGGATTGAAGAGCAAAGGGCAAGAGGAATTCCTGTGTCCACAAAGATGGTTCAGCAGGAGCCCAAAAGAATTGCTGAAGAAGTTTTCAATTTCCAAGGAGGACACAATTGGTACTCCAGGTTCATGAAACGGAATGGACTAAGCATGTGTCTATGCACCAGACTTGACCATGGAGTGGTTGTGGTGAACCCCAGACCAGAGTATAGGCAGGAAAGAAGTCAGAACTTCTCCTAAAGACACTGTTTCTTCATCAAACACAGATGAGGATGAGCTAATGGATAGGAGTATTGACAGTGAAGAGGAGTTGTATGAATTTTATGTTGAATAAAACTTGAGTTCAATAACTTTATGTAATACTTTTTTTTCAAATTTTGGGCCCCAAATTTAAGGTGCATCTTATACATGGGAGCATCTTATACATTAAGAAATATGGTAACTTCTTACAGTACAATATGCTAAGGTACTACAGTAGCCACTAAATAAATTTTTCTTTCCTTTCTTTTCTCTTCTTCCTCTTTTCCTACCTCCTTTATTTCTTTGTTTCTTTTTCCTTCCTTCCTTCCTTCCTTCCTTCCTTCCTTCCTTCCTTCCTTCCTTCCTTCCTCCCTTCCTTCCTTCCTTCCTTCCTTCCTTCCTTCCTTCCTTCCCCTCCCTCCCCTCCTTCTTTTCTTTATTTCAAAAATTCTACTCTAAAATATCTATTGAGTTCCTTTAGTCTCTTCTATATGATTGACTTTATTAAAACCATATAATGCTTTTATTTTTTCTTCTGTAGGGCTAAATTATATTGTATGCAATTGGACAGAAATGAATAATATTTTAAGTTGACTTTCCAAAAGTGTTTATACAAAATGCTGAATAATTTTGCTGTCTCAAAAGCTGTCTCATTATTCTACATCCAACCTCCTAAATATTTGCCAGAAGTTTGCAGGGGGAATAAATGGGTCCCTTTTCTCTGTGTGTAAGCATTTTTGTACTTTGTAGCATAAGACCATCTATATTTTCTTAAGCTGTTCTGCTAATTAGGTTGTTAGCTCCCTCTTCTTATAAAAGCTTGCTTGCGGAAGGTTAACAAAGGGGCACTAGCTACTAACTAAGGAAACAGCTGTTGAGGAAAGAAACTGCACATTTAGGATGTTACAGGAAAGGAAAAAATTTTGAGTGAAAATTGGTTATAAAAATTAATATTGAGTGGGATAAAGTCTGAGATTTCTTCAGTAGAATATTATTAATTGGAGAATAGTTAACTATGTGCCCCTCCTCCCTTGACAAAGCAACTTCTGAGATTTTGGTAAAGAGTCAACTGACCCCATCTTATCTGTTGAAGTCTGTATGTTCATTCAGTTCTTAGGGTTGAAGAGATAATCTGGTTTCTGTTTGAATTATATGCTCTTTTCCTTAGATTAATTTACCTTCTAGATTGTGAAGACCATATTCCTCATTAAGGAGGGTGGGTCAGTGGATGGGGGAAGAATCGAGTTAGGACAAATGTGATTCTTGGGTCTTTTGCTTTTGCCTCAACCTCAGTAATTGATTGGGGCCCATTCCTTGTGAAACGAATAAAGCTTTCTCTTCATACCTTGAGAGAGCTCTGAAATTTATTTAAGTGGCAATTGTCCCATACAGTATGAAGATCACATTTAGACCCTTGTAAATTTTTTCACCAACATTTCACCTTTAGTGTAAATAACTAATATTCTACAAAGTAGCTATTATTTATGTTTATAATAATATTTTTTATTCCTTATTATTGAGTAACTAGTAATGTTATACATGATATCATTCATTTTTACCTTGGACTAATATCCTTTCTAGATTAATTCTGACCATATTTGTGCTTTTAGTTCAATTTGATTCTGTCTTTTCTGAGACATTCCTCTTCTAATTATGCTTCTTTTCCCCATAGTTTTCATTTCTTATTAACTAGTTCCTTACTCATTGCCTTCAAAAATTTATATTTTCCCTTTCTTGAAAAAAATCCACCTTCAGTTGATTTTGTTGACCTTACCCTTTATTCCAAACTACAATTTTATCTTTCTTTATTTCACTACCAAACTTCTGGACCAAGTTCAAAATTAATAATTTTTTCCTACTTCTTCAGGAAATACTATCTCTTTAAGACCCTATATTATGATTTTCTTTCCCTCCCATTCTACTAAAACTGACCATTTAAAGATCATTATCCCAAATCTTTGAATGACAATTCTAGAGCTTCTCTCCCCATCCCCCATCCCCCAATTATTCTTTTTCCTTGCTTTCATTGTAGCTTTGATATCTCTGGCTACTATCTCATTGTTGATGCATTAGCTGCCTCTCCTATCCACATTATTATATTGATCCTTTTCATATTTTTCAACTTCTTTATTTTGTATTTTCTTACTACTTCATTTGTTTTAGTTATTAACCCTGGACTCTCCATTGAAATCTTTCTCTTAAATGTACAAATTAGCAAATTATTTCTATTAACCATAGCTGGTAAAGAATATTCAACATGCATATACATTGGAGTCACCTTGAATTGATTCATAAGTAGAAAGCTCCCTTCCTTGAGTTTCCTATCATGGACTTCCAAATATCAGAGAATGTCTGGAATGCTTTATGTACTTTACTTAAATACCATGCTCCTTTGGTTGTTGATATTGGTCATTCTTCTTGAAGATGATCAGGACATCAGGAAGGTAATGCCAAGACTTGCAAGTGAATTATATTTCAATGAGGAAGGCTGTGTAAAGTCATAACCTCACTCTCACCTCTAGAACCATCTAGATTATATATATAAGAACTCCTGGAAATGACCAGGTACAGTGTGAGATCTTGATTATTTTAAGTTAAAGTCTTTCCCATGAGATGTCTTTTGAATGAGATCACACTCATTCAATGATTAGAACTAGAAGTAAGGCAAAAAAGGCCTCTTATTCAGTAAAAAAAAATGAAAACTCCATGTGTGAGTATGTGGGGAGAAGGTTGGGGTGGGGCTTGGGCTGGGACCTATTGTTAGTCAATCTCTGAGAATCTGAGTAATTTGGGTTTAAAGTATGAACTTTAAGAAAGAAACCTTGAGCTAGGAGTTTTATGAAGAGGAGGAAGTGAAAGTGTGCTACTTCACATAGCTAAAGGAATCCATTGGATTTTTTTTTTTTTGCTGCTGTTATAATTGCAAATTATACAGCCTCTTGAGACAGGGGTTTGAAACTGGAGTCTACATACTTCTAAGTGAATAGCAGATATGTTTCAAAGAACCCATGAGCTTGGATGGGGAGAAAAATTGCATCTTTATTTCATTATATTTTGTTTTCTTTGTAATCATGTAATCAGTTAAAAACATTATTCTCTGAAAGGGGTTCATGACACACCAAAAAAGGCCCCTCCTCTAGGGAGACTGTCTGAGAATAAATAGGGAATCAATTAGACTGTTAACTCCTTAGCCCTCGATTCTAATTTCTTTTGCTAATCTTGCACAGGCACAAAGTGCTTTAGGGTTTTTTTGATTCACATTTAATAACATTTCAAAATGTATATGTTTGGGGCGGCTAGGTGGTGCGGTGGATAAAGCACTGGCCCTGGAGTCAGGAGTACCTGGGTTCAAATCCGGTCTCAGACACTTAATAATTACCTAGCTGTGTGGCCTTGGGCAAGCCACTTAACCTCATTTGCCTTGCAAAAAAAACCTAAAAAAAATGAATATGTTTATGGTTAAAATTGTGTGTCTGAAGAATAGTCTGAATTTATGACTGGTTTTAATTGAATAAAGCACTTTAATTGCTGAAAGAAAAAAAAAAAGAAAGAAACCTAGCTTGTAAACCCCAAGATACCTTGCGAGGTTTAGCTTGTTCTTTTGAATATAGTTAAGGCATACCCATGGTATATATCCTAGGTGGACAGAGGAAAAAAAAGGAGGAAGGAAGGAAGGAAGGAAGGAAGGAAAAGAAAAGAAGAAGGAAGATGCAGCTACTTTAGTACTTAAGGAATCCAGAAGTGATGTCCATAGTATGAGCCTTAAATGCTCTGAGCCAATCAAGTCTTGAGGATGGTTTCAATGCCTTTAAGCAAAATCTAGCCTAATCTGCATGGGGATAAGATATACTCCCCTCTTTAATGTCTCATAAAAGACCTTACACCACTTTTGTGATTTTAGGGCTATTCCCAATCAACCTTGACCTCTGATACTCAAGAAGTTTGACATAAGCAGCACTAAAGGAGAAGAAAAACCTTACAATGAGAATGAGAATACCACAACATGGACCTGTCCTTCAATACTAGGCATATGCTTGGCTAGAAGGTTGTGAATGATACTGGGGTTAGGTGTTGGAAGGGCAGTGTTACTTCCCAAGTTGGTCTACTATAGTTGGAGAGGATAGGAACTACTATGGCAACTGCAGAGGATTCTAGCCCATCATGCAGACTTTGTTTCCCTTTTTATTACTTGTCATATTCTTTAATGCAGGAAATTCCTCCTACTTCCAGTTGATTTCTACTGAGAGACTCAAATTGAAAATGCCCAAATCAGTGAAAGGCATAAAACAAAACAAAACAAAAAAGACAACAAATGTAAATTCTAGGCTAATGCATGGGATCTATTTGCCATGTGCAAGCAGTAGCTGTTATAAATGAATGAAAAGAGACAGCTAGGTGGTGAAGTGGATAAAGCACCGGCCCTGGAGTCAGGAGTACCTGGGTTCAAATCTGGTCTCAGACACTTAATAATTACCTAGCTGTGTGGCCTTGGGCAAGCCACTTAATCCCATTTGCCTTGCAAAAACCTAAAAAAAAAATAAATGAATAAATCTATAAATAAATAAATGCATACATATATAAATAAATGAAAAGAAAAACCTGCTAGAGTGAGAGAAAATTGTACATTTTATTCATGAACCTTGCAAGATACACCTTTCAAGGTACAGGTACCTCACCTAGATGTGAGGCATGAATTGGTCTTGGAACCTCAGGTAATTTATGGTCTTCAGAAACTCTTTCCCCTCCCTCTTGGGTGTTCATAGTCTCTCAGAGTTTGAGTTGCAATCTAAGAGGTCCACCCATTCCATGACATGCCCCTAATTTGATTCCCCCCCACATCATACAACACATGATATGCTAAAGAACCCCAATGGTCACAGGGGGTGTGCGGGTTAATATTCAATTACCTAATTGTGTGAACTCAGTTGCATTAGGTCAAGATCTCTAGGTCACTCTTGACCAGTTGAGAACTGGTTTGAAGTTTGCTATCCCTGGAATGGGATTAGGAAGACTCTTCCAATCATGTTTGGCTGGGCCATTCCCCCTTTGTAATGGATTCCCTAAGGACGCCCCTCCACACCCTGTGAAGACCATCACCCTACATTCCTCACAATAGCCATTATAGATAGTTTGAGAGAGTGCATTTGGAATCTGAGGGGGCTTCTCATTGGAAGTATCAAAGAAAGAAATAGAATTACAGTACATAAATCAGAAAAGAGTAGAAGGTTTTAATTGATTGATGAATACTTCTGCTTATCCCTAGAAGATTAACTGAACCTTTTTCCCTAATTCCAGAAATGACTCTCGGCTCTTGGAAGAATTTAGTATTTTCCTGCAAGTATTATTCTCACCAAAATGGTGAGCTCCAGAGAATAACAATAAACTCCATGTGGGAGAATTCTGGCTGTTCTCTTAAAAGAAAAACAAAGAGCAAACAAACTCAAACAATTCCTTTAGATAATATTAATGATTTATATTTTCCTCATTGTTGGAGTCCCTAATGCCATCTGTCAATTGGAAATAATGAAAAAAGTAGGAAGGAAGGAAGGGGGATACAACATGAATAGACAAATTATATTATAAATGCTAGCTATCATACTTAATAAAGTTATGTGTTAGTAATTTAATTGCTGGAATAGACTCAGAAGTAACTGAAGGAACCAAAGTAATGCTTAATAAGCCCAAGAAAACAAACTACCAAGAAAACAAATAAATTATCAAGATAATTTTTACACTGGTTGTTTTACCATTTCTAGAATATTCTTTCTCCTTATTTTGTCCCTAGAATCCTTACTTTCCTTCAATACTTATATCAAATATCACATTTTATGTGATGCTGTCACTGGTTTTCCTCAACTGCTATTGTATAATGCAGTGCATTTATGTTCATCTCTCTTCCATTTCCTTCCTTAAAACTCTTTAAAAGTCTTAAAAGATAAGAATTCTTTCTTTGTCTTTTTATCAATAATGTGTAGAATATTGGAGACTTTTACTAAATGTTTCACTGATTTTTTTAAAAAAATTTATTTTATTTTGGAATTTTTTACAATTTTTCCTCTAATCTTGCTTCCCTCCCCCCACTCCCCACAGAAGACAGTCTGTTAATCTTTACATTGTTTCCATGGTATATATTGATCAAAGTTGAATGTGATGAGAGAGAAATCATATCCCTAAGGAAGAAAAATAAAGTATTGTGCCTGATTGTTGCACTAATGGAATGAGCAAGTCCATCAAAGTTGGTCATCAACTCCATGATGCTGATAGGGTGCACAATGTTCCGCTGGTTCTGCTCATTTTGCTAGCATCAGTCCAAACAAATTTTTCCAGGCTTCCCTGAATTCCCATTCCTCCTGGTTTCTAATAGAACAATAGTGTTCCATCACATACATACACATACCACATTTTGTTAAGTCATTCCCCAATTGAAGGACATTTTTACCTTAATTTCCAATTCTTTGTCACTGCAAACAGAGCTGCTGTGAATATTTTTTGTACAAGTGATTTTTTAAATACATTACTAAAATATTCTTGTTTAAGAGTAAACATAATACCCCCTCCCCCCCAAAATATAGACCCTCATGAGAAATAAAGGAAAGAAAAAAAATGTGTTTCAGTCTGTGTTCTGATACCATCAGCTCTGTCTCAGGTAGATCACATTCTTTATGATAAGTCCATCATAAAAGCTGCTTCCATATTTTTGCACTGTTGCGGTTGCTGATTGTAAATCCCTCCATCCATTCCTCCCCACTACTATATATTATATTTTCTCTCTCCTTTCACCCTGCCCCTCTTCTAAAATGTGCTGTAGGGTGACTGAGTAGTGCAGAGGGCTGATCATGGGCCCAGGACCAAGAGGCCTTGAGCCCACATACCACCCCTGAGACCCAGCAACCACCCAGCCCTGTGGTCCCGGATAAGCCATCCAATCCCAGCCCCTTGCGAGAACTAAAAAAGAAAATGTGTTATTTCTGACTATGATCTACCCTCTCCTCTATCACCCACATCCCTCCCTTCCCCCTTTCCCCATGTCTCCTTTTTTTTTAGGCTTTTGAAAGGTGAATGGGGTTAAGTGGCTTGCCCAAGGCCACACAGCTAGATAATTATTAAGTGTCTGAGGCCAGATTTGAACTCAGGTACTCGTGACTCCAGAGCCAGTGCTCTATCCACTGTGCCACCTAGCCACCCCTTCCCTTCTCTTTTTTTTACTCTAGATATCTATATCCTATTGAGTATGTATGCTGTTTTCCCTCTGAGCCATTTCTGATGAGAATGAAAGTTCCCTCACTCCCCTTCATCTTCCCCCCCTTCCATATCATTGCAAAAGCTCATTGTAAAAAAGAAGAAAAAAAATCTTTTATACAAAATATCTTAGCCTATTCCACCTTTCCTTTCTCTTATTCCCAGTGTATTTCCCTTTTAGCCATTAACTCCATTTTTACAATATATCATATCTTCAGATTCAGCTCTCTCTTGTGCTTCATCTATAAAAGCTCCTTCTACCTGCTCTATTAAATGAAAAGTTTCATATATTATCAGTATCATTTTTCTATGCCAGAATACATGCAGTTCATCATTAAGTCCCTCATATTTTACCCTTCTCCTCCACTCTCTATACTTCATCTGAGTCCTGTATTTGAAGGTCAAATTTTCTGTTCAGCTCTGGTCGTTTCAACAGGAACATTTGAAATTCCCCTGGTTCATTGAAAGTCCATCTTTTTCCCTGGAAGAGGACATTCAGTTTTGCTGGGTAGTTGATTCTCGGTTTGCCTTCTGGTATATTATATTCCAAGCCCTACAAGCTTTTAATGTAGTTGCTGCTAAGTCCTGTGAGATCCTGATTGCAGCTCCATGGTATTTAAATTGTGTCCTTCTGGCTGCTTGTAATATTTTGTCTTTGACTTGGGAGTTCTGGAACTTGGCTATAATATTCCTGGGGGGTGGTTTTTTGGGGATCTCTTTCTTGGGGGGATTGGTAGATTCTCTCCATTTCTATTTTGCCCTCTGCTTCTAGGATATCAGGGCAATTTTCCTGTAGTAATTCTTTGAAAATGATGTCAAGGCTCTTTTTCTGATCATGACTTTCAGGTATTCCAATAATTTTTAAATTATCTTTCCTAAATCTGTTTTCCATATCAGTTGTTTTTTTCAATGAAATGTTTCACATTTTCTTCTAATTTTTTATTTTTTGGGTTTTGAAGTAATGAATCCTGGTTTCTCGTAAATTCATCAATCTCCCTGAATTCCATTCTTTGTCTGAAGGATTTGTTCTCCTCAGAGATCTTTCTTATCTCTTTTTCCATCTGGCCAATTTTGCTTTTTAAAGCATTCTTCTCCTCAATAACTTTTTGAACTGTTTTATCCATTTGACCTAAGCTGGTTTTTAGCATGCTATTTTCTTCAGCATTTTTTTGGATTTCCCTGACTAAGCTGTTGACTTCATTTTCATATTTTTCCTGCATCTCTCTCATTTCTTTTCCCAGTTTTTCTTCTAACTCCCTCATTTGATTTTCAAAGTCTTTTTTGAGCTCTGTCATAGCCTGAGCCCAATTTCTGTTTTTTTCTTGGAGTCTTTAGATGCAGGAGCTTGTGTGTCCTCATCTTCAGACTGAGTGTTTTGATCCTTCTTGGGCTCACAGGCAAAATATTTCTCAGTGGTGTTCCTGTTGTTTCTCTGCTTGCTCATTTTCCCAGCCTTAGCCTGTTTTGGGGGTGCTTCCTGAGCTTTTGGGACATTCACACAAGGGTCTCAGTGTGTGATGCTCTGTCCTCCCTCCTGGTCTGTGAATGACTATATGTGCCCCCCTCTGCCACAGGGATGAGGTGGAGGGGGCCCCCTGCTGTTCTATGACAGGGCCTAGACTGTGATCAGGATCTGAATGTGGTCAGAGCCCCAGCCTCCTGTTCCAGGGGCAGAGGACAGAGCTCAGCAGTCTCTCTTCACTCCCCTCCCTAGGTTCAATGGGCTCATGCCCTGGGGGCTCCTGCTTACGGCTCTGCCTACTTCTGTTTCCTGGATCTGGACTGCCTTGACCATGCTGCTTGCCGTGTGCCCTGAGGGCTGGGTTTCACATGCTCTCTAGCAGAGGTCCCCACTGCTCCCCCAATATATGCCCGGTGCTCCCCGGGGCATAAATCAGGAGACTCCCCCGCTGCTGTGAGCCATGGCTCCCAGTGTCCTGGGGCTGCTTCTGGGAGGCTGAAGTTCTTTTGCTCTGGTGGGCCATCCCTCTGGAGGGCCACCCCTCCAACCCTGGGGAGCAGAGCCTTTCTGCTCTTTTCCAGGTTACCCTGAGTAGGAGAACTGCCTCACTGGCTCCCTCTGTGGGTTCTGTCTCTTGAAAATTTAGTTAGAGTACTTAGTTTAGAAGTTTTCTGAGAGCCTGACAGGATCAGCTCTTGTAGTCATCTTGGCTCTGCCTGGGCATATGCTGTCTTGTCTGTGCTTTGATATGTAGATGACCACAGGCACTCCCCTCTGACCTGGAGCTGTGAGGAGGATCCCTGCTATCTTAATTTGGAAGGCCAAACTACAACCTGGATCTGAGTGTGGGCAAACAGCAGAGTCCTGCCCCAGGGACAACAGAGAAATTTCTGTAGTCTCCCCTGACACCCTTACCATCTGTGGTCTGTACTCTGGAGGTGCAGGCTGGTTTACCCTGATTCTTGGGGCAGGTTATGTGGCTGGTGCTCCTCAGTCCACATTCATTCTGTTATAGCAGAGTTCTCTCATGACCCCTTCAGGCTGTTCCCAGTGATCCCTGGACTGGGCTGGACTGGGCTGCGGCCCCAGCTTTTTTCTAGCCCCTGGTCCTGGTGAAACACACCTTTCTTGCAGAACTTCTGAGTTGTCTTGGACTGCGAAAATGTATCACTCAATCTTTCTGTGGGTTCTGTCCCTCTAAATTTTGGCTAGTGTCATGATTTGTTGGCTTTTGGAGTTTTGGGGGAAAGGAGTTTCTGGGAAATACTGCCTTCACACTGCCATCTTGGCTTCACCCCTCATTTGACTGATTTTTTAAAAAGAAATTGTTTCAAAGGAAAGTCTTCTTGGGTTAGAGGGTAGGTAGAATGAATGTAATGGAAAATAAAAAGAATCAAACAGCTTTTTTGCTTTTTAGGTTTTTGCAAAGCTAATGGAGTTAAGTGGCTTGCCTAAGGCCACACAGCTAGGTAATTATTAAGTTACTGAGACCTGATTTGAACTCAGGTCCTCCTGACTCTAGGACCAGTGCTCTGTCCACTGCACCACCTAGCCACCCCAAACAGCTTTTTTTTTTTTAAAACCTCAGAGAGATTCCAAGCTTGCATTCTAGGAGAACACTCTTTCACTGAAGATTAGCTAAGCCCAATTTTACCTTGGCTACCTATTCTACCTGCACCCAGTAGTCCAGACCTGACCACACTTCTGAAAGGGCTTTTGGTTGCTTTGTTGACTTTTTACAGGACTCCCTGAGAAGTTACACTGGTCCCTTGCAAGTCCAATACCTCTTCAGAATCTCCTTATTGATCTCTTACAGCTTATTGTTCACTTAGGTACCTTGCCATGCAATCACTCTGACCCATGGGGAACTGAAACCCAGTCAAGTCTTAATCAGACTTCCATTTGTGATCCAGAGGGTTAGACTTCCTTCTGTATAATGTCTTTCATCTTCCCAGTGAAGATGGGGATACCAAGAGAAATACTACTACCTGGGAGCTTCCTAGGACAGAAGTGAGATTTTTTTTTTTGGCAAAGTGCCCTCTGGTCTCAAAAGAAAGGAATGGAGTACCTTCTCCCTTGGTATGGGCATATGAATTGTGAACTTCTTTTTAATCTTACTATTATCATTAATCAGAGAGCTAATGAAACTGCATACTCTCTCTCTGACCTGCAAGAATCCCTGAACTCTTTAGTTAACACGGTCCTTCATAATAAGGCTTAGACTTCATTGCTTAGACTATCTCTTGACCTCCAGTGGAGGTGCTTTTGCTCTTGCCAACGATTTCTGCTGTATGTCCATTAATAACTCCCAACAGGTTATGTTCCAAATTGACATATCACAGAAAAAGGCTCCTGGAAGCAGGAGGTTCATGAGTCTCATTTCCCAAAATCTTCCTCTGTATGGGGCTCCTGACTTTTGTTCTTAGTGACCCCGATATTCACCCCCCTCCTAATCATTCTTTTCTTGTTTATTTTTGTCTGCTTAACCTTCTTATAAGATTCATTTCCTTCAGCAGTACATCTTCAAGGAGTGATCCCAGCTGGATATCAACCTCTTTGTAACTCAACACCCCTTGGATGCTGCCTCAGTCAAGTTCTGAATGAGCTTCAATTCTCCCTCAAACAGAACCTGCTAGGCAGAGACAATTTGATGTCCCCTTCTCTGGTCTAGAAGACTAGAACTTTATCTGTGTTCTCCAAATGAACTTGAGTTCCTACTCTATGAGAGGGAATGGATTAGGTCAATGAACTTCAGTGAAGTACCTTGCCACTTCAAGGACTAGGTGTCTTTGAGCAGTAGCACCTACTCCCATTCCATTATCTACCTTACAGATACCACTTGAAAATACTAAGTTGACCCCTCAAGCCATGCACAGTCTATTGGATATTTGTAGTCTGTGTTATCCATTACTTAGTTCCTCCCTAGCACCATCCTAACTCCTTCCTTACTCCTTTATACTCTATATAACTCTGGTCCTATTTCTTGCTGGTGCTGGTTCAGCCTAGTTACCCTGCTGGTGGCTACTGTTTTAGACCCATTGCAATACCTTGGCAATAGTTCTTAATTTCTCTCTTACCTTTGCTACTTCCTTAGAGAACTCTATTGATTTCCCCATGAAACATAACCCATGTTACTGCTCAAATTTCTTACTTTAATATTCACAGTAATGCATAAAATGTTTCTTTTATTATTAAAAATGTCAATTAAATCTCTGAGATTATCCATTCTATTGTCTGTAGATTATTTTGTCTCTTCTTTGACTTTGTTCTCTCAATTTTTTTTATTTTTTTATTTTTTTTAGATTTTTTTCTTCAAGGCAATGGGGTTAAGTGTCTTGCCCAAGGCCACACGACTAGGTAATTATTCAGCGTCTGAGGTTGGATTTGAACCCAGGTACTCCTGACTCCAAGGCTGGTGCTCTATTCACTGCACCACCTAGCCACCCCTCTTTTCTTCTTTATAATGACATATATGTATCTGTGTATAGGTAGCTAGGTGGTACAGTGGATAGAGTACTGGCCTTGGATTCAGGAGGGCAGGAGGAGATCGAATCCAACCTCATACACTTGACAGTCACTAACTATGTGTCTTTGGGCAAGTCACTGAACCCTGACTGCCTCATATCCAGGGCCATCTCCAGTCGTCCTAATTCATATCTGGTCACTGGATCCAGATGACTGTAGAAGGGAAAGTGAGGCTGATGACTTAGCACAGCTTCCCCTCACTCAAATCTAATTCACATGCTTATCACGGTATCATCTCCCAAATATCATAGTCTTCTTAGAGAATGAAAGATAAACATCTTCATCATGTGTATATGTGAATGTATGGAATCTTATTTGATCCTCAAGGAGGTAGGTGTTATTATCTCAATTTATTAGCTATTTTTATGCTGTTGACTATAATTTTATTAGATATTTCTATTAATGATGCTATCATTTCCTTAAGTCACCAGATTTCAAACCTGTCAGTTTTTAGTAATAGTCTTCCCCTCAAACCCTCCCTTCCCTCAGTCATTGAGATTCCTTCTGCATAATTAATTCTTGTATCAGCATTCTCACTACCATTGCTTGGATAAAGGTAAAGAAGCATCATGGCTCAGTCTCCAGGGGAAAGAGAGAGAGGGACTAGATTCTGCTTGACTGGGAAAGCCCTAAAACAAACTTGAGTTAGGCAGGGTACGTAAACATTGAGGAGTGATGGGAGATTAGAGATGATTGGTTTTCACATGAGCCAATATTCTCCAGATTCAGAGTAAGCAAGTTTGCAGACAGACAGGGGAGGGGTCAGTTCGTTTTAGTGGCATGAAACAGTAGTATTTTCTTTTTAGTGATCAGTACATCACTTATCTGGAGAAATAGCTTGGATGGATTAAAATCACAGAATCTTGAATGGGAGAATTGGAAGAGATCTTAGATCTTTTAAAAATTAGTATAATAGGAGCACCTAGGTGGTGCAACAGATAGAGCACCAGCCTTGGCGTCAGGAGGACCTGAGTTCAAATTTGACCTCAGACACTTAATTGTTTAGCTGTGTGATCTTGGGCAAGTCAGTTAACCACATTGCCTTAAATAAATAAAATTTTCAAAAAATCAGTATAATAGCAACAACAACAACAATAATGGCTAGCATTTGCATAGCTCTTAAAGGTTTGCAAATTGTGTGTGTGTGTGTGTGTGTGTGTGTAAAATATGATATAAATACCAAATATAATTATATGATACATAATTCTCTTTATATGATTGACTGCTTGTCTCTCTCTCTACACACACACACACACACACACACACACACACACACACACACGTCTTTAGATAAAACATTAAAGGGTAGTTTTGCCAGATCTGTAGTAAGGAAGATCTGAGTTCAAATTTGACTTCGGATACTTGCTAGCTCTGTTCTATGGACAAATCACTTAATCTTTATCTACCTCAGTTTCCTTAATTTGTAAAATGGAGATAATACTAGTGTCTTCTTCCCAGGGTTGTTGGGAGGATCAGATTGTTTTGCCTCCATTTGGTCTCTGTTGTCTCAATTGCTTCTCTCTAAAACCATATCTATCTTCCTGACTTTTCTATTTTTGCTAATGATGTGTATATGTGTGTGTGTGTATGTGTGTGTGTGTGTGTGTGTGTGTGTGTGTGTGTGTGTGTGTGTGTGTAAAATCTTATTTGATCCTCACAACAACCTGGGAGATAGGTGTTATTACTATCCCTATTTTAGAGGTGAGGAAAATGAGCTTGAGAGATATTAAGTGATTTGTCACAGACTATGTACCTAATAAAGAATTTGAAGCAATTATTCAAACTAAGATCTTTCTGGCTCTAGGTTCACTCTGCTGGAGAAAGATCATTTAACATGACTGAGGCAATGTGATAGTTGAGAAAGGAAGTACACTAGTGGATCTTGGTACCCCAACATCAATGTTCAAGTCTAGGTTAGATGTATGATCTTGGGCAAGATCCTTAATCTGTTTGTCTTTTTTAAAATCTCCTATTACCTCCTGATAATGAAGAAAATGATTGGCAAACCATAAAGTACTAAAAAAAGAAAAAAGTGTGAGTTATATAGTTGTAATTTAGTCTACTTTCATTTTGCCCCCACAGAGCTTAATTGACTTGCCCAAGTCACAATAATATTAGAAGGAAAAACTGCAAGTTATAAAACCCTGACTCCAAATGGAGTCAATCTCAGATTCCAAATGTAGCACCCTTTCCACTGTATCAATTAGGTTATAATAAGAATAAGATAATAAGAGTAACTTGCATTTACCTAGCATTTACCTGAGATCTGCAAAGTGCTTTGTAAATATTATTTCATTTTATCCTCTCAACAGCCATGGGAGGTAGGTGGTATGTTTTTTACTCATTTTACAGATGAGGAAACTGAGGTAGACAACTTTGTGCAGAGTCACAAAGCTACAATTGTTAGTAAATAGATTCGCATTCAAATCTTCCTGATTCCAGGTCCAACACTCTATCTGCTTCACAATTTAGTTGTTTCAACTTGTTGAATTGAAGAACACTATATTTTTTGAATTTAATTAAATTAAAGACCCAATTTCCACCCCTCTACCTTGTCAATGAACCATCTTTGAAAACAATAGTTGAAAGTGATCTCTTTTTCTGAACTTACTGTCCAAACCAGTCCTGACAGATATCTGTCATTTATTGACCGGTATAAAAATGTGTGTGTGTGTGTGTGTGTGTGTGTATAAAGCTAATATCCTCAGCTCAATGATATGATTTTAGAGGGTAATTAATGATTATGTTTTATATTTCTTTGCATGTTCATTTGTTCTTTGCAGTGTTTGCATATAGTTGGAATCTAATATTTATTTTTTTAATGTTAGAATACTGCTCTGTCAGAGCCAATGTTAATACTATTGAGGTTTTTTTTTTTTTGGTTTTTGCAAGGCAAACGGGGTTAAGTGGCTTGCCCAAGGCCACACAGCTAGGTAATTATTAAGTGTCTGAGATCAGATTTGAACCCAGGTACTCCTGACTCCAAGGCCGGTGCTTTATCCACTACGCCACCTAGCCGCCCTATTGAGGTTTTTTTAAGCTGATTTTTTCTCTTTTTTTTAAGGCAATGGGGGTATGTGACTAGCCCAAGGTCACACAGCTAGGCAATTATTAAATGATTGAAGCCAGATTTGAACTCAGGTACTCCTGACTTCAGGGCCAGTGCTCTATCCACTGCATACCTAGCTGCCCTCTTAAGCTGATTTTCTAAAAGGAAAGTTATCAAATTACCCTAGAGAATTGATATGAATTTTGTCTTTCTCATTTGAGGATTTACTTTAGTTTTATGATATTTATTGCCTTCTGATCACTGAAGTTATAATATCTATAATCATTGATTTTACACATATCCCCTTTCTCTAACCTCATTTAGCTATTCCATAAATTCATATTGTCTACACAACACCAAAAATAATTCATGGTTAAGTTTAAATGTATCATTACTACCAAAATCCCCCCAACAATCCATTTTTAAAATGTCTATCCTTGAGCTAATAGAAATATATATGATTGACAAAAAAAGAGGTCAGAAACCACAAATAAATACTTCCATAGCTCAGATGAATTTTAAATGTATTCAAACACACATTTTTGTGTGAGAATGTATATGAATATGTGTTAGTCTTTGACAAATTAATTTCTTCCCCCATGTTAACTCATATAAACACAGAAAGTAAACAATGGATCTATACAGATTCATTTGATTGTAAAAATATGGCTAAGACTATTAATAACCTAATAAAGTAAAGACAAACTTCTGGACTGAATTAGAAAAGAAACCTGGGACATTGAGTGAGAAAAAAATGAACAACCCCTTGGAGACTTAAATAGCGTCTCTGTGGCCTACTTGCCCTTATTTCAGGAGAAAGGGTTTGAGGAGAGTAGTTTGTGAAGGAGTACCACGAAGAGCAATCCAATGCAGGGGAGAGAAAGAAAGAGAGAGATTTTGAGGCACAGTTGAGATGCAGCCAAGGAAATAGAAGTGTGCCCATGGGCATTAAGAGACAGCTTCAAGGATAGTGACCTCTGATAGCAGAGAAGAGAATTAAAAAAGTTCAGTTACAGACAAGACTGGTCACATTCAGGGTTATAGAGAGGAATAGATACGAGGAGCAATGCTGAATGGCCCACCACCCACAGAAAGCTTATTTAATATTTACAGAACAAAAGAAAACTTTCTCCTTTTTCTGAGGAGGTTAATTTTTCTCTTATTCATCATAGCTAGTTCCCAAGTAGTATGAACAATGAATTCTCTGAAGTATTTGTACAGAATATTTTCACTGGGCTGGAATCAACTACCATATTTTATATAATTATAATTTCATATAATACAAGTTAAAAATGAGAATATTTAAGAGAATTTATTATTTGTACCGATTGGGATCTAGCTGTACTCTGCTTTCTCCACTCTTATGGTTCAGCCAAATTGACCTTCTTCCTGTTGCTTAGTTGAATCATTAATGTCTTATTTCTAAGGCTTTACATTTGCTGTCTCCCATCCCTGGAATACATCTCTACCTCTTAGAATGCCTTATTTTCAACAAAACTAAGCTTAGTCACCACTTTTTACATGAAAGATTTCCTTTTTTTCATAGTACCTAGTTTTTCCCCTCCAACATTACTTTGCATTTGTTTTGCTTAGGATGTATTATATTTATTTATATGTAGTCTCTTCTATCTGACTGTAAACTCTCTGAGGGCAAGGAGCATTTCTTAGGGATACTTTGAATCCCCAGTATTTTCAAAGCACAGACCTTGGCATCAAGCTTGCTGATTGGTCGATTTGGGGGGCCCACTTGATGGAAAGACCCTGCCATGTTCCTTCTTCATCTGTAAATGAAAATATGTTTATAAATCTCTCAAAGAAGTCCTAATTTGGGAAATATTACTTCTGAAACTTAGACATCTTGTGTCCTCCAAAAGGGACAAAGATAATTAATTCATTATACAATGGAAAGAATGAAATGGAAAAGGGAGGCCTTGAGAGAGTTGAAATCTTAACTGAATAATAAACATCTACCTATAAGGATCTTCAAGAAGAAAACAGACAAATGTTTTCCTGGGTTATCTAGTGCCAAGTGTTTTAAAGCTTTTTTTGTTTCACATGCCTTTGATGGTCTGGTGAGGTCCATAGACTCCTCCTCTGGTGTTTTTATTTTATTTTATTTTATTTTGATTTTTGCAAGGTAATGGGGTTAAAGTGACACAACTAGGTAATAAGTGTTTGAGTCCTGACCCCAGGGTCAGTGATCTATCTAGCTGTCCCCTTCTCTGATGTTTTTAAAAGGATACAATTGAATCCATAGTTTGATGAAGGAAAGCAATTATTGTAAAATACTTATCAAATATTTTTTTAAAATCCACCCCAATTTAAGAACTCCTGGAGATATCTAATTGCCTGAAGTCAGAGGGTTGAACCAGGGCATGCATCATTTTTATTTGGAGCAATAACAATAAACATATTCTCTAATAGCTTAGAGAAAAGCTTGAAAAGAATATGCTTCAGCATAAAATTCTTATCTAAATCTGAGAGCAATTTTTTTTAAGAGTTGTGAGTTGTAAAGTTCTATTTAAAGAGACAGGTGAACCTAGTACTCTTGAAATATATATATATATATATACATATACATATATATATATATATATATATATATATATATATATATATATGTAATATTAGTTTTTGCAAGGCAATGGGGTTAAGTGGCTTGCCCAAGACCACACAGCTAGGTAAATTATTAAGTGTCTGAGGCCGGATTTGAACTCAGGTACTCTTGACTCCAGGGCCAGTGCTTTATCCACTGTACCACCTAGCTGCCCCTTGAAATATATTTTTATTCACATTTTTCTTTAAAGTTATTTGTTTTCTGCCTGAACTGAACTCAGTAAAGAATTGAAATGAGGGAACTGAACAGCAATGGAAAAAAAGAGGACATTGAAATCAGAATGTCAGAACCAGAGCCATAGTAAATGATGATTGATTGACCTCTACTCTTACCCAAAATGGAAGCCCTTGGAAAAAATTCACAGGAGAAAATGGGACCCATACAGCAAAGGGATGTTCCAGGGTGAGGCGATTCCAGACTCTGAGGGAGGTTCCAAAGTGAGACCACAAGAGGCAAAGTGCTGACATACAAAAAAAAGAAAGACAGCTGAGAGAATGAAGGTTGGTGAGCCTGAATCCCTCTTCACAATGGAGGCCCCAGGAGCAACTTGACAGGAATAATATGTATGATGATGCTAAGAAGGGAAGATGTGTTGGTCAAGTGACAAAAGCAAGGGATGACAAGTGTCCATGGCCAATATGTAAATAGAAATCAAGGGTGGCTAGGTGACGCAGTGGATAGAGCACTGGCCTTGGAGTCAGGAGTACCTGGGTTCAAATCCGGCCTCAGACACTTAATAATTACCTAGCTGTGTGGCCTTGGGCAAGCCACTTAACCCCATTTACTGTCAAAAAAAAAACTAAAAAAAAAAAGAAATCAAGAAAGACTTCCAGAGCAATAGATGAATCCCACATGATGAATTTTGAAGAAAATCTGGACAAGAGACACATAGGATTGAGATCTGATTCATCAGAGGGAACTCCCAAATCACTATGATGAAAGATCCGAGTAAATGAGTATATGTCAAAATACATTCAATATTGTTTTCAGCTGAAGTCAACAACCATTCATATACAGCACTGTCTGCATACAAGGTTCTGATGTTGATTAAGGGTGAAAAGGTGAAAAAATACTCTATTTCCTGCTTTCAACAAAATTATAATATAATGGAGGGACTGAGTAGGAAGGAGAATGAAACATTATATAAATATTTCAAAGATCAATGATTGAGTTGCTATTATTATAATAAAAATACTGAAATATATTGGTGATGTCAAACAGAGTAACTTGAGAGATCAGGGAATAGGAAAATGGTCCCAACAAGATTCCCTATTGTAGTGATCGCTTCTAACTTTGTTCCAGGTATAGAACACTGCTAAGACACTCTATTTATCTTTATTGCTTACCTGCAGAATCCACAATATTACAGAGTTGAGGGTTTGCTGGAGAGAATTCTATTCCAGTTTGAAGGCTATCTTATTTTGTTACTCACTGATTTTCGGTAAGACAAAAACTTTTGTATTTGTAGATACATGTAGATGAATCTTGCCTGTATATCTGATGCTTTCTATATCATTTCTTGACTAGGATTGTTATCATTCAATCAATAAACATTTATTATGTTCATTGTCCCAGGCACTGTAATTGATGATACAAAGAAAGGTGCCTTTAAAGAGTTTATATGCCAATGGTTAACAATTGATCTCTAATTTGAACCTTCAAAGTTTGAATATATAATCCCTGATATCACCAACTTCTAGTAAGGAGTGTAGTGGAAAGAACTTTGGTCTGGGACTTAGGAGAATTGAGTTCACTCACAGACTTGTCCTAACTAGGCATTTGGCCTCAGGTAACTCTGAGACTCAATTTCCTAATTTGTAAAATGAGATATTTGGACCAAATTGGAGTTGTTACCTTTTTCACATCATGTGCTTCTTTAGCTGCTTGAACTCTTAGACTATGGACTCTTTTTTTTAGAATAATGATTTTTTGCTTATTTTCATTATTTTTTTTTTTAGTTTTTTTTTTTTTGTAAGGCAAATGGGGTTAAGTGGCTTGCCCAAGGCCACACAGCTAGGTAATTATTAAGTGTCTGAGGTCGGATTTGAACTCAGGTACTCCTGACTCCAGGGCCGGTGCTTTATCCACTGCGCCACCTAGCTGCCCCTCATGTTCATTATTGAAAGAAATGTTACATTTCAATGAGTGGTTATTGAAAATAAAGATGTAAATTTTTCCTAGCTAAGTTTATAGATACTCTAAAATCTACCTATAAATCCTCTGAGAGCTTGTGGATCCCAGATGAAGAATTCCAGGGAGGGACAATCTTCAAAGTCCTTCCTGGTTCTAAAATTTTAAAATTCCCTCAAAGCAGTCTCCTTTGCAAGCTGTATTAACTCTGGTACCATTTAAAGTACTGATAGCTTTTAGTATTCTCTTACTGTCGACTACGACTATATTTTATGCCTTGGAAGAATCTTTTTGGTATAATTTTCTTTCCTCAATAAGGAAGTCCTTTGAAAATATTCCTTAATAAAATATCTATTTATGATCTTCAATCATAATGGTATAGTTACCATTTATTCAACTTCTGTTTTTTTCTGACAGGCCTATTAGTAGCTGGCACAGGATGTACACTTATGGGCAGTAATAAATAAACCTCTGGATCTGGAACACAGGCATGAGTTGTCATTTACTGAGTGACCTGAATGTCCTTGACTGTTGAAGTGGTACATAGGCAAGTGTTTTCTGGGCTCAGTGAATTGTGGTTGGCAGGTAGAGAGGTAGGCAGTCAGAAATAGGAACAAATGTGTCCTAGGACATTTTTTTCTTTTCAAATCATGGTTGATTATCTAAAATTTTGAAATTATAAGTAGTGAAATAGTCAAGAAGGCCTGGAATATATAAATTGATGTAAACTAATCATGAAGGAAAAACTCTACCATTGGATCTTTGCTTAATGTGGGCTCAATTATTAAAAGCCGTTTTCCTAATGATCGATTCAGAAAGAGGACTGGGACTTGTGATTTCATTGTTAGGCAAAGAGGAAAGAAAGAAGCATTTATTAAGCCCTACTAACCTTGTGCTAGGGGCTTTACAATTGTCATCTCATTTAACTCTCAAAACAACCCTGGTAGTTGGGTACTATTATCATCAATTTTGCAATCAAGGCAGTCTCAAAGAAAGGCTTGCCTAGGACTGTACAATAATAAATGTTGACTTTGAACTCGGGCTTTCCACACCCTAACTCTTGGATAAGGAAATTCCTATTATCAAAGTAGGTCAACCCATTTTCTGCTATGTATAGTAATGGATGAGAACTCTCCAGAATTATCTGAGGGAGAAAGTGATTTGCCTAGGGTGACATAGTCAATGTGGACCAGAGATGGAACCTGAGTGCAGATCATCCTGACTTGAAGGCCAGCTCTCTATCTACTTCATCATGTTGCCTTTCAAGGACAGAGAACATACAGAATACAAATAGCAAAGATGCTTTGGGTTAGATTTCTAAGAAGGGAAATAACACTGGTAGAAATTTATACAATAGAGTTTTATAATTTAGAACATTAAGACTTTAGATGTAATCTAGTCTAACTTTCCATTTTATAGTTAAAGGAAAATGAGAACATAATTTCAGGTAAATGTATACAAACCACAGGGCTTGCTGTATTTAAACATATCCTTGAAAGTAGCTTGATTTATCATTGATCTTTTTCAGATAAAAGAAAAAAAATTCTAAATGATTAAGGATCTTAGCTTAAAAATTTTCTCTGGTGTGAAGAACATAAAGTTATCTTACTTACCTAGGGTTTCAGTTAGTGAGAGTCAAAGACACAAGTTGCATCTTTTTTTCTTTTGCTTGTCTAAGCCTTATACTCTTTCTATCACACCACACTACTTCTTATGTACTAATGATAATGGAAATTGTTCTGAAAACAGTATGACCAACTTGCATCTAAAGAACTATGTCTATCTCTAGTAAAGGATGGAAAGTTAAAAATATCTGCCACTCTTTTGTCTTATTATTTATTGGAAAAATAGCAGATAATATTCCCCTGTCAATTCATCTACAGTGATACTGTCTGAACTAACAAATAGCTTCCTCTGGTCTTGGAAGACCACACAAATGTATACAGTTAGGAGGCTAAAAATCAGTAACTTCCTATGAAATTCCTAAGAAATTTCATACAAAAATATGATGCAAGCTCCCATTTAAAAACTAACATTCAGGCTTTTGTCTCTTTTGTTCTGCTTCTTTTTCACAACATCATTTTTTTTTTAGGTTTTTGCAAGGCAGACGGGGTTAAGTGGCTTGCCCAAGGCCACACAGCTAGGTAATTATTAAATGTCTGAGACCGGATTTGAACCCAAGTACCCCTGACTCCAGGGCCGGTGCTTTATCCACTACGCCACCTAGCCGCCCCTCACAACATGATTAATGTGTAAATATGTTTAACTTGATTGCACCTGTATAGCCTATATAAGATTGTTTGGTGTCTTAGGATCAGGGGAGGAAAAGGAAGAGAGGAAGGAGAAAAATGCAAAACTCATCAAAATGAATGTTAAAAACTATCTTTAAATGTAATTAGAAAAAATACAATATACATTTTAAAATGAAATTTAACATTTAAATTTAATCAATTTTATAAATGAAATATTTTGACAGGCAGCAATAAAAACTTAACAATATCAACCCTGTTCACTTCTTCTTGTGATTCTGCACTTCAGTCATGTGTACATAGTCATAATGAATATCTATGTAATGCTTTTAGCTTTGGTTCTCACTTTTCATTCTTTATTTTGAACTTCCTCATATACTTTTTGTATGAATCAGTCTTTATGGAACTACAGTACTGAGCTGCTTTGTTGTGACAATCTCTTTGATCATTCCTTAACATTTGGGTTGTTCCCATATTTGGGCTCATGTAAATGGTGTAGTTACAAATATATTTTAAATTCTTTTAAACTCTGAAAATCCTTTCTCCATTATATTACTCATCATATATAATTTACTATTATTAGAATGTGAGCTCCTTCATAAGAGGGAAGCTCCTTCCTTTTATGTTCTTATCTCCAGAGTTGTTCAGACAAGGATGTGCAACGAAAATTAAAGTGACTACTATGTTCCAATCAATGGGGACACAAAGGCTAAAATAACCACTGCTGTCCCAGTGCTCATACTCTAATGAAAAAGAAAACATGCAAATAACTAGATACAAACAAGTTATATACAGGATAAATTGGAGATAATCAACAGAACTCTGGGATTCACCAGCATTAAGGGAAATTGGGAAAAGCTTCTTGTTGAAGGTAAGATTTTAGCTGAGGTTGAAGGAATACAGGGAAGCCAAGGAGTAATGATGAGAAAAGAGAAAAATTTCAGACATGGAAATGGATGGAATCAGGAGATGGAGTGTTTTGTTTGAGGAATAGAAAATAAGCCAGCATCACTAGGTCAAAGTGATCAAAGAGTACATGGGAATGAGTAACGTTGAAGAAGACTTAAATTGCTTATTAAATGTTGCTTTCATAATTTGTTAATGAAGTTACCCTTGGTTCTTAAAGATCTATGCCAAAACAAGTCCAATAAACTGTGAGAGATCTAAGTAAGGATATGACAATATACTAGCCTACAGAGAAATTCATCATGCTACTAAGGATTGATCAGAGGTTACTGAATTTATTTTGGCCTTAAAAAGTGATGAAAATTATCATTAAAACCTAGGAGGCTTAAAAATCACATGGGTGGAGAATCTTGACATGTTGTTTAATTGTTTTTAGCAGTACCTGATTGTTTAAGATCCTTTGTTCAGAATTTCTTGATGAAGAAACTGGAATGATTTGTCATTTCCTTTTCCAACTCATTTTACATTTGAGTAAACTGAGGTAAATGAAGTTAAATGACTTGTCCAGTATCACATAGCCAATGTCTTCCTGACTCCAGATCTGACACTCTAACCATAGTACCTTCTGTACAACTTAGCTGTCCCTGTGCAACCTACCTACTCCTAAATTTCTATATTAAAAAATTAATAAAATCTTGGGCTCCTGAAATAATTGCTTCCTTGAAAAATATTAATAATAGTGATAATTTGGAGTCAAAAAGTATAACTAGCATTGTGACTTTAAAAAATACCTTTTTTATTTTGATTTTTCCAGAAAATGAAATTTATGAATAGACTAATCTATTCCTTCATATCTTAACCAAGATTGAGTCTTTTCTTATGAATTTGCTGCTATCAATTCTTTTTTCAAATATCTTCCGAAATTGTTAAACAAATTGTGTGATACATGAATACAATGAAGTATTTCTCTGCCATGAGAAATGATGTGTGTGATGAATGTGGAAAAGCATAGAAAAGTGTTTATGAACTCATGCAGAATGAAGTAAGGAGAGTTAACAAAACATACACAGTTACTACACCAATGAAAAGGGAAGAACAACTAAATGCCCCCCCAAAATCAAAAGTGAAAGTAATAAAATTATGAAGATCAAGTAGGACAAACAAAATATGAGGAGATGCCTCCAAGTCACGCCTTCACTGAGGTGGAAGGCCAGAGGCGTTACATATTACACGCGTTTTCAATGTATTG
Organism: Macrotis lagotis; assembly: GCF_037893015.1. Classification (NCBI taxonomy): domain Eukaryota; kingdom Metazoa; phylum Chordata; class Mammalia; order Peramelemorphia; family Peramelidae; genus Macrotis; species Macrotis lagotis. The sequence continues at coordinate 54,850,959 of NC_133660.1, read as the reverse complement.
ATCAGTTTCACTGATTTTTTTCTCTCTAAAAAGTGCTATTTGCTATATAGGATGGCAGTCTGGGGGAGGGAGAAGAAAAGGAAGGGATATATCAAATAATGATATGAGAAACAGAATACAGTAATAAAAATTTATTTAAAAAATAAATCATGGGGCAGCTAGGTGGCACAATGGATAGAACACTAGCCCTGGAGTCAGGAGAATCTGAGTTCAAGCCCAACCTCAGACATTTTTAATAATTACCTAACTGTGTGACCTTGGGAAAGTCACTTAACCCCATTGCCTTGCAAAAAAAAATTTAAAAAATAAATTACTACTGAAAAGTTTTTAATGTGAAATTATTAAATCAATTTCTAAATATACTATAGATGAAATGTTTCCAAATTACTTCACTCATAATATTTTTTTCAGATTGACTGACAGAATCAGAATGATTCTGCTTTTTTATCTTAGTATTGATATGCAGAAAAGAGTTATCTCTCTTTGGGGAAAAAAGTAAAGGTAAAGTTTACATAGGAGTAAAGGAAGTGCGTCCAATTTCATTGCTCTTATTTGATATAATCCTAGAAATGTTGTCAGTAGCAATATGAGAAGAGAATAAAATTGAAGGTTTGAAGGTTTAATAATAGGTGAAGAGAAGTTAAACTACTCTTATTTGTTGATGCTATATATATTATATATATATATATATATATATACATATATATATATATAATGTGTATATATCTTAGGAAAATCCTTAGATATCAGTAAATATATTAATTGAAACAATATCTTCAGCAAGATTGTTAGCTACAAAATGAACTCTAAAAACTAACATTATTTCCTTATAGTAATATCCATATTTAAGAGGCAACAATACAAAGAAAAATTCTATTCCAAATAAATACAAAATGCACAAAATATTTATTGACCAACTTACCAAAATGCACAAAATACTTGTAGTTCAATCAAAGTGCTCCTTAAAAAAATAAAAAACAAATCTATGATCACCAGATTGTTAAAGTATACTTTATAGAATTTGACAAAATAATAATAAAATGCATTTGGAGAAGCAAAAATCTAGAATATGAAGAAAAATGAAAAAAAGGAATAAAGGGAAAATAAAACTTCCAGATTTAAGACTACTTTGTAAAGCAGCTATCATCAAAAATATTTGACTTTGGTTAAGAAATTGAGAATGAGATCAATGAATTGCACCAGACAATGGAAAATGATAAACAACACAACTTAACAAATCAGTGTTCAGTAAATCAAAATTCATAAATTACTTGGGAAAGAACTCCATATTTGTTGAAAAAAAAATCTTCCAGGAAAACCAGAAAGCAGTCTAGCAGAAATTAAGCTTACATCAACACTTTATACCATATTGCTCATAAAAATCAAGATGAAAATAGATTAATACTAAATATTTAGTTAATCCTAAACATCATAAGAAAAAATTGGAAGAGAAACAGATCATATACATTTCACAACTATGGGCAGAATATGTATGCTTAACCAGACAAGTGACAGAGTCAGTTGCAAAAGATCAAATAGGTAAAGTTCAATAAATGAAACTGAAAAGATTCTGCATGCACAAAATTAATGTTTAAAATGGGAAGTGATTGAATGTGAAAAATCATCATAATAAATTTCTCAGATAAAGCTTTGTATCAAAAATATAGACAACTAACATTATGTCTACATATAAATAGACAGATAACTGACCAAAAGATATAGACAGTTCTCAAAATAAGAAATATCAATAGTGATAACCAGATGAAAGAATAGCCCAAATTACTTAAAATCAGAACAAACCTGATGTTTCTCCTCAGAATAAGCATATTGACAAAGATGATAAAAGATGGGAATAGTCACTGTTGGAAGGGTTGTGGGGAAATATTGTTGGGGAAAGAATAATTGTTGCATAAAACAATTTGGAATCATGCAAATATGTGCCTAAAAGGTCCATACCTTTGGACCAGAGATTCTACTACTTGTCATTTATCCAAGGAGGCCATTGAGAAGAGCAAAATTACCATATACATTAAAATATATATGGAATATTACATAGATATATATATTTATGGAATGTTACATAGAGATATGTAAGAACTAGAAACTAAATAGATGCTTGTGAAATAGGAAATATTCTCTATCTTGCTTGACCTTAAATTCTTCCATTCATCTCTGACTGGTAAACTATTCTATGCTCTCCTAATTTGTTTATGGTATTACCTGAGATGTGTAAATTATGTACCCATTTTGACCTTATCTTGGTACAGTGTGTGAGAGATATTGGCCTATTATCTGAATTTGCATAATATATGAATGCATTGGAATTTTACTGAACTGTAAGAAGGGATGATTATAATGAATACAAAGAAGCATGGAAAGATTTACATGATATGATACAAAATGAAGTAAACACAATGAAGAAAACAGTAGACATGACAGCAACACTGCAATAAATAAGAAACAAAAAATTTAAAATGCATGTTACAAGATTGCAAAGAACAAGAAGAGATAGAGGTAGGAACCTCCATCCCATTCCTTAGCATAGTTCAAGAGTGTGTAATACTGCATATAGTTTCAGTATTTTAAAATTATTTCTATATGTTGTTCAGTTTAGATGATTTTTCTTATTACTTTTCTCTTTCTTAAAATAATGGGTTATATGGGATAATTCTTACAAATGGGGAAAGGGAAGAATGTTGGAAGATATTCAGGTGATATAGAAAAAATTATCATTTAATGATTATCTCAATAGATGAAGAAAAAGTTTTTGACAAAAAACACTCATTCCTATTAAAAATACTTAGAGAACATAGGAATGAATGGAGATTGCTTTAAAATAATAAATGATATTTATCCAAAATCATCAGCAAATATTGTCTTTAGTGGGAATGAGCGAGAAGCTTTCCTGATACAATCAGAGGTTGAAACAAAGATACCTATCATCACCTCTATGATTCAATATTGTACTGGAAAGTTAGCTATAGCAATGAAAAAAGAAAAAAAGAAAAGTGGAGGAATTAGAAGAGGCTATGGAGAAATAAAACTATTATTCTTTGAAGATGATATGATGGTATGCTAACAGTAAATCAATTAAAAATAGTGGAAATAATTAATGACATTAGTAAAATTGCAGAATATAAAATAAAATCACAGCCATCATCTGCATTTCTTTATATTACCAACAGCCAGAGATAGAAAGAGAAATTCCATTTAAAATAACCATTGATAATATTTCTGTTTACCTGACAAGACAAACCCAGAAACTAAACACAATTATAAAATAGTTTTTGCACAGCCAGATTTTAAACAATTAGAAAAATATTAAAGGTTCATGAGTAGACTGTCAGTATAATAAAAATGACAATTTTACCTAAATTATTTTTTTACTCTGTCATACCAAACTATCAAAAAAATTATTTTAAGGAACTAGAAAAAATAATTCATCTGGAAGAACAAAATATCAAGGATAATGAAAGAAAAATAGAAAGGAAAGTAATCTAGTTGTACTAGATCTCACATCAAAAAAACAGCTAAGAAATAGATGGTAGCTCAGTGGAATAGATTAGATACATAATAAATCCTAATAAATGACCATAGTAATCTAGCATTCAATAAATTGAAATAACCAAACTTTGGGGACAAAATTCATTATTTAACAAAAACTTCTGGGAAAACTAGAAAACAGTTGGCAGAAACTAGGTATAGACCAATATCTCACACAGTCTACCTAGATAAGGTCAAAATAAATACATGATTTATACATAACAGGTAATACCCCAAAAGCATGGAATAATTTACCTGTCAGAAATGGATAAGGGAAGAATTTAGGACCAAACAAGAAAACAGAGCTTTATGAAATGTGAAATAGATCATTTTGATTATCTAAATCTAAAAAAGTTTTTATACAAACAAATCCAACAACCAAAATTAGAAGGAAAGCAGAAAACTAGGGGGAAATTTTTTATAATAAATATCTCTATTAAATAGCCTCATTTCTCAAATTTATAAAAAAAACTAAGTCAAATTTAAAAGAACAAAATTCATTTCCCAATTGATCAAAGACTATGAATAGGGAATTTTCAGTCAAAGAAATCAAAGGTATCTATAGTCACATGAAAAAAATGTTCTAAATCATTATTGATTAGAGAAATGCAAATCAAGCTATCACCTCATACCTATAAGAATAATTAATATAACAAAAAAGCAAAATGATAAATGTTTAAGGGGATGTGGCAAAAGTGGGACACTAATACACTGTTGGTTGAGTTATGAATTGATCCAACCATTCTAGAGAGCAATTTGAAACTATGCTCCAAGGTCTATAAAATTGGACACACTTTTGCTCTATTAATACCACTGCTAGGTCTGTATTGCAAAGAAATTCCCCCCAAAAGGGGGAAAGGACCTATTTGTACAAAAATATTTATAACAGCTCTCCAAGTGGTGGCTAAGAATTGGAAATTGAGGGGATGCCCATCAATTGGGGAATGGCTGAACAAGTTATGATAAAACAATATTATGGAATACTATTGTTCTATAAGAAACTCTAGAGAAGCATGAAACGAATTATAGGAACTAATGGTGAGTGAAAGGAAAAGAACCAAGGGAACAGTGTACACATTAACCACAACATTTTAAAAATTATATAAATATTTTATTTGTTTTCCAATTAACTACAATAGTAGTTTCTATTTTTTTTAGCAAGGTTTTGTAATTTTACAATTTTCCCCCTTTCCTCCCTTCCCTCCCCCCCTCCCCCCCCAACAGAAGGCAATCTGATATGGTCTTTACATTTGTGTCTATGATATGCATAGATCAAAATTGAATGTACATTAACAACAACATTGTGAGTAGATCTGCCTTGATGGATGCAACTCCTCTCAGCAGTTCAGAGAACTGAGACAACTATAGGACACTGATTATGGACAATGTTATCACTGTCCAGAAGAAGAAAAGCAAAATAAAGCAAAAACCAACCAAACAACAAACAAAACTTCAAAATCTGAATGAACACTACATTCACTTTTTAAAAATTTCTCAGGTATTTCTTTCCAATATCATTGTTTTCTGTCTTTTTTCCCCTTAAGACTAATTCCTCATACCAAAAATGACTAATCTGTAAACATGTTAAGCACAAATGTGTATGTACAATATTCACTTGCCTGTTCAACACTGAAGGGAGGGGGGGGGTGGAAAGGGAGAGTGGAAGGAAATGATGTAACTTAAAAATATGCATGTACATATCAATGAATGCTGAAAAACTTTCATAACATGTAATTGGAAAAATGAAATATCAATTAAAAAAAGAAATTGAGGGGTAGGGTGCAGTCAGGTGGCATAGTGGATAGAGCACTGGCCCTGGAATCAGGAGGACCTACCTGAGTTCAAATCCGATCTCAGACACTTAATAATTACCTAACTGTGTGACCTTGGACAAGTCACTTAACCCCATTGCCTTAGAATTCAACTCAATTTTATACATGAGGAAACTGAGGGATGTAGGATTAAATAACTTGCCCAGGGTCACATTCAGCTAGCAAGAAACTGATACAGGATTTGAGTTATCTTCTTCCAGATTACAGGTTTACTTCTTTAGCCACTACACCATTTATCTACCCTCACTTGAGAAGGTAAAGTCCCTGAAATTCTTTGCACTTACATTCCAATACTTAGCAAAGTACTTCGGATCTAGTAGTTCTTAATAAATCATTCATTGATTGATTATGTAATAAATTCAAGGACAATTTCCCATATTGGTGATCAAAAGTTACTTCTATTTACCTTGCAAAACAACAACAACAACAACAAGAATTGAGGGGTAGAACAAGCTGTGGTACGTGAGTTGATAAAATATTATTGTGCTATAAGAAATCATGAGCATTGTGTTTTCAGAAAAGCCTGGAAAGACTTACATGAACTGGTGCAAAGTGAAGTGAGCAGAACCAGAAGAACATTATATATATTTACAACAATATAGTCTGATGAACCATGACTCAGCCACTCTCAGCAATACAATAATACAAGATACTCCCAGGGAAAGAACTCATATTATCTAAATACAGACTGAAGCAAGTTATTTTTTCCTCCCTCCCTCTCTGCCTTCCTTCCTTCCTTCCTTCCTTCCTTCCTTCCTTCCTTCCTTCCTTCCTTCCTTCCTTCCTTCCTTCCTTCTCCCTCTTTCTCTTCCTCTATCATATATCTGTTTCTCTCTTATCTTTCTGTTCTGTTTTGTTCTAGTCTTCTTGTACAAAATGACTAATATGGAAATGTTTTACATGATCACATATGTATAACCTGTACTGAATTGTTTACTGTCTCAGGGAAGAGGGAATAGAAATATAGAAAAATATAGAAAATTGTTTTTAATATGCAATTGAGGAAAAAATAAAATATAAAAATAGCTTATTTAAAAAAATAAAAGAAGATGAACATTATAAAATTACAAAGAACAAGCATGACTCCAAAGAAGAGATAACATACCTCCCTCTTGCCTTTGCAAGGATGGGAGGCCCACTGGTACAGAAAATTGCATATACTTTGAGCCTTTTTTGATGTATTGATTAGTTTTTCCTCTTTCTCTTTTTCCATCTTTCTATTTATTTTTATTTATTCTTTTTTATTATTTATTTTTCTACCTATGTGTAAAAATAATTTTCAGTATTTATTTATTGCAAAGTTTTCTCCTTTCACCTTTTCCTCCCTCACCTAGGATAACAGCAATTTGATATAGATTAAATACATATATATGTATATATATATATATATATATATATATACACACATAATCATGTTACACATGTTTCCATATTAGTCATTCTATGAAAGAAAAATTAGAAGAAAAAAAGGAAAAACCATGAGAAGAAAAAAAGCAAAAACAAATTTAAAAAGGTGAAAACAGTATGTATTCGATTCCATATTTCTTTCTCTGGATGTTCTTTTTCCTTCTATTTATAAAAATAAACTTTAATGAGATGGGAAGGGAAAGGAAGGAGGAATTTCTGGGGAAAATTGAGGTCATGTAAAAATAAAAGATACCAATAAAATTTTTCCTTAAAAGATACATACAGAATTCCCCAAAGGAACCTCAGTGATACAGGTCTAAATCAGACACAAAATAGATCCTAGAGATAAAGAAGGAATCATTAATGCTACTTTGTGAAAAAGTTAAAATCCTATAAATACAGTGAACCCTGGTTACTTTCCTGCAATAGTCCTCCATGAAGTGAAAATGGAAGCAAAGAAAATGGATGTGGCCAAAGCATTCCTGACTGGTTAAATGAAAGAGTTACATTACGTCCTCTATTCAGCATAGAACACACTGTGCCTTAATATTTGATCAAAATTATTTTGAAAGACAAAAGAATGATAGAGCTTTCCCCTCCCCGTCCATGTGTTTATTCCAAAAACTAATCATAACAATCCTTCATATACTCTGCTTGTTTTTTCTTGCCATTGTCTCCTGGCTTCTTTGATATCCTCCAGGTTTCCCATTAAATTGCACTTTCTATAAGAAATCCTGGTTTCCTTAATACAAATACTTTCTATTTGACCTTAACTCCATGTTATTTTCTATGTATCTTGTTTATATATAGTGCTTTTCTTGTTGTTTTCCCTATGAAATTGTAAGCTCCTTAAGGATGGGCACTGCTTTCACTTTTCTTTGTGTCCACCAGTACTCATCATGGTGCCCTGTACAAAGTAAGTGCATGATGGTAGGTCAGTCAGTCTATCTGTCAACCTTGGTTTTCTTATTTGTGAAATGGGTATGATAATAATAACCTCTTCCTTACAGAAATGTAAGATTCAAATGAGATAATATAAATAAAGTGTCTTGTAAACCTTAAAGTGAAATATAGATGTTAGCTGTCAATAATATTCAAGTAATTATGAATTCAAAATAATTTTCCATCTAATTGTATTTTTAAGGTGTAGTGAAAAAGAATTTTTTTTTCCAAAATAATCTGCCCTTCATCTTAGTGCTCTGAAAATTTTCTTTCCTTCTAAATACTTAATACCTGAGTGAATCTATGATTTGCAGTCAAAGAAGGTATTCCCTACATCAGGACTAATCTATACCATCCTTGGTTTCTTTCTTATCCTGTGGAATTCTTGTCTACAAGAACTTACACAGAGGAACCAGTCACTGTCAATGTATTGGAATCCTTCTGCTAAGTCTTCTCTTGATTTGAGGATAACAATACCAAAACTTTGTTGACTGACTGTCAGTATTCCAGTTGTGTCTGTTAGTTCAGGCTCATCATCTCCTTTTCCATTCATACCTTTTCACAATACATTTCTTTCCCTCACGTCTTTTCCTTATGTCACTTCTTGATTTTAGGTATTATTTGAAAATATGATAGAGCCCAGAATTGTCAAACACCCAGTCCTCATGCCATAAAAACCCCCACAAAAATATTATGCAATGTAGATAATGTTAATTTGTGGTTTTCTAAGTCAATATGTGACTATAGGAATCTGACTCTATTGATTTTGACTAGTAATAATAATAATAATAATATTTGTCCTTCATTTTCAAAGGAGAACAGGACACCAGAGAGGTGATGCCATGACATGAATTGGATTAGTGTGAGGGGGTACTGTTGGGCCTACTGTGAATCTTTCCATTGATCTTTAAGGTACCACATAGTGTTTCCTGTAAAACATTTGTGTGGGAAAAAAGGATCTTCCTTTTAGAGAGCAACTTAGAATTATTAAAATCAAACATTATCTAAATTCTAATGCTTTCCCTTATTGAATATTTACTATTCATGCTACATATAACTTGTTTGGGCAGTGGATTGAGTCCTGGAATCAGGAAGATCTGGTTCAAATTTGACCTTTGATACCTATTATTTGTATGACTCTGGCAAGTCACTCACCCCTGTTTTCCTCAGTTTCCTTATCTGTAAAATGAACTGGAGAAGAAAATGGCAAACCACTCCAGTATTGTGAAGTGCTTAGCACCTACCATGGCCTTAACAGATTTTTGTTTTTTTCTACAAAAAACATTTCTCAAATCAGGAAAATGTATTTTCTTGTGAATACTGATTAGTATTTCAAGGATTGTCTCTGTGTCATTTTGCCTGATGATAGAAACTAAAATTGTTTATTTAAATAGACCAGTGCTTTAAGGCAGAGATGATGAACATAATTATACTTTGAGTTTTTTCTCATTCTCTTGAATTTATCTTATTGAATGAGATATCCAACAGAAGTTTGATCTTTGAGGAATTATTTTCCTTTTATCAGCAAAGTAGGGACCATTTAGTGCATGCCAATTCTTACTTCATAAGCAATAGTCTGAATGTACCTTCTATTATGATTAATTTATATACTTTGAGCATTTTACCAAACTCTTGTTCTTACAGCACTAAGAGCTATCAACATTCAAAACTAGATGTCTTGTTTGATCCAAATTCAAATGAATAAACCATCAGGAACAATACAGAATTATAATAAGTCTGATGAACTATAAAATAATGATGGAGTATCTGGTTTCTTGAATACAAAAAACATTTTTTCAAAATGATGCTTATTTTCTGGTAATGCTATTTAGGTGATCTATGTGACAGAAAGAGCAGTATTTGAATTCATTAACTTTTTTCTCAGAAATCTCATCTTCACAGACCAGAATGTTTATATGTGTCAAAATTGAAATAAAGGTCTAATATACAGTGAAAATTCTAATTGAAAATAAATTTTAAACTCATTAAGTAATATTATTTTTTAGCTTTCCTGTTTTGGGAAAGAAAAGACATATTGAGAATAGCTAATCCTTGAAGGCAATGAGGCTGATGTTGAAAATTCTCAATAAGACAATAGACTCATTAATATTATCTTCTTACCCCATTTCTAAGAACATATAGTTGTATAATTCACTCTCAAAGGGAACTGGGACAAAAAAATTGAATGAAGAAGACTAGCTGGTGAGTTCATAATCTCACTTTGAAAAAAAATGGGAATTTACTCCCCCCACCATCACCAAAAGAAGCCTCCTTAAGTTTTTAACTGAGTCCTACATGCATGGGCAATTAGCAAGCACTGCTCCTTCTGTGCCATATTTCTTTTATGTAGAAGTAAACTCATGTTTTGAAACTGTATGTTTTTAAGTCCTAATGTTATACATAGCTTTACATTATGGTTACAACTTCACTGAACATTAGAATCTTATTTAAATTACAACTACTCAAGTGTGAGCATGTCCTATGGTTTCCCTGACACGATAAGGTTTCTGCAAGGATGCAAATCAATCTTTAACCAGTGGAATCTGAGAATAAGCATTCTGATTTCCAAAGCAAGTTGGCTTTTGAACAGGTCTACAATTCCTTTGATTCTCTGTTTTTCATAGGAAGCTATTATAATGAATTTCTCTATGCTGACAGACTCCTGGTAGAGAGTTTGAACACAGAAAGTATTGACAGATTGATTGTTCTTTTTTGAACTATCAGATTGCCTGGGGGTAGAAATTTGGAAAGTTGAAAAAGATTTACATATTCATTGCAATAATTTTCCACTAAAGTTCCTTAAGGCACTTAAAAATGATTATGAAAGGTGGAGCTTAAATTGCATGGTATGGAATCTCCCTATATGACTGATATAGTACAATTAATTCACATAATTTAAAAAATGTAATATGAAAGCTAATGACAGGTAATACCTATATAATACTTTGTGAAATACTTTACATACATTATCTAAAGTGATCTTCATGATAATTCCATGATGTTGTTGTGTTGTCTATCAGTTAGGTCCAGTCATCATGACCCCATGAGGCATGGGTTTTCTTGGCAAAGATACTGAAGTAGTTTGCCATTTCCTTCTCCAATGGAATCTTTTGTCAAGCAAACAGAGGTTAACTGACTTGCCCATGGTGACAAAACTTCGAAGTATCTGAAGTTCAATATGAACTCAGGTCTACCAGTCTCCAGGGCCGGTGCTCTATCCATTGAACTACCAGTTGCTTCAATTCCATGAGGTAGGCTCTATTATTATCTTCACTTTACAGTTGGGAAATTAAGTTAAGAGATATTAAATGACTTGCTTGTGATCTCAAAACTGTCTGTGGTTGAATTCAAACTTAGTTCTATCCTATTCTAAGGTCAGCATTGTGATAATTCAATCCTGATCTATAGAAGTGGGGCAAGAAGTAACATCATGAAGGACTTCTTAGGAAAATCTATACCTCAACTGAGGTTTGAAAAAAAGAGATAAAATTTTTGGAAATTGTTTAGTTCAGTTGAACTTTTAAGAAAGGGACTCTCAAGAGAATAATGCATTCACTTCACCCAAAAGATCCCTTCAAAGGCTAAGTGGGGCAGTAGCCCTACTCACTGAAATCTATTCCCTAGGAGACATCTTACCTAAGAGAGCCAATTCAAATTGGAGCAGCCTCAACCTCTGAGACCCAATAAAGTGTTGCCTTTGTCAATTGACAAGTCTATATTCTATTTTCATTTCCTGTTTTGGGAAAGAAAAGACATATCAAATGTCCTGAAGGCCTTTGTACAGTCTTAGAAACTTGAAGTCATTGAGCAAATTCCCTTGATTAAGCCTCCTTAGAACCAATTGTGGCTAGAGAGATGTGTGAGAGAGAAGAGTCAAAGATAATGCTAAGATTTCAAGCTTGCTTGACTGAGAAGATGACAGGTGTCTGGGGCATCTGAGAGAAACAGAGAACTGGGAGTGGGAGGGTAATGAATATAAAAGAAAAAGATGATTAATTTAGTTTGATGCATTTTGGGCTTTAAATATTGGGGGAATTTTTAGGGGCTAAAAATTACAGAGATGAAATTGGATCTTGGATTATTTCCTGCCTTTATCCCAACTGCCTGCCATGCTTTCATCAAAGTAAGGAAACCTCTATTGATTCAGGAAACAAGTCAAACTTTTCTGCAATGTATAGCCTCAGGATTTCCTAGAGTACTAAGAGGTTGTTCAGGGTCACACAACCAGAATGAGTTAGAGAGAAGCTTGGAACTGGATCTCTCCGACTCTAAGAGACGCTTTCTGCCAACTATGGCACACTGCCTCATGGTGGGCAACACCCCTTGCATTAATTCCTTAGCAATCTGGACTTTTGAAGAGATGATTTATTCAGACTCTTTTGTTCCTCCAGTGTAGAAAGACCTCAGTGTTCCTAGGTAGACTGACTTGGAAGTCAGAGGTAATGGCATTCAAATTCTACTTCTGATCTATCTGTATAACCTTGGAGAAGTGGTTTAATCTCACTGGGAAAAGCTGGACTAGAGCTTTCAGCTCTTGATCTGGGATCCTTGTCCCTACAAGATTCCAGCCCCTGTTCCATGAGCCTTTGAGCATCATCAAGACTGAAAATGTATTTTTTAAAAAGTCTCTATTACAGGGGTAGCTAGGTGGCATGGTGGATAGAGCACTGGCCCTGGAGTCAGGAGTACCTGAGTTCAAATCTGGCCTCAGAGACTTAATAATTTACCTAGCTGTGAGGCCTTGGGCAAGCTACTTAACCCCATTTGCCTTGCAAAAAAAAAAAGTCTCTATTACATTTCCATATGATCATTTAACTCTGATTCTTGTCCAGGACTTTTTCCATATTCTCTATAGAAGTTTTATATAATCCCTCTGATTCTTTTCATAATTTGTGACTATAATTCAGGCTGTTTTTATATTATCCTTCAGTCTTGTTGCATTACCAGCCCTCTTCCTTTTCTAGTTACATATGTTGATGATTATGTCCTTAATGACACTTTTTATGTGAAAGTCATCCTTGCTAATATTGCTGAAGACTGTTTATACCCATCATGTGTCTTTATAGCCCTTCAAGTTATTTGATTCTTCTGAAAGGGGAAGGAGAGGGAGGAAAGAAGAATTTAGTAAGTGTCTTCCTTGATTTACAGCCTGTAGCAATTCTTGGACCATTTCCATATTATGGCACACCGGAAAACCAGAGTAGGTTAAAGATATGCATTACCCTGATTCTGACATCAGTGTTGGACATTTGTATTGATAGTGCTAGAAATTCTTCAGCATCTTATACATGGATTTCATACATGAAATTCAATAATGATCCAGGCCAGGATCAACTCTACAGGAGGTTTGAGGCATGTCCTTTCTCTGTTGTCCATGGCCAATCAGTTTCAGTAGATTATTTGCAAAATGACTTTGAATAGCTCTCATGAGAATCTAAATGATATGAATACCTGAGAGCTGATCTAATGTGTTTGGTCAGTAGGGATGGATAATTAGAGGCTTTAGAATATAGACTTTACTGTGCAAAAAGAGTTAGAATGGGAAAGGGCTGAAGGTAGCACTGGCCATCTATAAATTTGAGCAAAAAAAAAATTTCTCTTTTAACCAAAGAATTATTCATATGTCTGTAAAATTAAGCTTTCATTTAAAAAAGTCAGATGCTTTTGTTCTTCCAAAGTCACAGGAGATCAAGAATGATGAATATATCAACAAAAATTGTGTAAATTTAACTTTTTAAAATGAGACAAGCAAAAAAGGCTTGCTAAAGGATATGAAAAAGTAAGAATAATAATTCTCTTTCCAAATAGAAGACAGAGATTGGGGTCTCATAGTCCTTAGATTATATGTTTTTATAAAATAATAGGTAACTTTTGACTAGGCTAAGGAATTCTATTCTTTTATTATTTATTGAAGGCAATGGGGTTAAGTGACTTGCCCAAGACCACACAGCTAGGCAATTATTAAGTGTCTGAGATCAGATATGAACTCAGGTCCTCCTGACTCCAGGGCCCACGCTTTATTCACTACACCACCTGGCTGCTAAGGTATTCTAGATGGAGGCAGTGAAATGAAGTTGATTGACCTAAGTAAATGAAACTTGTTACTCTCCTTCCTCAGCACCTTCTTTTAGAATTCTGAAGTTTCCTTCAAAGTTCAGCTCAGATGGCTCTTCCAACTCACCCAGTTGATAATGCCTCCTCTCTAAAAATTGTACTTTATTTTTATATATTCATTTTGAGCATACAATTTGTGTGCTTTTTGCCTCTCTGAGTAGAATATAAACTACCTGAAGGCAGGAATTATTTTGTTTTTAGTTTGGTACTCTAGCTGGGTAGCTAATTGGTACAGTGGCTAGAACACCATCCCTGAAGTCAGGAGGACCTGAGTACAAATCTGGCTCCAGATTTGACAATAAATGGCTGTTGACCTTGGACAAGTCAGTTAATGCTGATTGCCTCATATCCAGGGTCATCTCTAGTCATCCTGATTCATATCTGACCACTGGATTCAGATGGCTCTGGAGGAGAAAGTGAACCTGGTGATAGCAAACCCTCACTCAAATTCAATTCATGTACTTGTCATGGTATCACCCTTCCTGATGCTATGGACTTCTTCAAGAATGAAGGACAGGAGCGGCTAGGTGGCGCAGTGGATAGAGTACCAGCCCTGGAATCAGGAGTACCTTAGTTCAAATCTGGCCTTAGACACTTAATAATTACCTAGCTGTGTGGCCTTGGGCAAGCCACTTAACCCCATTGCTTTGCAAAAAAAAAAAAAAACCCTAAAAAAAAAAGAAAGAAAGAATGAAGGACAAACATCATCTTCACTTCTAGTACCTATTAGTATCTGGAACAAAATAACTACTAAATAAATTCTTGTTTGATTAGTTGATGAACTGATCAGAAAAGGCATAATGTTTCCTCTAGATAAGATGCTGCCTGGATCTTGGCCCTCTTCTGCATAATTATGTGGTGACCATTGGGGAAATATGATTTGGAAAGGCTGTCGGGGAAAAAAAAAGATTTAGGTCTTTTAGTAGAATGCAATCTGGATAGGAGTCAACACTTAATTGTGGCCCTAGATAATCTCATAGAACCTTGCACTATATTAACAAAAGCAGGGGGTTTCTTGGACTAAGGAACTGAGTGATTGCAATGGCCAGAATTCATTTGTAGTTTGTGCTTAGTTCTTTGCACCACAGTGAACCAGGATAGTTGGAAAGCCTTATTAAACCCAGGTCATATGAGGACTATTTCTAAATCTTGGTGATGTTTCAAATGGAGAAAAAGCTCAGAGGAAACATGATTGTGATCTTCAAATATTTGAAAGGGCTTCATGTGGAAAAGGAATTGAATTTATTTTGTTTGGTCCCAATGGGCATGGCCATCAGCCATGAACAGAAGTTACAAAGAAGTTTGATCACAGGAATCCTCACCATTTGAGCTGTTCCAAAGTGGAATGAACAGAACATTCATTGGAAGATGATGGGTTTCCTCTCATTGGACCTCTTCAAGTTGAGCAAATCTGACTTTAGACATTTACTAGCTATGTGACCCTGGTCAAATCATTTCACTTCTATCTGCCTCAATTTCCTTATCTACCTTCCAAGATGGTAGGGAGGATCAAATGAAATAATAGTTGTAAAGCACAGTGACTAGTTACATAAATGTTAGCGATTATTATTATTACTGAACAAGTAATTATGATGGACCTTTTTTGTAAATATGACATTATTTGGGTATTAAGGGCTTAGAGTAAGTGCAGATAGCTGTCTTCTTCTGCTATGTATGAAGACCAGAAAAATCTGAGGGTCTTTCCCTCCCAGATGAATAATTTTGTGATGGTAAACTAGGTCATCTTTTGTCTCAATTTACACAGTTCTCTCTCATTTAAATATAATTCATTTATATGTCATAGTACCACATCCTTGATGCCATGGTCCTCTTCAAGAAGGAGTGATATCACATCCCTGATGTGGTCCTCTTCCAAAATGAATGACAAACAACAACCACCTAGCCTTTAGTCTTTGAATGGGCTTTATGACAGACAAACTGAAACCTGGGAAAGACCTTAATTCAAATAGGTCAAAGTTACTGTATCTTGAGCTATCACCAATCCTTAGTCTTCTCAATTCTTGTCTTGTCTTTGGACTCTGATGTTACTGAAGAAAAGAGTGAGGTTGAGAACTTTCCTCAGCTCAACCTCACTTAAATTCAATTTATTCACAAATTAAGACACCACCTTTGTGATGCCGTTGTTCCCCCTTCCAGAAAGAAGGATAAGCAACAACAACATTTACATAGGAGTTGTATTCCCTTAGTCAAGTGAAATAATATTTGTAAAGCACTTAACACATAGTGAGCACTTAAATTCTTGCTCCCTTTCTCCTAATGAGGTCCCCTGATTCCTTTGCATCTGGGGCCATCTCGAGTAATCCTGATTCATATCTTGTCACTGGATCCAGATGGCTCTGGAGCAGAAAGTAAGTCTGATGACATAGCACAGCCCCACCCTCACTCAAATACAGCTCACGTGCTTGTCTTGACATCATCTCTCTGAAGCCATGGTCTTCATCACAAATGAAGGACACTAACAGCAACATGGGGGCAATGATGAACCTTGATGGACTCACTCATTCCATCAGTGCAACAATCAGGGACAATTTGGGACTCTGTGCAATGGAGAATACCATCTGTATCCAGAGAAAGAACTGTGGAGTTTGAACAAAGACCAAGGACTATTACATTTAATTTAGGAAAAAACCCAATATCTTATTGTCTGATCTTGCTATCTCTTATATTTTACATTTCTTCCTTAAGGATATGATTTCTCTCTCATCACATTCAATTTGGATCAATGTATACCATGGAAACAATGTAAAGACTGACAAATTGCCTTCCGTGGGGGTGGGGGGAAGGAAGTAAGATTAGGGGGAAAATTGTAAAACTCAAAATAAATAAAATCCTTAAAAAAGAAAAAAAAGAATGAAGGACAAATATCATCATCACCTCAACTTCAGCTTACAAATATAAATATTTGTTATCACCTCCAACAAACTCAGATTCTTTCCCATCTCTATTCTTCTGTTGTTGTCAGCTTTCATAATTTTACCCTATTCTTCTTAATTCTGTTCCCTACCCAAGGTCAATTCCATAAAATCCATCTCAGTATATTTTGGACTCAGAGTGCCTGTCCCCACTGAGTTACTTTACAATGCATTCCAATATCCAACAAATATAAACATGGAAATCCCAACTATGAATACTATTTAAGATGGTTCATAAGATCAAATGTTCCTGAAAAACAAATAAAATTCTTTCCTTTTTTAAAAAATTCTCTAAGTGTAAAATAATGTAAAAGAAAGTAATCTAGCCATACCAAATTTCAAACTGTATAATAAAGAGGTAATTATCAAAACAATCCAGTACTGACTAAGTAATAGAGTGGTGGTTCAATGGAATAGATTAGGCACATAATGCAGAGTAGTAAATGATCAGAGTAATCTAATGTTCAGTAAACTAAAAGATCCAGTCTTTGGGGAAAAAAACTCATTTTTTTTTTACTTTTTGGAAGTGAGTTGCCCAAGATCTCACAGCTAGGTAATCATTAAATATTTGAGGTCACATTTAAACTTGGGTCCTCCTGACTCCAGGGCCAGTGCTCTATATACTATGCCACCTAACTGTCCTAAAAAAAAATCATTATTTGACAAAAACTTTCTGGGGAAACTGGAAAACAGTATGACAAAAACTAGATCTAGACACATTTCACACTATATACCAAAATTAGGTCATAATGGGTTCATGACATACACATAGCATGTGATACCATAAGTAAATTAGAAGAACATGGAATAGTTTAGCTGTCAAATCTATAGAAAAAGGAAGACTTTAGAACCAAACATGATATAAAAAGATTGTGAAATGTAAAATGGATAATTTTGATTACCTAAAATTAAAAACATTCTTGGAGAAACAAATTTAGTTCAACCAAATTAGAAGAAAAGTGGAAAATTGGGGAGAAATTTGTAGCATCTCTGAAGTCCTCATTTCTCAAATATACAGAGAACTGAATTAAATTCATAGAATTCAAGTCTTTCCCCAATTGATAAATGGTCAAAGGTATGAACAGACTATTTTCAGTCAAATGAATCAAAGGTATCTATAGTTATATGAAAAAATATTCTAAATCACTATTGATCAGAGAAATGCAAATTTAAACGATTCATCTCACACCTATCAGATTGGTTAATATGAGAAAAAGGAGAATTGATATATTTTTGAGAGAAAATGGGAATGGTGGGATACCAAAGTAGCAAAAGTAGAGTTTGTGAACTGACCCAGTATTTCTGGAAAACAATTTAGAACTATGGCTGGATGGGAAGTAATCAGGGTTAAGTGAATTGCCCAAGATCAAACAGAGGTGGCTAGGTGGTGCAGTGGATAAAGCATCAGCCCTGGAGTCAGGAGGATCTGGGTTCAAATTCGGTCTCAGACACTTAATAATTACCTAGCTGTGTGGCCTTGGGCAAGCCACTTAACCCCATTTGCCTTGCAAAAAAAAAAAAAGATCAAATAGCTAATAAGTGTCAAGTGTCTGAGGTTGCAGTCAAACTCTTGTTCTCTTGACTCCAAGGTCAGTGCTCTATCCATCCCACCACATAGCTGCCTTATTAATTTTCACATCTATCTATCTCTATCCGTCTTTCTGTCTCTGTCTCTGTGTCTCTCTCTATCTCTGTCTCTGTCTCTCTGTGTGTGTCCCTCTTTGTCTCTGTCTGTCTGCCTCCCCCCCCCCATCTCTCTCACCTGAGTCTTCTTTGCTATTAATGACTAATAAGGAAGGGCATTTTCCTTAGGAGAGAGGGTGTAGGATATTTTTCTACCTGAGTAATATCAGATTGTTACTTTTGTTGTTCCCTTATTTGATAGAACATGTAAAAGCTATATCAGAATGTGGGAGAGGTGGTACATTCTCTTTTGCAAGAAGGAGGCTACATTCTAACAAAAATTCTTCCAAGTATTAAAAGAGTGAATAAAATTAGTTACTCTCTAAAGACCAAAGGCTCTTGGAAATTGTTAGCACCAAAGCAATCACCCTCTAAATTCCATTCTTGTGCTTAAAAAGAATACTTATTTTATTCTGAACTTAAGAAATAAACAAACATTTCCATAACACAGCAGAACAGAAAAACATATGTTTGTACATGAAACTGCAAATCTATTGAATAACTTCCAATCGAACTTCCATCAACTCTGCTCTTCCTCCACTTTTTTTAAAATGTTTTTGCAAGGCAAATGGGGTTAAGTGGCCTGCCCAAGGCCACACAGCTAGGTAATTATTAAGTGTCTGAGGCCAGATATGAACTCAGGTACTCCTGACTCCAGGGCCAGTGCTCTATCTACTGAGCCACCTAGCTGCCCCCTCCACTTTTTTCTGCTTGAAAATAGCTTCCCCATGGCTTCCTATCTTATGAATTCCTTCCCTTGCGCCAAGAAATTTCATTTTTCAATGGTATTTTCCTTGAGAGATATTTTTCTACTAGTAATATCAAATTGTTACTTTTGTTGTTCCTTACCATTAAAATGCTTTAAAGCAAGTTTTATGCTGGAAAAAGTTATTGGTGAATAAATATAGTAAGTGTTTATTTCTTTCCTAATCATTCCCCTCCCTTAAAGATCTGAAATTTTAAATGACTTGTCCAGGATCACATAGCAAATATGTGTCAGAGGCACTTGAATTCAGACCTTCCTGGCTCCAAGACTAGTTCTCTGTCCATTTTACCAAACTGCCTATTGAATTTAAGATCTCTGGAAAGACTTTAATGGTTATCTATGTGGTGTTTAAAATGATCCAGAGATATATTTCTGGGTAACTGTCATTTTATTAATAATGCCAGCATTTTTAATGAAAGGTCTATGGCATTCTTGAAATCAAAGACACTCAAAAAGGTTTATATGCCCTTTGAAGAGAGGTGTTCCTGAAGGTGGCAAACAACTCTGGTTAACAATTAATGAGAGACTTTACAAAAATAAGTAAGCTCACTCCAATGAGGGACTGAGAATGTCATCATACAACTCTTGGCCGAAGAGGCTATCACTATACCCAGACTACCTTCTAGCCTTGGACACTTTACACCTCCACTAAAACCTAAGGTAGTTGGGAGGAGTAAAATACCCAGGATGTGGAGAATGTTAATCCTTCATTAGCTCTGTCCTTGAGAGATGACATTAGAATACAGAACAGGGGAAAAAAGTGGGAGGCATCTTACTTTTAATAATTGACTATTAATATGAGGAAGAAATAATAATTTCTCTCATCCAGATCATCACCTCATTTTTCAGGTAAAGGAATTGAGGGTGAAAGAAATTAAGTGATTTAATTAAATTTGAACAAATAGGAAAAGGCAGAGTTAAAATTTTGAATCCAAGTCTTGTCACTCCAAATTCAATGATCTTCCTACCTAGAACTGACAAAAGATTGAAATTTTCTCATTTGTAGTGGAAGATCATTCATTGATCATGGAGTAGGGAGACCTAGATTCTAGTCTTAACTGGGCCTACTCATGGAAAAATGACATTTTCCCCATTTAGACTGCAGTCTAAATGAAACCTAATGGATTGTCTCATCACTCAAATCCCCTTAGTTTATGATTGAAGAATCCAATGTTCAAAGAAGTTAAGGACTTTGCCAAATCACTCAGAAAGTTATTCATGGAGCCAAGTATATAATTGACCTGACTCTCAGGTCAGTGCTCTTTTCATGATACTTGAGATTGAAATGCAGGCTTTTTGCCTGAAACATAGTAAGCACATTTTAAATAAAATGTTTTTTGACTGACCTACTACTTCACTCCAGTTCAACATTAACTCCTTTTTACTGTAACAGAAATTCAGCACATAGATTAAATAATCTCTAAGGTCTCCTCTCTCGCTAACATTCTGGATTTCTAAGTATTTTGCAGAGACTTTTTCTTTTTTTTATTTAATATTTTATTTTTCTCCAATTTCATGTAAAAATTTTTTACAATTATTTTAAAATTTGAGTTCCAAATTCTCTCCTACCCTTCTTCCCCAATTGAGAAGGTAAGCAATTTGATATAGGTTATACATGTACAAACATGCAAAACATATTTCCATGTTAGTCTTCTTGTGAAAGAAAATACAAATAAAAACCCCAAGAAAAATTTTAAAAGCACAAAGAAAAAGTATACTTTGATTTGCATTCAGACTCCATTCAGTCTTTCTCTAGAATTGGATAGCATTTTTTATAATAAGTTCTTCAGAATTGTCTTGGATCACTATTTTGCTGAGAACAGATAAATTATTCACAGTTGATCATCATAGAATATTGCTGCTGCTATATGATGAGTTCTCCTGGTTCTGCTCACTTAATTGTTCATTAATTCATCTAAGTCTTTCTAGGTTTTTTCCTGAGCTATAGGACAATAGTTTTACAATATAACATTTTGTAGCAACTTGGTTAGTCATTCCTTAATTGATGGATATTCCCTCAATTTCCAATTCTTTGCCACCATTAAAAAAGCTGCCAAAAATATTTTGGGACATATAAATCCTTTTGGGGATATAGATCTAGTAGTGATATTGTTTGGTCAAAAGAGTCACATGATTTTTATAACCCTTTGGGCATAGTTCTAAATTGTTCTCTAGAATGGTTTGCTCTGTTCAAAATTTTACCAGCAGTACATTAACATTTCAATTTTCCCACATTTCTTCCAACATTTTTCATTTTCCTTTTCTGTCATATTAGCCAATCTGATAGAGTTCTTTTAATTTGCATTTCTCTAATCAATACTGATTTGGAGAATTTTTTCATATGACTATAAATACTTTAATTACTTTGAAAAGAGCTTGTTTTTATTCTTTGACCATTTATCAACTCATTTATGACTCATTTCTAAAAATTAACTCAGCACTCTCTCTCTCTATATATATATATATATATATTTGAGAAAATTATCTCTGAAATTTGAGAGAAAATTACTGTTAATTCTTTTTTTCAGTTATGACTACTATATATCTTCTCCATCCCAGTTCCCTCCTGTTTATCCTCTTTCCTTTCATCTTGTCCAATCTCAAAAGTGTTTTGCTTTCTGACTTTTATCTTACCCTATCTTCCCTCTCTTCTATCACTCCCTTCACTCATCCCTTTCTCTTTCTACTTTCCTGTATGTTCAGATAGAGTTCTATCTGCAGCTGATTATATATTATTTCCTCTTTGAACCAATTCCAATGAGAGCAAGGTTCATATGCTCTCCCCTCCCCCAACTTCCTCTATCTTCTTCTCCAGTCTTTTTATGTTCCTCTTTTATGTCAG
Source organism: Macrotis lagotis (assembly GCF_037893015.1). Classification (NCBI taxonomy): domain Eukaryota; kingdom Metazoa; phylum Chordata; class Mammalia; order Peramelemorphia; family Peramelidae; genus Macrotis; species Macrotis lagotis. Next base: position 54,828,897 of record NC_133660.1, on the reverse strand, counting down.
ATAATTTATTGCCAAGGTCCCAGCTCTCCTATGGCCACAAAATATGGTGTACTAATACTTCTCTTTGTCCTCGGAATGAGATCCAGATTCAATTATGAGCACTACTGCAGTGTTCTGACCCCAGTGACAGCAAAAGGGCACCTGTAATCTCCTTCTGACATTGTCTCACCATCTTATCATCTTTGGCTGAGAAGTTCAACAGCTACCAGTATCACCACTGATTCAGTCCCCTCAAACCTCAACTGGTCTGTTGGAGCACGGTCAAAGCTAGACTGTGCTCCACTCATTCTGATACAACAGATCTTTCCTTCCAGTCTTCTAATTTGTCTTAGACTAGAAAAATTGTTTCATTCTGTTCTTTTGTGAGTTCTGCCACTCCAGAATTTGTTTTGAGCTACTATTTAAAGTTCTTCAGAAGAGTTTTGGGGAGAGCCCAGACAAGTTCTTGCCTTTATTCTGTCATCTTGGCTCTGCCCCTTAACTAATTTTCATTTTTAATATGTTGATTCCTATTCTGGTACTAGCTTGAAATTTTTTTCTATATGTATATTTATGTTTTTATAATTATAAATTATAGCTATCTAAAAAATTCTGTGAATTACAATGATGAGTAACTTGCCTGTGTCTGATTGGGATATAATGCTTGCAACAACAACATGATCCCCATCTTGTCTGTCTCTGTGACCACAGACAAACCCCTCACTACAGTCAGGTAGTCTCACAGTTACTGTTCACAAGAGGGTCAGGGGAGAGAGCCTGGATGGTTCTTTATCTCACACCTTGTGCCATTCAACTACAGTAAACTTTCTTTGTCTTTTAAAACTTTAACACTATTTCAGAAACAAATGCCCAAAACACCTCTTTCAAGATGTCCTCAGTTCCTTTACTTTTGTTGGAAATTCCAACATTTTCCTTCAAATTCATACAACACCTTGAATTTTTCTTGTGCAAATCATCATACTCTAGATTGTGATTATGTGTGGTTATATTTTATTTCCCTTACTAAATGGTAAGCTTCTGGAGAAAAGGAGAAAAGTGTTATGTGTTAGGCATCTAACAAAGATGATCTCATTTTAAAATATAATAATCCTGGGAGGTAGGATGAAGAACTTGAGTGTGAGAGGATAGGTGACTTGACCAAAGCTGTCCAACTAATAAATATCTGAGGCTGGATTTGAACTCAGATCTTTCTGATCCCAGTACTACTACAGTACATCTAGCTTCCTAAGAGGCAGAAACCACATTAATGTTTTATTTCCTTGACTACACAGTAAGCCCTGGTTAACAGACCCTATAGCATGGGAACCATACTGGTTAATTTTTTTCCTTTTTTTTAAAAAAATCTCCCTTAGGGTCTAAAACAATGCTTTTCACATAGTAAACTCTTATTGTTGTTGATTATTTTCAGTCATGTCTGATTCTTTGTGACCCCACTTCTTCCTCTTGTTTCTGCAAAGAAAATTGAGTGGCTTGCTATTCCTTTTCCATCTCATTTTACAAATGAATAATTGACACAAAAGGGATTGAGCAACTAGCCCAGGGTCACACAGCTAGTGCCTCGGGCTGGATTTGAGCTCAGGTCTTTCTGATTCTAGGGATGATGCTCTTTCTACTGTGTCACTTAGCTGCCCAAGTGAGCTCTTATTAAATATTTATTGAATGAATGAATACAAACATACATGAATGGGCACCTGTCATCACCACTGGTAAAAATATCTCAATATCCATACTGTTGATATCTTTACAAAATAAAGTCAAGATAGATGAATGCAATTCTCTGAACAGGAAAAAAAAAGGAAATGTCAAGGATAGAGATAGAGAAAAGGGCTCTTTGCTTTTTGTTTTTGTTTTTGTTTTGTTTTTTGCTTGCTTGTGTGACCAGAAAAGCCATAGATAGCTTGAGGATAACTAAAGGGAATATGTGGAAGGAAATTTAAAGAAAAGCATTTCTCCCCTCAATGGTTTATCATTTATTATGATTGCCCTCTATTTCTAGGTGTACCCTAGATAGGTTGTTCTGTCTTTATTGAGTAGTGTTACAAAAAATCAGCCTTGTAGCCAAGAAGACTTGAAGCTTTTGGCACTGATGATTGTATAGTTCAGTACCTGAGACTAGTTTCTAAGGCTCTCAATTGCAGACAAAATGCCACCCAGAACTGGGAGAGGAAGTTCTCTCTGCCAGTGAAATATCAGGTCCAGTCCTTGGCCCTAGCCCTTTCCCTACTAAGTACAAGTGAACAAGTGTTGTGTGAGATATTCAGAACAAATACCATTAGTGCTCTCAGACTAAACAGCACAAGTTTTGAAATCATTTTGAAACTTCTGAGGATCTGTTTTAATTGGAATGAGAAATTTCCATTACTGCAAATTGTACTCCATTCACACTATCTTGGTTTCTGGGACTTTCCTCATGTCTTTCCATTATCCCCCCCCCCCCAATAGAGGGTACAATTCAGTACCCTAGAAGCTTTTCCTCTTGTTCTTTTCATATATCAAAGACATCCAAACAGAGCTCTAATTGTCCTTGTCTTGTCCTTCACTTTTGGCATATGGCCAATTTATTTCTGAGTCAGACAAACAATGTTGCAGCCTATTCACATCCAGCTGAGTATCTTTCCATTGTCCTTTGAGTTATGTTCATTTGGAAGCTTCTGAGGTTGTGATGCTCCATGAGTCATACAGCATCAGAGGGAAAATATTGGATTACTGAGAAAATAGACTTTGTAGGAGTAACCAGTTTGGAATATGGAAAATGTAACAGTTTCCCAAATAATAATCCAGCTGGATTTCTTCATCCTCTTAAATTCTGTGTCTATGTCCTTGTCCATCTACAGTTCCCATCCAAGACATACATACAGATGAACTAAGGTAGTACATATCCATCCAAAAACATGTCATAATCTAGGCAACATGCATTCTTAATTCCTTTTTGTTTTTCTATTGTAGTTGACTATGCCAATTTATTTTGAGTGGATGTGTTCTTAAGGAACCCTCATAGCCTTTTTTTCCCTTTAAAGATTTTATTTATTTTGAGTTTTGCAAAATTTCCCCTAATCTTCCTTCCCTCCCCCCGTCTGTTAGTCTTCACAATGTTTCCATGGTATACATTGATCTAAGTTCAATGTGATGAGAGAGAAATCATATCCTTAAGAAAGAAAAATAAAGTATAAGAGATAGCAGAATTACATAGTAAGATAATGGGTTTTCACCCCCCTAAATTAAAGGTAATAGTCTTTGGTCTTCGTTCAAACATCACAATTCCCTCTCTGGATACAGATGGTATTCCCCATTGCAGATACCCCAAAATTGTCCCTGATTGTTGCACTGATGGATTGAGCAAATCCATCAAGGTTGGTCATCACCCCCTTGTTGCTGTTAAGGTGTACAGTGCTCTTCTGGTTCTGCTCATCTCGCTAAGCATCAGTTCATGCAAATCTCTCCAGGCTTCCCTGAATTCCCATCCCTCCTGGTTTCTAATAGAACAATAGTGTTCCATGACATAACATATACCACAGTTTGTTAAGCCATTCTCCAATTGAAGAACATTTACTTAATTTCCAGTTCTTTGCCACCACAAACAGGGCCACTATGAATATTTTTGTACAAGTGATGTTTTAACCCTTTTCATCATCTCTTCAGGGTATAGATCCAGTAGTAGTATTGCTGGATCAAAGGGTATGCACATTTTTGTTGCCTTTGAAGCCCTCATAGTCTTGCCAGACTTAGTCTAATCAGCATGGTACCATGCATGTCCAGGGACATTCGAAAAGCTTTTTTCATTAATAAAGCATTTTTTAATTTGATATTTGGTGCAAAATATCCTTTGTGACACCAATGACTTTTGGGATACCTTTATGCATCTGCATTAGAGAGGAAAACAATTGTCAAATGTGCAAATATTCCTGAAATTTCATCCAGCTATCCAAATATGGCCTTATATTTCATTCAACATTAATTTCAAAAGGCAGAAAATATTTGAAAATAGGAAACTCAAAAGCTGGAGAAGATTTCATTAATTTTGTTTTTTTTAATTCTCTTTTCCATGGATCCAATCATGATATTGTGGCTGCTGATTTGTTTCATGGATTTGGTTCTGTCCCTCAAAGAATAGAACTCAGGAATACAGGTTTTGGGGGGGAAAATAGAGATTTATTAAAGGAAGTTACAGCATATTAAGAAAGGGATAGAAAGTTAGAAAGAGTTTAAAGAGAAGGCCACATGGAATGTTCATTGATTTGGCCAGGCCAGTTGGCCAGGGTTCAGCAGGAGACTGGAAGGTCAAAAAGGGCTTAGCCCCTCCCTGAGATCTTAAATTCTCTCCCAGAGTCCATGGGGGGGGGGGGGGGGGGGGGGGGGCGGGGTGACCTGGGAATGACTCAAGTCCCTCATGGGACATTTTACCTTTACCTTTTGGGGAGGGGTCTCTTTTGGGTGTTCTTCCAGGGCCTGTGCTCCCTGGTTGCCCCAGAAAAACAATGCAATGTAATTTGAAGGTCAGGCCTTCAGGTATGGCAAAAATTAAATGATAAAGGAAGGAAGATTCCCTTTACAATGCAAACAAAGGATTTACAAAGTTTGTCTCCAACTGATCTCATCACTCCCATGCCCAGGTTTCTCTATTTCAATATCAGAAGGCAGAAGATAAAGCCCTCTACTACTCTCCTGACAGAGACCTGATACATTCAAGATGGAGAATGAGATATATTTTTGAATATACTTAATTCCAGCTAGTTAATTATTGAGCTTTTATTAGAACTCTCACTATGTACCAAGCACTTTGTTAAGTACTTAGGATACAAAGAAAATCAAAAACTAGTCCCTACTCTCAAGAATCTTCTTGTCTAATGGAAGAGGCAACACACAAATAGCTACCTACATCCAGGCTATTTTGGGGATAAAATAGGGAAGGTCCTAGATTTAAGGGGAATCAGGAAAACCTCATAGAAGATGAGATTTTAACAGGAACCTGAAAGAAGCCAAGGAGGTCTTTATTTTGTTTGAGTTTGTAAATTACAAATGTTTTCTTTTTCTTTCAATTTTTTTTAAATGGAGAGAGGGATTTTTTGAAAAAAACAATTGGGGTAAAAGAGAATGACCTTTGAACAGAGGTAAAAATGGAAACCTTGAATAGGGAGTTAATAGCCAGCATAATGGAAGATAAAAGATAAGGGTAAAGATAAGAGAGCTTTTAGCTGACCTGGGGAGTTCTGATGAAGAACCTGATGCAGAGAACTACATCCTAGACTAGTAAAAGAAAACAGATGTGATTATTGTATCAATGTAAGTGATCTTTAAAAGATTGGAGAAGTGAAAGATACTGTAGGACTGCTGAGGAAATATTGTCCCAATTTTCAAAGAAGGTAAAAAAATTGAAGTCTATACATTAAATTAGTCAGTGAATTTGTCAGAATTCCAGTCACATATTCCTCCATTTATTTGTAAAAACTATAAATAGTAGAAGCTTTCATAATAAGATTAAAGATACTATTTTCATTATTATTTGATACAATCTCAGAAGCAATAGCTATAGCAATAGGACTAGAATTAGAAACTAAGAAATAAGTAAAAACTAGAATTGGGCAAGAGGAAACAAATGATAACAAGGAATGATAAAACTAGAAAAAATAGAAGAGAATCTGAAACATCTTCTTAGAAAAACAACTGATTTAGAGAACAGAATATTGTAGGATAATATAAAAATTGTCGTACTGCCAAGAAAGCTATGATCACAAAAAGAATTTGAATACAAAATTACAAGAAACTATTAAGGAAACTTGTTCTGAAGTTTTAAAACTAGAGGGTAAAGTGGTAAAAAAGAAAAAAAAATCTACTATTCACCACCTGAAAGAGATCCAAGGAAGAAAATTTATAAGAATGTCTTACTCAAATTTCAAAATTCCTAGATTAAGGAGAAATTATTACATGAAATATGAAAAAAACTTTAAATATGCTGAAATATAGTCAGATTTCCAAATGACATAGCAGCTTCTACTTTTAAGACTGTGTCCAAGAATAACTTATAAAATTGAGTATAAATCTGAATGAAAAAAATTGGTATTTTTATGAACTGACTTTGAGGAATTTATAATAAAAAGTCTATGTTTAAATGGAAAATTCAAAATAAAAGATACAGAAAAATATAAGGAAAACATAAAAGCAAATTATAAGACACTAATTAAGATCAAACTTTGCTTATATATAGGTTATATAATTACATGTATATAATCATATAATTATATAGCATATTTAACATAAAAATCAGTATTCTTAAAATTGTCATTACTAGGGTAGTTTGAAAGAAGGGTTGTGACTGAGTTGTGCATGACAGGGTGATTCTAAAAACAAAATTGGGAAGGGGAAGGTAAAAGGGAACAATTTAATATAAAAATGGTATGTAGGGGGCAGCTAGGTAGCACAGTGGATAGAGTACTGGCCTTGGAGTCTGGAGGACCGGAGTTCAAATATGACCTCAGACCCTTAATAATTATCTAACTGTGACCTTGGGGAAGTCAACTAATCCTACCGCTTTGCAAAAATCAAAAGAAAAAAAAAAGATGGAGGACTAAAAATGGGGTGTAAAAGACAGACCAAATACTAAGGAAGAAGACTGAAGTGGAGGGACCTTACTCCTATCTGGAATGAAGAAGGGTGTAAAGTGGAAGGGTGTGAAAGTCTTTTGAATCTTTAGAGAAATGAGAAAACAGGAAGACAGTGTGGGGAAGGAACTTTTAAAAGGTTGTATAAATTAAGATTAGGAGAGTAGGGGGAAAGATTAGAGAGAGATTTTTGGAGTATGTAAATTAATATTAGGAAGGTGGGGAAGGACAATAAGGGAGGGTGGGTAAAATAAGGATTAGGAGAGTATGAGGAAAAGATGAGATAACAAGGGTAGGGTAAAAAGAGAGACTGAGAAGGAAAATAGTGAAAATAATTAAGATGGAAGAAAATTCACAAATAATAATTATAACTTTGAAAATAAATGGATGTATATAGCAGCTCTCTATATGGCAAACAAGAAAATGTAGGCATCCCCATCAAATAGGGAATGGTCAAAAAATTGTGGAATGGAATACTCCTGTGCTATAAGAAATAATACGTTCAATGTTCTTGAAAGGTTTACAGGAAATGGTGACGAGTAGAATGAGCAGACCCTGGAGAATATTGTATAGCATAATAGCAATATTATTCTAAGAAAGACTTTGAGCAACTGAGTTATTTTGACTTATAAATGCACAAATTAAAAATAAAGGATTTATGAAGGAGATGCTATCTGCATCTTGAGAAAGAACTGATAAATAGAAATATGTATAAAATAATATACATATGTACATATATTTGTGTTGTGTGTATATTTCTGTTTAATATTTGTATCTAACCCATAACTCTATTATGCTTCAAAGAAATAGTAAATTGTATAATATATTGGAGTTAAATGTGTATTTTTATTAGTATTTCTTATTGTGCTTTTATGAAAAATGCCTGTTTTATTCCCTAAATTAAAAATAAAAATACACTTTTTAAAAGAGAAGTTTAAAAAAATAAAGATAAAACTAAGCCAAAATTAGCTCTGTTTGAGCAAAATATAATGGTTTGTTCAGTGCACCCTAGAGATATGGTAAAGGAATATTCAAAATAATAGCTTCAGTAAAGTAGCAGGGTAAAAATATAGCACAGAAACTATCTGACTTTTAAAATATATTACTGATCAAATCTAAGAGAAAAATATTTTTAATTCCAATAAAAATAACAGCAAAATTTGCGAAATATTTATGTGCTGCTTACCAAAAACTCAATGGATTTTGTAACACAAAAACAGTTCTTTGCGAGAATGAAGGAAAATCTAATTTTACTTCATTGAATCATTCCAATATGATGAAATAATGTCATCTCAGTTACTTTTCTGCTTTATTCTGATTCCAAGCTCTCCAAGGAGAGGATTTTGTAAAACTAAATCAAATAGTAACAAAATTCAAGTGGAGGGAAATAATGGTGTAGATTTTCAAATGAGACAACAAAGAGAAAGTAAGAATGAAGAGTATTTGGAGTCACCAGATCAGAAAACATAAACGAATAATGAATAAAATTATTTGTTAGTGATTGATTTTTTAAAAAAATAGACTAGCAGAGTAGATGAAATAAATAAGACCCAGTAGCAATCAAATAGTTAACCTAATTTTGTTCTCTTTTTTGTTCTATAAACCCAAGATTTGATACCACTAGAAGGTGGCATCTCTATGTGTAGTATCAGAACCATGTGTCATCAGAAGACCTGGACAAGAGAACAAAAAGGAATTTATTTGCTCTTTTCAAGAAGAGGGCACAACCTCTGTAACATGAGTTATAGCTCAAGGAGTGCAAAGTGCAGAGGCATGCAAACCCCTTTCATCCTAATCCCTAATGCAGTCCCAGCCCCCTGGCCTTCTACTTATTGGCTAGACAGCTGAGCTCAAAATCTCTCCTCTAGTATCTAGCCACTTAGCACAAAGCATTTTCAATTATATAATTATTCAGATTCAGTTTTACTTTATCAAAGAGATAATTTGTTTTGCCCTATCAGAGAGATAATTCTGTATCCTTCCATATATGGGGGTCAATCAGCACAGGGCTGTTTAACCTTTGTTACTACCTGATCTTGGGGAAGTGCAAAGTTTGCAACTCTTGCTGATGTAACTTTAGAAAAAAAGAAAAACTTATTGAAACCATGAGGGAGGTTTCACTCAGTTATAGTCCCACTTATCTATATGACAACAACCGTTGGAAAAATGAAAACAGGTTGGCAAAAAAAGTTTAAAACGTCTTACACCATATAACACAATTAAAGGCATATGAGTAATTGGCCCACCTATGAAATGACTTTAAAATGTCACATCACAAGTGTTTGAAAAATCCCTATGTCAAATGAATACAAATCCAAGAATTTCTGTAGTAGGGGGCCCAAGGGTTATAAATTCACAAAATCAGGAATTGAAAAAAATAATATTGTGGAACAACTGGTAGATCAGTTAGTCATGAATATATGACAATAGCAATAATAATGGTAATAATAATAATTACTTTGCATTTATATAATGCTTTAAGTTGTATAAAATGCTTTACAAATGGTAAATTTGGTACAGTGGTAATTTTTGGTACAGCTAGATGGTACAGTGGATAGACTTTTGGGTCTGGAGTTAGAAAGTTTTGTTGCTCAGTGATTCAATCATGTCTGACTCTTTGTAACCTCATGGATCATAGCACACCAGAACCATCTTTCCTCCACTATCTCTCAAATTCTGATCAAGTTCATGTTCATTGTTTCCATGAAATTTGTATCCATCTCAACTATGCCCTTTACTTTTCCTTTGACTTCAATTTTTCTCAACATCACAGTTTTTCATGAGTCCCATTTTTCATTATATATTCAAAGTTTTGAATCTTCAGCTTCAGAATTTGACATTCCAACGAATAGCCTGAATTTAAAAATTGACTTGTTTGATCTTCTTGCTATCCAAGGGACTCTCAAAAGTCTTCTCCAGTTCCACAATTCAATAATGTCAGTTCTGTAGCTCTCAGTTTTCCTTATGATTGATGATTGATATTTTTCCTTCATTCTTGAAGGACACCATGACATCAGAGAGGTGATGCCTTGGCAGACAAGTGAGTCACTAACCTAACTTACTCCCCTAGAGTCATATAGGTCCAGTGGCCAGATTTGAATCAGGTTGACTAGAGATGACCCTGGATTCAAGGACATCAGGATTAAGTGACTTTCATACAGTTAGTAATAAATGTCAGAGATCAAATTTGAACTCAGGACCTCCTGACTCCAGGGCTGGTGCTCTGTCCACCGCATCACCAAGTTCATTTTTATTATCCAACTCTCATAGTCAAACATTACTACTGGAAAAGCCATAGTTTTAACGATGGACCCTTGTGACTTGATAGCAAGTTGATATCTGCTTCAGTCCTCTGGTCAGATTTGTCATAACTTTCCTTTCAGGAGCAAGTTGCTTTTAATTTCATGGCTGCAGTTGTTGTCCGTGGTGATCTTTGAGACCAAGAATGTAAAAATCTGCAGTAGCTTCCTTTTCTTCTCCCTTTGTTTGCCAGGAAGTGATGGGATCAGTTACCAAGATCTCAGTTTTTTAGAGGTTAAACTTGAAGTCAGTTTTTACACTCTCCTCTTTTACTCTCATCCTCTTCACTTTCTGTCATGAGTGTATCATCTGAGATTGCAGATATTTCTCCTGTAACAATCTTATTTTTGGCTTTGATTTATCCACCTGGCATTTTACATACTTTCCATCTAAATTAAATAAATAAGGTGGCACTCTACAGCCTTGGCATATTTCTTTTCCAGTCTTAAACCAATCGTTTGTTGCATCTTTAGTTCTGACTGTTTCTTCTTGGTCCACATACAGATTCCTCTGGAGACAAGAAGGATCATATAGTACTTTCCTCTCTTTTAGGACTTGCCGCACAAGCAGACTTTAGTATAGGTAATGAAACAGGAGATATTTTTCTGAAACTCCCTTGCTTTCTCCATAATCCAGAAAATATTGTTAAGTTTGAAATCAGGAAGACCTGAGTTTAAATTCAGCCTGAGTGACTCTAGGCAAAACATTTAATTTTATTTGCCTCAGTTTAGTCATCTGTAAAATGATCTGGACAAAGAAATGGCAAATCATCCAGTTTCTTTGACAGGAAAACCTGAAATGAGATCACAAAGAGTTGGATATTACTGAACAAAATAGAAACTTAAAATTTAGGGGTCACTTGCTTGATCATGGGTGTAACATAGTCAAGACTTGTGCTTTAAGAAAAATTATTATGGTCTGTGCATGAATTGTCACTCCTCTCATTAAAAATATTTAATAGTTCCCTAATTAGGTAGGTCTCCAGTAAAAAAATAGGAACAGTTTTCTTTACCCCTTTCTTAGTTCAAGTGGGCCCAAGAAATGGGCTTGGATCTTAGATATAGATCTCACAGAGAGCAATGTTCAGTGGAAACAAGTCCAAGAAAATGTCACCACAAGATTTTAGTATCCCTGTAGCACTGGATGCGTGAATTGTCTTTACATCCTGACTATGAAGCTCTTTTTATGCATACTCCTACGTATGTACACTTTATCTACATGTATTATTTCTATATGTACCTCTTCATATGTGTGCCTGTCTTTGTTCTTTCTCATGTGTATTCTTAAGTTTGAGTTTTGGTTGATCCAGCCTGGCAATTTGCATGATGTACTCTCCATATAAATTAAATAAATAAAGTGATGCTCTACAGCCTTGTCAATTTTGTTACATGTGCCACATGTGTTGTGAACAGGATTGAAATTTTTGCACATTCCTTCTCACTGACAATAAGTATATCAATTGGAGATTGATGGAGGTATGTAACTTATGGATTTGAGTTAATATGAACTCAGAGTATCTTGAACCTGAAGCAGTGTTTTTGGGTAGGAATCACATGGAAATAAGAGTACTTTCAGAAACTATATATACTTCCAATCTACAAAAATATTTAAAAATGCTCTTTTTGTAGTAACAAAGAATTGGAAATTGAGGAGATGCCCATCAATTGGGGAATGACTGAACAAATTGTGGCATATGAATGTGATGGAATACTATTCTATTAAAAAATCATGAGCAGGTGGATTTCAGAAAAACCTGAAAAGACTTGCATGAACTGAATAAAGTTACATATTAATAGCAACAATATGTGATGATCAACTATGACAGACTTAGGGCTCCTCAGCAGTACAATGATCAAAGAAAATTCCAAAAGACTTGTGATAAAAAATAACATCTATGTACAGAGAAAAAACTATTGATTCAGAATAAAGCAAACTATTTTCACTTTTAAAAATTTATTTTTTCCACATTTCCCCTTTTTGTTATGATTCTTTTCACATCATGACTATTATGAAAATATGCTTTATGTGATTATACTTGTATAGCATATCAGATTATTTGCTGTTAAGGGAGGGGGAGGGAAGGGAGGAAGGTAGAAAAATGCAAAACTCAAAATCTTGCAGAAATTGAATATTGAAAACTATCTTACCTTGTGATTGGAAAAAATTAAATAAAAATCCCAAAAAAGAAAGAAAGAAAAGGAACTATGTATATACTGTATAATATATGTGTACATATATGTATATATGTACTGTAACCACAATCTCGTACAAATAATAAACCATCTTGTAATTCAAGAAATAAAAAAGGTCAAGAGACAATACTTTTCTTGGTATTTTACAACACAGTAATCATTTCAGCGGCTTAATTTATCTTTATTCAACAGACTAGAAATGAATCTATTTCCAGAAACAATGATTCTATTCTGTTATGTCAACTATTCAACATCAGAAAGCATGCAGAATCATTGAAAATTACTCCTTACACATGGTTCCGGAACTAAAAATAGATACTTTAAATAACAATGGAATTTGAGTTGTAAGGAAAATAATCAAATAGACTTTCTAGTTAGAAGAAAATAGTGTTAGAACAAAATAGATGACATTAATGTGTTGCCTTTAGATTTCCAAAGTGTTTATTTTACATATTCTCATTTGACTCAAAGTAAATTGAGATAGCAATTACATTATTCTTCCCATTTCACTTATGAGAAACTTGAGGACAAGAAAGGTTGTGACTGGCACAAGGCCACCTTGACTAATGTGTAAAAAGAAGAATTCAAACTAATATCTTTTAAATACAGCTTGTCAAGCTGAATATTTAATCAATTCATTTCTAGTTCATTTAATTTTTCTTATAATGTTATAAATGACTTGTGACTACTTAGTACAGAGTGATTAATATGGTCTTTTATTAAGATAGCTTTGCAAAGACAGACCACCTCTCTCTAAGGGGAGGGGGCACTGAATTGAGGAAATTCTAGGTCTTATATGCATTTTGAAAGTCCTCTCTCCCTTTATGCCAATCATTGGCTGGAATCACAATCCAATTGATACATTTACCCCCATACAGTTTCCTCACTCTGCTCATTATACTAGTGAGTAAGAAGAGCTACCTCTTTGACCAGGTGCAAGGGGCAAAAGCTCAGACTCTTCAACCCCTACAAAATTATTTTCACTTTTTCCCCCTTGTCTCTCTCCTTTCTGTAAACAGGTTGGCATCTCTTGAGTTTCCACAAAGACCAGACATCCTGGCTTTTGCAATGTATTATCCTCACAGACATCTTGTGAGGCTCTAGCAATACCCTTTTTCACCTTTGTGAAAGCAAAACACTTGATTGTTTCCCACAATGCTCCTCATATGTAACTGGAAAAAAATAAAATATAAAAACCAAAATGCCATATGCCCCTTTCTCTTATTTTTTTTTGTTTATGTTAGATTAGTAAGGCAAAAATATTGTTAGCTTCAGAGGTAGAAATCAAGCCTTTTTATTTTTAAATTTTCTTTGTATCTTCAGTACTTGGAGCAGCAAACTAAATGTTTATTGACTTGTGATGTCAGATTAAACAAATCCTGGACTTTAAATATGATGCAAAATTGCAACCCCTAGGAATTGAAGTCTTCTTTTAATCATTTTAAGACATATTATCAAAGTAAACTTCTTCAAGTTCATTATACCAATAATCTTTTATTCAGGGCTTGAAAAAATAAATAAAAAATAATTTTCATTCTTCCTCAATCCTTGACTTCCCTGTGAGATTCCCCAAAAGAGTACTTTATGATGTTATTTTATTATATTGATGTTTATTCACCAAGATTAGAATCTCTGTCCTATGCCCTATAATCCCTTTGGTTGACTTTAAAAAGCACACGAACAGATCTCTTTTATTTAGGCTTCTTCCATTTCCAATTTCAGATCATCTCCAAGGGTTATTCCAGCCCTGTCATTTTCTGAACCATATTACTCAATACTTTTTGCCTTTACTACTTCCTAGGGATCAGTACCTCTTCTAATTTGTAGTCTTGAAGTAGAGAAAATTATAAGAGAAATGTAAAAGAGAAATTATGTTCCATTATTAATCTATTCCCTCTGCAATGATTTAGTACCTCATATTAACACTGACAACTTCCCTCTGCCTCTCCATCCCATTGTCTAAACCATTAAGATGAAGTCAAGAATTTTTTCTGTAAAATACCTTTCCTCTCCTTGGAAATCACACTTAAATCTCTGCTCCTAAGTACCAAAAAAGTCTTGATTAACAAAATAATGGCTCCCCTCCCTAACCTGAAAGGATTAAATCTTTGAACTACTACTACTCATCTACAGATCCCTAATTACTTCATCTCAGCTCTCTGGGTTGTAGGTTTTTATCTTCATTCTTTATTTTTTTTTAAAAAGATTTTATTTATTTTGAGTTTTACAATGTTTCCCCTAATCTTACTTCCCTCCCCCACCCCCCACAGAAGGCAATTTGCCAGTCTTTACATTGTTTCCATAGTATACCTTGATCCAAATTGAATGTGATGAGAGAGAAATCATATCCTTAAGGAAGAAACATAAAGTATGAGAGATAGCAAGATCAGACAATAAGATATCAGTTTTTTCCCCTAAATTAAAAGAAACAGTCCTTGGTCTTTATTAAAACTCCACAGTTCTTTCTTTGGATACAGATGGTATTCTCCATTGCAGACAGTCCCAAATCGTGCCTGATAGTTGCACTGATGGAAGGAGCAAGTCCATCAAGGTTGATCATTGCCTCCAAGTTGCTGTTAGGATGTAGTGTTTTTCTGGTTCTGCTTTGCCTTCATTCTTTTTTTGTTTTGTTTTGTTTTTGTTTTTGTTTTTTTAAGTTTTTGCAAGGCAAACAGGGTTAAGTGGCTTGCTGAAGGCCACACAGCTAGGTAATTATTAAGTATTTGAGGCTGGATTTGAAATCAAGTACTCCTGACTCCAGGGCTGGTGCTCTGTCCACCATGCCACCTATCTGCCCCTTTGTCTTCATTCCTAAAGAAGACTATGATTGTATTAGAAATGTTAGCATCAGCAATTAGAGAAGAAAATGAAATTGAAGGAATTATAATTGGGAAGGAAGAGACAAAACTCTGACTCTTTGCAGGTGACATGATGGTCTACCTAGAGAATCCCAAGAAATCATCCAAAAAACTACTGGAAACAATTAGCAACTTTAGCAAAGTTGCAGGTTATAAAATAAACCCTCATAAATCCTAAACTTTTCTATATATGTCTAGCAAGATACAGCAGGAAGAGCTAAAAAGAGAAATCCCATTCAAAGTAACCTCAGACAATATAAAATACTTGGGAGTCTATTTGCCAAGACAGACTCAGAAACTTTTGGAAAACAATTATAAAACACTTCTCACACAAATTGAATCAAATTTAAATAACTGGGCAAATATCAACTGCTCATGGATAGGTAGAGCTAATATAATAAAAATGAGAATTCTAGCAAAACTAAACTATCTGTTTAGTGCCCTACCAATCAAAATTCCAAAAAATTACTTTAATGAGTTAGAAAAAATTGTAAGTAAATTCATATGGGGAAATAAAAAGTCAAGAATTGCCAGGAACTTAATGAAAAAAAGTGCAAAGGAAGGTGGCTTAGCCCTATCTGATCTAAAATTATTTATAAAGCATCAGTCATCAAAACTGTTTGGCATTGGCTAAGAAATAGAGTGGTGGACCAGTGGAGTAGACTAGGTGTAAAAGCAGGAGATGATTACAGTAATCTGCTGTTTGATAAACCCAAAGAGTCTAGCCATTGGGATAAAAACTCCCTCTTTGATAAAAACTGCTGGGATAATTTGAAGTTAGTATGGAAGAAACTTAGATTAGACCAACACCTCACACTCTTTACCAAAATAAGATCCAAATGGTTACAGGACTTAGATATAAAAAAACAATACTATAAGCAAATTAGAAGATGAAGGACTAGTCTACCTGTCAGATCTATGGAAAGGGGAGCAGTTTATGGAAGAACTGGAGAACATCACCAAAAACCAATTAGATGATTTCGATTACATTAAATTAAAAAGCTTTTGCATAGATAAAACCAATGTAACCAAGATCAAAAGAAATGTAGTAAATTGGGAAACAATCTTTACAACTAATAATTCTGACAAAGGACTCTTTTCTAAAATATACAGAGAACTGAGTCATATTTTTAAAACAAAAAGCCATTCCCCAATTGACAAATGATCAAAGGATATGCAAAGGCAATTTATAGATGAGGAGATCAAAGCAATCCATAGCCATATGAAAAAATGCTCTAAATCATTAATTATTAGAGAAATGCAAATTAAAGCTTCTCTGAGGTACCACCTTACACCTCTCAGATTGGCCAATATGACCAGGAAGGATAATGATCATTGTTGGAAGGGTTGTGGGAAATCTGGGACACTATTACACTGTTGGTGGAGCTGTGAACTCATCCAACCCTTCTGGAGAGCTATTTGGAACTTTGGGCAACAAAAATGTGCATACCCTTTGACCCAGCAATACCACTACTTGGTCTATACCTTGAAGAGATGATGAAAAAGGGTAAAAACATTACTTGTAGAAAAATATTTTAGCAGCCCTGTTTGTGGTGACAAAGAATTGGAAATCAAGTAAATGTCCTTCAATTGGGGAATGGCTTAGCAAACTGTGGTATATGTATGTCATGGAACACTATTGTTCTATTAGAAACCAGAAGGGATGGGAATTAAGTGAAGCCTGGAGGGATTTGCATGAACTGATGCTGAGTGAGATGAGCAGAACCAGAAAAAGACTGTACACCCTAACAGCAACATGGGAGTGGTGCTCAACCTTGAAGGACTTGCTCATTCCAAGAGTGCAACAATAAGGAACAATTTGGGGCTGTCTGCAAAGGAAAGTGCCATCTGTATTAAGGAGCTGTGGAGTTTGAACAAAGTTCAAGGACTATTCCCTTTAATTTAGAAAAAAAACCAGATATCTTATTGTCTGATCTTGTTGCCTCTTAGACTTCTCTTCTCTTCTTTAAGGATATGATTTCTCTCTCATCACACCCAATTTGGATCAAGGTACAGCATGGAAACAAAGTAAAGACTGACAGAGTGCTTTCAGTGGGGGGAGGGTGGGGGGAGGGAAGCAAGATTGGGGGGAAAATTGTAAAACTCAAATAATATCTTTAATAAAAATAAATTATTAAAAAAACAAGACAGTAGGGTCTAGAGAAGCCAAGATGAGATGCAAACCACTCAGCAGGAGATGATCTTAATAAGCAGTTTGAACCATAATTTTTGCTGCTGAGCTTTGTGTCCTGCCAGTTTCAGTTGTTGAAAGTTTCATTAAATTTGTTTAGTGCCTTGGGGAAAAAAAAGACTATGATGACATCAGGGAGGTGATGCCATGACAAGTACATGATTTGGAGATTTGAGTGAGGGGAGGCTGTGCTAAGTCAGCAGCCCCACTTTTTCCTCCATAACTATCTGGGTTCAGTGGCCAAGATGTGGATCAGGTCCACTGGAGATGGCCCTAGATGAGGAGCAATCAGGGTTAAGTGACTAGCTCAAATTCACATAGCCAGTAAGTGTCAAATGTCTGAGAATAGATTTGATCTCCTGTCCTCCTGACTCCAAAGCCAGAGATCTAGTCATAGGAGCAACTTAGTTATCTGTAAGGAATATATGGGTGTTTGGGTTCCTGAAGACTGTGAAGGGAGAATCATTAGTTTGCATTACAAAGACTGGGCTCTGCCTATGGGCAGGAGGTAAAGTCAAAAGATTCAATCTGATCAAAAAAACTGAGATTAAGTGGGTGTGTCCCACCTTTCTAAGGTGGGTTCTATCCTCCTTTTCACATCCTCAAGGAGATCTAGCTTGTTCTCCTTCATTAGTATAATGAGCAGGAAAGGGAAAATGTATGGGGACCAATACCTGAATTAGATTGTGACCCTAACCTATGAATGGCATGAGGGGCAGGAACAAGACATAAAAGACCTTCCATTTCTGGGATTCCTCACCCCTCTCTTCCTCCTTGAGAGGTGTTCCATTTTGTTAAGATAAGGATTCAGGAATCATTTATAACAATTTGCAGGTTCACTCATGATATTAATGAAAATCTCTTTTCCCGGTATTTTCCTTGAAGAACAAAAAAAAATAATGCACACAAATGGCTTGATTTCAAGCCCACTCCCTTGGGAACACCCTGTGGGGAAATATCTTAGAGATTCTCTCTTGATGGATTTGGATTCCCTCTCCAGGAATTTCCCTAAAATCTTAAAGGGGAAAGGTTGCCTTCAGACTTGAGGGGCAAGAGTGGTTGGTAGCCAGAAACCAAGGAAACTGGAAGGATGAAAGCTGATTGGATCCTGTCTGATGTATGAATAACTTTGGATGCTCCTGCAGGGATATGTGTTTGTATTATTCCTGACTTGTGTAAATATCGAGGTTAGTTATTTCTGGGTCTGGTAACTTTTAAGTTTTAAACCATGGGAGCTGGAAGTTGGGCTGAGAAGTTTCAGAAGGTTGGAGAAGAAAATAAGTCTGGACATATGTCTACAACACCCCCCTCGTGGGTGATCAACCCCTTTCTCACTGAGCCGGTGGTAACTGTGCTAGTGTGTAGAGTTTAAGAGAAAAGAGAAAGGGGACTCTTAAAGAGAAAAAGTTGTGTTTGGGGAGAGTTTAGGAGAGAAAGAACTTTTTAAAATTTTATTTATTCTTTTGTTCAAATGATGCTTTTTTATACATTACTAAAATATTCTTATTCAAGAGTAAACATAATACCCCCAAATATAGACCCACATGAGCAATAAAGTAAAAGGGAGAGAAAAAAATTATTATTAATAATAATAATAATAATAGGGGCAGCCAAGGGATGCAGTGGACAGAGCACCTGCCCTGGAGCCAGGAGCACCCGGTTCCAACCCTGCCTCAAACATCCAACAGTCACCCAGCTATGTGGCCCCGGGCAAGCCACCTAACCCCATTTATCCTGCAAACATCCCCCCCCCCCCAAATAATAATAAATGTGCTTCAGTCTGTGTTCCAATACCTCCAGCTCTGCTATGTGAACATTGTTTAGTCAATATATCTGTACCTGTAACTTCCCCTTGATTCTGTAAATGTGACACCCCTACTTATGACCCTTTCCTTACTGAAAGGAGGAGAGGCAGGGTGAAGATGTTCTCCATTGAGAGAAAAGGAAGTTGAGAATATTGGGTGGCATGATTATATCCTACATGAGTCTGTATATCCTGTCTAGGGAGAGTCCTACCTCTGATTTAGACAATGGGGCATTAGTAATGGTGGGAGGAAAATCTAGCTGACAGAAGCCATTGTCCAGTCTTTTGGTGTGGTTAACTGTTGGATTTGTGGTAGTCCACAGCAGTTTGAGAATGCCAGTCCCTCTGGATCTGGCCTAGATTCTCAGTTCCTGGTCAGAGGTGCACTGTGGCACAGGATTCTGGTTGAGAGGAGAGAAACACCAGTGGCATACGATTGAACCAGTTCAAAGTGACAATTGTCAATACCAGTCTGGACAGGATATTTCCTGCTACTGCAAATGTCTGTGGACTTATGTCCAGAAGCAGGGTACATAAATTCTAGACTGTACAATTTACAGAGACAGGTAGACTAAGACTCACGTGAGATATAATGATAGTACCTGGATCCCTTGTCAGAATCCATTGTGGTAAAGAAAATTGATTACCATTGCATATACCCAAAGGATTGGTTAGAGAGCTGTTATCTAGACTTATGGGCCTGATACCTGGGCACAGGATGGGAGTTTGGGCTATGGAACACCAATTGCCTAAAGAAAGGATGACAATAGGCAAATAATAGAAGACATCAAAAAGGTGGCATGTGCTCCCTCACAAAACTGGAAAATAACAGTCCATCTTTCTGATAATGAGACAGTAAAAATCTTGATAGAAGAAAAAGTCAGTAGTTATTTCAATAACAAGGGTTGTGATTTAAGAAAGAAATCACTAATAAGATATGGAACCCTAAATTCTTATTATAAAAGAAAGGGGGGGAAATTGTGAGAAATAGTGGGTGTCTGAGTTCCACAAGAAGGTGAAGGGAGAATTGTTAGTTTACATTGACTGGGCTCTGCTTCTGGGCAGGAGGTAAAGTCAAAAGACTCAATCTAATCAAAAACTGAGATTAAGTGGGTGTGTCCCACCTTTCTAAGGTGGGTTCTATCCTCCTTTTCACATCCTCAAGGAGATCTAGCTTGTTCTCATTCATTAGTATAATGAGCAGGGAAGGGAAAATGTATGGGGACCAATGCCTGAATTAGATTGTGACCCTGACCTATGAATGGAATGAGGGGGCAGGAACAAGACATAAAAGACCTTCCATTTCTGAGATTCTTCTCCCCTCTCTCCCACCTTGAGAGAGTTATGCCATTTTGTTAAGATATCTTAACAAAAACCATTTTAATCACTCTGGACTAAGTAGTCACTGGTCATTTATAACACTGTCCTTCTGTTTCTGCCCTCACAGTAGATGGATAATTTCATCTTCCCGTCCCTTTAAAAACTCACCCTTTACTCAGTTGAGTTGACTGTCTTTTGGGAAACTAGCTCCACTGTCATGGAACTTCATCCCCCAAATAAGCACCCTTATGTATACCACAGCAATACTTAAAAAAATCTTTTTTGTCCCCAAATTCTTCTGGGTCAGAGTTGATCTTTTAAATAAATTCTTTCATGTTCACTCAAACCCCTGAAACCTGTAGCTGGCCACATTTTCCCACAACAATCCTGAATTGTGAGTGTTGGATCCAGGCCTGAGTTTTCTTCTTGCCCAGTAGAGCTCCATTGATTATCCTTTCCCAAGGACACAAACCCATCCTCCATGGAAACCCCAGTCCCTTCCAGTCCCAATGAAACCATACCATGCAGCCTCCTAAATCCAATATCCTATAAAAAGACTTGCTTTTCCCCACTACCCACTGAGGAGTCTACTTGAATCTAACCCTCTGTTCCTTCAATAAACAGTTTTGCATCTACTTCCATTGTGATATCACATCAAAAATTTATTAAGTACCTATTATATAGGATATAAAGAAAAATAAGAAAATTCCCATAGTCTTGTCTTTAATAAACTCAGTCTAATGAGAAGGACAACATGTATAAAAACTGATTAGTTAATTTTTCCAATTATGGTAAAAATAATTTTCAGCATTCATTTTTGAAAAGTTTCCACCCTTCCACCTTCCCTCTTCTGCCTGTAAGATAGTAAGTAATCTATAAGCAGCTAATCAACTAAACGAGCTCACTCTTAATGTTATATATATATTTCCATATTAGTCAAACTGTCAAAGAATCAGAACACCAAAAGAAAGAAAAAACAAATTTTAAAAAAGTGAAAATAGCATTCTTTGATGTTCATTCTTTCTGTCTTTTGGAATTGTCTTTGATCACTATTGCTAAAAATAGCTAAGTCTATCATAGTTGGTCATCACACAATGTTGCTATTATTGTACACAATGTTCTCCTGGTTCAGCTCACTTCACTCAGCAACAATTCCTGTAAATCTTTCCAGGTTTGATAGAAGGTAAATTAAAAGAGGAATATTCTACTGGAAGAAAACCATGATATAAGGAAGATCACCTTCCTGATCATGTCTTGCAGTGAATTGGATTTAAGTGAGGGAGGGCTATATAAAGTCACCAGCCTCACTCTCTCCTCCAGAGCCATCTGGGTCCAGTGGCAAGATAGAGAGTTGGATAGTTGGATGACTGGAGATGACTCTGGATGAGTGGGAGACCTTGACCCTTTTAAGTTAAGGTCTTTCCCATGTCTCAGTTTGATTGAAGTAATGCCCATGCAGAGATTAAGGCTAAGTAAGAAATGGGACAAAGAATGATCTCTTTTACCTAACCCCAAAACTCAAAACATAACAAAGCAAATAAACAAAAAAAAAATCTATCTGGGAGGAGAAGACCCTAAGAGATTTTGGTTAAAACAGAAATAATGGCTATTTAAACCTTCTCACAGTTCAAATAATAATCAAGTGAGACTTGGGTTGGAACCTATTGCTGGCCAATCATTGAGATTTGATTTGAGTTTAAGGCATAGAATCTAGCCTGTAAACTCCCAGATATCTTTTGAGGTTTCAGTCATTAAAATTTATATTCCTTTTGGGCAGAGCACCTGCAATTAAGGGTATAATTTACTATGTGGAGAGAGAAAAAGGAGAAAGGAAGGAAGACAAGAAGGAAGGAAAGAAGAAAGGAGGGAAGGAATTTATGTTGCCCAACTGCAATTGGGAAATTATTTAGCAGTTAGTAAGGTCGGAAAAGGTCTGCAGAATGTGGGATTTGAACTCTTGAAGGAAGCCAGGTGAAAGGGATAGGGCATTCCAGGTATGCAGGACATCAAAGGCAAAGATATAAAATGGGAGATGGGACATTGTGTTCATGCAAATGTACAGAGGTCAGTCACTCTGGTGGGAGTATACAAGATTTTGAAGGGAGTAATAATGTAAAAGAAGCAGGGAAGGGAGGAAGGGGTAGGAAGAAAGATAATTTTTAGTGGAAAGGTGGACAACCAAACCTATTTGTATAAAAATTTTATAAAAGCTCTTTTTGTTGTGGCTAAGAATTGGAAATTGAGGCGATTCTCTTCAGTAGGATAATGATCAAAAAAGTTGCAGTTTAAGAAATGATGAGTAAATTCTAGGCAATGAAAAATGTTATGGTGAATAGTTAACTTGTTTCTAATCTGACTTTCTGCCTACAAAAAAGCATATCATGTTTAACTTGAAAGGAGACTATTTTTTGTACCTCTCTGGAAAAAAACTTACTTTGTACCTCTCTATACTGCCCTTGGATAAATAATCAGTTCCTCACATATTCTGTATCTGGTCAGAAACTTCCCTATACCAGATATCTTGTATCCTGTAAACATTCCTGTGTGATCAGAATGGTGTGATGTTGTATTGGTTTTCCTTAAACAGAATAATCAGAAGATCCCAACCAGAGAACAAAAAGGAATTTATTTGCTCTTGTCAAGAAGAGGGCACTGTGAGGAATATGGTGGTGTGTTTGGGTTCCACAAGAATGTGAAGGGAGCATTGTTAGTTTACATTACAAAGACTAGCATCTCCTGTATTGTTGCCTATGGGCAGGTATGGGAGTTAAGACAAAAGAATTGACCTCAATCTGATCAAAAACTGAGATTAGGTCTGGTTTGCCCCACCTGGTTCCGAGTTAACCTAAGGTCCGAATCCTTCTCCTTTGTCCATGCTCTAGGAGGGAGCAGTTCTTGCTTATTAGTATAATGAGTAGGGTGGAGAAAACCAATGGGGACAAATATCAATTAGATTTGTGACTCCAGCCAAGGATTGGGGTAGGAACAAAGCCTTTCAAAGTGCATATAGCATCTAGCAGTTCCCTTGACAGAAGTGTGCCATTTAAGATGTCTTAATAAAAACCCATTTTAATCACTCTGGACCGAGTATTCACGAGCAATTTTTAACAGGCACAACCTCTGTAACATGAGTTATAGCTCTAGGAGGAGTGCAAAGTGTGGAGATATGTAAGCCCCTTTTACCCACAGTCCCAACCCCCTTGATACTGGCTAGATGGCTGGGCTCACAATCTTTCCACAAGGGTCTAGCCAAGCATTTTCAATTGCATAATTATTCAGATTTCAATTTTACCCATCAGAGAGATAATTCTGTATCTTTCCATATAAGGGGATCAATCAGCACAGGGTTGTATAATCTTTGTTACCACCTGACCTTGGGGAAGTGGAAACTTTGCAACTCTTGCGAAGACTCATTGAAACTTCACTCAGTTATAGTTCCACTCAATTCCCATATATTATGTCAAAGTTATCTTGCCCCACATAGGGACCAGGACTACCTGGCTCTAGAAGGGAGTTTGAGGTAACCAAACACTGTTGAAATAACACAAGGTTACCCAATAAGTGAATAAGTCTCTCTCAGCACTTACACTGTTTCCTTATATGTCTTAGCAGATTTCTCCTTCCTTTGCTTGTTCTCTTAAAGAAACCAGCCTACTTGCAAGACCTTTGCTTAAATGTACTGAACTTATATATCCCTCATATTTCTGGGTCATTGAACATGTGAATTCATTCATAACCCTGCTCAAATCTTGACCTCTATTTCTCTGATTCTCAATGCAGTGAGTTTCCTCCCACTATTTTAGATATATTATTCATATATATATATATATATATATTTTTTTTTTTTTTTTTTCTCTTTGGAAGTGTATGGATATTAGGGAAGGACATATCCTATATGAGCAGGGCTAATCTTTGGTATTTACCTAATTGCTGGATTCTCACCTGTGGCTCCAAGAAGCTGTAGCATGCATAGCAACCACACCTCCATAGAAAAACCTTCCTGGCAGATAGGTTAAACAAGGTTGAGGATAACCAAAGGTTATCCTGTTAGTGAGTGTCAAAGTGCAATAACAAAAATAATAATAATATGCATTTTTACAACTATATTCCTGGTCAAAGATTGATTTTCTTAGCTATTGTGAGGAATGGAATGTGTCCTCCTTTAGACTTTGAAAGACTTGCCTTGCCCTCCTTAGTCCTGGAAGGAGTTGTGTCTTCCTTTAGACTTGGAAAGGAGTCCTTTCCCTGCCCTCCTGGTACTTACACTCATAAAATAAATTATCTCCCTCAGGCAAGATAGCATTATAGTAGAATGGATCTCTTCCATATAAAATAATAGAATGATCTTTAGGGAAGTTTAAGATTTTGTCTGATGATGTTTGTCCTTTATTTTTGAAGAAGATCATCGGGGAGGTGAGGTACCATAACAAGCACATGATTTGGATTTGAGTGAGGGATTGCTAAGGTTTTGTCTACTCTTGTTATGTATATTCTGTTCCTCTCCCCTTGCAGCTCTATAAATTTTCTGATCTCCCTCAGCTTGGTGTAGTCACTACTAGAATGGCCTCCACCTAGAGGTTAATGTAAATCCCAGAGAATAAAACTTCATGTCTAACCTTTAATTTCTGTTATTTTATTTTAAACTTTTTTTAAGATTTTGTTTTTGAAGTTAACATGAATTAGAGGGAAATCTATCCCAAGGATATGAAGACTTCCCCCAGCAGAATGGGGAGATGAGAGCAAAGTATTCCAACTACCATGAAAGAGATTGAAGCAGGTGCTGTGAAATACTTAGAGTTTGGTCAGACCAAAGAGGTCATCCACTACATCGCTGTCCATCTACAGGCATCCTACTTTTTTCTCCTTACTGGACTTTGATGACTCTGGAACAGATAGTAAGACTGACAACTTTGCAATTATGCTTCACTTATTAATGAGTCAAGACATTCACTTATGAGTCAAGACATCAAAAACAAAAGATGAATCATAACAGCAATAATTGGCCAAATTTTGCATTTACCAGCATGTTATGACAAGCAACTTTACATGGTGTTTTAAGTATAAATCAGAAAGAAGACAGGGAACATCTTGGGAACCCATGTCAGCAGTCATCAATGGGAACAGTTAAGGTCTATAGTTTGATTTGAGAATCATATTCCTGGCACTTTTATATTTGATGGCATGAAAAACAAGTATCAGTCAAAATTGAGCTATTTCTTTTTCCAGCAAAAGTGATCACCAACTTTGTTTATTCTTGGAATTTGTTCTCTCTGCTTTAAGGGACAGGTAAAAAGATTTTAGGAATGTCTGTCTATATTTATTTAGATGGGAAAACTGTCTAATTAGATTAGAAATTTTCCAAGATAGGATGAAACAAGTAATACAAAAAAAAGGAAATCAGGAAAAAAAAAATTTCAGTCAGAAATTCTATCAATACAATGCATATCCTTGATGCATGTTATCCTTATTTCCTATAGAAAGTTAACTGATGTCAATCAATGAATATATAATGTATAGGTCAAAATAGACTAGGAAGTGCTTCAGGAAACCAGTAATTGATTTCCTTGCCAGGTAGAGAAACATAATCATGTTCAGTTTCATATATGAACAAGTTTGCAAAATTTTATGAAAGGTTTTGAAATCTTAGGATCTGTAGGAAAGGAAAAGTGGTGGAATCAAAGACAAATTTGCCAAATAAAACATTGGTGAGGATGCTGACAAATCATTCCAACACCATTTTTAAGGATGAAATTGGAAGAATATTAACAATAATAACCTAACTAAAGTTGGGAAAGAGCTATAAAAACTTATATAAGAAAGTGATTTTATAAAATTTATATAATAAATTATGCACACACACACACACACACACACACACACACACGGTAAAATCATTTTATGTAATAAAATGATTCTTGCCTCTAGAACAGCTTGGTAGCACAGGACAGCTTGTCCTGAATTCAAGAAGATTCATCTTATTGAATTTAAATCTGGCCTCAGATACTTATAAGCTATGTGACCTTAAACAAGTCACTTAACCCTGTTTGACTCATTTCCTCATTTGTAAAATGAGCTAGATAAGGAAATGACAAACCACTTTAAAATCTCTGTCAAGAAAATCTCAAATGAAACCTCAAAGAATCAGATATGTTTGAAAAAACAAAATAGGCAACAATTCTCTCCATCAGTGATGGTGGAATTATCATATTTTGATGTTCTAGCATAATAAACCTTGACATACTATGCGAGGAAATAGGAAATGCATGCTTAATTGAAAAAAAAAACCCTTTATTTGGTTCTAAGATGCCTTAGTTTTTAGAAATATTTTTCTTCAGTTATATATGTTAATTCTTAAAATAATTTTTTGAAAAGTTTTGAGTTCCCAGGAGAACATTGTATACATTTAACAGCTACATTATGAGATGAATTAACTATGTTGCTTCTTGCCTGACTCCTTCTCTGCATACTCAGCTTGGTCCAGGTGTTTTTTTTTTCTTTTTTAAATTTATTTTTCAATGAGCTAGTTATTTAATTATTTTTAAAATTTAATTTCCTCCAGTTTTTTTCTTCTTTCTCCCATCTCTTCCTCCTTTACTCATTGAGAAGCAAGGAAAACAACCCAATACATATATAGAGAGAGTAAAATAAAACAAATTGCCCCATCTATCATGTGAAAAAAATGCTTCAGGGCAGCTAGGTGTCATAGAGCACTGGCTCTGGAGGCAGGAGGACCTGAGTTCATTTCCAGGCTCAGACACTTAGTAATGACCTAGCTGTATGAATTTGGGCAAGTCACTTAACCCCATTGCCTTTCAAAAATAAAAACAAAAATGCTTCAATTAAACATTTATTTTACTTTTCCTCACATAGCATCTTGGTGTCTATTATAAAGTACTGATAAAGAAATTTCATAATTACTCAAACAACTTCATCCTTTCATCTATAAATCTCATTTTTCATATCTTCCCCCTGACTCTTTATCCAGTTTCTATAATTCTTTCCTTCCCATCTTCTCACAAAAGTTTCTATTGTTTAAGTAGAAACTGGTCATTCTTGTCTGCATCCTGCAAGTAATACCTAATTTTGGGGATCTCTGAGGCAACACAGATTTTGAGTTACAGTCATGTTTATCATTGTCCTTTTAGAAGAAATTTGGGAGTTGAACTTAATCACATTAGGAAGGGAAGTTGTCATAGATCAGTTGCATTAGACTGGTTTGCCTGTGGTCCATACAGTTGTCCTTTATAACTGTCACAGAAATTTGAGAAGTCGAAGTAACCTTACCTTTTTTTTTCATATTAACTACATTCTAACTTTGTCAAACTAGCCTACTTCTTTTTCCCTTAAGAGATCACTCTCTTCCATCGGTCTATGTCCAATTTCCATCAAGATTCAGCTCAGCTTTTTCTAAGGAAGCTTTTCTTGATACCTTTAGTTATTAGTTATTTCTTTAGATATATTAGCATGTTGAAAACATGTCTAGAAGTATTTAGGTGTTACAGTGGATAAAACTGTTGTACTTGGAATCAAGAAGACCTTAATTTGAATCCTACCTCAGACACTAACTAGAAGCATTTTTTTTCACATGATAGATGGGGCAATTTGTTTTATTTTACTCTCTCTATATATGTTGTGTGATTCTGGGCTAGTCACTTAACATCTCTTTGTTTCAGTTTCCTCATCTGTAAAATGGGGATGATAATAGTATCCACTTCCTTAGGGTTGTTGTGAGGATCTAACACATGTTTGGCATTTTGCCAAGTTTGAAGTACTTTATGTGTTATTTTATCATCATCATCAATATTAACATCATCATTACTGGAAACAAAAGCTGAGATGGGGTAAGTAATCTTCTCAGGATCATACGGTTAGTGTTTGGGGCAAGATTTACACTCAGATCTCTGACTTGGGGACAACTACTCTACTATCCATTGTTCCATCACACAAGTTAAAGATTCTATTTCACCTCATTTCACAGATTCTGTTCTTTGCAGAACTTGTAAATCTCACTGAGAAAGAAAACCTGAGTTATCCTGAGACATGAAGTGCTGTCTCTGACACACACTTAACTGATCAACCCTTGATATAATCCCCAGGTAACCCTATAAGGCAAGAAGGTTATAGAGGAAGATGGGCAGGCAGACAGAAAGGAAGAAATGCTCCAGTAAAACACTGCAAAGAAAAAAAAACCACACCCAGTAACCCAGAAATGTAAAAGACAACAAGTAGGAAACCTAAATGATCGAATGATTTAATATAGTCAAAATCCACACACTTCTAAGAAACCTAGATTCAACAGCTTAATTTATTATGCTAAATATAATAAAGGAAAATTAAACCAAATAAATTGAATTCACAAATTGCAATTAGGGAAATCCAGGTCATTTCTTTACAAGAACTAATCATTCCAGAATATTAGCATTCCAAGGTGAAAAGACTTGTCATAAGTTCTATAGGTAGTGGAATCCAAAACCATTATTCTCTGATAACTTTCATATATGCTCTGAAGAGGAAAAGAGCATCAAGATTTAATATTTTCCCCAATTATTCCTGCAGACAAAACAGAATAGGAATATAGAAGAGTATGTGACCAAGAATTCTGTGAATATCAAGTAAATTATTTCAATGACTCCATCCAACAAACCCTCATAAAGCACTTTTGTAAAGTTATTTTTGTTTTTAGTATACAAAGACAAGAATTAGTGCTGCAAATTAATTCTGAAAAAAACTAGACTACATTATAACTTCATTTTTCATTCTTTGTAGCAATGTACCAAGTTTAAGTTTATTTTTTAAATATTTTTGTTTCCCAATTATGTAAAACAGTAGTTTCTACTGATTATTTTTTGTAAGATTTTGAATTTTACATTTTCCCCCCACCATCCCTTCCTTCCCCCCACCCCCTCACAGAAGGCAGTCTAATAATATTTACATTGCTTCCATTGATCAAAATTGAATGTGTTGAGAGAAAATACATATCCTTGAGGAAAAAATAAAATATTAGAGATCTCAAAATTATGTAGTACATAAGACAACTTTTTTTTTCATTGAAGGTAATAGTCTTTGGTCTTTGTTTTAACTCCACAGTTCTTTCTCTGGATACAGATGTTATTCTCCATCACAGATACCCTAAAATTGTCCCTGATTATTGCATTGATGGAATGAGCAATCTATCATTAAGGTTGATCATCACCCCCATGTTGCTGTTAGGGTGTACAGTGTTCTTCTGATTCTGCTCCTCTCACTCAGCATCAGTTCATGTAAGTCTTTCCAGGCTTCCCTGAATTCCCATTTCTAATTCTTTGCTACCACAAACAGAGCTACTTTGAATATTTTAGTACAAGTGATATTTTTACCCTTTTTCATGATCTCTTCAGGGTATAGACCCAGTAGTGGTACTGCTGAATCAAAGGGTATGCACATTTTTATTGCCCTTTGGGCGTGAGTCCCAATTGCTCTCCAGAAAGGTTGGATCAATGCACAACTCTACCAACAATGCATTAGTGTCCCAGATTTCCCACATCCCTTCCAACATTGCTAGCTGTCCTTTCTGGTCACATTGGCTAGTCTGAGAATGTGAGGGGGTACCTCAGAGATGCTTTAATTTGCATTTTACTAATCAGTAATGATTTGGAGCAATTTTTCATATGACTATGGATTGTTTTGATCTCCTCATATGTAAATTTCCTTTGCATATCCTTTGACCATTTGTCAACTGGGGAATGGCTTGGTTTTTTTTTTTTTATAAATTTGACTCCGTTCTCTGTATATTTTAGAAATGAGTCCTTTGACAGAAATACTAGTTGTAAAAATTGTTTCTCAATTTACCACATTTTTTTGATCTTGGTTATAGTGGTTTTGTTTGTGCAAAAGCTTTTTAATTTAATGAAATCAAAATTATCCAGTTTTTTTTATGAGTTTTGCAAAGCAAATGGGGTTAAGTGGCTTGCCCAAGAGCACACAGCTAGGTAATTATTAAGTGTCTGTGGCTGGATCTAAACTCAGGTACTCCTGACTACAGGGCTGGTGCTCTATCCACTGTGCCACCTAGCCACCCCATCTAGTTTGTTTTTTTATCCATTAAATGTAGACATTTTATTATGGGAATATTATTTTGGGAAAATACACTAAAGAGGATTTGATCTCACTGCAATATCTAGGAAGGCTTGGCAATAAGTGCATCTATGCCTTTTCAAATGAGTGGGTTGTAAAGGTTGAGAGACTGGTATTCATTGTGTAAATCCCACAACTTTATCCATAAATTCAGAGAAGAATTCTGGCTTGCCAGGAAGAAAATGTTTTAATGATGATAAGTCCATTGATTTTAACAGCTCAAGAAGGGTGCTGCATGTGCAGTAGAAAAGATACCCTTCTTTGTGCAGCTGTCTGGCTAGCTCTACCTGGTGATTGTCCATCAGTTTGTCATTTACGACCACCACCAAGGGCTTCTCTTCTTCCAGGGTCTCTAAGCAGCTCCCTGCACCTGCATGACTAATGATAAGATCTGATCAAAAATATGGAACGCTTCACGAATTTGAGTGTCATCCTTGTGCAGAGGCCGTGCTAATCTCTGTATCATTCCAATTTTAGTATATGTGCTGCCGAAGTGAGCACTCTAGTTTGTTTTTAATGATGTTCTCCATCTCTGCCTTGGTCATAAACTGCTTCCCTTTCCACAGATCTGACAGGTAAAATATTCCTTGATCTCCTAGTTTGCTTATAATATTGTATTTTTATGTTTAAACCCTGCATCTAGTTTGAGCTTATCTTGTAGGGTGTGAGATATTGGTCTAATCCAAGTTTCTGCCATACTAACTTCCAATTTTCCCAACAGTTTTATTGAGGAGAAAGTTCTTATCCCAGAGGCTAGGCTCTTTGGGCTTATCATACAGCAGATTACTACAATCTTTTCCTGCTGTCTCTTTTGCACCTAGTCTGTTCCTCTCTTTCTCTCCCTTTCTCCTCCACTGAACCCCCATGCTCTGCTTCTCTTTCTAAATAGCTGTGTTGACCTTGGGCAAATCACTTTTATTTCTCTGGAACTCATTTTCTTTCTCAGTGAAATAAGGTGGTTGAACTGAATTCATTTCACCAAACATGCATTAGTCATTGTACTCTGTAGAGTTGAGATGAGACTTAGTCCCTGTCTTTATGAAGATAACAGTTTAATAAAGAAATAGTGATAATTGTAAAACACAGTAATACATGATAAGAAGTACAAAATTAAGTACTGTGCAAAGTCCAAGGGTGTATACACTGTTATTAAAAAGGGGGATCAAGGAAGCCTTCAAGAAAGAGGTTGCATCTGACTTGAACTTTAAAGGAAGAGAGGAACTCAATGGTTGGAGAGGGAGTTAAACAATATTCCAGGAATAGGAAAGAATGTGAATGGAAGGTATTGGGGTGGGGAAGTTTAGGGTGTGTATGGGGGTGGATAGTCCAGTTCATAATAGGTGATAAAGGTTAAAAAGATAGATTGGGTTATGGAGAGTCTTGCTTCATGAGTAGGGAAATTGAGTTTTATTGGTGTTATTGGTCAGGCAAAAGGAAACTACAGAAGATTCTTGAATAGATGAGGTATATAAAGAAGAAGACTAGACTGGCAATAGTGTAAAGTATGAATTAAACAGAAGAGAAGCAACTAAAATAGCTCAAGCACATAGTAAATAACTAGAAGGTTCTGTGTTGGGTAGAGTGTTGGGTCTAGAGTCAGGAAGGTTCAAATCCAGCCTCAGATTGTATGACCCTGGGCAAGTCACTTAACCTCTGCCACTAGAGAAGGAAAAGGCAAATT
Organism: Macrotis lagotis; assembly: GCF_037893015.1. Lineage (NCBI taxonomy): Eukaryota > Metazoa > Chordata > Mammalia > Peramelemorphia > Peramelidae > Macrotis > Macrotis lagotis. The sequence goes on along the minus strand of NC_133660.1, from coordinate 54,796,842 downwards.
ACTTTGCCAGGAAAACCGCATGAAAAGTACTGGCATGCTGTGGTCCATGGAATCACTGAGCTTGACATGACTAATGATTGAACAAGGTGGCAGGAGATGGCAGTTAAAATCTGAGAGGTATCAGAGTCACAGTGGAGGTAGAGTCAACAGGTATTGATAGATATATTTAGAGTATGAAGGGATGATAGCCATTCTTTTACTTAAGAGGAAATGAGTCCAGAGAACTGAGACTTGCCCAAGGTCACCCAGATAGTGGGTACTTGCAGCAGGGTCAGGATTTTGGATTTTGTCTTTTGCTTCCAACTTTGACACCTTTCTGCAAGAGACCTTTAAGATTTTTGTCTATCTTATGATTCAGAATGTGGAGAATGTTTTTTTCTGACTTCTTTTCCCCTTTCCTCCTCTCTTCTTTTTCTCTCCTTTTCTCTTTTCCCATGTTCTCCCACTCAGAGATCTGACTCTATCCCTTAGTCCTGTTTCATTTGATCCAAAATATGCTTATGAGTTAGTCAATCAACAAACATTTATTAAAAGTGCCTACTATGTGCTTTGCTGGGGAGTACAAAGAAAGGCAAATGTAAAGTCCCTGCCCTAGAGGAGTTCTAAGAGGTGAGGGGAAAGACAAAGCTCAAAAAACTCTATACAAACAAGCTCCAGACAGGATTAATTTCAGGGGGAAAAAAATCAACAGTTCTAAGACACTAGTAATAAGAACCCTGAGTTCTTACTACCTGGAAGGTCTTGTGGAGAGAAGCAGTTAATAAGTTTCCCCAAGGCAGATGATTTCCCACAAGTAGGGTCCTCAGATCATAGCTACAGTTTTAGGAGGCTCTTATTTTATGTGATGAAACTAAGACCACATTAGAACTCTAGTTATAGAGCTGGGAAGGACCTCAGAAGTCACCTAGTCCAATCCCACATTTTACAGATGAGGAAACAGAAGCCCAAGGCAGTTAAATGACTTGTCGCTGATCACACAAGTATCAAGGGTGGGATTTGAACCCAAGTCTTTTGAGTTCATATTGTTCCACAATATGATTGTCAACAGAATAAGAATGATTCCATGATCTGCAAAAAAAAAAATATTATTGTTTTGCTTTCCAAGTTTAAAAAAACCCACCCAACTACTTGTTCCACTTTCCTGGTGAAAGGTAAAACAGGGGAAACAATGGAATCCTCTTGGAGGCAGAAGTTGAAATTTTCCAAGGTTTGCATAGTTTTTTACAGGAACACTTCATCTCTCTTTCTCCTCCACCCCCTTTTCTCTCCCTCTCTCCCCATCTCTCTCTATCTCTCTCTCTCCCCCTCTGTCTTTTTCTTTCTCTGTCTCTTTGCTTCTCTCCACCTTTCTCTGTTTCTCCCCCTCTGTACCTCCATGCTCTGCTTCTCTCTGAATATCTTTCTCATTCTGTCCCTGACTATCTTTGTCTCCTTCTCTGTCTCCGTCTCTCTCTTGCTCTGTGTCTTGGCATGCAACTATTCTCCAGTTACTGCTAAGTCCAGTTCTGCTTCAACTTTAACTCCCTCCAAAGGAGGCTGGCCAGGGGGAGTCATGCTGGTTTGCTGTTTCTAAGGGAGGACTCCCACTAATTTTCTTTCCCAGTTTTGAATGTCTTCCTCCAACCAGCTGAGCCCCCCCCCCCCCCCCACCGGCTTAGGGGCATGTCTCTTTGGGTGGGTGTGTTGCCTCCAAGAGAGTACTCATTAACTGAGTGGCTGATAGGAATGTGAGCAGAGAGGAAAATGGGCGGGCCAAGAGGAGGTGTGGGAATAGAAAACAGAGACCTCAGACTGGAGTTCATTTCCAAACTTGAAATAAAAGGAAATCTGCTGTCAGTGGTGAAATCTGCTATCGTTTTCATGGTTCATCCTTCTCCTTGCAAACAAAAATGAATTTTTCGGACTCCGAGTTTTCTAAAAGGTACTGTATAAGAACAAAACATGTGGTCCTTATCTGTTCAGTGGTGGTTGCTGTGGGTTTAATAGTCGGACTTTCAGTGGGACTGACCCGATCCTGTAACACAACTGAGGATTCTGGACAACCCCCGGCCACTACTCCTGGACCTTCTGCTCTCCCTCCACATGAGGCCAGTCTTTGCCCTGCCAGTGATGAAGAAGGGCAGTGGACAACTTTCCGACTGCCCACACACATCAACCCTGTGCACTATGACCTGGAGGTGAAGCCTGTGATGGAAGATGATACTTACACAGGCACGGTCACCATTCATATCAATGTGACAAAACCCACCCCATCCCTGTGGCTGCATCTCCGGGAGACATGGATCACCAAACCATTTCCAGAGCTAAAGAAATCCTCAGGAGAGCTGGTCCCAGTGAAGCGGTGCTTTGAGTACAAGAAGCAGGAGTATGTGGTGATTGAGCCTGACCATGAGCTGCCTCCAAATGATGGAGGCAACACTTATCTCCTGACCATGAACTTCAAAGGCTGGCTGAATGGCTCCCTGGTAGGCTTCTACAGGACCACCTATGAGGAGAATGGACTAATCAAGTAATGCTCATTTTTAACTCTTCTTACCCCACTCCAACTTACTTCTTCTACCCACCTCTCCTCCCCCCTTCTTTTTTTTTTAACTTTCTACTCTGCTTGCTATTGCTATTTTCTCCCACTTGGTTTTAATTTTGCCTGATCATGTGGGACACAAAATCTCTCCCACTGCCTGTGCTAACAAAAACATTTCAGAGGACTGGGAAGACTACATCTAGGGGAAATGAGTGAGATGTTTTATGGTATTCGGGGGGAAAAACATTACAGACACTATCTTGTCCTCAGTATTATTCCAAATTGCCTGGAATTTGGCAATTATTCTACACAATATCCAAAGATGATAATAATAATACTGCTTTCTGGGATGGATGGGAATGGCTTAGATTTGAAAATTTCCAAGTACTTTTGAAAGAGAATCTTGCTAAATTTGACAATACTGTGAGAAATGGGGAGAAACTGATTTATAGAGGAGTTAAATAATATCCTAGGAGTGGCCATTGTCACCATCAATGGGATAGATCAGTGACTGAGGCATGAATACTGAATAGATGTCTATTATATTTCATTGGATGATGATGTTAAGCCTATGGCTTTGAATCTTACCCAACAGTTCTTTACGTTTTTTGGCATAAAAGACATATTATAGTAGTAATAGTAGTAGTAGTATAATAAAATCCAAAGAGTTCCCCACACCCTTTTGTTGGGGACAGAATCAGGAGTCATTTTCCTCTGCTGTCTTAAAAGCTCTTGGGTTTACCTGTTCTTCCTTATCTCTTCCCCAACCCTACCCACTAGTATGTGACCCTTTTAAAAATAAGCAGGATTAAGAATTCTTCAGTACCATATTTGTGTGTCTCCCAGAGATTATTTTTCCTTTTTGAATTAAATTTTACTTTTTTTTAAATTAGCAAACATCAATTTCTCTCATACAATAAAAAAAAAAGAAAAATAACAAACCCCTTTTAAAAATATGCGGTCAACAAAAACCCTATTATCACTTATGTCTAAAAAAATATGTCTCTCTCATTTAGCATGCTGGGTCCATAACTCTGAGGTGTGCTTCCTTAGTCCTCCTGACTCCAGGGCCACCTGGCTTCCCTTCCTTCATACTCTTTTTTTTAGGGTTTTGCAAAGCAAACAGGGTTAAATGGTTTGCCCAAGGTCATACAGCTAGGTAATTATTAAGTGTCTGAGGTTGGATTTGAACTCAGGTAATCCTGATTCCAGGGCCCATGCTCTATCCACTGCGCCACCTAGCTGCCCTGCCTCCTTCATACTCTTTAAAATTATTGAGGACCTTCCAAAATGTTTATGTGTGTGTTATATCTATTGATATTTACATATGAGAAACTGAAGGTGACAGCAGTTCAGATATTTATTAATTTGAATAATAAACCCACTTCCAAAATAAGAAAAAAATTACTAAGAAGGGTAGCATGGTTTATACATTTTTATGATCTCTTTATTTTGTTGTTTAGTCATTTTCAGTTGTATCTGACTTTTTATGAACATATTTGAGGTTTATTTGCAGAAATACTGAAATGGTTTGCCATTTTCTTCAGATCATTTTGCAAATGAGGAAACTGAGGCAGATAATGTTATGCAGACCTGCATATTTTAAGCATTTGAGGCTGAAATTGAACTCCAGTCCCCGTGATTTCAGGACTGTGCTGTCACCACAGCACCACCTGGCTGTTGCTATAACTTATCAGCATTGGTCAAATCACATGCTCCCTGAGACTTGGTTTCTCAGTCTGAAAAATGAAGATATTAATCTTCATATCTCAGGGAGTTGTTATGAGGATCAAATAATTCATGTGAAACTTCCAATGAATCATGAAACTCTATTCATATCATCATCATCATAATTATCAAAGTACTTCCATACTTAAGCATCTGTGTTTTCATCAATGAGCTACTTGAATTTAGGTGACAATTCATTCTATCCTGATGGCCTTCATGAATTGTAATGATTAAAAACAAATCATCATCTCAGAGACAACCCTCTTGAAAAAAGCATCTCCAATATAAATGACCAATGTTGTAAAATTCATGTTCAGAGTTGTTCCAACTTGGTGGTATCTTCCAGATCTTGTTCTTTGACACAAGGTTGAGAATCTGGTATCCATTCCAGAGCACAAGAAATGAGAACTCATTGGAAAAATTATCAACAAAACAATTCATTTTTAAAGAATTAGAGGACACGATGCATAGACCCCAAGTAGATTCTTGGTTAATCTATTTTTTTAATTATTATTTACAATGACTTTCAGACTTTTTCAAATTGTCAACCCAATAAATGTCTCATTGTGATGAAATCATTGAGGAAGTGGAATCAAATATGGAACAAGGTCTATGGATGACTTTATTTCAGGTGCTCTTGACTGAAAACAGAGCAAAGTTATATTATTAATTATAGCTATTTTAATTTCTTTTGATGCATTTGGTGGTGTTCAGTCATTTTGGTTGTATCCAGCTCTTCATGACCCAGTTGAGGTTTTTTGGTAAAGATACAGAAATGGTTTTCCCTTTCCTTCTCTGGTCATTTTATAGATAAGGAAATTTAGGCAAACAGGGTTAATGCTGGATTTGAACTTAGATCTTCCTGTTTCCTGTGCCAACTAGCTGCTCCCAGTTCAAATCCAGTCTCAGAAACTTAACCAACTATGACTTTAGAAGAGTCAGTTCATTTTTTGTGTTTCAGTTTCATCAATTGTAAAATTGGGAAAAGATGAGATATTGTAAAGTATTTGGTACAACTATTAACATATAGTAGGTGTTTAATAATTATTTGTTTCCTTCCCCATTATTGATAATTGGGCTGGAGAAAGACAAGGCAAGACCCAAACTCAGTTTTCTCTCAGGGATGAATCTATAAATGTAAGATTTGTAAGGAAGATGACCTAAGCTTTTTTAAGTTCCATTATGAAACTTAACAGATTCCAAAGTTTACCATGGGTTTAATCAGTTATCAGGCAAGTGTTCTCACATTACATGCTATACTGCCAGTGCTTTTCTGTTCATGTGGTTTTCAAAATCTCCTGGAACAAATTGTAAAATCTTACTTGGATTGACCAATCTTCTTTTTGTTGTGGATTACAAGCCCTGAGAGAGATTGTAGATTGATTTATAAGCTTCAGTATTTTCCATTTAGTGTTTAGATTGCAGGGACAAGAAAGGGGAGGAAATGTGTGGGGTATGTAATTAGAGCAGTATAATTATTTCATATAAAAGAGAAGGTTTCATAATTTATGACATTCATAAAATTCAATTCAAGTCAATTCAAATTTTCATCTTTTTAATACAATTTAAAAATAGATTAGAAATTAATATGAACTGTTTTAGGATGATTTGATGTACAGGGATGGGTACTAATATTGGACTTGCTACCTTGCTGTTAGTGTGATCAGTCTGTTGGTATTAGACCTGTCTGTGGCCAATTGGCTCTTTCTCCCACCCCACAACTTTCTCAGTCTCTCTCTCTCTCTCTGCCTTTGTCTCTGTCTGTCTCTCTCTCTTAGTCTCTTTTGGTTTCTTAACTTTTGTTCTCATCTTTTTTTTTCTCTGTCTCTCTCATTGTCTCTCTCCCTTTCTCTCTCTTTTCTATCTCTCTCTTTTTTCTTTTCTTTTTTCTATTTTCTATTTATTTATTTAATTTCCATCCATTTGTACATGCATATTTCCAAGTTACAAAATTTCCCTCCACCCTTCTTTCCCTCTGTAGGGGACAGTCAGGTTAGCATTTTAGATACATATTTTGTTAAACATATTTACAAATTAATAATTTTTGGCATGTGGAATTAGGATTAGGGGAAGGAGATACATCAGAGATAATTTTTATAAAGTGTTCATCAGATTCAGTAGGGGTGTTTTTTTTTTCTGAGTGTTTTGTTTTGTTTTGTTTTGTTTTTCCTCTGGTTGGGTATAATATTGCCAGTTGTCTTAGCTCTCTGGACTGTCAAGAGGAGTTGCTTCCATCAAGATTGTTCATCTCATAATGCTGTTGATGTGTAGTTTGTTCTCTTGGCTCTACCTCTCTTTCTCTTTCAGTCTCTGTCTATTTCTCTTTAAACCTATCTTTCTCATTTCTGCTTTCTTTTTTTCTATGTCTCCCTCTGATTTTTTTGATTCTCTGTGTTTTTTTTTTTTGTCTCTGCTTATCTCTCAGAAAGATTCTTTGCTTCTTATTGATGTATTCTACTATGACTTTTTAATTTTGACTTTGGAAGTCCTACTTGTCATTCATGTATTATTTGCCTCTCTCATTTTTAAAAAAATTTATTTAAGGCAATGGGGGGCTAAATGATTTGCCCAAGGTTTCACAGCTAGGCAATTATTAAGTATTTGAAGTCAAATTTTAACTCAGGTCCTCCTGATTCCAGGGCTGGTGTTCTATCCACTGTGCCACCTAGCTGCCCTGCCTCTCTCACTTTGAAGCATGCATGTTACAGCTACAAATCACAGCAAAAATCTATATGACATACATGTTAAAAACCATAGCACTGAATGTCACAAAGATAGGATTGGCAGAATTGCAGGTATTAGAAAGACTAACTTCTTTGCCAGTGTGGCACTCAAAGCTAAGAAGGACAGGGAAAAGGGTGACTCATGGAGGGAATGAAGGGAGCTCTCTACAACCCAATAAGAGAGACAGCTTCTCCTCCCTTTTTGCTAAGGCTAGATTTAGCATGAGGCTTGTGGAAATAAATGGGAACTATCACTTTTCCTGAGTTGTCATAGGATCACAAAATCAGATTTGGGAAGGGATCTCAGAAAGCATATATATGTGTATATATATATATATATATACACATATATATATTCCAGTGCCTCTCATTTTACTGATGAAGAACTGAGAGCCTAAGACTAGCTTGGGGTCACATTGATAATATCAGAGCTGTGATTTCAATCCAGATCTCTTGACACCAAATTTACCATTCTTTCCACAGCACCAGAAGGATCAGAGTTCCCTGAGTCTATCATCAATCCTCCACATGGCTTGTCTGGAAGGTTAACCTCAAAAGATGTTATAAAATAACCCTGTCCCATTCTATGTGACCTCAGAATTCTTTCCTATTACTTGTCAAGAGTTCTAGAATCTCCCTTCTCTTCCCACAAACTACATGCACACATATCACTTGTGTTCTATCTCTAATAGTGGAAAAGTGGGTAAAATATTTAATTTGAAGTCAGGAAAAGTCAAGTTCATCCCCACCTTAGACATTTACTGGTTGTCTGATTGTGGAACTCATTTAATTTCTCTTAGCTTCAATTTCCCAATTTGCAAAGTAAGTATAATAAGAATACCTACTTCACAGCTTGTTATGAGGATCATATGAGCTAATAAATGTAAATAACTTTATTCAAACCATAAAACATTTCATAAATATTAGCTATTATGATTGTTGATATCATTATTCTGCACAGTACATTCTGCTGCCTATCTAGCCCTGATGTGGAAATATCTTCGCTTCAGGATAAAGTTTCCTTCCTTCCTTCTACCTTATTATCTAACTCTCTTAACTCTGCCTCCTTTTCTCCTCAGGACTGAAAGTTTTTTATTTCATCCTTTTTCAGAGTTCAGTTCTTTTTCTTTCCTTCTCAGTCTTGATTCAGAATTTCCCTTTATCTTCCATAACATTTGGAGTCTCATACTCTCAGCTGTTTATCAAAATATAATTACCTGAGTATGATACTTAAATTTTCTAGATTCAGGTAATTTATTACCTATCCCCACTATTGTGGGGGATAAAATGATGTAAAAGATGTTATATCTGCCCTACAAGAACTTAGCAGCAACCTACTTTTTATAGTAGAATAGATACTGAATTTGGAGGGACAGAATCTGAGTTCAAATTCCAGTTCTAACACTTTTTCATTGTGAGACTGAGGGTAAGTTATTTAATTTCTTTGAACCCCAAGTTTCTTATGTACAATATGAGATTTTGGACTAGATGATCCTCTGAAGTTTCTACAACTCTACAAACTTATATACAGTTCATAGGTGTTTTTCTCAGCTCTGGAAATAAATACAATTAATAGAATTCTCATGGATCTGTGCTCTCATAGAATTGAGTGTTCCTTCAGTGATATAGATCTGCCTTGTGTGACCACTTGTTCATGTCTTATAAGTTTGCCATAGGTAATGCATGGAACATGCTAAGAACCTTCCTTAATGTCCCAAGACAACAAACACACTAATGGCCTTACTTGTTTTGTCCTGACACATGAAGGTACCAGGGGAGTTTGCCATCTGATTATCTGTTATCCCCTCTTTTGCCATGCAACTTGTCCAAATTTTGTTCTGATTCTCCATTTCCCCAATGACATCTTTATGTCAGTTTTCTTCAAAGTTTCTTATTGGTGATATGTTGCAGCCCACCTGCAAGTACCACGTTCTTCCCCATTGTATTCTGTATTTTTAATTCTTCAGAGATAGTTTTAATCCATTCCTCAATGTTACATAGTAACTCTGGTAGAATTTCAGCATTAAAAAGAGAGTCTTTGTTTTCATGAGAAACTAGGGGTCATTAAAAGAACTTTGCAATTCCCCCAAATCAATCCAGTCTGTCTCCTCCTTTGTCCAATTAGCTATCATTTTCACTGTTTGTTCCAGATCTATGTATTGATGATTGAGTTTTATAGGCTGTCCATTTAAATGAATGTTCTAGTTTGGGTAACTTACATTCTTCATTCACTTAGTCTTTGGTAGATGATCAGGTCAAATCTTCCAGGAGGCTCTGTAATATCCTAGTGTTGTTCAGTTATTTTCAATCGTGATGACTCTTTGTGACCCCATTTGAGGTTTTCTTGGTAAAGATCCTGGAGTGGTTTGCCATTTTCTTCTTCAGCTCATTCCCCGCCCCCCCCCCCCCCACACACACACACACACAAATAAGGAACTGAAGCAAATAGAGTTTAAGTAACTTGCCTAGGGTCACACAGGTAGTAAGTGTCTGAAGTCAGACTTGAACTCAGGAAGTTGAGTCTTTCTGAATTCAGGCCCTATAGTTATCCACTACACCACCTAACTGCTCAGTAAGGTACAATATCATCCACAAATAGAAGCATCTTAAGGACCTCACTATTCAAAGGAAATCTCTGTTTAACTTGGACTCTGCTGTTTCTCCTTTATCACCTTTTTTTGAGCAGAGTCCCTTGCTTTCTTCACTCTGATTATTGATGATTCGTATATTATTTTAAAGGTCTATTTTTATTGTTATATCTTGCAAAGAATCTTGAATGATTCTAATGTTTGAGTGGGATAAACCTACATACAGGCAATGAATATTTTAGGACTAGGGCACTTAGGTGACACAGTGGATAGAGTGCCAGACCTGGAGTCAGAAAGATTCATCTTCCTGAGTTCAAAGCCAGTCATAGATACTTACCATCTGGGTGATCCTGGTTAAGTCACTTAAACCTATTTGCCTCAGTTTCCTCATCTGTAAAATGAGCTGAAGAAGAAAATGACAAACTACTTTGGTATCTTTGCCAAGAAAGCCCCAAATGCTTTGGATAGCATTGAAAAGACTCAAACATAACCACACCACAAGAATTCAGAAAAATGCAAATCCATTTTGATCTTCTGTCATTTTGGAATATGTGGGATTTAATGAGCAGAATTCTGATAGTAGAGAAAGGTAGAAAGACTCTATAAAGTTAAAGGTATGAACAAAAACTGGGAGTCAGAATTAAAAAACAATCTTTGTTCAGGGTATGACAGATAAACCACTCTGAAGAGGATTTACATAAAGGAAGACTGAGATTATTGGGCTGGAAAAGAAAGATGAGAGGACATTGTGAAAGACTTTGAATACAAGCTAAGTAAGATACAGTTTTATTCTTTAGACTGTGGGGTGCCATTGAAGATTTTTAATCAAGAGTATGACGTGAAAAAAGTGGTCTTTTAAAAAGATTAACCTGGCAGCAATGTGTAAAATGATTTGGCATTGGGAGAAAATTAGAAATTAGAAGGCAAGGCAGAAGGCATTTGCAACAGGACATTTGTGAGATAATAAAAACCTGGGTTAGAGAGATGGAAATGAGAATTGGGAGGAAGGGATGGATTCCAAAAACATAAATGAAGATTGACTGGGACTGATGACTAATTGTATTTGGGGATCAAGGGAGATGACTTTGAAGTTTCAGGCCTAGGTGACTGGCAGAATGTCATATTTGAAATTAGTAAGATAGAGGAGAAACTGGTTGTAGGGAGAGGGGAAAAAAGATTTTTTTTTTTTTTTAGGATGAGTTTTCTTTAGATAAGATTGTACAGAAAAAGAGGTAGTATGGTGAAGTGGATAGAGAGAAGACCTTGGAACTAAGCTAGGAAGACCTGCATTTAAGTTTCACCTCTGACACATCTTGACTGTGTGACTCTAAACAACTTTTTAATCCCCCAGGCAATTCTGATGAGAAGTAAGAGAAAGATGCCAACCTTATTTAGTTGGGAGTTTTCTTCCTCTTATACTAGTAAAATCATGGGTACAGTGCCTAGACCTTTCTTATTAGCAAAATTCAAGTCAAATGTAGTGGCCAATGTTGATACCTTCTATTAACAATCAATAAAGTTTAAAAAAAGTAGAATGTTGTAATCATGTTATTGTTGGTCGGTCACTTTGTCAGATGGTAGGATGGGTGGATGCACTTTTTTGGTCAAAACAATACACTTAAGTATGTAAAGTAGAGGAATGTTTTTAGAAAATTACTTTTAAGATGATTGAAAAATGTCTATGTGCAATTCTATAGGACTCAAGATGACAAATGTTCTTCACATCCAGAGGAAGGACTGATAGAGTCTGAATACAAATTGAGGCATATACTAGTTTCGCTTTCTGTATCTTTTTCCTCTTTTTTTCCCTCTTGGTCTGTCTCTTCTTAATAAAATGACTAATATGGAAATTTGTTTTGCAAAATTTCACATAGAATCCATTTAAAATTCTTCCCTTTTTAGGGAGAGAAAGGGAGGGAGAAAATTTATAAATGAATGTGAAAAATTTTCTTTACATGTAATTGGAAAAAAAATAAAAGGAAAAAGAAAAAAGAAGAAAAATATCCATGTGAGGCTATCCAGTAGATAGCTGGAAATGTGGAAATAGATTTCAGAAAAGAATTTAGTGTCTTCATTGTAGATGAGAGTTATCTGAATAGAAAAGAAAATAAGTTGAATTAATGGGAATGGATGACATTTCCAACAAAAATAAAATAAAGGGGGAAAAAAGTAGAAGTCCAAGGATGGAATGTTGGGAAATTTTCATTTTGTGGGATAAGAAAAGGAAACAAGTCCAGCAATGTATGTCATGAGATTCAGTTTATAGTTTTGCAGGTGAGAAAAATTGTGACCCAGAGAGTTAGATAACTTGTTTATGGCCATACAGGAAACAGATTATATTCAAACCCAAGTCATCCATTTGATTCTAAATCTATTGTTTTTTTATTTGAAGTTTTAGGAGATACCTGATTTCCCCATTAAGAGGCTATTAAAATTTCTATGATTTTCTAGAGGCAGAATCTGAATAGGGTATGGAATTTAAGATTATTGCTCCCCCCAACAGAATAAAGCTAAAAATAGGTAAGGTTCCTCTTTTAGTTGTTTCATCCCTGAAGTGTATAGATATTGATTTTCTATAGGCAAAAAATAGGTTGGTGACAGTGGGTGTAGAAAGGAGGGAACAGATGTGGGAGATAACAATGATGACTAACATTTTTTTTGAGATCACACTTGCTATTTTTGATTCAGAAAAATATGGTTGTTCTCTACCTCTCCTGCCCAGGATCAAGAAGCAGAGAACAATAATTTTTTTCTGTTTTTTTAATTGAAATTTTATTTTTTTCCAATTATAGGCAATGGTAGTTTTTCAACATCCATCAATTTGCTACAAATTTATGAGTTTCACATTTTTCTACAACCTTCCCTCCCTTCCCCACTCCCCATGGTGTCAAACAGTCAGGATCCTTCCCTTGCCCTCTCCCTCCTTCTCCTTTCCATCCCTACTTCCCTCCCACCCCAACTTTATGCCCATCCTCAATTTTGGTTTTGCACTTTTCCTTCTCTCGCCTTTAGACTCCACTTGGTGTCCTGACTCCTAATTGCCAAAAGACAACACTTTCAAGACTATTCCTCCTGTTTTCTCTTCCTCTTCCATTTCCATTTTCTCTCCCCTTCCCTTACCCAAATTTTGTTTTTAGTACAGTTCAGAGGATCTAAAAATCACAAGTGTCCTGCAAAGGACACTTTTTTCTTAGTTCCTTGGGGATATTTTCCAAAAAACCTTTAAAAGATTTATTTAAAAAAAAGAAAAAAAGAAAAAGAGGTGCAGCCACACTCCTGAGAATATTTTTAGCCATCAATGTTCACACGTAGCATCAACCCATGCAGGATAGGTTTATATATTTGTATATTAAAAAAAAACTTAAAATGTTTAAAACTGTTCCAAGTTTTTTGGGGGAAAGTTTTCATTAGTCAATGTATTTTAATATGGTATTAAAGTAATATTCAATAGGAAAGTTGTACATGTTTAACATATTTACATATTAGTCGTGTTGTCAATGCGGAATTGGAACTAAATGAAAAGAAAAAACAAGGGAAAGGAAGGAAAAACATAAAAGAAAATTTTAAAAGTGCACATAGTATGTATTCAGACCCTGTGGGTTTTTTCCTTCTGAATATACTGGCATTGTCCATAGCAGGTCAATGATGGGTATTAATATAGTTCTTTGAAGTGTTTAATCTAATTTACATTGTGTCTCAAAAGTCTTAGTGCAATCTTGTTATTAAAGCTATTAATGCTTATTAAATATTGAAATTTATTAAATATTAGTTATTAAACTGAATATCCCCATTTTACAGATGAAGTAATTGAAGCTCAGAGAAATTAAGTGAGCTATCCACAGGCCCACAATGCTAAATCCAAAGTGACATTAGAAACCAAGTTTTCCTGATTTCGAAACTGTGACATTGGGGAAGTCACTTTAATTTCTCTGTATCACAGTTTCTTCATCTGGAAAGTGAAGGACTCAGACAATAATTTCTACTGTCCCTTCAAGTTCTAAAAGTACGATTCTGTGATTTTTTTTACATTCAACTCTGATTGCTTTAGGGGCCCAACTACTGGGTTGAAATCAATAGAACTTGACAAAGAATTCAGTAAGAGATGTGGGAGATGAGAGATAGGGAAAATCCAAAATACTTCTGAGTCTCTCTGTGATGGAGACTGAAAGAGCTCTGGGTTCAACAGCCAATATGAGGAAGTTGGGAGGAGAAGGTCAGGGAAGAGGAGCAGAGGGGGATCAAGAGATCCATGGAAGGCATGCTATTTAAGATTCCATCTTAGGTTCCAAACTCTATGTCTACGTGGTTGTACTTATGCTTGTCTCTAGCATCTTTATGTGTTTGGATACAATTATGCATGTGTGTGTATTGAGCTATCCATACATATCTCTATAACTATATATGTACATATAAAACACTATATCAGTGTATATGTTCAAATATTATGTTTATACATAGAATATGTAAAGACTATAGAATTTTTTCATATATTAGATTTTGAACAGCTATACGTACAATACTGGATTTATGTGCATATGCATATATAATATAGAGCCACCACAATACATAATGCATCATAAAGAAAATTAAAGAGATATATATATACACATATATACACACATAAACACAATTATGAAATACTTTCTAAAAGTTGCTCAATGAAATAATGTGGATTATACCCTTGTGCACACATGTATATCATATTCCAAGACATCTCACTGAAACCTCAAACTAAACAGGTCTTCAACTGAATTCTTAATTCCTTCTTTTTGCCCCTACTCCAAACTTCTCCGTTTTTGTTGCTATAACTGCTTAACAGCCTCACTTGGAAAACCACACAACACACACACACACACACACACACACACACACACACAAACATATATGCACAATATGCTTATGTATACAGGTGGCCACACACGCACACACATGCAATACACACACATGTGCTTGTAGAAGTGAATTCTTTTAGTTGCAGCCTTTCACAAAGCTTGTCTAAAGTGGAAGGGGGCTCATGATTTGTGTCAATGGAGTAAATAGTCAATGCTGAGAAGAAGCTCCCACATTATTGAAGCATTATTATTTTTGGGGTTGTTGTAGAAACAGGAACTTGGAAAAAATATTCACAAACTAAAAAGGGAAGGGAGGGAAGGAATTGACGTCAGAGAACTCCCAGGGGTAACCATGAAGAGGAACACAGTACCAGCCAGTCCCAGCTTTGATGAGGATGCAATTGTGATTCATTTGTGACTCTGCTGTATGATCTTGGGTAGGTCATTTAGCCTGTCTTAGTCATAGTTTGCTTTGGAATAGCGCCTTTTTTGACTTAAATCCAAGTTGGTAACCACTAAAGGCTCCAGTCCCCAAAAAGGAGAGACAGGAATAGAGAAATTTGATAAAAAGGTGAGGGGAATATATTGTTGAATGTATGGCCTCTGGTAACAATAAGAATAATTCCCATTTTATTTTTAGAGTTACAAAGCACTTTCTAACCAGAAATTCCATGAGGTAAATAAGATAAATAAGGAAACTCAGTCTTATAGAGCTTAAGTGATTTTGTTACAGTCTCACTCGAGAGTATCACAATGAAAGCACTACATTTTAAAAGAGGTTCTACAAAGCTGTTACCTGGTACCTTTCAAGTTACCTGGTGCCTTTCAAGTTACCTGGTACCTTTCAAGTATGGGAGCAAGAATAATTTGCAAATAATTAGAAGACTTTTCCCCATTTTGGGGGAAAAAGGGAGCTGGTCCCAGACATGACTGAAAAAGAGAAAAATCAGAGTCTGGGTTGAGCCAACCAAAAAAGGGGACATGGTAGGAGATGGGAGGGGGAGGTCATGGCCATGGCTTCAGGTAAATCAACTCAGTGTGTCCTTATGAAAGCATTATTTGGTTCTTATCAGCAATGGTGAGATAACAATTTGTTCCCAGGAAAGCCAGCTCTTCTATTTATGGTGTAGGTAGCTTGCTAGGTAGATCTTAACTGGCTACAGGAAAGACTATTTTGGGGCCAACGGTGTAGAGGGAGAACCTAGATAAAAAGAAAAAATAGAATACTCTCTTAGGGATCAAAGAAGAGCTTGGATTGGGAGTAGAAATCAAATAGTCTTTTAAGGATATTATATATATATATATATAAAATATTTACAAGATCTGCTATCTCATTTGAGTCTCATAACAACCCTGTGAGGTGGGTTCTATTATTACTCTTTTACACATACTAAATCATTTCATTTTAGATGAGGAACCTGAGAAAGCTTATGTGGCTTGACCAGGTTCATATAGCTGGTAAATATGTGAGGCAGGATTTGAATTCAAGTCTTACTGATTCTGATTTAGGCAACAGATGGCATAGGGTATAAGATTTGGAGTCATTTAATATCTTGGAATCTCAATTCTGCATCAGCAAAATGTAGATAACAATTGGACCCTCTTCACAGGCTGGTTGAAAATCAAATGGCATACTACGTAAAGTAAAGCCTTTGTAAACTTGAAATTACTAGATGAATTTTGTCAAGTCATTTTTCAATTGTATCTGCTTCTTCAGGACCCCATTTGGGAGTTTTCTTGGCAAAGATACTCAAGTGGTTTGCCATCCTTCTCCAATTCATTTTACAGATGAGAAAACTGAGGCAAATAGAATTAAGCAACTTGTTTAGGATCACACCACTACTCAGTGTCTGATAAGATCCAAATTCGGGAAGGTGAATCTTCTTAACTCCAAATCCAGCCCTCTAACCACTGTGCCACTTAGCAGTCATTTTATTATTATTATTTAAGGATATGACAAGGAAATTAGCATGAGAACTAGAAGAGTAGGCAGTTAATAAATGATTAAGTGATAAGACTCTTGAAGTTCATATTCTGAACCACATACTGTACAAAAGTTCTGAAAAGAGCTGACATGGTAAGTATTTATGGAGTTACAGAAGAAGGGAAAGGAAAAGTTCATGTCCCTGAGGGCTGTGTTAAGCAAGAAGTCATTGACTATTTTGTTGGATGGCATCATGAAGTGCTCATCTTCCTTGTGGGGGAATCATGTATATTACTCTGAATTTATGGTAAAAGTATTCTCTGCATTATAAACCTCAAAATCAGAATTGTGCAAGACTGCCCTCCCAGAGTTGGAGTAGTCTGAGGGATTAATAATCAAAAAGTACTTGGGAAATGAACAGTTATAGCAATGGGAAATGACTTAGAATTTCATTGGGCTTAGAAATCTCCCAGTTGGGGTGGTATGGGGGCTCAGGGACTCTTTGCCCCAGGGCCAGGGATCTGTCTGCTGTGCCACTCAGCTACCCTACAGCAGAGTCAGAGTGAAAGGAGAGAGAAAATAGAGTACATGGTAGTGGAGAAATAAGAAAAGAGGGAGTTGTGATCAACAATGGCAATGGTGGAAAAATATGGAAGTGACTTTTGGGATGGACTTATCATAAAGAATGTGATCCACCGGTGACAGAGTTGTTGGTGTTGGAACAAAGACTCAAGCACATTTGTTATTATTATTATTTTGGGGGGTGCAGGGCAAATGGGGCTGGGTGGCCTGCCTGGGGCCACATAGCAGGGTGATCTTTGGGTGTCTGAGGCCAGATTTGGACCCGGGTGCTCCTGGCTCAAGGGCCGATGCTCTGTCCACCACCCAGCCACCCCTACTATTATTACTATTTTATTTTATTTTGGATCTTTTTTCTTTTTTTTTTGGTTTTTGCAGGGCAGTGGGGTTGGGGTGGCTTGCATGTCATAAGGCTGGGTGATTGTTGGGTCTATGGGGCAGGATGTGGGCTCGGGTGCTCATGACTCCAGGGCTGGTGCTCCGTCCATTGAGCCACCTGGCCATACCTACAATTATTACTATTATTTTTTTAATTCCAATTTTTTTCTCTCCCCTTTATTTTATCGCTCAAGTGAGTCTATATTTTTTGGGGGGGAGGGGGTATTTTGTTTACTCTTAAACAAGAATATTTTATTAATGTATAAAAAACATTATTTGTACAAAATGAGAATAAATAAATATTAAATATAAAAAAAGAAATCTCCCAATCACTTCTTCTCTTAAATGGACTGAGAGCTGATCCCTTAGACAGAAAAAGGTAATCTACTAGGCTGGCAAAATAAAGATTCTATTAACCATTGGGAAGACCACACCAAGAAGTGGCTAGGAATGCAGCATTTGCATTCAGGAAAACCTGAATTCAAATCTGGTCTCAGACACTTACAAATTGTATGATTCTGGACAAGTCATCTTTGTTTGCTTTGGTTTCTTCATCCATAGCCACATCACATGTTTGTTATGACAAAATGAGATTTATGTAAAGCACTTTACAAACTATAAAATACTATATGAATATTAGCTATTATTAATAATTAAGATAGCTTTGAACAATAAGTGAAGATACTTGGTTTCATCCAAAAGTAGAAATCACCTTAAGGAAATGTGAAGGAAGCATGATGCAGTGAAAAGAATATGGGCTCTGTTGGTAGAGGTCATGGGTCTAGATCCCCCCACTACGGCACAGTTAGTAGAGCAATGGATAGAAGATGTGAAGTCAGGAAGACCTGAGTACAAATCTGTCCTCAAACACTGCTTAACTGTGTGACCATGAATAAGTCCCTTCACCTGTTTGCCTCAGTTTCCTCATCTATAAAATCAGACTAATAATAATAATAGCTACAAGGATCAAATGAGATAATAATTATAAAGGGCTTAATACAGTGGATGACACATATTAGGTACTATATAAATATTAGCTATTTTCAATGATTATTTTGTGATAGTGAATAAGTAATACAATTTCCTCACTGGTAAAATGAGGGAATGGACAAGAAGGACTCTGCAATCTCTTCCTATTCTAGATCTATGATAATTAGTAGTAATAGTTATTATAAAAGTAATTTAGTAACCAAATTATTAATTATAAATAATAATGGTCATTATAAATAATAAAAAATGAGAAATACTATATATATGTATATATACACAGATCATTCAAAGTAAACAGAGAAAAAAATGAGTCATGGGTGAAAACAGAACTTATAAGTGCTGTGCATGAAAGATTTCTACGATTTTACTAATCATGAGAAAACTGAAAGGTTAGTGGAGATAAGAATTTGCTTTCCTCATCCAATACACTGAGAAAGATTTACAGAGACAAAAGACAGTGACACAGTACCAGTCTCAAATAGCCTGCATGCAGCAAAAATGCCTGGGGAAATCATACCCAGTGATAAGACCAAGAACACTGGAGGAGGACAGCCTAGCTAAAGTGGCTCTTGGTGGAGGGGAAGGGAGGACAGAGAGAGAGATAGAGAGAGGCAGAGAGAGAGACAGAGATGGAGAGGAAGGGGGGGAAGGGGAGGAGAGAAAGTAAATTACTCGACTGAAAATAAAAAGGGCACTTTATTTTTTAGGTTGTTGTTGTTTTGTTTTTTTTTGCAAGGCAAATGGGGTTAAGTGGCTTGCCCAAGGCCACACAGCTAGGTAATTATTAAGTGTCTGAGACCCGATTTGAACTCAGGTACTCCTGACTCCAGGGCCGCTGTTCTATCCACTATGGAACCTAGCCGCCCCTAAAAGGGTACTTTAAATAAATTAATCAAGTTGAAAAGATCTCAGAGGTCATCGTTTTATAGTTAAGGAAAATGAGGCACAGAAAGATTGTGATTTGACCAAAGTTGAAAGTGGGTAATAGAATCAGGATCTGAACCTAGGTCCTATAATTATAACTTCATATTAGATTGGAAGCTCCTTGAAAGCAGGGGCTGTTTTTGCTTCTTTCTGTTTCCCCAGCACTTATGTCTGATACATAGTAGATGTTTAATAAATGTTTACTGACTGACCCTAATTTCAAGTGCAGTACTTTTC
This sequence comes from Macrotis lagotis, assembly GCF_037893015.1. NCBI lineage: Eukaryota > Metazoa > Chordata > Mammalia > Peramelemorphia > Peramelidae > Macrotis > Macrotis lagotis. Next base: position 54,777,418 of record NC_133660.1, on the reverse strand, counting down.
CCAGTCTACCAGACCTTTCTGAACCACAGTATCCTCATATGTAAATTGTACTAGATGATCTCTGAGATTCCTTAAGGCTCTGATATTGTTATGTAGTCTATCTATCTGAGAGGACTAAATATTTATTTTTAAATTTTATTTATTGATTTTTATTTTTTCAATTATATGCAAAGGTAGTTTTCAATATTCATCCTTTTCCAAGTTTTTGAGTTCCACATTTTTTGACCATCCTCCATTCCCTCTCCCCACCCCATAGCAGTGACCAATCTGATACAGATGAGAATGCTATATTCTTAGTAAAGCAAAGAAAGTAATACAGCTGAGCTGTGGAGAAAGGATGTGGGGGTGGGAAGGGAAACGGAAGGGAATAAGCAGATATAAATGTGCTATTATCTTCTTTGAAACTCTCAACACCTCCATAAAGGAAGATGCTATTATTATTAGGAAACTGAGGCAAATAGGGGTTAAGTGATTTGCCCAAGGTCACACAACTTGTAAAGGTCTCAGGTCTTCCTAGTTCCAAGTCCAGTCTTCTACTCACTGGACCAACTAGCTGTCTGAAGACACCAACTCATGCTGGTAGCCCCAAGGAGTAAACCAGCCTCTCCAATACTGGGACTATCTATAGCTAGCATATCATAGAACTTCCAATTTATTTAAAAAACACCTCTCGGGGCAGCTAGGTGGTACAGTGGATAGAACAGCGGCCCTGGAGTCAGGAGTACCTGAGTTCAAATCCGGCCTCAGACACCTAATAATTGCCTAGCTGTGTGACCTTGGGCAAGTCACTTAACCCCACTGCCTTAAATAAATAAAAAATAACTCTCCTTCTTTGTGCAGAATCTTTTTAAAAAATGCTTGGAGGAAAGAGAAAAAAAGACAGATAAGACCTTGTGACAGTGAAACTTCTGGTTAGTTCAGTTATTTATTGAGTGTTCCCTTGTGTAAGCTGACCAGTGGACTTAGGTCCAGAGAACAGTATAGGGATTTTCTTGAAGTAAATGTCTCAAGGTCAAGATCAAAGAAAACAGCATTATTTAGTGTACTTTATGCCTCATTCCCTTTGGGGTATGTCTGGGGGATCCTGACAGCCCTACTTCCCCAGATCCTGGCATTTGGGCTCATTTCATCACAGGATCATCTAAAATAACTTCCTTGGGACAGATGGAAGATCTCTCCTGAGATAAAATCTGTGAATTCTTTCCTATCAGCTTTCAAGGACACAACAATGAATCCTTTGTAGTAAGGGGGGGGGGGGGAAGGAACATGTCGGGGGGAAAAAAAACATTATGAGGTGTTTTCACCTATTTTTCCTGGAAAAATTGAACTTCTATCATTAGTATTTTGATGAGACACTAATATTTAACTCTGGATGTTTTTCCTGTAAAAATTCAATCTAAGCTTAACTAAACATCAAATCTATTTTGTTTAGAATTTTAAATTTGATATGTTCTGTTAAAATCGATATATTCTGTTCTTAAGAAACCAGGATCAGTTCATGCTAGAATAGAATGAGCTATAGAAATAATATAAACTTTCATTGTCATTTCTAACCTGCTTTTAAATAATTACCCCATCTTCTGAGTTTATCTCTCCTTCATTTCCATATATATATCCCCTCCCTTTTTTCCCTTCCCAGGGCTCTTTCAATTATTTTTAAAGTTTTTCACCAAAACAAACCAATATATTGAATGAGTCTAAAATTGTATATACAAAATACTGTATTCTTAATCCCTTGAGTCTGTATGTGTAGGAGGTAGATTTCTTTGTTTCTTTCAAGTAGGAAAAAGCCAGATCTTAAGCATCAAAGTGAGTGAGTTGTACTAGCTAATATCCAAGGTGTCTGATGCTTCTACAATCCTGTGTCCTATGTCTTGTGTTCTTTTCCATGACTCTTGCAGCTGTAGAGGAAGCTCTTTTCATAGTGGCTTCCTTTGACCCCCGTTGCTATTCAGCTGGCCAAATTGTTGATGTCCCTCTCTGGCTGACCACAGCATGAGCATCCTCATTGAAAAGAGAATACAAAATGACACAAGATATGCAAAAGTTTATTTTTTTTTTAATTTTTAACTAGCTCAGAATAAGTGGTTCCGACTTGCTTCATCAGTTCCCTTCTTTACAATCCTCTCTAAAACAATTTTGTTCTGACATATTTTAGAGCAGTTGGATAAACTGCAAAATTTTCCTAAGAATCAGTGGGTTGTGCAAATGACTTTTTAACAAAGGTTAAAGTGACTCTGCCATAGTCTGACACCTCAGAAAGTCCAAGTGGCATCAGAATTATTCAAGGCACACCTAAGAATAGCACTGGGCACATTGTGCTCTGAAAGGGCTATTTTCCATGACTATACCACAATGGATATGAAAACATACTTTTAAATGGAATTTAAACCAAACAAGGTCTCTAAGAATTTTCTTTCTGAAGTGCTATTCATTTTCATTTACCATGTAGCCCTGAGCCAGTTTTCATAGAATTGTGAATCTTCTTTCCAGAAGTTAGATTTTTTCATCAACTGAAAAGTTCCTAATATTTGACATTTGGGGGGTTGCTGCATGAAAACTTTTACAACAGGGTTTGCCCTTGGCTAGATTCTGAACACAAAAATGTATCAGATTACATCTTTAACTCAATTTATGGTTTTCTCTGATTTCTTATAAAAGAATGATATTTCCAAAGTGGTTATCCTTCATTACAATGAAATTTGATATCTAATGATTACAATTTCAGAACGATTATGAATTCATTTTCTTTCTTAGCAGTAAATGTAGACTTGGATGAAGTGAATTAAGCAGAACCAGGAGAATGAATTAAACAATGACCATAATAATATAAAAGAAAATAACATTGAATGACAACTTCAGAATTCAAGAAATATTTTCAAAGGACAGATGGTGAAGGTAGCCTTCCAGTCCTCAGAATAGCACTTGTAGATTACAGGTGTAGGAGACATACTTTGGCCAATGGTTTTTTATTTTAAGTTATTGATATCTTTGGTTTTTTATATTTGTTTTCTGTTGCTCTTTCTTCAGACTGTTTTCCTGGTTCTTCTATAAACTCTGATACAATTATAAATTTTGGGACCTCTCAATTTTCTATATAGTTTTCATTTCTTTCAGAACAATGATATTCCATTATTTTCAGGTACCACAATCAGGGCATTCATAAATAAATCATAAATTATTAGTTAACAATGTATTATGGGATATAAACCAATTAATAAAAGTTAACTCATAAATATTTATTAAGTACTAGTAATATATGCATTGGTAATATTTTATATGTAATATATAATATATAAATAAATATCTTTTGTTCCTTCCCTTTGATCTTCTTGGGGTATATGCCTATAGTAGGTCAATGTATTGAGCTGTTTTCTTTTACTGTACTATACTGATGAGAGTAGTTTGGAAAGTTACAATAATATAAAACAAAAAAGGGGAAATTAGGTAGCATAGTGTTTAGAGCACTGGACTTGGAACTAGGAAAACTCATCTTTCTGAGTTGAAATCTGGCCTCTGATACTGGTGTGACTCTGGACAAGTTACTTAACTCAGGTTCTTCATCTCTTTGTTTTTTTTTTTTTTTTGGAAGACCAATGAAATACTGAGAGTGATGTTTTAACTTGTATGTAGATTGAACTCATCTGTAAAATGAGCTGAAGAATATATATATATATATATATATATATATATATATATATATATATTTATATAGGCTTACTTGGGGATATCTTAGGGGCATGTGGGCAGGATGGACTGATTATTTGCATTACCAAGCATTCTTGCCATCAGGCCCTTAAGGGAAAGAAATAAACTTGTATACATTGGCCATTCATCATGTGTTAAGTATTTACAAATATTATTTGATGATAAGATATATTAAGTGATTTATTATGTATAATTATACATTTCACATATAGATGATATCATTTTCTCCATTTTATAGTTGAAGAAGTTGATAAAGAAAAGATTATGTGATTTATTCTCCATTTTATAGTTGAAGAAGTTGATAAGGAAAAGATTAAATGATTTGTTTAGGGTCACACTGCGAAAAAAGTGTCCAAGGTCAAATTTAAGCTCTGTTTTACCTGACTCTACACTTAGACTTCCACCTTTACTGACTTTTTCCACCCTTTTCAGAGGAAAATGAAAGTAAAACTCTTCTTGAATTGATCAAGAGATCAGTTTATAGAGTAAAAATGAGAAAAGGATTGAGACATTCCCTCTACTGTCCTGGTTTGAGGAAGTCATATTCTTCAGAAGGGTGTGGTTGTGAGGATAATAATTTTGGTCTGAAATTGGGTCATTAGTATTCTTGTGGGGGAGAGGAACTCCCTCTAAAAATGAATATTTATATTTGCTCTGCAATTTATCTGTTGAAAGGCTTGCCTAGGCCTTAGGACTCAGAGATCCCCCACATACCAGGGTGTGGACTTGATCCCAGGTCTTTCTGTCACTTATCCACTATGTCTGCCTTTGTCAGAAATAAGCTGAGAACTTTAAGAAAACAGATAACTTGTTTTTTTCTATTTCATTAGCAACCACTGTTTTTTATTTTTAATTTTTTTAAATGAACAAAATTTCATTTCTTTTCCTTCCCACTCTCCCCCAACTGCCAGGAAAAACAATAAATAAAATCTTTACATCAGATCTGCATAGGCAAGCAAAACAAATTCCTTCATTGTCCATAGCCTTGACCTTGAACCTTCTGTATCCCTGTATCTGCTTGCCTTTGGCAACAATCTGCCTCCATTCAGGCTGCCACCACCTTCAGCCCACTAGCAGAACTGTTAGAAGTCACAAATAGAATCAGCAGATGCTGTGACTGAAGGAAGGGTCGAAAAGGGACAGATAGTCCACATTTTATGAATATGTTTGTTATTTCTGGGGCACAGCTGAGAAAAATTCTGAAATATCGTTTTTAAATTATTGCTTAGACTTATGAATTTCTTGGTGTGGGGAACTCTCAGTGAGAAAAGTCTCACTACCAATGCAGAGTAATACCTAATAGGCAACTTACAGTCTTAGAGACAGGACTGCCCTGCTCTTATAGTCTTAGACAGGCACAATGTATAGAGTGCCAGACCTGCAGTCAAAAAGATTCATTCTGTGTTTAGATCTGACCTCAAATTCTTACTGTGTGATTTTGAGCAAGTCGCTGTCTCATTTTCCTCATGCATAAAATGAGCTGAAGAAGAGAATGAAAAATCTCTTAAGTGTTTCTGCCACACACAAAAAAACCCAAATGAGATCATGGAGAGTCAGACACATTAAAAAAAAAACAGTCTTAGAAAGCAAGATTACAAGCAATATGTGTGTTCATATGTACACATGTGTATTATGTATCTAAGTATACATCATATCATCTACAAAAATTATAGTTTGTTTCCTCATTGTCTATATTTATTCCTTCAATTTCTTTTTCTTGTCTTATTGCTAGAGCTAGCATTTTTGTATATTATTGAAGAATAATGGTGATAGTGATATCTAAATGTGTGCATGTGTCTCACCCACCTATATTTATACATGTATGTAAATATATATATTTACTTGTATATCTTCCTTACTTTGAGATAGGATCATATCTGCTAATATAACAATCAATCATACACTGTACTTAAACAAATACTGGGTATTAGAAACTTTAAGTACTAAAAGTTAAAGAGAAAAGAGTTCCTGCTCTCAACATACTCATAATCAAATGGAGAAGGTAATAGGCAAACAAATATTTACAAACAATCTAAATAAAAGATAAAAAAATAAAATAAAACAATTTCTTGAGGAAAGACATTAAATTTAAGAGGGGCTGGATGAATTTCCTGTAGGAGATGGGATTTTAACTGGTTAAAGAAAGCCAGGGAAGGTGGAGGAAGGAGAGTATTTCATGTGGCATACATATGGTACTAGGTTACCATAACTGAATTTATCAATATAAATGCATTTTTTTGCAGTGTAAATATTTAGAGATAAATTCAACATGATTTTATTATGTTTCCATTGAGGATCCAGGAATAGTAAATGCCTTTCTCTGACCTATAAGGAATAAAGGCATAGCCTTTGTTTTCTGTGAATTGATTGTAAACTTGAGAAGAGAACATTTTCTTACTCTGTGTTCCTTAATCCTTAAAAAGGGACAGTGTTCTAAAAAAAAATCATCAGTGTAGAGAACAGTAATCCTTTCCTTTGACTCTTTCACTTTTTAAAAAAAATACTTTTACTTACCTTACATGCGGTACCATTTTGAATATTTACTCAGGAGAAAGATAAAAGATTCTTTTGTTTCCATTCTATTTTTTGTGTGGTGTATGGATGCATGTGCATGTGTGTGTGTGTGTGTGTGTGTGTGTGTGTGTGTGCGCGCGCACGCGCGCATTTGGGCTAGACCTGGGGTCTCATCAATACAGGGAGCTCCTGACCAGGAAATTCCTTCTATCAATGCAAGAAATGAATGCTTGCTCTATAATTTATAAAAATTCATTGGGTCACATTTGCCTAGAGTCACGCAGCTTGATACATTAAATATTATACTATAATATTTTTATGTCAAAGGAGGCTGTTTTGGCTTAAAAAAAAAAGAAAATAGCTAACATACAAGCAAGACTGCTCAAAATTCTACCTTCTGTATAGGATGGACTCTGGTTTTTGTCCCCTGCATCATACAAAAAGGAATGTGGCATTTGGGAGAGGGGCTGAGACAATGGAATGTACTCCCATCTGATGACAGCCCACAGCTGTCCTGTACTTCTAAGGAATGTGAGAGACCGCCTCTCCCTCTTCAGTTCCTTCTCAAAGAAACTTCTTCACTTGTTTCTCAACCAGGTGGCATCAATTGCTTGTTTATATTCTCATAGATTTAAAACTAGAAAGGGTTTCCTGAATCACCCAGTCTAATTCATTAGAAACAAAAACAAAACCAAACAAGCTTTTAGGGTGAAAATTTTTCTTTTAATTTCAGATCCATAAACTTAAAAAAATGATCATTGTATTTCAATATGTTTTACTTCCTTTTGTTTCTTTTGTATTTTATGCATTTAAAAAATATTCTGAGAAAGGAAGACTATGTGTTTCACCAGACTTCTAAAAGTTCTTTGTTCTGAATCCCCTACTGTAATCTAAAGAATAAAATGATATGTCCAAAGTCAGAGATTTAATAAATATTTGAACTGGAATTTGATCTCAGGTCTGTTAATTCTCAAATCTAAACAAACAATTTCTTTTTTTAGTTGTTTTTTTTTTTTTTTTTTTGCAAGGCAAATGGGGCCAAGTGGCTTGCCCAAGGCCACACAGCTAGTTCATTATTAAGTGTCTGAGGCCGGATTTGAACCCAGGTACTCCTGACTTCAGGGCCAGTGCTCTATCCACTGTGCCACCTAGCTGCCCCTAATAAACTATTTCTTGAGGAAAGACATTAAATTCAAGAGGGCTAGATAAACTTCCTGTAGAAGATGTGATTTTAGTTGAAGTTAAAGAAAGCCAAGGAATAGTACTTGTACCCTTACTCTTATACCATGTCTTAAGATTTAAGAGTTGAAAATGACCATAAATATCACTTCAAAGAATCTCTTAATTTTAACAATAACAAAACTGAGATGAGAGCAGTGATATTGGCTCAGGGTCACAGAGGTAAATGAAGTTGAAATTTGAAGCCAGATTGAGGACTAAAAGTCTAAAGTTCTCTCCATAATATCCTAATGAATCTTTTACCTTTGCACATCCCCAGTCATTTGAATCTGAAGATTTTCTCAAAGTTTTGTTTCTTTTATAAACTAAAAATTTGAGGAAGCTTTAATTCAATCCAACCCTGGGCCTGGAGACAGGAAGATTCATTGTTGTGAGTTCAAATCTGGCCTTAAACGTGTAGTAGTGATGTGAACCTGGGCAAGTCCCTTAACCCTCATCTGTAACCATCACCAGTTTTCCTCATTGTAAAATGAACTAAGAAGGAAATGGCAAGAAAATCCCAAATAGGGTCATGACTCCATTACATATGTAAGCCATTATATGAGACACAAAAGTAAGTATGGTACAGTCTTTATTCTCAGTAGATTTGCCATCTACTAGGAGACATAAGTTAGATCACAATTGGTTTGAATGCAATTCATAGTCTCAGTTATGGCATTAGATATAGAATGTTCTATGAATAGAGTGAAGGAGTAGGTTACCTATGGTCTAAAGTGAACCAGAAAAGGCGTAATGAAAAAAGTGGCATTTGAGCAAGGTCTTAAAGGTTTGGAAGAGTTTGACAGATCTAGGAGGGAAATCCAGGCAGAGGATATGGCATAAGCAAATGGAAAGAAGTGAGAAAATGATGGCACATTTAGGGAAAAAATAAGTAAATTTAAACTGGGTGAGGTATAGAATATTAGAGGAGGTTGGCAAGATGGGGCAACAAAAGACAGGATGAGACATTTTTGTACAGGGCCCTGGAGTTTAGCTTTTATTTTGTAGGAAATGGGAAATCATTAAAAATTTTTGAGCAGGAGATGTCGTGAAGTAGGATAATGACAGTGGGAATATAATTCAATCCAGTTCAATAAACATTTATTGTCTACCTTGTGCCAGGCACTTTAAAGCCCTGGGGTATATAATAAAAAGAAAAACAGTCCCTTCCCTCCAGGAGTTTACATTTTAATGGGAGGGAGGGAGATAACATACAAAAAGAGGCAGAAAAGTACCTCTACTTTCCCACTTACCCAACATGGTGGTATCTTGTTCCACAAGAATGAAATAAAAAACAGGCAGGGCAGCAGGTACAGAATGACCCCCCCCCCAAAGTCCAGTTTCTCTATATTATATATATTTTCTATTCTTTATAAAGGAAGGAATTGGGAGGAGTTTGGTGCTCTCTGCTTCAGCCCTCCAATCAAGAGAGGGGGAAGGAAGCTGTGGGAGGTGATGTCAAGACCATGCTTGAATCAATGAGAATGGTGATGAAATTGGAGATGAGATTAGAGCTTAACCTAGGAAGAGTATCATTTATGGAGTTGACAAATTCCATAGATGCAGAGTGGAGTAAGAAAGGTGATGATGGTACATGAAAGAAATACTTTGAAAGTAGAACTTAGAGGATTTGGCAACTGATTGAATATGAGAGACTATGCAGTCAAAAATGAGGGGTTTGAGTCTGAATGATTGAATCAGGAAAGTTAAGAGGAGCATCTATTTTGGAGGGATGGGAATGGAGATGATAAATTCAGCTTTGGCCATGTTAAATTTGAGGTATAAACAGGACAACTGAGTGGAGATAAAAAGTAGACTGATGGAAATGAGGGACTGGAACTTGGAAGAAAGTTCAGGGCTAGAAGTTTGGCAGTTATCTGATAGGTATTGGTCAGAAATAAAGGGGGTAATGATCCGGATCTTTGGTTCATTAATATACGAAATCCATAAGTGTAAAAATTCTCTGTCCATGGTCACATATTTCCTATGTTGAATTGAACCCAGGTCTTCACTGGGGCTTACTCTCTAAAGATTATGTCATTTGTCTTTTATAGGAATGTGAAACATGGTATCTTGAGTTGAGTCAACATATATTTTGTTTGGTTGTTTGTTTCTTAGGAGTATAGCAGCTACAGATCATGAGCCAACAGATGCACGGAAATCATTTCCTTGTTTTGATGAGCCCAACAAAAAAGCAACTTTCAATATATCTATTGTCCATTCAAAGGAATATAGTGCACTTTCAAATATGCCAGTAGAGGTGAGTATGCAAAAAGATAATAACTTCTCATGAAGACAATTTATGTTCAAACCAAGATGGCTCTCTAACCTTGCCTTTTAGAGCAGAGAATCCATAGGGCTTTAAAATTCAACATTTCAATGTATCCATAGACTCATGAGTATTCCATGCATAGGTATAGATCTTGAATTGATTAAATTAATGAACAAAAAGATTTTGTTAGGTTCTTATTATGTGCCCAATACTCTACTAAGTGCTGGGGAATACAAATACAAACATGAAGTCCCTGTCCTCAACGAGATTATATTCTAATAGAGGGGAAATGACACATAGGGGAATATCTTTTCTTTTGTTTTTTTCAAAAAAGATGCCATTTAATTTTCAACCAGAAGACTCATTAAGTTCATAGAATGAATAATACTCTAACAGAATAGTCTTGATCACATCTGTCATTCTATTCTTAAAAACTTAAATTATCTAATAAAAGTTACCACAGGACAATTGGATCTATACTTGAATTATATCCAATATTTTACAGTAAATTAAAGCACTCTAAAATAGTTTTATAAAATTAGATAGCATTCAGGGGAATTTCATTGGAGCATTTTTGGTTTGGAAAGTTACAGAAAGACTGAGTGGAGTCATGGTTCAGGGGATTGAAACTGCCTTTCCAGCACCAATGGCAGTAGTGATTTGATTTTAATTTCAGAATCTTCAAAACTTAATACTCAAACACATTAATATTAATTATTTTAGTTTCTGTAAGGTAATAGGGGTTAAGTGACTTGCCCAAGATCCCATGCCAAGATAATTATTAAGAGTCTGAGTCTGGATTTGAATTCAGGGCCTTCTGACTCCAAGGCTGGTGCTCTGTGCCACCTAGCTGTCCCCTCATTAATATTAAATTAATTAAAACATCAATATTTTATAAGGAAGACAAAACATCAAGGGAAATTTTTTTTTAATTTAAGGCAATGGGGTTAAGTGACTTGCCCAAGGTCACAAAGCTAGGCAATTATTTAAGTGTCTGAGATTGGATTTGAACTCAGGTCCTCCTTACTCCAGGGCCGGTACTCTATCCACTGAACCACCTAGCTGCCCCAAGAGAAATTTTTTTTCCCTGTTTCTTTTTTTTGTGAAAGACTATTTTGAATTTTACAATTTTTCCCCTAATCTTGCTTCCTTCCCCAACCCCCCCAACAGAAGGCAGTCTGTTAATCTTTACATTGTTTCCATGCTATACACTGATCTAAATTGAATGTGTTGAGAGAGAAATCATATCCTTAAGAAAAAAATATAAAATATAAGAGATAGTAAGATTACATAATAAGATAACAGGTTTTTTTTTTAAATTAAAGGTAATAGTCTTTGGTTTTTGTTTGAATTCCACAATTCTTTCTCTGGATACAGATGGTACTCTCTTTCACAGACATCCCAAAATTGTGCCTGATTGTTGTACTGATGGAATGAGCAAGTCCATCAAGGTTGATCATCACCTCCATGTTGCTGTTAGGGTGTACAATGTTTTTCTGGTTCTGCTGATTTCACTCAGCATCAGTTCATGCAAATCCTTCCAGGCTTCCCTGAGTTCCCATCCCTCCTGGTTTTTAATAGCACAATAGTATTCCATCACATACATATACCACAGTTAGCTAAGCCATTCCTCAATTGAAGGACATTCACTTAATTTCCAATTTTTTGCCACCACAAATGGGGCTGCTATGAATATTTTTGGACAAGTAATGCTTTTCATCATCTCTTCAGGGTATAGACCCAGTAGTGGTATTTCTGGATCAAAGGGTTTGCACATTTTTGTTGTCCATTGGGTATAATTCCAAATTGCTCTCCAGAAAGGTTGGATGAGTTCACAGTTCCACCAACAATGTATTAGTGTCCTAGATTTCCCACATCCCTTCCAACATTGTTCATTGTCCTTTCTGATATATTGGGCAGTCTGAGAGGTGTGAGGTGGTACCTCAGAGATGCTTTAATTTGCATCTCTTTAATAAGTATTGATATACAGCAATTTTTCATATAACTATGGAGCACTTTGATTTTCTCAGCTGTAAATTGCCTTTGCATATTCTTTGACCATTTGTCAATCGGGGAATGACTTGTTTTTTAAAAAAATTTGACTCAGTTCTCTGTATATTTTAGAAATAAGTCCTTTGACAGAAATACGAGTTGTAAAAATTGTTTCCCAATTTACTACATTTCTTTTGATTTTGGTTACAGTGGTTTTGTCTTAATCTTGATAGTGTGATTCCAAATTATTCTTACTAGGGTTTTATTTTTCCTCAAGCCACAATTTTTCTTTTCCTCCTCCATCTGAGGGAAGTTCTTTGGAACCCATAGAATCTTCTAAATCAGTGTGATTTTTACTGATCTGAAAAGATCCTTTCCACCAACTTAACTGAAAGTTAACTAACAATTAATCATGGAATTTGTAGAAAAAATAAAATTAATGACCCAGGATTCTTGGTCCAAAAGAAAATGACTATTGATGGAACTCTTAAAAAAATTACAGATTAAACACACACATCTAGTACATTATATATCTAAATGCATAAATACATAGAATTTATGAAAGAAATTACAGAAAGAAAACTCAAAAAGTTTTTATTAAGGGTTGTTTGGTGCCAAACATTGTGCCATCAAAGAGTTTATATACCAATATCTACTCCATTGAATATGTCCAGTATCCCCTGCATTTTACAGTCAGAAACATTGGGTTTTTGTCCCTAGCAGGCAATTAATTGCTTTAAGGACTGGGGAATTTGCCCAAGGGTAGGAAATAAAAGGTGCCATTGACAAGAATTGTTTGAGCATGATTCCCCAACATAGCCACAAATCATGCATATGTACTTCTATGTTATGGATTATTCAACACAACCTAAAAAAAAAGTGAAGGTGGGAGGGAGTGGTCTTCCTCTCCAATGGTACCATCTGAGGAGCATCAACCACAGTGATCTGGGGGCAAAAACAATTGGTAGTTTGGGGATACCAGACCATCTGGGAAATGGTAAAAATACTTAATTAAATCTAGGAATTCTGTCATCTCTCAGTATTCATTTCCTTAAAATAAGGGCTTGAAGGATGAGGACATTTCAAAAGGGCCAAGATTAGGAGAAAAGGTTCTAAATCATAGTGCAAAGGTCATGTTTTCCTGGGAATGTCTGTGCCTTTCCCCATCTTTTTATTCCTCCAGAAACTTTGTTCTCCCAAGCTGCTTAAAATTTCTCTGAGGTGAGGAGGGAGTAGGGTAGGGTGGACTTGGGACCAAGGTGCACCTGGAAGGACCAAATAATCTCTTATTCTTGCTTAGTACTTTTCTGTAATCTTAAAACCAGAATCTCCTGCCTTGGAAGGGCCCCCTCAAAATCAGGGGAACCCAAATTTCAGCAACATATTATTTCCATGACCCACTTGGGCAGCTTCCAGGAAACCAAAGTCTTTGAGTTCTAGCACTGAATACACCAATTCAATCACTTTACTGATAATTAAGACCATCAAGAGACAAGTTTTCCATACCCTGTAATCACAAAGTTGTCCAAAAAAATCACCATACTGGTGTTCTGTCTGGCATTACTGAAATTCTATGGCATCTTGCTGAGATGGAAGGCACCTACATCCTAAAGGCCAAGGATTCCCATGGCATCAGGGCCATTGCCAGAAGTCCTATTTCCTAGTAGTTCAGGTCTCGGGGTGATGATGGTTTTGGAAAAGGCAGTGAGAAGGATATCTTTACACAATATTCCCCTCACTCTAATAAACATAATGTACAAGGCATGCCATCATTCAATCATTCTTCAATTACATAGGACAACAATCTCCTTATGGAAATGAATCTGGACAGTAGGGCAGAGTATTGTGATAGGTCTTCATTTAGAGGAGGCACTGATTCCATGTAGGTGGGAACTTTTCTTTTTAGTTTTTGCAAGGTAATGGAGTTAAGTGACTTGCCCAAGGTCACATAGCTAGGTAATTAAGTGTCTGAGGTCGGATTTGAACTCAGGGACTCCTGACTCCAGAGCTGGTGCTCTATCCACTGCATCACCTAGCCACCCCTGGTGGGAACTTTTTATACCCTTATATGACTATAAGACTTTGGACCAAAGAAGACTAGGATGACTTTGTGACTTTTTAAAGAAAACAATTCTTTTTTGGGAAAATAGGGAACACTGATCCTATCACAATCCCTCAGTCCTGGCTCTCAGGTTTACAGTAGGAGTGACTACACCCTAATTTCCTGGTAATGGGGGTTCTAAGGCAGGCACATGTTGAAGAAACAACTGACCCAAGTATCTAATTTATCAAAACAAATTTTTAAATCAAAATTAAATATTATAAGATTATATTGACCAAAGTTGGCACTGAAGGAATCTTTGCAGAGGTGCAGAATTATTGACTTGGAACTCTGAACATACTTTCAGATTAGACTGATAAGTTGTTTGTTTTCCTGAATTCATTGTTCTCATAAAAAAGGTACTCTTAAGGTGATTTGGAAACAAAAGATATCACTAACTCTTAAAAGAATTATTAGTTTAATTATGAAATTGCCAAATCTTAGAGTTAGACACTCCTCCCTCCATAATTAGCATTATATCTCTCCTGCAGCCTGAAGTTCCTCCCAATGATCTCTCATGCCACTTGCCTTAGAGGTACAGTATTTGTCTCAGGTACAAAATTTCTGGTTACATCTATTAGGCAATGGTGTTTTTCTCTCTCTCTAGCTCCAAGGCAATACTAATTATCACATTCCCAAAAGAGTGAAAGAGGCAAGGTGCTCTTCATATTCAGGAAAATGATTATTGATTACTCTTCTATTAAAATACAATTGAATTTACAAATATATATATTGAGGAATTGCTTTATCTAAGTCACAAGGAAGAATAGCTCTTTTTTGTCCTCTGTGTGTGTGTGTGTGTGTGTGTGTGTGTGTGTGTGTACCTAGGAACTGGAATTGAATCTGCAATTTCATTTGTATCAGTAGCTCTCGAAAAAAGAAATTTTATCTTCCAATGCAATTGGGTACCTTCTCTTAAAGTCTTTGTCATTTAGTGCACTGAGAGGTAGAGACTCATCCAGTGCCACTGAGCAAGTATGCCTACAGACAGCTCTTGAACTCCAAGACCAGTTCCTTACACATTCTATGATGCTGTTTGTTGTTCTATGGAATGGAAATAAATAATCTGACAGTAGTGTTGATTCTTGTTATGACAAATTTAAAGAGATAATAGTAAATGGGAAACATTTATCTAATTTAGACATAAATGATGATAATGATACTAACAAATAAAATGATTTTTTTTTATTTTCTGAAGAGAGAAGAGAATGTGGATGATAAATGGAAGAGAACAATTTTCATGAAGTCTGTTCCAATGAGCACATACCTGGTGTGCTTTGCTGTACATCAGTTTACAAGTGTTGAGAGAATTTCAAAGCGTGGAATTCCTGTAAGTTATATTTTCAAACTTTCAATATTTTTCACATGTGCTTTTGGGAGAAGAGAATTTTCTTTTTCTTCTTTTTCATTATTTTCTTTCCTTGAGAGTTAGCTTTGCACAGAGAGTCAGAAAAATCTAGTCACTCAAAGATAAACTAGCTTCAAATTTTTTAAGACCAAAGGAGTGCAGTTCATGACTCTTAAGTGTTACAATTATCAAATCAAGAATCATTTATTATGTATTTTCTATTTACCAGACAATGTGATAAAGTGCTGGGAATACAAATACAAATATAACTCTGCCCTCAAAAAGTTTATATTCTAATAGTGGAAGAAAATGCTGAAAAGTGGGATCCTGTGTGGGAGGGTTGGGGGTAGTAGAGAAAGACATGGTAGAAAAAGTCTAGACATGAGAGAATCAAGAGTAGAACTGAAAAAGGAATAAAGATATTGCTACCCTGGATACTTTCCCTAAAATGGAGATTGTCTGACATCAGAGTATACTTCCAGTGTGAGAAGTCCTGCAGTATTATGACCATAATACAGCAACCAAACATTTGTTGTGCCACATGTGCCAATCATATTGCTGGTGATACAAAGAAAAAAAAAAAGAACAGATGTAGTCCTTTAGAAATTTGCAGATGGTTGACATGAGAAACAAACATGTGCTTAGAAAAGACATTAAAAACTCATTGAAAATTAGCTATTGTGGAAATGTTTAACATGATTGTTCATGTGTAACTTGCTATCCTGGGAGGGGAGCTGAAATTTGGACAAGGAACAAGAGTATCTCTTGCTACCATTGAGGGAAAAGAAAGGGTATTTCCTGACTTCTTGTGATTCTGACTCATAGATAACTAGGATGTAATCATGCTATAGACATAGATTTCCTTAAAATTTTCCATCTGTTTCTTACTGTTTTTATCTGGAATTCATATTAGAGGGATATAACCAATGACCCCTTAGCATGCACTAAATTCAGTGGAGGGAGGGTATTAGCCATGAACATGTATGCCCCATTTAGGTTGTTGTTCAGTCATGTCCAGGTCTTCGTAACCCAGGGAACTATACTATCCATGGAGTTTTCTTGGCTAAGATTCCAGGTTGATTTGCCATTTCCTTTTCAGATGGATTAAGGTAAATAGAAGTTTAGTGAAGAAGTTAGGCCTACAGTCACATAATCAGTAAATATCTATTGTTGCTGTTTAGTTATTTCTAAATAGCTTTGTGACCCCACTTGGGGTTTTCTTGGCAAAGATACTGGGTATGGCTGCCATTTCATTCTCTAGCTTATTTTACAGATGAAAGAACTAAGGAAAACTAATCAGAGAGCTAGTAAGTGTCTGAGACCCAATTTTATCTCAGGCAAAATGAGTCTTCTTGACTCCAGCCTCAGCACTCTCTCCACAGTTCCAACTAACTGCTAGTAAATAACTAAGACTGAATTTAAATTCAGCTTCATTCACTTAAACTTAACCTTTTGTCCACCTAGCTGCTTCTCTAGGAGTATATTTCCCAAGAGCAAATGTCCCCATTTAAAGTTACAGTCCTTATCCTGCTGGTAAGCATTAACTTTAAGATGACCTCCCATCACAGTAAAGGGCACTCCTAGTAAATGTCAGTGTGAGGTGTGAAAATGAAACACCACAGGGAAAAGCAAGACCTTTCTACCTTGTGTTGGACATGCAGATTATTGCCATTGACCTTTTCCTTGCTTAATATAGCAATGAGGGTTTTATTTAAGATTGTTCTTGGCTTCCAGTACACAACAGATGTGTGTGTTCTTTGCTAGCGATAGCTCTTTTTCTTCTCTAATTCCATTGCATCTACATCCATAATTATGGATTTATGGTAAAATGGAAAATAAATTGTATTCAGTTGGTTTGAAAACTTTATTTTGGCAATCTAGACAAAGTTAAATGAAAGGCTTAGAAATCACAGAAAATAATTTTGGTGATGTTTAACATATAAAAGAGCAGTTAAGTGACACAGTGGATAGACCATTGGGCAAGGGATCAGAAAGACCAGAGTTCAGACCTCAGACACTTCCTAACTATGTGACCCTGGGCAAATCTCTTCCTGCATAAAACTGGAGAAGGAAATGACAACCACTGAAGTATCTTTGCCAAGAAAACCCAGTAGACAATGTGGTTTTTCAGAGTCATACAGAGTCAAATATGATTGAATGACAGAATAACAACAAATGTCATATGAAAATAATATTACTAATGCCTAAAAGAACAAAGAAAATATGCTATCAATATGTGTTCATAATTGGAATATATAATGACTTAAAGGTGGTCATGGAAGTTGCAAATAAAAATGGATAGATTTTAGATGAAATTACATCTCATTTAACATCAATCATGGTTGTTATTTTTTTTAAAAGTAAATTAATTTTTTTGGTTATATTTTAAACTCTATACTGTCTACCTTCCTTCTTCCTCATCCTGTGCTGGAGAGGGCCACCATCATTATATATTTGTAGAATATTCCATGCATATTTCTATTTATCACTTCTTCTGGAATAGCATCTTCCTTCCTAGGTACTTTGTAGTTGAATTTAATATTCATAATACTCAGAATAGCTTACTCATTCAGTTATTCTTTGATTAAAATTGCTGTTATTGAGGGCAGAGCCAAGATAGCAATAGAAGAGCCTCTCTCCATAATATTTCAAAAGTCTTAAAAATATGACTCTAACTAAATTTTTGAGAGACAGAACCCACAGAAAGTTCCAGTGAGGCAATTCTCCAAATCAAGGTAACCTGGAAAATAGTGGAAAGGCTCTGCTCCATGGGGTTAGAGGCATGGCCTGCCAGAGTGAAGAAACTTCAGCCTCCTGGAGGCAGCTCCAGGGTGCCTGGATGTCAAGGCTCACAGCAACGGGGGGGGTTTCCTGACCTACACCCTGGGGAGCACCCAGCACAAATTGGAGGATCAGTGGAGGGGACTTCTGCCAGAGCAAGTGTGAAGCCCAGGCCTTCAGGGTAGTTGTTGCAGTCAGCATGGTCAGCTCAGCAGCAGTGGTCTCCTGCCAGCCCAGATCAAGGAATCTGAAGCAGGCATGGAGTTAGTAAGCAGGAGTGGAGCATAAGCACGAGCCCCCAGGCAACTGAGCCTTGAGTGCTCAGCCTACAGAAGGTAGGGGAGAGGAGAGGGCTCTGACCACATTCAGATCCTGATCGCAGTCTAGGCCCCCTTGTAGAACACCCCCCCCCTTAGCCCCATGGCAGAGGGGTGAACTTGTGGTCATTCACAGACCACGAGAGAAGTTAGAGCTTCACACATTGAAATCCTTGTGGAGAGGGTGTCTCAATAACACTCAAAAGCTCAGGAAGCACCCCAAAACCAGGCACAGTCTGGAGAAATGAGTAAACAGAGAAAAAAGAGGAACGCCATTGAGAAATACATTGTCTATGATCCCAAGAAGGATCAAAATACTCAATCTGAGGATGAGGAAGTAGAAGCTCCTGCATTAAGGACTTCAAGAAAAATGGAAATTGGGCTCAGGCTATGCCAGAGCTCAAAAAAGATTTTGAAAATCAAGTAAGGGAGTTAGAAGAAAAATTGGGGAAAAAATGAGAGAGATGCAGAAAAAACATGAAAAAGAAATCAGCTTAGTCAAAGAGATAAAAAAAATGCTGAAGAAAATAACATGTTAAAAACCAGCTTAGGTCAAATGGATAAAACAGCTCAAAAAGTTATTGAGGAAAAGAATGCTTTAAAAAGCAGAACTGGCCAGATGAGAAAAGAGATAAGAAAACTCTCTGAGGAAAACAAATCCTTCAGATCTAGAATGGAGCTAAAGGAAGCTGATGACTTTATGAGAAATCAAGACAAATCTCTTATTCCAAAGTCCATCTGTTGCCCTGGACTGTCAATTTCCCCTTGGTGACATCTCTCACATTCACCCCATCACTCTTCTGACATTGCTTCCAGCTTCCATGTGGCCCTCATCACTTCATACATGGATTATTGCAGTAGTCTACTTCAACACTGAAAGAATGAAAAATTAGAAGAAAATGTGAAACATCTCATTGAAAAAACAACTGATCTGGAAAACAAATTCAGGAAAGATAATTTAAAAATTATTGAGATTCTTGAAAGTCATATCAGGAAAAGAGCCTTGACTACAGGAAAATTGCCCAGATATACTACAAGCAGAGGGCAAAATAGAAATTGAGAGAATCCACCGATCTGCCCCTGGAGATCTCCCCCAGAAAGAGATCTGAAAAAAAACCCAACCCCCAGTAATATTATAGCCAAGTTCTGGAACTCCCAAGTCAAAGAGAAGCTATTACAAGCAGCCAGAAGGACACAATTCAAATATCGTGGAGGTGCAGTCAGGATCACACTTAGCAGCAACTACATTAAGGGCTCATAGGGCTTGGAATATAATATTCTGGAAGGCAAAAGAGCTTGGAATGTAACCAGCAATTAACTACCCAGTAAAACTGAACATCCTCTTCCAGGGGAAAAGGTGGACTTTCAATGAAGCAGGGAGTTTCAATTGTTCCTGTTGAAACAACCAGAGCTGAACAGAAAGTTTGATCTTCAAATACAGGGCTCAGGTGAAGCATAGAGAGTGGAGGAGAAGGTAAAATATGAGGGACTCAATGATGATGAACTGCATGTATTTCTGCATAGAAAAAATGATACTGATCATATTTATATAAAATTTCTCTTTTAATAGAGCAGGTAGAAGGAGCTTTTATAGATGAAGCACAGGAGAGAGCTGAATTTGAAGATATAATATATTGTAAAAATGGAGTCAATGGCTAAAAGGGAAATGTACTGGGAGTAAGAGAAAGGAGAGGTAGAAAAGTCTAAGATACTTCATATAAAAGATTTTTCCTTTTTACAATGAGCTATTGCAAGGATATGGAAGGGGAGAAGGGAATCTTTGCTCTCATCAGAGGTGGCTCGGAGAGGAAACAGCATATACACTCAATGGGGTATAGACATCTAGAGTAAAAAGTAGAGAAAGGGGAGTGGGGAAGGGGAATGTGAGTGATGGAGGAGAGGGTGGATTGTGGGGGTCAGATATAACACATTTTCTTTTTTACTTCTTGTAAGGGACTGGGATTAGGTGGCCTGTCCAGGACCAAGGGACTGGGTGGTTGCTGGGTCTCAGAGGCAGTATGTGAGCTCAGGGGTTTCTTGGCCCCAGGGCCAGTTAAAAGTATGCTGCACCACTCAGCTACCCTACAGCACATTTTAGAAGAGGGACAGTGTGAAAGGAGAGACAAAATATAGTATATGGTAGTGGGGAGGTATGAATGGAGGGAGTTGCAATCAGCAGTAGCAACAGTGGAAAAATATGGAAGTAGCTTTTGTGATGGACTTATAAAGAATGTGATCCACCTGAGACAGAGCTGGTGGTGTTGGAACACAGACTGAAGTACATTTTTTTCACTTTCCTTTACTTTATTTCTCATGACAGTCTATATTTTTTTGAGGGAGGGGGCATTATATTTACTCTTAAACGAGAATATTTTAGTAATGTATTAAAAAAAATCATTTGTACCAAAATAACAATAAATTAATTACTTTTTATAAAAAAAGAATTGCTGTTATTGTATAGGCCCATTCTCTTGGCTTTGTTCATTTAACTCTTCATTATTTCATGCTAGTCATGGATTTTATTCTTTGTTAGGTTTTCTGATAGTGGTCATGAGTTGATGGCAACTCATCCTGGCTTTCTCTTTTTGCGACCCATTTAAAGACCCACAATAAAAAAAACTTGCTTCTGACCTTATCATTCCATTAAAATTATAATCTTCAAAGTTATCAGCAATCTTTTAGTTGACAAATCCAATGGACTTTTTTCAATCTTCATTCTTAATCTTTCTTCAGCCTTTTATGTAGGCAATTACCCTCTCCACCTGGATGGTCTACTCTCTCTTAAGTTTTTAGGTTACTATTCTCTCTTGTTTCTCCTACCTCTCTGACCATTCCTTTTTAGTCTGCTTTGTCCTTATCCAAACCATGACTTCCCACCAAAGATGTCTTATAGGTTTCTCTCTTGGACATCTCTTCTCATCAGCTCTCATTAATTACTGTCTCTATGTTGATGAATTTTAGATCTACCTATTTTACTTCTCTGCTTACCTCCACTATTATATCTCTAAAAATCTTTCAGACAGTTCAAATTGTATTCCAATAGAACTCTTAAATTCAATACATCCAAAACCAAATTCCTTATTTTTCCCTTTTACCTCACCACAATCACCTTTTAGAGAGCAATACCATCCTCCCAATTCCTCAGGCTCACTTCACTCCTCACTGTGTCTTATTCCAATGTCCATCTGTTGCCCTGGACTGTCAATTTCCCCTTTGTGACATCTCTCACATTCATCCCATCAGTCTTCTGACATTGCTTCCATGTGCAGGCCCTCATCACTTCATACATGGATTACTGCAGTAGTCTACTTTCCTCAAGTGTCTGCACTCACTAATCCATTCTCTAGACACCAAAGTGATTTTCTAAGGTGAAGATCCAGTCACTTATTCAATGTCACTCTCCGTCTCCATAAATGCCAGTGACTCCTTGTCACCACTGGGATCAAGTACAAAATCCTCTGGCATTCAAAGACTATATCATATGTCCTGCCTTTTCAGTAAATTCTTTGGTTTTGTTTTTGCAAGGCAATGGATCCAAGATCACAGTTTTAAAGTAGGATTAGTTCATTAAGGAAAGATATTAAAAAAGAAAAGAGCTTGTACCTTGAACCTTGAGGAATGACTAAAACAGGACAGAGGAGGAAGAAGAGAATTCAGAAAAGTTTACCACCATAGTAAATGGGGGAAACCACAAAACAACAACAAAAATCTTTCACACAAGCCAAGACAGTGATTTTGAGAAAGTTATGTTCTGGCCTGTCCCAAATGGGCTCAGGAGGAAGAAGGATAGCTGCACGTGATTGAGAGAGATAAGAAAGAAAGAACCTAGTGTTTGAGGGAGACATCAAGACAAGTGAACAGGTTTTCAGGGGAATATTTTGGAGTGGAGTCAAAGTGGAGAAAAGATTTGCTTGAGCTCTCTCTAAAATCCCTCTGAAGCAGAACAACCCACAAAAAAATGGGGTAAAACAATTTTCCAACCGGTGGGACTTCCAACTTGGAAGGTTGGCAGGAAAGATTTATTGCACGGGAGCACAGTACAGAATAGGCTGCTCCATCTGACTGGATGCAGTAAATCATTGAATCATTGTATCATTGAATCAATAGTAGTAACAGTTATTTTCAGAGCTCTCAGACCACAGACAGTATGGGGGTCCAACAACTGGTTAGAAGATTACCAATGTCTCTGTTGGCACTGGGGGCAGGACTCTGTGGTTTTTCCTTAAGACTAGACTGCATGGGAGCTGGTACCCTTGTCACAGTTCCAGGACAGAAAAGAGCACTTGTGGTCTTTCATAGACCAGGAGAGTAGTGTGTTTACATATGTTTACATCTCCTCCTAAGATCATACCATCTTGGAAGAATTGTGAAAGTACAGGTCCTTAGAAGTATCTCTGAAGCACAAAACCCCTGCCCCTTGGATCGGTGTGCTCTCTACCCTGAAAGCAGAGCCCCACTTTAGCAAAGAGTTGAAAGTCAAGAAATAGGTTGGAAAATGTACAACAAACAGAAAATAATTCTGACCTTAGAAAATTATTACAGTGACAAGGTGTCAAAACACAAACTTAGAAGAGGGCAAATATGAATTGGTCTCAAGCCACAGAAGTGCTCAGAAGGGAATTTTAAAATCAAGTAAAAAGGTAAAATCAAGTAAAAAGAAAAGAGAAATGAAAGTGATGTAAGAAAATCATTGTAAAAAATCAACAATTTTGTAAAGAAGGCATAAAAAAATTACTGAAAAAACAGCACCTTAAAACAGAATAGACCAAATGGTAAAAAAAGGTACAAAAATTCAGTGCGAAAATGCCTTGAAAAGCAGAATGAACCAAATGGAAAAAGATAAAACAAAAATTCATTGAAAAGATGAACTTTAAAACTAAATTAACAATAAATTAATACTAATAGAATTTTAGTGATAATAATAATAACTAAATTTGAAAAAATAATCAGGACAAATCTTGATTTGTGAAGAATAAGACACAGGCATTCCTAGAATCTTCCATAGGGCGTTGCACAATATTTGATTAACCAATGGTTAATGTTAATGGCTTGAATTGAATTGTGATAAATTGGGGCAATAAGATTATTTTGCTTATGTGAAAATATATAAAAAGAATAAAAGATCAGAGATTTAGACCTAGAAGAATTTAGAGGTCATCTATTTCACACTAATGCCAAAGGAGGTAAAGATTCCTAGATTTCCACAGGTAAGTGAGGATTCCAACTCAGTCTCTAGGACTATTAACTTCACCTTTTTTTTTTAGGTTTTCGCAAGGCAAATGGGGTTAAGTGGCTTGCCCAAGGCCACACAGCTAGGTAATTATTAAGTGTCTGAGGCCAGGTTTGAACTCAGGTACTCCTGACTCCAGAGCTGGTGCTTTTTCCACTGCACCACCTAGCTGCCCCTTAACTTCACCTTTTAAGAGAAATATTTTATATTATTTCAAAATGATAAAGACAATTATTTCTCTAAAGCATGAAGAGTGAAAAAGAATCACTCTTAAGAGAAAAAAACATTTAAACAAAAGAAGATAAAATAGAAAAATATCAGTTGATTCATTATTTTTTTACAGTTTATTAAGGGAATTTTGTTTACATGTCATGTTTTAGGCAAGGCACATCAACTTTTAAATTCAACAAATTATTATTAGCTACTACCTCCATGTCTTTGTACTGACTGTTTTCCCATGAATAAAGTATACTTTCTCCCTCACCTCCATCTCTAAGAATCCTTAGTTTCCTTTAAGGCTTGAGTTTATATACCATTTTGCACATAAAGCCTTTCCTGATTCCCTCAAATACCACTTTCTCTCACTTACTTACCTTTTACCAATCTGTGCATCTCCATATGTATATGTTGTTCCCACAACTAGACAGTAAGTTCTTTCAGAGTGAGAACTTTCTGACTTTTTCTTTGTCCCTAGCACATGGAAGAGTCCCTGACAAATAGTAGGTACTTAATATATGCTTGTATAATATAAGCTTAATATAAGATTTTTATATATGGCATATATATTGAATAAGAAACTAGCTTATCTCATGAAGTTTATATATAGTAGGTTCATGTGACATACAAAAATATGACAAGCAATAAAATGTAAAAGGGAGCTAGGTAGTACAATAGATAGGTCCCTAGATCTGAGGTCAAGAGGTACTGAATTCAGATCCTGCCTCAGACACCCAGATCTGAGTGACTCTGAACAAATCACTTAACTTTTACTTGGCTCAGTTTCCTTGTCTGTAAAAGGGGAAATAATAATACTAGCAGCTACCTCCCAGGATTATTAAAAGGATAGAATGATATAAATATTATAAAGTCTTTTTAAAATATATATTAACTATTATATACATAGAACATATATTAGCTATTGTTATAATAATTATTATTAAAACCAAGCAGTAAATGGCAGAGTATCGGATAGGGATAGTTGATTTATTTCCCTAGATTGCCAACTAGGAAGAAAACAGATTTCCAAGAGTAAAGAATTGTGGCATCTGAGTAAGGCAAAACAGTTTTCAAAAGGTAAATATGAATTGAGACTAGGGTGAAGTAGGGTGGTATATATTAGCATAAACAGCAAGGACTAAGACTTGAAGGCAGGTAAACACAGAATATATATGAGGAACATTGAATTGTCCTATTTAACTGGGAGGAGAAAAGATGCATCAACAAACTAGAAAACAAGTGGTCATTAAATGACTATTATGTTGTAGATATTGTTAGACTCAGTTGATACAAATAAAATAATGAGGTAAACCCTGATCTTATGTATCTCACATTCTACTACAAAACACAATTTATTGACAAAGTGTATGTGTATTGTTTTAGAATGGGGAGTGGGGACCTAAAAATTTTCTGAAATTAGGAGACTGCACTTGAAGAAGATGGGGATTTAAATCTCAAAGAGTGGAGTTCACATTCTATCTTAAAGGAAATAGACTGAAGCTTTTTGAGTAGAGTGACACACAGACACCTAATTTAAGAATATCACTTTGCAGCTTTGTAGAAGACAGTTAGCAGTGGGGAGATTCTGTGAGCAGGGATGTCACTAGATAACACTCTAATAACCCAGGTGAGAGGATATCAGGGATTGAACTAGGGCATTCAGAGATAAGTGATCATATGTGAGAGATATCACGAATATGGAATTGGTGGGGATTGTCTTTTGGCTCTTTTCATATTTTTAGGGCATAGAAACTATCTAGCACATAATAGGCACATAACAACTGATTGGATAGTGGAGACAAGAAAATGAATGAGCATGTAGAGGATATGTCTTCAGCTGGTAAAGAATAATAGTTAACATTTATATATTGCTTACTATGTACCATGTGCTTTACAAATATCATCTCAATTCGTCCTCAATATAACCATGTGAGGTACATGCTATCTATTATTATTATCTCTATTTTGCAGATGAGGAAATTGAGATAGATTTTTTTTTTCAGTGATTTGCACTGAAAGAGGCCAGATTTGAGCTTAGTTCCTCTTGATTCCATGACCAATGCTCCATCTGTTCTGCCTTGATATCAGTCTATCTGAGTGACTGGAGGAATGACAGTGCCTATTATTATAATGTTAATGTTAAATGTCAAATGAAGGTGGATTTATGGAGAAAGATTATAAATTCCATTTCATGCATGTTGAGTGGGAGGACAAGTTGAGCTGTCCAGTGGCATTTGAAGATAAAAATGGTACATTGCTGTGGGATAAGGCTTTATAGCTGAGGCAGTGCCTGGATCTTAAATGTTCATCTGTCTGAATGTTATTATATAGCCTGAAGGGAGCCTCTGAGGGTTACAAAGGAAAGTGAATTGGGTCTTAAATGGAAAATATGAGTCTAGCAGATCCTGGAAGAGGAACTGAATAGAACAGTCTAGCCAGAAGCCTAGAGTATCATGTCTAGTAGGTTTTCTTGGACAAAGGACATTGCAATTTAAGTTGAATGGTGTATTAATAAATACATTCACTTTCTGATGAATGTTTTAGTGTCTAATCCCATATGTTCCACTGGTAAATGAGTATAGGCAGAAGTTGGAGTTCCATCACAGAGATTGTGATGATACCAGTGGATAAAAAGGATATTTGACTTCTACAAAGTATGTAGAGAGTAAATGAATGACTTGGCAAGGGATGCTATATATTTAATAGGTTGTAATCACACAATAAGTGTGTGGCTGGCTCAGACAATTATAGCAGTGGTTATTAAAATCAATCAGATGGTAATCCAAAATGCAAAGACAGAATAGGCTTTTGTCTGGAGAAAGCTCCAAATCAGTGGAGGGTGAAAATGAAAAATGTGATGAGAGATAATTTTACTCTTGAGTGGATCTGCTGGTAGAAACTCACCAACCAGTCGTACAGTGCTACTACTCTATAATAATAATCATCATCATAGCTAACATTGATATAACACTGTAAGATTTGCAAAGTGCCTTACAAAAATTATTTCATTTTATCCTCACAAGTTTGGGAGGTAGGGATTAGTATCCCCAATTTATAGATGAGGAAACTAAAGAAGGCAGGGGTCACACAAGGCAGGATTTGAAATCTTCCTGCCTGCAGACTTAGTAGTGTTCTATCCACACTATCACTTAGTTACCTTAGGAAAAAAATGGCTAAAGTCCACCATTTTGAGAATAGACTAACTTAAGAAGAACCACCTGCATCCAAGGTGGGGGAGGGTGGGGAGAAAATAGTGGTAAGAAAGGCAGCAGAAGGAGTGTAAATTAACTATTGTACTAGTATAAGTAACATTTTATAATAACAATAAAATGATTTTTAAAAAAGCTAGCATTGCATGACATTTTAAGGTTTGCAAAGAGCTTTAAAATGCATTTCCTCTGATGACTATGTTAAACTTCAGCTCCACTACAGTTAGTAATTGATATTGTCAAAAGATGTGGATATTAATCTGATTCTCACTCGCCCAACCACAAGACTTTCAAAGCAAAAATGTGAAGCGGTCACCCGAACTGGACCACTAAGACAACTGCCTGTAGGAGAATATTAAATGGATGAAGTGACCTGAACCCATTCAAATGGTCTATTGAAGGAAACAATTAGCATACCTGTTTAGCATATGAGGCATTTAAACCCCGTAGTATAGTTATCTTTGCTTTGTTCACAAAACACAAAGTGCTTCTCTAATTCTGCCAAGTCATTGGGAAATCACATGCCCTCATTCACAAGGAAGCCTGGGTTTGAGAGCATGTTAGGATCAGCACAAAGCTGTATCACCACTATGGGGAAAATAGCTCATAGAATGATGATGATGTCAGTAGTGTTCTCTTTGAATATTGAGAACAGCAAGTTTTCACATAAAGAGTCAAAAGAAGAATAGAGAAAAATATTCAGGTTTCTGGCAGAATGGTAGTGGAAAACCAACCAAAATAATTTCACGGAAGCTATTTTTAGCAGAGCTCAAAAGTTAATGGAGCATCCCAGGATACTTCACTTATTTCCAGAAAGGGTGATGCAGAGGGAAAGAAGCTTAGGATGCATATCTAGTACGACAACTAAAATGAACAATGTACATTTGGGAGCAAAAAAGGGAAAATTCCAGAGTTTAAAAAATGTGGGGGCAAACGCTTGACTACAGAATATAAGACCTTATTTGAAGAATGAGTAAAAACTTTTTGGTGGATGGATTATCATAATATTACTGTGATGTAAAAAAACAAATATAATGAATGTTGTGCATCATAGAAAGACCAAATGAACAGATGCAAAGTGATTCCAAGTCTATGGCTCTATGTTCTATATAACTTTAGAATTCACAAGGAACCTTAAAAGATGTCTTTTCTCTCCTGCTTATTTTATAAATGAGGAAGCCCTGAGAGGTGAAAAATCTTGCTCTTTCCCTCTGTCTTCTCATCCCAAATCTGGCACTAGGCAATCAAAGAAAATTGAAGTATATGATGCTTGTTGGTATGTAGATTTTAATGCTTCTAGATCAGCAAATGCAATTATTTTGAATTTTCCACTATATTGTCCACCAAATGGAAGACTTTTTGGTAATTCGAAAAGTTTATTCTTATATTTGCATACTCTGTCATATTCTTTGTTCCCAGAATTCTATAGTCTGCCTATTCAGTTTGGTTCTCAATAGCATCCAGTTAAAGATAATTTTCAATGTTCATTATTGCAATGTTTTCTCCCTCTCACTCTTCCCCCACCCTAGGATATCAAGCAATCTGATATAGATTATACACATAAAATTATGTTACACATATTTCCATACTGATCATGCAATGAGGGAAGAATCAAAGCAAAAAGGGAAAACCATGAGAAGGAAAAAAAGCAAAAAACAAATTTAATAAGGTGAAAATAGTATGTTTTGATCTGCATTCAAATTCCTTATTTCTTCCTCCCCAATAGCATCCAACAAAGCACCATGCTAAAAATATTCATTGTTTTGAAGAGAGAGTGATCTGATGGGTACGGTCTGAAAGTGCAAATTATTGAGGGTGTCATTTAGCTAATGAGGTCACATGAGCTACCTCATAGGGCTTTACCCCCAAAGAGAAATTGCTGCTGTTATTCAGTCAAGTCTGATTCTTCATGACCCCATCTGACATTTTCTTGGCAAAGATCCTGAAGTAGCTTGCCATTTCCTCTTCCAGATCATTTTTTAAATGAAGAAACTGGGGCAAACAAGGTTAAATGACTTACTCAGAGTCACACAGTTAGGAAGTGTCTGAGGCCAGATTGTAATTCAGGAAGAGGAGTCTTCCTGACACCTAGCCCATCACTCTATTCACTGCCATATAACTCCCCCATTGTACCACTTAGACCCTGAGAAAATCTGGATCATTGCATTTGGCAATTTGGAAATGTAATAGTTAAAATATTCAGAATATTATGTTTGTGTAGGATAGTACACACAAAAGTTCCAAGGTCATCACCTTAAGAATTGAAAACATGGGGCGGCTAGGTGGCACAGTGGATAGAGCACCGGCCCTGGAGTCAGGAGTACCTGAGTTCAAGTCTGGCCTCAGACACTTAATAATTACCTAGCTGTGTGGCCTTGGGCAAGCCACTTAACCCCATTGCCTTGCCAAAAAAAAAAACCTAAAAAAAATTGAAAACATGCAGATTGTGGTGGTCATGAGCCTGTGCTTTCCACCATTACGATCATCGTCACAGATACCATCACCCCTATCATCATCAACATTACAGTCACATGTATATTTCTTTCAGACAAGGAATAAAAGGGAAATCTATCATTCTCATAACTTTAAAACAAATCTTATAATGACACATAATTATACTACATCATCAGAATCAACAGATCACAATGAATCTGCAAAATCCCTTAATGACTGAATTATTCAGGTCCTTCATTTTTCAAATGAGAAAACTTTACATGTAGTGTTTTCTTAAAGTAACATTAATATATTTCTTTTTTTAATTAGCTCAAAATCTATGTCCAGCCACTTCAAAAACATACAGCTGAATATGCTGCAGACATCACTAAAGAAGTATTTGACTATTTTGAAGATTATTTTGGAATGAATTATTCCCTTCCAAAATTAGGTAAGTTCAGTTTTATATTTCCTTTTTTTTTAAAATAGTTCGCTATGGGGCACAGTGGCACAGCGAATAGAGCACTGGCCCTGGAGTCAGGAATACCTGAGATCAAATCTGACCTCAGACACTTAATAATTGCCCAGCTGTCTGACCTTGGGCAAGTCACTTAACCTCATTGCCTGAAATAAATAAAAACAAATTAAAAAAAATAAAATAGTTTGCTATTATCTTAAATTAACTTCCTTTAATAGCATTATCATTAGTCAATTAATTAGCTAATTAGCAAGTATTTGTTTATGAGAATAATGTTATTCTAGGTGCTGGGATATTTTGCTAATAGGTGATGTGTTTTTCCCTAGGACAAATTATGTCATTTGCTCTGATTTCCTTTTTATTATAAATTTTTTAGAAAAATTTTATTTATTAAGGCAATTGGGTTAAGTGACATATCCAGGGTCATAAGCTAGGTAATTATTAAATGTCTGAGGTTGAATTTGAATTCAGGTTCTCCTGACTCCAGGGCCAGTACTCTATCCACTGTACCACCTAGCTACCCACCTAGTTCTGATTTTCAAATAAAAATTAAGTAACTTTTGGAAAGTCAGATAGTTAGGATCTAGACCAGATGATTTTTAGGATGGTACATCATATCAATGCAATCTCCAACCACAATTCACAATTCTGGAGGATTTATGGTGTTGTCTGTTCCCCCAACTCCTGAAGAAAGACTATGGACTCAAGATTCAGTAATTTATATGTATATATATGTATTTATCTATAACTATATGTATTATATATGTGTGTTTGTTTTTCTTTTATGGTGGAGAGATAGGAAAGGAAAAAAATTCCTTTTTGTTAAAAAAAAAGACCCCCTACAAAGTAGAGATCACAGAATGTTAGAATTGGAAGGGACTATAGAGGTCAATTATTCCAATACCTTTCATTTTATATATATGAGCAACCTGAGGCCCAGGGAGTGAAATGATTTGCCCAAAATCACTTCTGACTCAAAATTCGGTATTTTTTGTACTAAACTTCAAAAACAGATTGCTCTTTTCTTAATTAGCCATAAGCAAATAATAAATTCATTTTCCATAATAAACTTTTGAAAATAAAAAATTGAAAATGTCCTTTGTATTTCAAAGAGGTTTTATGAAGATCAGATATGTTGGTAAACTGCTCTGTAACTTCAAAGTTCTAAAGAGATATGATCTACTGAGATAGAAAGCCTGAGATTTAAATCTTACCATTGACATATACTGGTTGACACCAAAGCAAGTAATCCTAATATACTAACATTACTATTATTATTATTACTATTATTATTATTATTATTATTATTATACTCCTTCATAATAGATCACAGTAACTTCTTATTGTCTTTCACTCATTGTCCTGTCACTTCCCAGACCAACACATAGCCTCATGACCACCAGTACTTTCTATTAAAATGTAAATTCCTTGAAAAATCAGGATAAGGGTCTTCTTATTTTTGACATTAGTATCCTTAATATATAGTACAGTGACAAACACATGGTAAGTGTATGATAAATATTTTTTTGTTAATCTCCTGTGTATAGTATGATAATGGGGCTTATTGGAAAAAATGCTCAATTTGATGGCTGAAGATCTATATTCAACCTCTGTGACCTTGGTTAAACAATTTAACCTATATAGACCTCAGATAGTCATCAGTAATGTGAAGGAATTGAAATGCTATTATTGTTTTGTCATTCAGTTGTGTCTTACTCTCTGTGACCACAGAGAGGAGGATCTCACAGCACATCACATTTTGCCATCTTTCACTATCTCTTGGAGTTCATGTTTCCATGATTATTTACCAGTCTCATTCTTTGCTGTCCTCTTTTCCTTTTGTCTTCAATCATTTCCAATATCAGGGTCTTCTCCAAGGAGTTGTCTTCTTGTTATGTAGTCAGAGTATTTAAGCTTCAGTATTTGACCTGACAGTGAATGACCTGAATTAATTTCTTTGAGTATTGAAAAGATAATTTTTAAAACTTTTAGGATATATAACAAGGCCTCTTCCAGCTTTAAATCTAGGATCATATGGTCTCATGGCAGAGACAGTGTGTTGCAATGAGAAAAAAAAGACAATTTAAAGTCATTTCACCTTTTCCTCTTCTGTAAAGTGACCTCTGAGGTCACCTCTACCTCAAAATCAAGTTCTACATTTCTTTCCATCATTAATCAGTACTAAATCCTAACCATTCCAAATCTGAAGTCAAAATGTCATTGTTTTTCACAAATATTTTCCCCATGTTTCTCAGCATTACACAAGGAAAAACATGAGAAAAACTAAGAAAGTGATGAGACCTGAATGTAATTAGGAAAGGACTGAAAGCCCCAGAATCGGTACAGATGTCTCAAGAGGATGAAAATGAGGACAACAAGGAAAAAACACAACAACTAGCTTTCTGTTTTTGCACTTACACTAATACATTCCTTACATACATAAAACTCAGTGCAGCTGGATCATGTGTGATTGGCTCAGTCTAGTTCCCAAACGTCACATTGCCAGTTATATTTCTAGATCGACTTGTTGTGAGAGGAGGAAAAAACAGACAGCTTTCACCAGAATCAGTTAAATACTTTAAAAAAATATTTCTAATATTTTATTTATTTAATGGGGGGGGCAATGGAGTTAAGTAATAATGTCATGCAGCTAGTAAGAATTAAATGTCTGAGGCCAAATTTGAACTCAAGTCCTTCTAGCTGCCCCATCAGCAAAATACGTAGCAAAATATGGATCTTGTGACAGAACAACTTAACAGTTTCAGCTTTGGTCCTCACTGAATCCAGTATGTATTCTCCACTAAAACCTTACAAATAAAAAGTCTGTAATGGACTTTTTGTTGCTTCAGTAATTTCAGCTGTGTCCTTCTCTCTGAATTCTTTTTTTTTTTTTTTGCAAGGTAATGAGGTTAAGCGGCTTGCCCAAGGCCACATTCTGTCTTTGGGGGTTTTCATTGCAAAGATATTGGAGGAGGTTGACATTTCCTTCTTCAGCTCATTTTATAGATGAGGAAATTCATGATGGTTACAGATGAAGGTTAAATGACTTGCCCAAGGTCACAAATTAGAAAATGTGGAGTTCTATTCCCATGTAGGGAAATCTTGCTTTAAATTTCAATAATGTTTCTTTGTCCTCTGAACAAACATCTAGGATAGACTGTAATGGAAATATTCTTTGAGAAGAAATTGTGTATTCTAAAATGCACACTCTAAAAATAAAGTATGTTGGAAGTAATTATAATAATAAGCACAAGAGAATTCTTGTATTAGAGGAAGAGAGGAAATAAGCTATTTTCCAGGCAGGGAGCTAGAAGCCTGGAGTCAGGAAGACCTAAGTTCAAATCTGACTTCAGATACTCACTAGCTGTGTGATAGATAAGTCACTTATCCCTGTTTCCCTCAGTTTCCTCACTTGTAAAATGAGCTGAAGAAGGAAATGACATATTACTTAAGTACCTTTGCAAAGAAAACCCCAAAAGAGGTCACAAAGAGTCAGACATAACTGAAAATGACTAAACCACTGTGATATGTTCCTTATAAATATTATATCATTTGACCCTCATAAGAACCTTGGGTGGTAGGTAGATAGTATAATCCTCCTTTTACAGTTAAGGAAACTAAGGCAAACAAATTAAATGGCTTGCCCAGAGTACCCCAACTAGGAAGTGTCTGAGGCCAGATTTGAACTTAGGTCTATGATTCCCTCATTTTATCCATGGCACCATCATCCTAAAGATCACATGAGTAAAGATATATTGATAATTTCTAGTGGCAGCATGGTATGGTGTATAAGCACTGGACTCAAGCCCTGCTTCTGACACATGCTCTCTAACCCTGGGCAAGTCTCTCAATCTTTAAGCAACTATCAAAAGACTGAATGTTGTTATAAAGGAGTTGCCATGGGAGAAAGAATTTCCTCACATTGGAATTTTGAATGAAATTGGTGACCTAGACTCTATCTCTTTTGCTAATCCACATATTTGTCACTAATTGTAAGTATAAAAATAACAAGAAATGGAAACTTCCTATACTCTGGGAGATTTGCTAGAAACAATGGACTTTTATTTATTTTTAACCCCTGATTCTGTATTTTAACCAGAAGGAAAATTAGGCTATGACTCATAGAATGAAAATTCATTAGATTCCAAGCATCTTCTTTGAGTGTGCAAAGAGTTAGAACCTGAAGTGATACTCATCAATTGAGGAATGACAGAACACATTGTATATGAATGTGATGCAATATCATTTGTAAGAAATGATAAGGGAATGATTTTAGAAAAATCAGATTGATTATTAAGTACAAAGAAATGAGTTCTTTAAGTGAGAAAACTACACTAGTTCAATTAATCTTTCTCTCAAAACTTTCATTGGTTGCAGAGATGTAAGTCAGGACCACTATGACCATGAAATCACACTATCTCCCATTGACAGATTTAATCAACAAGACTTTAGCCTGGAGAAAGAGTAAAATTAAAATTATAGAAGGCTAGAGTTGGCACTCACCTGAGTAATCCTCTGGTCTAACTCACTTTCTAATGATATTGGAAGTCCATTGAGAGAAGTGTCCAGTCTTGGATAGAAGACTCCTAAGGTCAGAAAAAGTCCTGTGTCTGCTGTATAACAGGTGTGGAAGTCACAACCTTTCCAGCTTCAGGCAACTTTTTATAAATATAAATTAAAAATGAAGTAATTGATTGTGGGAACTGTTTCTGCACTCTCAAAATCATAGATCTAGATCAAGAGAAACATGCCACAATACAAGGGGAATGATAAGATCTTAGAATAGGACACTGAAGGGACAAATAAAATGGTTCTCTAGGTACAACAGTTGTTAATGTTAGAACTTTCTCTTGGGAAAACCTTATCCTCTTGTCCTTGACAACTTGGTAATGGAATGGAATGGAAAATCATATTTTGAAATGTTTCTCAAAATTAAGGATAGAACTACTGGTGGAGCTGTCTAACCATTCTGGAGAATGATTTGAAACTAAACCCATAGTACTCTGACTCAGTAATACCTCTATTAGATCCCTACCCCAAGGAGATTAAAGACAAGGAATTAAATATGCAAAATATTTATAGCAGTTCTTTTTGTGGTGGCAAAGAGTTGGAACTTGACATGATATTCATCAATTGAGGAATGACAGAACACATTGTATATGAATTGGTGCAATATCATCTGTAAGAAATGATAAGGGAGTGATTTTAGAAAAACCTGGGAAGACTTATATGAACCAGTTCATAGGGAAGTAAGCAGAACTAGGAAAACAGTTGACAAAGTAACAACAGTATGTAAAGATAACCAATCATGAAAGATTTAATAAACTGGTTAATGTAGTGAACCACCACAACATCAAAGAACTAATGATGTAAAATGATGTTTTCCAAAAAGAGAACTGATGATCTTAGAATGCAGAATAAAGCATTTTTTTTCTTTTCTTTCTTTTTTCTTACTTTAAATTTAGTTTGGATCAAACTAAAACATGAATGATTTCATATGAGTAATGAGCATCATCTCTTGTCTTCTCTAGGTAAGGGAGGGCTTGAGGGAAAGAGAGAACTTGAAACTGAAAATAAAAATAAAATAAAATTTAAAATGGAGGACAGAAACTCTGCCCCCCCCAAAAAACAAAACCATCTCATTCTAGAGATTTTTAACCATTCACTGTCTATGACATTCCTTTCAAGTGTGCACTAATAAGTCTGTAGTCAGTGGAAAGGGTCCTTTGGAAATTTTTGAATGTAAGAAAACTGAGATGATTGAGAAACAGATGGATTTTGTTCCCCCAAATTAGGAGAATAATTTTTATAGTTTTCCGCTAAAGTCAGTCAGAGATGAAATATTTTGCCCAGAGAAAAAGAATATATTTATTATGAAAAATATTGTTCTCTTTTTTACATTCTAGATAAAATAGCCATTCCAGATTTTGGCACTGGTGCTATGGAAAACTGGGGTCTTATTACATACAGAGAAACCAATTTACTTTATGACCCTAATGAATCAGCCTCTTCAAATAAACAGAGAGTGGCTACTGTGGTTGCTCATGAACTTGTTCATCAGGTAATAAATCTCAAAAATGGTTGTTGGAGCAGAGGGGAGATAGAAGTGTTTAAAAAATCCTGGTAACAATTGTAATAAATAGTATATAACATGTTATCTTCAGATCTTTTTTTTTTCTGTACTCTACTAAAAGCCTCATTAATGTCAATGAAGTTTTTTTTTTTTTAACCATCCCTGTATTTTTTTGATTGGAGAGTGTTATCTGTAAGGATCTCCCTCTACTAATTAGGGATAGCACAGTCTTTGCAATCTCAGCAAGTTGTATGAGAGTAAATGACTTGCCTGGGGTTAAAAAACCATAAAGTAACAAATATCGGATCTGAATCTAGGTCTTCCAGAGTATAATAACACCAGTTCTCTATTTTAGAGAGCATCTTTAATAAAGAGAGCAAAGTGAGTTATTTCAAAACTTAGTAGGTACTCCACTCCATTACCTCATAATGTCCTTACAAAAACTTTGACTACAGCAGCTTGGAGTCAAAAAGACTCATCTTCATGAGTTCAAAACTGTCCTTAGACCTTTACTAGCTGCATGACTCAGGGCAACCTTGTTTGCCTTAGTTCCTCATCCTTAAAATGTGATGTTATGGCAAACCATAAAAGAAAACCCCAAGAGGTTCACCCAAAAAAAAAGGTCAGACATGAGTGATGACTGAACAGAAGAGACCTATGAAATAGAGATTTTATAAGCTCTTCAAGGTAAAGAGATAAAGAATAGAGGATCCTATACAAAGGGATGTGAGATGGAATGGGTACATTTAGTAAAAACAAATCTTGAATCAATTAATAAAGAAGCATTTATTAAGCCCCGAAGCCAGGAAGCTATGACTTCAAATCCTGTCTCAGATACTCAGCAGCTGTGTGACTCTGGGCAAGTCACTTAACTCAGTTTGAGTTTCCTTATATGTAAAAAGGTAATCATAACAGCTACTACCCCAGAGAGTTATTTTGAAGATTTTTTTTGGCAAGGCAGATGGGGTTAAGTGGCTTGCCCAAGGCCACACAGCTAGGTAATTATTAAGTGTCTGAGACCAGATTTGAACCCAGGTACTCCTGACTCCAAGGCTGGTGCTTTATCTATTACACCACCCAGCCACCCCTGTTTTGAAGATTAAGTGAGATAAAATATGTAAAGTATTTTGCAATCATTAATTAGCTGTCAATACTACTAGTATTGCTATCTTTTTTAGTATTTCTATTTTAAGAAATTTGTTTTACCTAGGTCTTCAAGGATTCTTTCCTATAGTTTTATAGGCTCCACTGTAAAGGCTTTATGTGTATGAGTAAAGTATTTAAAAAGGTAATCTTTTTTTTTTTAGGTCTACCTTTTATTTTAGATTTTTGCAAGGCAAATGGGGTTAAGGGCTTGCCCAAGGCCACACAGCTAGGTAATTATTAAATGTCTGAGGTGGGATTTGAACTCAGGTATTCTTGACTCCAGGGTCAGTGCTCTATCCACTGTACCACCTAGCCACCCCTAAAAAGAGGTTTTTTTTTAAGGCAATTACAAAATCAAGCCCAAAACAAAATACCCCCAGGAAATATTTACAATTGAAGTTCTGTATCTCCTCAGTGTTTGGATGGTTAAAAAAAAGTCTTATCTGATATCAATGACAGAATGTACATAAAAACATATATAAAAGTTTGCTGACCTATAATATGTTTTTTACCACTATCTTGATCTTTCCTCATCTTGTTTATCTTTCTAGTGGTTTGGTAATATTGTGACCATGGATTGGTGGGAAGACTTGTGGTTAAATGAAGGATTTGCCTCTTTCTTTGAGTTCCTGGGAGTAGATCATGCAGAAAAAGATTGGCAAATGGTAAGAGTCTTTCCTTTATTTCACTTATGAACTACTCTAAAGGTTGAGAAGCAATCCAGTTCTATGGTTATATGTATCTCATGTATGACTAAGTAACTGAAGGAATTCACATTTAAGGTTTAAGAATCTCTTCAATCCGATTTAATTCACATCCACATTCATATTTATATGGTACCTTTGATCACTCCCACAAAGAACAAAGAGACTTGGAAGGGAAGAGAGAACTGAGCTACCTAATGGACAGTTTATCCAGATTCTCAAATTTCAGAGTCTGTCTTGATTTTGATACTTGAAAAGGCCTTGTGGGAAAGAAAAGACAGAGCCATGAAGGGGAAAGATGCCAAGAAGAGAATTCCTAACTTCTCTATTTTCTGTAAAGATGACCAAAAGAAGATTATATCAATCAAAACCTCTTCTGTGTCACTAGGGATTTGTTGTTGAAATCATTTTAGTCATATCTTACAGTGGAATGGTTTGTATTTACTTCATTGACCCATCTTACAGATGATGAAACAGAGTTAAGTGACTTGCCCAGGTTCACACAGCTGTCTGAAATGAAATTTGAACTCAAGTCCTTTTGACTATAGGGCTAGTGTTCTATCCACTTCATTACCTAGCTCCCCTCTGCCACTAGGAATTCAATAAAATTCAATAAAATTCAATAAAATAGTCACTATCATCAAAGACCTTAGGGCACATTCAGTTTATGTGATCATTTGGCAAACATCAATTGTCTCCTATGTGCAGAGGAATGTACTAGGTACTGGAATACAAAATGGTATGAAACAAAGACCTTTCTTTCTCAAAAGTTGTAATTGGAAAGATTATTCAGGTGGTATAGACAATAAATCACAGTGCTAGACTGGAGGCAAGAAAGTCATTATGCTCTCCAACAAACCTTCAGATAACTATTGCTAGTAACCTGAAAATAAGGGGAAATCAGAAGGTGAGTTCAGAGGAAGACTTCACAGCATCCCCGTGTCCCAATTTAGAAGAGGAAATTGAAGCTCAGTGATGTAAACTGACTTGCCTAGGGTCACAAAGTCAATATGGATTGGAACCAAGGTCTCTTAACAGCAAAGTCAACTCTGCCTTACTCTTTATTTTGCCGCAATCTACTCCATGCCATTACCTCTTTGGCAGTGATTAGGCAATGTGGAAAATTTGGATTTAAGAGAAGGAAAG
Organism: Macrotis lagotis; assembly: GCF_037893015.1. Taxonomy (NCBI): domain Eukaryota; kingdom Metazoa; phylum Chordata; class Mammalia; order Peramelemorphia; family Peramelidae; genus Macrotis; species Macrotis lagotis. Next base: position 54,738,532 of record NC_133660.1, on the reverse strand, counting down.
AAGAGTGAAAAGAGATAAGGAGTGGCAAAGGAGAGGTGGGGAAAATAAGAGGGATCAATACTCTCTTTTAGTCCCAATTCCCCCCCCCCCCCGAGATTTCTGATTTAAAGCAGCTTGGAAACTGTTTCAACTCTCTATTCCAGAAAAAGAACCTGGAAAAGGAAGTTGAGAACTAGCCATTAAGGGTTACCCTATCATTTCACATTTTTCCTATGTAAAGCTAAGGCTGTTCTACTCCAAACATTATTAGCTGTGTGACCTTGAACAAATCCTCTCTCCTCTATGTGCCTAAATTTTCTCAATGGTAAAATAATGAGGTTGGACTCAAACTATGTGGTTCCTTCAGTCTCTAAAGTTCAAGATCCTTTCCATTTCACAAAAACAAGAATGATAACTGTCAAATAGTCAGTGATCCTATTTATGTACAATATGAGCAGTATGGTATGAGGAAGCTATAATGGTAGGAGGACCATAGAGAATTGCAGTAATTTATGGAGCTAACTTTGTGAACTATTGCCCTCTAATGGACAAATCAAAAGATGAATTATACTGGGAAATTTCCCATGGTGTTTAGTTTTTGTAATCTGTTATTTTTCAAAGGTTGAAAAGAAAGTTTTGAGAAAAAATGTACATTGTTAGTAAAAATAAAATTATTTAGTAAATATTGATTTATAATCAAATATTTCCAATAAAACATAAAATGAGCAAACTTTCCAAAGTCCCTTTGCTGGCTAGTAAGAGGCTTAAAAAGTACTAATATCCCCTAAGATAAATATCCCACTTATACCAAGAATTTAAGTGTAACTCACTTCTACCAATCAAGACATGATGAACTATTTCTACATGTTGGGAAGGCCGGACAAAGTAAGGAACTCAGTTTATAGTTCCCTTAAGAATAACACTAAAATATTTTTTGAATTTTTTTAAAAAATAGTATAAGCATAATAGTTAAAGCAAAGATATTCCAATATACAAAGAAAAAGAGGATTGCCTATAAAACTCTGAAATTCTATTACATGTTTTATTTTTTGTGTATACTAAATTTAACAAGGTGATGACAAAATTGTCCTGCTTGTGTCTCCTTTTGAATTTTCTTTTTCAGTATATTTTTAAAAAGTTTTATCGGGGGCAGCTAGGTGGCGCAGTGGATAGAGCACTGGCCCTGGAGTTAGTAGTACCTGAGTTCAAATCTGGCCTCAGACACTTAATAATTACCTAGCTGTGTGGCCTTGGGCAATCTACTTAACCCCCACTGCCTTGCAAAAAACCTAAAAAAAAAAAGTTTTATCGATGTCCTTTTCTTTTTCAGTCTGATCTCCAAGCCCTCTTGTAAGAAATTACTATAGTTAAGCAACATAATTTAATACAGTGACTTGTCAGAAAACGAATGTCTTTTTGTATCTTTAAACTTCTAAGATGCAAGTATACATCATCATCATCAATCTTCTGGAGTCATGATGGACTTCACGTGTATTTGCTGTTGGTATATGCATTTGTCTCCTAAGCTAGTCATAAGATGAAAAGCAGGAGAAGATACACATATCTAAAAAGGAAGAATCGGGGTGGCTAGGTGGCGTAGTGGATAAAGCACCGGCCTTGGAGTCAGGAGTACCTGGGTTCAAATCTGGTCTCAGACACTTAATAATTACCTAGCTGTGTGGCCTTGGGCAAGCCCTTAACCCCATTTGCCTTGCAAAAACCTAAAAAAAAAAAGGAAGAATCAATTGTGCAAATTTTCCATCCAAATGGGATTAATTTGTGGGTTTAAATTTTATTCCTCCTCAAAAAAACTATTTGGAAGTATGAAAAAGATATGATTTTGTTTGTATATATAATTTTCTCAATGGTAAATGATGGGTTTGGACTCGAACTATATGGTTTCTTCTAGTTCAAGATTCTTTCCATTTCACGACAAGAATGACAACTGTCAAACAGTCAGTATTCCTATTTATAGGCAATATGAGCAGTGGGGTAAGGATAAAGTATCTAATTTTAATGTATATCATGTGTATGTACATCTAGTTTGTAGACATTAATCATAAGGTATGAGTTAGTTGTTTCTTTTTTAAAATTTTTTTTATTTAAGGCAATGGGGTTAAGTGACTTGCCCAAGGTCACACAGCTAGGCCATTATAAAGTGTCTGAGGTCAAATTTGAACTCAGGTCCTCCTGACTCCAAGGCCAGTACTCTATCCACTATGCCACTTAGTTGCCCAAACCAGTTGTTTCTTGAAGTCAACATTCAATCTCCTTCCTTCCTTTATAGCCTTTGCCCAAGCTGTCCTGCTCATTTAGAATGCTCTCCTTCCTTACTTTTTACCTCTTAGAATCTAATTTAGAACAAGGGCTTGACTAAGGTGCCACCTCTGATAGGTTTTCTGATTCCCCTATGTTCATCTTCTCTGATTCTCCAAATGAAATTCTTTTTCTCTCTTTAATAGTGTAACTCCACCTAGTAGCTCCTTTGTAGGCTAACAAGATTGAAGATTTAGAAACGAAAGTTATCTCAGGGGTCAACTGGTCCATTTTACAGATGAGGAAACTGAGACCTAGGGAAGCTAAGAGATTTGTTCAGTCATATGGGTAGAAAAAGGCAATTGTAAGACCTGAAGAAGGCCTGAAGAGCTGGCCCTCAGCTCATTGCCCTTTGTATTACTGGAGAATAGAAATTGTTTCCCATCTTTTGAGCCTAGAGTAGTGTCTTGGACACACTCTAGAAGGAAATCTAGTTTTCTCAAACAAGAGAATTCTTGCTTTGGGAACTGGTGACACCAAGGCAGATACTACATAATTAGCCTCTGATTTAGTAGGTGAGTCCTAAGGAGTTGCCTAAAGTATTTTAAGTGATTTGTCTAACGTCATACATCTTGACTCCATATTGCTTCTACCTTATTAGGATTTTATTTAATTAATGCTTAATAAATTAGACTATTGTAAAAAAAAAGTTATCACATATGCTTCATTTTATTTTCCAGCGTGACCAGATGTTACTTGAAGATGTTTTGCCAGTGCAAGAAGAAGATTCCTTGATGTCTTCTCACCCGATTATTGTAACTGTGTCAACCCCTGCTGAAATAACATCTGTATTTGATGGAATATCCTACAGTAAGGTATATAAAAAAATTGTCTTTGAAGTACTTTCTATTTGGTTACTTAACATTTTCTGGTTAGTGGTCTCCAGCTGAACTGCCTATGGCATGTTCATCTCATTGAATTTGGGATTAAAGCTTATTTTTTAAAAAAGTGTTTTGTTTCTACTTATCCTGATCTTTGATAATTTGGGTTTTATGAGTTTAAAAATGTTTCCTCTAGTTTGTTTAAAGGGTAGAAAACAATGGCCTTCTCTAGCATATTGTCAATAATAGGTCAATAATGGCATGGATCTTGTCCTCAGGAAGCATTTATGGATACTTCTAATTGACTTTTAAGTCTTTTTCAGGGAGGGAAAATATATACAAAATTGCTAGGGAAACTGAGGGATCAGCATCTGTCACTCCTGCGTGCATTACAAAGATGGGGTGCATTTTTCATCTGTGTGAAGTCCTTGTGAGAAATGCACAATAATTCAGAGCTCCATTTTTTTTTCTTTCTATTTGAGCACTTTCAACAAGTGACATGATTAGGAGTTTCATTTCCTTCCATCTTAGCCAGTGGCTGATTCAATCATCACATGGGCATATGACTGATTCTGTCAAAAACTGCAGTTAACAGAAATGTTTCCACATGATTGGGTCCGGTGATTTCATTTAGGCCTAAAATATTATTTTAATATGAAGGAAAGCTTTCTTCATACTATAGAATTAGAAACATGCAGGATCCTATTTATCTATATTTGCTTTTAGTAAGATGATCTCTGTGCCTCTGACACCTCATTTACCTATAATCTAATTCTAAATAAGGAATATTCATTATGTCCAAGTCTTCATGACCCCAGTTGGGGTTTTCTTATTTATCAAGTGACTGACGTCAGACTTGAACTTAGGAAGTTGAGCCTTCCTGACCCCAGACCCAACAACCATCCACTGAGCCACTTGGCTGCCCCTGTAAACATTTGCTTTCATTATTATTATACATTACAATTTAACATGCATTACCAAAAGGGGAGGGAGAACAGAGATCCTAATCTGATAATTCAAACAAAATAAAGGTTTAAAAATAGCTTCCACTGAAAAAGCAAAGGATCTCCAAAATGGCTAGCTACAAATTAGTTTTGGTAGAGTTCTTACCTTTTTATTTATTTATCAACATAATCTTTTTTTATTGAAAAAAACCCGGAAATTTGTTGATCAGTTTTGCCTTTTACTTGCTTTATTGTATTATTCATCAGTGACAATCCTTAAGATGCACGCATGCACATATACCCCAATCCACTTCTTTTCTATTAGGAGGGCTCCATCTTCTGGTTCACTGGAAGAAATGCAGTAATTTTATTGACTCCTCAAAAGACATATTTCAATAATTTCTTTAGGGCATTGATCCTAAACCCTTTGTTTGTTTTAGAAATTTGTATTTAAGTTGTGTTAAATAATTAATCCACAATTGTGTTCAATAATCAATGCATGAATAAGAGTATTTTGGAAGCTGTTAATTGGTAGATTTGATTTACCAACAACTTGGAACCAACCGTTCCTTTGAAGAAACAAAATCTCTAAGTTTTATTCATAAGAAGTTGTCTTTTATTCCTTGCTTTTAAATCACACACTAATAAACTCTAGATTTTCTTTCACATGGTGACGTTTCTTTTTTGTTTTTTAGGGAGCCTCCATTCTTAGAATGCTTGAAGACTGGATAAGTCCATATAACTTTCAAATTGGATGTCAAGTATGACTTGTTATTACTAATAGTGAAAGATTGGGAGACTGATCATGATTGGGGAAAAAAATGAAATGGAGTAGAAAGTCAGGGGATTGAAACTGCCCAATAATGTATGAATCTTTTTTCCATATTTCCTACATGAGGTTATTGTAGAGAGTAGCTTAGCATTCCCAGAAAGCCACAAATTTCATTTTCAAACAGCTCTTTTTAAGCACATTCATTCCTATACTGAGCAAAAAAATCTGTCTCTTTGTTACTTGCACCAACTAGCAGCTAGAGATCCCTCTGGAATCAAATATAATAAACTGAAAAGCTACCCAAATAATCTTGCAGATCTGACCATGTTTCTGCATCATTAACAAACCTTCTTGTTATCTTGAGGAGAGGATTTCTTTACCTGGGGCATATGAACTTCTTTAATTTAATAATTATATGTTAATATAATTATTTTCTTCTGTTATTCACTCTATATATTTAAAGGCATTATTCTGAAGAAGGTCCATAATGCCAAAAGGATTCATGATACAAAAAAAAAGTTAAGAACTGTTGCCTAGTATAAAATGAAAACTCAATGTAGCATTAAAGTTCTCCATAGTTTGGTTCAGCCTTCATTTCACATTATTCCCTTTCAAAATTTCATATTCTAGCTAGACTGCATTACTCAGACTATTACACTAAATTTTATACTCTATTTCCTTCCTGCATTCATTTCCAAATTCTATTCTCCAAGCCAAGAATGTACTCTATCTCTATCTCAGTATGTCAAAAATCCTCCTCTTCTTGGAGGTGTTGTCTCATAAAATCTTAGATGCATTCCCCTAAACTGAATTTTCCTAAAGCATTTCATCTCTCTTTTCCTTTGCTCCATAATGCTCTTTTTTTGTCCTTATTTGTGTATACACCAATTCAGTATGATTCAACAAACATTTATTTCTGGTTGCTTGGTCCTGTCCAAATCTTTGGGGGGTCCTGAATGATTAGAATCAGTGATTTAATTAGTATAAGCAGTTTTCTATGTCCCAATACAGATTGACACTTCACAGTCATAGATAGATAGATAGATAGATAGATATATTAGTACTCAATATATATCTATATATGTGTGTATGTGTTATATTATATTGAATCCCACATATCTGCTCTTTGAATATTTTAAGACATTAGGTCATATCTTTTCAAAACACTTTTTATAGCAAGATGACCTCTTTTTTCCTTTTCTCTTTTATTTTGATATGATCATGAAAACTAGGAGAAAGAATTTCCTTCTACCTAGTACCAAAATTCCTTATGTTTCTACACTGATGTAGAATCTACATTGATCTACTGCTAAACAAAACTAGAATCATAGAGCTGTAATGAATCACTCAATCAACATGCATAGTGATCAATTTATTACAATACTAAGTGCTGGAGAATCCTAGAAGTCATCACATTGAGAGAACTATGACCCAGAGTAATTTGTTCAATAATACACAATGGTTAAGTCAAGATTAAAACCCACGCTCTCTGACAAAACTCAATCATCTTTCTTTCTACTATAGCAAATGGTCTCCCTTGCAAAAGTATAATATTGACAATATAATATAGCATAACTATAATATATAGACACTACCCCTTTATTATTACTGATGATATAATTAATGAATAAAAAAAAATTTAAGCAATTATTCTGTGTCAAACACTGAGCCAAAATTGGGGTACAAATATAAAAGAAAAGCATCTGCCCTCAAGGATCTTACATTCTAACAAGGCAGGACTTTATACCCTGGGTTAAAACTATCCATGGATAGTTTTGGGTGCTTCATAAACAAAATGGGAAAAAACATATGTCACTGACCACTTATTGAAATTTGCATTTTCTTCAATTATGGATATAAGCAACATACAATATTTTCAAAATAGGTTTTACCAGACTGCCAAAGAGGTCCATGAAGAAATTCACAAAGAAGTGTAATAAAAGAATTCCTGCAATAAGTGGAGACATCTATAGGGGAGAAGTGACCAGGAAAGAGTAGGTCCAAGTTTTAGACTCAGACATTTTTAAAAAATGTTATAAGTGAAATCATAGGGTAGATGTGTCCATTCTGGTCAATATTGCAGTAGTGATTTCATTGCAAATTTTTGAGCAGAAAGTTGAAGGGGATGAGAGCAAGCTGCCAGCAGAAGAGAGACAGATGATAAAATGATGGCCCAGGTGGAATGTTAAATGTGGCTGAGGTTCTTTCCTAATGTTGAATCCAAGAATCCTTTCTCTCATTATAGACTTAAGTTATTTGAAAAGTGATTAGGATACATACTTAGCATAGGAGAAGCAAGGAATAAATAGGGCCTGTTTCCTTTCTGAAGCAGACATGACTGGAAACTTTGAAAAGAAATTCAACACACATACATTCTGCCTAATGGGTGTCTCAGTTTCTCTTGGCTTCTTAGCACTGGCCCCAAGCCAAGTCTTTTAGGGCCTGCCATTTTCAGCATATCCTACAAAGTGTCTGTACAACTCCCCAACCTGCAGGCTGGCCCCATTCCAACTATAAATGGAATATTCCTCTTCTTTCCCTTCTACCCTAGACTTCCCAGTTGTGATACCCCAAGTGTCTAAGACAAAACTTTTTTGATGGCATTTCAGCCCATGGGGTATGAAACATGTCCCAGCATTCCCCTACTCTCCCACCCAGTAATGCAGGATTTTTTTTCTTTTTTTGGATATGATTCTCCAGGGTACTACATGCCAGCACTGGAATGTACTTGCTGCTGCTGCTAGCATTTTGATCCCTGTCCTATTCTCTATCCTTTCAATTGGTGACATTTCTAATGTTTTTAGCAATGTCCCCTCTACTCTCTATGCAAGAATCTCTAGGTGCTTGACAAGAGAGGTTAGCTCTCCACCTTTCTGTTTAGATGGGACTGGCTACCTCGATGTCAAAAGGAGATGTTCTGGGATCTGTGTGTGAGGCATGAAAACATTAATAGTTAAGAATTTTTTTTTACTCTTTCTTAAACCTTTTCATTATCCACCATTGAGGAAAAATGAATCTTGCCTGTAGTTAGTCAAATATACTTTGTCTCCATCATAGTATCTTATTCTGCCTGACTAGTATTCACTACAACTTTTCCAACAAGTGATCATCCTGGAGGACATTCCTGGAAGACCTCAAATGAGGGGAAAATCTACCTTGTTTTTCTTCTTACTCAGGTCTAGTTGGTAGGAAATGTCTCATGTTAAGCCCAAATCTTACTCTCTGCAACTTCTAAACATTATTTCTTTTTTTTTCTTACATGACAATTTAATATTTCAACAATGTTTTTTTCCCACATTCAAATGATTAGCAATATCAGTTGAGATATAATCCAGAAAGACAGGATATTTGGCAGTGTTACTAATGACAGCCAGCATAGTGTAGGTAGAATGTTGTTAAAGGGTTCACTTGTTTTCACATGACTCCATTTGAGGTTTTCTTGGCACAGATTCTGTAGTGGTTTGCCATTTTCTTCTTCATTTTACAGGTGAGGAAACTGAGGCAAAAAGAGTTAAGCAACTTGCCCAGGGTCACACAGCTAGTGGGTTAGATTTAAATTCAAATCTTCTTCACTCCAGGCCTTGGTGCTCTATCCATTGTGTCATCTTGCTGCCCCCAGGTAGACTAAGGGTTCCTAATTAATGAACCTTATTCTTCCCCAAATGCACCTAATTTCTTAGCAATGTATTGATTGACTGGTATTGAAATAGTTTGCATACCCCCTGGAAACTAAGACCTCTTCAGTGAAATCCATAGTCATTCAAAAGAGATTGACCTAATCATCCATACTGGGAAAATTGATGAAATTGATGAAAATACTCAGTTTGCATAAAATTTTAGCAGCAGTCCATCAGTATCTCCATCCCTCTCTTCCTTTCTCTTTTTCTCATCTATCTACTTACTCAAGATATTCAAATGAATCTCCTCAATTTGGAACTTCATTCCAACAGTATAAATTACATCCCATTCATGATCACCAATCGTATGCAACTGTTGCCCATGTCCTCTCATAAAATTAGCAAAGGGAATTGGGGGTGCATGTTGAGGCTTTGACTTCTCTTGACCTTGCAAGTCAATGAAGTCATTGACCTGCTGTCCCCCATTCTTTCCATATAGCCAAACTCACCTGCTCTTTATATCATTCTATTCCTTGATAATGTCTTTAATTTCTGTTTTTCTTTAGTGTTGTAATTAAATGTAGTTGTCTATTTACTAGATTGATAGTTTTTTAAAATAGCCTCCCTGCCCTGCCATTTCCCCATGAAAATTTTAACATTTAGATTTCAAATTATTTTCCCTCCCTCATGCCCTCCTCAAAATGGTGGGCAGTTTGGTGTGTGTGTGTGTGTGTGTGTGTGTGTGTGTGTGTGTGTGTGTGCACGTGGGTACACATGTGTAATCAGTAAGATCACACTCACAATTACTACCACTCACAATTACTAGTTGTATGACCCCAGGCATGTCACTTCACCTTCTAGACAACTTTCCCACATTTCAGAGAAAATAATTGAGCTGTATCACAGGAGGATGTTCTTCACCAGGACTTCCTTTCATTAATGAAATCACAAGTCTATAAGAAAGTTCTATCTTGTCATTGAAACTGGACATTGAATAAGACCCAGAATTTAAAAGGAGGGAAGAGAGTGATCTGAATTCAAAAGGAATAATATATATATATATATATATATATATATGTATTTGGTTTTGCAAGCTAGGTAATTATTAAGAGTCTGAGGCTCAAGAACATTTAAAAGAATCAAAGAACATCTAGAACATTCTTGGTAATTGCTCTGGGGAGATTTTGTAGGTTTCTTTAGTGACTTGACCATTGATAACTGTAGTCAAGGAATCTAGGTTCAAATCCTACTTTTGATACTTGGGACCTCCTTGGGCCTCACTTTCCTCAAGTATAAAATCAAAGTTTGAGTTTGACAGCTTTTGAAGTCCCTTCCAACTCCAGTTCAATGATCCCATGATCAAATAAAAATCTTATGGTGTGAGAATGTATCATTGGGTAGCTCACTGCATTTTAGGATGGAACATCCATAATTTTTGAGGCCCAAAGGAGTATCTCCATACAAAGAAATAAACACCAGTCTTCTGTACCTTTTTTAATTGGCTATTATTTAAACATTAACTTTATTAATTAATTTATTTATTTTGGCTGTTTTAAACAGTCAAAAAACTCTCAAAGCAAATTTTTTATTGTCATTATTGCTGTTCAGTTGATTCAGCCAGGTCGGCCTTTTTGTGACCTCATTTTGGGTTTTCTTGGTAAATATATTGGAACAATTTGCCATTTCCTTTTCCAGTTCATTTTACAGATGAGGGAAGTGAGGCAAATAGGGCTAAGTGACTAATCCAGGGTCACCCAGCTAGTATGTTTGCTCAAATCAAATTTGCTTAACAAATACAGACTTTGTAACTTTCTCTTGAATTCAGATTCTTGGAGAAGGAAACTTCCATGAGCTTATAATTAGCAGGTCACTATTGATCCCCAAACTTCCCTGGCATCTCTTACTATATACTTCAGGACCTTTAATACTAGAGTCTTCTGTGGAAACAGACTCTCTGTAGCAATATGGGTTTTGTTCCTGAATGAATCAGTTGGGTTTGGCTCTTTTTCTTCCTTCCATACTGTTCTATGAACAATCCCAGTCTCAGTCAGCTCACCAACAGATGCATAGCATTTGGCCCAAAAGTGACAGCGCGTGGATGAACTATGGCCACTTCTGATAGAATATCTTAAGCATTTGTGCATTAGTATAAATAAAGGAATACTTACACATAAAGGAATACTTACAAAAGGTTTATATATTACTAATAGAAGGTGTGATACTTCATTTCTTCCCTTTTGTGTGTTAGACAGAAACTTACAGAACACATAACTTCCAGAATATAAAACACTAATGATGATAAGAATAGCATATATGTGCAGTGTTTTAGAGTTTAAAAATTATTTCTTCAAAAACAAAAATTAGATTGCAAATATATTATTCTTCCTATTTTAAAGATGAGCAAAATGGTCTAAAAAAGAGTACACAATTTTCCAAAGGTCATGCAGATTGGTTCTGTTCCTTTCACTCTAACATCAGTTCATACAAGTCTTCCCCCAACTTCTCTGAACCTATCCCTTTCATCATTTTTTTCACCATAATAGGATTCCATCACATTCATGTGCCATACTTTGTTCAGTCATTCTTCTCCAATTGAAGGGTGCCTTTTTATCTTCCAGTTCTTTCCCCCATATTTTTGTACATGTAGGTCCATAACTGAACATTTCTTCCTAATTCCAAGTGTTTTACTTGTGGCCAAGACAAAACTCTGTAAGCCACAATTAAAAACTGTTCTGTTTTTAAAATGATCTCTCTTCTCCCTTCCTTTGCCTGCCCTCTGGTGGTCGTGCTGAGAAGCAAACTGGCCAACAGATTCCAGGAGGGAAGACTGTAGGAGATCTGACAAGCCCGATGGCCTTTCCAATCTTTACTGAGCATCTTCTACTTTTTCATATCTTAATTCCTGGAAAGAATAAAGACAGTTTTGTGACAGTTTTGAGTCTGTCTAACTAAAGGCAACACAGTGGTCGGTTTCTTTGAGCCTACCTGATTTGATTTAGCCTTAATCCAAGGATTCTTAAACTGAGATCTGGGGATCTCTAAGGTTTCACTTATCTATGAAAACAAACAAACAAACACTTAATTTTTATTTCAATTGAATTAGTTTCCTTCATATATAGTTTCTTAACATTCACAAGGACCCTTACCTGTACCCAAGAAGATGATCACATTAGGTCCTGGGCTATTCTGGATAGCAAAGGAAATGCAACAATTGTATGAATAGTCTCCAAGGAAACTTCTTGGATTTTGATGATAATGGACTGGTTTAGAAGAATGCCTATAATTTCCTGTAGAGGTGATTTTCATTTTCTTTAATTGACATGTTCCAGAAAAAAAAAGATGTACACAAACAGCAATTTGTAAATAGGATATTTTAAACATACTGTGAGGACCTGCTATTTAAAAGAATTACAAGGTGAATCCTTTTCTACAGGGAAAGATCTTTTTATAATTATAATCTCCCCATATGTATCATTTTTATAACTGCAGATTTTCAAATGTTCACTTCGGTTAAGGTCCATTACTTCTATTTTATTTGTGTAAACCTCAACCCTGTTTAACCTGCCCCACCGATGTGTTGCCTGGTGTCCCAAACTGAAAAATACATGAGTTAGTAAAGGAAGGGAGGAAGCAATGATGACTATTTGTAAAAACTATAGACCCTCAGCGTCTATTCAGAGTTTTTAATTCCTGAGCATCTTTGTCCTTGAAGAACTCATACCTTGGCTTTCCTTTTTTCCCTAAATTTTATTTATTTAAGGCAATGGGGTTAAATGACTTGCCTAATGTCACACAGCTAGGTAATTATTAAGTGTCTGAGGTCAAATTTGAACTCAGGTCCTCCTGACTCCAGGACTGGTGCTCTAACCTATCTTCCCCACACACCTTGGTTTTCAAAGCAACTAATCCTTAGAAGAAAATCTTCAAATTGCTCTCTTGTTTGGTTACAATTATACCAAGGTTCAAATAATCACCAGATAAAGAACAAATAGAGCTTTTTAATCAGTAATTATTTCTTGTGGTTTAGATATATCTGTTTATCTTGGGTAGAATTTAGATCTATCTATCTATCTATCTTAGGTTGACTTACTTAAATATCCCTTTAGAATTAAAGTTAAGAAGTGGTTAAGAGGAACAAAACAGAGGGTTTCTGGTTGGATTTCAGAGGATCCAGATCATATGACCATGTAGGTGATTCAGGCAGTAGAGAGGTCAGGCCTGAAGTCAAGAAGACTCATCTTCCTGAGCTGAAATCTGGCCTTAGAGACTTACTAGTTGTGTGACCCTGGGCAAGTCACTTAACCCCTTTGGCTTCTACTTCTTCATCTGTAAAATGAGCTAGAGAAGGAAATGGCAAGCAACTCTAATATCTTTGCCAAAAAAAACCTCAAATGGGATCACAAAGAGTCAAACATCAGTAAAATGACTCAGCAACAATGAACTTGGATAAAAAAAATTTATACCTCTATTTTTGTTAACCTCTAATTGAAATGTATCTTTTTCTACAATTATTTAAAAACACTGTTCTAAGAAGGGGTCCTTTGGCTTTGTTCAATGGGGTCCATGACACAAAAAAGTAATAATAGCCATTTTAGAACTAAGATCCTAAAACCTTTAATCTAAAACCTGTTCTAAATCTTTTCTTCCAAATAAGACCACCTAGAGAAGGGCAAAGATTAATGTTTTATTTAATAATTTTTTCTTTTTTATACAGAAATACTTGGAGAAATATAAGTTCAGAAATGCAAGAACAGATGATTTTTGGGCAGCCCTGGAAGAGGTATGAAATAGAAAGACCTATATCTAATTGTTAATTACTCTTATTTAGTATTAGTTTGATTCTAAATTTTTGTAAAAAAAAATCCGAAGTTTTTTGTTAATCTCTACTTGTCAACCTTAGGCAAGTAATAAACCAGTGAAAGAAGTAATGGACACATGGACTAGGCAGATGGGTTACCCTGTTTTGAATGCTCAAAATATTCGTATCCTGCAACAGAAACGTTTCCTGTTGGACCCCAACACAGATTCTTCACAGCCACCTTCTGCTCTTGGGTAAGCATATAATGCAGGACTAGAGTCACTTCGAGGATGTTGGGTTGACTCAAGAAACTCATCACTTTCTACCTGTGGCAGCCAGATCATAAATCAATGTTGAGTTGATGGTTATTTTGGTCCTGTGTTTTATGGGTAGTGATATAAATGCTAGTCTTGCTTCTTCTATGCATTCAGTTCAATAAGTCTTCAACACCTCCTGAGTGCAGTTAGGTACTATTGTATTTCTTCTGGGAATTATAAAAGAGAGGAGTCAGAAAATGTGTCTTTTGGAACACATTGAGTAAAGACTCTCTGACGTAGGAAATAGTTACATAAACTTTTATGAAACTTTGTAAATGATGAAGTTTGTGACCATTGACTTCCATAAAAATGAATTGGAGAGAGTTTATTAACACAGAGAGAGTTTAATAACAGGTAGGAGACTAGCCACAGCTAGGTGGCTCAGTGAACAGAGTGCTGGGCTTGGAGTCAGGAAGACCTGAGTTCAAATTTGATCTTATATACTTATTACCTGTGTGACTTTTGGCAAGTCACTTAATCCTGTTTGCTTCAGTTTCCTCATCTGTAAAATGGGCTGAAAGAAGGAAATGCTAAATCACTCCAGTATCTTTGTAAAGAAAATCTCAAGTTGGGACACAAAGAATCAGACGTTACTTTATTTTTTAAAATTTTTTTAGGTTTTTCTTTTTGCAAGGCAATGGGTATTAAGTGATTTGCCCAAGGTCACACAACTAGGTAATTATTAAGTGCCTGAGGCTGGATTTGAACTCAGGTCCTCCTGACTCCAGGGCCAGTGCTCTATTCACTGCACCACCTAGCTTCCCCAAGACATGACTTTAAAACAAACTATTACACATTGATAGAATTTATTAAAGAAGCTTGAGCAGGACTGCCTCAAAAATGGACTTACTTGGGCATACTCACAATATCAATTTTCCTACCTTGCCACTTCAAATGATTGAAGTGACTCGATAAACAAAAACAACAACAACAATGCCCTCAGCTAGTGAGGACCTCAGAGCTCGGAATCTTTGCTCTTTTCTTTAAACATTGATTTGGAAGACCAAAGCATTAAGAAATGTGTTGCCTCTTCTAAGTTATAATACCAAAACTAAAGACATCGTCAGCTCCAAAATAAGATTTCCAGCTTTGTCTAAAAAGTTCACAGGATTTCTATTTGCAACTGGGACGAAGTTTGCAAAGAGTCTCCATTTTATATTTTTTAATTTTTTTGCTTGAACAACTGAAGTAGGATCATTAATTTAGAGCAGGAAAAGAACTTAGAATTCATCTAGACCAGTCCCCTGATTTTAACAGACGAGGAAACTGAGGTTAGATGAGGTTAAGTGAGCAGCCCACATTCAGACACAGAAAGAAAGTGGCAAAGTCCCATTTGACCCTAGGTTCTCCAAATTCAGAACTCCTCTTTAGATGTTTAAAGAAAGTGCCTGGGTTCCTCAGAAAAGTTGACAAAATATATTGAAGTCCTTTCAAAATAAACACATGAGCATAAAGTCATTGGACTTCTAAAATTTCATAGAGCTTCTTGCTTACATAAGCTTTAACTACATCCTGCTGGGCCGGGGAGAGTGTGAAGGGGGGCCTGAAACCCTGGAATTTCACAGAATAGCATAGTTCTAATGAAATATACAGATTAATTCTTCCATTAAAGATTAAAGAAAGGGAAAATAAAAATAACTTAGATTACAAAAAACAGAATTATCTGAGCTTCTTCAAACCCACCTAAATAGGAAATGATTTCTGTAATATTGCATTCTGTCAAGTTTTCATTTAACATTTGCTAGACTTTGCCTTCCATCTTCAGGATCAGCTCAAAGTATTTGGATGACAGCCTTATGCATGTGATGCTAGCTTAATCATGTCCACTCTACTCATATTTTTCATGGATTAGAATTGTGCCCCAATAACCAACTGGAGCTAAACTAGGGAATTTGAAAAAAACAGAATCCTAGAAAATAATTCCACTTGAAAAATTCTCAGTCTGACTAGAATAGAGGCACAGATGGTTATATCCTCTTTCTAGAGAACTAAAATTTCTTTATGGGGATTAATACACCTTAAGTGGGAGAAAGAGAGGAGAAAAGTATAAACATTCTATTTCCAACTTTCAATTGATTGTTCTAAGATTAGATCACATGAGTTAGATCACAGTGTTATGAAACCATAATTACTAGCAAGGTTCATTGCTCTGAGGTTTCAAGATGGCAAGAAAAACAAATGCAAAATTAAAAATCCACTAAATCCCAGAGGCATCTAATCAGGATCTTTCTATAGGATTGGAATAACTAGATACTATCTTTTGAGGGTACTGCTTTATTTGCATCTGTAGTTGCTAGCACATAGCAGGCACTTCATAAAAACTTTCCCAGAGGCAGTTGCATTCTTGTTTATGTGGTAATGGAGTGGCTGTTTTGCCCTCACTCTCTACCCACCCCAGTAATGGGAGTCCAACTAGACTAGATAAACTAGACTGATAATCAGGATGAACTGGGTTCAAGTCTGACATTTATAAGCTGTGTGGTCCCTGGCAAATCACTTAACCTCTCTTGAGTATTAGGTTCCACATCTATAAAATGATGAGATTGGACAAGATTGGTCAAAGACTTCCCATATGGCTGTAAATCTATGATCATCCAATGAGAGGAAAATCTCTTAGTAACAACTTGCTGAAGTGTAACTGACAAGTATTAATTTACCCTTCAATTTTAGAAAATTGGCAGTTCACTCTAATATAAGGAAGGGAACATATAACTCAGGGGTTACTAATGTATAATTATGTCTAATCTTATTTTTTTCCCTTTTAGAAAAGGGTGGGTGTGGCAGGAAAGTTACTTTTATTTTTTCCCCTTCTGATTATACTTACACTAGAACATAAACATGGGTCTGACTTGTTTTTAAGTGATAATTCAACTTTCTATTCACATATCTATCAACAGTAAAATCAGCATAACTATGTCAATGATTTATATGATTTCCCCTGTCAGCAGCATATTTTAGGCCCATTTATAATTCCTGTTTCATGCTCACACAAATTAGGTTGGCCATATTAACAGATTTCCAGTCTTTGGATGATTAGTTCCTAGCAACATTTTCGACTTTTATTTTCTCATAAGCATCATCATAGGACCAGAGTTTCTTATTATTTTGCATTGCTTATGTGTTATGAATAGTAAACCTCTTCCTACTATATGCAATGCAGAAGTTTTTAACCAGATGATTCTTCTTCTAAAAATATAAAAACTGGAAGAAATTTTTGATATAACAAATAACAACACTACTATTAACAATAATAACAATGATGATGCTGGTGATGATGATCAGAAAACATCTATTTCCAAAGGAATCTAATTGATACTTTTGTGTTTAATAATAATAATAATAATAATAATAATAATAATAAATTATAGCATTTCCATGGTTTCTTAAGGTTTGGAAAATGCTTTATAAATGTTACCATATTTGATCCTTACAATAATCATAGGAAATTGGCTTACTATTATTCCCATTTTACCTTTGAGGAAACTGAGGCAGGCAGTGACTATGTGACTTATCCAGGATCACCCAGCTAGTAAGTGGCTGAGGCAAGATTTCTTCTCAACTAGAGGTCTAGTGTTATATGTTATCAGGCCATCTAGTTGCCTCCTTTGAGGCATATAAAACAATGAATTCTTATTATTCACTGAATTCAATTTTATACCATCACATCTATAACTAATCTTTCCTTCAAAGCACTCTCTAATCAATTTTTGTTTTATCAAGGCTTAAGATATGGAATCATGTCAACATTTACTTTTTCCCCTAACATCTGCCCTTAATTGCTAACATTCATACATTGTTTTCATTTTCTTTAGACTGTTTCAGAGGCAGATGTCACTTCAATCAGCACTTATCGGCAGAGTCAATAGTTACTATGCCTAGAAGTCTGATGAGAACCATCACTACTATTTTCCAGACTAATTTTCTCATTGGAAAATACATTAGCATTGGGTTTCCAGCCCAAGTCAGTGAGATCACTCATAATCTTAGCCTTTCTGCACATCCATTTTTCCTTACACAGGTCAACTGGAGACCTTCAATAAAGCATTCTTTACTTTCCTAATTTCATCAAATACATTAGAGCAATCTTGGCTTGTCTGTTTCATGACATGTGCTTCACTACCATAAGAGGTCCTCTTGTTACCCTTGTCCTTCAGTTCCAGGATGATTTTTGGTACATACCTGGGTTGCTTTGTCTCAGAATAGAATAATAACAAGGATGGTCTATGTGGAGAACACTTCAGAGATTACCTTTTTAATTAAAAAAAAAATGAGGTTTACCGCAACAGCCAATAACTTTAAGAATTATGATATTTACCTTATTTGATTAAAATAAATGACATTTGAGTAAATAAATGATTCCCATTGAATAAGAGTTCCTCAGAAATAGTAATTTTTTAAAAATTGTCTTTCTCTGTGGGGCCTAGCAAGAGTACCCACATATAGTAAGTGCTTAAGAAACATTTGTCAATTTATTGAGTGACATTAACATTTCCACTAAAGTGATATTCTAAAACTCCCTTGTGTTCTTTTTCTTTTGTTTTGTCTGTTGTGACTTTCCCAAGGTCACATAGCTAATAAGTATCAAATATCTGAGACTGGATTTGAACTTAGGACCTCCTGACTCCAGGGGCTGTGCTCTATCTACTGCACCACTTAGCTACCCTTACTGTATTCTTAATGATCATGCTTTTGAAATGAACATTCTGGATGGTCCTACCAAATTGAAAAGACTTTGAGCATCTTTTTTTTTTGGTAAGGCAATGGGGTTAAGTGACTTGGCCAAGGCCATATAGCTAAGTAATTATTAAGTGTCTCAGGTCAGATTTGAACTCAGGTCCTCCAGACTCCAG
The DNA here is from genome assembly GCF_037893015.1 of Macrotis lagotis. Lineage (NCBI taxonomy): Eukaryota > Metazoa > Chordata > Mammalia > Peramelemorphia > Peramelidae > Macrotis > Macrotis lagotis. The sequence continues at coordinate 54,720,118 of NC_133660.1, read as the reverse complement.
GGCCAGTGCTCTATCCGCTGTGCCATCTAGCTGCCCCCTCTTTGAGCATCTTGTAATAGATTGAATGTCTGTTGTCCAGCAAACCAATCCTGGAAGCTCAAGGTTACTCACCACACAAGATGGGCGTGGGGAGATGAATTTTTTCAAGTATAACAATTTCCAAAAGCAATCTACTAAACTGTACAATTGAAAGACTGCAAACTAGTAAAGACCAGTTGCAAATTGCAGACCCTCTGAACCAGTGAAGTGTAAAAGAAAAGATCTTAACTTTCACTGTTATTTTTAGTTAGTGGTGCCATAAATAAGAATAAAAAAACTGCTTTTAAAGTAGTTCTTTCCCCCCCAAACTTAATGAGAGTGATCTTTTAGAAATGAATGAAATCTTGAAGCACATACAATGGATAATGACCAACACTGATCAACAAATTAATATATTATGTCTGAGTTGACACTTTAGGTTTTGATCAATTAATGAACTGATGGCTTCTACATCAGAAGTATAATAAGTGAAAAAGTGATCAGCTATGGTCTACTTTGGGGCAGCTAGGTAGTATAGTGGGTATAATAGCTATATAATAGATATAATAGCTGTGTAATCTTAAGCAAATCACTTAATCCTGTTGGCCTCAATTTCCCAATCTGTAAAATGATCTAGTATGACTGTCAAGAAAAACCAAAATGGGATCACAAAGAATTGGATAAGAGTGAAATGACAACATGTTCTAACTTTGTCTTCTTTTCCCCATTAGGTGCTTTTCATATTTCTCAATCAAAGATCTGTTTATTTAGCTGTCATCACTGGATATATTAATAGCAAAGAAACATATAGGATGTAAACACTGGTAAAATCTGAAACAGAAAGGGAAAAATAATGAATTCATTAATTACTCTCTGTTAACATTCAACAGAAGCAAGTTAGTTGTGTTTTAAAAGGCCATAATTTGTAATAGACAGTTTTATGAGTTCCAACTTTTGATTTCATTGGCAAAGAACCCCCCTTGAGAAAACTCCCTTTACAAAAATACTCTGCAGCAAAGATTTGAAATCAGAGGATTCTTTTACCTTTCTTTTTATTCCCAGCACTTAGCACAATGCTATATATTTAATAAATTATTATTGATTAACCAACTATGAAATCCAATCACCTAATTTATAGAGGAACTCTGAGAGAAAGTTTCCTAGAATCACCCAATTAATAAGAGTCTCAGGCAGGAGCTGAATTCACTGGGTCACATTAGCATCTCTTATGATCTTAGACAGTGACCTGAGATCATGAGAGATAACGTAGTCAGTGTACTATGGGGAGATTTGGTTTTAGAGTTCAAATTGACCCTCTGACCCAAACAGGCCATGTGACCCTGGAAAAGCATCTCAATATTTTATATACTCTTCTAATGTAATAATTTGCATTATTATAAGGTGCTGACTTGCATAGGTGAAGGAAACTTCCTCTACCAACAGTTTTCTATTTCCTCCTGACTGTATCTCAGAATTAGAATAATTAAGAAGATATATTTTGTGATAGATTTTGGTTGCATGAATTAGAAACTCTTACTCTTAGAAACATGTTACCATTTAAATTTTACAAATGGAAATCTGTGTATTTATTGTTCTCTCCCATTGAGAATACTTGCCAACATTTATTCATATTACATTAATGCATATACAACATATATACATGCATACATATATTCATTTTTTTTAGGTTTTTGCAAGGCAAATGGGGTTAAGTGGCTTGCCCAGGCCACACAGCTAGGTAATTGTTAAGTGTCTGAGACTGCATTTGAACCCAGGTACTCCTGACTCCAGGGCTGGTGCTTTATCCACTGCACCACCTAGCCTGCCCCTCATATATTCATTTTTTCAGGGGGAAAGAAAAACTATTCTACCAAAAGCTGCAAATCCTTTCACCATTGTGCTATTAGTTAAACTCCTGCACTAATTTCTAGTTCTTTTTCTCTGAGATCAGATTGAAAGCTTCTTGAAGGGAGGGGCTATATTTTGCCTCTCTTTGTTTTCTATAATAATAATGTTTGTTCTTCATTCTCAAAGATCATGATATCAGGGAGGTGATGCCCTGACAAGAACATGAATTGGATTTGAGTGAGGGGGGCTGTGCTGTCACCAGTCTCACTTTCTCTTCCAGAGCCATCTGGGTCCAGTGGCCAGTTAGGCATCAGGACTGGAGATGGCCCTGGATGTGAGGCAGTCAGGGTTAAATGACTTGCCCAAGGTCACACAGCTATTAAACATCTGAGGTCGGATTTGAACTCCTGACTCCAAGGGCAGTGCTCTATCGACTGTGCCACCTTGCTTCCCCTTTGTTTCCTGAGTAATTAGCATAGTGTCTGATACAAAGCAGGCACTTTATTGATTGGTTAATTGTGAAGTTGCCTCCCAGTAACACTGTATATCTTACAAGTCTGTAGCTATTTGAGTAGTGCCCCCCCCATTAGAAAGTGAGTCCCCTGAAGGCTCTGTGTGTATCCTCTCTACTTATGCAGAACTTGATACATTATTAGCAAAGGAACATATATGATATAAATATTGGTAGTATCTGAAGCAGTTATTATTGATCTGTCATGAATTTTAAAAAGAGTGGTCTTCCATCACCAGATAATCTAGTATAATCCTAGATGACAGAGAGAATACATTCAGCCATGGGGAGCTGACAAAGCTTCAGGAAGTGGGAAGGGGGGGGGCAAGAGAGTCCATCCATCATACCTATCTTTCCTCCCTTCTTGAGAATGCTCACAATTTCTGTCTTGATTTTGGAAGCCTGAACCTTTTTTTTTTTTGGAGTAATACAACTAATTCCCATGCCAGGCCCTGGTGATCAAATAAGCTTTATACCCTCTTGTACTGGGAGAAATGATTTTTTCCCCTTGAAAGGAACCATGTGAATACTTAGGAAATGCTTGTTCACCCAAGAAGCCAGGGAAGCAGTGGGCCAAGTTTATGCTCCAGAATTGTGTCCCCTCTCCCGAGATCCCCTCCCCAATGCCAGGAAAGATAATTATCTCAGAAATGTGTTTGTGTTTCAACTAGATAGTAGATTATACAATCAGAGAAAGATAGTTTGAAATTTACTTTTTCTAAATTTACATTATTTTTCTCAATGTCAACATCAAAAAGAAATCAAATGATTATATTTACATTATGGGACCAGTTCTCATGCCTCACTTTCCTCTGTGTGTTTCCGTTATAAACAAGGATCAAAAAAAAAAAGAAAAAATGTAATCTCTACTCAAAGAAGGTAAAAACCCATTTCTTTTATTTCTAAAAATAAAATGGAAGATCACAAATTTAGGGCTGGAAGTTCTCTTAGAGGTTATCTAGTCCAGCATTCTCATTTTTCCCTAGAAAGAAACTGAGACTCAAAGAGATTATGATTTGCCCATAGCTTCAAAGTGTGAGCAATACAGGTCTTCCTGGCTTCAAGCCCCCCACACTCTATCTATAACTTCCTTACTGGGGGCTGAGGTAGGGAGGAGGCTTAGAGGCTGTGTAGTTCTCAGTTGGAGAAGTCAACTAATGTCAAACCTTTATTAAGCACCTACTCTATCCAAGGCACTGTGCTGAATGCTGAGAATACAAATGTAAAAGTGAGTCAGCCCATGTTATTAAGGAGCCTATATCTATAAAAGATAATGTCTGTCATTTTCTTTATTTTATTCAGCTTGTCAGGTTAACATCTACAATTCCAAAGATATAAAACTGAATGTACCATCTCTTAAATAATTTTAGTCTCATAATATTCCTAAAAATCACACAACAATGGAATAGAAGAAAGAAGTATGTGATTTTGAATCCAACCTCCAACACTTATGACAATGGACAAGCTACTTAATCTGTCTGAGCATCATCAGTTCATCTGTAAAATGGACTCACAGAATATTTTGGGGATCTAATAATACAGATACTGTGAACAAAGCACTTTGTAGTCTTTTGTTTTACAATTGTTTCAATTGTAGGGGTTTTCTAGGCAAAGGTACTGGATTGGATGGCTGTTTCCTTTTCCAGCTCATTTTACAGATGAGGAAACTGAGGCCAACAGGATTAACACAGCTAGTAAGAAGATGAGTCTTCCTGATCCCAAACCCAGTGCTCTATTCATTGTGCTAATTTTCCATTCTATTAATGTGCCATAAAAAGTTAGTATTATGTAATTGCTAGCAGTTTGTGTTATCATGACCTTTGAGTTTAATACACAGATTGTTCCTTCGTTCAGATTCAATGTGGTTCAACAGACTTCATCTTCCTAAGGAAGGACTCTAGATGCCCTTTAGCCAGAAGTCACCAAATGAACAGGTGAAAAACTGTTAGTAGTGACACACAGTTATTCAGTTCTAGCCACATTAACATCAAGTGGATGGGAGCAGTGGAAAATGAACTCACAAAAAGCAATGCTAAAAGGTAGTGAAGACTTTCTGTCCAGAAATTGAAAAAGGAAGAAAAGAATTGGTTGAATTGGTTGTGTGAGATTTCTGGCCAAAAAAATCATAGAATCTGGGAAGGAGAAAGGGAGAAAATTTGGAATTCAGAGTTTTAAAAATGAATGTTCAAAATTATTTTTACATGGAATTGGAAAAAATAAAATATTAAATAACTTTAAGAAAAGAATCAAAGAATTTCAAAAAGGGGTATTCAGAAATTCAGACTAAGTAATCCCTATAGATTATATCAAGAAACCATGTAAGCATGGCTACAAAAAATTTAAGTAGTAAGACATGTTCTGGTAGATAGAAATTTATGACAAAGGCTCTTTTGTAGGATGACATGAGAAAGCTTCAGACCTCAAATATATCAAAATATCTTGGACAACTCAACCGATAAACTCTGATGGAACTAGATCCTTAATATAGTCTGAGGAATTGCCCATAGAACCCAGATATAGAACCAATCCATAAAAATTTAAGGGTGCAGGGAGGCAACAGGTATTTAAATATTTTTTAATTTTAATATTTTATTTTTTCTAATTACACATAAAAACAAATTTAGTTTCATTCTTTACTATTTTGAGTTCTAAATTATCTTCCTTCCCTCTTCCATAATTGAGAAAAAACATTTTTAAGCACCAACTGCTTGCCAGGCATCAAATATTATTTCATTTGATTCTCACAGCAACCCTAGAAGGTAAGTGATAATTACTTTCCTCATTTAACAGTTGAAGAAACCGAAGCAGGTAGAGGCTAAGTGATTTGCCTGGGGTCATACAGCTACTGGCATCTAAGATTCAAACTTCCTAATCCCAGGTTCAATGCTCTAGTCAATGCTACACCTAGCTGTCCTTTAAAAACAACAATTTTAATAGAAGATCATAAACTAAATCTCTAAGCTACATAAAATAAAAAGATTTCAAAATATAAAGTCTAATAGAAGAGTCCAAAGTATGAATGGAGCAATAACTCAAAAGAAATGCATATTTTCATGTAAACACATATCTATCTAATCTAAAAATGTATCTTTTCCCCCAAAGTACAAAGTATTTTATTCAAAAACAATCTTAGTTACCTTTACTCCCATTTTTTGTCTTCTATGGGAAGTATTATTCCTTCATTCTAGATGAAGATATAAAACAATGAAATGACTTAGATAACACGTATAATAAACAATATTGTATTATTATATACAAAATTATGTATACAGGTTTTATTTATATACAGATCTTTTTGAAAGAATTAACTATAAGACAAATAGATTTTAAATGTTTTTAGTTTTTAATCTTAGTTTCTAAAACTTCTTTTGATTCCATGAAATGACAACTCAAGATTTTCCTCTTTTCAATTTTTAGTTACAGATGGAATATTCCAGTTAGATGGTCTGTAGAGAACAACACAAATGTTACATTCTACAATATGTCGGCAACAGACGGTAAATATTACCTAACGATTGTTTAAAAGTGGAAAGAGTGTGAAGAAGTGAATTAATTATTTCTGATGCTTTAAGCAAATGTGTTTAAGGACCTAAATGATTTGGTGATTGTTTTAAATATTTGCTTGATTAAAAGGAATTTTTTTTTTTTTATCTTTGGATACTCCAATCTGACATGGTAATAAACACTGCTAGCCCACAAACAGTGGGAGAATGAATTCAAAGCTTTTTCCTGGACAAACTTCTTTAGTTGTCATTCCTGATAAGAAACAACTGAGATAATTTCATGTCCATGGCACAGAATTGTTATTGTTGGGGGATTTTTTTTGGGTTATCAAGATAGACAGATTATAATTTCATTTTGTCTAAATTTACAAAGTGCATCTAGTTCCAGGTTTTATAATCTATGTAGCAGGAAGAAATTAAGTCTATCTTTGATTTATATTTAAAACTATCACCAAATCAAGATGAAATGTACAATGCAAGTACTATCTGTTATTAGTTGAAATTTTCTTCTTTTGATACAGTGTATTGTTATGGAAAACTTACTGTTATCCAAGGCTGATCATCTAAGCCCCTTGCTTTTCTTTCTTCTTCATAGGAATATAGAAATTGCCATATGGTGTCAGATTTTTTTTCCTAGTCCATTCAGTCCAATGTTCTGTTGCTCACATTATTGTCATATATGTGATTCAGGGTGTTATTGCTCTCTTTTACATGAACCATACAATCAATTAAATCCTAATTTCCCTAAGTAACCATATAGGTTTATATCATTCAGAAATGAAAGATTTTGGTATCTCTCTTTTTTCCTTTTGCAAGGCAATGGGGTTAGGTGATATGCCCAAGAAGGATTTCTTCTAAGTCCTACTTGTAAAATCATGTAATCCTAGAACAACAAAGACCCTATCCCCTCATTAACATTCCCACCCCCCTCCGATTAATTTGAATTGACTGCTTGGTTCATGAAAAAATTGTGGGTTTCACAGATTCCCAAGGAATTCATGGATAGAATTTGGGTAGAGAGAAGATTACTTCTTTATTTTTACTATCCTCTAGCTGAAATTTATCATTTCTTCCAATTATTTAAAAACAATTCTGAGAAGTCAAGGGAAGAATACAAGCCTTGATATTATATCTACTACAACTCAGACACTGTCCTAAATGCTATACAAATAAGATCTAATTAGCTCTTCACAGAAAACTTCCATTATATATTTGCTATCAATATTTTATATTTGAGGAAAATTTTATTTGAGGAAAATGAGGCAAACAGAGGTTATGCTTTGCCATCTTTCTATTGTCTACACAAATTTAAATGCTTAGAAGGGACAACTACCTAAGTTCTTTTCTATATTCAGAGGTTTATTTGGTTGTGTTTTTCTTTTACATACAGACGAACATACATACATACATATATGTATATACACACATGCATACATATTTATTGGAACTCTTGAGTGTTTGTTTTTATATCTCTCTTTTATATAATAATAATAATAATAATAACAATAATAATAATAGTGTTTTGTGCTGGCTATTCCTTATCCCTTTTTCCTTTTACTCCTGCATTTGAGGCTATGCTACAAATAGCTACTATTTGAACACAATTATATTCTATTTGGTATCGGAAGAATTAGTGCAGTGGATTGAATGCAGACTCATCTTCCTAAGTTCAAATCTGGTCTCAGACACTTACTAGTCAGTTGTGTGAACCTGGGCAAGTCACTTAGCCCTTTTTGCTTCCATTTCTTCACCTATTAAATGAGCTGGAGAAGCACACTTACAAACCACTCCAGTCTTTGTCAAGACAACTCCACATGGGGTCAAAGACAGTCAGATATGACTGAACAACAATTTTTTTTACTAGGCTAGTGATTTCATTGATATAGGGTCCTGGGTGAAGAACTCCTCTACCCCTCCAATACTGTACAACAACTTTTAGTCTTGGTTTGTTGCCTGAGGGCTCTGAGATATTATTAAGTCAGTTCATCACTAAGTATCTCCTGTATAATTGGTGCTATGCTAAGGTTGGAGATATAAAGAAAGGTAAAAGACATTCTCAAGGAGCTTCCAATTTAATGGGGGGAGACAACAAGCAAACAACTCTGTATAAATAAATTATATACAGATTACTAGAAGGTAATCAAAAAGGGAATATACTAGAATTAAGTAAACTAATGCCTCCTGTAGAAGGTAGAAATTTAAGAAAGTCAGGAGGTAGAAAATTCCAAGTATGGGATAGAGCCAGAGAAAATAATTGTAGTAGGGACATAGAGTATCTTGTTCAAGGAATAGCAAAGAGGTCAATGTCATTGGATTACAGATACGATAGGGGTTTGAGGTAGTGGAGTAAAATCTTAGAAAGGTAGGGGAAAGGTCTAGGTTTTGAATAGCTTTGATGGCTAAGTAGAGGACCTTCTCTGCTTGTCCCTCTACACCTTTCTCTTGGTAACCTCATAAACTCCTAATTATCATAACTCCCACATTAACTTATCCCTATGCTCCACTTGCCTACTGTTTCACAAACATAACCTCTCTGGAATGAAACTTCTTACCTAACCAATCAGCAGGTGCTACAAACAAAATTGTTTAGATTTATAAAGTCATGGAAACAATATGATAATGGAGATTAAAGTTAAAAGAATTTTGTGAGTATTTTAAACCTTAAGAAGAATGTTTCACTCTAGAAGTCTTCCACTCACCCAAATTTACAACCTAGTCATCATCAATAAGTAACTCTCATTCATTCCTTCATATCTAATCAACTGTAAATCTTATTCATTCTCTCTCCTCAGCATCTACTTCCTTCTCTCTACTCATACCACAACCCCACTAGTAATGGGTATGCTGGAGCCAGGCAATTGGTAAATTTTCAGTGTTCATATTTAGATCTACACAAATAAAGATTTGATTTATTGTTTTGTTAATTGTCTAGATTTTAAAAAGTAATGGAGATTAAACTTAAAAGACTTTCATGCAAACATTTTTACCCGATTGTTAAATATTTATCAGCATACTCCTTCATTATATACTATATAATATTGCAAAAGTTTCTTAAATTGATTTCCTGGCATCCAACCCTCTTCAATTTATTTGCCACATAATTGATAAATTGGTGCTCCTAAAGTACAATTTTGACCATGTCAATTCCCATACTCAAGAAATTGAATAAGTACCAATACCATTAGGATAAAACATAAACCTCTCTGCTTGGGAGTGAAAGCCCTTCATTTCTTTATTATTATTATTATTATTATTATTATTTTATTTATTTCAGGCAATGGGGTTAAGTGACTTGCCCAAGGTTAGGTAATTATTAAGTGTCTGAGGCTGGATTTGAACTCAGATCCTCTTGACTCTAGGGTCAGTACTCTATCAACTGTGCCACCCAGCCCTTCATTTCTGACTCCATTCTATCTTTACTGAATAATTACACATTTTACTGAATAATTACACATTGCTCACCCTCACATACTCTGATACAAGCTGTTGACAGGAAGCCAGTCCATTTTCAGTGTCATAATTTGAATCTGGCATCATTAGCAGGATTATTTTTCACAAAATATGTTTGGAGAAAAGTATCATTTATGGAAAGAAATCCATGCAATTAGCATTTATATGCTTGAAAAATAATTTTGAGTTATCTAATAATTCCCTGAAATAATAATATATAATATTACATACTCTAATAGTTAGTGTTCCAGAGAGTTCTACACTGTTGAATGAAGTCTTGCTTTTACTATAATTATTGTTCCTATTGACTTTCAGTATGATTGTCCATGGTAGAATGCTTTGAATAACTTAGCAAAATCATGTAATGAAGGATTTACATATCCTTCATAGGATCTTGAGTTCCTGCCTCCTCTTCCCCTACTTTTTCTTGTTACATGAGAAAAGTACATAATAATAATAAGAACCCTTCCAGACTTCGAACCTTTCTAGATGGACCTCTCATTTTCAGGTGTCATTATTTTTGTTTTCTACAAACTCAAGTATAGAAATAGTCACATATTTTGTTGTCAAATGGAGCTGGTTCTAGAGGTTTCTATTTTTCTGAAAGATGTAAAGTTTACAGGGAACTCCCTGAAAAGAACCCAAATTTTTCACTTAGAAAAGATGTTTCAAAATAGAAAACAATATTTTGATAGTATAAGACATTTGTAAACAAAACAGCAGGTAGGTGATTTGTGAATACTGTTAGAATCTTGTTGATACAGATCAGGTCTTGACAAAGTCTGATTAAGGTTATTTTTAATAATACCAAAACATGAACCATTTCCTTTTATTTAGACACAAATGTTATATTTCTAAAATATGTACATTAGAGTAATTAAGAAATAGCAATTTAATGAAAAAATTCTATGATATTAACTACTGATATTAAAAACTTATTTTTAATTGATATTTTATTTTTCCAAACACATGTTATGAACCCACATGCATGTGCATATTTTTAAGTTACATAATTTCCAAAAAAAAACCCCCCCAAAAAGAAAAAAGAAATAAGTTACATAATTTCCTCCCACCCTCCCTTCCCACACCCCCTCCCCTCCAGGGGCGAACAGTCAGGTTAGCTTTGTACATACATATTTTTAATAAACATATTTACAGATTAGTCATTTTAGGTAAGAGGAATAAGGATTAAGGGAAAGAAATACATAAGAGAAATTTTTTAAAAAGTGAATGTAGTAGTGTTCCTCAGATTCTGAAGAATTTTGTTTTGTTTCATTTTTCTTCCTCTGGATGGGGATAGTATTATCCATAGCCAGTCTAACAGGGTTCTCCTAGCTCTCTGAATTACTGAGAGGATCTGCATCCATCAAGATTGTTCATCTCAAGGGGCAGCTAGGTGGTGCAGTGGATAGAGCACCAGCCCTGGAGTCAGGTGTACCTGAGTTCTAATCCGACCTCTGACACTTAATAATTACCTAGCTGTGTGGCCTTGGGCAAGCCACTTAACCCCATGTGCCTTGCAAAAAAAAAAAACAACCTAAAAAAAGATTTAAACAAAAAAAATTGTTCATCTCGGGGCAGCTGAGTGGTTCAGTAGAGCACTGGCCCAGGAATCAGGAGGGTCTGACTTCAAATCTGACTTCAAAATACTTAATAATTGCCTAGCTGTGTGACTTTGGGCAAGTCACTTAACCCAGAAAAATAAATAATAAATAATAACCCAGAAAAATAAAAATAAAAAATTATAATAATTTTAAAAGATTGCTCATCTCACAATGTCGATGTGTACATTCTTCTCTTGGTTCTGCTCTCTTCTCTCAGTATTAGGTCCTGTAATTTATTCCATGCTTCTCTAGAGTCTGGCAATTTATTGTTTCTTATAGAACAATAGTATTCCATAGTATTCATGTACCATAACTTGTTTAGCCATTCCCCAATTGATGGGCATCCCCTCAATTTACAATTCTTTGCCATGACAAAAAGAGCTGCTATGAATATTTTGGAACACGTGGGACTTTTCCCATTTTTTATGATTTCTTCTGGATATAGGCCTAGAATTGGGATTGCTGGGTCAAAAGGGTATGAACAGTTTTATTACTCTTTGGGCATAGTTCCATGTTGCTCTCCAGAATGGTTGGATCAATTCATAACTCCACCAACAATGCATCAATGTCCCAATCTTCCCACAACCTCTCCAACATTAATCATCTTCCCTTTTTCTCATCTGGGCTAATCTAATAGGTGTGAGACATACCTCATTGTTGTTTTAATTTGCATTTCTCTAATCAATAATGATTTGGAGCATTTTTTCAAATGATTTTTTCATATGATGTAGCTCTAATTTCTTCATTTGAAAACTATTTATATCCTTTGACCATTTATTAATTGTGGAATGACTTATAATCTTACAAATTTGATGCAATTCTCTCTATATTTTTAAGATAGCTTTATCAGAACTCCTACCTACAAAAATTGTTTCCCAACTTTCTGTAAAAACTTAATAAACATGAATTACTTGAGGCAGAATTATTGCTTTTATTGTTTTTGAATATGATTTTAGATCTCCTTGACAAGTTTTAGAAATAAGGCTAATTCTCAAATATATGTTCGCCCTAACAGAAACCCTTTTCCATTAAACTGAATGTTGATTTTAATAATTAAAATTTTTACATTATCTACCTTCTCTCTTGACTGTTACAGGGAATATTTCTTATTGGTTAATCCATTATGACTAGAACAATATGGACTGCCTTCAGAAAACATGAGCTCTACCCCCACCCCTTTTTAAAAACATCATCAACTTCTGCCACCAGAAAGTTAAAGCCATGTATTACAGAGCATTTATGCACATTAGTTATTTCCTTTTCATCTCACACACTCCAATGGCATTTTTCAGTTTAGGTAACTAAATAAGAATCAGATTTTGGGGGTTTAGATCAAATTCAGAATTGACTCCTTGATGAAAATTAGTGTGTATGCTCCCTCATTTTTTTTCATTTTTTTCTCTCCTTCTTATCCTTCCTTCCTTCCTTCCTTCCTTCCTTCCTTCCTTCCTTCCTTCCTTCCTTCCTTCCTTCCTTCCTTCCTTCCTTCCTTCCTTCCTTCTTTCCTTCCTTCCTTTCTTTCCTTCCTTCCTTTCCTTCCTTCCTTTCCTTCCCCTTTCCATTCCTCTACACTAGATCTAACTTCTAGGTGTTTATGATAGATGCAAACATGTTTCTCATTAGTTTTTATTTACTACTCCAGGAATCACTTTGAATCCTGAAGGCTCTAGTGGAAGTGCTTTTCTGAAAATAAACCCAGATCATATTGGATTTTATCGTGTAAATTATGAAGAGTCAACTTGGAATCAGTTAGCTAAAGACCTTTTAAGCAACCACATGGTGAGGAAAAAGAAGCTGATGGATTGTTTTAGTTTTGCTTTGAGAGTATAAGTACTTTTTTTCATTTAGGCCTGTATTCTTTATTTATTTTTCTTTCCCTCCCAGGTATTTTCTTCTGGTGATCGAGCAAGTTTTTTGGATGATGCCTTTGCTCTGTCAAGGTAGGCTTGGTTATTAAAAACAAAACAGATGATTTAAGGTATTTCATAATAATGTTCATTTTCTCAATGATCTCCTTGAAAAAATATAAAAATAATATATTACTCATTAAATTCCATCTATTTTAGCTTAAATCAACCAATTTGAACCAATTATAATTTATTATTTAATTCAATTATAATTTATTTCTCCCTCAAACTCCAAATTTCTTGCTTTCTCCAAGTTCATATGATTATAATAGACTTTAATCTAATCCCTTCATACTATAGATAAAAAGACTTTTATCCATGTTTTATTCCAATGCTTCCACATTGGAATGAGGTAAGTAGGATAAAAAAAAGACTAAAATGAAGTATAAGCACCTTCTAATGTCATATTTGGGACTTTCCTGCCTCTTGTTGAATGAGAAACACTTCACAACTGTCTTATTTTGCTTATTTCTCCATTCTGTTCTCACTCCAGCAAGGCTATGTCCCCAGCAACAGATGATGACTACCTACTTGCAAATTTTTCTAGAATCCCAAGGGTGACCCTATTTAGAGGAAATATACATCATCTTCCCATCATTCTAGCTTTTGAGCCCTCATAGAATATACAGGATGTCCCATAGATCTTAAAGACATCTTAAACTTTTTAAGTTTTCTGCAAACCCTATCAACAACTCATATTAATAATCCTTTTAGATCTTAAATGTTTTCATTTATATAAGGCAAAAATCTTTTATAGATATCACTATTTTGAAGCAAATAAATAATAAAATGCATCACCATATCTATATATATGCATATATATACATATATACATAAATAAATCTAGATCACACTCTTCCAACAATGCTCTCATATGTATAGGAACATGAAGAAGGAAAACTCATATTTAGGGCATCTCCACTCTAAACTTCAGGCTTCAATATGACTGAACCATTCAGGAACAATTGTTACACTTGAAACAACTCTGCTCACTACTTGTCTGTGACTGTTGATTCCCACCATTAGGAAAACAATCTTCCCTTTTCTTTTCAAAAAATAGCCTTCTAGGGCAGCTAGATGGCACAGTGGAGTCAGGAGGACTTGAATTCAAATTCTGCCTCAGACACTTGATGCTTACTGTGTGATTCTAGGCAAGTCACTTAATCCCACTGCCCCACAAAAAAATAGCTTTTACTAAGCTCCTTCAGGTAACCATCACTATTAAAAGGACATATAGAAAGAAATAGTTTTTTTTTTTTTAACATAAAGAGCAATGTAAGCCAAACAACTGTCAAGCTCATCAAACTGGCTCTACAAAACAACCTATCCAACCCTTTACATCTTGAATATTGTGCTGTTAAATCAGAATAGAACTCATAGCAGCACAGTTTCAATCACCAAGATGCAAGGTAGTAGCAAAGCCCTGCTTTTCCTTCTTAATCCAGAGGTTGAAGCAGAGATTAATAAACCCTTTTGAGAAAGTTTTGCCTTTCCTCCAGAACCTCTAGATGGTGCTGAAAGGCCACAACTGTTAAAGGAAATCTTAGATAATGATGTCAGTTCTCTCAGACCAAATCAGTTAATTGAAGCCATCTTTCATCTGACAGCGTCTAAGGACTGCTTCTAATGCCGTAAGGGCAATTAGGTGGTGCTGACCTTGGAGTTGGGAGGACCAGAGTTTCTATCTGGCCTCAGATACTTGACACTTACTAGATGTGTGACTTTGGGCAAGTCACTTAACTCTGATTGCCTCGCATCCAGGGCCATCTCCAGTTGACCTGATTCACATCTGACCATTGGATCCAGATGGCACTGGAGGAAAAAGTGAAGCTGGTGACTTAGCACAGACCCCCTCACTCAAATCCAATTCACCTCTCTGATGTCATAATCTTCCAGAGCAAAGGACAAATATTAATCAATTAATGCCACAATTCTTTTTGTTTTTATTATTATTTTTTATTTTTTTTAATTTAATTTTTTTAGGTTTTTTTACAAGGCAATGGGTTTAAGTGGCTTGCCCAAGGCCACACAGCTAGGTAATTATTAAGTGTCTGAGACCGGATTTGAACCCAGGTACTCCTGGCTCCAGGGCCGGTGCTTTATCCACTATGCCACCTAGCCACCCCAATGCCACAATTCTAATGGAGCAACTTTTCTGTCCCCTTTTTGTATCTCCCCTTTCCATTGCTCTTTTCTCCAAACTATCCCCTGATATTATTATTTTAGTGTTTGATGGCTTTCATAAAAACTTCCTGGCTATCAGTGACTCAGTTTTTACTTAAAAAGTTTTGACTCCCTATATTTCTCCTATCAGATCAATAATATTATTTCAATCATATCTTAACTTTCAAATGTTTATATGATTTCTAATTTTCTTAGTTTTAATCTCTTCAGTCATAAAACATGTATATACAAATAAGGGAGGTGCCATTCATTCCTCTTCTTAAATGCCTCTAAGGCATCCAGTCTCTTTGGTGCCCTTGAAATAATGTTTCTTTACACTGATACTTCTCTAGTTTTAATAAATAAAATATTTTTTAAAATCTCTTTATAATCTTAAACTATTTACATATAAGTAGCGATTCTTTCTATATGTTTAATAAAGAAATAATTCCTCAAATTTGTACCACAAATTTATTTCCCCTTCAGATTTGTCCAAAAATCTCATCTGAAAGTGTTCTTCATATACATATTTATTGGTTTATATTAAAACAATTCTTTTGGGGTGGTTAGGTGGCTCAGTGGATAAAGCACCGGCCCTGGAGCCAGGAGTACCTGGGTTCAAATCCGGTCTCAGACACTTAATAATTACCTAGCTGTGTGGCCTTGGGCAAGCCACTTACTCCCATTTGCCTTGCAAAACAAAAAACAAAAACAGAAAACCTAAAAAACCCCAATTCTTTTTCTGCTTAAGTATAAAAATTAAGTATAAAAATATTCGCCCATAACAATGACAATAATTTTTATCCTTTACAACTTTAATCGTTTAATCTAAATCTCTTTACAGAAAAACACTTTTCAATCTTTTTCAACACTAAGTACTCTACATGAGTACATGCTAAAGAAATAGTATACCTAATACTTTCCTGTATGATATGAGGCAACACAGATGTAGAGAGATAAAAGTTCAAGGTCATATAGTTAACTAATGACAGAACCAGAACACAAGTCTGATTTCTGGTCAATTCTATTCCATGCTTTTCAAAAAATAATACTAACCTTCTATAACATTGTGAAAGTTTCCTAGCCCAGTGATTTAGAATGAAGTTTAAGATATCCAAGTCATAGATTCATAAAAAAATGAGAACTCTCATTTCAAATCCAAAGCTTTCTAGTGTTTAGAACAATCACTAAACTTAAAGAAAAAAAAATTCCCAAAATATATTTTCCCTTAAATCCAAATCCATATTCAAATGAGAATGTGAGCCAAAGGCCAGACTGGGTCAGGAACAAGAGTTTCTTGGGATTGTAAAAATTCAAAGGGTTAAGGAAAAACAGGAAGTTGGAACTGAAGGCAGGAACAGCAAGCCAATGAGTTCTGTAGGAAAATCAGAAGGCATGTAACCAAGGGCGTTGGCAAAATGATTGTCTGACACAATTGGCCTCCCTGAGGCTTCTCCTGTTTAAGACATGAATTAAACCATGAATTCCTTGCTCCCACCTTGCTTTGACACGTTGTGGCAGTCGTAGATGTTGGTGTGTCCCCTCCTGACTCCTAGGTATGGGGCTATGACCTTTGGCAGCAATGGTACAAAAAAGAACTCCTTTATGATTTAATAAAATGGGAATACAATGCATTTCATTCCTTTGCTTTTTTGCATTTGGTTGTACTTGAATCTCCCAATTTCCTTCATTAGGATTTGGAACTGAGAGAGCTAGGTCCTTGTTAGGACAACTAAATCAGCTTGAGCTACCCTAGAGATTCCTTCATCATCTATGTTGTAAACTTCATCCCTTTTCATAGTTAGAAGGGAACATGAGTGACCTGATAGTCTTGGCAACTTTGCCTAGGGATAAACATCATGATGATATAACCTACTTTTGGAGTTCTGAATGTGATCTTGGGGAAATGTTAGTCTTTAGGACTTCAGGACACTACTTAGTATCAACCTGCTCAAGATTGCTTCCCAAATAGTATTTCCTTCCTGTCCAGTCAAAGTGTCTTCCAAAGATTCCTGGCATACAGCTGGTAAGCGACCAATGGACCAAGTCTATCATTGGACCCCCAAACATTTACTAAAAATGTCATGTGTACCAGTATGGAGGGGAGATACTAAGACCAAAAAAATGAACTTCCTATTCCACTAAACATTCTATTGGGGGAAGGGGCATAGACAGAATTATTTTGCAAAAAATTTTATAGGAAAAAATTACAAGGTAATTTACAAGACCCTACTATGGTGGGGAGAATGGATCAAGAAAGGTGACAGGTAGAGGTGGATCTTGAGCTCTAGGAAACTAGAGGAGATGAGGAAGGAATTCTTTCTAGTCATGGGAGAACAACTAAGAATAAGAGGCATAGAGACTGAAGAATCTAGGTTATGAGTATAGACTTGGGAAATAAGTTTTCCATCTCAGTGGGTAGCTAAGTAGAACAGTGGATAGTGTGCCTATCCTGAAGTCAAGAAGGCTCATCATTCTGAGTTCAAATCTGGCCTCAGACCCAGTAGCTGTGTGACTCTGGCAAGTCACTTGACCCTATTTGTCTCAATATCCTCATCCATAAAATGAGCTGGAGGGGAAAAATGGCAAATCCATCTAATATCCAAGAAAAACCCCTAAAAGGGTCATGAAGAAATGCCTGAACAACTTGCATATTCAGCCTATCCTGTCTCACTACTGAGATAGCATCCAATTTTAAAAAGTTTTTCCTCATTTAACTCCACCAGATAGGAAATGGGAAAACTCCTCTGCATCTTTCATCCTCCAGCACATATTTTAAGCATGCAGTAAAATCCTTTCAAAACTTTCTTTGGACAGCATCCCCTGGGTCTCGATGATAACTTTTTTGAAAGTTTATTATCTTGGCTATTTGAAAAAAATCAGATAGTCTAATAACTTCAGCCCTTTAATTCTCATTTATAACATATTTCAGACAATTCGTTTTGCTTCAGGATGAAACTGAAGAACCCTTGTGAATCTCTCAGTGAGTTACCATGTATAAAGAAGATGACTCAGGCAACTGGAAAGTCTTCTCTTCCATTTACAGTTTCTTGGCAATAGTCCCACAAATGCTGAAAGGTTGGGGAGTTAAATGGAATTCTTTGAAACACAGAATCACTGAAATGTGAAGTTTACAGAACTCTAAGATATAGTCATATGTATATGTCATATAGTCTAAACCTTTCATTTTACTAATGAGGAAACAGACTTACAGGGACTCAGTGAATTACTCAAGGGTTTACAGTAAGAAACAACTCAAGTCCTGATTGTCCTGATTTCCCTTTCTCCTAAACTATTCTAAATTCCAAAGAACTGGAGGTGCCAGATTAAAAAAGTGAGCATAAGATACAATGGAAAACAATTCTTTGCAATAATAGCTCTAGTACCTACTTCATAAAGTTGTTGTAAGCATCAAAGAGATAATGGAGGCAAAGTAAGCTTTGTAAATATTAGAATGCTATAAAATGCAGTTATTTTTTAAATTTCTCCAAATTTGTCAATCCACTTGACCTTCGATCTACTGTCTGTGCTATCCTGAGATGTGTAGTCTCTGGATCACCAGTCACTGCTCCCGGCTAATTGTAGATATAAAGCTTATAAAATGGTATCTTTTTCATTTATGTGTGCTTCATGAGCAGGCAGGTAGAGCTATTTAAAATCTATTTTGTTTCAATGACCAAATTTTTTTTTAATGCAGTATTGGAGAGTAATAGGGAATAAGTGGGGGAGGGGAGGGGTGTTTTAAAACTTGTATATGGTAGAGAGAAATTTCTGGCTGAGGACTGATAGTCAAAGGAGAAAATTATTGATTTATTTTAAATTTCCAGAACAAAATATAAATTTACTTGGGTTGCTTTGAGCATCATAATGACTCAAGAACATAGTTGGAAGCTACCTTGATGTCACTATCAGAAATTCATTGCAACCCATCCTGGTTCAAAAAAAGCTTCCTCAGAGAGCAGAGGGACTAAGAAGTACCTAGAGAGAGAGAGAGAGAGAGAAAGTTCAGTCTGAAGGAGGTGGGAAGAGAATACAATAGGGAAGGTAAAAGAACTTTTATATATAACCTACTGTATGCCAGTCAATATGGTAAGCACTTTTACAAATATTATTTTTTGATCCTTACAACAACCATGCTATTATTTTACTCAATTTTAGCAAAGACAGACAGAGGTTGAGTAACTTGCCCAGGGTCACAGTAAGTATCTGAGGCCAGATATCAGGATGACGAGTCTTCTTGACTCCAGGTCCAGGACTCTATCCACTGTATCCCAAAACAGTCTAAAGAATTAGACTTACATTTAACAACTTATATAACCAGCCAATCCATTCTCAATACTGAATGAGAGAGACCTAACCAGAAAAATTCCTCTGACTCTCTGATTTAGATCCACCAGATAGGTAATGGGAAAACTCCTCTGTATCTTTCATCCTCCAACACATATTTTTAAATATGCAGTAAAACTCCTTCAGAAACTTCTTTGGAAAGTTCTGCCCTTCTTTCCATTGTACCACCTAACTGCCTCTAAGAGAAAAGAACCAAGAGCTTACCTTCTCATTTGATCTGTGAAAATAGCCAGGCCCATGAGAAAAAATAAGACTTCTCTTCTAAAAGCTTACATAGGTGCAGGTTGTGCCAAATGTTCCAAACTTGCATTGGAACCTCAAGATCCAAATTGAGGGCAAATTTTACACTAATATTAAATATTAAGGTCATTTTAAAGCCTGAACCAACTCTGTGATCTAATCAATATGCATGTTTCTCACTCTGCCACAGCATACCACTTTTCTATGACCTCTTATTCTATGCAGTTTTTGAGTATGTCCTTCCAGAAATCCATCATAGTGAATAAATAAAACCAATCAATTAATCAGTAAACATTTTTCAGTTCCAGACATAATATTAATTACTGAGTATACAAATACAAAAAAAGAAAATTGACTTTAGACAAAACAACAAGAAGGTAAACTGTTAGATTATTTGATTAAAAAGAAAACTAAATGATATCAAAATTTTTTCAAGGAAAATTCTCAATAAATGAATAAAAAATAAAACTCTTATTGAAAAATATTTACCTAATTATATACTAGTAAAACAAATTTTAAAAATTTAGTGTTTACAAATATATAAAATAATGTAATCAACAGAACATGAACAAGAGAACCTAACCTAGTTTCAGAGGAAGAAATTGAACAAGTCATAAAAGAACTTTCTCTTTCACCCCCCTTTAAACAGTATTTTATTTTTTGCAATTACATGAAAAGAAAAATTTTTAATTTTTAAAATAAAATTTTAAGTTCCAAATTTTATCCCTCTTTTCCTCCCTCTCTCCTCCATAAGATCATCAGTAATTTGGTATACATTATGTACAATTGAGTAAAACTTTTTATCATGGGAGAAAGTTTAAATGGGAAAAAGTTTCAGTCAGATTTTATCCTCTCCTACCATTGATTTGAGTCCTAGCATGCCAGTTCCATTTAACTAATTAATACTGGATAAATTTTACCTTTTTTTATATCTCTTTTAGAGAATGGGAAACATTCTTCATTCCAATGGATCAGCTTCATTGGTAGTCAGGAAGTTCAAATCAGTCAGTCAATAAACACTTAATAAGTACCTATGAGATGCTAAGCACTGTCTATATTCTGGAGATACAAAATAAAGACAGTCCCTGTTCTAAAGGAGCTCACAGTCTAATCAGTCTATAGACAGGACAAATTAGAAAGAATCAACAGAGAGAGAAGATACAGGAAAAGTTCCCTATATAGAAGGAAAAATTTTTAGCTGGGGCATGAAATAAGTCAGGTGGAGGAGAGATGGGGGGGAAAGCATTCTAGATATGAGGGGATCAATGAAAATGCCTGGAATTGGGAGATGGATTGTCTTGTTCAAAGAACAGCAAGGAAGTCATTGTCAAATACAAAGAGAGGATGAATGAGCAAAATGGGGGTCATGGAGTTAGAACTGGGAGAGACTGGGAGAGACGGAGGATGTTATTTTGTTCAACTCTATCATTTCACAGTTAATGAAACAGATCCACCAAGGTTAAATGACTTGGTCAAGTTCAAACAGATAGTAAATGGGAAAACCTGGATGTGAATCTGAATCCTGGACTCCAATATAACTCTCTTTCCATTGTTCCATAGTGGATGAGTTAGGGTCTGAACAGCCTGTCAACCTTGATCAAGATAGATAGATTTAGGCTATTGATAAAATAATATTGATTTAGTTTACCGAACAATATTCAGCATACAATCCAGGACAGCATCCTTTCAATAGTGATCATATTCCCTTTTCACTTTTTAATAGATTACCTCTATTTTAAACTGAGATTCAGAAAACATTCTTTACCCACTATAATGACTCAATAAGTGTCAACTCACATATCTTCAAGTTTAAAGATTTTTCATTTAAGGGGTGGTTAGGTGGCGTAGTGGATAAAGCACTGGCCCTGGAGTCAGGAGTACCTGTGTTCAAATCCGGTCTCAGATACTTAATAATTACCTAGCTGTGTGGCCATGGGCAAGCCACTTAACCCCGTTTGCCTTGCAAAAAACCTAAAAAAATAAAAACAAAAAAAAAAGATTTTACATTTATTTATACATTTAAAAATTCTGAAAGTAGATTTCATTTTCCATCTAGGATTCTTTGTCTAAAATTTAGATTGTATCTGATTGGAGTGGGAGAGAGAAGAGAGAAGTGATATTCAAAAATTTTATACCATGTACTAGGGGCAATCAGTATTGATTACATATTCTAGAAATGTCTACAAAACATCCAGAGGGATTTTTTTTTTAATCTAAGAAGACCATTAGGAAATAAGACAAATTTCCATAGGAGGAAACTTAAGAAACATAGATTGGTTGAATAATGTAAGCACTTTTCCATGTAATATTCATTGGACCTATGGAAAATGAACTAACAGTTATTAATGTTTCCTCTTTAAAAAATACAAATGAAAGTAATTTCAATAACCTATTTTTACAGCAGATTCATTGTGACTCTAATGGTGATATCATATCTACTTCTGAACATATTTTAATCTTTATGTTCTTTGGAGTTAAACATATAACATGATAGTTTCTGTTTGTCTTTGAATTTAGCTCCAGTGTCTTTTAAAATGCATGTGCTGCTTTTACTATCTTGTCATTGCTGACTGTATGATGAAGCAAACAGATCATTACTAACATAAGCACTTGATAGGTTTCCAACTTGCCAGCCAGGCAGTTTTAAACTGCTCTTAATAAATACAATTTTTCGGGGGCGGAGCCAAGATGGCAACAAGAGAGCAACGTCTCTTAGAAGCTCTCTTATAAAACTTCGATACTTAAGGACTCTAAACTTTCGAGAGACAGAACCCACAGAGGGACCCAGGGAAGCAGTTCTCCAACTCAAGGTAACCTGGAAAAGAGCAGAAAGGCTCTGCTCCCCCGGGGTCGTAGGGGTGGCCTGCCAGAGCAAAGAACTTCAGCCTCCCAGAGGCAGCCCCAGGGCCCTGGGAGCCGGGCTCACAGCAGCGGGGGAGTTTCTTGAGCTATGCCCCAGGTAGCAACAGGCACAAATTGGGGGAACAGCTGGGGGAGGGACCTCTGCCAGAGTGAGCATGTGGAGCCCAGCCCTCAGGGTGCACAGCAAGCAACATGGTCTCAGCCCAGATCCAGGAACAGAAGCAGGCAGAGCCCGGTTAGCAGGAGCTCCAGGGCATGAGCCCATTGAACCTAGGGAGGAGAGTGAAGAGAGAGAGAGACTGCCCAGCTCTGTCCTCTGCCTCTGGAACAGGACTCTGGGGCTCTGAACACATTCAGATCCTGATCACAGTCTAGGCCTCCCCACAGAACAGCAGGGCCCCCCCCCCCACCTCGGCCCTGTGGCAGAAGGGGGTGCTTATGGTCATTCACAGACCAGGAGGGAGGACAGAGCCTCACGCACTGAGATCCGTGTGGGAGTGTCCCAAAAGCTCAGGAAGCACCCTAAAACCAGGCTCAGACTGCGAAAATGAGCAAGCAGAGAAACAAGAGGAAGACCATTGAGAAATATTTTGCAAATGAACCCAAGAAGGATCAAAACACTCAGTCTGAAGATGAGGAAGCACAAGCTCCTGCATCTAAAGACTCCAAGAAAAACAGAAATTGGGCTCAGGCTATGACAGAACTCAAAAAGGACTTTGAAAATCAAATGAGGGAGTTAGAAGAAAAACTGGGAAAAGAAATGAGAGAGATGCAGGAAAAATATGAAAATGAAGTCAACAGCTTAGTCAGGGAAATCCAAAAAAATGCTGAAGAAAATAGCCTGCTAAAAACCAGCTTAGGTCAAATGGATAAAACAGTTCAAAAAGTTATTGAGGAGAAGAATGCTTTAAAAAGCAAAATTGGCCAGATGGAAAAAGAGATAAGAAAACTCTCTGAGGAGAACAAATCCTTCAGACAAAGAATGGAATTCAGGGAGATTGATGAATTTACGAGAAACCAGGATTCATTACTTCAAAACCCAAAAAATAAAAAATTAGAAGAAAATGTGAAATATCTCATTGAAAAAACAACTGATATGGAAAACAGACTTAGGAAAGATAATTTAAAAATTATTGGAATACCTGAAAGTCATGATCAGGAAAAGAGCCTTGACACCATTTTCAAAGAATTACTACAGGAAAATTGCCCTGATATTCTAGAAGCAGAGGGCAAAATAGAAATGGAGAGAATCCACCGATCCCCCCCAAGAAAGAAATCCCCAAAAAACCAACCCCTATTAATATTATAGCCAAGTTCCAGAACTCCCAAGTCAAAGAGAAAATATTATAAGCAGCCAGAAGGACATAGTTCAAATATTGTAGAGCTGCAGTCAGGATCACACAGGACTTAGCAGCAGCTACATTGGAAGCCCGTAGGGCTTGGAATACAATATACCAGAAGGCAAAAGAGCTTAGAATGCAGCCAAGAATGAACTACCCAGCAAGGCTGAATGTCCTCTTCCAGGGAAAAAGATGGACTTTCAATGAACCAGGGGAATTTCAAATGTTCTTTTTGGAATGGCCAGGGCTGAACAGAAGGTTTGATCTTCAGATACAGGACTCAGGTGAAGCATAGAGATTGGAGGAGAAGCGGAAAATATGAAGGACTTAATGATGATGAACTGCATGTATTCCTGCATAGAAAAATGACACTGATAATACTCATATGAACCTTCTCAGTTAACAGAGCAGGTAGAGGGAGCTTTTATAGTTGAAGCACAGGAGAAAGCTGAATTTGAAGATAAAATATGGTGCAAAAATGAAGTCAATAGAAAAAAAGGGAAATGTAATGGGAGAAAGAAAAAGGAGAGGGGTAATAGGCCAAGGTATCTCATATAATAAGTTTTTTCTTTATTACAATGAGCTATTGCAATGATATGGAAGGGGAGAAGGGAATCTTTGCTCTCATCAGAGGTGGCTAAGAGAGGAAACAGCATATATACTCAATGGGGTATAGGCATCTGGAGTAAGAAGAAAAGGAGGGGACAGGGGGAAGGGGGGGATGTGAGTGATGGAGGAAAGGATGGACCATGGCGGGAGAGTAGTCAGATATAACACATTTTCCTTTTTACTTCTTGCAAGGGGTTGGGGTTGGATGGCCTGTCCGGGACCATAGGGCCAGGTGGATGCTAGGCCTAAGGGGTGGTAGGGGGGCTCGGGGCCTCTTGGCCCCAGGACCAGGGATCTGTCTGCTGTGCCACTCAGCTACCCTACAGCAGAGTCAGAGTGAAAAGAGAGAGAAAATAGAGTACATGATAGTGGAGAAATACAAAAGGAGGGAGTTGCAATCAGCAATGGCAGTGGTGGAAAAATATGGAAGTCACTTTTGCCATGGACTTACCATAAAGAATGTGATCCACCCACGACAGAGTTGTTGGTGTTGGAAAAAAGACTGAAGCACATTTTATTATTATTATAATTATAATTATTATTATTATTATTTGGGGTGGGGGAGTGCAGGGCAAATGGGGCTGGGTGGCCTGCCTGGGGCCACATAGCAGGGTGATCTTTGGGTGTCTGAGGCTGGATTTGGACCCGGGTGCTCCTGGCTCAAGGGCCAATGCTCTGTCCACCACCCTGCCACCCCTACTATTATTACTATTTTTTGGGGGGGGTCTTTTTTTTTCCTTTTTTCGGTTTTTTGCAGGGCAGTGGAGTTGGGATGGCTTGCATGTCACACGGCTGGGTGATTGTTGGGTGTATGGGGTTGGATATGGGCTCGGGTGCTCCTGGCTCCAGGGCTAGGGCACTGTCCATTGCGCCACTTGGACATACCTACAATTATTACTATTATTTTTTTATTTTAATTTTTTTTTCTCCCCTTTACTTTATCGCTCAAGCAAGTCTATATGGGGGAGGGGATATTTTGTTTACTCTTAAACAAGAATATTTTATTAATGTATAAAAAATTATTTGTACAAAAAAAGAATAAATAAATATTAAAAAAACAAATAAATACAATTTTAAAAATAATTTCATGGAGGCATTATTGATGACAAAGAAGCCTAATTGTCTTTGAATGATATGTTGCTTTCCATTAATGGCTTTCAGTCAAATGAGAATGAAATTTTAATTAATTGTATTACACTTCTTTCTTTAGGGCCAATCTTCTGAATTACAGAGTTCCTCTGAACCTGACCTTGTATCTGACCAGAGAACAGGAATATTTAACATGGCAGAGAGTTGTATCAGCACTATCTTATATGACCAGCATGCTCGAAGATGATAGAGAGTTATATCCTCTGCTTCAGGTATACTGAATTGGGGGATTAAATATAAAAAAAAGTAGAGTAAGCTGGGGGTGTCAGAGCAGAAGTCAACATCTTCATTTTCAAAATGAAGTGGAGATGAAGGTATTAACTTAAACAAGCCATTTATTTTCCAATTATGGATCACGAAAAAAGTTTGCATATTAACAGTTATGTTGACAGAAGGAGGTTTTATTAAGGATAAGAAACTTCAACAACTATATAGTATGCTAAGGCAAATTCTAGGAACATAAGATCTCATAATAGGGATCACATTGTTAGGAATAATGTGATGTTCCTAGTCTCAGTTTCCTCTTTTTAAAAATGGGGATAACAATGACACATTCTTTTCAGGGTAATTTTGAAGATCAAATAATATGAGAAATGTAAAGCATTTGCAAACCATGTAGTATATATCTTTAAAAAAGAAAAGAAAACCATAATGTACTAAATGAACTTATTGATATTTAAGCACAATTTTACAAAGATTCTATTAGTATTAAGATATATCTCTGTTTTTGGTTATTCTCATCATTGCCAGTTTCACTAATAACAAATGATGTTGTATAATGTTCTATAATATCCTATACCCAAAAGAATTTCAATTTGAATATAATGGTTTTCTCAAGAGGAAATTATAATGTGGATAGATCATATTGCATCTGTGCATCTCTATATGGGCCAAGCTAGGTGCTGTTATTATTTTTATTATTATTATTATTCCCATTTTTAAAAAAGAGGAAATTGAAATGAAGAATATCATAACTCTATGATGGACAGGTTAAGTAAGGTACAGAGAAGAATGTTGATGTGCTCACTATCTAACAAGGAATTAGTGGTAAAGCAAGACTGGGTCAAGATGGATTCAAATTTGTAGAGTGATGACGCCAATCCTCTGATCAAAAGTTTGGGTTCTGAGTGGTTAACAGAAAAGAGTCTTAGTTCAATGGTTTTTACTAGATCCTCTGATTTCTTAGGCTATTTATGAAATGAAAGAGAGTTGACCAAACAGTAAAGGCTACTCATTTTTTAAATGATTCTTTTATTTTAGAAATACCTCCGCAGTCGGGTGAAGCCTGTGGCAGATTCTCTGGGTTGGAAAGATGAAGGAGGACATCTTGAAAAGTTATTCTTTATTTTTTATTTTATTGACATGAACATTTTTATTTTAAAAAATTGGTTACAATGGTTAAACAATGGCATTTGATTTTCTCTCCCTTTTTCAAGGTTACTTCGTGCCTCTGTCCTAGGGCTAGCATGCAAGATGGGAGATACAGATGCACTGAACAATGCTTCTAAATTATTTAAAGAATGGCAAAGTGGAACTAGGTGACTATTTACAATGTTTAATTTGCCCTATCTGTTACTTCATTTTACATGAATAAATCACCTACTGCATTAAATGCCTCCATTGTGAATTAGAGGAGATAAAAAGACATAGTCTCCAACATTAAGAAGCAAGCACTGTTTGCACAGTGGTTAAGAATATTGGGTCCAGAGTCAGGTAGACAGTTCAAATCTGACCTTAGACATTTGCAAGGTATGTGACCCTGGGAAGTCATGTAAGCTCTGTTTTCCTCACCTTTAAAATAGATATACAGGGGCAGCTAGGTGGTGCATTGGATAGAGTACTGGAGTCAGGAGAACCTGAGTTCAAATTCAGCCTCAGACACTTAATCCTTGGGCAAGACACTTAATCCCCATTGCCTTGCAAAATCCTAATAAAATAAAATAGAGTTAGTAATAGCACCTTCTTTACGTGGTTGTAAGAGTCAAATCAGGTAATAATTGTAGAATACTTACGTTCCCGGACCATAGTGGGAACTACATAAATGTACCTATTATTCTTACAATCTGATAAAGGGAGATGAGACATATGTACAAATGAATGTAATGTAAATCAATTAATTTATCAAACAACTAGAATTTATTAAGCCCCTAATAAGCATTATGAAAGGCATTGAGGATATAGAGGAAAAAAATGAAACAATTGCTGTCTTCAAAGACTTTACAATCCATAAATTAGAATATAATTGTAAAAAATATATCTAAAGGGAAAAATCATTTTCACTTATGGAAATCAAAGCCAACTCCATGGAAGAGGTAACATTTGAGCTGGATCTTAAAGAAGGGGTAGGGTAGAAGAGTGGAGATGGGGAAAGGCTACTTTGAATATAGAGGGCAGAATGAGCAAGAGCATGGACATAGGAGATGACAGGATAAGAATTGGTAGAGAACAATGAGTAATCCAATTTGACCAAAACAAAGTATACAAAAAGGAGTGCAGTGAATCTAAAGAGCCTAAAATGTCAGACTAAGTAGCCTATCATTTATTTAGTGAAGAGTTATTGTTTTCCTTCACAATCAAAGAGGACCATGACATCAAATGAATGATGATACGCCTTGCACAATGTGTGCAAAGACATCCTTCTCACTGCCTTTTCCAGAATCATTTTCACCCCATAACCTGATTTTGATAGGAAGCAAGAAGACATGTGATGAGCTAAATGCTGTAGGAATCCTTGGCCTTTTGGATCTGATATAAATATGATTACAACAGTGGGGAGCTATTGAAGATTTAGGGGGAATGGAATGATTTGAGGGAGATAATTCTTTAATTGTGGAAGTAGAATGAAAAGAAGTGAGAAGAATTGTTATTTGACTGCTATGTTATAGATGGAGAAACTTAGGCTAGGGTTAGTTGATTTGCCCAGGATAACACAACTAGTAAGTTTATGAGGTAGAATTTGAATTTAGACTCCCTGAATCCAAGCCATAACTCTATGCACTGCATCACTTGGCTAATAGACATGTGGGCAACCAGAAGGGAGAAGTTAGAGAGTTTGCTAGGATGGATGTGATGCCACTAAATGATAATGGTAATAAAAATAATAACAATAACTGACATTTATATGTTACTTACTATATACCAGGTTTTATATAAAATGCACTAGAAATATTATCTCATTTGATAGATGTCTCAGTAGGTAAGTACTATAATTATTTCCATTTTACAGTTGAAAAAACTGAGGCAACCAGGATCTCATCCCCATTAAATGTCTGAAATCAGCTTTGAACTCAGGTCTTCCTTAGTCCAGGTCAAAAGTGCCACCAGCTGCCTCTAGAAAGATGTCAATAAAAGGGTAAAAGAATATTTCTTTCATGGAAAAAAATGAATTTACTCATTTACAAATGTAAAGTAAGATTGATATGTTAATGGACAAGTAGAAATTTCCAACAGATCAATAGAAATTCTAGACTAGCAATCAAGAAAGACGTCAAGGCTAGCAAATTAGATTGAGGGGTTATTTTCATTGAGAGAGAGAGAGAGAGAGAGAGAGAGAGAGAGAGAGAGAGAGCAGAGTTTGGAAACAGCTTTGATTAAAGAATGGCAGATGTTATGAAAGGAGACAGCAATTAGAAATGTCTGAAGGAGAACTAAAAGAAGGTCATTTGATTAAAGAAAAAGAAAAGAAATTTCCCAAATGAAATATTGTGTGTCTTTTAGTCAACCTGTGAATCTCCGTCTTCTGGTTTACCGATATGGAATGCAGAACTCAGGTGATGAAGCTGCGTGGAACTACACACTCTCACAGTACCAGAAGACCACTCTAGCTCAAGAAAAAGAGAAATTACTTTATGGATTAGCATCTGTGAAGAATGTTACACTTTTATCAAGGTTATTAATGACTTTTTAATACTCCTAAAAGGAATAGATCTTTCTTAATTAAAATGTGTACTATATTTTTTTCACCCAAGACATATGATATATAAACTTTATTTCACACAGAAACCCAACAACACAATATAACTAGAATAATTATTTAGTGCATTACTGTATTATGCATTAATTGCTTTACTGAATTATGCATTATTCGTGGTTTTCCAAGTGGTGGTGAGGAAAATGTCCCATTCCATCCACATTCTCTTGCTAACTCATCCCACCCATCCTGCCTTGTGACCAACATGCATTCTTGAGATAGTTAAACTAAGATCATTGGGGTTATAGTCTGTTATCACAGAAGAGAGTTAATGTAATTGGTTCATGGATCTATTCAGTTCAAGACATTGGACTCACTTTTACTCCTACAGACAATTGAACTTAACAATATCATCTTAGCATATTATTAGATACAATCCAGAAAAGAACCAAATGCATTTAGCATGAGATAATATGAATATTTCTTTCATTCCTTCTCCAGAAAATATTGGCTTCTTTGCTGGTTTTATAAGAATGCTATCTAATAGAGAAGTGTAGGAAAGCATGAGTAGGCATAGTTAAAAGCCATTTACAAACAAAAGTTCCTTGATAATGTGCTTTGAATTCCAAGGTTCAAATAACTTAGCTTTTTTTTTTTTTTTTTAGCTTTTAGAATCATTGATTGGCCTTTGCCAAGAGATGAAAGAATTAAACATATTTTTCATCTTATGTCCCATCCAATTAATTGTGTCAGTTTGTACCTCAAGAATTGGATTTGCAAGTAGGTTATTGGTGAATTTAGCTAAGAGTGAACACTAAAAATTTCTTTTGAATTATTTTCCATTTGGTTTCTCTTAGGTATCTTGACCTTCTCAAGGATTCTGACCTCATTAAATCCCAGGATGTGTTTACTGTTATCCGATATATTTCATATAATAGCTATGGCAAGTACATGGCCTGGAACTGGATACAATTCAACTGGGAATATTTAGTCAATAGGTGAGCTATCCTCTGATCATTATTTGCTTGTTTTCTTTGCTTTTGACTATTTTTTGACATTTTATTCATGAGATAACTCTCTTTAGTGTCTATAAAGGCCATTAACTCAAGAGGCATGTGATTAGAGATCAAGAAGAATGATATTTTTCATCAAAGGAACAAAATTGACTTCATGTCACCTCCTTTTGAGTGAATCAGTTCTAGCATATACATAATTATATATAGTATGTAAATAATATTCATATATGTTATATAATATCCATTGGGATATTAGAAATCTTAGAATTGAATTCAAAATTTAATGTAAACAACATAATATCAGAAACATAAGGATCATAGAATCCTAAGTTTAGGGATTTTTTGTTGTTCAGCCATTTCAGTTGTGTCCAATTTTTTGTGACCCCATTTGTTTTGTTTTTTTGTTTGTTTTTGGCAGATACAGGAGTGGTTTGTCATTTTACAAATGAGGAAACTGAGGCAAAGAGTTAAATGACTTGCCCAGTGTGACAGATAGTACGTGTCTGAGGCCAGATTTAACTTGTGTCTTGACTCAGGATTTTACTCCAAGCCTGGTGGCACCACATAGCTGCCCTCGGTTTAAAGATAGAAGGGACCTTAGAGATCATTGAGACTGATACTTTCATTTTACAGATAAGGAAGCTGACATACAGAGAAATTTGTTATTGTTTTGAAGGAATTAAATAAAATATCACTTGAAAAGTATTTATCATAGAACCTGGGCATTTAATAACTTAATAATAATAATAATCCCCTTCCCTTCCTTTGCCAAGGATCATAAAGCTAAGGAAGCATCTGAGGTAGATTTTGAACCTAGGTCTTCCAAACCCCTGCTCTGTTGCTCTATCCACTATGCCAGAATATTCAAATCTCTGTAATTTACCACTTATGTAATCCTTCTAGGCCTCTATTTCCTCCTCTACGAAATAAGGTGTAAAACTAGACAGCAACTAAAGTGTTTTACAATTCTACATCTGTGATCTTTGATGTCTCTGGAACTCATCTGTAAAGTGAGGGATTTGACTAGATAGCAGCCAGATAGACTCTTTTTCATCTCTGTCTAGGATTCTATGGTCATATGACTTTAGTTGCCTCAGCTGTAAAATGCGCAATTGGACTCAAGGTTCTAAGGTTCTCTAAATGCTAATTCATGATATCAGCAATCAATCTCTTCCTTTTCTAATATGAGCCATATCTCTCTATACTCCCTTTTGTCCTAACAACAAGAGTAGTAGTAATAGTAGTAGTAGTAGTAGTAGTAGTAGTAGTAGTAGTAGTAGTAGTAGTAGTAGTAGTAGTAGCAGTTGGAATTGTTTGTGCAGCATAGGAGATCTTGGCACAAGACCTCACCAGAGAGAGGGCTGCAAGGCAGAATGGAAGCAGCTTAGAAGAAACATGAAATAGGTAAGATAACACCTCATGTGTTCACATGGACTATTTGTGCCTGACCATTGGTGGAGCATTCCAAGCTCATATTGGTGTGATCAGTCACAAGTAACTCATATCTAACATAGTGGCTTTGATCTTCTTCAAAGGACAGGAACCAACAATAGTAGCAGTAGCAGCAGCAGTAACACTCTTTTTTAAATTTTTAAATTTTTATTTTTTTAGTAGTAATACTCTTGACCTGACAACAATCCTGAATGTTTTTGAATTGTACATGACAAAAGTGTCATATCTTATTCTGCAACATTTTACACAAAGAAGGAAACAATGAAGGAGAAAACTTTGGTGAAAAAGAAAGGAGAACTGCATTTTCAATCTGCCTTTCTTGTTTTTCTACATGTAGAAGAATTAATTGCCCTTGAAACAAGACTTTTATTCTGCAAAGTTAATTCCTATGGATATTGGTAAAGGGTAGCCCATTATATTCTAAACATATATTTATCAAAATTGACCTTTATAGACTTTAACTTTCTGTCTTCCTTAACTTGAGACATCAGCTTGTCTGGGAATTTGAAGGTCCAGATTAAAATGCAACTGTTACAATAACTGAGTAACTTAACTTTTTTTGGGTCTCAGTTTTTCTCATCCAAATATTGGAGGTGATATTGGTTATATTGCCCATTTTAAGATGCTTGTTGGTAAGGAACGTATTTTGTAAGCATTGGAGTTTCATATCAATGGGATCTAATGTAACATACAATATCAAGGCATTTAGTTTTATCATAACCTCCCTTCTTCATTTTCTTACCCTCTCTCCTAGCACCCTATCTAAACAACAGTGAATATTACCAATAATATAAGGAACATCGACTGCTACAGTGATATGCTATTTTCTTCCTTTCCTTTTTTCTACCTTTCAGTTTTCTCACCGCCCAAGTTATGTTTCTAACTTAACCATACTGGCTCAAGGCCTTTAACATTTCCTCCCAGTCTTATGACCTAATTTTCATGTGATATTTGAAATGATCCAGTATGTGAAATTATATGATAACCATATGCCCAATACAAAAAACAAATGAACCAAAAAAAAAAAAAAAACCCAGGAGGAGTAAATAACCTAATTACAACTAGCTTAAATAAATTTTAAATTTTCTATGAGAATTGAACAAAAATTGACCCAGACTCCATCTAAACTTTCCCCCCAGGTCACTTTCCTTTTTCTCAAACTTTAAAAATGACTTTTTTTTTTTTGGCAGTTTCTATCTAGATACAATTTATTGTTAGCTTCTTTGGCTTTCATGATGTGCCTTAAAGGACATCTGATGATCATGTTAGCAATTTCCTTGCCAGATTGAGAATCAGCTACAAAACCCCAGATTTCTAGAAGATTATTATTTCATTTTTGCTTCTCCTGCTAAACTTCAGGATGAAGCCTCAGGATTCAATGAATCCACCAATAACATGGGTACAAAGGGATAAAAATTTATGCTTCCTTTTTAATTATAGTTTATGAGTGTGAATGAGAGACCCATTCAAGGGGGCATAAACTCTAAAACCCTCAAGAGTGTCTTCTAAGGCAACAAGCTTGATGTTCTTGCTTCTGAAAACTTTTTTCTTTCCATGGCCTTAGTAATGTTGTTATGGTAAGAACCATGGAGAACTACAATCATCCCTTTTTAAAAATGACTACATATGTGTAAAATAATAGGTTGGCAAAATATTTTACAAATATTATTGCATTTTTCCTCATTATACTATGGATTGGTAGGTGCTGCTTTTGTTCCCATTTTGTTGTTGGTGAGCTGTTTTTAATACTTGTTCAACTCTTCTTAATCCCATTTAAGTTTTCTTGGTAAAACCACTGTAGTGGTTTGCCATTTTCTTCTCCAGTTCATTTTATAGATGAAGAAACCTAGGGAAATAGGGTAAAGTGACTTGTCCAGGGTGACATAGCTAGTAAATGTCTGAGAATGGATTTGAGCTCAGGTTCTCCTGATTCTAGGCCTGAAATTCTATTCACTGCACTACCTAGCTTCCCCATCCCCATTTTTCACATGAGAAGAAAAGACTGAAAGACAAAAATCACTTTTATCATTCATTATATCCTCCTGTCAATCTAATAAGAAGAGGAAGGGGAGGAGAAAGAGGAAATTATAGCTGATACTTTACTGTTCCTGCTTATGAAGATCTAGTTCAGTTTCTTGATGCTTTTTAATCATAGAAATTGATCTGGTTTACCTAGGGAAAGGCATTCCCTGAGTTTAGTGCTCTTTTCTTCTTTGTAACTCTTTTTGATGTTAACACTGTATATTTTTCTTTTTCTTTCTTTTTTCATTTTTTTTTTTGCAAGGCAATGGGGTTAAGTGACTTGCTCAAGGTCACATAACTGGTAAGTATCAAGTGTCTGAGACTGGATTTGAACTCAGGTCCTCCTGACCTAGGGTCAGTGCTCTATCCACTTCGCTACCTAGCCGCCCCAACATTAGGCATTTTTCAAAATTTTCTCCTTCACTTTTTAGTTCTTTTGTGATGGAAATTTCTTTCCTTCCTTTCCTTCTATGAAGGCTATTGTGTCAGCTTAACCATGGTAGTTCACACAATACTGCCTAAGGTAGGCACAGAAAAAAAAATAAATATAGTAGCAGATATTTCTTTGATTTTTTTAAAGTGAGAAATTCACAATTAAAAATAAATCTATTCCCCTCTCTCTCCTTCCCCCTCCCTCCTCCATCTCCATTTCTTGCTTTTGGCAATCAATTTCTGTGTTTTACCAAAGATGGCATCTTTACTCCCTACTGCTCACCAAATGTAGTTTGTTAATGTATTACTGCTTAGTCTTCAAGAGTGACTGTGGCCAAAAAATTCATCAACCTGTAGCCAATATAACTGAGCAATTTCTCTTTTAGCTAAACTCTGTCACTGACTCTGTGACCTTGTGTAAACCTTCTCTCAACTTCAGTTTCCTCGATTGTAGAATATTGAGACTCAAAAAGCTTATAAAAAGATGAATGTTGGGGTGGCTAGGTGGCACAGTGGATAAAGCACCAGCCCTGGAGTCAGGAGTACCTGGGTTCAAATACTGTCTCAGACACTTAATAATTACCTAGCTGTGTGGCCTTGGGCAGGCCACCTAACCCCATTTGCCTTGCAAAAACTTTAAAATAAAAGATGAATGTTGAAAACATCTTTGCATGTAATTGGGGGAAACAAAATAACATAGAAAATGTAAAAAAAAATAGATAATTAGACTCTATGGCTTCTAAGTTCCTTTCAAGCTCTAAATTTAAATATGAAGATGACAGCCATATGCTCCATTACCCAGGCTGTTGTGATCCCTACTGACATCCCACTCTACTGCCTTATTGAGTCACTGAGATGACCCTTGTTTCCCAAAGGCTGTGTGCTAAACTAGGACATTGACAAGAATCTCTTCTCAGGATGTTTTTTCAAATGCATTAAAAAAATACATAGAATAACAAAGGAAATTAATTAAATTGCAATACAGTCATTTTAAAAAATTCATAGTTTAAAATTTAAGAATACCTGTTTTAGAAGGAAAAAAAATCAGATGGACGCTATCACCATAGAAATTAGCCTGGTTTACCTTGGGAAAGGTATTCCCTGAGTTTAGTACTCTTTTCTTCCCAGTAATTCTTTGTGTAAAAATATTGTATGTTCATTATGGAGCATTGCTCCATGATTCCATTCTGACCAATAGAATATAAGTTCCTTGAGGATTTCATTTTGTTTTTTTTCCCTATTGGTAGAATACATGTGCATAAAATACTACACATTAAAGTAAACATTAGGCAGGTTATAAGCATTCAGTAACTGTATGTTGAATGGACAGCTTATGATAAAGCCTTTGCCTAGGGTCCTTGAAGAAATTTGGGGGAAATTCTATTATCCTTCTCATTCCCAATTCTGATCCAAAGAAGAGAATTCACAACTGGATTTATTTTTTTCCTAAAAAAGAGGAATTATTAAGTGGCCTAAAAGAATCATAATTTCATTAAACTTTTCTTAATTTTTTACTGAGACCACTGGATTCCAGTCAGGAGCCCTAATCCAATCCAGTTAGGTGTATAATCTTTGGTCTGTTTCTTACCTGTGCAGAGGAGAGCAGCTAGTGGAAGATACGTTTAATAAATGCTCTTCCCTTCCCTCCCCCTAGAGCACTGGGACTAATTTCACAAAGGACAGTGCTTCGTTCATAGTAGGTACTCCATAAATGCTTGTTGGGTTGGACTGGATTATGCTAGATGATCTCTAAAGCCCTATATGGCTCTAATTAGCACCTACCTTGCAGGGTTTGGGGAGGATTAAATGAGATAAGAATCGTAAAGTGCTTAGCAGTGACATTACAGACAATTTAAAAAGTTCTGTCTCCAAGATAGGATGATTTATGACTTCCTAGTAGTTTAACAATTTACTTTAAGAACAAAAAATGCTCCCAAATGATGGGAATACCTTCTTAATTAAATCAGTAATTTAGAATTGTATATCATATCTATCTCTTGCTCTTGTGAATTTCCTTTCAGATTCACTCTCAATGACCGAAACCTTGGCCGAATTGTGACAATAGCAGAGCCCTACAATACAGATTTGCAACTCTGGCAGGTATGAGTCTAAAATATTTTCCAACATTGCTCTTTTTCAAACATAGCCCAGACTACTCTTCTATTAAATTTCTTCCATGAAATGCTGTAGAATTACATGGATAAGGTGAGGAAAATAGATAATGAGATCTTAGAAAATGTGGATACTATTTTTCTTCTATCTGGAATATTACAAGGGAAATATCTAAGGTCTCAGAGCCCTTAAACCAGTTAGTTCTATGAGACTGTTTAGGTTGCCAAGGAACCAAGGTTATTCCTTTTGCCCTGAGAGATATGACCCTTTTATACTGGGGTGATTTGTCTTAAGATTAGATTCCGTTCAGACTCATGTGTTTAGTGTTTCAAAACCAAAGGTTAAAATTGCTTTACTTCTCATAGGTAAAGATTCTTTCCCTCTCTCTCTCTCCCCCTCACTTCCCCCATCTCTAAAATGGAAGGAGGGGGGAAACTTTGAGAGCTGTTTACTCTGAGAAACAAAATTTTGAAAGTTTTATATGATTATTGGAATTAGAATCATATGTTTTATTATTTGGTTGAGGATTTTAGTCATTGTGGTCCCAGGGATAGTCTCCTTTTGTTTTGGAGGAACAAGTAAGAACATTCCTATAAAGGGCTTAGGGATTTGGAATCCTTGACTGACCATTTTAAAATGCTATTAGCCCCTGAAGTAAGAAATTCTCAAAACAGAGAGTTAAATAGGGTCACAATTAAATCCTGCCTGTGATAGTTACTACTTATATGACCTCAGGCAGGTCACTTAATCTCAGTGAGCCTAAATTACCCCATCTGTAAAATGGGGGAGGGGGGGCAGGGATGGGATGGTGGTGGTGGTGGTGGTGGTGGTGGTGGTGGTGGTGGTGGTGGGTAGACTTCATAACCCTGAAAGTCTTAGTTAAAGTCTTGGATGACCATAAAAGTAGTTGACTATGAAAGTCTTTTTCATCCATGATCCTTTGAAATCCAAATCCTAATTTTATGATTTAGGTTTGAATTAGAACTACTTCTATGATTCTGGGCAAATCATTTAATTTCCATGGAGCTCATTTTCACTCTGTAAAATGAAGGGATTGGACTAAATGACTTCTGACAACTCTTCCAATTCTAAATTTATGTTCTATCCTATACACCTAAATTTTAGCAACCAATAGAAACCAGAGATAGGCAAGCTGATCTGTGAGGTGCAAGTTTGCTGTCATGTCAGACTAATGCTGTCAGATGAGTTGCTCAAAGATTGAAGACTTGGGAAGTGTTAAACTAACAGGATGAATCTCAACTTAGAAGTTGGACATAAAGCATAGTGGAATTCTAGGGAAGAATGGATATAGTGTCATCATCCCTTGAAGGTCACTCAAAAACTAGAAAATTAATTAGCAGCTCAATTTTTAAAGAAATTCTTCCTCTCTCTTTCCTAGATGGAGACCTTTTTTAAGAAATACCCTGAAGCTGGAGCAGGAGCAACTCCTCGACAGAAAGTTCTGGAAACAGTGAAGAATAACATTGAATGGTTGAAACTTAATAGAGAGGAGATCGGAGAGTGGCTGCGCTATACTTCCTTTTGAAATGTCTAAGGAATTCAAAATATTTTAATTTTACAAAATCAGTTTTACAAATTCAGCAATTAGGCTGATTTCAGAAATGCTAAAGATATAGA
Organism: Macrotis lagotis; assembly: GCF_037893015.1. Classification (NCBI taxonomy): domain Eukaryota; kingdom Metazoa; phylum Chordata; class Mammalia; order Peramelemorphia; family Peramelidae; genus Macrotis; species Macrotis lagotis. Next base: position 54,681,985 of record NC_133660.1, on the reverse strand, counting down.
CTAAAAGCACAAATACTGTGACTTTCTTCTGATGATGATGATGATGATGTTTGTGTGTGTGTGTGTGTGTGTGTGTGTGTGTGTGTGTGTGTGTGTGTGTGTTCATGAGCGCCTCTTTTGCAAAGCCTTAAAAAAGAAATCCCCCTTTGTTTATGAAGGAATATTCTAGCAGAGTATGGTATAAATTCAATGATTCCTTCCGAGTGTACTTTATAGAGATCCTTTACACCCTGAAGAGAATTTAATAGTCATTTAATGTCTTTAAGGATCATTCTTTACATTTTAAAGCTGGAGGGGGGGGAAGGGGGAGGAACATTTTAGTCTTAGCTTTTACATTCTTAGGACCAAAGAAACACCACTTAATCTTCTCTCCTGATTGATTTTTAAAGTTTAAATACTGGCACTTGAGGGACCAATATTACCATCTTAATCTTTATTTTATTATTCAGAATCCTACAGACCTAATTTCATTTTATTCACATTTGTCTTACTACTTTAAATCCTGTCAAAGTAACTAGAGCTTAAATCAGACTCAGTGAGTGCATGAATTAGCCAGAGCAGGAAAGAGACAGTTGCCTTCACTTTCCACAAAATCAACAAGAGAACTCTACCTTCCTTTTTTGAATAAAGATGAAAATTTACCTGGAAAAAAAATTACTATTTTCAAATGTCATTTTTATCTTCACATTTAGCACAGGGTAAATAGACTGCAAAGTCTATAGGAATATGATCAAGAGCCGCAAGGGGCCAAATGCTTCAACCTCCTCATTTTACAGATAAAGATCATTCAGGTACTAACAGAGGCAGGATTTGAATCCAGATCCTTTGACTCCAGAGTGAATCTTCTTCCTGAACTCTTTCTCTAAGAGCTATATGAAGTTGGACGGAATTTTACAATTTGTCTTGCAATGAGAAACTCAATAGTAAAATCCTGAATCTTTGAGCTTCTCAAAACTTGACAGGTATTTGTTCTTGTCCTTCATCAAATTGTTTTTGTCATTTAGTCTTTTTTGTTGTTGTTTTTCCAAGGCAATGGGATTAAGTGACTTGCCCAAGATCACACAACTAGATAATTAGGTGTCTGAGGTCAGATTTGAATTCAAGTCCTCCTGCCTCTGGGGCTAAGTGCCACTGTGCCACCTAGCTGACCCAGTCATTCAGTCTTTCATGACCCCATTTGGGGTTTTCTTGGTAAAGATACTGGAATAGCTTGACATTTCCTTTTCTAACTTTTTGCAGATGGGGAAACTGAGGTAAACAGAGTTAAGTGATTTCCCCAGGGACTTGTCACACACTTATAGTATCTGAGGCTGCATTTGAAATAAGGTTCTTCTTACTCCAGATCTCGCCACTGTGCCACTTAACTGTCATAAAATTGCACAAATACATTTTTTAACATATACATTTTCACAATCCAGTGAAGGAGAAAAGGTAATATAGATAAGTCTTAGAGGAAGAATTTCAATCCAAACCTTCCTGTCCCAAAGTCCTGTGTCTACCTAGATTAGTTTTTTTTGTTATCATTAATAAGCATTGTTACTAGTGAAAATTAATAATCATATCATGGGACATGCCTCAGGACATGCCCTAGTTTAACAATATCCTCCTTAAAATGTGATGGGTGCAACCTAAGGCAGTCCAACAAAGGCTTCCTGGGTTTGTCCTTCCTCTCCTCATTCTCGTTATATACCCTGGGACCATACTGTATACTATATCATTGTCCTTTTGCAAGCCTCATTTCCTAACAGAGATGTTGATTGAAAGACAGGCAAAGTACCTCAGCTTATAATTTCAAAACAAAACTAAAGAAAGGATAAAATGAAAGCAAATTTGGCAGAAGAACTTTCGATTTTTTAAAATTATTCTTCATTGCTTTTAAAAAAGAAAATGCACAAGCAGTCATAAAATGCTAGCTGATGTCCCTTAGCAGACTGTCCCTGACCATTAAGGAGAATTAGAGCTCCAGCTTCAAATCCTAACCATAATGAGAACCATGCTTTGTTCATTTGGACAAGTGGGGTGACTTGTTCTGCTTTTTATTGGGGGATGAAGGGAGAGGAAAGGGAAGGAGGAAGTAGTGAGCTGCTTTTCCAGCCCTTCCTAAAATAAATGGGAGGGAATTTTGCCTCAGTCCTTTACAGGGTACACTGAAACTGAGGTCATTGTGGTCCTTGTTAATCAACATAACTACAAACTGTATACTTTGACAGAAATCAGCAGTTCTGCCACTCCCTGGGTGAACAGGATCTACTGAGGAAAAAACATTGTGAGGGACCAATAGCCAGAACTATGGTCAGAACGTGTGTGTGTGTGTGTGGGGGGGGGGTGGATGCTGCAATGTTTCATTTACAAAAATAATAAATTTATTCACAAATTAAAACTATGAGCTTCCATGGAGGGCTCAGTGACATGGTGAATGGGTTGCTTTTCAAAATGGAGTCTATGTTCTCATAGCAAAAAAAACTCCCTCTTTCCAATGAGTTAACTCCAGATTTTCAAATCACAGCCATGGTGTCAAGCTGACATTGAGTATGTGGTGTAGAGTTAACAAAAGAAAGCCTGAGAGACAGATAGGAGCAGATGTTATGAATATGATGTAGTTCATGGATGCAACAGCTACGGTACCTCTTCTCACATATATAGGTCTTCAGAAAAGTTATCTGAAGTTCAAGATACTATATAGGTCATAAGTTCCCCTTATACTACTCAAAGGGTACAGTTTGTTCAAAACAAGATCTTTGATGAAGTTGTATAAAAATAAGTAAAAGAGCTTTCTCCCACAAATATTTCATCAGTAGTAAGAATGGGTACATCTTGGGAATCTGCTTAGAGGGGTACATGTATAATGAAACACAGTTTATGCATGAAGGCACAATTCACATGGCAGGACTACCCAATACCCCTTTTCTACTGGACCTGCTCTCTGGTGGGCTTATATGGCTTATCATGATTACCAGGCATGTCATCCCAACCAGGAATTACTCATCTGGTCATCCCGACCAGGAATTACTCATCTGGTCTCTGCTTTTCATTTCCAAAGAGGTGATCAGTTAATCACAGCTTAGATATTCCACTGGTCACATGATTATAGTTCTATTTCAAGCTAAAGTGTTGGGGTTTTTTTAGGATGAGGAGTGACCTCTATCATTTTGCTTTTAACTTAGAATCCAGAGAGTTAAAACTTTCACTTTTTTAAGCATGAAGGCAGAATTTCACACACAGACCTTATCAGACTAGTGAAAAACTCTTAGTTGCTTTTATCCTCATATGGAGGATGTGTCACTTCCTATAGTCCTAGCCATCTGGGATATTTCTCTGTAAAAGGAGAATTTCCATCTCTAGGAGCCAAGCTCTTTTATTTTATTTTTTTAAATTAATTTTTATTAAAGATATTATTTCAGTTTTATAATTTTCCCCCCAATCTTACTTCCCTCCCCCACCCCCCCCCACCCCCACGGAAACTAATCTGTTAGTCTTTACTTTGTTTCCATGTTGTACCTTGATCCAAATTGGGTGTGATGACAGAGAAATCATATTCTTAGAGAAGAGACAAGAATTCTATGAGGTAACAAGATCAGACAATAAGATATCTGGTTTTTTCCTAAATTAAAGGGAATAGTCCTTGAACTTTGTTCAAACTCCACACATAGCAACTTAACTGGATACAGATGGCACTCTCCTTTGCAGACAGGCCAAAATTGCTCCCGATTGTTGCATTGATGGAATGAGCAAGTTCTTCAAGGCTGATCATCAGTCCCCTGTTGCTGTTAGGGTATATGGTGTTTTTCTGGTTCTGCTCATCTCACTCAGCATCAATTCATGCAAATCCCTCCAGGCTTCCCTGAAATCCCATCCCTCCTGGTTTCTAATAGAACAATAGTATTCCATGACATACATATACCACAGTTTGCTAAGCCATTCCCCAATTGAAGGACATTTACTGGATTTCCAATTCTTTGCCACCACAGACAGGGCTGCTATAAATATTTTTGTACAAGTAATGTTTTTACCCTTTTTCTTCATCTCTTCAGGATATAGACCCAGTGGTGGTATTGCTGGGTCAAAGGGTATGCACATTTTTTTTGGCCTTTGGGTGTAGTTCCAAATAGCTCTCCAGAAAGGTTGGATGAGTTCACAGCTCCACCAGCAGTGTAATAGTGTCCCAGATTTCCCACATCCCTTCCAACAATGACCATTATCCTTTCTGGTCACATTGGCCAATCTGAGAGGTGTGAGGTGGTACCACAGAGAAGCTTTAATTTGCATTTCTCTAATAATTAATGATTTAGAGCATTTTTTCATATGGCTATGAATTGCTTTGATCTCCTCATCTGTAAACTGCATTTGCATATCCTTTGACCATTTGTCAATTGGGGAATGGCTTTTTGTTTTAAAAATATGACTCAGTTCTCCATATATTTTAGAAATGAGTCCTTTGTCAGAATCATTAGTAAAGATTGTTTCCCAATTTACTACATTTCTTTTGATCTTGGTTACAGTGTTTTATCTGTGCAAAAGCTTTTTAATTTAATGTAATTGAAAACATCTAAATGGTTTTTGGTGATGTTCTCCAACTCTTCCTTAGTCATAAACTGCTTCCCTTTCCATAGATCTGACAGGTAAACTAGTCCTTGATCTTCTAATTTGCTTATGGTATTCTTTTTTATGTCTAAGTCCTGTAACCATTTGGATCTTATCTTGCTAAAGGGTGTGAGGTGTTGGTCTAATCTAAGTTTCTTCCATACTAACTTCCAATTATCCCAGCAGTTTTTTTATCAAAAAGGGAGTTTTTATCCCAATGGCTGGACTCTTTGGGTTTATCAAACAGCAGATTACTATAATCATCTCATGCTTTTACACCTAGTCTATTCCACTGGTCCACCACTCTATTTCTTAGCCAATACCAAACAGTTTTGATGACTGATGCTTTATAATATAATTTGGATCAGGTAGGGCTAAGCCACCTTCTTTTGAACTTTTTATCATTAAGCTCCTGGCAATTCTTGACTTTTTATTTCTCCATATGAATTTACTTACAATTTTTTCTAACTCATTAAAGTAATTTTTCAGAATTTTGATTGGTAGGGGACTAAACTGATAATTTAGTTTTGGTAGAATGGTCATTTTTATTATATTAGCTCTCCCTATCCATGAGCAGTTGATATTTGCCCAGTTATTTAAATCTGATTTAATTTGTGTGAGAAGTGTTTTATAATTGTTTTCAAAAAGATTCTGAGTCTGTCTTGGCAAATATACTCCCAAATAATTTACACTGTCCGAGGTTAATTTGAATGGGATTTCTCTTTCTAGTTCTTCCTGCTGTTTCTTGCTAGACATATATATATATATATATATATATATATATATATATATATATATATATATATATATATATATATGAAAGTTGAGGATTTATGAGGGTTTATTTTATAACCTGCAAGTTTGCTAAAATTGCTAATTGTTTCCAGTAGTTTTTTAGATGGTTTCTTGGGATTCTCTAGGTAGACCATCGTGTCATCTGTGAAGAGTAAGAGTTTTGTCTCTTCCTTCCTAATTCTAATTCCTTCAATTTCTTTTTCTTCTCTAATTGCTGATGCTAACATTTCTAATGCAATATTGAATAGTAATGGTGATAATGGGCACCCTTGTTTGACCCCTGATCTTATTGGGAATGCCTCTAGCCTCTCCCCATTGAATATAATGCTTGTTGATAGTTTCAGATAGATACTGCCAATTATTTTAAGGAACAGTCCATTTATTCTTACACTCTCTAGTATTTTTAATAGGAATGGATGCTGTATTTTGTCAAAAGCTTTTTCAGCATCTATTGATATGATCATATGATTTCTGATAGGTTTGCTGTTGATATAATTGAGTATACTAACTGTTTTCCTAATATTGAACCATCCCTGCATTCCTGGAATAGATCCTACTTGATCATAATGTATTATCCTAGTGATGACTAGTTGTAATCGTTTTGCTAAGATTTTATTTAGGATTTTTGCATCTATATTCATCAGGGAAATAGGTCTATAATATTCTTTCTCTGTTTTAACTCTTTCTGGTTTAGGTAACAGTACCATGTTGGTCTCATAGAAAGAGTTAGGCAGAGTTCCATCTTTCTCTATTTTTCCAAAGAGTTTATATAGAATTGGAACCAATTGTTCCTTAAATGTTTGGTAGAATTCACTTATGAATTCATCAGGCCCTGGTGATTTTTCTTTAGGGAGTTCAATGATGGCTTGTTGAATTTCTTTTTCTGAGATAGGATTGTTGAGGTATTTAATCTCTTCTTCATTTAAGCTGGGCAACTTAATTTTTTTTCAATATTCATCCATTTCACTTAGATTATCAAATTTATTGGCATAGAGTTGGGCAAAAGAATTTCAAATTATTATTTTAATTTCCTCCTCATTGGTGGTGAGTTCACCTGTTTCATTTATGACACTAGCTATTTGGCTTTCTTCTTTCTTTTAATCAAATTGACCAGAGGTTAATCAATTTTATTGGTTTTTTTCATCATACCAACTTTTGGTTTTATTTATTAATTCAATGGTTTTTTTGCTTTTGATTTTATTAATTTCTCTTTTAATTTTTAGAATTTCTAATTTGGTATTTAATTGGGGATTTTTGATTTGTTCTTTCTCTCATTTTTTTAGTTGCATGTTTAGTTCATTGATTTCCTCTTTCTCCAACTTATTCATGTAAGCATTTAGAGCTGTAATAGATCCCTGAGAGTCACTTTGAATGAATCCCATAGGTTTTGGTATGTTGTTTTATTATTATCATTATCAAGGATAAAGTGGTTAATTCTTTCTATAATTTGTTTTTTGGTCCATTCATTTTTTAAAATGAGGTTATTCAGTTTCCAGTTTGTTCTGGGTCTATATCTCCTTGGCCCAGTATTGCATATGAATTTTATTGTATTGTGATCTGAGAAAGATGTATTCACTATTTCTGCCTTTCTGCAGTTGATCATTAGGTTTTTATGTCCTAGTACATGGTCAATTTTTGTATAAGTTCCATGTACTGCAGAGAAAAAGCTATATTCCTTTCTATCCCTGTTCAGTTTCCTCCATAAGTCTACCATATCTAATTTTTCTAACAATCTACTTCCTTAACTTCTTTCTTCTTTATTTTATGATTTGATTTATCTCAATCATTTAGCGGGAGGTTGAGGTCTCCCACTAGTAGAGTTTTGCTGTCTATGTCTTCCTGTAGTTCTTTCAGCTTCTCCTCTAAGAATTCGGTGCTCTCCCACTGGGTGCATATATATTCAGTTTTGAAATAACCTTATTGTCTATGGTACCTTTTAGGAGGATAAAGTTTCCTTCCTTATCTCTTTTAACGCTATTTTTGCTGCTGCTTTGTCTGAGATAAGAATTGCTACCCTTCCTTTTTTTTTTTTTTACTTCAGCTGAAGCAAAATATATTTTGCCCCAACCTTTCACCTTTACTCTATATGTATCCCTCCGCTTCAAATGCGTTTCTTGTAAGCAGCATATTGTAGGATTCTGTTTTTTAATCTACTCTCCTATTTACTTAGGTTTTAAAGGGAGAATTAATCCCATTCACATTCAAGGTTATGATTACTAATTCTTTATTGCCCTCTGTGCTATCTCCCCTCCATTTGTATTTTCCCCCCTTTCTCCCCCCTTTCTCCATATTCCCCAGTATTTTGTTTCTGAATACCAACCCCTTCAGTGTGTTTGCCCTCCTATATCACCCCTACCCTTTCTTTCCCCTTTCCCTTCCCTTTTGTTATTTCCCCCTTTCCTCCCCACCCCTTCCCTTTCTCCATCCCCGCCTCCCCTTTTCCCCTTTTAATACTTGAAAGGTTAGATGTTTTATAAGTTAACTGAGTATGTGTAGGTTGACTTTAAGCCAAGTCTGATGAGAAGAAGATTCAGATGTTTCTCATTTGCTCCCTTCTTCCCCTCTATTACCATAGGTTTTTTGTACCTCTTAGTGTAATGAGATTTACCCCCATTCAATCCCCTCCCTCCTCCCATCTCTTTCCTGTCCCCCTTTTTAAGGAGGTAGTTTTTTTAGATCATTCTATCTAAGTCATAGAAAATTCTGAGTGTCTCTACCTTCTAATTCAGTATATTCTATCAAATAGAATTCAAAATTCCTGAGAGTTATTAGAATCTTTCTCCCAAGTGGGGTTAAGCCAGTTACATCCCATTAGATAGCAGTCTCATGGATAGGTCATGAATGTCCATCATTTCTGGCTAGGTATATTCTCTCTCTTAGAGTTACAATTCTCAAGATTTATGGGAATCTTTTTCCCCCATGCTGGGATATAGCCAGTTTCAACTTACTGGATTGCATTTTTTGTTCCTTTTACCACCCCCCCTCTTTTTTTACGTTTTCGTGTGTGTCTTGAACCTCCTGTTTGAAGTCCAAATTTTCTGTCTAGCTCTTGTTTTTTCATCAGAAATTTTTGGAATTCTTCCATTTTGTTAAATGTCCATCTTTTTCCCTGGAATAGAAGGCTCAGCTTTGAAGGAAAGTAGATTCTTGGCTGCATTCCAAGCTCCCTTGCTCTTCAAAATATCTCTTTCCAGGCCCTTTGATCCCTTAATGTTGATGCAGCCAGATCCTGCGTGATCCTTACTGTGTCTCCTTGATATTTAAATTGTTTCTTTCTGGCTGTTTGCAGGATTTTCTCTTTTATCTGATAGTTCTGGAGTTTGGCCACAACATTTCTTGGTGTTTTCATTTTGGGATTATTTTCTGGTGGGGATTGATGTACTCTTTCAATAACTACTTTGCCCTCCAATTCCATGATATCAGGGCAGTTTTCATCACTAGATCCTGTAATATTAAGTCCAGGCTTTTTTCCTCTTCAATGTTTTCAGGAAGTCCTATAATTTTCAGGTTGCCTCTCCTCAATCTATTCTCAAGTTCAGTGGTTTTGTTGATGAGGTATTTTAGATTTGCTTCTTTTTGTTTTAATTTATTTTTTATTCTCATTTTGTACAATTTTTTTTTACATTAATAAAGTATACTTGTTTACAAGTAAACAAAATACCTCCCCCATGAATATAGATAGACTTGCTTGGGTGAAAAAGTAAAGGGGAGAGGAAAAAAAATTAAAATTAAAAAAAATAATAGTAATAATTGTAGGTATGGCTATGTGGCCCAATGGATGAAGCACCAGCCTTGGAGCCACAAGCACCTGAGTCCATATCCAGCCTCATAAACCCAATAATCACCCAGCCATGTGACATGCAAGCCACCCGATCCCCACTGCCCTGCAAAAACCAAGAAGAATTAAAAAAAAAAGACCCCAAATAAAATAAAATAGTAATAAAAGTAGAGGTGGCTGGGTGGCAGACAGAGCATTGGCCCTTGAGCCAGGAGCACCTGGGTCTGAATCTGGCCCCAGACACCCAAAGATCACCCTGCTATGTGGCCCCAGGCAGGCCACTCAGCCCCACTTGACTTGCATCCTCCCCCAAATAATAATAACAAAAAATGTGCTTGAGTCTTTGTTCCAACACCATCAACTCTGTCGTGAGTGTATCACATTCTTTATGATAAGTGTATCACAAAAGTTACTTCCATATTTTTCCAACGTTGCCATTGCTGATTGCAACTCCCTCCTTTCTTATTTCTCCACTACCATGTACTCTATTTTCTCTCTCCTTTCACTCTGGCTCTGCTGTAGGGTTGCTGAGTGGCGCAGCAGACAGATCCCTGGTCCTGAGGCCAAGAAGCCCTGAGCCCCCATACCACCCCTTAGGCCCAGAATCCACCTGGCCCTATGGTCCTGGGCAGGCCTTCCAATCCCAGCCCCTTGCAAGAAGTAAGAAAGAAAATGTGTTATATCTGACCACTGTCCCCCCCATGGTCCATCTGTTCCTCCTTTATTCACATCCCCATCCCTTCCCCCTGCTCTCCCCTCCTTCTTACTCCAGTTGTCTATACCCCATTGAGTATATTTGTTGTTTCCTCTCCTAGCCATCTCTGATGAGAGCAAAGGTTCCCTCATTCCCCCTTGCCTCCCCCCTTCCATATCACTACAATAGCTCATTGTAATAAAAAAAATGTTATTATGTGAAATATCTTGGACTATTCCCCCTCTCCTTTTTCTTTCTCTCATTCCATTTCCCTTTTTTCCTATTGACTCCATTTTTACACCATATTTTATCTTCGAATTCAGCTTTCTCCTGTGCTTCAACTATAAAATTTCCCTCTACCTACTCTATTAACTGAGATGGTTCATATGAATATTATCAGTATCATTTTTCTATACATGCAGTTCATCTTAATTAAGTCCCTCATATTTCCCCCCTCTCCTCCAATCTCCATGCTTCACCTGAGTCCTGTATCTGAAGATCAAACCTTCTGTTCAGCTCTGGCCATTCCAAAAGGAACCTTTGAAATTCCCCTGGTTCATTGAAAGTCCATCTTTTTCCCTGGAAGAGGACATTCAGCCTTGCTGGGTAGTTCATTCTTGGCTGTATTCTAAGCTCTTTTGCCTTCTGGTATATTGTATTCCAAGCCCTACGAGCTTCCAATGTAGCTGCTTCTAAGTCCTGTGTGATCCTGACTGCAGCTCCACGATATTTGAACTGTGTCCTTCTGGCTGCTTGTAATATTTTCTCTTTGACTTGGGAATTCTGGAACTTGGCTGTAATATTCCTGGGGGCTGGTTTTTTGTGATCTCTTTCTCGGGGGGGGGGGGGATCAGTGGATTCTCTCCATTTCTATTTTGCCCTCTGCTTCTAGAATATCAAGGCAATTTTCCTGTAGTAATTCTTTGAAAATGATGTCAAGGCTCTTTTCCTGATCATGACTTTCAGGTATTCCAATAATTTTCAAATTATCTTTCCTGAGTCTGTTTTCCATATCAGTTGTTTTTTCAATGAGATATTTCACATTTTCTTCTAATTTTTCTTTTTTTTTATTTTGAAGTATTGATTTCTGATTTCTGGTAAATTCATCAATCTCCCTGAATTCTATTCTTTGTCTAAAGGATTTGTTCTCCTCAGAGAGTTTTCTTATCTCTTTTTCCATCTGGCCAATTTTGCTTTTTAAAGCATTCTTCTCCTCAATAACTTTTTGAACTGTTTTATCCATTTGACCTAAGCTGGTTTTTAGCATGCTATTTTCTTCAGCCTTTTTTTGGATTTCCTTGACTAAGTTGCTGACTTCATTTTCATGTTTTTCCTGCATCTCTCTCCTTTCTTTTCCCAGTTTTTCTTCCAACTCCCTCATTTGATTTTCAAAGTCTTTTTTGAGCTCTGTCATAGCCTGAGCCCAATTTCTGTTTTTCTTGGAGTCTTTAGATGCAGGAGCTTGTGCTTCCTCATCTTCAGACTGAGTATGTTGATCCTTCTTGGGCTCATTTGCAAAATATTTCTCAATAGTCTTCTTTTTGTTTCTCTGCTTGCTCATTTTCCGAGCCTGGGCCTGGTTTGGGGTGCTTCCTGAGCTTTTGGGACACTCCCACAAGGGTCTCAGTGTGTGAGGTTCTGTCCTCCCTCCTGGTCTGTGAATGACCATAAGCACCTCCCTCTGCCATGAGGCTGAGGTGGGGGGGGGCCCTGTTGTTCTATGGGGGCCCTAGACTGGGATCAGGATCTGAATGTTGTCAGAGCCCCAGTGTCCTGTTCCAGGGGCAGAGGACAGAGCTCAGCAGTCTCTCTTCACTCCCCTCCCTAGGTTCAATGGGCTCATGCCCTGGGGGCTCCTGCTTACTGGCTCTGCCTGCTTCTTTTTCCTGGATCTGGACTGCCTTGACCATGCTGCTTGCTGTATGCCCTGAGGGCTGGGTTTCACATGCTCTCTAGCAGAGGTCCCCACTGCTCCCCAAATATATGCCCGGTGCTCCCTGGGGCATAGATCAGGAGATTCCCCTGCTGCTGTGAGCCATGGCTCCCAGTACCCTGGGGCTACCTCCGGGAGGCTGAAGTTCTTTGACTCTGGTGGGCCACCCTTCTGGCAGGCCACCCCTCTGACCCCGGACAGCAGAGCCTTTCTGCTCTTTTCCAGGTTACCTTGAGTAGGAGAACTGCCTCACTGGGTCCCTTTGCGGGTTCTGTCTCTCAAAAGTTTAGTTAGAGTCCTTAGTTTATGAGTTTTTATCAGAGAGCTCCTAAGAGTGGATCCCTTCATGTTGCCATCTTGGCTCTGCTGATTTGATTCTATTTTTTTCTGTTTTTTGATTTTGTTTAACTGACTCTTGCTGTCTCATGGAGTCATTAGTCTCTGTAGATTCCATTCTTTTTTGGGGGGGGGAGTTTTCTTCATTAATCTTTTGCAACTCCTTTTACAATTGGTCAATTCTATTTTTGAAAGAGCTTTCCATTTGCCCAATTGAGGTTTTGAGAGAATTATTTTCTTTTTGCCTTTGCCCAATTGAGGATCTGAGAGAATTATTCTCATTTTGTATTTGTCCAATTGAGGATCTGAGAGATTTATTCTCACTTTGTATTTATCCAATTGATGATGTGAGGGATTTATTCTCATTTTGTATTTGTCCAATTGATGATCTGAGAGATTTATTCTTCTTTTGTATTTGTCCAATTGTACTTTCTAAGGTTTTGTTTTCTTGTTGCAAGGTATTAATGGTCTCTCCCAAATTTTTAAGCTCCTTCCTTATTTCTTCAAGGAAGTCTTTCTGTGCTGAAGACCAGATCATATTCTCCTCAGAGGTTCCAGGTCTCTCTGAGTTAGGGTCTTTCCCTTCCAAGAATTTTTCTATGGATCCACCTTTCCACCCACCCTTCTTCATTTTGCTGAGATCTGATTTGGAGAGGGGCTGGTTCACAGGGGCTTGGGATTGCTAAAGGCTTTAATCATTGAGTGCAATTTCTCTGGCTGTCCAATAGGAGGTGTTGGTTGCTTTCTCTGGAGTGTGACCTTGATTGAGGCCTTCTCCCTTTGCTTGAAGGGAGGAGTTGGAGCTATTGAATTCTTTTGCCTTCAATCAGTGGTGGGCTTTACCCTGGCCTGAGGTCATTCCTCAGCTGGGCTGGTTCTTCTGCTCACACACCTAGGCCTGAGGCAGAATTAGTTTGTATTTGTTTGTTTGGGAGGAGGTCTGAGCTGTAATTCGACTCTGGGTTCCTCAGACCAGAGGAGCCCTGGGATGGTGTCTGCAGCTCTCCTGTTCTGGAACTCTTCCCCCAGCCCTGTCAGCAAGCTCCCGGAGGACAGTGCCAACACCAGTGCCTCTGCTCCCTAGTTGACTCAAGCCCCTGCTGTCTAGCCCCACTGCTGATCCAGTAGGTCCAGTTCTTGGGCCCTCAGACTCCAGGTTCAAATTCAGCTGCTAATCTGGCTGATCCGGGGCTGATCCTCCCTCTGAGCCCAGACTCACCCACCCAAATTAGTCCAGTGCAGCTGCTGGAGACAAATCTTGGGGTAGTTGTTCTTTCTCCTGGCTTTTCTTTCTGGGTTTTGTGGGTTGGATTTCTTTTAAGAAATGTGTTTCAATGTGATAGATGGGGAAGAGATCAGGAGGCTTTAGAGCTGTGCCTGTCTTCTCTCTGCCATCTTGGCCGGAAGTGCCAAGCTCTTTTAAACACAAAACTTATCATTCATTTATTCCACAAGTATATATTAAATATTATCTAAGTACCAGACCCTGTACTAGTGACTGGAGATAAATACAGAAAAATAAAAGATTCCTTGTCCTTGGAATGCTAATGGTCAGTTTTGAGAAAAATAACTTTCAGGGCAGATTTCAGAAAGAAACTGAAAAGACCTACATGAACTGATAATGAACTTACATGAACTTGAGCAGAACCAGGAGTACATTGTACACTTTAATAGCAACATTGGGTGCTGATCAACTATGATAGTCTAAACTCTTCTCAGCAGTACAGTAATCACAGACCTGTAGAGGAAAATGCCATCCACTTCCTGAGAAAGAATTATAGAATCTGAAAGCAGATCAAAGGATACAATTTTTACCTTTTTAATTTTTTTTCTTTTCCTTTTCCTTTTCATGGTTTTTCTTTTTTTGCGCTGATTCTTCCATAGCATGACTAATATGGAAATTTGAGTAGCACAATTATTCATGTGTAACCTTACTTACTATCCTAAGACTGGGGGATGGAATAATGGAAGGGAAAATTTTTTTATAAAGATGAATATTGAAAATTATCTTTATATATCATTGGGAAATAAATTAAATTAATTTTAAAAATTAAAATACACATAAGTAAATACAAAGCTCTTACTGGAGAGAACTAAGAATCCTAGGAGAGGGTAGATCATGATAAGAGATAAAGGAGTTAACTGGATGAATCATGAAGAAAATAAAAGTCTTAAGAGGCAGAAATGAGAAAGGATTATACCTAACACAAGGCAACAACTTATATAAAGACAGGAAAATGGGAAGTGAAATGCTATTTATTAAGAACAAGGAGGTCATTTCCATTGGAACTGGGAGTGTCAGCTCGAGAGAGCCATTAAGCATTTACTTATTTGTTTTTTAATTCTATATTTTGACTGAACACCCATTCTTTGTGTCAGATAATATCTGACTTATGGTTTCTAAGAACCTTTGCTTTCCCATGAAAATGAAGAGTAGGGAAATAGCAAGCACAAAATCCCTTAGGTAGATTTGCATCAATTGTATACTCCACATAATAATAAATAAACTTTCATTGAGCTCTTTTAAGTTGTAGGCACTGTATTAAGTATACAAATATCTTATTTGATCCTTACAACAACCCTGAAGGTAGATGCTGTTGCTATCTCCCATTTTATAATTGAGAAAACTGAAGAAAATAATGGTTATAGGATTTGTTTAGTAGACCTATTCTACTGGCTCAAAAATAGACACATTCCCTTGATATTCTTTATGCATTGTTCCTCCAGATAAATTCTGTAACTATTTTTTTCTAGCTCTATAAAATATTTTTTGGCAGTCTAATTGGTATGACACTGAATAAGTAATTTAATATATGTAGAATTGTCATTTACTTTTAGGCTTTCCCCTAACTATCTCTTCTGCAAGCATGTGCGTGGAAAAACATACCATACTGTACATATCACTAGAGTAGTTTATTTAAAACATAACTAAGCATAATTTGGTGGAGAAAGTATTTGATTTTTTTTTCATCAAAAGACTTGGCTTTACCAGAAAGACTCATGAACTGATGCAAACTGCATTTTGCAGAATCAGAAGAACATTGTACACAGTAACAGCAAATTATATGATGATTAACTGTGAATGACTTAGCTATTCTCACCAATACAATGATCCAAGACAATTTCAAATGACTAATGATGAAAAATGTTATCTACTTTCAAAGAAAGAACGATGAAGTTTACATGCAGATAAAAGCGTACTATTTTTCACTTTTTAAAAAATTTTTTTCTTCTTTGGGTCAATGTCTTTCACAACATGATGAATATGGCACTATGTTTTGTGTGATTGAACATGTATAACCTATACAATTGCTTATTGTCTTAGGGAAGTAAAGAGAGAAATTTGGAACTCAAAATTTAAAAAAAGTGAATGCTAAAAATTATCTTTATAGGGGCGGCTAGGTGGCACAGTGGATAAAGCACTGGCCCTGGAGTCAGAAGTACCTGGGTTCAAATCTGGTCTCAGACACTTAATAATTACCTAGCTGTGTGGCCTTGGGCAAGCCACTTAACCCCATTTGCCTTGCAAAAAAACCTAAAAAAAATTATCTTTATGTGTAACTGGGGAACAAATAAAATATTTTTAAAAGACCTGGGTTCAGGTTCTTTCTCTAAACTTCATCTCAAAAATTAGGGTAATGATGCATAAAATATTTTGTAAGTTGCAATGGGTTTTATAAATGTCAACTAGTATTTATTATTTTGCTGCTGCTTTCTGACTCAAAAATATTCCGTGATTTCCTGATTCCTAATGAATAAAATCTAGGATAGCATTTAAGGCATCCTTCCTTTCTAAACAACTCTTCAGTAAAAATACGGAAATTTAGAAGATGAATTTGGGGTTTAAGATAATGAGTTCTACTTCAGACATGTTTAGTTCTACTAATCTCCTAGTCTGAGATGTCCAATAGGCAGTTAGAAATGTGATAGAGGTAAGGACTAAAATAAAATCTGAGAGTCATCAATACAAAGATGATAATTAAACCTGTAGAAGCTAATGAAATTACCAGAAGAAATGGTATAAAGTATGTAAAGGGACAAGAGAAGCATTGGAAAACACCCACAAGTAATGCATATGGAGGAAGAACAAGCAAAGGTGGTTGAACAGGAAAGGAGAACTGGGAAGAGAGGTTGACAGTGTCAAAGGCTGAAGAGAGGTCAAGAAAGATGAGGATGATTTTTGATTTTTCAATTCAAGAGACCATTGACAACTTTAGAGAGAGCAGTTTCAGTTGAATGATGAAGTCAGGAGTCAGACTGCAAATGATTTAGAAGAGCATGTGGAGAGGAGATGGAATTGTCAGTTGTAGATAGTTTTCTCATGGAGGGGAAATATAACAATATAACATAGCTAATAGGGATGACAGTGTTTTAAGGATGTGGTATTATGGATGGTTTTTGACATTATCTACCTCAAAAAAGCCCCTCAAAACAAACCTGTCCCTATTTTGAACTTCCCTGTTATTGACAAATGGGCACTTAGGCTAAGACAATTAGTGGAGAGAGTGTAGGACTTGGAGTCTGAATGACCTGAGTTCAAATCTAGACTCAGACACCTACTAGCTGTGTGATCTTGGACAAGTCACTTAATCCTGTTTGTCTCAGTTTCATCATCTGTAAAAAGATTTAGAAAAGGAAATGGCAAACCAATTCAGTACCTTTGCCAAGAAAACACCAAAAGGGGCTCCTAAAGAGTGAGACACAACTGAGAAATAACCAAAGAATAAAAAAATTATTGTCAAGGGCATGACCATTCAATAGAATTTCAACCTTAATGTCATACTCAACTCCCATTTATACTTAACCCCCTTATATAACCTAATACCAAGTTTTGTGGTTTCTTCCTTTGCAACATTTCTCACATACATCCTTTTCTTTCTGCTCACATAGCTACCACTCAGGTCTTCATCATCTTATTCCCTGACTATTGAAATAGCCTTCGAGTAAGCTCAGGTTTCTCACCAATCTAGTCCATCTACCAGAAAAAAGAATACAGGGAGAGATTGAGGATTAGTGAAAGAGTGGGAATGACAGAACAGGCCGTCTCCTGAAGAAGAAAGGATAGGATGAAGTCAAGAAAGGTATATACTTCTTCACAAAAAAAAAGGTCTGCTTGTTCATATGAGACAGGAATGAAGGACTAAATAGAAGTGTAAGGCATCTGAATGATGTGAAATGAGGAGAGAAGAGAGAGCTTTTGGTAAATGGCATCAATTTCTTTTGGTGATCTTGTAATGACTGAATTAGAGAACTGTAAAAGAATTGCCTTGCAATGGGGTGGGTCTCATTGAGACTGTCATGGACTCAGTCTGCATGGTACAGTGTCAAAGTGAATTTTCTGGCAATCAAGTAGAAGTTGTTTAGAGACCAGTATAAATTATATCCAAAGGTAATGAGGATTATAGGATTATAAAAAATAAAATGCATAATTCTTAAATTAAAAAGTCTTTGCACAAAAACCCCAGTGCCACTACAATTGAAAGGAAAACAGTTAACTAGCAAAAAATTGCCAAGTTTCCCTGATAAAGTTTTAATATACAAGATATATAAGGAGGAAATGAAAATTTAAAAGAACAAGAAGTGATCTTCCAGTGGAAAATGGCCAGCTGATACCAATAGACAGTTTTCAAAGGAAGAAATCTAAATAGAAATCAATAGTCATATAAAAATGTTTTAAACCTCTTATAGATGAAGTGCAAGTAGAAATAACTTTGAGATTCCACCTTATACCAGATTGACAATGAGGATATAAAAAGGACAAATGACAATTGTTAAAGTTATCAAAAGAAAACCATGACATCAGAGAGGTGATGCCATGACAAGCAATGATTTGGATTTGAGTAAGGGGCTGCTGTGCTAAGTCGCCAACTTCAGTTTCTCCTCTGGAGCCAGATATCAATCAGGATGACTGGAGATGGACCAATCAGGGTTAAGTGACTTTCCCAAGGTCACATAGCTAATAAATATTAAGAGTTTGAGATGGGATTGGAATTCAGCTCCTTTGGATTCCAGAAAAATAGGAACATGAATAGATTTGTAAAGTTAAGTCTATTTAGGCCTGTATCTTGAAAAGAGAAAAAGACAAAAGAGATTATTCATACAATATACATTTTTGTAGGTCATTATCCTAGAATAATCAAAGATTGTCTATATCCATTTCTAAAGGAAAAATTGGACAAAAAATATCTCCTGAAATATTTCCCAAATTAAAAAAAAAGATCTCAAGAACAACTATAATTGAATGCAAGAAACTTGCAGTTATATCTTTCAAGATTCTTTTGGATATCAAAAGATTATAATTACATTAGAGATTGTTATTTTATAGTGCTGGGCACTCAGGAATACCACTTATTAGGTATGTGACCCTGGACGAGTTACTTAATCCCTGTCTGTCTAAGTTTCTTCATCTGTAAAATAAGGATAATAATACCACTTACCTTCTGGGGATTTTACAAAGATGAAAGAAAGTGATTATTTGTCAAACACATTGCAAGCCTTAAAACACTAAATAGATATGCTAGCATTAATTTATATAGTTTCAATTCTCTGGCTGAAATCTACCTCTACTTTTCCAATTACACTTGCAAAGGTTTAAACAGAATATTATTTTCAAGCACAAAAACTATAAGAATGATAATACTCACAATGATAGAGGTCATAGGAATGACCACAGTAAGCATTTTGTAAAATTACAATGGTCTATAACTCCTTATATATTCCTTAATAGAAGATGTGTATATGGTTTGGGTGAATCATTCTTGTTCCTATTGTATTAAAGTATTCAGTAGAGTTTGCTTAGGTATTTCTCAAAGCTCTGAAAATCAAGTAGTAAAACCAGTGTTTCTAGTTCTCATTGTGTTAACTCTTGACATAGCAATGATTCAATCATGTTTTTCAGTTCTGACCAGTTTTCCCTGGTCAGTAAGAACCAGAACTATTCTAAAGTAACATTGTTGTGGACATGCACTACCAAACACCAATAAGAAAAGGAAACAGATGAGGCATTCAGGAAACAAAAAGAACCGAGAATTGTTAGGATCAAACAAATCACAAGCCTGATATGGAATCATGATATAGATGGAACAGGGCATTTCAGTTATTTAGTTATCTGTTGGATTTGCTTGTTATCTTGGACAAAATCAGAGTAGCTAAAAAAAATAATTTCTCTTTATAAATTCCTTATCATCAGTGGAAGGGTTAGAAGGATGAACTAATTCAAATAAGATGAAGAATCATAGACAAAAATGTAACATCTGACACTTGATATCAATTATATTAGAACAGGATGGGGAAGGATGATTAACCAACTTCATGTGAAAAAAGTTTCTGAATCTTTAATGGAGTAGTAGGTATGTAGTAGTAATAGGCATCATGAATGACTTAGTTACCAAGCAAGACTAGCAAGGATCTTAGGCTTCATTTAAGAAGACAATAAATTGCAAATTAAGACAAATGTGAGTTTCTACCTTAATCCCATCAAGTTGTCAAATATTAAAAAAGAAGAAAATTTCATTTTTGAAGGATTTTCAGGAAAACAGATATACTAATGGACTGCTCATGGGTTATGAATTGATTCAGTCATTCTAGAATTAAGAACTTATACCCCAAAAGGTCATTAAAGCATGCTTTTTTACCTGATACTATTACTAGGGCTATTCTCTTAGAAGATTAAAAAATAGAGAAGAGACAAAAAATTATAAAATTATTGATAGCAGTAGAGAACTGAAAACATGGGAGAAAACTCACAGGAATACCCATCTATTGGGGAATGACTTGAACAAGAAATGCTAAATAAATGAAGTTATTGCATGATGAAATATATGGTTTCTAAAAAGCCTGGAAAGATCCCTTTGCATTGATGCAGAGTGAAGTGAATAAGAGGAAATAATGGATAAGAGAAAATATACAATAATGACGAATTAAAAAACAATTTTGAGAACTTGAATCAATGCATTGATCAACTATGGTTCTAATGGACTCACAATGAAGCCTTTTACTAATTTTTTAAGGTAGAAGATGCAAAAATAAGACATATTGTTGGGAATTTGTTTTTCTTGACTATGCAAATTTGTTAAAAGACCTTTGTTTCTCTTTTTCTTTTTCAAAGGAGAGAGAAGGATGAGTGTAGGAAAAGCAAAAAGGTAAAAGAAGAGAAGGGAAAGAAATACTAAGAGGAAAGGATAGTCAAAAAAGAATAGGGCCATTGAGGAATAGATTTTTGGAAGTTGCCTTCCAATTGACTTTCTGTGAAAATAAGCATACAAAATATTTAGAAATACATCAGAGAATGTGTGTATAAATGTGTCAAGATTATAAGTAATATTTCATTCTTTTTTGTTGAAGTTAGATTTTCAAAAGATATCTGGAACAGAAGCAGGCTCAGATTTGGAAGAGCAAAACATATAGTTTAGAGAAATTTGTTTAACTGAGTAACATCATGCATAAAACTATGACACTATAGTTGTTTACACTAATTGTTGATGCTGTTTGTCCTTCATTTTTGAAAAATATCATGGCACCAGGGAGGTGATGCCAGGACAAGCCTGTGTATTGGATTTGAGTGAGGAGATGCTGTGCTAAATCCCTTTCTCCTCCAGAGCCATCTCAGTCCAGTGGTCAGATATCAAGCAGGAGGACTGGAAATTGCTCTGGACTGGAAATTGTTCCGAGACAATCATGGTTAAGTAACTTGCCCAAGGTCACACAGTTAATAAGTGTCAAATGTGTGAGGCCAGATTTGAATTTGGGTCTTCTTGACTCTATGACTGGTGCTCTAGACACTGTACCATCTATCTCCCTCTATGACATTGTAGTTATTTGAACTTTGAATACAGATTTTGTTGTCAAAAATATTTTCCCCTTTATTTAACATCTATAATAACTTTATCATGTTGGCACTCAATGCTATCTTTATCCTTATTGCTTTTGTAATATGTTTCCTCCTTACCCCCTTCTATTAGGATCCCTTTAGAATTGGATATTATTAGTCTTCCAAAATTTTGCTCATGCTCTTATCTTCTGCATAGCTTTCTTCCTCATCCCTGACTTTAAGCACTCTCCTACTCACCTTAAAGAATGTATATTTTGCTATTTCAAATATATTTTGTAATCACTTATTTATGTGTATGTTATTTATTCTGCATACTCCTTGAGGTAGGTTACAGTTTCATTTTTATCTTTGTCTAGCTCTTTGTTGTTGTCCTTCATTCCTTTTTTTTTTAAAGGTTTTTGCAAGGCAAACAGGGTTAAGTGGCTTGCCCAAGGCCACACAGCTAGGTAATTATTAAGTGTCTGAGACCGGATTTGAACCCAGGTACTCCTGACTCCAGGGCCGGTGCTTTATCCACTGCGCCACCTAGCCGCCCCCTGTCCTTCATTCTTGAAAAAGACCATGACATTAAGTAAATGATGTCATGAAATGCATGTAATTTTGGATTCAAGTGAGGGAGTATTATGCAGAGACATCAGTCTCACTACTTCTTCTAGACCCTTTTGAACTCAATGACCTGATATAGTAGGAACAGGATTGGTCTGGAAACAATGGGAAATCTTGGTCCTTTTAGATACAGATCCTTTCAGTATCACTCATACACACCTTGGTGCCCAGGTATCCTCAGTCTTAGGGAGTTTTAACTTAGGGACATTTGATCCTTGTTGACTATCCATTTTCTGCTGATATTAACCTTTAGATGGAGTTTGCCTCCACTTTGAGCTGCATTCTCAAGTTGGTTGGATAGATGCATGATTAGTTCTGATTGGTTGATTGGTTGTTTGGTTGGTTCTTGTCCTTCATTATTGAAGACCAAAAATGACATCACTATGTTTAGGACAAATTACAGTGTGTCCAACTGTGGTTAATCAAATAAATACAAGCTTGGGGGTTCTATCACAGATTGGGCACAAATAATCCATGTGAGCACCTGGGGTGGCTACTCTAAATTTAAGTATGTCACATTTCCTTTGAACTGTTTCAATTCTGCCTTCCTCACAGAGTGCAGCCCTGTCATGGATGAGGGCATGCCTCCCTGGCATACTGTGCCAGTCCTGTCCCATGCTATGCAATCAATTCTAAAGTTCTTAAGAAAGGTGTCCTGGTATCACTTCTTCTTGTAGGCAGTCATGGTTAAGTAACTTGCCCAAGGTCTTTAAGCACTTGTGAGCACTTGCCCTGTGTGAGTTCTCCATAAAAACCAACCAACCAGCCAGCTCCACAGCATCCATCATGTCCAATCAGAAGAACTTGAGCCCACACAGAGAGCAGTACCATGGTGTGGATCTTCCCTACTTGATTGGTTTTTATTCATAATATTGCAGATTACAAAGAGATAATATTTTAAAATTCTTACTTAACATGGGAATATGGAATATTAATACTCCTGTGCATCAAAAGTCTTCATAGGCTCTTTTAAAACTTATTTATCAATTACTTTTCAGACTTAAACATTCTGTTAAATGCATTGGCCAACCATAGAACTATGGTTCTATAGTACTAACAATGAATCAAACTACCCACTTGACAGGGAGAGGATGAATTCAAGATGCCAAATGACACACACATTTTCATATATAGTCAATGTGTGGATTTATTTTGCTAAAGCATACATATTTGTAACAAGGGTTTTCTTTACTTTCTTTTTTAAAAAAATTGCAATTATAGTACAGAAAAAGAGTTTTTATCTCCACCCCCCAAAAGGAAGAAACAAAAGGTCATTGAAATATGTTTTGAAATACACAGAAGAGGGGTGGCTAGGTGGCGCAGTGGATAAAGCACCGGCCTTGGAGTCAGGAGTACCTGGGTTCAAATCTGGTCTCAGACACTTAATAATTACTAGCTGTGTGGCCTTGGGCAAGCCACTTAACCCCATTTGCCTTGCAAAAAAACCTAAAAAAAAATAAATACACAGAAGAAGGGCCAGAGGGAAACATAAATAATCAGGAAAGCTTTGAAAGTCACATGTATATGTCATATGTATATTGTTTTTCTATTTTATGTTCAGACTACAAATAAATGAAAAAGTTTGACATTTTTAAATATCTAATTTGCCTATATACCAATCTTTCAGCATGAGACTTCATGGGAAACTAATGAGAAGTCTCTAAAACAGCTCTAAATAATATTAATGTTTAGAAATGTTACTTAGTTTTTTGTATGGAGATCTGGCAATATATGTAGATGGCACAATAGATCAAGTATAGGACCTGGAGCCACTTGTCTGTGGGCAAATCAACTTATTTGCTTTAAATTCCTCATCTCTAAAAGGAGACAATAATAGTTCTAGGGTTTTTGTAAGGGCAAAATGGGATAAGGTTTACAAAGAGTTATGTAGACTTTAGTAAGTTACATAAATCCTATTACTTTTTTTTAGCATTATTACTATTCTATCACTTGCAGGGATTTTTTGGTATTTCTAGTAAATTTTTATTCAGTTATGTACTCAAAGTAAAAATGGTGTCTATCTATTTTGCCAGCACCATTTTTCACTCTTAATAATTATTAAGTATTATGATCATTATTATGACCATAGTATTATAGTATTATAATTATATATTGTGCATAATATATGTATAATGTAGCATTATAATTATATTATATTTATTATTAATCTTTTCATCATTGAACCTCTTGTATTCCAATTTACTAACCTTTCTCAATCATTCAAAGAGTTGCAGAAGAACAAATTTCAATCTCAAAAAGTTTCTTTTAGAAATATTTGATGCACTAATTGATATTTGGGTTGAACTTGTAGAGATCCTCAGATGATATATGCTCAAGTTAGAGATGAGGAAATAAGTACTGAAGCTGTAATTTAATAATTTAGGAAACTTCCACAAAAGTCTACTCCAACTACTAATATTAATTGGTAACATTTTTTCCGCTGAACTAATGGGAAGTCAATATTACAATGTTGAGTAGCGAATTATTTACTTTCATCTCTCTATGGGATGCCAATCAAAACCTCTTTAAGCCTCAATTTCAAATATAGTTATTGACTATTTGTGCCTCACCTGGAGTAGAGTTCTTTGATCTCATATTGGTCTGATCAGTCACAGTTGGACTCTGTGCCTTGACCCCATATAGAACAAAGGACATCAACCACCAGGTTCAAATCTCATCACAGTCACTTACTACTGAGGTGGTCTTGGACAGATCACTTCAGTACTTCTAGCTCCAGATTCATAATTCTACAATAATAAATATAGGTAGTTGGAGCTGTCAAATAAAATTGGAAGCAAAGCCAGCTAGGCACAATTTGAGCATGCACACTTTAAAGTTCTCCAAGAAATGTAGGTGATAACAGTGAAGGTAGGCTACATATTTCCTTTAGAGCTCCAGTGTCTAGCACAGTATATAGAGCATAGTAGATATTTAAGAAACATCTGTTAAATTGAATTGGCCTTCTCTTTCCCTAACACACCCTAGACTACATGGCTTTCAAAGTTGCCCTGAAGGTGCTATGGATACAATAGTTTAGTCATCTTATGACACTGAGTGTGTGAATCATATACATCTGTTTATTTGAACCTGTTCTTCCTTCTGCAAAGAAGAAAAAAAATATTTCAATTGTTCATAGTAACTTTACCTGAACAATCTTTATCTATTTCACATAGTCTGAGTTTGATTTATCCTTCTATTCTGACAAGAAGGGGTTATTTAAAAAGCTATAAGACTGACTACCCTGGCTCCCATTGGCTGCAGGCCACACAGATTCCATTTATCCCACTGCCAGGGTTCTCCATAACTGTAGAGGGGCCTGGGGTGTCCAGGTTTTCTGCATATACCTCAAATTTCAGCTGATTATAATCTCCCAAGTGTAGGGGATGAGCCCCTGCATCCGAGTTTCATTTAACCATTGAATTGGGTTAGCTTTTTCAAAGAAATATTTATTACAAAAGGCATAATCACAAATACAGAGATGTATTTCCCCAACATGTGAGAGGCATAATATTCCTCCTTCCTTGTCTCACCTCAAGTTTTTTGGAGGGGGAGGGACTGGGCTCAGAGCTTAGCTCAGTTTCTATAGAGCCTGTCTCAGATCCAAGTCAAAATCTCAACTCAATCTCAAGTCCTTCATACTGGTTTCTCAGGCCTTTCCTGACTGGCTAGCTAAAATATACTATTTGCAATCTTGACTCCAATGTCACCATGACTTGAAGTCTTAGGTCTAGTGGGGAATCACTACCACCTAAAACTGAGAAAGACAAATAAAACAAGAACAGAAACAAACACCCTCAGCTCAACTTGTAAGAAGATGGGTAAAGATGTGTATTTACTGTCCTGGATCAAAATACTGTATAGATGGGAAGCAGTGTGCTTTATCCTCAGGACCCAGCCAAAGAGATCTTGCAGGAAAAAAGAGAAACTGTCTCAGTCCCAGCAAACTGAAAGCAAAAGCTCCTAATATGTAGCCTCAAAGGAGGTTACACTCTCCCATGACAGGGAGACATAGATGTAGGGTGTCTCCATGTTAGGTAATCTGGGCATGTCCAGGGCAAGCACTTTGCACCAAAATTGACATTTAAAAATACTTCTGCTTTTCCTTTTCCCTAAACTGATATAGAGGAGCCCTTCCTTCTTTCCTTTTAAGAAGTGAGGGGATCTGTGGATATGTACACTGAATTTACTGTCATCTTAATTGATATTTTGGTTTGTTTTCCTGAACTACTCTTTTTTGTTGTTGTTATCAAGGATGATTTTCTGAATGAGAAAAGGAAAGAGGAGTTATTTTGGGAAATGAAGTGATATAAAACAAAATACATGAACTTAAATTTTTTTTCTAAAAGAGCAAAAAACAAAATGAAGCAGAAAATAAGAACATTTGCTACTTCTGCATTCTTCTGGAGGTAGAACTATTTTTCTCCCTCTCTCTCTCTCTCTCTCTGTCTCTTTCTGTCTCTCTCCCCTTGTGAAGTAAGGCTCCATAGTCCTAAACCTGGCATGTCAGGAGTTTGTCCAGTAATGATGACATTTTTAAGTTTTTGTGAGGCAATGGGGTTAAGTGGCTTGCCCAAGGCCACATAGCTATAATGATGACATTTTGACATCTTAAATATTGTCAATTAAATTCTTTTGGGAACCAAAGAAAGATCCAACTGTTTCTATACCACCTGTAGGGTGGAATAGAAAATGAACTCCTAGGTAGGATAGGAGGCTGTGGGTGTGGAACAGAACAGTCCATCTCAATTGATATGTCAGATTTAGAATGAATGCCTAGGTATGGGAAGGAGAGAGAAAAATTCAGAAATGAAAGCACTATATAAAACAAAATATATCAATAAAAGTACAAAAAATATAACTGCTTAAAAGGTTGAAAAGAGAGGGAGGCAAGATGAGCATAGTTGCCACCAGCACATATTTTCTATCAGCCCTCATTATCAAAAGGGAAAATAATTCTCACTGTCCAATTCATTTTTACATGTTCTAATAAGGAAGAGAAAGGGTATACCATTGCATTTCCATTCACACTAGGAAAACAGGAGTTGGTGGAAAAATTAGTAATTTTGTCTAGGTCACACAGTTTGATAATCAAGTTATTAATTAACAATTTTCTATATCATAGGATAACAGATCTATGTCTGTATAATAGCCAAAAACAATGGAGACCCAGGATGTTAACTAACTTGTCCAACAGATTGTGTGAGAAGTGGGATTTGGATCCAAGTCTCTTGACTCTTTCTAATGCATCACAATACCATCCCTAGAAAATGAAGGTGAGAAAGTGACTCCCATCAATTGAGGAATGACTGAAAAAGCTGTGACATATATATGTAATGGAATATTATGTGATTCAAGAAATGATAAAGAGAACAGTTTCAGAGAAATCTGAAATTACTTGAATGAACTGAACTGATGCAGAGGGAAGTGAGCAGAACCAAGAAAACAATTTTTATAGTAATAGCAATATGGTGAAGACAAACAACTTTAAAAGATTTAGAAACTCTGATGAACACAATGACTAATCACAATTCCAGAAGTCACAGGGTGAAGCATGTTATCTAACTCAACTAGCTCATTATTTTCTATCTCCCAGCAATATTCCAACTCAATCACATCATATCTGATTGTCTATGAAATTCTTCCCCTGGGTGGCTAGGTGGCGCAGTGGATAAAGCACCAGCCCTGGAGTCAGGAGTACCTCGGTTCAAATCTGGTCTCAGACACTTAATAATTACTTAGCCGTGTGGCCTTGGGCAAACCACTTAACCCCATTGCCTTGCAAAAACCTAAAAAAAAAAAAAAAAAGAAAGTCTTCCCCCTCCCCCTAATTTTTCTATTCTTGGTTACATGGATTTTATTTATAAAAAAATTAATTTAAAATAACTGAAATTATCCTTTTATACTTTAATAATGCTCTCATTTTATAGAATAGTTTGAAATCTGATATTGTTACATCTACTTCCTTTACATCTTTTCCCCCCTGGTTTCTTTGAAATTTATGACCTTTTGTTCTTCTAAAGAACTGTATTATTTTTTCTAATGGAAAATATTTTTAAGTAATTTAATTGGGATGACATTGAATAAATAGATTAGTTAAATACTGTCATTTAAAAAGTATATTGGTTTTACTTATCCATAAACAATAAATATCACTTCAATTATTTAGATGTAAGCTAATTAATAGAAAAAGTGTTCTATGTTAATGTTCACATAATTCCTGTGTCTGTTTTGGCAGGTATTCAATTAGATATTTTATAGTGTTTAAGTATTTTAAATTGTCTAAAACAATGTTGAATATTATTGCTGACACATAGTGTAGTTTATTTTTCATTTTTTGATTCAATCTATTTTAACTTTAACTTTGTCTTAGATCATGGTTACTTTCCTTGATTTTTCATATAAATTCTACTCCAGACCTGTATTTTATCTGTATTTATTTTGCATGTATCTCTCATTTTTATAGCAACATAGTGCTGAATTCAAATTTCTAAACTGCTTCTATTTCCATTTTATGGGTTAATTAATCCCATTCACATTCAAAGTTACAATTACTTGTGTATTTTCCTCCTTTCTATGCTTCCTCACCATCCTTCTCACCCTATTTACTCTAACCCTCTTCACTGCCTGCTTTAGTTCTACCTGCTACTTTGCCCTCTTCTTCCTAAACCTATCCACCCTTTGAAGAGCTGCACCCTATCCTCTTGTTCCTTTATTTCTTTCTGAATTTAGGAGATTTTTAAACTCTTCCTAATATGCATGTTGTTCTCTCTTTAACACATTCTTAGTGAGAATAAGGTCCAGTACTATCAGTCCTCCCTCTACCAACTTCTTCTATTATCATTTTTGCCTCATTTGTATGAGATAATTACTCCTTTATATCTCTCTTCCTTCATGGCTTTATTTTTTTAAAATCACCTCATCATATTCAACTTAGCCTATGTTTCTTTTAGTCTACCCAACTAATGGCAAGTAAGAATACAGCTAATATGTTCACATATATGAAGTAAACAGTTTAACTTTATTGAGTCCCTTATAATTGGTCTTTAATGTTTACCTTATATTTCTCCTGGATGTTATATGTTGAAATGGCTTAGTTTAAAATAAAGAGAAAAAATTTCCTTAAAGCAAATGGCCAAGGAATGGGTGTGGAAGGGTAAAGTTGAGATATATAAAAGGAAAAGGAGGACAAGTAATGAATGTAGCCTAAAGGAAATTGGTTTGATCATTTAACCATGTGTCATATTAAATTATGTATCAAGAAAATGTATATGCCTAAGGTGGGTTTTAATTTATATGACAGATGACTTTTTTTCATCTAAGATACTTCATTTTTCTCTGAGAAGGAAAATACTCATGAGCAGCAAAATTTGACACTCCATCCTCGCCCTTTTCTGGAATGTACGTGCTGGACTAAGTAAGAGAACAGAATACTACAATATTCTAACATAGGAACTAGTAAGATATAGAGAGATCAATATGAATTTTATGGAAATTTGCTACACAGCTTTTTAATTTTGTTTACTTGACCCTCAAGAACCTGGTATACTATTCAATAGACTAGTCTTCAAAATTTGTGCTTAGTTTTCTAGTTCCACATTTCCCACCTTTATCCAATTTAATATGAAAAAGAATTATAAAAAAAAAGTTCTAATTGTGACACAAATTGTCCTGTTCCTCATCCACTGAAAGGTTCATTCTATTCTATATTACATCTGTAATTAGCATCAGGGAATGCCAATCAAAATTTCTATGTTGTATCCTGGTGAAGTTTATAACATTTTGCACATTAATATTAACTTGAAGTTAGATGATGTAAAAATATTTTTTCTTGGATGCTTTTCAGAATTGAATGATAGCCTCATTATGAATATTTAATATATTTTAATGATTTCTTTGTTTGTGTAATGCTGAGATTTCTTCATTGTCCTTCCTCTATCCTCTTCCCAGAATGCATCCCTTATAACAAAGATTATAAAAAGAAATAAAGAGAAAGAAGAAGAGAAGAGAAACTGAACAAAATTGATCAATGCACTGAAAAAATATGCTATTATATGCAATATACCATACCCATGGTTAAGGAGGTATTGGAAAGGGGAGGTATCTTCTCATTTTTTTTACTTTAGGGTCATACTTCTTTATAATTTCAAAATACAGATTTTCATTTTTGGTTGTTCTTTCCATTTACATTATTATAATAATTACATATAATATTCTTGATTATGTTTGTTTTATTTTGCAACAATTTATATAACTTATCCCATGCTTTTATGTAGCCATTATGTTTGTTGTTTTATATAGAATGATCTTACATTCAACAACCACAACTGATAGAAATCAATATGAAGCCTTTCTTTTTTTTTTTTTTCAGTGACTTTGATGCCTACTTTATTGGAATCTCTGGGTCAAAAGTTATAGATAGTTTAATCAATTTACTTGCATAATTCCAAATTACTTTCTAGAATGGTTCTCCTAATTCATAACCTCACCCATAGTGCATTGGTGTAATTATCTTTGTAACTTTGAATATTAATGACACTTTCTGAGAGTCATAGGTTTGGCTTTCTTTTTCATGTATTAATCATTGAATTACTAATTCAATGGAGTAAGTATTTATCAATATAAATGGTCATGCATGCATAAAACAGATGTCAAAACTATGTTCGATTAGGGGTTATTGTCCTTTACCATAGAATCCTTTTGGTATGGTGGTAGATTAACAGATCTGACTGTTAGATTTTGCGCTCTAATAAATAGTCAATTTCCAATGACTAATTCTCTGACTCCTTTTTTGTATAGCACTCTTCAAAACAAATTTAATGCTTCTTAACAAAATACTTAAAATTTGATAATAAACAAAATCTTACTCAAAGTATTAAGAAACTATATTCATAAGAAATGATGATGACAGGTTAATATTTAGGTTAGCACTTTAAGAAATTTGCTTTTATTCATTATACTAAGTAATAATTAATTAGAATGATTGGAGATAGGAAAGTGCTTATTTAAAATCACAGAGAAATTCAAGCTGCAAATGTATAATAGGCAGTTATTTTACATTGTTCAAATAAGTTAGATAAGTCTGTCACAGATTTTCCCTTAACTATAAAATAAACAAATTCAATAGCATGTATCTCTGTCTATCTGTCTATCTATCTATCTATCTATCTATCTATCTATCTATCTATCTACCTAAATGAAGAATGAGACATCTTAGAGTATATGTTTCCAAACCTTCATTTCTATAGGAACATTAAGATTAATAGAATATTCTAAATATTTAACCAAATCCATATCTATACTCAAGAAAACTGGAAATCAAATCAATTCAAGGACTATATTTTATGTAGAATATCCAGGTAATTTATACAGTATTTGGAATTTGATGCATTGATAAGATTATTTCACTTGAATAATATTAGTATTTGCCTCAATTCTCTTCTTTATTTGCATATCTAAGAAAAAGTTTCAAATGTAGAGAAAAAAATAAATATATTAAACCAAATGAATTGTTGGATCATTTTCAATTGTATCTGACACTTTGTGATCCCATTTGGGGGTGTTTTTGGCAACAACCCTGGAGTGGTTTGCCACTTCCTTCTACAGCTCATTTTATAGAGTA
This sequence comes from Macrotis lagotis, assembly GCF_037893015.1. NCBI lineage: Eukaryota > Metazoa > Chordata > Mammalia > Peramelemorphia > Peramelidae > Macrotis > Macrotis lagotis. Next base: position 54,650,813 of record NC_133660.1, on the reverse strand, counting down.
GAAAACTGAGGGATACAGGGTTGTGACTTTCACAGAGTCACACAGCTAGGAAGTGTCCAAGGGTAGATTTGAACTCAGGAAGATGAGTTTTCGATTCTAAATAAGGCACTCTATCCACTACACCACTTAGCTGCCCCTGACAAAGTGAATTATTAATAATCATTTTGTATTTCAAAAGAAGAGTTCTTAGATGCCAAGGAGTCCAATATCCCTTCTTTATAGAGATGAAGAATTGATGCTCAACTAGTCAAAATGATTTACCTGTGATCATTGAGCTAGAAAGTGTCGGAGGTGAGATTTGAACATAGGTCTTTTTTTTAAAGCTCTAAATCCCACATTTCAACCACTAAACCATACATTGTGTTCAGGAGTTAAGGATTCTATTCAGAAATATCAGTACTTCTATTTTCTATTCTTGCAGCTTCTGCAATACATACTATCTGTGATTGTGGCTTCATTTGTTTATATCTTATCTCCCTAGTTCTCTCTCATATCCTTAGTCTCCTTAAATCCTATGACCCATTCCTTTTTTCCATTTCAGCCATATATAGGGATGGTCATACATATATTATCTTACCATTTTTACTAGAATATCTGACATTCCCTCATCTATCTATAATCCAGCTCTAACTACTTAAGTAGACAAAAATATTATCTATGGGCATGCCTATTTTACACAGCCCCTTATAATTCCATCTCTCTTTATGCTTCCCCATCATCCCCTACTCTTAAGAAATTCCTCTACCGCTTAGGATATTCTCAGACCCCCTGCTCTAATTTTATGTTCTTCCCTTGGTTCTGTAGTGCACCAATTAAATTCTGTATTGTTCACTATATTCAAATTTCTTGCCCCCTTGTCTCATTCTCCCTCATTCCTTTCACAAAACTTAGCCTTAGATTGTTTCTACCATACAACTCCTTCACTATTTTTCACCTGATGTTGAATAGAGTTGGAGGACATCAGGAACTCAGGAAGTTGAACTCAAGAATCATGCTGATTGAATATATATTACAAATTCATGTAATCCAATATCAACTGGGCCATTGCATTAATGGGCCATTAATGTAACAGAGCAATCTTTTTATTTCTCCCTAATTAATTCTCTATCTTATTCCATCTAAAATCTCTTCAAATTTTCCTGACTCTTCAAACCTCCCATACTTTTCTCTTCCTCTTGTCTTAAAATCAAGCAACTCCACTCTTACTTTACTGAGAAAATGTAAAATTCTTTTTCCTCCTCTTCATTGACATTATTTTTATTCTCTTTTCTTCTCCTTCAATCTCTGACAATGTTGTAAATTTTTCCTTGTGAAGAACAATTTCTCCACATGAACCCTCAGTTTCATCCCTTTCTGTCTTTTCTGGCAGATTGAATCTTTAATCATACCCTATCTCTTTTCCCTAAGTTCCTGAATCTCCTTATATCCCTATCCTCTGCTTTGATTATTGATTTTGTTGCCTTATTTTACTTCAGCCCAGGCATCCATACAATTTCCAATAGTTCTTCTCCATAACCCCAAAGAGGCATCATTCTTTACCAGACTGGAACCTCCTTAAGAGTAGGGGTTGTCTTTTTTTGCAAATATTTATCTCCACCAAAGAGTGCTATCGCATCATAATCACCTCTCTCTCTCTCTCTCTCTCTCTCTCTCTCTCTCTCTCTCTCTCTCTCTCTCTCCTTCTCTCCATTTTCTGATTTCTTCCTTATTTACTTCAAACCTGTCCAAGATTTCCCATCCTTAAAAAGAAAAAAACCCTTTAGATCTTACCAATCTGTCAATATATCGACTTAATATTGTTTCTCCTTTTCTTTTTTTTTTAGTTTTTTTTTTTGGCAAGGCAAATGGGTTAAATGGCTTGCCCAAGGGCACACAGCTAGGTAATTATTAAGTGTCTGAGACCAGATTTGAACCCAGGTACTTCTGACTCCAGGGCCGGTGCTTTATCCACTACACCACCTATGTTTCTCCTTTTCTTATACCTTTAGGAAAACCTATTTTTCATTTACAAACTCATACTTTTCTCGCCTCTCACTAACTCTTCAAACCATTGCATTCTGTCTTCTGACTTCATTACTCAACTAAAACTGCTCTCTTGAAAGGTTCCAGCCATCACTTACTTCCTAATCTAATTGTCTTTTTTTCAGACCTCATCCTCCTCAACCTCTATGAAAAGTTTCATTCTGTGAGTGAGCCTTTCTTCCTAGTCATTGTCTCCTCTTTGGGGATATTATGATTTTCTAGTCTTCATTCTACTACCTGTTTCTTTTTAATAACTTTTGCTTGTTCATTATTCATATGAGGTCCCCTCACTGATGGGGCTCTGTATTCAAGGCTCTGGCTAAAGCCCTTTATTTTTCTTTCTCTTTATGTTCCTCATCAGCTCTTATGCATCATCATCTCTATGCAAATGACTCACAGTTCTACATATTCACCCCTAGTTTCTTCCCTTTCTTCAGTTCCACAATTGCAGACTGGATATTTTTAACTGGATATCCTGGAAATGTTTTCAACTAATTATGTCCAAAACAGAACTTTTCTTTTCCCCTAAACCCATTCCATTGTGAAAATTCTGTACTTTTTTTTAGAAGCCTCTATCTTTCTTTCTGAGCTTTCAGGTTCCTAACTGAAATTATTGCCAACTCCTCACTCCCTTTTATCCCAATATCCAATCAGGTGTCAGATCTTCCTCCACATCTCATTTATACAACTCCTGTTTTCTGCTTGCAGAGGAAATAAGAGAACAAGCTTTTATTAAGCAACTACTGAATGAGAGACACTGTAGTAAGCCATTTACAGATATTATCTCATTTGAATCTCAGAACATCCCTGGGAGAAGGGCTCAGTGTAATACAGATAATAAGTGTCTGAAGTTGAATTTGAACTTAGGTCTTCCTGACTCCAGGTCCAGTACTACCACATTGCTACCTCCAAACCATCACAGGTTCCTCCTCACCTCTAATCTAGATTATTGTGAGAGCCTGCTAATTGCTCTCCCTGCTCCAAGTGTCTCCCCACATCAGTTCATCCTCTACACAATTGCAAAATGATTTTCTTTAATCAAACATCTAAACAAGTCACTGTCCTATTTAACTCCATTGATCCTCTTCCCTCAAAGATCATATATAAGCTCCTCTATTAACTTTTGAAGTCTTCACAACCTTGCTCTTGCTTATTGTTCTAGTTCCATAGGACATGTCATTCTCCTGAGCTAGGAAATTCAACCAAACTGGCTGTCTTTCATATAATACACTCCTCCTCCAATCTGCATCATTCTACTGCTTGCCCCATCAAGCTTAGGATGCACTCTTTGTCTCTACCCAAAAGGATCCTTCTCTTCCTTCAGAACATAGTCAAGCAACACTTTTGTCAGGAAGCCTTTCCTGATTCCCTGAAATATCTGTGTTCTTCATGTCTGTCTTAATTTCATGTCTTCATGTCTGTAATTAATTTGCATTTATTTATAGTCATTCTTTTTTATTTATGTGTATTCTTTTTATTTTTGTTCTGTTTATTCTTACATATGTATTTCCTTCATTAAAATGTAGACTCTGTGTGAGCAGGAATAGGTTTTTTCATTGTATTTCTATCTCTAGTAGCTAAGCCAGTAACTAATATATATATAGGAAAAATTTTAAATTTATTATTGATGGATTAGACATCAGTTCCATGAGGGGAGGGATTTCATACTCTTTGGTTTTGATATGCCTCAATTTTTAGTATTGTGCTATGTACATAACAGAGGTCATAAAAATGAATTGAATGAATGATTTCTATATGAATAAGATGTCCCACAGATACTTCCAGAAGACTGCAAAGTTATTTCAAAACAAAGGATTCTTAAATTTGTTATACCTACTTTAAGTAAGTTTAAAGTAAGCTCAACTTACTTTATTTTCCTATACACTGCATCCCTTTACAAGGGCAAAAATAATTTGTTTTGGTAGGGCCACAGATAAAGCCTATATGATTTGCTGTCAAAAGTGAATGAAATTAATTAAGATTGGAGTTTATAGAATTTTACAGTATGAAAACATTCACTTCTATTATTCAGTCAAGGTTTTCTTTTTCTCATTTTCTTTTTTCAATTGGGACAAAGTGAGAGGGGCATATCTTGGTTAATTGAAAAAAATGAAATCTACTCAGTTTTCTCAAAAATTATATGATATATACTGTGTAAAAACCATGCTCATGAGGATCATTCTGAGTTTTCAATTAAGATATTCTTGAAGGTCATACAATGAAATAACCCATACTTTGATAAATTTAAGTGTTTACTGATGGGGCTACTGCACCAACAGGTGCACAGCCAATGCATCCACATACTTTCTTGTATTCTGTAATTCCTGTTCATTTTTTTTCCATAGCTGTCCTGTAAGGAATCTACCCAAAGCACCAAAGACCTTCCCCTGGTTCTTTACATATTTTGTAGATACCTGTATAGTATTTGGGCTGTTCACCTGCTACCCTTCTTTCACCTAAAAATGAAAAGAATTTGGGGAAAGGAAAGATATCGAAATATATCAAAGATATCAAAATATATCCTCCACCAAAATCCAAACTCATTTTTTAACTGACAGTTGTGGAGGATTCCCTCATAAAGGGTGACAAGAATGACTTTTTAAATGTGAGTTGCTAAAATGTGTCAAGAGCAGCCTCTAGTGGTAGGTCAAAGCTTTTACATGTTACTGCAAGGTCAATTCAAGAAGCAAACAGATATATGATTCATTTGTCCTGTGCCCTGAATTAAAAATTGTTTTTTTTTTAGTTTATGCTGCATACTCTAAAAAAGATATCCTAGCAAATTGAGAATGATTCATCTGAATCCTGGAATTATTTTATTTTATACTAGAAACCTTAAGCTGATTTTTAAACTTTGCTTTAAATTCCTATTAAGTACTTGTGACCAAAAGTTTTAGAGAGAAAACAAAGCATCCCTTCCAGAAAAACAAAGAACCTACCTGAAGCTCAAGTCAAGTCTTCACCAAGAATTTTTTTTTTTTTTAAGGAATTGTGAGCTAGTAGAAGGTACTGTGATTTAGGAGGTCTTCTTTTTGCAATACTGTATAGTTTCAGTTTTCCTCCCTGCTGGAATATTCAAGTGTAATATGAATATAATCATGTTGCACATGGTAAGGCCATAGTTCTAGACCTGGAATTAGGCTCAGGGCCATCTGGATCAGTTATACTCATTTTACACATGAGTAAACTGAAGCCCAGGGTGAGTAAGTGATTTTCCTAAGTGGACTAGTTAAATGAATGGGTGAATTAAATGAAGCATTTGGTTGCACAGCAGTCTGGTTTAGGGGAAAGAGTCTGGATTTGGAGTGAATAGAAGCTGAATTTAAATATTGGCTAAACCACTTGTTACCTAAGTGACTTTAATAATATGTCTTCTCTGAGTCACAACTATTCATGTGCAAAATATGGTAGTTAATGTAGCCTGAAGTCCCTTCCAGTTCTGAATCCATTCCATGAACTCACATCACAATGCTCTGCACTTAGTGGGTGCTGAATTGATATCTCTTAAATTGAATATAATTTAGGAAGAGAGGAAGACAATATAGCTTCTACTTTGTCTAAGACATTGTGCTGCAGGCTTTTTCCAAATGTCTTATTTGATCAAATTACAATATCTTATATTGCAATCTTACAACTACAGTATCTTATAATCTTACACTATTTTACAAATATTTTATTATCTTATTAAGATCATCATAAGGGAACTAAAAGATAACTTGCTATTATTATCTTCATTTTTATAGTTAAGAAATGGAGGAAAACAAAAGTTACATGCAGGATCACAGAGCAATTAAACTGTTGATGAGACTCTATTATGTTTCTGAGGCCATATTTGAACTCGGGTCTTAGTGTTCTTCTATTCAATAGGTCCTCAGCTTCTAAAGGAAAAGGGGCTGCCATCATTTACTTGCTACACTGCTGCTTTTCCAAGATAAGCCTTTCTAAATGATACTGAATAATCTGTATAGGTGGCCTAGCCCACCGGGGCAAAATAGTCTATAGGAGTTTTTCAAAAGCTCTAAATTATCTTTAGGCAAATATTAACTTCACCCCTCTCTCTCCTCTCCCCCCTCCCCCCCAAAACTAGCCTAGATCCATGGAGTAAACCCAGGACTCAGAGCAAGACTATTCACTCTCCCAAAGGAAACAGGCCCACGCAGCCTTCATAACCATCTGCTTTATCATTTGACCTTATGCCCAGTAGTTTCCTTATTATTGGTAATAAGCAAGGAGTTTCCGCAAGCCCGTAGACTGTCGGTGCTGACTCGATCTCCCCAGCTCTGGGGCTTTTTCTTTCTTCCCCTTTTAGCAGCTCAGCATTCTTCGAGATCCAAGGACAACGACCTGACCGAGCCACCTGAAGCCTGGAATGGGGCGGAGGAGAGGGAGGAGGCGACCCCTGGTTCGCAGCTGCAAGCAAAGCGGGGTCCAAAGAGCCCCTTCCCAGCGTCAGCATCACCAGGAACGTGGTCGAGGCACCTCTGGAGGCGCCTACTACGTGCAACCCCCGAAGCAGGACAGTTAGGGAGCAGAGGCCAGTGTGAGCTGGGCAAAGAGGGGAGCCCCGATGGCCTCAAGGTCCAGCTCCAGGAGTCGGGCGTGGGTTTCCTGCTCTGACCCGAGTTCGACTTCCCGGGAGAGAAGGGCCGCAGCTCCTCTAGGAGCGCCACCCTGGAGCCTCGGCCAGCTCGCCTTGAGCCAGCGCGCTCTGGCCAGTCCGTCACAAGCCCTAAGCCTCTCTCCCTCGGGGTCTCCCTAGCTCTAGTCGCAGTTCTCCGGGTCCTGCCTTTTGGCTCTGCTATTCTCCAGTGGCTTCTTCATCTCTCTCTCTCCCCAGGGAAGGGGGCGAGCGACCAAAAAAGTCCCCAAAGTGGGGGCTACTTTGGAGCTACAGAGTAATGGGTTCCTCCTTGGAGGTGGTGGGGAAGGGACCCTTCGGCCCGAGCAAACTCAGAAGCTCTGAGTGGGTCCGAGGGCTGTGGCCCCTGGAGCGCAGTGCCTTTGACAACGGTTGTTTCACGATGCTCTCCCTTAGAGCCCAGGGAGGTCCTCGCGGAGTGTCGCCTCTGTAGGCACTTTGAAGACTTGGCCCAAGGCTTTTTTTCAAGCCAGGGCGACCCTCAGTGCAGTCCCAGAGGCATCGGGGGCCCCTTGGCTGCTGGTGCTTGTCGAGAATGGGAAGAGGCAGATTGCGAAGGTTCTGGGGCTAGGGTTGTGCCTCACCGGAGCTGCCTTACATCTCGTGAAAAAAAAGAGTTTCAAACACACACACACACACACACACACACACACACACACACACACACACACACACGCTTGGCAGGTTCTTAAATTGGAGAGCTCCTGGGCTTTTCCATACTCGAGGTTTTACTTCAAAGGAAAATGAAACCATAAAAATTATATTCTCTTCTTTCCTATAATTAATATAATCATTTAATTTTTTTTATTATTTCTCTCTGTGTCTTCCTCCTGTGCTTTCAAGTAAATTATTCAAGATTAGGTTTTTTATTATATTTTATTTATTAATAATGCCTGCCTCCTCGCAGGGGTGTTTCAAGGATGAATTAATATTTGCAAAGCAATTGGAAGATGAAAATCTTATATAAGACTTAATGGAATTACTATATTATTATTATTATTATTATTATCGTTAGAAGAGAAACCCTTACCCGTTGCCATCTGCTCTATTAACAGAGCAACATTGAAAAACAAAACAAGACTGTCTACAGAGCAGGGAGGATTCACACTGAATTGAAAAGGGGTCTTATTGACCATCTAATCCAACTCCTTTACTATACAAATAAGAAAACTCAGACTAAGAGGTGCCAATTGGTTTGTCCAACCTCTCCGTTAGCTAATGTGTAAAAGACAGGATTTGAACCCAGGTCTCCAGAGTCCTCATATCCTCACTAAAAGGACATTCTACCTTGAAAGAAAATTGGAGAGCAAGAGGAAAACACAAACTATCTTAATAAATCCAGAGTTGGTCCCATCTCAGCAGTTTATTCTTATTTGAGAGTTGCCTAGAGCACTGAGAAATTTACAAATGAGGAATCCGACTTGCCCAAGATCAAAAAACTAGTATGGGTCAAAGATACCTTGAATCAGGTGTCCCTGATCAACTCTTTAACATTAGGTTCTATCTACTTCACTGAATTTTATGGAAAATGACTTCATTTTCATTTTACGTTTACAGAGACATGAATGACTTCTTTTTAAGACCAGTTTTTCCTTTCCCAACAATCCCATTTTTTAATTTGAATATCCAAGTAATTGATATTTTTTACAGGATTTTTCTTCCCCAAAATATATACAAACACACCATAACTCCACAGTAACTTTGAAAAGTAAAGAGATTATGATCATTATGCCTATTTTTATATAGATGAATTTGACCATAGCTTCCACTCTGTACTTCAAAATAAATTTTTCTGAAGGTTTTTGAGCAGTTACCTGAGATTTTTTCAAAATGAAGTTTTTTACTTTACTGATCTCAATAGTGCAAAGAGAAAATTGCAAAAAAAAATTATAAAATTTCTCTGTTTCCAGACACAGAGTTTAAGATATATATATATGTATGTATATATGTACATATATATATATATATGTAGTTTTGCCAAGACATTCAAGTTTACATCTTAGAGGTGACAATACTACTCTGTTTTCACTAGGGGGCACAATTCATTTTGAAATAACAGTATTACCTTAAAAATTAGAGGTTTAAGGTAGTCCAGTAACAGGACTGGGAATCTAATAAAAGATGACAAAATATACATAATCCAAGAGAAAAATCTAAATTAAAATTTATCACTAGATGATTTGAAAGTTAATATTTTGAATAGGAAAAAAGAATGCAGAATAATTTTAAGTATAGAGTGAACATCAAAAAATATTCCATTATATGCTTTCATTATCAGGTTTAATACTGTTATGAAGTAATTACTACCTAATTAAACTTGCCACAGAAAGCAATATTCTCAATCTCTTACACCACCCAGAGTAACAACAACTAGTTTCTGACTGTCTGCCATAAACGCAAATATATATGTCAAAATATCATTATAATAGACATTGCCATATAATAAACACTGAGAATGACAGACTCCCAGGCCTGCCTGTCAGCTTTTCTCTGTAAATGCTTTTTTTTTAGCTGTTCATCATTCAACTATGAACATTTGATATATCTTGTATAACTATAACTATGCTCCAGAACATTAAAACAAATAGTGCTTTTCTTTTCACAAATGAAAACTCTTCTAATAGTGAGTAAATTAAACTTTTGTTCAAAATTAATTTAAAATTAATATTTAAAAAAAATTTCTGATCTCAGAATACTCAAAAGTTGTTCCAATGTAATTCAAGCAAATACTTTATCTCTTAAAATAATGGAAAGTTTGAGTCATTAATATGGAACATTCTTTGACTTATAAACCCAAACTATGATATTTGTAGACGATTCTAAACAGAATGATTATTTTTATTACTTTTCTAATATAACAGAAAATACATAGCTATTAGAATAATTCAAGAGGTTTACAATACTTCTCTTTAAAATGTGAGACATTTAAACCCTTTTTATTACCAGGATACCATGAGATAAGGGCCCATAGAAACAAATTTCAGGGAGATGTTTCACAACCTTCTAGTGTATATTCTCCCTGAGAATGGAAATTTTCTTTATTTTGGGAGACCCAGGTGTTTCAAGTATATCCTACCATTACATGCCTTGTATATTCATGGACTCGAAGATCCCCTAAATTACTTACCAACCCCAAATGCCCCAAACTCATCAATCATTAAATGCCCTTTTTAAAAAAAATACACTATCTGCAAAAATTGATTAGTTTGTGGCTAATCATTTGTATTATCACTTTACATTGAAGGAATTGAAGCAGAGGAGACATAATATGGGAGCCAAACTCAAGGTGCACTTAACATTTTCTCACACATTCAACCCAATCTTTTCTCTATAATTTAGGTTATTTAGTCTAAAACTTTTGGACCCAGTTCTAAAGTCATTGATATATCAAATAACTTTGGGATTTCATGAGTAATCATGTATGATGCCACAGATCACAAGTAGTGTGGTATAGAGATAAATGTGTTGGCCTTGCAGTCAAGAAGATGAGGGTTCATACCCATTTATGTTGTCCTTGTCCTCCTGCTTCTCTTCCTTCCTCCCTCCCTCCCTCCTCTTTCCCCTCTCCCTCCCCTTCCCTCCCTCCTTCCTTCCCTCCTTCCTTCTCTCCCTCTCTCTCTCTCTCTCTCCCTCTCTCTCTCTTCCTTCCTTCCTTCCTTCCTTCCTTCCTTCCTTCCTTCCTTCCTTCCTTTCTTTCTTTCTTTCTTTCTTTCTTTCTTTCTTTCTTTCTTTCTTTCTTTCTTTTTTTCTTCCTTCCTTCCTTCCTTCCTTCCTTCCTTCCTTCCTTCCTTCCTTCCTTCCTTCCTTCCTTCCTTCCTTTCTTTCTCTTTCTTTCTTTCTTTCTTTCTTTCTTTCTTTCTTTCTTTCTTTCTTTCTTTCTTTCTTCTTCATGTTCACCATCATTATCATCATCTTTTTGGGATTTTCTTGGCAAGGATACTGAAGTGGTTTGCAACTTCCTTCTTCAGTTCATTTTATAGATGTGGGAACTGAGGCAAGCAGGTTAAGTTATTTGTTTGGGTTCAAAGTTAGTAGGTCTCTGAGGCTGGATTTGAATACAAGGAGGTAAGTCTTCCTGACTTTAGATCTGGTACTCAATTCACTATGCCACCTAGCTGCCTTTGTTTTTGTCATGTTTGATTTTTATTATATAACTTTGGCCAATGATCTAATCCTTTTGCTTCTTCCCTCGTTTAAAAAAAGTCTAGATTATATGGTCATCAACAATGTCTTCTAGCTATAAATTTTAGAAATTTAGGGTGGTTGGCTCTTGAATTTCTAGCTCTACCATTATAGAAGAATATCTGTGATGACCCATACCATTTGCAATTAAAATGGAAGTTTCTAAAAGTCAAAATGAGAAAATATAGATGATTAGTAGAAGGGGGAGGAAATGTTTAACTTAGTTGTACAAGATGTTTAATTAAGCTTAATATATGAAAATTCCACTCTAGCTATTTGACCTAGGGAGGAAGGGAAGTTGGACTTTTACCTTTCTCTGTTATATGTACCTATGTACCAGTGGAAAGAGTTCTTGCAGAACTAGTCTTTGAATTTGCAGAAAATCAGTCAAGCGAATGGTGTAATTTAATATTTTCTTCTCCTTAAAAGTTTTAGGGTTGGTTTCCGTAATGTAAAGTTTACAGTTACATAAAAATCAAGAATTAATTTCCATCCACTGGGGATGATGATGCTCCCTACATTTTTATTTAGTCCTAAGTAGCCCTATTTGAACCTCAAAACCCAAATGTACCTCTCAAATTGTCCAATTTTTTTTCTTTTTTCTTTTTAATTTTAGGCAATGGGGTTAAATGACTTACCCAAGGTCACATATCTAGGCAATTATTTAGTGTCTGAGGTCAGGTTTGAACTCAGGTACTCCTGATTCCAGGGCTGGTGCTCTATCCACTGCGCTATTTAGCTGCCCTCTAACTGAGAATTTTTTTTAAGTATCTGTCCCTGCCTAGAAAGTAGAATGAAATTTCCTTAATTAATTTTTCAATTACTTTGGAATATTTGTTACTTTACATAAATTGCCTGCTGAAAAACTTGAACAAAGCAACTGATCAGAAACAAATAGATATTTATCAAGTATTTATTAAGATTAAGCTTTCTTCAAATCTTTCAGATTTCAACCTCAAACTAACTTTGTTGAATTACTTAGAGCATACATAAAGTTGGGCTACTGGTTCCTCATCTGGATAAATATTAAGTTAAGGAAAGAAAAGAAGGAAGGAAGGAAGGAGAAGAAAGAAAAGAAAGAAAGAAAGAAAGAAAGAAAGGAAGGAAGGAAGGAAGGAAGGAAGGAAGGAAGGAAGGAAGGAAGAACGAAATGAAGGAAGGAAGGAAGAGGAAGAAGGAAAGAAAGAAAGAAAGAAAGAAAGAAAGAAAGAAAGAAAGAAAGAAAGAAAGAAAGAAAGAAAGAAAGAAAGAAGAAAAAAGGAAGAATCCATATCTGATTAGAAAGCCCTTGGCCCTTGTCTCTTAGTGTGTTTGCAGTTTACAAATGTTAATCCCAGTAGATCCCAAAGACTGGGGTAAGAACCACAGCCCAGGAATATGTTTTTCAAGGAGTTCAGGAACAGACATTCCTCTTCAGTTATAAAGCAAAGAGCTTAAGAATTTTGTTTGAACAACTGTCTAAAAATCTTAGCATGCTGCCTACGTTTTGCTCATGTTAATATGCTGAAGTCCTTCTAAATACATCCTCGTATATCCTTCTATTTAGTCAGTACTGGCAATAGTAATGCAGACAAAACAAGAGAAAATAACATATTAGATTAGCTGAAAAGATAATGGAAACAAGAAAAGATTCTGAGTATATATTTCTCAGGTAGGGTTGACAGAATGTTCTTTTATATGATTATATTAGCCTGGAAAGGTGCTAGGTAAATTTAGACCATTGATAATGCCACAAAATGAATATTTGTTTCTCTGAAACAGAATTAAAAAAACACATTTTACTTTTCGTGGGAGAAAAATCTCAAGATTAATAATATTCACTATAAAAATGTTTCTTCTACATACATTTCTACATTTTTAATTTTCAAAACTTATGCAAATATTAATTCATTACTTGTTATAACATCCATTTGTGAGTTAGAAAAATATTAATTTTTTACAAATAGGGAAACTGAGAAAGGATGACATTTAAACTTCAAAGAAAATGTGGTAAAATATAGAACTTTTATTTTTTGCACTTATCTTTCACATTTATGTAAAGTAGTTACAATAAAGTTCTTGCACAATCTTGTGGCAAAGTTGCTATTTTTGATATTTTGAATGTGATTTTAGGGGTCATTCCTAAATTTGAATTTTTGTTATAGAAAGCTTAGAGATAATTTCATCTTTTGAAATTATATTGTATAAAGAAAATTTACTAGACTTCTCCTAAAACAACTCGGGGAAAGAGTGCCAGTAGACTTCAGTGTGGTGCTCAGTTTTGTCAGTAATTCATTGTGTGACCTTGGTTCAATCATTTAATTTCTATGTATTGCAGTAAAATTGTATAGTGGGACTTTCTAGTAATGAGGTGAACAAAAAAGACTCCAGAACTTGGACACATGGTTTTTAATAGATTCTTTAGGTAAACTTCACAAGCAGATACTGAGAAGATACCCTGCACAGAGCTGTTTGGGACACCAGAGAAAATGATTTACACACCTCTACTTTGTACTTTGTGGTGTGCATAGTTAATTTTAAACCTTATAAATCATACTGATCCACTATCCTTCAGACTTTAAAAGGAAACTCCATCTTTAGATCTTAGCTTTAAAAAAGAAAGATCAACCCTCTCAGAGAGGCCATTTTGAACCTTAAACCAAATAAGAGATTCTGCTGCCCTGGAAAGGAAAACGTTCTAAAAAAAACCAACTCCTAACAGTGCAATTCCAAATAATAATATAACTGAAAACAAAAACAAAAATTTATTTTAACAGTGAAGAATTGCAATAAATTTGTGATGTCCACCAAGTTGGCCTTTTTTCCCCCCTAGGAAATAAAGATATCAAACATGCTCTAAATAGAGTAGATCTTAAATGGGCATATGGGGACAGAAAGCACAGAGATATCAGTAAGACCTGGGTTCAAATCTCACCTCAGGCATACACTTGTGGTATGAGCCTGGGCAAGTCACTTAACTTTGTCCCTAGACAGGTCTCTAAAATACTAAGTTACAACTCTCTAAGAATACTAAGTTGCATATACATATATATATATATATATATATATATATATATATGTGTGTGTGTGTGTGTGTGTGTGTGTGTACATATATATATGTGTGTGTGTGTGTGTGTGTATACAGATATCTATTTATGCCTATAGATGTATATCTGTATGTATAGAATATTTTATAATTCTATCTATAAACAATAGGTGCAAAAGGGAACTACATGCATTTGATGAGCATGCTCCCAGGATCAAATTAATCCCCCAATACAGATATCACATATATATTATCACATATATATTACACCTCTGTCAAATATCAAATGTGGGACCAAGAGACTTGGTTAGGAAGACCATCACCTATTACCCATATTGTCTGTGTGACCTTGGGCAAAGTAAAATGAACTCCCAGTTCTCTTAGAATTTCCTTACTTAGGTGTTTCCTTTACCCATGAAATCACAGATTCAGTTCCTGTTCCTGTACCAAATATAAATAAGGTTACACCTTTGCCAATGCACTGGCATTCCACCTTCTGTTGTTAGCTTGGGGGCATCTGTACTTTCCTCAAGAAACCTTAATTGATCTACCAGGTACTTCTGACAAACCACTGATAAAGATTTTTAAATTGTCTTCATTTTTTTCAATTGGGAGCTCAAAGGGACATTATAATGAGAATTGGAATTTTAATGGAATGTAAGCCCTTTGAGGGAAGAGACTATTTGTGCCTTTCTTTGCATTATGAAAAACATGCTTGCCAAAATTGCACAAAGAATCAGGTCTGGGTAAAATTAGAAAGCAGGCAAAAACTTGTCTTTGCTGCTGTCTTTTCTCCCTGTTCATTTTCTCTCAATCTTGTAAGCTCAAGAGTAGGAGCTTGTCTTCTATGTTACTGGTTTCTTCTCTACACAGTTTTATGTACCTACCAAGCACTCGATAAATATTTGTTGGTTGATTGGCTAATAATAACAATGGTTAACATTTATGTAACACTTACTATGCTTATATGGTTTCAGTTTCATATCCCTCCCCTCTTGTTTTTCCTTCAAACCCTTTGTCCAAACCCTTCAAACCCTTCAGTTGTCATTTTTAAGATCAAGTTTCAGTGAATGCACTCTTTGATCTGAATCTTTCTGGGATGTGAGGAGAGAGAGAGAGAGAGAGAGAGAGAGAGAGAGAGAGAGAGAGAGAGAGAGAGAGAGAGAGAAACAGGAAATCATAGTAAGAGAGAAAGAGATACAGAGAAAGATGCAGAGACAGAGAGACAGATTGAGCAAGATCTGGCACCTCTCACCAGCATGATGACTAAGGGAAGAAATCTCTCTCTATTTTTTTTTAGATTTTTCAAGGCAGTGGGGTTAAGTGGCTTGCCCAAGGCCACACGGCTAGGTAATTATTAAGTGTCTGAGGTTGGATTTGAACTCAGGTACTCCTGACTCCAAGGCCAGTGCTGTATCCACTGTGCCACCCAGCTGCCCATAAGGGAAGAAATCTTAATTAGGGGTAGAGAAGATTATAAAAGGCAAAATTAATCATTATGCTATATAAACACTTAAAAACTTTTGAATAAAAAGTTAGAAAAGAAAATTTTAAAATGATAAATTATTTGCATTAAACACTACCTATAAAAATTTAATATTCAAAATTGGGGGGGATTAATATAAACATATAAAACTAAGAGCTATTCCCCAATAGCTGTTCCTCAATGAAAAACACTTTACTAAAGCTTTGTGGACTAAGGATGACCACAGGAAAATATGCTCCAAATAATTACTACTAAGAAAAATACAAATTAAACCAGCTCTGAAGTTTTTTACATGACTGATCAAATTGACAATGGTGAAAAAAAGATAGGCATAAACAATGTTGGAAAGGCTGTGGTAGTATAAGGTATGGTTTGTTGGTGGAGTTATGAAGTAATCCTATAGTTCTGACAATAAATTTGGAATTTAGCAAGTATAAAAGGATGCCAGAGATCAATTCCTAGGTCTTTTGCATTGACATGCTGAGGGAAATGCCATGATCTTGCGATTGTCTAAGATCAGATTTTGGTCGACAGACTAGCTCTCCTGTCCCAAGGGAAAGAAAAGGCATCCCTGGAAAAGCCTGTGAACCATAAAGGAAGCAAGAGGTAAGCCCAAGAAAAGGCTACCCTAAGATGGAACACAAGAAACAGAGTAATAACACACCAGGAAAACAAAGGTGGTAGAAATCAAGGATTGTAGAAGCAGGAGTGAAACTGAAACAATGAAGTTGCTAGCAGGGGATACTCTAACCACAAGGAATATTTTGGTAGATCTTATTTTCTTGATCTCATTTATGGAGCCAGACCCAAGGCCAGTGATTTCTCCCTTTCTCTTCTCAATATGTCTTCCTATTACTGTTTCTTTAATGTTTCTTTTGCTTTCCTATTCACCTTACCTTTATAAGTCTTTTTTTAGGGGCAGCTAGGTGGCACAGTGGAAAGAGCACCTGCTCTGGGGTCAGGAGTACCCAGGTTTAGATCTGGCCTCATACACTTAATAATTACCTAGCTGTGTGGCCTTGGGCAAGCCACTTAACCCCATTTTCCTTGCAAAACCCTTAAAAAAAGTCTTTTTTAAAGAAAAAATATGGTTAATCATTATATTTCTAGTCTATGTGTTTCATTACTCAAATGCAGCAGAGAAAGAAAATAAATTATTGAGGAGTGCCTGGAAGAAAGGGAAAAAAAAGAAATAGATTATTTTCAACTGTGATATATAGTCACTGGGACAAATTTTCCTACCTGGGGGCTCAGAGCTAAAAATGAGAAAATTATTGATTCAGTTTTACAACGCCCAGAAGAAAGAATGGAAACTAAATCTTGAATATTTCTAGCTAAACAAGTCAGAAGCTTTAGTTGGAAAGACTGATATAGTCTGATATAGGTAGCTGGATCCTGGTAACTATCTTTTCTCATTGTTTATTTCCACTGGCTGACTTGAAAGGAAGCTAAGTCATGCCAGAAAGGTGACACTGAAAGAGTGATTATAGAAAAAAGTCATGACTACAAAGGAAAAGCACTGGCCACAATATGTAGAGCCAGGAAAGAGAACAGCTCTTATTTTCTTCATAGCACCACACTACCAACAACATAGGTTACTAAAAATGTTACTAAATTTTCCATATCCATTGACCCAGAAATCCCATCATTAAGTATATCATGCAGGGGAGACAAGCATAGAAACAAAGGTCTACTAAATTATATTCATAGCATAGAAGCACTCTTTGTGGTAGCAAGTATGCCCACTGGTTGGAGAATGACTGAAAAAAACAAACCCTATTGGGATATGAAGGTAGTGGAATGGTTACATAAAGTAAAAATGATGAATATGAAAAATTTTGAGAAGTATGGGAAAATACACATGAAATTGATTATAGAATGCAAGTAGAAATAAGAGAACAATATAATGACAAAAATATAAATTAAAAAATCAGCAAAAAGTTGAACTTTAAGTAATAATAAAAAACAGTGGAGGTTCTGGAAAAAATTTATTAAAATAGCCAAGAAATGGGGGGGACTACAAAAATAAAATATTATGTTTTTAATTAATTATTTTTCTATGCCACAGGAGAGGGTTTTATCCAGAGGATGATGAGAAATGATTGTAATGGACAGACAAAGGCTATGATAAATAAAACATTTTGAAAATATGTATATGATGTTTTTATATTTCTCAATCAAAATATAGACTTTGCTATCATTGTAAATGACAGCAAGTTTTTCCTTTATTCAAGATCAAAACCTTGAAATGATGTTCAACTTCTCTCCCTTCTTTACCCTTCACCAAGTTCAAATGCATCTGACTCCAAATTCTTTTGAATCTGTCATTCCTTTTTCATTTCCATTGTCAATATTCTAGGCCATGCCCTCTCCCTCTCACCTAAAGAACCTTTAATTGGATTCCTAGTTTTGAATCACACGCTACTACAATCCATTTCATATGCTATTGTCAGATTAATCTTCTTAAAGTGCAACATAATAATGACTGCTGACCTTTGTATTGTAATGTGTTTTACAGTAACAGAGTACTTTATATACATTGTGTAAACCCTAGCAAGTTAAGTGTACCTTTTATGGAAGTTCTATGGGAGAACATGGACAAGAAAGCATGAATAAATGTTGATATGTATCACTGGAGAGAGTACCAACTTTCTATTTCCATTTTGTAGATGATTGAACTATACTGTTCAAAGATCTGAAGTATGCTGCCTAGAGTAGCAATATTTAGTGAATAGCAAAGCCAAGACTGAAATTAAGGTTTCAAATCCTCTAAATCTACCTTTTCTTTCCACTATATTATGTTATCTCCCCAAACACATAATCCTGTTTTTAAAACTTTCCAAACCTCCATAGTGTCTAAAGAATAATGTCTAAACTTCTTTAGCTGACAGTCAATTGGTTACACTGTGGTTAGAGTGCTGGACTTTGAATCTGGAAGACCTGAAATCAAATCCTACCTGAGACGCTTACCAGATGAGTAACTGGAGCAAATTTTTCAACATCTCTCAGTCTGAGTTTCTTCATCTGCAAAATGGATTGTAATAGAGTACTTCATAAACCTTAAGATGTTATATAAATGCATCTCCTCCTCCTCCCTCTGTAATCTGTTCCCAACCTATCATAATTCCTACTGCTGTCCTCTTTTCCTTTGTTTGTCCTTATTGGCACAGACCTGGTGACTTTACATTTCAATACCTTTTATTCCCTCTGTCTGGAATACTTATTCCTATTTCCTCCTATTGAAATTCTACTCACTTTCCTAGGTCTCAGATGCCATCTCTTAACTCTTTTTTTCTTCCAAAAGTGCTTGGCTTGTTCCTCCTTTGTGGAGTTGATTATATTTCGTCCTATATTTAATTGTTAGAACTTATTATTTTTCTCTCCTAATAAATGATAAGTTCTTTGAGGACATGAACAGCCTTATCCATTTAATTTTTGTCCCCCACAACACTTAGAATGTACTGGTATAAACTCAATAAATAATCAAGGAAATGATTGAATATATACATTTTAAATATTCATTTAGATTTAGAGGAAAAGTTTAGATTAATTTGGGAGAAAAGAAAGGAAGAAAAGAAAGAGTAAACAGTGAGCAGTCATGGAAAATAGAATCATTACTAGCATAGTCAACAAGAAATTAGGATTTTTTTTTCACATAATATGGACAACGGTTCAAATTTTATTCTATAGAATATGTTGAGAATTCCTTCAAATTTTGAAATAGGAGAAATTCAAAGATGCTTATTGTTAAGTATAAGTCTATAACTTCCCCTGAATATATCTTAAATTACACATAAGAAAATCTTTTAAACACTTCAGCTTAAGGGAGGCCCAGGCAGGCTCTATAGCCTCATCCACTGGGGAATTCTGTGCTAGACCACCCACTAGGAGAGTAAAAGTTGGTACCTATACCACTGCAAAACTTTTTTTTCCCTTTAGAGAAGAGCTCCCAATTATTATAACTATTCCCCACCCAGGAAGACCCAAAACCATGTGAAAATCAGTGGCCAACATATTTTGACCAAGTGTTGAAATATAAATCTGTCCTTAACACTCCCACTTTATTCTGTTTACATTCATGTGGACTGACTGTCTAGTTTCATTTATGCTTTTCTGGGGGACACAGTCATTAAACTGACATGAATAAATCTAGAATTTCAAGGCAAGTCATGCTCTTCATCTACAATTTCACATAATGAGTAAATGATTCAGTTTATGTAGTATGTGTCTCAAAGTTTGGTTAAATATATATATATATAAATTACATAAATATGCATATATGTTCAATAAGTTATATTGAAAAAGCATTTCAATTGTAAATCTGTTTATATCATTTGCAACAAAAGTTTATTTTCAAGGTGAAAGCTCAAAATTTAAGGGAAAAATGGGGAAGTGAGAGGGAAAAAATACTCTTCCAAGAAAATAGTATAATTATAATGACTGCTTTTGATTCCATTCAAAGATATTAAAACTCACCTTCCTAGCTATAATGATTATGTGTTTGGAATGTTGCAGATGATATCAGGCAAAGTTATTTTGTTCAATTTTGTTCTGCAATTTCTTTGGTACAAAAGAGAGTTCAATGGTGAGAGAGGAAGTATGAGAATAACTAAAGTAGATATGTGAAAGATATTAATGCATTTTTCAAATCTCTATAAGAATGCCCATCCAAAGATTGCTATCATAATTTTTATATTGAAATATTTTTTTATAATTTATAAAGCTTTAATTTTTAGTATATGGAAAGGGAATTGTTTCTGAAGTCAGAGGAACTGGATTTACATTTTTCTTCTGATACTACCTGTGTGTGTCTTAGGTAAATATTAGGTAAATCACTCAATATCTTCAAATCTCAGTTTCCTCAACTGTAAAATGGGGGTTTAATTGCACTAGCTTTGAGATTCCTTCCCCCCTTTAAAGATACGATCTTACAAACCTTTATATATGACATTGAACATGTCATTATTTTGTCCCAAGATAAAACCTAAACTAATAGGGTGCTGGTGTTAGAAACAACCCTATCGGATTTGTATATTCTTTTATATTTTAAAATTATACTATTGATCTCTCTCTCTCTAATAATGTTAGTTAATGTTTATATAGATCTTTATATATATTAACCCATTTGATCCTCATTATAATTCTGTGATAGAAGTGCAGTCATCATCCGCATTTTACAGATGAGAAAACTGCATCAGAGTGACAGTAAGTGATTTGTTCTTGTTTACAAACCTAAAGAATGTCTGAGGCAAGGTTTTTTACTTAGGTCTTCCTGACTTCAAGCCCCACACTCTATCTATTCATTGTGCCAGCCACCTGCCTTGAATAATAGGGCTAGTCCCACCACCCTACACTGGAAGTATGTAGAGGAAGAAGGATAAGAGTGTAGAGAGGAGTGCTCTGAGATTTCAGTCCTCTTCTCCTTCCTGCTAATCCTCTGTTAGTTTTGCCATATGATTCACAGGCCAGATTTAACCCTCACCACTGGGTGCTTTAGGGATACCAAATGCATATCCCATTTCAGGTTCAGCATATTGGTTACCTGGGGTGAATGCTCTCTGTATCTCTCTGTCTTTATTTCTCCCTTCCCCCCCCCCCCTTTCTCTCAGTTTAATGTTCTTTTTTTTAATTACAATTTCCAAAATAATTTTTATTGTCAGGATTTTGTATTTTAGTTCTCCTTCTCCTGTACAGTCTTGGTACCCCGGAGTCGACCTGTACGCCGAGCAGCAATAAGACCGACCTTTCGTCCAGCTGGGGCATCTCTTCGAATGGTGGATGGTTTTCCAATATGCTGGTGATTACCTCCTCCGAAGGGATGTTCCACAGGATTCCTGGCCACACCCCGGACACGAGGCCAGCAGTTTCTCTTGGCCTTATATTTGTGGTAGGCACGACCTGCCTTAAGGATGGGTTTATCAATACGACCTCCACCAGCAACAACACCAACTACAGCTCTGTTTGCAGAGAAGATCACTTTCTTGGAGCCTGAAGGTAGCTTCACCCGTGTTTTCTTGGTTTCAGGATTGTGGGAAATCACTGTAGCATAATTTCCAGATGCACGGGCAAGCTTACCCCGATCCCCAGGTTTTTCTTCAAGACAGCACACTATGGACCCTTCAGGCATAGTGCCAACTGGGAGGACATTACCAATGTTGAGTTGAGCTTTTTTACCACAGTACACAAACTGGCCTGTATGGATGCCTTCAGCAGCAATGAACAACTCTGTCCTCTTTTTAAATCTGTAAGGATCCCGGAAAGCTACTTTTGCAAGAGGAGCCCTCTCCCTGGATCATGGATAATGTCCTTTACGATCCCCTTAATGTAGCCATGCCTCACGGCGAAGTCCACAGCCCGGAGCTTGGCGGCTCCTTTCCTGTGCTTCACATGAGCGCGGAAGACGGAGCCCGCGCCCTTCCTTTGACCACGGATCACCCGGCCCATGTTGCGCGGTCTGCCTCCGGACTTGCTAGAAAGAGCCAGTTTAATGTTCTTAAAGAAAAAGGGCTACCACATTGTGAGGACCTCAATCAAAACACTTTTCTTTCCTAATCCCAACTTGAGTGATTCAGGACAAGTCACTCCAAATCTTTTTTGCTCCAGATGCACCTTAAAACTGATCTATTTACATTAAAACGGAGAATTCCCAAACTCTCATATTGATTATTAATATTCTAGGTTCAAAAAGGGAACAGGAAATTAGATGTCCTATGAAATACAGGGATTTTTCATCTATTTGTTATTCTCTGAAAGACTTGGAGTCATGGTCTATTAGATCTGGAAGGAACCTAAAAAGAGCATCGATTCTAATCTCTTGTTTCCAGAGACAAAGAAATCAAGACAATTAGCTTCTGTGTCTTTTTTCTTCCTCTCTGGCATACTTTTCCCATTCTGTTCTTCTATAGGGTAATTTTTTTCCCCCATGAAAAATTCCCTCCCACTCTAATACATGAAATACTTTGTTCTTTATCACTCCATTAGATTCAGTCTCTCAAACCATGGACACATGTAAAGCACTGATCATGAACCTTGGACTATCTGGAGTTCTGAGGATGCAAAGAAATAAAAAGAAAACAATCCCTTCTGTTGAGGAGTTTACAGCCTTGAAAATTTCTATTCTGTTTAATTTCTTTAGTTAAAAATATTCTCCTTAATACATCAATCTTCAACATTTTCCCTGCTGTGAAATTACCATACTCTAAGAGGTAGTCTTAATATCTTAGTCATTAATCTTCCTTTTATGGAGTACAACATGGATTAGCCCCTTTAATGAATTCTTCTCAGTAGTAAAAACTATTTAGATAAAGTTTTTTTTGGGGGGGGGGGGAGAAGAATGACAAATAAAAGTCTAGTCCTTAGAGGATGCAGAAATACTCTCCTCTTGGTGCCAATCTAGGTGGCAGATTACCTCTATCATAGTAAGTATTCTCAGACTGTGTGGCAACCAAAAACCTTGTCACTTGCTGCTGAATCAGATAAATAAGGATCAACTAAATGAAAGAACTCTCGTTCCCTGGTAGCCTTCCAAGGAACATGAAAAAATAGTGGGACCTCTAGGTGTAGAGAGAGGTAACAACAAAAACAATGAGAGATGCTGTCACAGTTACCTTTTCTCCCTAAAAGGGACCATCCTGTGGCCATGAGTTTATGTTTCTTATGTCTCAATTGTGTTTATTATTTCTTGATTTTAGATGAATAACATAGATAGAACAGATATACCCTGCAATGTATAGCAGCATAGAACAATATTGTTGGAATATGAGCAATAAAGAAGAGAAAACAATCAAATTGACAAATAATTTCTTTTAAATTCAAATCCTGATATTTGTATATAGAAAATCATATTTAATTACGGGGGAAGAAATGGATGGAAACTTTTGTGGATATTCTGAAACAAATATTTTATATCCTTTCTCAAGAGCTTTGGAAATTGATGGCATTAGTCCTTGTTAATGACCAAATTAATGTTTTCTGATTGCCTTGAAATAGGATATATCTTTAATAGTCTTCATGTATTACCCATGATAAAAATCACATATTTTGGGCAGTTAGGTGGTGCAGTGGATAGAGCACTGGCCCTGGAGTCAGGAGTACCTGAATTCAAATCCGGCTTCAGACACTTAATAATTACCTAACCATATGGCCTTGGGCAAACCACTTAACCCCATTGCCTTGCAAAAACTAAAAAAAAAAAATCACATATTTTTTAAATTTACTGAAGAGATGCAACAGGAAAGAGGAAGACAGAGAAAGAGAAAAGTAAAAGAGATGATGAGAAAGGTTGTTGAATTAATTAGGAAATATGAGTGAGAATGAAGAGATTAACAAAAGAAGTGTATGTGTGTGTGTGTATATATATATATATATATATATATAATTCACATATATATAGAAAGGACATTTATGAATTGAAATTAATTTGCAATTGGTCATCTAAGGAATAAGGGAGAGACTGTCATAAGGAGAAAAATATCTCTGCTTTGCAGGCAAGAGTTGTCCAATTTTTGATTACTTAATAGCATGATGGTGAAGAGAATTGAAACCCCTATTAATTGAATGACTTGTTTTTGGTCAGACAGTAACTCTTGTCAAACAAGGACTAAAAGGTCCACCTTCCCACTTTTTATTTTTTAAATTCCTACCCCACCTTTAAAATCCAAATCAAATGCACACCACAACATATATAAATCACACAACCTATGCAAACATACAAACACACAATTACAGTCTCAGAGACAAAAAAAAACCCAACCAAAACCTTCAGCAACCATGGAATCCAATCTATAACTGAACAGAAATCTTTTCTATGACATCATCAGTAAATATTCATCTTACTTTTATTCAAAGAATTCTCCTGAAGGGTGGTATACCTCCCACTGGGACAGCCATTAAACTTTGCATGATTTTAATTCTTAGGAAGTTTTTCCTTTACATCAATCCCAAATCTGCCTTTCTGCAGTTTCTTGCCATTATACCTTTTTCTATTCTTTTGGACTGAACAAAAGAAGTGCAATCCCATTTCTACAAGTCAACCCTTCAAATACTTGAAAACAATTTTTAGTCCTCCTCTACCAGCACCATGTCAGAAAACTAAATCACTTCCATTTAACTTGTCTTAGAAAGATTCTGAAGATCACCTGGAGGAGAAGATATCAGACACTGAGGTCCTTTCTTGAGCTAAACAGTCAGGCATTCAAATATTACTGCAGAGAAGTCAACTGCAATAGGCTGGCCACATTGTTAGAATGCCAGATGGATGCCTGCCAAAAAAGACTATTTTATGGAGAACTCACCCAGGTCAAGCACTCACAAAGGCGTCAAAAGAAGTGATACCAGGACACCTTGAAGGTCTCTCTTAAGAACTTTAGAATTGATTGTGCAGCATGGGAGACACTGGCACAGGACTGCCCAGCAAGGTATGCCCTCATCAGTGAGAGTGCTGCACACTATGAGGAAGGCAAAATGGAAGCAGCTCAAAGGAAGCATGAGATACATAAGTTGAGTAAACATCCCAGGTGTTCACAGGGACTATTTGTACCGGATCTGTGATAGAGCATTCCAAGCTCATATTGGCAAGATCAGCCACAGGACACACTGTAATTTGTCTTAAACATAGTAATGTTATTTTGATCTTCTTCGATAATGAAAAAGAACCAACTAACAAGTAAAACTACCCCAGTTCCTCCAATCAATCCTTCTATGCCATTGTACCACTAACCACTATAATTGCCTTCCTCTCCATATTGTAAATATTTGCCTAAAATATGATATCTAGAGATGAATATACTATTCCATATAGGTTTCTATGGGGAAAAAACAGATCAGGACAAACATCTCTTTCATTCTAGATAGAGTTATGTTTCATTTGGTCCTTACAATAACCCTGGGCAATACTATTACTACCCTAATTTTACAGATGAGGGAACTGAAGAAAGCAGAGGTTGAATGACTTACCCAGGGTCTGACACAGTGTCAAATCTGAGTCAGATTTAAATTTAGATCTTCCTGACTCCAGGCCCAGTGCCACAAAGCTGAAGAGCTGTCCTGCATTGGCAGAGAAAGTTATTTATAGGGAACTATGTCAGTGAAAGTACGGGACAAAATAAACAAACAAGCAAGCAAACAAAAGTAAAACAAGTCTATATCATCCCATCAATAACTTTTCTTTGGATCCGGGTTTTAAGTCAGATTAGAATTCACTGAACTGAAGCCTACATATCTTTATCTTCTTCCTTGGGCGAATATGAAATTTTGACAAATCCTTTGTTGAAATTCAGATAAACTATGTCTTCGTTATTCTCCTAATCTACTAGTTTGATGGCCCTGCCAAGAAAAGGGAATAAGGTTAGTCTGACATTACTTGTTTTGATGAAACCATGCTTTCATTATGAACAAAACTTCCCTCACAAACCATCACTTTTAAAATAATTATGGATTACTAGTATATCTATATCCCAAAGAGATCACAAAAAAGGATAAGTCCCACATGTACAAAACTATTTATAGCAACTCTTTTTATACTAGCAAAGATTGGGAAACTGAGGGGATACCCATCAAATGGGATATGACTGCACACATTGTGATATATGAATGTGGTGGAACACTATTATTCTATAAGAAATTATGAGGGAGAGGATTTCAGAACAGACTTGCATGAATTGATCCTGAGTGAAGTGAACAGAACCAGAAGAATGTTATATGCACAAACAACACTGGATGATAATCAACCATGATGGTCTTATTTATTTCAACAGTATAAGAATCAAGGACAATTATAACAGACTTGTGATGGAAAATGCCATCCATATTCAGAGAAGGAACTGTAGAATTTAAAAGTTTACTATCTTTGATTTTCAATTTTTTAAGTGTTATCTTATGTCATTTTTAATGTTTTTTTCTGGATTTATTTCTTCTTTCACATGATTAATATGGATCTATGTTTAGCATTTGAAGCTATATTGGTTTGCTTTCTGTCAGGGGAGGGGAGGAAAGAAGGGAGGGAGACTGAAAAATGTAAAAGTCAAAATCTTGCAAAAAATGATTGTTGCATATAGTTGGGAAAAATAAATAAAATATTTAAATAAAAACACATTAAGTATTCATTCCCCTTACCCCACCAGAAATGGAATTAAAATTGAATTATTTATAGATTAGAGATTCCAAAATCTTCCTTTTTTGAAAATCAAGACATTTACTCATCTCTAGTTTTGTAGCACCTCTTTCATTCTCCAGGTTTTTTTCTAAATTTTTTTGATACCTGTCCTTGATAA
The DNA here is from genome assembly GCF_037893015.1 of Macrotis lagotis. Taxonomy (NCBI): domain Eukaryota; kingdom Metazoa; phylum Chordata; class Mammalia; order Peramelemorphia; family Peramelidae; genus Macrotis; species Macrotis lagotis. The sequence continues at coordinate 54,624,189 of NC_133660.1, read as the reverse complement.
ACTCAGTTTATTAAGGGCAGGTATTTTCTTTTTTATAATCTGGGTTATGGCTTGGATTTCATTCTCTCTGTTAGAGATTTTTGTTCTTTTCCTTTCAATCCCAAATATTATCCTCCTAGGCAGAGAAATACTGAAGTAAAATAAAAATTAAATAACTTTCACCTATCTACCATAATCCCATTGATTCTGAATCCAGATTTGGTCCTTCTTTTTTATCTTCCATTACCCCAAACACATTTTGTACAAAAGTTTTTGTTGTTGTTTTATTAGTATTAACTACCAATTCTTCACTTTTTCTGAACTTAAATGCTTTATGCTGGGCACCTAGGTGGTAATGTGGATATACTTTTGTTCCTGGAGTTAGGAAGACTCATTTTTCTGAGTTCAAATATGTCCTCAGACCTTACTAGTTGTGTGATGCTGGGTGTGTCATTTAAGCCTGTTTACCTCAGTTTGCTTATCTATAAAATAAGCTGGAGAAGAAAATCTCTACCTATGGTTCCTTGGACAAGCAATTTAATCTCTTTGAGTATTAGTTACCTCATCCACAAAATAAGGAGTTTGAATTAAATGTATATAAGGGTCCTTCCAGTTCTATATCTATGATCTTTTAAAAGTTTGAATTGGTTGATATATTCTCTGCACACTCCTATCAGATTTTTTAGATAGCTCTTCCTTTTTTTTCATCACTAGCACAAATTGTTCTGGTGGTTTGAATTTCATGTTGAAAACATTGTTGAGAACTATCTTCCTTGGACTGACTTGCTCCAGAAAATTTTCGGTCATAAAATGCTATTATCCTTATTTTGTACTCTTTTACATTCAGTATCCCTTAATTTCAGATCAGAGAATGCCCAGCTTTTCTATCCTATCATGTTCTAAACATAGAGTGGTTACTTATTTGAAAAGATTCTCAATAATTTGTACTTCAATCAATCAGTTCTTTCCTTTTGTATAAAAACAAGTCAAAGATAACTGTCAAGAATTTTATTGTTGCTCTGTTTTTTGCCAGACAGAGAATTCTTGCACAAACCTGGATACATATGTTAGTATTCGTTAAATCTCTAGTATATGATAAGCCCTATATACAAATATTATTTATTCAACTAAGAGAATCTTGCTGTCAATTTCAAAGTCTTGGTGATTTATGTATATTTTTTTGTGTGAGTATCTTCTGACTGGAGAAACATAGACTAAAAGTAAAAGGTCTACATTTCTTTAGCAGAAGTGACTCATCAGTCTGCTCTTCCAAACTTCTTCCTTCCTGATTATCTAGAATCTTCATTAATGAAATTACTCTATAAACCAATTGCCATAATAATTACAAAGGAGGTCTGCTTAAATCAATGGGATTTAACTGAAGCAATGTTTTTCAAGGTATAACCTTTTGACCACTGAGCATTCTCCCAGTGGCTGTCCCTTAAAGGTATTTCATAAAAGGTTGCACTATTTTGCCCTCTCTTTTTTATTCTTCCTAAAGCAGTTTGTAGTGGCAGATGGCAAATGGAAGATTAGAGGATAGGTGGTTTATTAGAACTTTATACTTCAATTAAATGTTCTATGGACCAAAAAAGTAATTAGGGAAATGCCAGACTATTTTAAATGAATGGATGAAAGGATGGATAGGTAGAATATGAGTAAAATATTGTCTTTAAGGGCTGGTGATCCAGGTAGTAAAATAAGGTCTCAAGAAGCTCAAAGTTTAATGGTGAGACAACTCCCATTGTAGGGTTTCAGCAAAGGCAAAGGAAAGGCAAATGGAAAGGTTCCACGGTGCAGAAGAAAAACAGATGGTAATGCATCTTCCTTAATGTTATTTCCAGTGATAAAATCATATAGTTTATGATAGTCAAACATTTGAAACTGGTCTAGAAAAATTGTTCAGAGTCTTGAGCTATCTTCAGGAAGGTTTAAAGGTAGATGATGGTCAAGGCAGTCTTTCCTTCAGGGTGCCTTGCTGCTTCAGTTAGGCTGGTTTGACTGCCCTGTGGTGGCAGTTGGTGGCAATGATTAGCCCCTAGTCCATAGTAGTTAATTCCTTCAACAATGATTGTTTGAGGCTGTGGTTTGGAGAGATCTGTGATTCCTCCCCTGTGTACCCTCTTCAAATCCCCTCCCCCCACCCTGTACACCTTCTCCCATGGTTTATATCTGGGAATAACTATTTTGGGGGATAGATAAACTATTGATATTATTCATATAAAGTTCAAGTATCAGCAAATTATACTCGAAAGGAACAATGATTATAAAATGAAAGCAAGATGGGTTTTCTTTTCTCAAAAGTAAATGAGTAAAATTCTTCATTTGGTAATGTCATCAAAGTGGCTTAGTTCTTCAAATTCCCGAGAAACATTTCTTTAAAATATTGCCATAATTACATAAATATCAAAGCCTTAATTTAATGCATGTAGATTTTTAATATTTCATAAAGAATGAAAGTATGTTTCAAATAATTATGACAACTGTATTATAAACCTGACTTTTTTCTACTAATTTTAGAATTTGAGAATCATAGACCTGGAATGTTTAACTGATTCTGCTATTCTCATGCATTAAACCTACCCAGAAAGATAATTTTCTTCTGTTCATAATTTTTTTCTAAAAAAAAGAATCTGGTAGCATATTTGAGGTCTCACAAGTTTACTGAATAGCCCAGTAATGGTCTTGGTAATAAGGGAGAGGAGGAAGGAGGAAGAAAAAAAGAGGAAAAAGGAAGAAGGTCAAGAGGAGGAGAAACTTGATATTTCTACTTGATTTCTGTTGGGGTTTTTTTTTATGAATCCATGTGTTCTTATCATGATACAGTGGAAAAACACTGAACTTGAAGTTATAAGACCCAGGTTCAAGTTATTGCTCTACATTAATTGCTTGACTTTGGACAAATCACTTGACTTTGCTGATTTAGTCCATTCATCTATAGAATACTGAAAATAAAACCTACCCTGATTACTACCTAGGACTTGAAGAAAATATTTTGTGAACTGCAAAAGCAAAATGTAAAATAACTGCATAGTAGGAATGTGTTACCTCGAAGTAAATGTATTATCTCTGTCCTTTGAAATTTATGTCATCGAAAGTCAGTGAATTCCATTACTTCTCCTGGTGTAAGTAGGGTACTCAGGATTTGTTTATTTTATTTCTAGATCACATCAGTCAACTGAAAAACATATCATTGTTTATTATAATGAAGTAAGGGGGAAGATGGGATGAATATTAAGAATGATAATTATAAAAATAACAAACAGTACAAAGCTGAATATAATGTGTCAAATGATTGGTAGAGACCATGTTCTGGGGTCCCAGAGGAGAGAGACCTTTGGACTGGGGAAGTAAAAAGCAGGTGGGGGTAGGAAGGAATGAAGGAGGAAAAATGTTGGGGAGGAATGAATCAACAACAGAAATGTTGTTATCCTTAAACCAAACTCTTTTGTAAAATAATACTTTATTTCTCCAATTACATGCAAAGATAATTTTTGACATACATTTAAATACTTTTTGAGTTCCCATTTCCCCCCTTCTTTCCCTTCACCTTCCTAAAAGGTAAGAATTTTAAATAGTGTTATATATGTACAATCCTTAAAAATATTTCATGTGAAAGAAGAAACAGACCAAAGGAAAAAAATACAAAAAAAAAAAAGATCAAGAAAGTGAAAATAATATGCTTTGTTCTAAATTCAGAATCCTCCTCAGTTCTTTCTCTGGCTGTGGATAGCATTTTCCTTCATTAGCTGTCTTGGATCATTGTATTGCTGAGAAGAGCTACATTATTCAGAGTTGATCATCGAACACATTACTGTGTACAATGTTCTCCTGGTTCTGCTTACTTCACTTTGCATCAGTTTATGTAAGTCTTTCTAGCTTAAACCAAGGTCAACTCAGAACTATGGCTCATAGGGCTTTTCAAGAGATGAAGACAGAGTGGAAGGGATTAGGAAACAATCTTATTTTACTTTTTTTTTGGGCAAGGCAGTGGGGTTAAGTGGCTTGCCCAAGGCCACACAGCTAGGTAATTATTAAGCGTCTGAGGTCGGATTTGAACTCAGGTACAACTGACTCCAGGGCCAGTGCTCTATCCACTGCACCACCTAGCATCCCGGGATTAGGAAACAATCTTATCAAAGACTTTTATTAGTTGTGTTTTCCTTTAACTATAGCAGGTTACAAATATCCATAGTCTTAGAAAGGTAGGAGGAACTAGTAAGATAGTGCATAGTAGGAATATGTTACCTAGAAATGAATGTATGGCCTTTGAAATGTATGTGGTCAATAAATTGATGTGCCACCTTCCAAAAAATATTCATCATCTAATGATCAATCTTTTATCTAAACTTAGTTTAAGTTTGGTTTTTAGATAACAGACATCTATTATAAGGTTACTACTTAGAAGCTTCTGGGGTGGCTAGGTGGCGCAGTGGATAGAGCACTGGCCCTGGAGTCAGTTGTACCTGAGTTCAAATCCGACCTCAGACGCTTAATAATTACCTAGCTGTGTGGCCTTGGGCAAGTCACTTAACCCCATTTGCCTTGCAAAAACCTAAAAACAAAACAAAACAAAACAAAAACTACTTAGAAGCTTCTCCAAGAAATATCAGAACCTGTTCTCTACGGATATCAGTGCAGGAATTCTTCACTTTTTTTTTTTGAGTCATGGACCACTCTACTAGTCTGGTGAAGCCTCCAGGCCCTCTTTCAGAATAATCTTTTTTTAAGTGCATAAAATAAAATGCATAAAGTTACAGAGGAAAGTAATTATACTAAAATACAATTATCAATGAAAAAATAGTACAGACCCCAAATTAAGAATCAATTGCTTTAAACAATTTAGGGTAACCTACATACCAGGATAAGGATTCTGATGATACTTTAGTAATATTCCATATTAAAATATTGACTGATTTGAAGGGATGTGCTCTTAAGCTGCTTCTCTCCCTAACACCCATGTTCCTAAGTGCTTCTTTGTTAAGCCACTAGGTATCCTCAATTGTTCCTATCCTCCTTTATAATGAATGGCTGAGGTTCATGCATAGACAAAACTAACTTTCCTATGATGCTTTCTCTAAGTATTGGAATTAACATGCCTTCTGTTTTTAATACCAACAAATGAATAATACAAGTATGAATGATTCACAGGTAGCTAACCTTTGACTCTTGAAAAGGATGACAAAGACATTACATATGGAAAATTGCATGCATAAAACAAATATGAAATCTTAATTCTCAAGGAAGATTAAGAATCAAGGAGATGTTGGGTTGAGTTAAAGCCTTAAAAGAGGAATAAAAGCATTCAGGTGGGGCAGAGTGTTGAAGAAGGAAATAAGTAAGAAGGAAAGAAAGAAAAAAATAGGTGAAGCAGGGGAGGAGAAAAAGGAAGTAGAGATGAGACAAATGAGTTGTTCTCTTCTGTGAAGCTATGTTGATAACTAATTTCAGGCCTCAGATCTTTTCAACTTGAAGTGTAGTGTGTGACACAATGTTTGATGCAAATTCTGGAGAAATCTGGGGCCCTTGAAAAGTTCCACAATAAGGCTATGTCAGCTGGCTCCCCCTCTCACTCTTTGAGTCTTAAGAGCACCCCACCCAGATTCCTTTCTTGTCAAACTTGTTTCCAGTCACCAGAGGACTTCTGAGCTCTTGAGTCTGTGACCTCTTGGTGGAATTGTCAGTTACCCTGGACACAAATAGATGGAGGGTGTCGGATAACATGGTAATTTGCCTGAAAGAGGACTGCTTAAGTCAACTCTGTTGTACCACCTCCTGCCCTGAACACCCATCCTATCCCTTGTAGCCCATGCTCTTTCTCCTTCAAAATTTCACTGGCCCAATTATGGAACTGGAGGGATACGGGGTATGGGTGAATCACACCTCCTGCTTATCTCTGTTCAGATGTTCAAATTAGCTCTCTGGAGCCAGACTGCTATAATGACATTTGAGTGAATTCACTTTGAGGGAAGAGGGAGTTAATATGGAAGACTGGGGTGGAGAATAACTTTTCTATATTTTAAGGAGTTGATTGGAGGGAGAAGGAGAGAGGGAGGAAGGGAAAGAGAGAGGGAGTGAGATAGAGAGAAGGGAGGGAGGGAGGGAAGGAGGGGAAGAGGAAGGGAGGGAAGGAGGGAGGGAGACAGAGAGAGAGCCTCTTTGCTGAATTCATTATCAAAGAATTAAGAAGTTAGAATATTGATGTATTGATGCCAGATGAAATGGTACCTATCTAGAAACGTCAACTTAAAATCAAAGCCAATTTCTCTGGAGAAGGTGATCGAACCCATTTCTGCTACTTACCACACATACAAAGATACTCCAACAGGCAATATTTACTTGGTGTCTATCCTTCTAAGTCCTGTAAACTATAAAGACAAGAGTATACAATATATGGACACTTTGCCTGAGAAACAGATGCTTTTGGAAACCTCAATCCTTTTAAATATTTATCATCTTCACCATTTATGGAGTGTACAGCCAAATAAGAAGTTGTAAGACATAGGGCTTATCCAAGACCAGGTCAGAGAAGACACCTAAGAGATAGTGACATAACTATGTCTATTACACTCAAAACTTCAAGTTCAAAATTCTGGTTCCTAATCCTTCTGGTCCATATCCCTTGGATACTGTCAGATACAATTATTTATTAGGCACTTAATGTGCTAAGCACTTGTGCTAGGTACTAGGGATATTTTTTTTTAAAGGTAAGAATATATAGTTCCTTCCAACAAGGTGCTCACAATCCAATGGCTTCTACCTGAAGTTGACCAATCCATAAAGGTCGAATCCTTGAAGAAAGGAGTGCTAGTTCTTAAATGTAAAACTTTTACATGTATAAACAAAATGACACTCTCTAATGGACAGTGAAAAGTCCCTTGAAGAAATTTTTATTAGATTCTGAGAGAAATGAATCAAAATTGAGAGGTATGCTTTCCTTTAACAAGATAGTTAGTCTTTCTTGATTTTAATCCAAAAGATAAAGTATCTTGAATTTTCTCTTTTCTTTATTTTCTTGTATTCACGGATGTGTATGTTCTTGATGACATACATATATTAAAGCAAAATTGTCCCTACTCCATTTCCTTTTTAAATTGTTGTTTCTTATTAAAGAACATTGCTAAAACCAAAGGAACTCTCAGGTTTGGTTCATTAAAGGCCTTAATACAAACTATACATTTTTACCTTTAGAACTCTGAGTGGGGTGATCAAGGACCAAAGTTGGAATTAATTGTATTCACATCTTAATCATTGCCTTGGTCAAGCCTACTGATTTCTCAAAATCTCACCAAGATTAATACAACACAACTCTCTGCTCTTGTCATGTCATCTTACCTCATCTCATCCCTTTCCTTCTTGTTCTTGTTCTTCTCTCATCCACTTCTGTTTCTCCTCCACCTCTCCTTCTCTTCCTTTATCTTCTTCCTCCTCCTCCTCCTCCTTCTTCTTCTCCTTCTTCTTCTCCTCTCTCTCTCTCTCTCTCTCTCTCTCTCTCTCTCTCTCTCTCTCTCTCTCTCTCTCTCTCTCTCTCTCTCCCCTTTCCCAACAGGCATTCTACAATTTTCTTGAGACAAGGTGTCTCCTTACATTCAGCCTCTGATCTCCTGGAGTGACCGCCCACCGATGTGTCTCCATCTCTCTTGTTTTTATCCCTGACTAGTAGGCACTGTTGCAAGCCTGCTTTTCGCTCTTCTTAATGTTGCAAGACTCCACTTTCTCCTCGTTTTCTTATTTTCAACCCTTCAAAGAATTTCTTCTATGAACACTTGCCCAACCCCTCCCTCCCCCCTCTCTCTGTCTCTCTCTCTCTGTCTTTCTCTGTCTCTGTCTCTGTCTCTCTCTCTCTCTCTCTCTCTCTCTCTCTCTCTCTCTCTCACACACACACACACACAGACATACACATTCTTCTGTTCTTTCTTTCTATCCTTTCCTCCACCTCCACCTCCCCCCCCCCTCAGCTCCCACACGAGTCCAAGATGGTTACAAGTTCACTCCTCAGAAGACCATTCAAATCAATCCTTCACAGAGGAGAAACCTCAAAGGTAAAAGCGAGTGATTGGCTAATTGTCCCACGCATTCTTAGAGTCCTCAACTTTTATCCTCGAAAGGGACAAGTGAGTAATAGCCATATGTTGGGGGGACGAAACTAGATTCTGATAGATGATTCATTTTTATATGTAACGTTTTACCCTACACTATAGCTCTGGGAGGTTAATGTTCAACTGCGCAGACACTTGGGAGCAAGGCAAGCAGGGGAGCCTGAGGGGAGTGACATTCAAGGTATATGCATTTATGTGTGTTTCGGCCCTGGGGGGAGGGAGAAGGCGGGAGAGGGAATGAAGATAAATGCGGTTTGGATTGCCTCCTGACGCTGATTTGAAGCTCCTCTGCTGAGTTCCTCTTTGATCCTCGGGGGAGCTTTTCTGCCTTCTCTGATCCGGGTTGTACTTGTCGGGAACCGGAGAGTAGGAAGAGCTCTGTTCCACTGCGGCTGAGCTCCCTGGGTAGCCCGGGCCCTGCAGGGCGCGGCAGGGACCCCCAGCTTGTATCCGGCGGCTGGAGCAGCGCAGCGCGCTCGTGAAGCAGGAGACCGCGGAGCAGGAGCCCCGGGAGCCAAGGCCGAGCTCTCTGGGGCCCCGGAAGGCGGCTGGGGCAGCTGGAGCGGCGGCGCATCGGGAGGAGGAGGAGGAGGAGGAGGAGGAGGAGGAGGAGGAGGAGGAGGAGGAGGAGGAGGAGGAGGAGGAGGAGGAGGGAATGTGGACCGCCCACGAAGCGCCAAGCCTCAGCTCGCGCGCGGGTAGGGCACGGTGCGCAGTGGCCAGCTCGAGTCAGGCAAAACGGGCTAGCCTCTGCCCAGCGGCCCAGGGCAGAACGAGCCCAGGGCAGAGAGAGCCCAGAGGAGCCCAGCACGTGCGCTCAGGGCCAAAGGCGTGGCTGGGAATGCGAGTACGAGAAGGGCGCTTTGCCCAAGGGGACGCAAAAACCTGCTCCAGAGCAAACTGGAAGCGGATGCCAGTCAGGACTGCCAGGCTGTGGGGACTAAGGCTTGGGGGAAGGGAAGGAGAGTGGCACAGGGCTGTCCCCTCCATATAATACTGCAATTTTCTGCATATCAATACAGATATCAATAAGCTGGAGAATGCCGGTTTTTCCTCAACTTTGCTTCTTAAACACAAAGAAACGAGGCTTTTCTGGTTTTTTTCTTGGAAAGTGCAGTCCTGGGCAACTGGGACTCTCCAAGTCAGCCCCAGTCTCCCCAACAACTAAAATATGACTCCCCTAGACAGGGGGTACAGGAGAGGACGCTGCATCTGCAGGCAGGAACAATTTGAATTCAAATTCTACCTCATGCACTTGCTAGCCGAGTGACTGTGGGCAAGTTACTTAACTTCTCTGTACAGCAGTTTCTTCATAAATAGGGGATTGGCCTCCAAGGCCACTTCCAGTTCTATCGTTAGCAGTTAAATGAGACATTTGGACTGGTTATCAGGTAAAGAAGCCGCCTGGTTGTGTACTTTTTACGCTCCGAGCTCTGAGTATGAAGCATTCCTTATCCCCTGTTCATTCCTTCCCCTAGAAAAAGAAGTCGTGGGCTGGGTTGGAAGACACTCAGAGTCAGGCCAAACATTTACAAGGGGTTTGTTTCTGGAAAAGTAGATAAACCAGACTCTGCCTTATCAGATCAAAGCGTCTGCCTTGATTTAACTCTGATGTTGCTCACGTCCCAGCCTCCTCCCTAGTCCTAGTCCCCCAGACTCACAACTCCCGCGCCTTCCCCAAATCAGCAGCTAAAAATACTCAGCGTAGTCTACAGTGAGAGCTACAAAAAGAGTCAGGAGAGTGGAATCTGGCTCTAATGAAGGAATCAGCCTTTCCTTGAAGAAGGTCATTTTGGGGAGAAGGGAATGAGAATAGTGAAATTATGAAAAACCAGTCTCTAATGGACAGGCCCGAGACTTGCAGATTCAAATGCCAGCATTAAGTCTGGTTTGCTGGGACAATAGAAAGAAAACATTAGAGACTCTCTCTCTCTCTCTCTCTCTCTCTCTCTCTCTCTCTCTCTCTCTCTCTGTATATACATATATATATATATGTATATATATATATCTTGTTTCCTTTCTCCTTTGCGCAACTAAGATACAACAATTAATCTGGCGAACTCTGGAAATACTCCCGTTCTGGTTGTGGATAGAGAATGAATAGCGCACTGAGGAGGCACAGACTTTATTTAAGCTGGGCCACATCGCTGGTCAGATCGACTGGTTCCCCCTTTCAGTTTTCTAGAGCTAGGAGGGGAAAAAAAGGATTTTTTTCTAAGGAGTTTTTTGGGGAGGGGAATATCAGCGTGGGGTATAATGGAAAGGATTAGGAAGTGACCTTAGAAAAATCACTTAAACTATGGATCTTGTTTCTCTCGCTGGCAAAAAGTGGGAGGGCAGTTGAATTTTCTCCCTGGACCTCAGTTTCCTTTTCTGTAAAATGATATATTAGGCCAAATAGCTTCTGTTTTCTCTTCTAACACAAATTCTATGAACATCTGTCTAGGAGCTCGCCCATTCTTGCTGCAAATTCTACACATTTACGACCCCCCCCCCCCAATGATCACCCTTAATGTATGCCCATTACAGGTTTAAGAGAGCATATAAAGCCTATTTTGGACACTCTCATAAAAAACTGCCACATCAAATAACCCCTCTTTAACTACAGCTGCCATTTTGTAAAGCCAAATGCCTAAACAAATTATCATGGCAGGAGTCATAGTGTAGAGAAAAACAACAACAAAAACCACAACAAAGCAGGAGTAATAGTCAACTGTCTCCTCCCACAAAAGACTTCCTTTCTTCCTTGCTTTCTGAGATCTTCCAACTCGATCTAAAATAAATATTTAAATAAAACATTTAAAATACTCAGAACAAAGGTGAGTTGAAGTAAGGCATCCTGAACACAATGTCTTCTGAATTCTATCTTTTACTGATAGGAAACCCACAATGAGAGAAGTGTTTAGTTGGGGGAGGACTTTTAAAAGAAATGGGGAGGATAAATAAACCCCTATGATTTTTCAGATACTTTCTTATACAAGTCACCAGGCACATGCCCTGTCCTCCATTCCCACCTCCTTTTAATCTGAAAAAGGTAAATTCATTATGTGCTTACAAACATGTTTTTACTTAAACTGCTCTTTAAAATCCCATCTAGAATTACCGTTTAGTCTGTTTAAGTTAAACTATAATTGCCAGATCTGAGATTGTGGGAAGGGGGGGGGGACGACAGAATTTTTAAAAGATCTCATAAAGAACTGCTATTAGAAATCTTCCCCTTTCCCCCTTTGCATTCTATCCGAACATCAACCTCTTTTCTTACTTACAGTTGTTTAGATTAGATAAAGCTTCCCGGTTTTTATTTTTTTTTAAGAAGTCAGTCACTAGGAGTTCATATTCATAAAGGCCTCTGATGTAATTACAGGCATAATTTTTCTGATTCCCTAAAAAAAAAAAATCCGAATGCTCCAGAAAGGCTGAGCAATCCTACCTGCACTGCAGAGTGAATCCCCCCATCTCCTCTCCCCGAGAGAGAGAGCAAGGGGACCGCGAGTGAGCCGGTGGATTAGGATGTGTATTGGCAGCCAGACACCAGTGTTTATTCACACTCGGGGGGTCCTTTGGGGCCAGCCACTAAGATTGCTCTGTTTTTAATAGACCCACCTCAAAAAAGGGTCAGTCGAACTTCAGGGCGTTAAATTGATGAGGGTTTTGTTAAGAACTGAGACTTAAAACAGTTTCTTTTTTTTTCCCATTGGGTTTTTCTTTTCCCCTACCCTTTTATACTTCTTGAAGGGTTCCCAGGTTTTACTGGGAGGTTGAGCTGGAGGTGGGGTGGTGCGGAAGGCAAGAGAGACTGAATTAGTGGATTAGACTCGTAATCTAAAATCATCTTGGATCCAGAGAATCTTTTAAAAAACGTGACCTAGCAGGCTTGCTAACGTGGGTTTCACGTCTCTCCCCCCACCGTGGAGTGGGTGGTGGGGGAGAAGTTTAATCAACTCACAAGCAATCTGAGATCTGTGCTATCTGGGAAGCTTTACAGGCACAAAAGTGGGTAATATTCCACCTCAGTTTGGTGAGTTCAAGTAAAGTAGATGTAAAGGGTTTTTTTTTTTTTTTGGATTTTGTATTTTAAAGCAAAAGAAGACAAAGACCTGAACCAAAGACATCTCAGGGAAACGTGATCTCTTGGCAGGTGAGAGGGATGGATCATTATTCTCCTATTTTTGAAAAGTTGTAAGGAGAAGGGGATTGCCCAGCCTAGAGACCAAAGGGTGGCGAGGGGTGGAGGAGAGGCCGGGTGAGTGATGGCGCATGGGCTTGCCCTTCCATCTTTGAGCCCAGGTAGAGGAGACTGACTTTCATGCTATAGATCATTTAAGCACTTTAATACACAACTAGCTCAGAAATCATTAAGAGACCTAGAGAGGGAGAGAAAATACCCTCACACTCACCGGTAATAAATGTTGACATGCAGCAAAAATCGATTGAGTGGAACCGAGATGGTGGCAGTGGTGATGGCTGGAAGGAGGACCAGAGGTGTATGGAAGGGGAAGGTGGTGGGGAGAGGGAGAAGCTGGAACCCCATAACACCGGAACCCAACGTTTCTTTCTCTTGTCGGGTCACAGAAGTGGACTTGAAGGCAGGGAAGGAGGAGGGGATAGGGACTTTCTGAGGGCTGCTACAATACATACATACATATATATATATATATATATATATATATATATATATATATATATATATGTATATATACTTGTGTGGGGAAAAGGGGATTCCAAGCCAAAACCCACGATACTTTAGGTGAGAACCTTGCAACTTTCCATTAACTCCCGTTTCCATTGTTACGATCAACTTGCAGATTGGTGACTATTTGTTTGTTAAATAAGCAAGTGAAACGCTAACTCCCATGATGAAGCCACCAAATTCCATTCACCACCTCCTTCCCAAACTCTGCCTAGCTTCCGCTCCCTCACCACCCCTCCCCTCCCCTCCAGTCATCCCTTTCCATCCTCTTAACACACCTCCCCCTTCCAAACTATTCCTGCTATCAAAAAGGTGTAGAGGTCTCCCTGGTCTCTTAACCATTTCTGTTTCTTACCCTTCTTTTCTCCCTCTCTCCCCTCCCCCCCTTGACCATTGATACCAAAGGAGTCTCTTGGGGAGGCCCAGATGGATAGCTTAGCGGCCGCAGATGCCAAAGTCCGCCCGTGTGGACCCTTTTCCTCTCCACTGCTCTCAAGAGAACAACAAGGAAGGAGGTGACCTCTTGTCCAAAGGGCCTCTATCTGCCCCCACCACCGCGTGATCCCGGCAGCAGCTCCGAGAGAGAGAGAGAGAGAGAGAGAGAGAGAGAGAGAGAGAGAGAGACAGAGACAGACAGAGACAGACAGAGAGACCGAGACAGAGAGACAGAGAGAGACCGACACAGAGACATTCAGACAAAGACAAAAAGAGGAGAAAGAGACAAAGAGGGGAGACTGAGACAGAGACGCAAAGTTAATGTGCATCAAGCATTATCTCTAAACAGGGACATTAATCTATGATCTTTTTCTTAAGTGGTAGTGAGGTTCGAAGTAAAACAAAACCTCAGTGTCCGCCATCCAAAGAACCAATAGGTAAGTAGTTTCAGATTATAAACAATCCAAGTACAAAAACAGAAGTTTTCCCAGTTACAGAAAAATAGACGGGCTTATTTCTCTCACTTTTCAGCCTTTAGAGGGGAGAAGGCAACAAGAAAAACCAAAACCAAAACCCAACCAAATTCCTTCCCTTGGCTCCTCCACAATTAAGTCAACCTTCCGTGGACCAGTGACCAGTGAATAGTATTTGTTACGAAATTAGACTTCACATTTTTTTAAGCGCCTGAGTTCCTTCTAAATTCTTTGAAACATCAGGCCGACCTCATTCTTCTGTTCAGATGTCAGAAGATGGGAGGGCCGTAGCTGTAATTCATCTTGATTTGCTTCATTGTCTTGGAACTTAGAAACTATAATCCTGTATAATTTCACGAACAAGCAGGTTTAGAATTAATGGGTCAATATTATTTAAAACAAAACACAGGGAGCATGACCTTTCCCTCGACAACATATTGCTCTACAAGACTCAGGAAACTTCAATCTAACCTCTCAACCTCCTGGCTCTTGGAGAGACTGAAGAGCTGCGGTTATTTGAAATGGTCTTTGTTTCTTTTAATGTCTCCAAAGGATTTGGAAATCGTAACGCAATATTACATGAAGGATCTCTCTACTTAAGCCTAAAACATAAACTTCGGGAACTAAATATTTTGAACAGAAGGTGTTTCCCTGTAAATTTCATGCAATATATCTATATCTATCTATTTATCTATCAAGTCAAGAATTACATAGTATACACACACACTGACTATGGAGTGTTTATGTACATACATCCAGTATTTCTCCAGAGAAATTTTTCCTTCTTATAATTTTTTTCCTTAAGAATTGGATATGATAGTGACATTACCATTGTTTCCTTCCTTCCTTCCTTCCTTCCTTCCTTCCTTCCTTCCTTCCTTCCTTCCTTCCTCCCTTCCTTCCAACACTTTAGCCTCTTTTACTTTCCTTCCTTAATCCAGTATCCATTAGAAATAATGAAATTCTAAGGGTTTAAAACAAAACAGAACGGAGAGGACTCAAGAGAAGACTGGGTTTATTTGGTTTGTTAACTGTGCAACGGATACTGGGACTTCTTTTCCCCTCCCCCATCTCAGGTAAATAACCAAGATTTGTTTGTACCCGGTCAACAAAAGAAAATACTGTGCCCTCTATGGAACCAGGCAAAGGGATGAATTTAAAAGTCATTCTTTGTGAAGCACTTGCCAATGTGCAGATGAAGAGAAAAATAATCCAGACAAATATGTATGCGGTATATTTTACTCCCATGAAATAAAACACATTTTGCATGTTTGCTGAAAAGTAAAACAATAATATAGTACGAAATGGTATACACAGGGCAGGTTTTACATCGCAGTTTTCAGAAACATCATTGCATCCACCAGAGGAACTACTCTAAAACTGATATTCACACAATGGTTTTTTTTATAATAATAATATGTTAGAAACATACAGTGTCGCATTTAGTATATACATTCCCTTGCTCTTAAGCGAAAAATCCTAATCGCTTCTGTATAACATGCTTTATTTTAAAGCCTAACCTTTAAAAACACTGTTGTGATATTACTAACAACTGCTTTTATAAAATTAATTTGACATTTCCATATATATACATCCTTTCAGTCATTTTTAATGTTAACAATGCTAAACTTAAAAAATAACAAGCTTATAGTAACATTAAAATGTCATATCCAGTCAAACATTTGTCCATATATATATATATTTATATATATATGTCCTTGTTACTGTTGGAAATACTTTTAGTGAAAGATGTCAGAAACTGAGGAAATTCCTTTGAAAACAAAAGAGCGCTCTTTATTTCAGTGGTTTCTTTCTCTCTCTTCTCTCTCTCTCTCTCTCTCTCTCTCTCTCTCTCTCTCTCTCTCTCTCTCTCGCCCATTACTTTCTAGAAGAATTCTCAGTCTTTCCAGGAAGGGATTTTCCCATTCGGTATTTAAAAATCGGTCCCCCCCCCCCCCTCCCGCCCGCCCGCCGCCCGCCCGCTTTCTGGATTGGCGCTTTGGTGGCCCCGGGGTTCACACTGGTCTGTCTACCGCGTACTGGCAGGCGCTCAGATTGGACGCCGGGTTCTGCACGCTGGCGTACCCGAAGCTGGAGTGTTGCTTCGCTTTCAGTCTCAGGCTGGCCAGGCTAGAGTTACACGTGTCCCTATAAACGTACGGAGGGGTCGGCGGTGCGTAAGGGCAGGCGGGCGTCGGCACCGCCGAGTTCAGCGAGGGGCTGCTCAGGTTGTTCAAGTTATTCAGGCTGTTGAGGCTGGACCCTGGGACGCCAGTCACCGCCGAGGGCACCATGCTGGACGACATGCTCATGGACGAGATGGAGTTGGGCGGGGAGAACATGCTTTGCGAGGACAGGGGGTTGACGTTCATCGAGTTGAAGAAAGGGAAGCTCTTAGTAGAGAGGGAGGCCGAGGTGAGGCCCTTGGCGGCCCAGTTGTTGTAGGAGTAGCCTGGGTACATGTCGTCGTAGGGTTGCATGAGGCCGTTGAACTGGGGCCCGAAGCCGTTCTTGCACAGCTCGGCCTGCTGGTTCCGCTCTCGCTTTCTCCACTTGGCCCGGCGATTCTTGAACCAAACCTGAAAGGGAATGGGGCGGGAGGGAGGCAGAAGGGAGAAGGGAGACAAGAGCGCAGATTAGTGTGGCTCCTGAGAGCGCAGCCGTTCCAAAGCAGATCCTTCATTCTTTCTCTTCTTCCCCACCGCTTAGCCCTTATCTGCCTTTACTTACCAGGTACTCCCTACCCTTTGCCCCTTCCCGGAGGCCGCCTCGCCCGCCTCTGCAAAGCTCTCTCTCTCTCTCTCTCTCTCTCTCTCTCTCTCTCTCTCTCTCTCTCTCTCTCCTCGCTTTCTTCACTAAGGGTGCACTGGAGTACCACAAATTCTTGCTGGGAGGTCGACCAGTCTAGAGACAATTCTAAGGCTGAATTTCATACAGACTGATGTCTAGCGTCCTAATTCAGTCCCCCTTCTGACTGGAAAAACACTAAACACTTAGAAAATCCTCTCTCTCTCTCTTTCTCTCTCTCTCTCTCTCCTTTTCCCATTCAAGAGTCACGAAAAAAAGAGGAGGGTAGAAAGCTCCAGTAGGGCTTCTTTTCTCCTTCACCCCAACTCTCCACTCACTTCCTGAGCACTCCCTAGCCGGGAGGCAGGAGGGCACCCAGGTTCAGTAGCAGCTTAAGCTGTACAGCTCGCTTAAGCCGACCCGCAAAACAAGCATATAAAAGGCCAAGGCCCGCTGCGGCAACAGCTCGTTAAATTCCAAGATCTCTAAAGGAAGATCTTCCGTAACCCGGAGCGGGTCTCTCCAACATACACTCCCCACCCCCATCCTCCGCCCTTTCCCCCTTTTCAACTCTTTCTCCACCCCTCCCCCTTCGCACAATCCACGCACTCTTAGCTGGGGGGTTCAAACTGCCGCCTGTCCTCAGTTCAGCCGGGCTGGCACTCCCGAAGACAAGGGGCCCTCGCAGACGGCGACCCCCATCCATGGCCCCGACACAACCCCGCTCCCAATCCACATCTGGCTAGCCAGTCCACCAGCCACCCGCCAGCCAGTTTTGTGGATTGAAGGGAGGCCTAGGCCCTGGGAATTCAAGTCTGACACCAGTGATGTTTTACATTACAGATCTCCACTAGGCTAGCCACTTAATCCTCCCCCCCCTTCTTTCTAGCATCCTCGGTTTTCTTTTCATTCCCTTCCTCTTTGCTCCCGACAGCTATAAAAAGCTCTTTCTACTGCTTCTTGGCTCAGCGAAAAGCTGGCTTGGGGAAGCAAGGAGGTATTTGCAGAGGGCGTAGTAGAAGAGTCAGGGGCTCTAGCCTAATGCGGGCACGAGTGTGTACTCACATTCGTAGGGCGCCGAGGTGGGGATAGAGAAAACAAAAGAGGAAAAGGTTTTAGAATTTCACTGAAACCCCAAGGCCGCATGAGCCTTTCCTACTCCAAGCCGCCTAAACTTTGCCCAGGCAGAAGGACATGCTAAGCAGTTGGCCCTTTGCAAACGCGGGCTAATGAAAGACTGACCTTCCTCGAAACAATGGAGCAATAACTAAAGTTCTCGGCTCCGCACGGTTAAACTAAAACAGTTTTCAACCTCATCCAGGTTATTTTACTGAGAAACACACACACATTCACGCATATTTAAGCAGGAACACACGCATAGAGATCGAGTCTTATTTTTCCAGCTGGGGTTTCTGGAGTAGTCGGGTCGCTTCTCCCTCAACCCCCTTTTGTATAACTATTCCATTCTTATTTACTAGCTAATGATTCATCTTTTCTTCCTTTTCCCGGAGCCCGTATTTCTTAAAAATTCTTCAGTTCTCAATGTGTCCGTGTAACGTTTTAAAATTTATCTGGGACACTTTTTAATTTTTTGCTGATCAGTTTAAAAATGAACTTTTCGGATGGGAAATGTCAGTTTCAATGCACTCTTTTTAAGTCCTTAAAAGGCTGGTCCTGCTACATACTTAAGGTAAGTTCTGTTAATTTATGTTAATTATAATTTGGGGAGGGATTTAGGATCAAACTCCAAAGGGCGCCTCCAATTTAAGAAAACTTAAATAAATCAAAGTCTAAAAATTTGGCAAGACGTTTCTTCTCTGACTTAAAAAAAGGGAACGGACAGGAGATTGATTGTGTTTGTAAACTGTGTAAGCAGAAATCACAAAACACAGGGAGTGGAAATCGAGAGGGACTTGAATAACTATGGGGGAAAAAAAGGACTCAAGTGAGAGGAAACTGGAAGAAAAAGGGGAAGTGGTCGAAAGGGAGAGAGAAAAAAGGAGCAAGACTGGAGAGAGAAAAAGGAGAGCGGGAAAGAATAATACTGGGCAGGGCAGCAGCGAAGGTTTCTGAAAGACTACAAGCCCTTGTGTATTTTACAGCTTTTCCTAGTTAAAGCCAGCACAGGTTTGAGCCTGTTCTGAACTCTTTCCCTGGTTGTAAGTGTTTTTATTAGGGTTAGTATTGCATTTCACGGCAGAGAGACACAATGAAGATCGGAAAAGAAAAATGGGGGCGCAGCCCTCCCGTAAGGCAGGGGAAGGGGTCTGGCTGGCTGCGTTTGTTGCACACGCTCCTACACGCAAGACAGGTTGCCTTCCCGCTGAAGAGAAAGGGGGCAAAGGCAAGGCACCAAAGTTCTCCGAGTTTCCCTCCCTACCCTTTTGTATTGTTTTTCCATTGCCATCTCCTAGTAAGCGCCATTCCCCTTCTCTTCACTCCTCTCCCACGCCCTTGTCAGACGAATGGTGGTGCCTACCCGCACTCTGGCTTCCGTGAGGTTGGTCCAGACGGCGATCTCTTCTCGGGTGGACATGTCCGGGTAGCGGTTCCTCTGGAAGGTGGCCTCCAGCTCCTGCAGCTGTTGGCTGGTGAAGTGGGTACGCTGTCTTCGCTGCCGCTTCTTCTTGGATGGGTCCTCAGCCCCGGCGTCCTCATTCTTGCTCTGCTGGCTTTTATCTTTTTCTGGAGAGACAAGGTAGAAAGGAAGCCCATCAGTGCCACCCTTCCTGGCCAAAGGCAACAATAAGAAATCCCTAACCAAGAAATTTCGCTTCTATGGAAGTTGCCCAGGAAGAAGAAGCTGGGCTGTTCTTCTGGGAGACTGTTCTCTGAAAATGACTGTACCTTCTATGAGAGAGAGAGTGTGTTTGTGTGTGTGTGTGTGTGTGTGTGTGTGTGTGTGTGTGTGCGCGCGCGAGTGTGCTTCTCCCTTCCCCTCCCCCCTCCCGTAAGGCGCGCTATTTACATGTTTGTCTTAGTTCATTTTTTAGAGCACGTGCCTGCATATTTATCTGTTTACACACCAAAGTCACACACATACTCGCCTCGAAA
Source organism: Macrotis lagotis (assembly GCF_037893015.1). Classification (NCBI taxonomy): domain Eukaryota; kingdom Metazoa; phylum Chordata; class Mammalia; order Peramelemorphia; family Peramelidae; genus Macrotis; species Macrotis lagotis. The sequence goes on along the minus strand of NC_133660.1, from coordinate 54,604,672 downwards.
CAAACACGGGTCATTCAGACCCCTGGACAGGAAAAAAAACAAACCACCAGGTCTCCACAAATTTCACAAGGGTCCTCAAGGGTTTTAGAAATCTGGTCCTTGCCTGCACTGAACTCCCCCGGCCCTGGAGCTAATCCTGTCTCCTGGCCGAGGACTTTGGGGGAGAGGTTGGGAGCTGCCTGCCTGCCCTCCTCCCCACAGCCCCCGGCCTCCTGGACGGCCGAGGTCGGAAGGAGAGGACAGCCAGGAGGCTCCGGGCTCGCAGCGTCACCGCCCTCGGCTAAAGTGCAGGGTGGGATTTTGAACCCCGACAGACAGAAAGGGAAGCAAGGGTTGAGGGGACGGGCGGGTAGCAATTAATAGGTGCCCTAAAGTAGGCGGAGGACACCAGAGTTACTGCCCCATGCCAACCCCGTCAGTGCTCTCCTGGGGGAAGCGAGGAGGAGGAGGAGGAGGAGGAGGAGGAGGAAGGGAAGGATTCCGGTGCAGGTTGGGAGCAGTCCCTGGGGCAGGCTACTGGCACCCCCCCCCCCAATCAGGGGTCCTGATGTGAGGCAGAAGCTACAGGGGGCGACGTAGCATTGGGCCGTGGGGAAGCTGGGCAGAGGCAGGGCTGTCCGGTTCCCTTACCTGCGGCCTCGGGGCTGGAAGTGTCTGAGATGGTGTGTACCTCCAGCCGATGCTTGGAGGAATCCAGCGAGCGTGGCTGCCCTGGAGCCAGAACCGAAGCCATGGCCAGTGGTGGTTGGTGATGATGACAGAAGGAGGAAGAGGAGGAAGAGGAGAAGGAGGAAGACAGCTTAGTCCCTGCGACTCGATGCTCCAAGTGGAACGGGCTTTTCATGCAGTTCATTGACCAAAGGAAGCGCAACGCCAAGCGTCTCGTTGCAAGTCTTCGAAAAGCGCCCTCACACCCCCCACCCCCCACCCCCCGAGGCCAGTGAGCGCCGCAGCCTCGAGCTCCGAGCCGCTCTCTGGGCTCGCTGTCCCGGGCCACCACCGCTGCCGTCGGCCAAGAGCTCCGAAAATCAAAGGGCAGAGGCAGTGGCACGAGCCGGGACCAAAAAACCAGCGGGCAGTTCCCCGGCTACAGAGAGAGGTCTTCTGGACGTCTTAGTGGGAGAACCTGGTCGGACCCAGAAGGCGTCCCAGTCCCCAAGCCAAAAGAGACATGGGGGTGGGGGGTGGGGAGGAGAGGCTGGCTCAGCGCGATCCTTCTGGAGACAGCTCCCAGGTCAGAAAGAAGAAAGAGGAAGGGGAGAAAAGGAGCCCTCGGATGAGTAAGCCTAACAAGAATCACCCGAAAAAGCCCGGCTCCTGGCCGCCCTCTTTGCAAGCAGCACTGACAGAGAAATGTCAAGAGTGACAGGGACAGGTAGATGAAATCATATCCCGAGAGGCGGCGGCAGCAGCAGGGGCGAGAGTCCTCCCCCGAAAACGCACCGCACACGCGCGCGCGCGCACTCACTCACACACTCACACACACAAACACACAAACTCCCAGCCAAGCGCACTTCCACGCGCACAGCCCCATTCAGCCTCCTTTCTCTAGCCCTGCCTCACACCCAGATTCGCTCACAGCTCCCTAGCAAGCAGCGGACCCGAGCAGCGGCTCAGCCCCTTCCCCGCTGGCCTAACATCTTAAAACCAGAGGCGGTCTTCCTTGGGCACAAACGTCATTCTGCCCCTTCCCTCCTCAGCCCTTCTCCACCTCCTCCTCCTCCCCTGGAACCTCCTCCCGGGGCAGGAATGACGTCGCTGCACACCAATCAGGAGGCTCGGGTGTTGAGGAAGGGAGACTAGCTAGACCAGCACCTATCAGGGAAGTCGGGCTGGGCTAAATAATTCACTTTTCAGATCAGGTCGGTTAGAGACCTGTCCCGTGAAAACGGCTCTGTCTTGCTCTATCCCAACGACAGGAGATTTGCCTTTTAGGAAGGGAGGGCATATCGAAAACTCAGAAGGCACCAGGAGCAGGGAGAGGGAAGGTCGAAGGCAGAGGAGACAAGACTGGGTACATTGTATCTTCCTCTTCTGTGCCTCTCCCAAATTAGTGCCAGTCTAGAAAATTGGCTATATTAAAGGGTGCCTCGATGCTTCCCACCAAGGAAAAAAGCAAACAAATCTCACCCCCCGAAATCTTTAAATTTCCTCTTCCAATTTTCTGTCTGTTAGGTAAATGCTACTCGAATCTTTATAGACTTTAATTTTGAGGAAGGAAAAAAAAACCCAAGAAGACTACTGATGACTAGAAGCAAATGGAACCGCTGTCACACAAACAAAAATTATCTTGACTAGAAATGGTTATTATCTGCACTATATTTTTTCCATAAAATATGCCATGAAATCACTTACTCAGAAATTGCTGGATGATACATTCCCCCCCCCCCCCCCCCATCATACAAAAGGATAGAAAGTCCGAACTAGCGCTGGCCGAACGACTGAAGGCTTAGCCTTTCCACTCAACATTGATTCAGATACATATCCTAGATCTTTTAAATTCCTTGTATGTAGTATTAAGCTCGTTCTCACTGAAACCTTGTTTTAAATCTGACTCGCTTGTTTACTTTATTATCAATCAGCTTCAAGCCCACAAAGCCCAAAGAATCAACAATGTTGGGCTAATTACATATAAAATATGCTTTAATGAATCTTCCACAATTAAAACGCTTCCAAATTTCTCATTTCAATGTCAATTAAAAAATTTAATTATATTTCCTGGTTTATTCCCCCGCCCTCCCCGATTTTTCTCGCTTCTTAATCCGGTGAACTGAGATCTTTAAGCCCAAAAGTCCAGGGGAAAAGGGGAGATATCACTAAGGGTGTAAAGTTTGGAGTGAGATCTGAGCTAGGTAATGTAAAACCTTACAGATTTATAAAGCCAAGACACATAACGTTCACAGTCCTGTTCTAAGTCAATAACCTATCCCGTTTATATACACATATATTTTTTTCCCCTAAAGGGAACCCAAGTAATTGTTTAGAAAAAGAATAAATTTGAAAACAACTTTGTCCTTCCGTAGGTCATACAGATAGCCAACTAATCTCTCCTTGGGTTTTTGCATTTGTGATTGTTTTATTGTGGAGTTAGTATTATCGTCACCGAGTGTGTATTTGTTTGACGTTACTGTCAATGATTTGCAGCATCAAGCTGTGTATCTTCAGAAATTTTACCTCTTTGGCCTTGTTCACATGATTTGGAAACTTATTTTAGTTTGAAAAGGGCAGAACTATCAGACTGCAAATATATTGGTAACCTGTGTGTCTTTCCTTTGTACTGCCGAAAGCATGCTCTTTTTTTTACACTCCCCCCCCCCCCCCTTAACAACCCTGGAGGAATTAGTCTAGAAAAGCAAATGCATATTTGTCTTTCTTTCTTCACAATTATATTCAAACTATTAAGAGAATTTCGGCGCTTCAGGAGCTTTCTTTATATTGACACCTCATAAGTTAAAGCATATTTTGTCATTTTAGTTATCTCCTCCACTGGCCATACTCCCTCCCCTCCCCACAGTACACACCTGTTAGGATCCCCTCTTCTCCTCCTTAAGATAGGTCCCCATTAACTGATTCTCATACACGCATCTATATTATATCTTGCAATCTTATCACTAAATTATACATATTACTTCGGCAGCCTGTTGGTAAAGAAGGTTAAATTAATTTACATTCTCCTCATTATCTGGTGCTTAAATGACGTGTTTTATCCCTCAGATTTGGCAAAGAATCTCCTTCTCAGACCCCACAGCGTTTCCATGAAGACAATGCTCTTACATTTGTAGTGGTTTTTAATCTGATAAGACTCTAATTTGCTTAAGTCTTTTAAATAAGGGTTTTAAATGATTCTGGACGTTTTCTTATTGAATTTCCTCTAATTCCCCCAAGATCATAAAGTATATGTGTAAAGTAAATATTTCCTCCCAATGCACCGCCAGCCGATGACCTATAACTAAGTCAATATGAATCCAGCTCCATTCTGCACAATGTATTTACTAATCATATTCCGTCTCTTTAAACCTCTGCATAGCTGCGGTCCCCCAAACCTCACTTCCCCTAAAGCTCTCTTTAAGCAATGGACTCCATCACGGAATGAAAAATATACCACCCCGGTTGCCTCTTTCCCTCTTTTTCAAGATTGAACTCCCCACCCCCACCCCAGTGCCGTCAACTTTGCTTTGGATGGGGGTAAGGAGGAAAGGGGAGCCATAGGAAAACAAAAGAAAACAATGTATTAGATAGGAAAGTTAAGAACCTCAACAGTTTCCTAGGTCACCGAATAGCCTTCAACCTCAGGCAGAGAATTAGTTTACCTATCGACAGTGGGTCTATATATGGACAATAGCTTTTTTTTCTTCAAGACAAATAGCGGCGAAATGTGATTAGTTTCTTCATCTGTTAAATGTCTGTTCTGGGCCAGAGAAGATCGCTAGCTTGTCTTTCAACTCGCAACATTCTACTATAATCTTCTCGGACAGAAGAAGAGGACGGAAAAATGGAAAGGCACGAAAAATTGTAGCTTATTATGAACGTATCTAAGTCAATTCATTTAGAAGGATCCGATTCAATTGAAAGATAAATAACAAACATTTATTAAGCTCATAGCTTTTACCGTGAGTTGTGCTAGACTGCCATTACAAAAACCGAAAAACAATACCTGCCCTCAAGAAGCTTGCAGTGGAAGTCCTTTGATTAAAAACTGGGGAAAAAGGAAATCTTGTCTCTCCACTAAGTTGTACGAAATATTTCTATGGTATTCTACAAATGCAGAAATAGAGAAATAGTTACAAATTATGGGAAGCTGAAAGAAAATTATCTGAATTATCCAGATTACCGAGACTAGATATTTTTGCATTATATTTCTTTTACATTTAATCGCTTCCGTTCCCCCTTTCTGTTTAGACACTACTACCTTGTTGACCATTACTAACGGGTTCGAAAGCACAAACGTGGCTACTGAATTGGAGGAAGAGACTTAGGAAAGCTGATCGGGCCTGGAGATATAAAACCATCCTCATTAAAAAAAATGATAAGCTGAGGCGGGGAAGGGGGAAGAAGTTATTAGTTTCGAATTGCCATCTGTAGGAGACTCTTGGGTCTTCAAATGTAGAATGAAGGGAAGGCCTAGAAACAGGTTTCCGTGTGTGTATTGGGGGTTGGGATAGAGAAGTTTAGGTCTAATAAGACCTTAAAATTGGATGCTGATTTATCTGCTTGTGTCAATTATTTTGATCTTCTGACTAACTGAAATTTGCAATCGGAAAAAATCAGTATCTGACATAACCAGCAGGCAGCGAGTCTTGATCACTGGGGACTGGGGTGGTGGTGGTGATGGTATTGAAAGAGAAAGTGAGCATGAGCGTCAAGTCCCAGAGACGGTTGAAAGTCGTCTCTGATGGGTTTCTCTTAATTCTTCCAAAGAATTACGGTTGGAGAAGTCTGACATGAGGTCAGGCATGTTTTGAACTTGTATTTAACTCATGATGTCTTACTTAATTTCGCACTAGTTAGCATTTGTTGCTCCTACCCTCCTCTTACTTTTACAGCAATGAACTCAGATAGGCAGGGGTACAAAACACAATTTAAAAGTGTCCTAGAGGTGGGGCCTTGCCCTCCCAAACTCCAGAATGGGACCGACAAATTCAGGGCTATCGGAATGAGCCTTCCTCCAGAGTCTAGATGAAGATATATGTTAACTGTTCTGCTTGGAGGACTCTTCCCTGAGACCAGCAAATGGCAAGACTGGGTCTTGAAGAGGAAAGGTCACAGTTCTCTTGGAAGAATAGAGATTTATATTTCAGACATGGAGAATTTCTGGATTTCGGAACCCAGAGCGATGTGATCCAAAGGGAATATCAAGATCATGAAAATCACCAAGAGGTCATATTTAGGGCTTGCTCCATGTCTCTCTGCCTAAGCTTTGACAACTTCATCCCTTTGCCAGGGTGCAAACAAGGTATACGTATAAAGTCTTGAAGAAGGAAATAGTGTGGTGATCAAAGTCAACCTAGCCTCTAGAGACTCATTGAAGTGACTTATCTCTCCTACATGAACAGACCAACAGTACATGCATGTGCTAGGGAGTTTTCATATCTTAAAATACTGAAAATGTAAGAGTACACTTATTACCTACCATGTGTAAAAAAAAAGAAGAAAAAAGTCAAGGGACGTATTGTACAATGTATCTAGGTTAGTTTTTTGTCTAACAGTCAACGGGCTTTTATTCCACTCTTTGGAAAACAGGCTAGGGAAATTACATTTTTTGAGGAATATCCTCCTGCTTCCCATTGAAGCAATCTCCAAAAGAGATAGAAGAGAGGGCAAAATCTAAGGGAATAAGAAAAAAATCTCATTGAATGTGGTTTCTAATGTAAATTCTTCCTGATTCAGGTCAAATTAGGCTTCTTGTTTAGGTGGGGGTTAATGGGGGTTAAATCATCAAAATGGGGAAGGAGAGAGAAAGATGGAGGGAGGACTGGAGGGAGGAAGACAGACAGACAGAGAGAGAGAGATATTGAGAGAGAGAGAGAGAGAGAGAGAGAGAGAGAGAGAGAGAGAGAGAGAGAGAATCTTATGAGAAGAGAAATTTGCACTCAAGGATTGGTAGATAACACATTTATTTACCATGCTTTGATTAAAACTTCTCTTTCTGTATGTTTTCCTCACTCCCTCCACCTCTCCCTCTTTCATCCTTACCCTTATCATTTGTTGGCTCTCCTTTTCTCTTTTTCTCCCTCTTTCCCTGTGCCAGACATGAGGATAGCTAACATTCAGCATTAGTTGTCATGGTGACCATAAATCACATAAATCCAAAAATACCCACCTATAATCTGAGATGAAGCTTTTATTTCCCTAGTGAAATAATATTTTAAAAGCTGTCAGCTGACAAAAAAAGCAACCTCATTGTAGTAACCCAAGTAATATATTACTTCTAAAGGTTTAAATTAAAATGTCAACGTGTTAAAAAAACAACATACTGGTAGAATCTCTGGTACTCTAGGGTTTAGATTCTCACAATAAAGTTACTCCATTACTGCCGATCTCTCTTTAACACACACACTTACACACACACACACACACACACACACACACACACACACACACACACACAGCCCAAATCTGTATTTTTATCTTCCTCCCCCAACAAAGGGTTTAGAATATAGTGTTTATGAGTGTACTAGGTTGGCAAAGAAAATCACCTTTCTTGTAAATTACACCCCCACCCTCTAGGTTATTTGGCAGATAGTTTTATAAGGAAATGGTGTTGGTTTAGTTGGGTTGTTTGGCCTTGGTAACCTCCTTCTTAGGCTAAGGAACCTCAAGTTGATGCTTTATAGCAAATGTGTTGATTATATATCCCCACACTTGAAAGATTAGTAATTTCCTTGGTGTGGGTTCTCCTTCTCAAAAAGCAGATCACAATCCTTCTAAAATTTTCAGGAATTGTTTTGGGCAAAAAAAAAAATAAAAAGAAATAATCACCTAGTGGCCAATGTTTAGGTTTTGAGGAACTCCTTTGAATATAGCCAGTTTAATGCTCAAACAACAAATGTACAGTAGGCCACCCTGTTCTTGACCCAAAGCCCTTTGAACTTGGTAGGACTTCTGCCAAAGCTTTTTGATTTGCTAGCAGTGTCTTTGAGAACCCAGGGTCACCATGCAACATAATTCAGGTGTCAGAGAAGACCTATAGTTAAAGATATGTCACCAAACTGCTACCAGAGAAAAGAGGGAAAATGAAAAATGAGAGGAGAGAGAGAGAGAGAGAGAGAGAGAGAGAGAGAGAGAGAGAGAGAGAGAGAGAGAGAGAGAGCTTTTACAACTGACCTATTTGTCCAGGTACAGCTGTAGAAGTGTAGGTATGTAGTTTCCCATTTTTGACTTTATCTATTATAATATCATCGTTTCCAGGAGCAATACTTTCCTAAATGGATAAATTGGTGCTTATGTGAAACTAGTCCTGTTGTCTTTTACCTTTGGCTTGTTTTCTTTCGCCTATCTTGGATTACTGGGTATTCTCCTAGATGAAGAGCCATTAATTACCCATTCAGTCAATATTAGGAAGACGACAAAGCTTTTTACATAGGATTAAGAAGACATCAGATTGTTCCATTAGTATATTCCTGCTCACGAATAAGCTTTCGTTATACATTTAGTTTTCCCTGGAGTCAGTCTGACAACTCCTGCATATATTAACAGTAGACTATGCAAAATAATCACCCAACAATAAGAAACTTTTAATTTGCATTCTTTTTTCCCCCTTGTTGGAAAAACATTTGGACTGGTGGGCTCTTAATCATTTAGTTAGCAAGAACCTACAATCGCATCGTTCAGTAAAAAAAAAAAAAAAAAAGCTTTGTATTGCAAAGAATTCCAGTAAGAGAAAGATTTTTTTGAAAGGAAAAAAAAAGCTTCTACAAGCACATGAATTGGCTGGTCTGGTCACAGGTACTCCCTTTTCTTACACCTTTTTTTCTCTCCTCTCTCCTGAAATACCTTTAACTTTAGATACTCTTCTCTTATTAGAGAGAAAAATCTCTCCATTCTAATAGGTCCTCTTCGGCCATTCAGGTTTTCCAGGTCCCTACAGTTGCAAGACTCAGGGCAGTTTTTTTTCACGTTTAGTTAAGAAGGACATTTAAGTTCAGATTCCACTTCATTTTTAGCATTGATTTTTTTTCTTAAAAGTTAGAGGAAACAAAAACTACAGAGAATGACTAAATAATCATCAATTTCAGTGTTAGAGATTAAAATAATTTCCTATTTTTGAGACTAAGGAATATTAAGAAAACTTTGGTGGCTCATAGGCTTGGACTTAAAAATGAAAGTGTATCAATTTCTTTTTGGAAAATTTTCATCACATTCTGTTTAAGTTTTATAGAGATTGATGAAATTATATAGGAGGTTTCTCTGGTAATGAACTCAGTGATCCCTCAAAGTGCAACAAGGAAAGGACATGAGAAAAGATGCTGAGTTGAAAGTTCAGAATACATTATTGACTAGATTTTATTTTACAGTGAGCTACAGTGAGTTATACTATCACTTTTTGGGTTACCAGTGAACAGATAAATTTTTTTTCTTTTGTTTTGTTTTAAGGTGAATCCTGACAGTGGCATTCCTGCTGATCAGATCAACCATATGACTTTTCTGGATAAATAGCTTCTCCCAGGTTCGATCTAGACCCCAAAAGCAAGAGAAGACAATTGGCAATGTAGTTTAAAGGCAGGATGACTGAACAGTTCTTTGGCTGCTTTAGAAATTCCTGGAGCCATTCAAAATTGTTAGAAAATTTGAATCTATCTGAAGTCGATACTAGTGATACTTTTTCTGGTGATGATGAATGAGGGTTGGAATTTTGCATTGGAAATATTTTAAAGTCATAGAGCTTTAAAAATGGAAGGAATATCAGAGATGATTAAGTTCACCTGCTCATTTTAAAAATGAGGAAACAGAAGTGATGTGACTTAACCAATGTCATCCAAGTGAAAAAAAAAAGCTAGAACTTAGAATTCAGTGCTCCTGATCTAAATTTCTAATACTCTCATTAGAATCTTCCATTCTTATTTTTTGTGAATGCTCCTTTTGAATCCTACTCCCCCCTTCTGCCTTTCAAAAAGCCATTCCAGCTTCCAAAATTTTACAACTGCACTCATGTAACTTCGTGTTTTCTGTAGAATTTTTGGACAGATGGTTATAGACCTGGAAAGCAGATCCATTTGTACCTTCACCACTCATTGTCTTAATATTTTACTGAGACTGAAAATTATAATAGGGGGAGAGAGAGAGAGAGAGAGAGAGAGAGAGAGAGAGAGAGAGAGAGAGAGAGAGAGAGATCCTTTTAATTCTGACCTGTCTTGCATAGGTAATTTACTCTGTGTAGAGTAGTCAGGATGCTTGAGAGTATGCTGACTTTGAATTTTTGCTACTTAGTTGCCTTAGGACATTTTCCCCAAACCCTAACAGATGAACAAATTTGGTTAAAAGTGAAATATTTTATTTCATCCTATTCTGGAGCAAATGAGCTAAAACAAACTGATGAATTCTGTTCTTTTTCTTTCAAAAATAAAAAAAAATTATAAGATGTGAAGACACTTCCAAAGTTAGTTTTCTCAATGAAGGGGGTTTGTGGAAAGATTTATGACATACAGTCAGTGGAACAATCAATAAATATGAAGCACCTACTATGTACCAGGAACTATGTTAGCTGCTGAAGATACAAGGAAACAATCCTCCAGAAACCAATTTAAAAGAAACAAAATACCAACCTAAAGTTTTCATGTGCTTACAAAAATATGCTTCTTTTTAAATTAATGACATTAGATATGTTTGGTTAACAACATCCCTCCTCTGTCCAAAGTGAGATCCAAAGGAAAAGCACATTTATTATAATATCCTACCTTCTAAATTAATGGCTACCCTTTACTCCGTTTGTTTCTTTACAAGGAAAGTAAACGTCAGCATGTCAGGTATTATGTATGGGTATTAATTTTATGTATCCCTACCAGAATACTGTAGCTTTGGAAGAGTTCACAAAATTTCTCCTGGAGAGGGGGTGGGTCTCACTTAGCAGGGTTCCTATTTTTTTCTCTAGGCTGTGATGAGGACCACCTGTTCTAAGAAACCATTTGACTAAAGAGGGAAGATGATGATGATGGAAGTTTGTTGTCCTCTAATCCAAAAGAGAGGGGGGCAAATGTAAATTCAGTAATCCCTTCCCCAGTATTCCAATGGTTGATTTTTGGGAGACGGTCCCCTCTCAAGCCTGCTACTCATAGCGCAATTTGAGCTGTGACAGGAACTGGGGCAGTTCACCCCAGAAAAGCACACACACTTTCACGGAGAGTGATCTCTGCTCTTGATTTTTAACCATATCCCAAACACACTTTGGTCTAATAATTTATTTTTATGACCGATTATCAAACAGAAGAAGAATTTAACACAATCTTAATGATAGAAATCACTCAGCGTTATCTCTGTATTGCCTCTATTTAACCCAATGGGGTTAATCCTATACGCTTTACAAGTCAGTGTTTAACTGGCCGGGTGGAGATACCTGCTACATTGTTTCAGTTTAAAGTCCCTTCTTCATTCCATGAAGAGCCCCCTTATATATTAGTAGTAATTTAAAATTAAGCTTTCCTTGGATTAAGGGGAATGCTGGAAAATGTGACGTTTGCTTTTTTCTTTTTGGAAGAATACTGTTTATTTTCACTTTTAATTATCCATCTCTAAATTATTCGTAGATTCCAACTTTAATCCGAAAACAGGGAATTGGAGGACCGATGCGGCGCAGTTTCTATCTCCTCATACTATCAAAGGAACACAGCTTCCTATCGTCTTAAACATAGGGTGGCGCCTGGAAAATCCAGAGAATAGAACACAACTACCTAAATTTGGATTTTTAACCTTTACGGAGGAGAGGATTTTCCCTCCCTCGGGACAAATTTCAATTTAGAAAATGCTTGTTTGATGGGTGGAGACGTTTTATTTTTCCTTTTGCACACAAGCTGACAGGTCTTCAAATGAAATACACCTTCGACCCCCCACAATACAGGCAGAGAAAAGATTCCACCCAGTCTCTATGAAAAATGTCCCAACCACTTGGAGGATTGGCCAAGTCACCCACATAGCTTATTTGGTTCCCAGGTTGGGATCCCACACTGAGAACTGGTACCAGCATTGACCACTTTTCTAAACAGAGAACACGCAACATCCACACTGCTATCATTCCAAGGACCGGTAAAGAAGTGACGCATTTTAAACAGGCAGATCAGGGCATTCGACCACAACAAAAATCAGTACTATTAGTCCAAAGTTCACAACTGACTCGGCCTTCTAGGCTTTAAAAGCCCTGCCTGTGCAGACTCTTGTGGATGGACTGATGTAGTGAAGTCTAGCGAGCGGCAGAGGTCGCTATTGGATTACTTTTTACCCTTTGCTCTTCTAAGTAGTCAAGAAAGGTGGGGTGATCGAGAGAAAAGAGGGGGAAGGGGGAAGGAAAGAGAGGAAGGAGAGAGAGAGAAAAGGACGAGAGAGAGAGAAAAAGAGAGAGAGAGAGAGAGAGAGAGAGAGAGAGAGAGAGAGAGAGAGAGTGAATTTGGGGGAAGAATCCTCCCCCCCACCCCCACCGCGCGCAATCCTTATGTTGGCTAATCTATAAAGTTTAACAAAGAAAGCGAAGCATTTTTGCGCTACTATTCGACCTTGGCACGTTCTGGGGCAGGGGAATGGGGGGGAGGGAGCAATGCAGCATCCTCGCCTAAGTCTCTTGGCCCTGGAGGTGGACGTCCTCGGGGATGGGCCGATGGGGAGCGCGCTCAGGAGGCCTGGCCAGCCCTGGCTTTGCCTGCTCCCAGGGCTTACCGTTGGCACTGGGATGCTGCCTGGCGAAGAGCTTGCTAGTTGCCACCTCTTTCCGACTCTCGGGGGAATCACTGAACTCGACCTTTTTGATTTCTGAGTCTTTGGAGAAAAGGCATTCAACGGCGGACGGCTGCACGCCTGGGGCATCACCACACATACGAGCGGGGGGCACACACACACCGGGATGCGACAGAGAGAGGGCAAGCGGCAGGGAAGGAAAGAAACAAGGTGAAATGAGGACAGAGGACAGAGAAAGGGACAGAAAGCAGAGATCTGGTTAGAGGAAGCAGCCGGCGACAACTATCACCTTGTGGTCTGCAGGGTGAGGGAGGAAACTAAGACCCTCGAGCTTTGGTGGCGCAATTCCTAGCTCCTTATCCAAGACCTTTCTAGGCCCACTCAGCCCACTCCGAGGACCATGGTATTCTGAAACGACGAGGTTTCTCCTAGTCTCCCTTCCCCAGCCAAACCCCGAATCGTTGCAGGGGGAGATCACCAAATTGGTCATTGTCCTTTGCTCCTCCCTAGAAAATGAAACTCGAAGGGGTCCTTCTTTAACCGCTTCTTAACCCCTCTGCCCACTGTCCCCCGCATTTCAGATCGAGTGACCCCCCTCTTACCTAATTGCACACAAGCCGAAACAAGTTTACGGCAGTTGGTCTCCATCACCCGTTATCTGAAAACAAGAATAGAAGGAAATGGGATGAGTTGGTCCGCGCCCCAGGTCTACCAATGAAGAACAACCGTCTAGGGAGATTCGGGGCCTAGCTAACTCTGGGAGAGAGGCGTCGAGCACACGGCTCTCTTTCCCCAGTCGCGTTAAGCTATTTGGAATTTAAGGTCCCAGAACTTCTTGGGGACTTCAGCACGGCGCAGGCACAGCCGGCCTCCCTCCTAATAGCAACACCCACCAACGCGGCGTGCCGAATGAGAGCCCAAGGAACTCAGGGGCACTGCCAGGGCTGCCTACCGTCTGCAATGATCACTTATTTGCCGAAAGAAGTTAACCATATAGCCCGAAAAAGACAACTCCCGAGAGTGGAAAGGTGCTTTGGAGGATTAGCCTGCCCTGGAAAGGGACATCTATTTACAAGGCTACAAAACGTGGAGGGGCCCCGAGTGTTAGTTCCCCCCGAACTGTCTCCCCATCCCCCCCCCCCCCCCCTTCCTTGCATTTCTTCCTACACATAAAGGAATCCTCGTAGTACCACCGACGGCTTTGGATGCTCAAGTAACTTGTGGGCTCTGGCTTCTTAATCCATCGGAATTAACTTTTCCATATTTAGCCATGCCTTACTCAGAAGATATTCAGCCGGTCATTCATTTACCTTATAGCATAATTTAAGAGCTTAGAGAGAAGGGAGAAGGCGGTGCGAGAAGGGAGTGGAGTGAAAAAGAGCGGCGCTTGGAGCTGGAGTGAATTTCTTGGGCGTGTTTATTGCTTTCGAAGTACTTGAAAAGAACCTCGTTAGAGATCTTCCTTCTGCTCTCTCTCCCCCCCCCCCCCATCCGGAAATTCAGGTCATCCCGAAATCTTCAGTCGCCCTGTAGAGCCAACAGAAAATTGACCGCGGCCCTTGCCGGGCCTTTCACCACACAGCAAACGGGAAAAGTGGAAAGGCGACGAGCTACAGAGCTCAGGTACTGGTGGGGGAGAGATTTTTTTGTTTTTGTCTAAAAGGGAAAGCAAGAAGAAAAGGAGAGAGAGAGAGAGAGAGAGAGAGAGAGAGAGAGAGAGAGAGAGAGAGAGAGAGAGAGAGAGAGAGCCGGTATTTTATTTTATTTTTATTTCTCCACTTCAGCTCTGTAGTGGGGAGACAAGCCGAGTGTTCGAGGGCAGACTGAGGTATAAAGGGGTAACTCAGAACCGGGGAACAAGGCAACTCATGAGCTACAGTACTCTGGCCTCTGTTTATTAATGCAGAAGTCCTGGTCCTCCTCGTCCTCCTCGTCCTTCTCCTTTCCCACTGTTTCTCTTATTCATCCTGCCTCCTTCCTAAAAATCTAGTGTTCAGCCAGCAGTGGGGGTTCTGTGGTAATTTCACTGCCCAGAGGAACCTCTCTCTCTCTCTCTCTCTCTCTCTCTCTCTGTATGTTGGGGGTGGGGATGGGTTAAGCAGGTCACCAGCCTAATGGGAAAGTTGGTTACTCCCCTGGTAGGCAAAGGTTAGGGAGGGAGGCGGGAAGCCAGGCAGGCTTGCAGGCAGGGGGACTGT